>NC_091988.1:58673234-59873234 GCF_044704955.1 Pristiophorus japonicus
GAGAGAAGGCGAGAGAGAGAGAGAGAGAGAGATAGAAGGCGGAGAAGAGAGAGAGAGAGAGAGAGATAGAAGGCGAGAGAGAGAGAGAGAGAGAGATAGAAGGCGAGAGAGAGAGAGAGAGAGAGAGAGAGAGAGAGAGAAGGCGAGAGAGAGAGAGAGATAGAAGGCGAGAGAGAGAGAGAGAGAGAGAGAAGGCGAGAGAGAGAGAGAGAAGGCGAGAGAGAGAGAGAGAGAAGGCGAGAGAGAGAAGGGAGAGAGAGAGAGAAGGCGAGAGAGAGAGAGAGAGAAGGCGAGAGAGAGAGAGAGAAGGCGAGAGAGAGAGAGAGAGAGAAGGCGAGAGAGAGAGAGAGAAGGCGAGAGAGAGAGAGAGAAGGCGAGAGAGAGAGAGAGAAGGCGAGAGAGAGAGAGAGAAGGCGAGAGAGAGAGAGAGAAGGCGAGAGAGAGAGAGAGAAGGCGAGAGAGAGAGAGAGAAGGCGAGAGAGAGAGAGAGAAGTCGAGAGAGAGAGAGAGAAGGCGGAGAGAGAGAGAGAGAGAGAAGGCGAGAGAGAGAGAGAGAAGGCGAGAGAGAGAGAGAGAAGGCGAGAGAGAGAGAGAGAGAGAGAGAAGGCGAGAGAGAGAGAGAGAAGGCGAGAGAGAGAGAGAGAAGGCGAGAGAGAGAGAGAGAGAGAAGGCGAGAGAGAGAGAGAGAGAGAAGGCGAGAGAGAGAGAGAGAGAGAAGGCGAGAGAGAGAGAGAAGGCGAGAGAGAGAGAGAGAAGGCGAGAGAGAGAGAGAGAGAGAAGGCGAGAGAGAGAGAGAGAGAGAGAGAGAAGGCGAGAGAGAGAGAGAGAAGGCGAGAGAGAGAGAGAGAGAAGGCGAGAGAGAGAGAGAGAGAAGGCGAGAGAGAGAGAGAGAGAAGGCGAGAGAGAGAGAGAAGGCGAGAGAGAGAGAGAAGGCGAGAGAGAGAGAGAGAGGCGAGAGAGAGAGAGAAGGCGAGAGAGAGAGAGAAGGCGAGAGAGAGAGAGAAGGCGAGAGAGAGAGAAGGCGAGAGAGAGAGAGAAGGCGAGAGAGAGAGAGAAGGCGAGAGAGAGAGAGAAGGCGAGAGAGAGAGAGAAGGCGAGAGAGAGAGAGAAGGCGAGAGAGAGAGAGAAGGCGAGAGAGAGAGAGAAGGCGAGAGAGAGAGAGAAGGCGAGAGAGAGAAGGCGAGAGAGAGAGAGAAGGCGAGAGAGAGAGAGAAGGCGAGAGAGAGAGAGAAGGCGAGAGAGAGAGAGAAGGCGAGAGAGAGAGAGAAGGCGAGAGAGAGAGAGAAGGCGAGAGAGAAGGCGAAAGAGAAGGCGAAAGAGAAAAATGAAGAAAAATGACTTGGATTTATACAGCACCTTTCACAACCACCGGACGTCTCAAAGCGCTTTACAGCCAATTAAGTACTTTTGGAGTGTGGTCACTGTTGTAATATTGTACGGCAAACCAGAAGGGAAAAGGAGGTGTTAAAGGAGGAAAGAGTGAAGAGGAGGTGGAGGAGATAGGCACAGAAAACATTATTTCAAATGTAGGCAAGAAATGTGGACCTATTTTGAAGAACAGGGCGCTATCCCTGGTGTCCTGGCCAATATTATCCCTCAATCAACATCACTAAAACAGATTATTTGGTCATTATCACATTGCTGTTTGTGGGAGCTTGCTGTGCGCAAATTGGCTGCCGTGTTTCCATTAGAACTGTGACTACATTTCAAAAAAAGTACTTGGCTGTAAAGCGCTTTGGGACGTCCAGTGGTCGTGAAAGACGTTGTATAAAGGCAAGGCAGATGGAAATCAATAAGGAAAAACTTCTCTGCACGGTAAGAGCGTTCAATGTTTGTAATGATGCAGCAAGCGAGGCAAGAGGCACAAAACACTGGGGTTATTCAAAATACAATTGGAAATTTTGGAGAGTTAATGATGGGGATGAGCTTCACTTGGTTGAGTGACCTTTCCTCAACCCTGAATATTTCTATTCATGCCCTCCTAGGATTTGACGTTTGAGCAGTGTATTTCGGATGGAGAATTGGGGGAAATTTATTCGCTGCTAATTATACAGAACACTGACAGTGAAATATGCCTGTTACCAGTGTTGTGCCTCTCCAAATGTATGGATAAAATTGTTTGATAAAGCACTTTGGGGATTTCAGGTCAGTTTGGAGGCAATATAGTTGAAGGAAAAGCCTGTACTCAATAAGGGTAGCTCACCAGGTAGGATATTGAGTGACAGAATAAATAGAACTACACTAACCCGTGACATATTGAGCTGACATTAAAAACTTATTAAATACAGCATGATTTTTTCAAGATACTATGGTTTTTGTTTCATTAACATGGAGACAAAAGATTTAATTTCAGATGAGTTATCCTGACACAATATTTATTTAAAATCCTAATCTATCACCATAAAATGTCTTTCAACAGAAACCAACATTAATCTAAAATGTATAATTAAATCTGGAGCAGAATATATTTTTCATTATCTGAACCATTTGTGTCAAATTTGAAGGCATTTTTTTGCAGATTAACATCCCCTAGGATTGGACTGGAGATGCTGTGTACCAGAGAGAGGCAGAGAGATGAAAGAGTTCTATCTTCTTGGTCGTTCGAAGCCACATTTGAAGAGTAAAAGTACACTGTTCTAACCCGCTGTTCTCCCCTCCCTCTCCAGTCCCTTTAAGAAAGGGGCAACCTTTGTTTGTCTCACTGTCTAGATTGGATTTGATCCCAGCTCCGAGAAGCAGAAGGATCGTTTCTAACTCAGTGTTCACCCCTTTCTATGCCCTCAGTCAAAGAGAGGAACAGAGGTGGATTTGAACCCAGGTCCCAGAAGTAAAATAACTTAATGCGACACACAACGCAACTCACCCGTCTAAGGCACCCCTCCTCAAACAAAAACTAATTTTCATTCACATGCAATTAGTTTTTATCACTAAACTAGATGAGCCAATTGATTATAGTTAATTGCCATCTATCCAGAGGCTTCGTGGAAGAGATAAGATGATAACGATAAGGGAAGGATCTGCACGAAAGATGCCAAGGAGATTTCTCGATCTTCTTCCTTCTTTTTACTTAAAGGACGGCTAGAGACATTGTTCACTGACATTTGTATTTATCACCGCCGTCATCTCTGATAACCTCGCCCACGAGTTACCTTGTTACATTAAAAGAGACAGTGTCCCTTCAGTGTAGTCTACACAGAATGTGTTTCAAAGGTTTAAGGGATCAGATTAAAGTGGAGCATCATTACACTGCACATCAGTCGCCACAGAACATCACGCATATTAGTGATGGCACGGTATCCCAATCTACTGATATCCCTGCTTTCCACACTGCAAGAGGAGTTCTAAATCCGCAATTCAGGCTTTTGTTAAAAAACACTGCTCCTCATTAGAGTCAGCCTTGGCTCAAGTGGGTAGCAGTCTCACCTCCAAGTCAGAAAGTTGTGGGTTCAAGTCCCAGTCTAGACACTTGAGCACAAAAATCCAGACTGACTCTAGGATGAGACATAAGAACATAAGAAATGGGAACAGGAGTAGGCCATTTGGCCCCTCGAGCCTGCTCCGCCATTTAATAAGATCATGGACTCAGCTCCACTTCCCTGCCCGCTCCCCATAACCCTTTACTCCCTTATCGCTCAAAAATCTGTCTATCTCTGCCTTATAAATATTCAAAGACCCAGCTCTCTGGGGAAGAGAATTCCACAGATTTACAACCCTCAGAGAAGAAATTTCTCAACTCAGTTTTAAATGGGCAACCCCTTATTCTAAGACTATGTCCCCTATGAGACGTTAAACCGAGGCCCTGTCGGCCATCTCGTGTGGATGTAAAAGATCCTATGCCACTATTTCGGAGAAGAGCTGGGGAGTTCTCCCCGGTGTCCTGGCCAATACAGGTTGAACCTCCCTAATCCGGGACTCCCTTATCCGGCACCATTCCCAGCCTCATGCACAAAACACCGACATGAAAAAATTGAAGTCTTTCCTCACTGCTGACTCCCGCAATCGCTGGCCTGACCTTACGATCCACAGCCCCCACGATCTCGCTGCTGCACACTCAGCCCCAAGCTAGCCAGCCTAAGATATCGGTACCACTGCATTTACTCAGTACCTGTACCATCCAATTTAATGTGACCACCCCTCGTCTGGCAAAATCCCTTATCCAGCACTGGCCAGATCCTGAGGGTGCTGGGTAAGAGAGGTTCAACCTATATTTATCCCACAGCCAACATCACTTAAACAGGTGATCTGGTCATCATCACATTGCTGTTTGTGGGACATTGCTGTGCACAAATTACGATCCCAGCAAAACAATTACATAATTCCCACCCAAGTAAAATATTCCAGTGAGAAAGAACTAACAACATCGCAATTATATAGCACCATTCACATCTTAAGGAAATCCCAAAATGCTTCACAGCCAATGAATTACTTTTGAAGTGTAGCCACTGTTGCTATGTAGGCAAACACTTATCCACTAACGTTAAACAGAATTCATTCAATGCAAAACACCCCTCAGAAACAGCAGCACATTATAGAAATTGAATGACTTGAGCATAAAAGAGAAGGTAGTTCCACTGTGGAGGTAGCACCAGCTCAGGTATGAATGGGCTCTGCCTCTGCTAAAATTACACCGGGAGATATTAATGTACAGACACCTAATGCCTTTATCTGAAATTTCTTCCACTGATATTTTAACAGAGGCACTAAACCATTTGAAATAAAATGAATTAATGGCTGCACTAAAATAGCAGAGGAATGAATTTCAGAGGAACATGTAATGAGAGATTTCCCCCCTCCCTGGGCCTGCGTGTATTGGATAGACTGAGTGAAGGACACAGGAGTATCAGACAACTTGTATTTATATAGCACCTTTAACATAGTGAAACGTCCCAAGGCGCTTCACAGGAGTATTACGAGATTAAAAAAACTCTGATACCGAGTCGCACAAAAATTAGTGTAGGTGACCAAAAGCTTGGTCAAAGAGTTATGTTTTAAGGAGCATCTTGAAGGAGGAAAGAGAGGTAGAGAGGTGGAGAGGTTTAGGGAAGGAATTCCAGAGCTTGGGGCCGAGGCAACTGAAGGCACAGCCACCAATGGTTGAGCAATTATCAGGGATACACAAGAGGGCAGAATTGGAGGCGACGGGGAGGATTGCATGCCCCTAAGAAAGCCTGCCCAGTTTTCCTCTATGTGCTGTGTGTGTCCAGGCAATTCAACACACCCAGGGTACAGGAACAGGAATATCCGCCCCATTAAACGTTCAGATGAAAAAGGAAAGACAGACTTGCATTTGTGTAGCACCTTGCACAACCTCAGGACACCCCAAAGTGCTTTTACAGCCAATGAAGTCGTTATGAAGTGCAATCACTGCTGTTACGTAGGAAATATGCTTGCATCTCAGTGTAATTTTCAAGCCTAGGTCCCAAAGTGTATGCTTTTTCTTGTGGCCTTTTAGGCTGAATTCCTGAGTGAGTGATTAAACTGACTGAGGTAAGAGATTTGTAAGCTGGTTGTTTTGAGAAACATTACAACAAGCAGAAGACTCCTTGGTTTGAAGTTTATCCAGAACAAGCTGAAACAGGAAGACTCGCCAATGAAATAAATTATAGTAAAGAGTTCCCAAAGGCACACAATCCAACCTTTCACATAAAAGAAGGCACTGAAAGAAACCAGTGCTGTGTCTCATGGCTTTAATTATTGACCAAAGAAAAAAAGTGATCTAAAAAGCACTTTGCATTTATATAATGTTTTGGAAATGTTCAAAAGTTCTTCGCGTAGCAATGAATTACTTTTGAAGTGCAGCGACTTATTATGTAGGCAATTAGCACACAGGAAGATCCCACAAACAGTAGTGCGATAAATGGCCAGTTGTTGAGGGAGGGATGTTGGCCAATGCACCAGCAGAAATCTTCAAATAGCATCATGAGGTCTTTACATTTGTCAGCTGTGGCTCACTTGCCTCGGAGTCAGAAGATCGTGGGTTCAAATCCCATTCCAGGAACTTGAACACAAAAATCTAGGCGGACGCTCCAATGCAGTGCTGAGGGAATGCTGCACTGTCGGAAGTGCCGTCTTTTGGATGAGATGTTAAACTGAGGCCCCATCGGCCCTCTCAGGTGGACATCAAAGATCCCATGGCACTATTTTTGAAGAGCGGGGAAAGTTATCCCCAGTGTCCTAGCCATTTTATTGAGCCCTCAATCGATATCACTAAAACAGATTATCCAGTCACTCCAAAAAGTACCTAATTGGCTGTTATGCACTTTGAGACGTCCGGTGATCGTGAAAGGTGCTATATAAATGCAAGTCTTTCTTTCTTTCTTTCATTCTCAGTGGAATAGAGTTTAATGTCTCATAGAAACATAGAAAATAGGTGCAGGAGTAGGCCATTCGGCCATTCTAGCCTGCACCGCCATTCAATGAGTTCATGGCTGAACATGAAACTTCAGTACCCCATTCCTGCTTTCTCGCCATACCCCTTGATCCCCCTAGTAGTAAGGACCTCATCTAACTCCTTTTTGAATATATTTAGTGAATTGGCCTCAACAACTTTCTGTGGTAGAGAATTCCACAGGTTCACCACTCTCTGGGTGAAGAAGTTTCTCCTCATCTCGGTCCTAAATGGCTTACCCCTTATCCTTAGACTGTGACCCCTGGTTCTGGACTTCCCCAACATTGGGAACATTCTTCCTGCATCTAACCTGTCTGAACCCATCAGAATTTTAAACGTTTCTATGAGGTCCCCTCTCATTCTTCTAAACTCCAGTGAATACAAGCCCAGTTGATCCAGTCTTTCTTGATAGGTCAGTCCCGCCATCCCGGGAATCAGTCTGGTGAACCTTCGCTGCACTCCCTCAATAGCAAGAATGTCCTTCCTCAGGTTAGGAGACCAAAACTGTACACAATACTCCAGGTGTGGCCTCACCAAGGCCCTGTACAACTGTAATAACACCTCCCTGCCCCTGTACTCAAAACCCCTCGCTATGAAGGCCAACATGCCATTTGCTTTCTTAACCGCCTGCTGTACATGCATGCCAACCTTCAATGACTGATGTACCATGACACCCAGTCTCTTTGCACTTCCCTTTTCCTAATCTGTCACCATTCAGATAATAGTCTGTCTCTCTGTTTTTACCACCAAAGTGGATAACCTCACATTTATCCACATTATACTTCATCTGCCATGCATTTGCCCACTCACCTAACCTATCCAAGTCGCTCTGCAGCCTCATAGCATCCTCCTCGCAGCTCACACTGCCACCCAACTTAGTGTCATCCGCAAATTTGGAGATACTACATTTAATCCCCTCGTCTAAATCATTAATGTACAGTGTAAACAGCTGGGGCCCCAGCACAGAACCTTGCGGTACCCCACTAGTCACTGCCTGCCATTCTGAAAAGTCCCCATTTACTCCTACTCTTTGCTTCCTGTCTGACAACCAGTTCTCAATCCATGTCAGCACACTACCCCCAATCCCATGTGCTTTAACTTTGCACATTAATCTCTTGTGTGGGACCTTGTCGAAAGCCTTCTGAAAGTCCAAATATACCACATCAACTGGTTCTCCCTTGTCCACTCTACTGGAAACATCCTCAAAAAATTCCAGGTGGTTTGTCAAGCATGATTTCCCTTTCACAAATCCATGCTGACTTGGACCTATCATGTCACCTCTTTCCAAATGCACTGCTATGACATCCTTAATAATTGATTCCATCATTTTACCCAATACCGATGTCAGGCCGACCGGTCTATAATTCCCTGTTATCTCTCTCCCTCCTTTTTTAAAAAGTGGGGTTACATTGGCTACCCTCCACTCCATAGGAACTGATCCAGAGTCAATGGAATGTTGGAAAATGACTGTCAATGCATCTGCTATTTCCAAGGCCACCTCCTTAAGTACTCTGGGATGCAGTCCATCAGGCCCTGGGGATTTATCGGCCTTCAATCCCATCAATTTCCCCAACACAATTTCCGGACTAATAAGGATTTCCCTCAGTTCCTCCTCCTTACTAGACCCTCTGACCCCTTTTATATCCGGAAGGTTGTTTGTGTCCTCCTTAGTGAATACCGAACCAAAGTACTTGTTCAATTGGTCTGCCATTTCTTTGTTCCCCGTTATGACTTCCCCTGATTC
This sequence comes from Pristiophorus japonicus, assembly GCF_044704955.1. Taxonomy (NCBI): domain Eukaryota; kingdom Metazoa; phylum Chordata; class Chondrichthyes; family Pristiophoridae; genus Pristiophorus; species Pristiophorus japonicus. Next base: position 58,681,367 of record NC_091988.1, read on the forward strand.
TGACTGCAGGGGACCTACGTTTGTCTTTACTAACCTTTTTCTCTTTACATATCTATAGAAACTTTTGCAATCCGTCTTAATATTCCCTACAAGCTTCTTCTCGTACTCCATTTTCCCTGCCCTAATCAAACCCTTTGTCCTCCTCTGCTGAGTTCTAAATTTCTCACAGTCCCCGGGTTCGCTGCTATTTCTGGCCAATTTGTGTGCCACTTCCTTGGCTTTAATACTATCCCTGATTTCCCTTGATAGCCACGGTTGAGCCACCTTCCCTTTTTTATTTTTACGCCAGACAGGAATGTACAATTGTTGTAGTTCATCCATGCGGTCTCTAAATATCTGCCATTGCCCATCCACAGTCAACCCCTTCAGTATCATTCGCCAATCTATCCTAGCCAATTCACGCCTCATACCTTCAAAGTTACCCTTCTTTAAGTTCTGGACCATGGTCTCTGAATTAACTGTTTCATTCTCCATCCCAATGCAGAATTCCACCATATTATGGTCACTCTTCCCCAAGGGGCCTCGCACAACGAGATTGCTAATTAATCCTCTCTCATTACACAACACCCAGTCTAAGATGGCCTCCCCCCTAGTTGGTTCCTCGACATATTGGTCTAAAAATCCATCCCTTATGCACTCCAGGAAATCCTCCTCCACCGTATTGCTTCCAGTTTGGTTAACCCAATCTATGTGCATATTAAAGTCACCCATTATAACTGCTGCACCTTTATTGCACGCACCCCTAATTTCATGTTTGATGCCCTCCCCAACATCACTACTACTGTTTGGAGGTCTGTACACAACTCCCACTAACGTTTTTTGCCCTTTGGTATTCTGCAGCTCTACCCATATAGATTCCACATCATCCAAGCTAATGTCCTTCCGAACTATTGCCTTAATTTCCTCCTTAACCAGCAATGCTACCCCACCTCCTTTTCCTTTTATTCTATCTTTCCTGAATGTTGAATACCCCTGGATGTTGAGTTCCCAGCCCTGATCATCCTGGAGCCACGTCTCCGTAATCCCAATCACATCATATTTGTTAACATCTATTTGCAGAGTTAATTCATCCACCTTATTGCAGATACTCCTTGCATTAAGACACAAAGCCTTCAGGCTTGTTTTTTTAACACCCTTTGTCCTTTTAGAATTTTGCTTACAATGGCCCTTTTTGTTCTTTGCCTTGGGTTTCTCTGCCCTCCACTTTTCCTCATCTCCTTTCTGTCTTTTGCTTTTGCCTCCTTTTTGTTTCCCTCTGTCTCCCTGCATTGGTTCCCATCCCCCTGCCATATTAGTTTAACTCCTCCCCAATAGCACTAGCAAACACTCCCCCGAGGACATTGGTTCCGGTCCTGCCCAGGTGCAGACCGTCCGGTTTGTACTGGTCCCACCTCCCCCAGAACAAGTTCCAATGCCCCAGGAATTTGAATCCCTCCCTGCTGCACCACTGCTCAAGCCACGTATTCATCTGCGCTATCCTGCGATTCCTACTCTGACTATCACGTGGCACTGGTAGCAATCCCGAGATTACTACTTTTGAGGTCCTACTTTTTAATTTAGCTCCTAGCTCCTTAAATTCGTTTCATAGGACCTCATCCCTTTTTTTTCCTATGTCGTTGGTACCAATGTGCACCACGACAACTGGCTGATCTCCCTCCCTTTTTAGAATGTCCTGCACCCGCTCCGAGACATCCTTGACCCTTGCACCAGGAAGGCAACATACCATCCTGGAGTCTCGGTTGCGGCCGCAGAAATGCCTATTTATTCCCCTTACAATTGAATCCCCTATCACTATCGCTCTCCCACTCTTTTTCCTGCCCTCCTGTGCAACAGAGCCAGCCACAGTGCCATGAACTTGGCTGCTGCTGCCCTCCCCTGATGAGTCATGCCCCTCAACAGTACCCAAAGCAGTGTATCTGTTTTGCAGGGGGATGACCACAGGGGACTCCTGCACTACCTTCCTTGCACTGCTCTTCCTGTTGGTCTTCCATTCCCTATCTGGCTGTGGACCCTTTCCCTGCGGTACGACCAACTCAACACTCACTCAAGTGCAGCACTGACATATCAGCCTAAATCATGTGCTCAAGTCCTAGAGTGGGGTTTGAACCCAAAACCTTCTGAGCCAAAGGTTACCAACCGAGTATGCTGACAATTATAACAGAAGAGCAAAAGGTGGAAAAAAACAGCACTTGTGACAATGCAGCACTCCCTCAGTACTGCTCTGAGAGTCAGCCTAGATTATGTGGCCAAGTCTGTGGAGTGAGACATGAGCCCATGACCTTCTAACACCACAGAGGCAAGGCTGACATATTTGCCTACAAAACAATGACTGCACTTCAAAAAAGTAATGCAATAGGTTGTGAAACGCTTCGAGATATCCTCAGAATTTTAAATATAAATGCAAGTTCTTGTTTTCAACTTATTTAGAACCCAGACAGAAACTGAGGAGTGGAGGCAGTGAGTCAACACCTGTATTGACATATACAAAACCAAATCATATGTAGGCTCCTAGTTTTTATATACACACATATTTATTGTAATTCATCACTTGGAATATAGCAAGCTAAACTTATATGCCAAGCTGAACTTAAAATAATAAATCGCTAGGTTTTTTTCTCATTCCTTTTAAACTTACATTGATCACTCTAGCCCAGTGTTGAAATCAAAACTCGGCACACCTCATTTTTCTCAATAATTTTCCTAGGACTGAGAAAGAAGGTTGTGGGTTAAAGTTCCACTTTTAAGCACAAAAAGAAACCTCGGCTGACACTCCAGTGCAGTGCTGAGGGAGCGCTGCACTACCAGAGGTGTTGTCTTTCGGATCAGACGTTAAACCGAGGTCCTGTCTGCTCTCTCAGGTGGATGTAAAAGATCCCAAGGCACTACTTCAAAGAAGAGCAGGGGATTTATCTGGTGTCCTGGCCAATAATAATCCCTCAATCAACATCACTAAAACAGATGATCTTGGTCATTATCAAATTGCTGTTTGTGGGAGCTTGTTGTGCGCAAATTGGCTGCTGCGTTTCCTACATTTACAAGTGACTACTCTTCAAAAAGTAATTAACTGGCTGTAAAGTACTTTGGGACGTTCGGTGATCGTGAAAGGCACTATATAAATGCAAGTCTGTCTTTTTTTTTAGGATCTCAGAAGTATGGATCTCCTTATTACCCTGTCTTCCATTCCTCTGGGCTTTACAAATCCAACTTGGTGTCACTGGTCATGGCAGCTGGTCATTATCCCACCATTCACACCCTATGTTGACTAATGTTTTTCTAACTCCTGGCATTACCATTTCAATTTGGCCCATCGCCCCTTTTGTCTCTCTAATCTCTCCTGCCTTCCACCCTATCACAGATCTTCCCTTTTGTTCTTTCTTCCCCTCCCCCTTTCAGTGCTTGTTAAGGATGTGCTCTTTCCGAACACTCGCCAGTTCTGAGGAAGGGTCGTCGACCCAAAACATTAACTCTGCTTTTCTCTCTCCACCGAAGCTGCCTGACCCGCTGAGATGTCCAGCATTATCAGTTTTTATTTCAGATTCTAGCATCCGCAGTCTTTTGCTTTTGTTTTAACTGGTCATTATCATATTGTTGTTTGTGGGAGCTTGCTGTGCGCAAATTGGCTGCTGCGTTTCCTACATTACAACACTTCATTGGCTGTAAAGCGCTTTGGTACGTCTGGTGGCCGTGAAAGTCGCTATATAGATGCAAGTTTGTCTTTTTTTTTAAAGGATCTCGTAAGTATGCAGCTCCTCATTACCCTCTGTTCTCCCTTCCTCGGGGCTTTACAAATCCAACTTTGTGTCAGTGAGCCACTACTACGGGATTTACCTGGCCTTCTTTCCTACTCTTTTTTCAAACCTTGGTGCACTGTGAGCGCTTGGGCCTTCACCTCGTCTTTCTTCAACATAACTGGAACCAACGTTGCTGCCGCAGGATGACTAGAAAGCTAGTGGACCAGAAAGGGGAAACGGCGCCGGTTCCGGGCCACTTCACACGCAGCAAGATTCAACAAACGGGTTACTGTGTGTTTTCGGAATCGGAGTAAACTCTCTGTACTGACCGTTTTTGCGCATGCGCCCTCCCGACTCCGCGCCTTCCCCCTCCGGAAGCGGAAGTGGGCCCCCGAACACGTTCATTCCGACCTGACCCCGTGGTCCGACTAAACTGGCCGGGCCCCGGGAATCGCCAACAAATGGCGTTCACCTTGGAGCAACTCGCTTCCTTTATTAGGTTTGACAATTGTGTATGTGAGAGAGAGAAAAGGCGCGTTCCCTTTCAGTGAATTCAGGATTTGTCAACTGATCCCGCTGATTAAATAAAACTTCCTTCCAACTGCATTGTGTAATTCAAAGAATGTAATCATTTTTCAAACAACAAAGGACTGCCCGGTGCCTCAACAGCCGAGCTGTCCGCACGATCGCTCAGTGACTGGGTCATTGAGCCGCGTGGTCCGGGGAGAGCGGAGTGCGCAGGCGCACAACACTTCCGCTCGTTGTCACCAGTCGGGTCTCACCCCCGGGGACTGAGCGGGCAGCTCACGCCCACCCCCCCCCCCCCCTCCCCCGGGGACTGAGCGGGCAGCTCACCCCCCCCCCCTCCCCCGGGGACTGAGCGGGCAGCTCACCCCCCCCCCCTCCCCCGGGGACTGAGCGGGCAGCTCACCCCCCCCCCCTCCCCCGGGGACTGAACAGGCAGCTCACCTCCCCCTCCCGCTCCCGGGGACTGAGCGGGCAGGTCACTCCCTCCCCCTCCCCCGGGGACTCAGCGGGCAGCTCACCCCCCCACCTCCTCCTGGGACTGAGCGGGCAGCTCACCTCCCCCTCCCCCTCCCGCTCCCGGGGACTGAGCGGGCAGCTCACCTCCCCTCCCCCGGGGACTGAACGGACAGCTCACCTTCCCCCCTCCCCCGGGGACTGAGCGGGCAGCTCACCTCACCCCCCCGGGGACTGAGGGGGCAGCTCACTCCCTCCTCTCCCACCCCCCTCCCCCGGGGACTGAACAGGCAGCTCACCCCCCCTCCCCTGGGGACTGAGCGGGCAGCTCACCTCCCCTCCCCCGGGGACTGAACGGACAGCTCACCTTCCCCCCTCCCCCGGGGACTGAGCGGGCAGCTCACCTCACCCCCCTGGGGACTGAGGGGGCAGCTCACTCCCTCCTCTCCCACCCCCCTCCCCCGGGGACTGAGCGAGCAGCTCCCCCCCTCCCCCGGGGACTGAGCGGGTAGTTTCCCCCCTCCCCCAGGGACTGAGCGGGCAGCTCACCCCCCCCACTCACTTCCCCTTTTTAGAAAAGAGGTTCATAGAAACATAGAAAATAGGTGCAGGAGTAGGCCATTCGGCCCTTCGAGCCTGTACCACCATTCAATGAGTTCATGGCTGAACATGCAACTTCAGTACCCCCCTACCCCATTCCTGCTTTCTCGCCATACCCCTTGATCCCCCGAGTAGTAAGGATTACATCTAACTCCTTTTTGAATATATTTAGTGAATTGGCCTCAACAACTTTCTGTGGTAGAGAATTCCACAGGTTCACCACTCTCTGGATGAAGAAGTTTCTCCTCATCTCGGTCCTAAATGGCTTACCCCTTATTTGAAAAAGTATAAAAACAAGCAGATCTCTGCCAGAATCCTTGAGGCCCATCAGAATGTAGCTCAGATGAGTCTCAATGAGGCAAAGATGAGGTTTATTCAGGCCTGGCAGTCACTAACTGAATTTGGCATCACACACTTCATTGCAAGGTTTCATGAACTGTGATCCCTGGTTCTGGACTTCCCCAACATTGGGAACATTCTTCCTGCATTTAACCTGTCTAAACCCATCAGAATTTTAAATGTTTCTCTGAGATCCCCTCTCATTCTTCTGAACTCCAGTGAATACAAGCCCAGTTGATCCAGTCTTTCTTGATATGTCAGTCCCGCCATCCCACAGTAATGTGCATGGAAAACTATAAAAGGAACGTCTGCTTGTCCACGGAAGTGAAAGTTTTTTTAAAACACTCGTGAACAACAGGTGAAAGTGTCGCTGCATGATGGTGACAAAACGCATCTGAAAGACTTACATTTCCAAAGCGCCTCTCGCGACCACCCGACGCCCCAAAGCGCTTTACAGCCAATGAAATACTTTGGCGTGCAGGCACTGTTGGAATGTGGGAAACGCAGCAGCCAATTTGCTCACAGCAAACTCCCACAAACAGCAATGTGATAATGACCGGATCATCTGTTTTTAGTGATGTTGGTCGAGGGGGATAAATATTTGCCCAGGACACTGGGGATTAACACCCTTCCCCCCCCCCCCCCTTCGAAATAGTGCCGTGGGATCATTTACATTCACTGGAGAGAGCAGATGGGGCCTCGGTTTAACGTCTCATCCGAATGGCACTCCGACAGTGCAGTATTCCCTCAGTACTGCACTGGAGTGTCAATCTAGATTATTGATGATGATGTGCTCAAGTCTCTGGAGTGAGGTAGTTTGTTACCTGCTGGCCACCTAGCTGATCCATACGACCACATTGTGTCCTGTGTCCATCTGGCGAGCTCCAAGTCCCACCATCCATGACCCTAACCTTCGTAGGTCCATCCCAAGTATGCACCAAACAATAAATCTCAAGCCTTAAATGAGGATTACAAACAAGTAGAAGATGCTGAATTAGGTTTACAAAAGACAACAGCCACAGGGAAGAAACAGTTGTTTAGCCCAAAATGAAAGGACTGATCTCTTCACGCATGCAGGGCCATGAATTCACTAAAACTCTCACCCAGCATCCTTTACCCCTGGTTAACCAGATTTATTACCACAGAATTCGTAATCGCATCTGGTGGGTTTGGTGCATGCTGGTGTTTCACCAGCCATGGACAGGCTTCACTGCCATTGTTAGCATGCTTATATATCCCATATCTTTTCTGCCCACACGATATACTGAATGCCAAGCACATATCCTGTTACCAGGGCCTCGCCAATACTCTGGTTTCCAGGGTAACCAGGCATGAAGAGCAGGGACTTCTTCTTGGGCAGTCCCCAGAGTCGAGGATGACTTGCTTTCACACTAAAATGAGATCGAAGGTGACTGATGAGACCAATGCGGGATCTACAGTCTCTGTCACAGGTTGGAGCGACGGGTGGGTGGGGTGCTTGATTTGTTGTACGCTCCTTCTGCTCTTTGTACTTGGCTTCCGCGCTCCCGGCGAAGAGACTCAAAGTGTTCGTCACCTTCCCAGATGCTTCTCCACCACTTTCAGCAGTCTTGGACCAGGGATTCCCAAAGAGTTGGTGGGGATGTTACATTTTTTCAAGGAGGCTTGGAGGGTGTCCTTGAAGCCCTCCTCAGACTCGCTTGCCATAATGTAGCTCAGAGTAGAGTGCTTGTTTCGGGAGTTTAGTATCGGACATGCGGACAATGTGGCCCGTCCATCGGAGCTGATCGAGCATGGTCAATGTCTGGTGTGTGTGTTCGCCTGGGGTGCTGGGGAGATGTGCCAATTCTCCAGACTGCACCACCATCCGGGCTGTTGTCGGGAAACTTAAACACATGGGAAGTAACAGGTACAAAGCAATGTCTGACTACTCCCACAGTGTGACATATCAGTATCTTTAGCCGCCTTCCCCTCACTTCACCCAATTGTTTCCTCTCCTCTCCTGGGGAAGGGGAGCACAGTTGCGTTAAAACAATGCTCAAAAGAATATTACACAAATGCAGCAAGAAGTGTTTACCCAGAATAAAATGGAATCCCTTGAAGATGTTGACTCATCACTGGAATATAGCACCACAGACACCAGACGCCATCGATTATCTCATTCAATAACCATTACTCATGTTACAATGATGAGGGACATGTGTGGAGAGACGAGAGAAGCTGGGATTGTTCTGCATAGAGCAGCAAAGGTTAAGGGGAGATTTAATAAAGCTGTTCAAAATTAAGGGGGGGGGGGGAATGGGCGGGGGGTTTGATAGAGTAGATAGGGAAAGGCCCGATATAAATGCAAGCTCTTTTTTTCTCATTAGTGCCACCACTGTGTATGAACTAAATAGTGTATCCCACCACCACAACAACTTGTACTTAAATAGCGCCTTTAATGTAGTAAAATGTCCCAAGGCACTTCACAGGAGAATTATAGACAAAAATTTGACACAGCCACATAAAGAGGAATTAGGGCAGATGATCAAAAGCTCGGTCACACAGGTAGGTAGGTTTTAAGGAGCATCTTAAAGGAGGAAAGAGAGGTTTAGGCAGGGAATTCCAGAGCGTAGAGCCTAGGCAACAGAAGGCACGGCCACCAATGGTTGAGCGATTATAATCAGGGATGCTCAAGAGGGCAGAATTAGGGGAGCGCAGACATCTCGGGTGGGAGGGGGGGTTGGTGTGGGGCTGGAGAAGATTACAGAGATAGGGAGGGGGCAAGGTAATGGAAAGGATGAACATTTTGAAATCGAAGCATTGCTTAACCAGGAGCTAATGTAGGTCAGCGAGCATAGGGGTGATGGGGATTTGGTGTGAGTTAGGACACGGGCAGCCAAGTTTTGGATCACATCTAGTTTACGTAGGGTAGAATGTGGGAAGCCAGCCAGGAGTGAGTTGGAAGAGTCAAATCTAGAGGTAACAAAAACATGGATGAGGTGTTTCAGCAGCGGATGAGCTGAGGCAGGGGCAGAAACGAGTGAGCGATATTACGGGAGGTGGAAATAGGCGGTCTTAGTTATGCTGTGGATCTGTGGTCGGAAGCTCATTTCAGGGTCAAATGTGGCACGAAGGTTGCGAACAGTCTGGTTCTGTTAAAGTAACGGAATCAGTACCACTCTCACGAGGAGTAGTACTGGATGCCATGCAGTCAAAGAAAGATAAATCCATGCATCCTTTTACTGTTAGTACAAAAACATTTATATCGTGTGAGAATGTGTCTTTCCAGCTCTTAACCTGATATTTCATTACAGTGACAGCTGCCAAACCCAAAGACTGGTCTTAGAATTAATCAGCCATATGTACTATATAAAGTGTGTTTTATTGGTATCACAATGTACTATTCAGACAATTGGACTTTTATTTGGTTACAAAAAGGAAGATTTGCTTTGCATTAAAAGAGATATGATCGCCATGGCAATATCTCGTGCAAGACACAGCACCTTGTTTATACACAGATGGGGGCGATATCAAATCAGCAACGTAATGCGATTGAAGAGGGAGATTTCCTGTGTCCTATTTGTAGCAAACTCAAATGCAATCTTTATCAACATGTTTTATGATTTCACTACAAATAGCATTCAGTGGAATTCTTCTCTGTCCGTCTGTCTCAAACGGATAGAAGATGGGCGAATTGCGATTCTTCTGCTGTCACTCAACTAAGTCACACTTTGTCTGGAATGTTAGCCCACTACCCATAGTACAACAACAACAACAACTTGTATTTATATGGTGCCTTTAACATAGTAAAACGTCCCAAGGTGCTTCGCAGGAGTATTAGGAGATAAAAGAAATTGACACCGAGCCACATAAGCAGATAGGCCAGATGACCAAAAGCTTGGTCAAAGAGGTAGGTTTTAAGGAGCCTCTTAGGAGAACAGAGAGCCAGAGAAATTGAGAGCATTAGGCAGGGAGTTCCAAAGCTTAAGGCCTAGGCAACAGAAGGCATGGTCACCAATGATTGAGCGATTATAATCAGGGATGCTCAAGAGGGCAGAATTAGAGGAGCGCAGACATTTGCGGATTGTGGGGCAGAAGGAGATTACAGAGATGGGGGGGTGGGGGGGGGGTGAGGCCATGGAGAGATTTCAAAATAAGGATGAGAATTTTGAAAACGTGGCATTGCTTAACCAGGAGCCGAGCACAGGGGTGATGGGTGAGCGGAACTTGGTGTGAGTTAGTAGTGTAAAATCGACCTCCCCAATGCGTTAGTGGGTAAATGAGTCAGTGGTAAATGAGTCACATGCTGTGATACAAGCCAGACACACCTAGGTTTGACCCCCTAGTCAGTGCTGAGTTCACAGATCTCAGCCAGAGATGGCAGCAGGCGAAGGGGTTATAACTGTCCTCAGAGTCCCTAAGATACGGCGCAAGTTTATTAGCCATTTTCCTCCAATCCTGAGCGATAACCAGTGACCTCTGCTGGGAGTAAGGACAAACCCAATGGAGGTGATGCTTCCCTACAGTCAAGTCGCTTGCCAATGTCATGGATCGGGATCAGGCTTGAAGAATGGGCACTTGGCTGAAATATTGTTGGCACCTGTGGAACTGCACCCCCAGAGAGAGTCAACACCTTCATCATCAACAACTTGTATTTATATAGTGCTTTTAAGTAGTAAAACTTCCCGAGGCACTTCACAGGGGCGTTATCAAACAAAACTGGACACTGAGCCACAGAGATATTAGGACAGGTGACCAAACGCTTGTTCAAAGGGGTAGGTTTAAGGAGCATCTTAAAAGGTGGAGAGAGAGAGAGGCAGCGAGGCGGAGAGGTTTAGGGAGGGAATTCCAGAGCTTAGGGTTTGGCCAGCTGAAGACATGGCTGCCAATTTTGGATCGAAGAAATTCTGGCATGTGCAAGAGGCCAGAATTGGAATTCAGAGGAAAAAGGAGGGAAAGGAAACAATGAAAATGAGTCGGGCGATAGCAACATTGGAATTAATTGGCTGCATTATCGGATAGTGAGCATTCAACTTAGAAATTCCAGGCACAAAAATATTTTGCTCCTTCAGAAAAATTGCTAAATTGCTGATTTTGTTTAAATATCCTCCTTTTGCATCTTATTATCATTCCATCTCTCAGAGTCAGTTTGTATTAGTCTTCTCTCGGTTTTTATGAAAGCGATGTTCTAATGATTAGCAGCAACAGGCAATCAGGTCACCAATCACACCATTGTGCCCAGTGATCAAATTGGAATATAGTGCAGTGAAAACTTTACCAATGGCAACATGGCCCTTTTAAGTAGCGATAACTTTCCCATTCTCCAGTACACGGATGTGAAAATCCTGGTCTGTAACACCCTCTGTGGACTTGCCCTACTTGTAAACTCCTCCCACTCTTCCCACCCTGTCTTTCTGTGCGTGTCACTTCTCTGTGCTCCCTTGCTCGGCAGGGTGACCATTCATCACTTCCTTTGCCACATCTCTCGCCACTTTGAAAGGCCCCTTCAAACTTTCAGCCATGCCGTCAGTCATCCCCCTAACCCTCTCCCCAAAATCCCGCTCGGTGTTTGGACCCCAATTCGTAAAGCTGTTGGGAATATTTCATTACGTTATAAAAAGGTATTCCATACAAGTGCAGACCGTGTTCCTTTGGTGGGGAGAAGGGTTTCCTGGTGTTAATTTAAGCTGAGGCAGCTCCAAGCACTTTGTACAATGCTAAGCCCAAGTAATAATGTAAACAGATCATCTCATTCAAACAATTAAGGCAACGGATGTGTTCATACATGCAGCCACCATATATTAGCATGAAGACTGCCTGGAGTGGAGCCACTTTGGCTTGGTGCCTTTTCTTCCTTTCCACGCAGGTTGGTACGGTCACTGGCTTGTTAAGAGCCAATTCTCTGGGCATCAGCGAGCTGACAGGAATCCAGACGGTCACGGCCAGGTTCAAGTCCCTGGGTCACTTGCCAGTTCAAGCTGCCGGCATCCAACAGTTTAAAGTGAAGCTCTGAAAGGGCTACCCCAACAATGTGGCACGCTGATTGAACGTGGCCTGCACCCCGCGGATTTCTGACTCCCACCATTTGCTCAACTCGCAACCTCATGCGGCCTCCAAGGAAAGGAGAGGCGTTACCTTCGGAAGAGAAAGTAATATTGGATGGAAACTTCACCCAAGAATTTTCCAATGCTACACCAAGTGAACAGCAACAATAACAACGTGTATTTCTATAGCCCCTTTAATGTAGTAAAACGTGCCAAGGTGCTTCACAGGAGTGTTACAAGTCCTAAATTTGACACAAGAAATTAGGGCAGGTGACCAAAAGCTTGATCAAAGAGGTATGTTTTAAGGAGCGTCTTAAAGGAGGAAAGAGAGGTAGAGCCAGGGAGGGAGTTCCAGAGCTTAGGGCCTAGTTAGCTGAAGGCACGGCCACCAATGGTTGAGTGATTATAACCCTAACCCTAACCCTAACCCAAAGGTGAGCAGAGGAAATGTTACAAGGACACCCTCAAAGCCTCCCTGATAAAGTGCAATATCTCCACTGACACCTGGGAGTCCCTGGCCAAAGACTGCATTAAGAGGAGAAAGTGCATCCGAGAGGGCGCTGAGCACCTCGAGTCTCATCGGCGAGAGCATGCAGAAATCAAGCGCAGGCAGCGGAAAGAGCATGCAGTAAACCTGTCCCACCCACCCTTTCCCTCAATGACTATCTGTCCCACCTGTGACAGGGACTGTGGTTCTCGTATTGGATTGTTCAGCCACCTAAGGACTCATTTGTAGAGTGGAAGCAAGTCTTCCTCGATTCCAAGGGACTGCCTATGATGATGATAATGACGATAATCTCAAGTTTACGTAGGAGAATGAAGACAAGGAAAAGGGCTGCAATGACCATTCCCTTCAGAGTTCAGTTTATTTCAGCCCTTTTCCTTGTCTTCATTCTCCCAGGACTCCATGGCTATCCCTAGCAAAAGGGTGAATGGATAACCGGCTCCTACACATCCAGTGTCACTCTGAACTGGATCACTGGGGCAGTGGAGCGGGAGGCAACCTGTGAATGCACCACCTCCCTATAGGGAAGTACTTAGGCTCTGCATGATAATGCCGCTGAAATCAGGAACACACTGGGCTAGACTTTCCACTTCACATCGCCCATATATCGCCCAAAACGGACCTCTTTCGCCCATTTTGACCAAAAAGTGGAAACTAGGCCAGAAACATCGCCGGAAAATTAAGCCCCCAAGTTTCGTCTCACTTCGCCGAACTGATAGCTGAGGTGATCGCCCGCACATCGCTCATCCCAACTTTTGGCACATCGCCAGCACTTCGCTGGGCTGATCGCTTGCCGAGAACATCGCTGGATAATAGTTGCTTTTCCTGGGCCTTCCTCATCGAAATGGGCACCAAGAACACCATTTTGAATTTCGGAGGAAGGGAGGTGGCAGCAAAAAAACTGCAGCTGAAATATTTGTTAGTTATTTAAAGCTATTTTACAGATAGATCAACTCAGATTTATACTTATATTTCATTGTACAATTGTAGCTTAGTACATTAGGCATTTTTTAAACTGAAAAGTGCATTTATAACAAGTGAAAAAAATTATTGATAGTGATGGGGCCCTATGCTTTCTGTGCCATTACTCGTAACTGCTCACACGCTGGTTTCTGAAAGGATCAATCGAAGAGGTGGCAGAGTAATGCATAGACAGAGACAGAGGAGGCAAGCATACAGCCAATGAAGGTACTTGGAAAAGCAATCTTACCTCAACTTGTCTGAAAACACGTGTCTTAGGAAGGAGGTCATCGATGAGATTTGCGAGCTCGTCGAGGGGGATTTGCAGCCTTCCAGCACCATCAGAACCGCACTGTCCATTGAGGTAAAGGTTACTGCAGCACTAGCCTTCTATGCATCGGGATCCTTTCAGGCTTCAGCTGGCGACATCTGTCGTATCTCTCAGCATGCCAAACACTGCTGCATTCGGCAGGTGACTGAAGCTCTTTACGCTCACAGAATGAACTTTATAAGCTTCCCTATGACCAGGGAGGCACAGACCAGGAGGGCTTTGGGTTTCTCCAGAATAGCAAACTTCTCCAAAGTGCAGGGAGCAATAGATTGCACGCACATCACCCTGAAAGCACCTTTACAGAATGCGGAGGTGTTTCATAGCAGAAAGGGATTCTACTCCCTAAATGTGCAGCTTGTTGTTGACTACAGCCAACTTATTCTGACAGTTAATGCTACATTTCCTGGCAGCATCCATGATACGCACATCCTATGTGAGAGTGCTATCCCTGACCTGTTTGTCAATCAGCCAGAAGGTCACGGTTGGATGCTGGGGGACTAAGGATATGGCCTTGCCGGTTGGCTGATGACCCCACTGCGTAATCCCGTCACTGAAGCAGAGAAACATTACAATGAAAGCCACATTGTGACACAGAACATCGTTGAGAAGACAATTGGAGTCCCAAAGCAGCGCTTCAGATGCCTGGACCACTCTGGTGGCAGCCTACAGTAGCACCTTGACCAGGTCACTGAGTTTATAGTGGTGTGTTGCATGCTACATAGCCTAGCCATAAGGAGAGGACAGCAAATGCCTGATGGGGCTGCAGGTCCACCTCCAGAAGAAGGGGAGATGGACGAGTCAGCCGGCGAGGAGCAGGAGAAGGAGGAGGAGGAGGAGGCTGGTGAGGACCAGCCTGGTGATGTAGCCATGGTCCTACACCGCCCACCCCCCCCCCCCCCGCTCCAGAAGAACAGTACCCCGTGGGAGTTACGCGGCCGCAAAGCTGTTGCGTCAGCAGCTGATAAAGGAATGCTTTGCATGAACTTACATTTGAGATTAACAATTACATTTATACAAAAGTTGCATTTGCGTTGAGTTACGTTTTAGCCTTGCCTGCACTGGCCTGGCCTTTGTAGTGCAGCATTTGCATTAATGCTTAACTTAAGTAATGTTATTACAAGAGAATAAAGATGTTAAATTATTCAAAATGCCTAAGTTAACTAACCTTATCCGAGAATGCACAACAATTGTTAAAATCATTAACAAAATTTATTGCAAACAGAATTCTTTTCAAACACCGTTCTCCACCCCCCCCCCCCCCCCCCCCCCCACAACTATGTACGAACATTTTAAACAATTTAACATACAATGATCTCTCCTCTCTGTCTCGGCCTTCCTCCTCTCTCTCTATCCTCTCACTCTGCCCCTCCCTGTGCCTTCTGTGCATGTGTGGATGACCCCTGACCTCCTCAGACGCGGGAAAAGCCAGTCGGCCGGAAAAAAAAACCACACAGGTGCAGAAGCTCATTGCTAGGGAAGCTTTTGCCTTCCACGTCGCTGGCCATTTGGTGGGCCATTCGCCGACATTTCAGATCACCCATTTCACATTGCTGGACTATTGCCGAGTGGAAAATCACTTCAGAAAAAATGGGCGATGATCCAGCGATCAGTAAGGCTGAGATGTCGTACATCACTGGAACATTGTCCATTTTTTGGGCGATGGCCAGCAAAGTGGAAAGTCTAGCCCACTGAATCAAGGAATAAACCCAACAATCGAAGACACCTAACTGTCAATTCTCAATTAGCAATAATTACCAGAAAGGATTGTTAGGACAATACCATTATCACTTTGTCAATTGGGGAAAGAAAGACAGGTAGACACAGACAGGTATTTATATAGCACCTTTCACAACCTCAGGACATCCCAAAGCCCTTTTCAGCAAATTAAGTGCTTTTTGAAGTGTAGTCACTGTTGTAATGTAAGAAACGCAGAAGCCAATTTGCACACAGGAAGCTCCCACAAATATCATCATTATCATAGGCAATCCCTCAAAATTGAGGAAGACTTGCTTCCACTCCAAAAGTGAGTTCTTAGATGATGGAACAGTCCAATATGGGAATTACAGTCTCTGTCACAGGTGAGACAGTCACTGAAGGAAAGGATTGGTGGGAGTTTTGTTTGCTGCACGCTCCTTCTGCTGTCTGCACTTGCTTTCTGCATGCTCTCGGCAACGAGACTCGAGGTGCTTAGCGACCTCCCAGATGCCCTTCCTCCACTTAGGGCAGTCTTTGGGCAGGGACTACCAGGTGTCGATGGGGATGTTGCATTTTATCAAGGAGGCTTTGAGGGTGTCCTTGAAATGTTTCCTCTGCCCACCTGGGGCTCGCTTGCAGTGTAGGAGTTCCGAGTAGAGCGCTTGCTTTTGGAGTCTTGTGTCAGGCATGCGAACAATGTGGCCCACCCAACGGAGCTGGTCGAGTGTGGTCAGTGCTTCGATGCTGGGGATGTTGGCCTGATCGAGGACGCTAACATTGGTGCGTCTGTCCTCCCAGGGGATTTGCAGGATCTTCCGGAGACATCATTGGTGGTATTTCTCCAGCGATTTGAGGTGTCTACTGTATATGGTCCATGTCTCTGAGCCATACAGGAAGACGGGTATCACTACAGCCATGTAGACCATAAGCTTGGTGCCAGATTTGAGTAATTACAGGATTCGGAACGGGCTGAGAGTTATAAAGAGTCATTTCACGAACGCTTTGCTCCAGCACTCCCTCAGGAGTGCAGCTCTCCCTCAGTACTACATTTTGTGCTTAAGTCTCTGGAGTGGGTCTTTGTGGGGGAGGGAGACAATAAACTAAGCAGCTCCATCCAGAGACTTATTAAACAGACATCAAGCATCCTCACGTCTCCTGTTAATGAAAACTAGCACATTCGAAATATTCAGCCAACAAGCAGTCAGCTCCCTGAATTTAAACAGCCGCTCATTAAATCTGAAAGACAGGCACAAAAAAAACCTCTCAGAACTTGACAGTGCATTCTAAAGAAACGAGCGGTGTTCCCAGGAGATGTCTTCAGACCATCTTCCAGCTCAACTAAAAATCAATTGGTTACAGTAAGTACAGAGGCCGTGAATCATAAAGAATATACAAACAAAAAAGAGTAATTAACAAGGGAGTCACTCAAAGGAAAGGCCTGATAGGACCCTTTCCCCCACTGAAAGCCCCTCTTACAATCGTTCTTTCATGCGCAACTTTTGTTGTGGAATCTTTACAACTGGACAGATAATTGGGCCCCAAGTGGTGTCAGAAGTGGCTCCATCAAAAGGCAAATCCCCTGATGTGTTCTGAAGTCAAAGCAGACGTGTCAAGTTGTTTGGTCCAACGAGCATCGGGCCGTGCTCTTCTATTCAAAAAGCGCCCTTGGCAACTCGGCAAGATATGATTTTGTTTAAACAGACAGAAGCTTGCCTCAGTCGAACATTCCACCACCTGTTCACACCGGGAAATAATACTCAAGAATTCAAATGAAAAATTAAGAGCACAGTGGAACACTGGCCAGTGCAAATGATAACGCCATTTATCTTGGCGAGAGACAGATGGATGGAGGAGTGACCTTTTATGAACAAAGGCATATTTCCGTGCCGTTGCCAAATATTAATTTCTGGGGGGTTCGCAAGAAGGCCTTGCTGTGAGTGCTGGAACAAAGCATTGGTGAAATGACTCTTTATAACTCTCAACCCGTTCCGAATCCTGTAAATAATCCATTCACGATCTGCCCAGGTCTCACGTCCTCAAAACAAAATCTGAAAGAGCCATTATCGACTGAAGATAATTGTCTAACACAGATGTTAAAAGGGGAAGTAACCTTGCCATGATACCCTCCCTTTTTTGGTTGGGGACGGGATAAAGCAACCTTACCATCAGGCCAGGCCCCCCTGTTTTAAAGGGATCAGGAGTTAGAATGGCACCTTGTGATAGCGGCAAAGAATACCTTTATATGAAATTCAATCTGCTATTTTAACAATGGTTGATCCATTAAGGTTAGGCCTTTGTTAAACCAGACTTTCATGTGACACATTAATACGCTCGTTACTAGTATCATGAGGCCCCCAAAATTTCCTCTGATTTACTTCTGCCAGCATTATTTTATTTTACGCGGTGAGGAGCGTCCATTGAAACCGTGGACCGCCTCTTCCCTTAAAGTGTGTTCGGTCATGAAGATTTATCGGACTTATCACTGATTGATTGGCCGTGCTCATTGTGACTGGACGCGGGCGAGCCAGATCTGTTTAGGGGCGAGGGGGCTGCTCCGAGATGAAGAGCTGATTGAGGACACGATAAATGTGTATGTGTGTTGAAGGGTGGACCGTCATCAGGGACGGCAAACACTTCCTGTGCTCAGCCAGCTCTCTTGTCCGTGTGCGCAATGTCAAATTAAACGTTCTTACACATGACCTGCACCCTATCAATCTCTCAGTAAAAGGCCATTAAAACCCAACAGCCATACGCTGCTTCATTAGGAACATTGTCCCCGCCTCCTTCCTCTCCTGCCTGTAGGCAACAAGTGCTTCTGGTTGACAGTTACAGGTGCCAAGTACTGTCGCACCTCTACTGCGATCCCATCCGAGAGCAACTAACAGCACAGATCGTAAATCAAAAGCAGAGCATTTATACAACAACCTGTATTTAAATGGCGCCTTTAATAGTGAAACATCCCAAGGTGCTTCACAGGAAAATTAGGAGATAAAAGATTCGACACTGAGCAGCACAAGGAGAAATCAGGGCAGGCTTGGTCGAAGAGGTAGGTTTCAAAGAGCGTCTTGAAGGAGGAAAGTGAGTTAGAGAGGCGGAGAGGTTTAGGGAGGGAGTTCCAGAGCTTGGGGCCTAGGCAGTTGAAGGCACAGCCACCAATGGTTGAGTGATGAGAATGTAATCAGCGATGCTCAAAAGGACTGAATTAAAGGAGCACAGACATCTGGGGGGTGGTGTTTGTGGGGCTGAGAGAGGGAGGGGCGAGGCCATGGAGGGATATGAAAACAAGGATGAGAATTTTGAAATCGAGGCATTGTTTAACCGGGAGCCAATTTGGATCACCTCTAGTTTACGTAGGGTAGAATGTGGGAAGCCAGCCAGGAGTGCATTGGAATAGTCAAGTCTAGAGGTAACAAAGGCATGGATGAAGGCTTCAGCAGCAGATAATCTGAGGCGGGACAGAGACGAGCGATGTTACAGAGGTGGAAATAGGCGATTTTAGTTATGCTGCGGATATGTGGTCGAAAGCTCATTTCAGGGTCAAATATGATACCAAGGTTGCAATCAATCTGTTTCAGCCTCGGACAGAAGCTTGGGAGAGGGATGGAGTCAGTGGCCAGGGAATGGAGTTTGTGGTGGGGACTGAAAACAATGGCTTCAATCTTCCCACTATCCAATTGGAAAAAAATTCTGCTCATCCAGATCTGGATGTCAGACAAGCAATCTGACCATTTAAAGACGTGGAGGGGTCGAGAAAAGTGATGGTGAGGTAGAGCTGGGTGTTGTCAGCATCCATGTGGAAACTGACGCTGTGTTTTTAGATGATGTTGCCAAGGAGCAACATGTAGATGAGAAATAGGAGGGGACCAAGGATAGATTCTTGAGGGACACCAGAAGCAACGATGTGGGGGACGGGAAGAGAAGGGAGGTAACTATAGGACGGTTAGTTTAACATCTGCAGTGAGGAAAATGCTTGAAGCTATCATTAAGGAAGAAATAGCGGGACATCTAGATAGGAATAGTGCAATCAAGCAGATGCAACATGGATTCACGAAGGGGAAATCATGTTTAACTAATTTACTGAAATTCTTTGAGGATATAATGAGCATGGTGGATAGAGGTGTACCGATGGATGTGGTGTATTTAAATTTCCAAAAGGCATTCGATAAGGTGCCACACAAAAAGGTTACTGCAGCAGATAAAAGATACGTGGAGTCAGAGGAAATGTATTAGCATGGATAGAGAATTGGCTGGCTAACAGAAAGCAGAGAGTCGGGATAAATGGGTCCTTTTCGGGTTGGAAATCGGTGGTTAGTGGTGTGCCACCGGGATCGGTGCTGGGACCACAACTGTTCACAATATACATAGATGACCTAGAAGAGGGGACAGAGTGTAGTGTAACAAAATTTGCAGATGACACAAAGATTAGTGGGAAAGCGGGTTGTGTAGAGGACATAGAGAGGCTGCAAAGAGATTTAGATAGGTTAAGCGAATGGGCTAAGGTTTGGCAGATGGAATACAATGTTGGAAAATGTGAGGTCATCCACCTTGGAAAAAAAAACAGTAAAAGGGAATATTATTGGAATGGGGAGAAATTACAACATGCTGCAGTGCAGAGGGACCTGGGGGTCCTTGTGCATGAAACTCTTTTGGATCCTTGTGCATGAATCCCAAAAAAAGTTAGTTTGCAGGTGCAGCAGGTAATCAGGAAGGCGAATGGAATGTTGGCCTTCATTGCGAGAGGGATGGAGTACAAAAGCAGGGAGGTCCTTCTGCAACTGTACAGGATATTGGTGAGGCCACACCTGGAGTACTGCATGCAGTTTTGGTCACCTTACTTAAGGAAGGATATACTAGCTTTGGAGGGGGTACAGAGACGATTCACTAGGCTGATACCGGAGATGAGGAGGTTACCTTATGATGATAGATTGAGTAGACTGGGTCTTTACTCATTGGAGTTCAGAAGGATGAGGGGTGATCTTATAGAAACATTTAAAAATCATGAAAGGGATAGACAAGATAGAGGCAGAGAGGTTGTTTCCACTGGTCGGGGAGACTAGAACTACGGGGTACAGTCTCAAAATACGGGGGAGCCAATTTAAAACCGAGTTGAGAAGGAATTTCTTCTCCCAGAGGGTTGTGAATCTGTGGAATTCTCTGCCCAAGGAAGCAGTTGAGGCTAGCTCATTGAATGTATTCAAATCACAGATATATAGATTTTTAACCAATAAGGGAATTAAGGGTTATGGGGAGCGGGCGGGTAAGTGGAGCTGAGTCCACGGCCAGATCAGCCATGATCTTGTTGAGTGGCAGAGCAGGCGAGGGGCTAGATGGCCTACTCCTGTTCCTAATTCTTATGTTCTTATGACAATACGTTAAGGACTTGAGAGGAAAGGGAGGTTGGAGATGGCATGGTAGTTTGCAAGGATGTTTGAAGTACTGAGGGAGCCTTTGATATGTTATTATTTATTTTTAAGGGGCTTTTCTGGAATGAAATCGATCAATTGTGTTCTGCAGGTTTTAAAGACTCCTGCACTGAAGGAAGAAAGAGAGAGAAGGGAGAGCTATCAGAACTGAAGGTTTAAAAACAAATGCAGCAAAAGGCCTTTAAGTGTAACAATTGCATCCTATTCTGATGGATCTCAACCACAATGGATCACATCCTCGCCGCATCTGTCTACCGTTTTGATCTCCCCAGCCACATCGAGCGGTCTCCTGAAACCACTACACGATGAGATTTAATGGCTTTCCCCACTATCTCAATGCAACCAACACTACTATCTGTAGTTTAAAATTATACTGCAAAATTGATCATCAAGAGCATGTTTCTTAAAAATATTTTCTCCCTCTGCCTTTTGCCATCTTCAACTGTACACATTGAAACAATGCAAATGCAATCGATCGTAAACAAAACTACGATTGATGATAACTCTTTGGGTCAAAGTTTTGTCTGACCTCCCTTCTTACTCCCAACACGCCTCGTTTTTAGCTTTCGTCACCCTTGTATTTGAACCTTTCATCATAGTGAAATGTCCGAATGTGTAGAAGAAATTTTTCTTTTCCCTGTCTACCCCTCCCCTTTCCCAGCATCCTGGAGATCCATCATTCCAGGTTTCCTACAGGGAACCACTTAGAACCTGTAGCCAGGGTCAGCTATCAGTGACCTAGCGAATGATTCGATACATAAGCTTGAAAATTGACAGTCATCTTATCTTACAGATGCTCAATCAAATGCCCCTCTCCGTTGTTTTACAGAGACTCAAAAGACCAAACTTGCATTTCTATTGCACCTTATTATGTCTTCAGAAAGTCCGAAAGCTGCACAACCAATTCATTACTTCTGAACTGTAGGCAAATCTGGTAGCCAACGAATAGCAAATCAGGTGGATGTGTTTTCCATGGAGTTGATTGAGGACACTGGGAGAACTCTCATTTTACGGACAGCAACTTCCCAATTTCCATGTTGAACTGCGCATGTGTGGACACCCGAGGTTGCTGTCCGATTTACTCCACAGTAACGGTGAGCGCCGATAGCCTCGCCATTACTCCTACTGCAAAATCCAGGCCAATGTAATGGGGCAAATTGGCTGCCTCACTTGCCGAGGAACAACGGTGACTATACTCCAAAAGTAATTCATTGGTTGTGAAGTACTTTGGTACTTCCTGACGCCATGAAAGGCGCTATATAAATGCAAGTTTTTTCTTAAGGGAGGCACAAAGGAAACAGGCAATAAGCAGAGGAGCAACTCTTTGCTCGGGATTTTGAAGAGTCTTTTCAGACACGGTCAATGCCACTCCGTGGGCAACGCAGTCGTTCCCACCACCCCGTTCTCTCGCTGCCCAACAATGTCTTTCACTCTTGCCTCCTCCTCCCCCCAAATCGCTATAACCAGTGAACTCTCATCTGTGTTCAATTGAGCTTCTCTGAAAGGTTTTCAATTATGTTATTTAATGCAGCACATACCAGTAACCTGGCTTGCATTTCTCCCAAATGAAACAAATTAAAATTTATTATCCAATCAATAGAAAAGTTAGAGTAGTGTAACCTGGTCAGGGGGTGCACTCTGCAGATCAATGCTCCTAATGGCAGGCAATCTGTGCACAAGTCCCAGCATTGGGTCAACAGGATGAACAATGTGTCTACAGTTTTCATCCGAGAGCACACAGATTCAGATAACACGCACACTGCTAATGCAACCACATCAGAACCACAAAAATAGATTAAGTAAACAGACTTCATTTTATTCTACCGGGAATAGTTTGTTTTGCATAATGGGGGAGGAAGGGGAGGGGAAGAGGAGCAGGGGATCCGTCAAACTCAGCAACATTTCACAGCAGCGATGTTATTAGTTAGAACGCACCCGGGTCAGAAAACTAAACCCAATGAAGCTGCTTTCTCAATGGAACCATAAAATGACTTGCCTTTGAACTTTTAGTGCAACAATAATGAGAAGGTTTGCTAACCAGCATTTTAGACAAAAGAATTTGAAAAGGATAGCGTCTTTCACAATCTCAGGACATCCCAAAGCGCTTTACAGCTAATGAAGTACTTTTGGAGTGTAGTCAGTGTTGTAATGTGGGAAACGCAGCAGCCAATTTGCGCACAGCAAGCTCCCACAAACAGCAATATGATAATGACCAGATAATCTGTTTTTTTTATGTTATGTTGATTGAGGGATAAATATTGGCCAGGACATCAGGGACAACTCCCCTGCTCTTCCTCGAAATAGTGCCACGAGATATTTTACATCCACCTGAGAGAGCAGAGGGGGGCCTCGGTTTAATGCCTCTTCTGAAAGATGGTACCTCAGACAGTGAGGCGCTCCCTCAGCATTGAACCGTCTGCCTAGATTTATGTGCTCAAGTTTCTGGAGCGGGACTTAGAACCCACAACTTTCTGACTCAGAGACGAAAGTGCTACCAACTGAGCTACCGTTGAGGTTTGCATTATAATGGGAACGTACCTATTGATGTGTATTTTAATCCTGAGGAAAGGTGGGAAGGGAAGGAAGATTATTTTATTTTCCTCAAGTTCTGCACTAACCATCACTTTACCAAATGTAACTACAATGTAAAACGAGTTCATTATCAGTGAAGCATTTTGGGATGTCCCAAGGATACAACAGAGGCTTTATAAAAACTAGTTTGTTCTTCATTATTCTAAACTCCAATCAGTTTCGGCCCAACCTTTCTTAATAAGACAACCCCTTCATCTAAGGAACCTTCTCTCAACTGCCTCCAATGCAAGTATATCTTACCTTTCTCACAACAGTTTCCAATTAAAAATCTCCATTCGTTGCTGCACTGTCAGAGGTGCTGTCTTTTGAATGTTAAACTGAGGCCCCGTCTGCCCTCTCAGGTAGACATAAAAGATCCCATTCCACTATTCAGAGAAGAGCAGGGGAGTTATCTCGGTGTCCTGGCTAATATTTATCCCTCAAATCAACATAACACAAACAGATTATCACGCGCCTGTTTGTGGGATCTTGCTGTGCGCAAATTGGCTGCCGCGTTTCCTACATTATAACAGTGACTACACTCCAAAAGTACCTGATTGGCTTTAAAAACATAGAAATAGGAGCTGGAGTAGACCATTTGGCCCCTCGAGCCTGTTCCGCCATTCAATAAGATCATGGCTGATCTGATCTTTGCCCTTGAGATAGGGAGGGGCGAGGCCACGGAGCGATTTGAAAACAAGGATGAGAATTTTGAAATCGAGGCATTGCTTAACCAGGAGCCAATGTTGGTCAGCGAGCACAGGCATGATGGTTGAACAGGACTTGGCGCGAGTTAGGATAGTTGCTGTAGGAAAGTAGAAATGTTATTCTGCATAGTAAAGGTGCTCTTCTGAGGTTAGGGTTTAGGCACATTGTTGGAGGAGTTACCAAGCAGCTTCTCTCTGGATGAAATCCTCATTATTAGTTAATCTGCAAGTCCTTTGAGTCACTCAGTGTAAAGTAGGGAAGCATTGAATTCTTTAAGATTTACATGATCCGTTGCCTAGAGGAGCAAGAAGGCCATAAACCCTATAAATAGTTTTATTAGTTCTGTCCAAGGTTAATTGGCTGTGAGTCTTATTGCTTATCTTCCTTTGTGAACAATTGAGTCCTTTGTCCTTAAAAGGATGTGGTTTAAATTTTTTATTCGCCATCGTACACATTCATCCTCCTTATCCCCAAAAGTTATGCACAGCCTGGAGAAGGTGTCACAGTAACACTTGCGTAGGAAGATACTGGAATATTTTGTTCTGAATGTCTTCTGAATGTCAGCTCCTGACACATTCAACGACTTAGAACCAAAACAGGGCTAGTCTCGTGTGTATTCCTTTCATAGTGTCAGCTTGGTTTAGTTGGTATTACTCCAAGTGTCAAAGCATCTCATCGCTATCCCAACCCCCACACAAAATAAAATTAGCCTGAAAGAGCAGTTATGCCACATATAAAATCATAGAAATTTATGGCACAGAA
This sequence comes from Pristiophorus japonicus, assembly GCF_044704955.1. Lineage (NCBI taxonomy): Eukaryota > Metazoa > Chordata > Chondrichthyes > Pristiophoridae > Pristiophorus > Pristiophorus japonicus. Next base: position 58,705,978 of record NC_091988.1, read on the forward strand.
GGAAGCCATTCAGCCCATCATATCCATGTCAGCCAAAAACGAGCTATCCATGCTAATCCCACTTGGTCCACAGCCTTGCAGGTTACGGCACTTCAAGTGCATAGCCAAGTAGTTTTTAAATGTGATGAGGGCTTCTGCCTTTACCACCCATTCAGGCAGTGAGTTCCATACCCCACCACCCTCTGAGTGAAAAGGTTCTCAACTCCCCTCCAATTCTTGTATCAATTATTTTAAATCTATGCCCCCTAGTACGTTTCTGCTAAGGGAAATAGGTCCTTCCTGCCCATTCTATCTAGGCCCCTCACATTTTATACACCTCAATTAAGTCTTTCCTCAGCCTCCTCTGTTCTAAAGAAAACAACCGCAGCCTAATTCGTATCACTGCAAAGCAGCCTGGATTCATAGAAACATAGAAACATAGAAGCATAGAAAATAGATGCAGGAGTAGGCCATTTGGCCCTTCGAGCCTGCACCACCATTCAATATGATCATGGCTGATCATGTAACTTCAGTACCGCATTCCTGCTTTCTCTCCATACCCTTTGATCCCTTTAGCCGTAAGGGCCACATCTAACTCCCTTTTGAATATATCTAACGAACTGGCCTCAACAACTTTCTGTGGTAGAGAATTCCACAGGTTCACAATTCTGAGTGAAGAAATTTCTCCTCATCTCGGTCCTAAATGGCTTACCCCTTACCCTTAAACTGTGACCCCTGGTTCTGGACTTCCCCAATATTGGGAACATTCTTCCTGCATCTAGCCTGTCCAATCCCGTCAGAATTTTACCAAGACATGCAGTATATCATCAGCACCCTCAGCCTAAATTGGGTTCAATAGAAGGAGGAGTTTTAACTTTTTTTTGTAGTGCTCCAGTGCTGTTCACTTCCAAGGCCTTGTGCATCTGGTTGTAACACCATAAGAATATAAGAAATAGGAGCAGGAGTAGGCCATTTGGCCCCTCGAGCCTGCTCCGCCATTCAATAAGATCATGACTGATCTGATCTTGGCCTTAACTCCACTTCCCTGCCCGTTCCCCATAAGCCTCGACTCCCTTATCATTCAAAAATCTGTCTATCTCCACCTTAAATATATTCAATGACCCAGCCTCCACACCGTTCTGGGGCAGAGAATTCCAAAGATTCACAACCCCCCCAAGAGAAGAAATTCCTCCTCATCTCCGTCTTAAATGGGCGACCTCTTATTTTGAAACTATGCCTCCAGTTCTAGATTCCGCCACGAGAGGAAACATCCTCTCTGCATCTACCCTGTCAAGCCCCCTCAGAATCTTATATGTTTCAATAAGATCCCCACTCATTCTTCTAAACTCTAATGAGTATCGCCCAATCTGCTTAACATTTCTTCATAAGACAACCCCTTCATATCAGGAATCAACCTCGTGAACCTTCTCTGAACTGCCTCCAATGCAAGTATATCCCTCCTTAAATAATGAGTGAACTTGCCAGATTCGGAGGTGCCGTCTTTCCGATGCAAAGATAAACTGAGTATTTCAGTTAGACACAAGAGATCCCATGGCACTATTTTGAAGAAGAGCAGGGGAGTTATCCCCGGTGTCCTGGCCAATAATTATTCCTCAATCAACCTAAAAAAACAGATTATCCAGCCATTATCATATTGCTGTTTGTGGGAGCTCGCTGTGTGCAAATGGGCTGCTACAATTCCCACATTACAACAGTGACTACACTCAAAAAGTTCTTTATTGGCTGTAAAGCGCTTTGAGATGTCTGGTGGTCGTGAAAGGCGCTATATAAAAAGTATTTATTTTTTATTTATTTCTATCTCTGGGACCTGCTGCAGCTATACAATCCTCTGAGATCCCTGTGCTCCTCTAATTTTGGCCGCTTGTGCATTCCCAATTTTCATCGCTCCACCATTGACGGCCATGCCTTTAGCTGCCTTGGTCCGGAGCTATGGAATTCTCACCGTAAACCTCTCCGCATCTCCACCTCTCTCTCTCCTTTTAAAACGCTCTTTAAAACCTACTTTTTTTATTCGTTCCTGGGATGTGGGCATCACTGGCAAGGCCAGCATTTATTGCCCATCCCTAATTGCCCTTGAGAAGGTGATGGTGAGCCGCCTTCTTGAACCGCTGGAGTCCATGTGGTGAAGGTACTCCCACAGTGCTGTTAGGGAGGGAGTTCCAGGATTTTGACCCAGCGACGATGAAGGAACGATGATATATTTCTAAGTCAGAATGATGTATGACTTGGAGGGGAACTTGTAGGTGGTGGTGTTCCCATGCGCCTGCTGCCCTTGTCCCTCTAGGTGGTAGAGGTCGCAGGTTTGTGAGGTGCTGTCGAAGAACCACCTATACCCATGCCTGAATATCTCCTTATGTGGCTCGGTGTCAAAGTTTGTTTGATAACGCACCTATGAAGTACCTTGGGATGTTTTATCATGTTAAAGGCGCTATATAAATGCAAGTTGTTGTTGTAAGGTGCAACACTTACCAGTTAACGTCTATCTTCAGCAAATTTAGCTGTAATCTGACCTGCCTTCTGGTGCTGTTACACTGAGGGTACTGGTTTGACCTGCTCTATACTGCTGCCTCCGCATCACCCTTTGGTCAGGCAAAGCTGAGGGCCGATGCACACGTGCTTACGTGCATGTGTGGGGCAAAGTCCAACGCTGTATAAATGTTTAATGTTGGCAAAGAAGTCTTGAGATACTCCGACCTAGAATCGTAGAATCTTACAGTACAGAAGGAGGCCATTTATCCCATCGTGCCTGTGCCGGCTCTTTGAAAGAGCTGTCCAATTAGTTCCACTTCCCTGTTCTTGCCCCATAGCCCTGCAGAACTTTAATATTCAAAAGTTTCAAAATGAAGCTTAAAAAATGTACTTCTCACAAGTGGCAGTTCGTAAAACCAGGGATGAGGGATATTACTCAGCCCATGTAGCTCATCCATTTAGGTCAAAAGATTTGTGATCTCCCTTTGTACCGCCTAGCTGATTCCCTGAATAGACCTAAGATTGATTCCTCCACTTCCTTGTCTGGAAGACCAGGCCAAATGATGGCCACTCTTGTGCGAGGAAGTTGAGAAGATGGCAGAGTTAGCCTATGCACCTCGTGCTATTGTCTTTGTTCACATGTGCTGAAGCAGTGCAAGTTTAATGTTGCTTGGATATTACCCTGGCGCTGTGTGATCTCCCAGCCCATAGATCTCGTGTAACCAGTGGCAACGCTTGAGTAAACTTACCAGATTTACTACTTGATCTCCACCTTCTGAATCTGGCAAGACACTGGAGTGTCATCCTAGATTTTTGTGCTCAAGTCTCTCGAGTGGGACTTGAACTACAACCTTCTGACTCAGAGGCAGGGTGCTACCCACTGAGCCACGGCCGAGAGCCGAAGGCATGGAGAGATTTGAAAACAAGGATGTGAATATTAAAATTGAGGAGTTGCCGGACCGGGAGCCAATGTAGGTCAGCGAGCACAGGTGATGAGTGAACGGGACTTGGTGTGAGTTGAAATCAGTCTTGTGGAATAGTGCAAAAATGAGTGACAGCTTATCAGCAGCTTATTGTACACCATGCTCGATTATCTTTTCCATTGATTTCTATATTCCCATTAGCAATGGCAATTCATGATTGCTCAGTTTGCGCTATTGCCTAAGATCAATTTCACCCCCATGATTCCCGTAGCTACAAGGGAGAGAATCAATTGTTAATGGGAGATCTGACATCAGCAGAGCAGCCCGAAACCCGGGAAAGCGTAAGTGTCGGATGCTACAGTGCTTCCGACAGTCGGATCTTTTAATATTGGCGGAGTAGCATTCTAATATAAAGGGCCTAAACAGGCCATTTTCCCTCATCTTGCTCAGAATTGGTGCTTTACTCCTTTCTTACAGTGCACACAGTAACACTCGGTTTTATGTGAATCTGCTGGCCTATTATCATATATTTAGTGGTGTTGGGACATCTCTTATTGGCGGCCTTTAAGCCAGGCTGGGAAAGAAATGCCACAGCACTGTTAGAGTGAGCCTCCCCTCAGCATTTCAGACATTTCATGGGCTGTTGACCGGTCTACCTGACCAACAACAACAATACTCTCTCAGGACCCAATTGAAACGACTGAGGTTTGGTTTCTAGGTGGATTAAAGTCAACTCTCATTAAAGAGATGTTGTAATACTATAGGGAAGGTAAAGGTCCCGAGTTGTCACAATAGCTGCTCTGTGTTTAACGAGCCATGACTGAACTGATCTTACCATAACAGAGAGTATCAGTGAGAAAAGTGTGCCCAGGTTTCCCCCTTCCCCACACGTTCCACGGCTGTCCCTACCCATCAAAATGCCCACAGTTGTGCCCATTCTCACGTACACGCTGATGAGATTGTTTTCACTTTCCTTGTGTCGCATGAGAATCTCAGTGGAGCAACTTTCAATACACTGGATCACTGAGGCAGTTTTAACTTACAAAGTTTGCAACAACCTGCAATATAAATAACATTCGGTGTTACGATCTTTAAAGCCCACAGTAACACTGTTTGCATGGATTTGGAGCACAGGCATTAAATCACAAAGAGCAATTTTAACAACTCGCCCACTGGCTCACTCAATTTGACAACAGGGGACTGCTTCATATAAACATAGAAATTTACAGTGCAGAAGGAGACCCATTTCGGCCCATCATGTCCGCGCTGGCCGACAAAGAGCCGCACAGCCCTTGGTCAGCAGTCCTAAAGGTTACATATAAACCTACGAACAATGATGGAAAGGCATAGAGCACCCAGCCCAAACAGTCCGCCTCACACAACTGCGACACCATTTATACTGAAACATTCTACACTCCACCCCAACCGGAGCCATGTGATCTCCTGGGAGCGGCAAAAACCAGATAAAAACCCAGGCCAATTTAGGAAGAAAAATCTGGGAAAATTCCTCTCCGACCCATCCAGGCGATCGATACTAGTCCAGAAGATCACCCTGGCCGTATTCTATTCCCTGCAGTACTTACCATTATATCTGTGCCATCCAACAAAAGGTCATCCAGTCTAATCCCAATTACCAATGCTAGGTCGGTAACCCTGCAGGTTACTGCACTTCAAGTGCCCATCCAACCATCTCTAAAAGTGGTGAGGGTTTCTGCACCCACCACTCTTCCAGGCAGCGAGTTCCAGATCCCCACAACCCTCTGCGTAAAGAAGCCCCACCTCAAATCCCCTCTAACCTTTCACTCTTAAAACTATGCCGCTCGTAATAGACCCCTCCACCATTGGCAATAGACCCTTACTATCCACTATGTCCAGGCCCCTCAATATTTTGTACACCTCAATGAGGTCTCCTCTCAACCTTCTCTGTTCCAATGAGAACAAACCCAGCCTATCCAATCTGTCCTCAGAACTAAGATTCTCCATTCCAGGCAGCATCCTAGTAAATCTCCTCTGCACCCTCTCTAGTGCAATCACGTTCTTCCTATAATACGGCGACCAGAACTGCACGCAGTATTCCAGCTGTGGCCGAACCAGTGTATTATACAATTTAAGCATAACCTCCCTACTCTTGTATTCTATGCCTCAACCAATAAAGGCAAGCATTCCGTATGCCTTCTTAACCTGGTCTGCTACTTTCAGGGATCTGTGGACAAGCACTCCAAGGTCCCTTTGTTCATCTACACTTTTAAGTGGCCTACCGCTTAATGTGTATACGCTTTCCTTATTAGCCCTCCCAATGTGCATCAGCTCACACTTCTCTGAATTAAATTCCATTTGCCACTGCTCTGCCCACCTGACCAGTAGATTGATATTAGAACATAAGAACATAAGAATTTGGAATAGGAGTAGGCCATCTAGCCCCTCGAGCCTGCTCCGCCATTCAACAAGATCATGGCTGATCTGGCCGTGGACTCAGCTCCACTTACCCGCCCGCTCCCCATAACCCTTAATTCCCTTATTGGTTAAAAATCTATCTGTGACTTGAATACATTCAATGAGCTAGCCTCAACTGCTTCCTTGGGCAGAGAATTCCACAGATTCACAACCCTCTGGGAGAAGAAATTCCTTCTCAACTCGGTTTTAAATTGGCTCCCCCATATTTTGAGGCTGTGCCCCCTAGTTCTAGTCTCCCCGACCAGTGGAAACAACCTCTCTGCCTCTATCTTGTCTATCCCTGTCTATTCTCCTGCAACCTATGACTTTCCTCTTCATTATCAACCACACAGCCAATTTTAGTGTCGTCTGCAAACTTCTGAAATCATACTCCCTATATTCAAATCTAAATTGTTGATATATGCCACAAAAAGTAAGGGATCCAGTACTGAGCCCTGCGGAACCCCACTGGAAACATCCTTCCAGTCACAAAAACATCCATCAATCATTACCCTTTGCTTCCTAGCTCCAAGCCAATTTTGGATCCAACTTGCCACTTTGCCCTATATCCCATGGGCTTTAACCTTCATGACCAGTCTACCATGTGGGACCTTATCAAAAGGCTTGCTAAAGTTCATATATACTACATCGTACGCACTACCCTCATTGACCCTCTTGGTTACCTCCTCAAAAAATTCAATCAGGTTAGTCAAACACAATCTTCCCTTAACAAATCCGTGCTGACTGTCCCTAATTAATCCTTGCCTTGGCAAATGCAGAGTTATCCCGTCTTTCAGGATTTTTTCCAATAATTTCCCCACCACTGACATTAGGCTGACAGGCCTGTAATTACTCGGCTATCCCTTTTTCCCTTCTTAAACAAGGGTACTACATTAGCAGTCATCCAATCCTCCAACACCATGCCCAGATCCAAAGAGGACTGGAAAATGATGGTCAAGGCCTCAGCTATTTCCTCTTTTACTTCGCGAAACAGCCTGTGATGCATTTCATCTGGGCCTGGGGACTTAACTACAGGGAACTCTCGTTTATCCGGATTGCTGGGGGATTCGGCAATTCCGGGTAAACAAATTTTCCGTTAGGGCGAGTTTACATTTTAAAGTTAAAACTTTAATGAATAAATATAATCAGCTACAAACAGTAACAAGGCAGTTAAGTATACAAAAGATGGACATTACCAGCATGCATGTACTTCCGCCGGACTGTAATCGCGGAGGGACGAATGCTGCACTGGGAGTGGCTGCAGATGGCCTCAAGGAGAAGATTGTCTAGCTACGGGGTTCCAGAGCATGCTCTCCGGGCTGCGTTCTGTGCCTGGAACCCGCCGCCGGCACTGCCCCCATTCCCAACGTCAGCGGCGGCCGCGAGAGACAGCGGCTGCAGCATCACGCACACACACCATCAAAGCAAGGGCAGAGGAGCGATTTTGCAACAGAAGGATCTACAACAGATGGGTGATTTGCTCTTCCAGGTTACCGTTCAGATGGCAAAGTAAAAAACTAAACCTATTCAGTGGTTAAAATGAACTCCATGCACAATCAAAACAACCAGTGAGAAGTGGCGACGTAATGTTTTAAATTCTGTTACAGCAGGTTTTCTGTTAGATCCGTATCTGGATAAACGAGAGTTATTTGTACTTTCAAAGCTGCTAAACCCCGTAATACTTCCTCTCTCACCATATTTATTTCATCCAGAATATCACACTCCTCCTCGATAGCAGTATATGCATTACCCCTTTCCTTTGTGAAAACAGATGCAAAGTATTCGTTAAGAACCCCTACCAATATTTTCCGCCTTTACACAAAGATTACCCTCATGGTTTCTAATAGGCCCTACCCTTTCTTTAGTTACCCTCATACTCTTAATATATTTATAGGACATCTTAGAGTTTTGCTTAATTTTACTGGCCAAGAATTTCTCGTGCTCTCCCTTAGCATTCCTAATATCCTTTTTAATTTTGCCTCTTAATTTCCTATATTCCTCTAAAGATTCTGAAGTATTTAGCAGTTTGTATATGACATAAGCATCCCTTTTTTTCTTAATCCTCCCCTGTAAGTCCTTAGACATGCAGGGGCTCTAGAATTATTTTTCCCAGCCTTTTTCTTTAAGGGCACATGTTTGGCCTGAGCCTTCCATATCTCCTCTTTTAAATCGGTGAACCAGATCACACAATCGGCGGCAGGTTCTGAAAACTAGCCAGTGGTTTGGACTGAATCGACAGAGTTTACAAGGAGTGGCAAGCCACGCGATCCAGGCGCTAAACTATGACTGACGTTGATTATTAGATTTTCTTGGTTGGTGGAGCCACCGGATGTTGAGAGATTCCCGAGTTCACACAGAAGCGAATGATATTTGCCTCCGTGCAGATGTAGACAGTGAACCCCACTACTGGAGGATGTTCCCCACACTGAGGGATCAATCACTATCGTTTTATTGAATTGCGCAAAGCCTTGCAACAGATTCTAACCTATAACATGAAGGGTTTCTGTAAGCTCATCAGCCAGAAGAGTGAAGTTTCAGTTTTTGGGTGGGTGTCCTGGTGACAGAAGACTGATTAAAGAACAAAGAGACCTGGGAGTGTTTGTGCTCAAATCTTTGAAGGTGGCAGGACAGGTTAACAAAGCAGTTAATAAAGCACAAGGGATCCTGAGCTTTATGAATAGAGGCACAGAGTACAAAAGCCAGGAAGTTATACTAAACCTAAATAAAACACTAGTTTGGGCCCAGCTGGAGTATTGTGCCCAATTCTGGGCACCACACGTTCGTTAGGAACGACATGAAGGTTTTGGAGAGGGTACAGAAGAGATTTACCAGAATGGTTCCAGGAATTAGGGATTACAGTTACATGGATAGACTAGAAAAGCTGTGGTTATTCTCCTTGGAGCAGAGAAGGCCAAGAGGAGATTTGACAGAGTTGTTCAAAATTATGAAAGATTTAGATAGAGTAAATAAAGAGAAACAGTGGTGGAAGGGTCGATAACCAGAGGGTGCCGATATAAGGTGATTGGCAATACAACCCGAGGCAACATGAGGGAAAACCTTTTTTACGCAACAATTGGTTTTAGAATGCACTGCCTGATAGGATGGTGGATACAGATTCACCAGTAGCCTTCAAAAGGGAATTGGATAAATACTTGAAAGAGAAAAAAATTGCAGGGATATGGGGAAAGAGGGAAATGGGTGTGGGACTAACTGGATCGCTCTCCAAAAGAGCCGGCGCAGACTCGATGGGCCAAATGGCCTCCTTCTGAGCTGTACTGTTCTATGATTCCACCAATGTTTGCCTACATAACTTCAGAAACTACATCATGGTGTAAAACAGATGTTTTAACATGCAGGTGTCTTTGATTCAATATTATTTCCTGATATACAGAAGAGCCTTGCAACAAATTGCTACCTACAACATGTTGAATGGTTTCAATAAGCTCATCAGCCATAAGAATAAGTTTTTGGGTGGACCTCTTGGTGACAGAAAGCAGATGAAAGCAAATGACGAGTTTGCAGAGTTTGAAGCAGATTCTGTACTTGAACAGAGGGCAGAGAGTGACGAGGGAACGGCTTAAAAAAACAAAACAGCTGGAGTTCTCTTCTTTCAACACGGAATTTTGGCTCATCCTCTGCAGCCAGCACAAGCAGACAGATTCATCAACATTACCGACCTACAGATGTGCCAGTCCCATCGCAGTGCTGACTGTGATAAGAACATAAGAAATAGGAGCAGGAGTAGGCCACCTGGCCCTCGAGCCTGCTCCGCCATTCAATAAGATCATGGCTGATCTGACGATGGACTTGTAAAGTCCTGTCCCCTCAGCACAGATTCACACGAGGCATATAGTGAAGTCAAGGTCACTCTGGACCGGCACCTTTATTTCACAGCTCTCGAATGCTGCACTTGCCTGAGACCTGTCCTTATATACCTGTGTCTTGCAAGTGCACCCCTGGTGGTAAGTTATGCTGGTGGTTACAGGTCATATCTTATTACAGTCATGTATAGCATGTTAGGATACAGTTATATATAATAATGTAAAATACATGACAGGACTCAGCTTCACTTCCCTACCTGCTCCCCATAACCCCTTATCGCTCAAAAATCTGTCTATCTCCACCTTAAATATATTCAGTGACCCAGCCTCCACAGCTCTCTGGGGCAGAGAATTCCATAGATTTACAACCCTCTGAGAGAAGAAATTTCTCCTCATCTCAGTTTTAAATGGGCGGCCCCTTATTCTAAGACTATGTCCCCTGGTTTTAGTTTCCTCTATGAGTGGAAACATCCTCTCTGCATCCACCTTGTCGAGCCCCCTCATTATCTTATAAGTTTCAATAAGGTCACCTCTCATTCTTCTGAACTCCAATGTGTATAGGCCCAATGTACTCAACCTTTCTTCATAAGTCAGCCCCCTCATCTCCAGAATCAACCTAGTGAACCTTCTCTGAACAGCCTCCAATGCAAATATATCCTTCCATAATGCAGGACCAAAACTGTACGCAGTACTCCAGGCAATGAATGACAAGTGTCCTTTGTGACGTTGATACGGCCAAATTAAAACATGAAAATCACCTTAACTCTCCGGCCAATAACCGGGGTTTTCTCACAAGCTTATCTCGGCAAGCCATTATGTGTGTGTGTGTTTTTAAATATAAACTGGTGGCGGTTTAAAAAGGTTTAAAATTTGCTGCTGAGGGTTACAATCACCGAGCCTGTGCGTCGACAGATAGGAATGTGGAATTTCTCCTCAGAACTCGGCTTTTCTGGCTTTATTTTTTTGTCAGCTCTTAAAAGAATGCAGGGCGTTTTTCTGTGATGGAATTAATTACGGGCAGCCAGCCAATCGGGTCACTTAATGCACCCGTATATTAATAAAGTGTCATTAGAAGCCCATCTATTAGGTGGTGGTGGGGGGAATAAATGGCTCATTAGGATGCTTGGATCGCAAAGCTGCACAGCCTACAGATATTCAGACTATTTTCAGCAGCATAAATGTTGACATCAAAATCTGGGTCCAGCTTTTACTTGTCCAGACAAGCAGAATAGTGGTGAGTGATAGTTTATGTAATTATAAACCCAGCACCACACCATGTCTGCTATCCATCATTCAGGAATGCATCATTAAAGTAAAAAATAATTCCAACTTAATTTCTTTGTAGACTCCAGTGAAATACGGGGGGTTTTTTTTAAAAAAAGAGATTAGTTTTAAGTTGGGAGCCTTCTGTCTTTCCTCATGCACGGTCCACTCTGTCAGCTGACCCGAGGGGAGGCGAGGATGATGAGGAGTGAGGGTGAATATGCACAAAGTCTGGAGTGAGAAAGAATTTGTATTTTGCAGTACTGCATGGGATGGTCAGCCGAGGTGATGATCTTAAGTCATGGAACATACAAAAAGACCAACTGGTATATCAAGCCTGCCCCACACTCAGGATGCCTGGTTGATCATGCCTGGACCATTCCTGGAACCCACAACCTTCCAACTCAAAGGTGAGAGAACTGCCAACTGATTCAGACTGAGACTTGAATGTGGAGACCACTTGGCCCATCAAGCCCATTCCATTTAGCAAGAAACACACCCAATGAGAGGTGATTTTAAAAAGAGAATCCAAGTCATAGCAAGATAAAGAGGATCTTCCCCTTGTGTCTTTGCCTTCCTCTCTCAAACATTATGGCCACAAATTGAACTTACATTTATATAATGCCTTTAACACAGAGAAACAATCCAAGGTGCTTCACAGAGGCATAATCACATCAGATTAACAGGAGCCCAATGCCAGTGTCAAGATTTGAATTACAGTTTGTCCAATCAGGCATCCATCACTCCCACATTTGTAATTAAATCAATTTACTGAAGATGCTGTGAATGTTCATTTACTCCCACACTCACGCCTGTATGTCAGCCATGTGTCAGTTGTGTCAGCTGTGGCTCAGTGGATAGCACCCTCACCTCGGAGTCAGAAGGTTGTGGGTTCAAATCCCAATCTAGAGACTTGAGTACAAAAATCTATGCCAATACTCCAGTGCAGTGCTGAGGGAGTGTTGCACTGTCGGAGATGCTGTCTTTCAGATGAGATGTTGAACCGAGAGCCTGACTGCTCTCTCAATCAACATCACAAAAAAAACATTATTTGGTCATTATCACGTTGCTGATTGAGAGAGTTTGCTGTGCAAAATTGGCTGCTTTGTTTCCTATATTACAGCAGTGATTACACTTCATAAAGTTCTTAACTCTCTTTCTTGTATGTTTTTATATATCTGATTTCCCAGTTGTCCAAAGGGAGTGAAGTGCGCCTATTTGATGCTCCATGTTAGCATATACACATTGCAGATTGTGTTACATTTTGAATTTACAGAAAATACATCATATTTACTGGAGTGACTGACCATCTCTTTTTTTAAACTCCAGCCCATGACCACAGTTCATGTATGCAAATGTTGGCACTTGACTCAGTGCGTAGCACTGTCACCCCCGAGTTCGATGGTTGTTTGCTCAAATCCCACTCCAGAGATTTGAGCATATAATCTGGGCTGACACTTCAGCGTAGTGCTGAGGGAGCGCTGCATTGTCGGAGCGGAAGGAGCACTGTGGTGTCCGAGCTGTAGTCTTTCAGACGACATGCTAAACGGAAGCTCCAAAAAGATTACGTTGTGCTGTTTTGTCTTATAACACTGCTGTGAAGCGCCTTGGGACGTTTTACTACGTTAAAGGCACTATATACATAAAAGTTGTTGTTGTTGTAGTAAGGGCGTGGGAGTTCTTTATTTGTCCTGGTTAACAACATTGTGCTACACTGTCTGAAGTATTGTCTTTTGGATGAGATTTTATAACAAGGTCCATCTACCCTCGAAGATGGATGTAAAAGATCCGACGGCAATATTTCGGAGAAGGACAAGGAAGTTCTCCCTGGTACCCTGGCCAATATTCATCCCTTAACCATCATCACAAACAGATTATCTGGTCATTATTGCATTGTTGTTTGAAATTGGATGCTGTGTTTCCTACATCACAATAGCAACTACGCTTCAAAATTACTTAATTCACATTAAAAAAAGCTTTGGCTAGCAATATTAAGCCATGGTAAATTTATCTAGTTTTGATTAGTTAAGAGACCCATCCAGTGTACTGCTGCATCCACCCCATTAACCATTCACTCCCTCCACCACCGGCGCACTGTGGCTGCAGTGTGTGCTATCTACAAGATGCACTGCAGCAATTCGCCAAAGCTTCTTCGACAGCACCTCCCAAACTCGCCCGTCTACCACCTAGAAGGACAAGGGCAGCAGGTGCATGGGAACACCATCACCTCCAAGTTCCCCTCCAAGTCACACACCATCCTGACTTGGAAATTTATCGCTGTTCCTTCATTGTCACTGGGTCAAAATCCTGGAACTTCCTCCCCAACAGCACTGTGGGAGTACCTTCACCACAGGGACTGCAGCGGTTTGAGAAGACAGCTCACCATCACCTTCTCAAGGGCACTTAGTGATGGGCAATAAATGCTGACCTTGCCAGCAACGCCCACATTCCAGGAACTAATTTTGTTTTGTATGGAGCATAGTTTAACGGACTGCTGATGTTAGAGGATTACCGATATTTCTGATCAGTATCTGAACAGGGATGTCTGATACAGGACAATACTAGGGTTTCACACATCCTTCCCACGAGGTAAAACTTTAGCCCATGCTGAGCTTTTCCATGGGTTCATATAGAACGCCATTCGCCTACAACTTGAAAATAAAAGTCCCCCTATTCCCCCAAAAGACTCAATCATCATAGGCAGACCCTCAAAATTGAGGAAGACTTGCTTCCACTCTAAAAGTGAGTTCCCAGGTGACTGAACAGTCCAATATGGGAATTACAGTCTCTGTTACAGGTGGGACAGACAGTGGTTGGAGGAAAGGGTGGGGGGCGGGGCGGGGGGGGGAGCCTGGTTTGCCACACACTCCTTCCGCTGCCTGCGCTTGTTTTCTGCATGCTCAAAAGACTACAACCCAAGTGGCAAACTCCAGCGTTCACAACTCAAAATGGCAGGAAATGATTCTCGATTCTCAGAGAAGTCCTGGCAAAAACCTGTAGGCCACATCGATAAAATCAATACCAGGGAGAACATAACACAAGAATTAGGAGCAGGAGTCAGCCATTCGGCCATGAGAGCCTGCTCCATCATTTAATAAGATCATGGCTGATCTGATCATGGACCACTTCCCCATAACCCTCAACTCCCTTATCATTATAAGAAATAGGAGCAGAAAGAGGTTAAAAATGGGGAATGATGGTGCTCCTCCAATAAATGGACATGGTCCCAAGAACTGTGACATATCCAGCAGTGCAAATACCTGGCATCTCTCCACCCAGCAACATGGAGGCAATCAGGGATTCAAAGTGTGGGAAATCCTACATTTAACTCCATGGCCCAACTTGGCCTCTTGAGAGCCCCAATTCCCTGGACTAAGAATGATCAGCTGATGAGCTCATTTCATTACTTTATTATTGTTTGTCCTTTTGCTCCACTTCCATTGGTTTCTTCCCCCCCTCCCCACCTAGTCTCTATTATTTTTCTATATTGTTCTGGTTTCCATCTTGTATTGTTTGATTTCCTTCTGCTTTGAGATATTTTTCTTTCCCTCGTGTATTCATTGCTGAATTTTAACATCCTATTTCCTGTTTTCCTGACTTTTCTCCAGCAGCCGAGTGAGGAATTCCAAGCTTCAAAACAGAGCACGAGACCTTGAAGAGCTCTTGACATGTTTGGGTTTTGTAACAAGCTGGATATGCAGCTCACGCAAACAGTAATGTGAAAATGACCAGATAGTCTGTTTTTGTTATGTTGATTGAGGGATAAATATTGGCCAGGACACCAGGGGATAACTCCCCTGCTCTTCTTCGAAATAGTGCCATGGGATCTTTCACGTCAATCTGAGATGACAGGCAGGGCCCGGTTAAACATCTCATCCGAAAGACGGCAGCTCCGACAGTACAGCACTCCCTCAGCACTGCCCTAGAGTGTCAGCCTAGATTTTATGTGCTCAGTCCCCGGAGTGGGACTTGAACCCACAACCTTCTGACTCAGAAGAGGCTGCAACCCACTGAGCCATGGCAAAGCCTGTAGAGGGAATTGTTGACAGACATACTCAGCTCAGTTCTTCTGCAGTATTTTCCGAGACACTTCTCAGAGATGTGATAAGGCACCATATAAATGCAAGCCTTTCCTTTCACTACCTTTCTGTATTGAAGTCAGTGAACTGGAAATCTGTGGTGGAGCAGAGTTAGAGAGGGAGTTTGGCTCAGGTACCTAACTTCTTCACATAACAATGTCATGGTGCCTAGTAACTGGCTCCTTAAACAAAGCACAATACCCAGATTCCAGAGATGGAAACAACACATTCCTTCACACTCAGGGCAGCATTACATAAATGGAAGTGCACTTTTAACCCAGAGACTTCAGTGTTTCAAAGATCATTTTTGAAACTTTTGATGCAGTGCCAGGGTGAATAAATCCATATTGGGTCCCAGCTTACAGGACTTGGAATGTGTTGTTAGTAATGGGGTAGATTCACCAGGCTTCCCCTTTCCCGAACTATAAAACTACAAGATCACTATTTATTCTAAAGAATATTTTATTTTCATATTTTTTTTCCTTAATTTTCCCTCCAGAATGCTCCACTCTTCCCTCCCTCAGGGCCTGACTCATTCTCCTCTCCCCCCCCCTCAGGCATTGACTCATGGCGACATGTTGCTCCATGGGTGTGGGCTATCCTCCATGAAGACCAGCTGTTTGGATGAGGCTCTGTGTGAGCCTAGACAGTGTGCGTTGGCACTTTATTCAACTGTAGAGGGCATCATAGCCAAGCGCAACGTGCACACACATGCACTTTCCAACAACTTGCCAAGGTTTCTTCGACAGCACCTCTCGAACCCGCGGCCTGCACCACCTCATAGAAACATAGAAACATAGAAAATAGATGCAGGAATAGGCCATTCGGCCCTTCGAGCCTGCACCGCCATTCAATGAGTTCATGGGTGAACATGCAACTTCAGTACCCCATTCCTGCTTTCTCGCCAAACCGCTTGATCCCCTTAGTAGTAAGGACTACATCTAACTCCTTTTTGAATATATTTAGTGAATTGGCCTCAACACTTTCTGTGGTAGAGAATTCCACAGACTCACCACTCTCTGGGTGAAGAAGTTTCTCCTCATCTCGGTCCTAAATGGCTTACCCCTTATCCTTAGACTGTGACCCCTGGTTCTGGACTTCCCCAACATTGGGAACATTCTTCCTGCATCTAACCTGTCTAAACCCGTCAGAATTTTAAACGTTTCTATGAGATCCCCTCTCATTCTTCTGAACTCCAGTGAATACAAGCCCAGTTGATCCAGTCTTTCTTGATATGTCAGTCCCACCATCCCGGGAATCAGTCTGGTGAACCTTCGCTGCACTCCCTCAATAGCAAGAATGTCCTTCCTCAAGTTAGGAAACCAAAACTGTACACAATACTCCAGGTGTGGCCTCACCAAGGCCCTGTACAACTGTAGTATCACTTCCCTGCCCCTGTACTCAAATCCCCTCGCTATGAAGGCCAACATGCCATTTGCTTTCTTAACCGCCTGCTGTACCTGCATGCCAACCTTCAATGACTGATGTACCATGACACCCAGGTCTCGTTGCACCTCCCCTTTTCCTAATCTGTCACCATTCAGATAATAGTCTGTCTCTCTGTTTTTACCACCAAAGTGGATAACCTCACATTTATCCACATTATACTTCATCTGCCATGCATTTGCCCACTCACCTAACCTATCCAAGTCGCTCTGCAGCCTCATAGCATCCTCCTCGCAGCTCACACTGCCACCCAACTTAGTGTCATCCGCAAATTTGGAGATACTACATTTAATCCCCTCGTCTAAATCATTAATGTACAGTGTAAACAGCTGGGGCCCCAGCACAGAACCTTGCGGTACCCCACTAGTCACTGCCTGCCATTCTGAAAAGTACCCATTTACTCCTACTCTTTGCTTCCTGTCTGACAACCAGTTCTCAATCCAAGTCAGCACACTAACCCCAATCCCATGTGCTTTAACTTTGCACATTAATCTCTTGTGTGGGACCTTGTCGAAAGCCTTCTGAAAGTCCAAATATACCACATCAACTGGTTCTCCCTTGTCCACTCTACTGGAAACATCCTCAAAAAATTCCAGAAGATTTGTCAAGCATGATTTCCCTTTCACAAATCCATGCTGACTTGGACCTATCATGTCACCTCTTTCCAAATGCGCTGCTATGACATCCTTAATAATTGATTCCATCATTTTACCCAATACCGATGTCAGGCTGACCGGTCTATAATTCCCTGTTTTCAATCTCCCTCCTTTTTTAAAAAGTGGGGTTACATTGGCTACCCTCCACTCCATAGGAACTGATCCAGAGTCGATGGAATGTTGGAAAATGACTGTCAATGCATCCGCTATTTCCAAGGTCACCTCCTTAAGTACTCTGGGATGCAGTCCATCAGGCCCTGGGGATTTATCGGCCTTCAATCCCATCAATTTCCCCAACATAATTTCCCAATTAATAAGGATTTCCCTCAGTTCCTCCTTCTTACTAGACCCTCTGACCCCTTTTATATCCGGAAGGTTGTTTGTGTCCTCCTTAGTGAATACCGAACCAAAGTACTTGTTCAATTGGTCTGCCATTTCTTTGTTCCCCGTTATGATTTCCCCTGATTCTGACTGCAGGGGACCTACGTTTGTCTTTACTAACCTTTTTCTCTTTACATATCTATGGAAGCTTGTGCAGTTCGTCTTAATGTTCCCTGCAAGCTTCCTCTCGTACTCTATTTTCCCTGCCCTAATCAAACTCTTTGTCCTCCTCTGCTGAGTTCTAAATTTCTCACAGTCCCTGGGTTCGCTGCTATTTCTGGCCAATTTGTATGCCACTTCCTTGGCTTTAATACTATCCCTGATTTCCCTTGATAGCCACGGTTGAGCCACCTTCCCTTTTTTATTCTTATGCCAGACAGGGATGTACAATTGTTGTAGTTCATCCATGCGGTCTCTAAATGTCTGCCATTGCCCATCCACTGTCAACCTCTTAAGTATCATTCGCCAATCTATCCTAGCCAATTCATGCCTTATACCTTCAAAGTTACCCTTCTTTAAGTTCTGGACCATGGTCTCTGAATTAACTGTTTCATTCTCCATCCTAATGTAGAATTCCACCATATTATGGTCATTCTTCCCCAAGGGGCCTCGCACAACGAGATTGCTAATTAATCCTCTCTCATTACACAACACCCAGTCTAAGATGGCCTCCCCCCTCGATGGTCTAGAAAACCATCCCTTATGCACTCCAGGAAATCCTCCTCCACCGTATTGCTTCCAGTTTGGTTAGCCCAATCTATATGCATATTAAAGTCACCCATGATAACTGCTGCACCTTTATTGCATGCACCCCTAATTTCCTGTTTGATGCCCTCCCCAACATCACTACTACTGTTTGGAGGCCTGTACACAACTCCCACTAACGTTTTTTGCCCTTTGGTGTTCTGCAGCTCTACCATATAGATTCCACATTATTCAAGCTAATGTCCTTCCTAACTATTGCATTAATCTCCTCTTTAACCAGCAATGCTACCCCACCTCCTTTTCCTTTTATTCTATCCTTCCTGAATGTTGAATACACTTGGATGTTGAGTTCCCAACACTGATCATCCTGAAGCCACGTCTCTGTAATCCCAATCCCATCATATCTGTTAACATCTATTTGCACAGTTAATTCATCCACCTTATTACAGATACTACTTGCATTAAGACACAAAGCCTTCAGGCTTGTTTTTTTTAGCACGCTAGTCCTCATAGGGCCAAGGGAAGCAGGTGCATGGGAACACTACCACCTCCCAAGTTCTCGTCTAAGCCACACACCATCCCTACCTGTACATATATCAACCGTTCCTTCATCGTCATTGTGTCGATAACCTGGGATTCCCTACCCAACAGTGTTGTGGAAGCACCTTCACCACACCGATTGCAGCAAGTCACCACCACCTTCTCAAGGTCAATTAGGGATGGGCAATAAATGCTGGCTTTCCTCGCGACGCCCACATCCTGAGAATCGTAGAATCGTATAGCACAGAAGGAGGCCATTTGACCTAACGTGCCTGTGCTGGCTCTTTAAATCTCATCAATTAGTCCCACTCCCCTTTGCTCTTTTCCCATATCCCGGTACTGATTTTGAATAACGACAACTTGTATTTATATAACGTCTTTAACATACTAAAACAGGAGTATAAGACAAAAAGATTTGACACCAAGGAAGGAGAAATTAGGGCAGGTGACCAAAAGCCTAGTCAAAGAGCTGGTTTTATGGAGTGTCTTAAAGGAGCAAAGAGAGGTAGAGAGGCGGAGAGGTTTAGGCAGGGAGTTCCAGAGATTAAGGCCTAGGCAACAGAAGACACAGCCACCAATGGTTGAACTATTATAATCAGGGCTGCTCAAGAGGGCAGAATTAGAGGAGTGCAGATATCACAAGGGAGTTGTGGGACTGGAGGAGATTACTGTGATAGGGAGGGCGAGGCCATGGAGGGATTTGAAAGGAAGGATGAGAATTTTGAAATCAAGGCATTGCTTAACCGGGAGCCAATGTACGTCGGCGAGCACAGGGGTGATGGGTGAGCGGGACTTGGTGCAAGTTAGGACATGGGCAGCCAAGTTTTGAATGACCTCAAGTTTACATAGGATAGAACATGGGAGGCCATCCAGGAATGTGTTGGAATAGTCAAGTCTAGAGGTAACAAAGGCATGGATGAGGGTTTCAGCAGCTGATGAGATGAGGCAAGGGCGGAGACGGGCGATGAGGTGGAAATATGCAGTCTTAGTCATGTAGTCAGAAACTCATTTCAGGGTCAAATGAGTCCCTGGACAGCAATCAGGTGGGAACGGCTAGCTGTCACCCAAGGGTGCAAAGAACAATTGAAGCCTGTTCCTTAACATAAATGAATTCTACTTCATAACCATTGCAAATTTATAGAAATGATTTCAGTCTTATACGAAACAAGAGATGTGTGTAATATTAAAAAGGTGCATCGAGGGTTAACAGTCTCTGTAATGGAATGATTTAATTCTCAAAAATATCAGCAGCTATTTCACAGAAAACTCTGTTTCCACGAGTACATGACAATTAACGAGCTTTAATTATACATTCACCTCTAATAACCACAGCTGGTAATAGAGGTCGTCTGAAGCTCTAACTGAGATAATGTTCCAACTGTCTATGAGACCATCACCACCACCCCACCCTTCCTATACTCTACACTTTTCCTGAATGCCTTCCCCAAATCTTCGAGCCAAACTCACTCACATCTGCAAAACGTACTCATTTTGCCATCTTTGCTCGACTCCGGCACCAGTTATTTTGGTTAGTGGCGATGACACATACGTTAAAATATTTATAACATATTTCAACTCTCCCCCACACCCAACCATTATTGAATTGCCACCAAGTTAAAATGTGGCACAATTCTTTGTCAGCCAAGCGCGCAGGTCCAAGAATTTAACATTGGTATCATTCCGGAGGCCACGTGTAAATTAAACAATTCAAGCAGTGCAGAAATACTCGCAGAGCAGTCTGTGGATGCAAGTTTCTCCCCCCCCCGGCCCCCTCTCCAATTAGGACAGTGCCCCTGCAGTGCTCCCTGGCTGGCAGTAGACAGGATGCATGTTCCTCGATTCTGCCAAGGTTGTTTTCGAACCAGATGTTGGGACTGGTGTCAATAAAATAATGTAATTATAAAGCGTCTTAGCACCTCTTGAGGATGTCACCAAACAGTTCACAACCACCGAATTGATTTTTATAAAGTAAAGTCATTGTTGTTATGTATGCAAACATGGTGGCCAATTTGTGCACAGCAAGGTCCCACAAACAGCAAATGAGATGAATCAGCTAATTTGGGCGGTGTTGCAAGGAATATCGACCAGATCCCCACAAGAACGCCCCACTCTTCTTCAAATACTGCCACGAGATCCTTTAAACAGGACAGCAGGACTTCGGTTAAATTCATCCGAAAGACAGCACCTCCAACAATGCAGCACTCCCTCAGAACTGCGCTGAAGTGCCAGCTGAGATCGTGTGCTCAGGTGCTGGAGTGGGACTTCAATCCACAATCTTCTGGCTCAGAGCCGAGTCTGCTACCAGCACTATGCTTACAATTACAACGTCCTATCCTTCCTTCTCCAACAGTTACTCCACACTCACGGGGTAACGATAAAACCATGGGCCACGGGCCATGGGGTTCTGCTTCTACACTTGCAAGTTCATGGTTCATGATTCCACCCCCTGCACCCACCCCCCCCCCCCCCCCCACGGGTTGGTGAGCTGAATCTCCAGCCACTGCTCCAAGTTTGTGCCAAATTCACCAAATGCGAGGGTCTGTGTCCCACAATAAATTCAGATTTGCATCTCGAGCCACTGAGCCACACTGCTACAAACAAGCACTGTGACTGAACAAGGGACACAAGGTTAATCCGTGGTACCAGACCATGCAGCAGCAATGAGTAGAGCAAAATGGACAAGAACTCACAAGTTATTAAACCACCATCACAGTTCTGTGCCTGTTTCAGGCTATTATTAACAGTTAGAATGCAAATGATTTGTATTTAAACAGTGCCTCATGATACCGCTCAGCAAAGTCTCAGAGCTTCACATACAGTGACGTTCAGTGTGTCTGTTGTTACATAGGTAAACCTGGCAACTATTTTGTGCACAGCAAGATCCCACAAACAGCAAGGAGATGATGCACAAGTTCATCTATTTTTTGGTGATATTGTTTGATGAAGAAATATTGGCCAGGGAACCATGACCAAATTCCATGATCTTCAATTAGTGCCACGGGATCTTTGACATCCACCTGAACCCCTGACAGGAACAGGCGGTCGGGGGGGGCGGGGGGGGCTCGATTCAACGTCTGATCCGAAAGAGTGTTTCAACATCTCATGTTTTAATCAAATCGTGACAGCTTTGTCCTCTATTCCAGCCTAGAAGCAAGACAGGAGCTTATATTGTGTCCAATGTACGTTGATAATTACTGGAACTGCTCAGAAGCAAAAATCGAACAAAAGAAGATTTAGCTGTGATTAGCTGTGCACTGCTGCCCCTTAGTGGACGGGACAATGATTACACCGAGTAAAATAGTAAAGGGGCCACAAGAGTCTGCCAGAAATATGTACAAATGCCAATAATTGTGATTTTGAGTGTAGGTGTAAAACAAGCAATATCGATTTGACCTCCCATTAGAGGAGGCTGAGGGGAGATTTAATTGAGATGTATAAAATTATGAGGGGTCTAGATAGAGTGGATAGGAAGGACCTATTTCCCAGATCAATAATCAGGGGGCATAGATTTCAAGTATTTGGTAGAAGGATTAGAGGGAAGTTGAGGAGAGCTTTTTTCACCCAGAGGGTGATAGGGTCTGGAACTCACTGCCTGAAGGGGGGAGAGGCTAGAGGCAGAACCCTCATTACATTAAAAAGTAGATGCAGGAAGAATGTTCCCAATGTTGGGGAAGTCCAGAACCAGGGGTCACAGTCTAAGGATAAGGGGTAAGCCATTTAGGACCGAGATGAGGAGAAACTTCTTCACCCAGAGAGTGGTGAACCTGTGGAATTCTCTACCACAGAAAGTAGTTGAGGCCAATTCACTAAATATATTCAAAAGGGAATTAGATGAAGTCCTTACTACTAGGGGGATCAAGGGGTATGGCAAGAAAGCAGGAATGGGGTACTGAAGTTGCATGTTCAGCCATGAACTCATTGAATGGCGGTGCAGGCTAGAAGGGCTGAATGGCCTACTCCTGCACCTATTTTCTATGTTTCTATGTTTCTATGTGCTCTTAAAATGCCCTAACCTACAGGGCTACTGTAACGTATTATCATATGGTTTAGTATGAGCATGCTCAGTTCGCTCTGGCCTAGTAAAACAGGTACATGAACTAGCAACTCATGGTGTCTCTGTCCTTCATTTGTTCTACCCACATATATTACAGCTACAGACCAAGAGCTGCAAAGTGGGTGTAGGCTGGATAGCTCTCTCTGTGTCGGCCCGCAGACATGATGGGCCGAATGGCCTCCTTCTATGATTCTACACCACACACGATTTCGCCTTCCATTGACTTCAATGGAAAGGATAATCAGGCTGGATCTGGGTGCGTAATGGGTGGCTAATGTGACTGCCTGTTTTAGACAATCACCAAAAGTTAAAACTATCTCCGGTGTCTCGAATACCTTCGAACATTCCCAGGGAAAGGCTCCCCAGCAATGAATGCCGCTTTAGGGATTATACACACAATTGAGAAACTAGTCAATATTTCATCGGGAGACTTTGCCACTGAGCATCAGTGTAAAGCTTTCCAGCTGTCTATCATGTGGCCATACGAGGATAGTTATTTGGTGTGTAGTGTGTTGGAGTTCCAATCTGTTCCGCCATGGCTGGTAGCACACGCCATTGCAACAGAGCAGGTCACTGCAAGAAGATTGCAATAGGTAGGGTACACATCTTGTTCGGCTGGAGATCAGAAGGTGATGGAAGGGGTCGCAGCTAGGAAAAAAAAACACGTGGAGAGCCAAAGGTATGATAGTTGGATTATGCATGGACAGACCTGCAAGATGATTATAAGCAGCAGCCAGCTTATGGAACCATCAAATTATATAGCCTGATGGACAAATCTTGTGCCATCTATGGCGAACAATGGCTTTAGAGTGTAGGTGGAAGGATCTATAAATTAGTCAATAAAGAATAACAATTGTAGGGTGTTCATTTTCTACTCTACTTTGATTCATCGACCTCAGGAAGGACTCCACGTAACGCAAAATTTAGGCCTAAACCTAGTTTATTACACAAAAAACTAAAAATTACAGAACAAGACTTCTTAAAGATTAATCGAAGACATACAATCACCCATCCAGTTGCTGTTGTTGTCAATTGTAGGCTCGTGGAGCTAGGGAAGATGTTGGGTCCCAGCTGCTTGCTTCATGGTCATTGTTCCTTTTCACCTGTTGTTCTGAGGTGTTTCTTCGACCTGTTGTTCTGACCTGTTGTTCTTATGTGAGCTTCTTCATATATATCCATTCAATTATACAAATCTGCTGAGCTGCTTTCAGTTAATGCATCTGGATGAGTCTCAATGGCTGTGATGTCTCGAAGACCTGGATCTGTTTGGATGGCCACAATTCGCACATCGTTCTGTGCACGGAATCGACAGGGCAAAAGATAACTCCTTATCTTTTGTGCCCCGTTATCCAAAAATGCACGCTTTGTGGGATCCTTTATGGTCCTGGGTTTTCACAAGACTTGTAGTCTCTATAGGGAACTGGTTTTTCACCCACCAGCCAATTAATCCCTGGGCTTCTCTGCCTGATTGTATCAAAACCCTTTGTCTCAATGTTCATCGGGTCTCGCTCCTGACTGCAGAAATTGCATGAATCAGTTATGCATCACCACCTGCCCCAGGCAGGCGCTCTTTCTCCCGCCCAACAGTCCCACAGGTTTTCTTTAAACCATTTTAGTCTGTGGCCTCTTGCTGCGTCTTGATCACGAAATGTGTAACCCTTACACAGTTTTTCCATCAGATTCCCTGTGTTAGTAATTGTGATACTATGGAAAAACAATGAACATAACCTAGTTCAACTTATATGGACAAATTTGAACTATTTCAGTGTAGGCAGGCTTTCTCACACTAAGGTATTCCACAAGAGGGGCCTTGACAGGGTAGATGCAGAGAGGATGTTTCCCCTCGTGGGGGAATCTAGAACTAGGGGGTATAGTTTCAGAATAAGGGGTCATCCATTTAAGACGGAGATGAGGAGGAATTTCTTCTCTCAGAGGGTTGTGAATCTTTGGAATTCTCTACTCCAGAGAGCTGTGGAGGCTGAGTCATTGAATATATTCAAGGTGGCGATAGACAGATTCTTGAGCTATAGGGGAGTCAAGGGTTATGGGGAAGTGGAAGTTGAGGCCAAGATCAGATCAGTCATGATCTTATTGAATGGTGGAGCAGGCTCAAGGGACCGTATGGCCTACTCCTGCTCCTATTTTTCATGTTCTTATGTTCCAAGACTGATCGAGCTTTCAAAATACCTCTTTGATCTTTAGGACTATGCATTGGTACCACTCGTTGCTCTGTAGGCTGCTTAAGTAACATCAAGTGTTCAATATTTAAGCAGCCTTTGGAAGGAGGCACACATTCTGAAAGCTTGGCCAGTCTGTTGCAACAGCGCATTAGCAGAAGTTGTTATCTTTAAATCTCGCTGAGAATCATTTTGTTTGCGAAGTTAAAAAATACAAGCCCTTGAAAAATGAGAAATGGTGTCCCACTGGAATCATTGTTCACCATACACACAAATGATTTTAATTCAAAGATTTGAGGTATGGTGTTGAAATTTGCAGATGATAGATAGAAAAAACAGAAAGACTTGCATTTATATAGCACCTTTCACGACCACCGGATGTCTCAAAGGGCTTTACAATCAGTGAAGTACTTTTTGAAGTGCATCACTGTTGTAAATGTAGAAAAACGCAGCAGCTAATTTGCACACAGCAAGCTTCCACAACCAGCTATATGATAATGACCAGATAATCTGTTTTTAGTGATGTTGATTGAGGCATAAATATTGGCCAGGACACCGGGGCGAACTCCCCTGCTCTTCTTCGAAATAGTGCCATGGGATCTGTTACGTCCACCTGAGCGAGCAGATAGGGGGATATATGTAATAATGTGGAGGACTGCATCAAAATATAAGAAGACATAAACAGTCTTTAAGTTTGGATGTATAAAGAGCAAATGAAATTTAATGTAGCAAAGTGTGAATTGGTCCATTTTGGTAGGCAAGAAACTTAATGGATAAAGGATCAGAGATCTGATACAGATACATCAACACTAAAAGTAGCAACACATCAATAAGGCCATAAAGAGGAATAGAATACAAAAGCATGGAGGTAATGTTACATTTATATAGAACCACACCACACCTGGAGTACTGGGCACAGTTCTGGTCTCTATCTTACAGAAAGGATGAAGCATTGAAGAATGGGGAGAAAATGTTACTAAGATGTTGCAGTACCAGAATGGGGAGGATGCAATTATCAGGAAAGATCGAGCAGCCAGGGGCTCTTTCTCGGAAAAGAAAAAGGCAAAAAAGAGACGTGATGGAGTGGTTCGATAGGGTGGATGTGGAGAAATTGTTTCCACTTGTGGATGAGTCCAGAACAAGGGGCATAAATATGATAGGCACTGACAGATCAAATGAAGAACTTATGAAGAATTTATTTGCATAGAGAGTGGTGAGAATGTGGAACTCTCTGTAACATGGAGAGGTTGAAGCAGGTGGCATCAATGCATTTAAGGGGATTCTTGATGCCTAGAAAGAAGAAAGACTTGCATTTATATAGCACCTTTCACGACCACCGAATGTCTCAAAGCGTTTTACAGCCAATGAAGTACTTTTGGAGTGTAGTCATTATTGTAATGTGGAACACACGGCAGCCAATTTGTGCACAAGCAAGCTCCCACAAACAGCAATTTGATAACAAGCAGAACCTGTTTTTGTTATGTTGATTGAGGAATAAATATTGTCCAGGTCACCAGGGATAACTCCAACTGCTCTATTTTGAAATAGCGCCATGGGATCTTTTACGTCCACCTAGGCATCTCCGACAGGGCCTCGGTTTAATGTCTCATCCGAAAGACGGCACCTCCGGCAGTGCAGCGCTCCCTCAGCACTGCACTGGAGTGTCAGCCTAGATTTGTGTGTTCAAGTCCCTGGAGTGGGAATTGAACCCACAACTTTCATACGTGAGGGAGAAAGGAATAGAGGAATACAGGGCAGGCCAGGAAGAGGTAATTAGAGCGAGTCAAGTTCTGCACGGAGTAAAAACATCGGCTTAAACCAGTTTGGCCTTTTCCTGTAGATTTATGAAAAAGAAGTTTGATGTGTTACTAAAGACACAACTTTCGAATGAAAAAGGACCATTCAACCCATCAAACCAACTCTTCCTAATAAACTATGTGCAGTTCACACTGCTCTTCGGATACTGAACTGGCCATTACTCTCTCCCTCTGCTTCATTAAGAGGCTGATTTTTTCCCACTCATTATGCGCTTGTTGACTGGAATTTTCTTCCAATGTTTCAATCCTTTCAACTTCACGTTTTCCTTCATAAGTCTCCTAAAATCACTTTGCTTTGGCCTCCCTCTGACCTACAAACACTTGGGCATTGTAAAACACCCCGCCACCTTGTAAAACATTCTCATGTCTTCTTTTCACATGAATTAGAAAAATGAAAATTGCTGTCTCAGACTCTCCCCAACCTATTTAATCTTGAGGTTGAGTGGACAACCAAGCGTGAGTTTTGAAATGTCTCCTTGACCCCCAAGATAATGGATTGAAATCTCCACAATCTCCATCCAGCTCACTCTGATGACATCTGCAATGATACATAAATGAATACAACCAGGCAACATTAAGAGTTAGACAGACTGACAGTACCAATATTCAAGTGCTGGTCTTTCAGCGACTAGACCCTAATAGTAAATCTTAGCTTTGACCCCAGACTTCTGCGAAAGGCTGTGTTTTGCCAGTCCAGGTTGGGAGGGAGGAAGAAAGAAACCAACCAAGAGGGCAAATATGTCTGTCAGCACACAGATGCATTAAATACACCCAGGAAAATACATGAACACTGCACTGGAGTCAGAGGAATTAGACACTTTGCCTCACTTCGTCAGCAGAACCTCCCAAACCCACGACCTTCACCACCTAGAAGGACAAGGGCAGCAGGCGCATGGGAACACCACCACCTCCAAGTCACACGCCATCCTGACTTGGAAATATATCGCTGTTCCTTCCTCGTCACTGGGTTTAAATCCTGGAACTCACTCCCTAACAGCACTGTGGGAGTACCTTCATCACATGGACTGCAATAGTACAAGGCGGCGGCTCACCACCACCTTCTCAAGGGCAATTAGGGATCAGCAATAAATGCTGGCCTTGCCAGCGATGCCCACATACCATAAATGACAAAAATCGCCTGCTCCCGCATATCCCCTGCTCCACCACCAATATAAAAAACTTCATTCCCCCACCTCCCCCATACCAAAAAAAATGGGCATAAGCCCCAGGGCTACCCATCCAAAATATCAATGTAGTTTCCTATTTTTAGACATCTCTCCTCAGACAGAGCGAGACACATTCCATAGAACAATGCAACTGTGTGTAACAAAATAAATTAAAGGGGCAGGCTAAGTATGAATCGCAACTGTAACAAGTCAAATTCAGAGTCTTTGGAAAGAAGCGTCTTTTCATAGAAACATAGGAACAGGAGTAGGTCATTCAGCCCATCGAGCCTGTTCCGTCATTTAATGAGATCGTGGCTGATCTGCGACCAAACTCCATAAACCCACCTTTGGCCCATATCCCTTAATACCTTTGGTTAACAAAAATCTATCAATCTCCGATTTAAAGTTAACAATTGACTTGGGATACAGCTCTACCCAGTACTCTGGTGAGGTCGAGCTCAGGTTCCTTGTCCATTGCCCCAACTTTGAGGTTTAGTCCCCATTGGTGTGAACTGTTCAATTTTCCAGATTGCAATCTGAGTGAATCTGTCAACTTATGTTGAATTATGGCCAGTTTTGTGATGTGGATTTGTGATTACAAGGAAAGAACTTGAGTCTGGCTCAGACTCGCTTCACTTAAGGTTTGTAGCCAGCACTTTCACCCCATCTGGTGATTGTGTATTTTCATCCCTTCTCATCGTGTGATGTTACTAGCAGAATCTCCAACTTTCAGCATCAACCTCTAGATTCTCTCTCGGTCTCTCTCATGTGTGGTTGTGTTGTTCAGTTCAGACATTACTGTTGGTTGGATACATGAATGTTGTGATGTGACAACTGAGAAAGAGAATAGGGGAACAATTTGTCTCTTTTGGCCAGTTGGTTGTCTTGAATCAGGTGCTGAAGAGAGCTAACGCTAGGCTTGCATGCGCCCAAATCCGAAGGATAAATCCATGCAGCGAACATTAGTGACCTGGGAAGTAAGGTTGAAGGAAGCAGTGGGGAGAGACTGACAATTCAGCTGTCATTTGTTTTGCCTCTTGCAGATGATGGCTATTTCAATTCCAACATTGGCTCTTGTCTCCATTTTGTCCACCTTGGGTGTTCAAAGCAGAGACTTATTCAATTGCTGTGGGTTTGGATATAGTATCCTGTTCCAGGTGTCTGCTTATCCCTTTCAACAATACAAACCCATATTTAGGGCTGAATGATATGCTTCCCACACAGCACGAACCTAAGTTTAGGTTCCAGTGGGTATCTGCTTACTGTTGCTCAGCTGATTAATGGCTGAATCTGTATTTGGCCCGAAGTAACAGTGCATATAGAAGCTCAACCAGTTCAATTACAGGGTTGTGAAGTCCCATAGCGGCCTCTTTGTTTTCAAACATCGTCCCGATATCTTTTCTTACCTAGTAAACATACAAGCTCCCACACAAAATGGGCCTGGGTCCAGTGGGTCTGATATTCAGCCAAACAACCTTTCTAATGATCAGGAAAAGAAACTCCATGCCCATTAATTTGACTTGCATAGAATCATAGAATCATAGAATGATACAGCACAGAAGGAGGCTATTTGGCCCATCTTGTCTATGCCGGTTCTTTGGTCAAGCTCTCCAATTAGTCCCGCTGCCCTGCTCTTTCCCCATAGTTCTGTAAATTTTCTCTCCTTCAAATATTTGACCAATTCCCTTTTGAATGTTACTGTTGAATCTGCTTCCACCACCCTTTCAGGCAACGCATTCCAGATCACAACAACTCACTGTGTAAAGAAAACAATGTTTCCTCATGTCACTAGCTCTTTTGCCAATCATCTTGAATCTGTGACCTCTGATTACTGGCACTTCCCCCACTGGAAGCAGTTATAACTATCCATTCTTGTAACTCTTTTCTGCATCCTTCCCAAGGCCTTCACATCCTTCCTAAAGTGCGTTGTCCAGAATTGTACACAATACTCCAGCTGAGGCCTAACCAATGTTTTATAGTTTAGCATAACTTCTGTGTTTTTGTACTCTATGCCTCTATCAATAAAGCCAAGGATGCCGTATACTTTTTTTAAAACCGCCTTCTCAACTTGTCCTGCCACCTTCAAACATTGGTGTACATACACCCCCAAGTCTCTGTGTTCCTGAACCCCCTTTAAAACTGTACTACAGGTTGTACCTCTCCAGTCCGGGACTCTCTCATCCGGAAACATCCGTGGTTCGGCATTAGTTGGGCCTGAGGGAATGGCGGGTTTATTTATTTATTTTTAAAGTTTTGATCGGCTGCAATGGCTGCCATCAATGCGTTTGGCGATCAGCTGGGAGCGTCCGTCAGTCGGTGAGTGGGTGCTGGGAGAGCCATCCACAGGTTGCCGTGGCACACAGTCACACATACAGGAGCACGGACGCTGTCCACCGGTACCAGTAAGCGAGACTTCCCGTGGTTCGGGAAATTCTCTGTTCCGGCACCGTTCAGGTCCCGAGGGTGCCGGACTGGAGAGGTACAACTGTATTTAGTTTATATTGCCTCTCCTCATTCTTCCGATCAATATGTATCACTTCACGCTACTCTGCGTTAAACTTCATCTGCCTGTTTCATAGAATCATAGAATCATAGAAATTTACAGCACAGAAGGAGGCCATTTTGCCCCATCGTGTCTGCACCAGCCAAGAGGCTATCCAGCCTAATCCCACTTTCCAGTTCTAGGTCCATACTGCAGGTTACAGCATTTCAAGTGCACATCCAAGTACTTTTTAAATGTGGTGAGGGTTTCTGCCTCTACCACCCTTTCAGGCAGAGTTCCAGACCCCCACAACCCTCTGCATGAAGAAATTTCCCCTCAAATCGTCTCTAAACCTTAAACTTGAAATTTATGCCCCCTGGTTGTTGACGCCTCTGCTAAGGGAAATAGGCCCTTTCTATTCACTATATCTAGGCCCCTCATAATTTTATACACCTCTGAGATCTTCCCTCAGCCTCCTCTGTTCCAAGGGAAACAAATCCAGTCTTTCCAAGCTGTCTTCATAGCTAAAATTCTCCACTCCCAGCAACATCCTCATAAATCTCCTCTGTACCCTCTCCAGTGCAATCACATCCTTCCTGTAATGTGGTGACCAGAACTGCATGCAGTACTCCAGCTGTGGCCTAACCAGTGTTTTATACAGTTCAAGCTTAACCCGCCTGCTCTTGTATTCCATGCCTTGTCTAATAAAGGCAAGCATTCCGTATGCCTTCTTAACCACCTTATCTACTTGGCCTGCTACCTTCAGGGATCTGTGGACATGCACTCCCAGGTCCCTTTGTTCCTCTACACTTCTCAGTGTCTTACTATTTAATGTGTATTCCCTTTCTTTATTCGCCCTGTCCAAATGCATTACCTCACACTTCTCCGGATTAAATTTCATTTGCCACTGTTCTGCCCACCTGACCAGTTGATTGATATCTTCCTGCAGTCCGCAGCATTCTTCTTCATTATCAACGACATAGCCTATTTTTGTATCATCTGCAAACTTCTTAATCATACCCCCTATATTCAAGTCTAGATCACTGATGTATACCACGAAAAGCAAGGGACCGAGAACTGAGCCCTGCGGAACCCCACTGGAAACACCCTTCCAATCACTACAGCACCACCACTGGTTGGAGGGTGTAATTACAGTACATTCACAGAGGGCGATCCTATTACAAATGTGAAGTGGCAGCTGGTGACCTTTTTCCACAAGTGAAGCACAGCTATACATGCTTCATCCAGCCAGCATGTTACCATGGCAACAACCCTTTGGACATGCACATAGCATTTTATTTCCTTGTCCATAGCTATTTTTCATTATAAGAAAGCAACAAAGAGAGGGGAACCAGTAAACAGGTGGGAGGAGAGGAAGCCGATAATCACTTGGCAAAGCCAATTCCTTTTCTTGAGCTTGTTCTTCTTGATATGCACATCATAAACCTCCATCCCTCCCTCTAATCGCAAAGGCCTACCATTTACCACTTTCTACTGCTCATTTCCTTGTTTATTCACTTTACTTTTACTTTTTTATTGCAATCACAAAATGTTATGGCACAGAAACAGGCCATTCAGCCCCTCAAGCCAGCACTAATGCTTTTCTCCGCACGAACTACCTAGTCGAACCCAACTCTCCCGATCAAGCTCCACATCCTTTAATATTCCTCTCTGTCAAAGCGTCTATCTAACTTCCTTTTAAAAGAATTGATGGACTTTGCTTCAACAATCAAAAATTCTACATTCCAACCAACCTCTAGCTCTGTCATTACCATCTCTCCGACCACTCTCTATCACTGTTTACCGCAGCATAGCCCCTCATAATGTTGAGCATCCTTATCAGTTTATCATTTAACCCTCTCAGCTCTAGTGAACAAAAACACCAAACTACTCAAGTCTCTTATCGTAACAGTTAACCTCAATTCCCAGAAATATCTTTACTGCATCTTCTTCACTGTTTTTACATCCTTGCTACAATGGTGTGCCCAAAGCTAACTGCAGCCTAATTCAGATCTGACACAAAGTTGACATTACCTCCTAAGAGCAGTGTGAGGAGGTGCGTTGCTGAGTCGGGAGCAGCGTCGAGGAGGTGCGTGGAAAGGCGTGAGTTCCGGGGTCGGCGAGAGGCCTACAAAAGGCCCAACTCGGCGGCAGTCGGGAGCAGCGTGAGGAGGTGCATCGCTGAGTCGGGAGCAGCGTGAGGAGGTGCGTGGAGAGACGAGCCGGTGCAGCTACAGGGAGAAGGCAAAAAAGAAGTAGAAAGAAACAGAAAGGTGACGTCACAGCCAAGGGGGTAAGTGATTGGCTGGTGATTGGTGAGTAGTTTTTCTTTTTTCTCTTCTATATCAGTGAGTAAACTTTAGCATTGTTGTTGCCAATTTAAGTGTATCTAAGGGTTAAGTCATGGCAGGAGAGCTCGGTCACATGATATGCTCCTCCTGTACCATGTGGGAACTCAGGGACACTTCCGGTGTCCCTGACCACTACGTGTGCGGGAAGTGTATCCGCCTCCAGCTCCTGACAGACCACGTTGCGGAATTGGAGCTGAGGGTGGATTCACTCTGGAGCATCCATGATGCTGAGAATGACATGAATAGCACGTTTAGTAAGTTGGTCTTACCGCAGGTGAAGGGTCCACAGCCAGCTAGGGAATGGAAGACCAGCAGGAAGAACAGTGCAAGGAAGGTCATCCCCCTGCAAAACAGATACACCGTTTTGAGTACTGTTGAGGGGGATTACTCATCAGGGGAGGGCAGCAGCAGCCAAGTTCATGGCGCCGTGGCTGGCTCTGCTGCACAGAAGGGCAGGAAAAAGAGTGGGAGAGCGATAGTGATAGGGGATTCGATTGTAAGGGGAATAGATAGGCGTTTCTGCGGCCGCAACCGAGACTCCAGGATGGTATGTTGCCTCCCTGGTGCAAGGGTCAAGGATGTCTCGGAGCGGGTGCAGGACATTCTGAAAAGGGAGGGTGAACAGCCAGTTGTCGTGGTGCACATTGGTACCAACGATATAGGTAAAAAAAGGGATGAGGTCCTACGAGACGAATTTAAGGAGCTAGGAGCTAAATTAAAACGTAGGACCTCAAAAGTAGTAATCTCAGGATTGCTACTACTGCCACGTGCTAGTCAGAGTAGGAATCGCAGGATAGCGCAGATGAATACGTGGCTTGAGCAGTGGTGCAGCAGGGAGGGATTCAAATTCCTGGGGCATTGGAACCGGTTCTGGGGGAGGTGGACCAGTACAAACCGGACAGTCTGCACCTGGGCAGGACCGGAACCAATGTCCTAGGGGGAGTGTTTGCTAGTGCTGTTGGGGAGGAGTTAAACTAATATGGCAGGGGGACGGGAACCAATGCAGGGAGACAGAGGGAAACAAAAAGGAGACAAAAGCAAAAGACAGAAAGGAGATGAGTAAAAGTGGAGGGCAGAGAAACCCAAGGCAAAAAACAAAAAGGGCCACTGAATGTAAAGGGGCTGCAGGAGGGGTCAAAACTAAAAATCATGATTTAAAAACTAGTATTAAAACACTCTACCTAAACGCACGCAGCATTCGAAATAAAGTAAATGAGTTGATGGCACAAATCATTACAAATGGGTATGATTTGGTGGCCATTACAGAAACGTGGTTGCAGGGTAGCCAAGACTGGATTTAAACATACAGGGGTAGCTGACGATTCGGAAAGATAGACAAGAAGGGAAAGGAGGTGGGGTAGCTCTGTTAATAAAGGATGATATCAGGGCAGTTGTGAGAGACGATATTGGCTCTAATGAACAAAATGTTGAATCATTGTGGGTGGAGATTAGAGATAGTAAGGGGAAAAAGTCACTGGTGGGCGTAGTTTATAGGCCCCAAATAATAACTTCACGGTGGGGCGGGCAATAATCAAGTGAATAATGGAGGCATGTGAAAAAGGAACGGCAGTAATCATGGGGGATTTTAACCTACATATCGATTGGTCAAATCAAATCGCACGGGGTAGCCTGGAGGAGGAATTCATAGAATGCATACGGGATTGTTTCTTAGAACAGTATGTTACAGAGCCTACAAGGGAACAAGCTATCTTAGATCTGGTCCTCTGTAATGAGACAGGAATAATAAACGATCTCCTAGTAAAAGATCCTCTCGGAATGAGTGATCACAGTATGGTTGAATTTGTAATACAGATTGAGGGTGAGGAAGTAGTCTCTCAAACGAGCATACGATGCTTAAACAAAGGGGACTACAGTGGGATGAGGGAAGAGTTGGCTAAAGTAGACTGGAAACACAGACTAAACGGTGGCACAATTGAGAAACAGTGGAGGACTTTTAAGGAGCTCTTTCATAGTGCTCAACAAAAATATATTCCAATGAAAAAGAAGGGCGGTAAGAGAAGGGATAACCAGCCGTGGATAACCAAGGAAATTAAGGAGAGTATCAAATTAAAAACCAATGCGTATAAGGTGGCCAAGGTTAGTGGGAAAATAGAAGATTGGGAAAATTTTAAACAACAGCAAAGAATGACTAAGAAAGCAATAAAGAAAGGAAAGATAGATTACGAAGGTAAACTTGCGCAAAACATAAAAACGGATAGTAAAAGCTTTTACCGATATATAAAACGGAAAAGAGTGACTAAAGTAAATGTTGGTCCCTTAGAAGATGAGAAGGGGGATTTAATAATGGGAAATGTGGAAATGGCTGAGACCTTAAACAATTATTTTGCTTCCGTCTTCACAGTGGAAGACACAGAAACCATGCCAGAAATTGCTGGTCACAGGAATGTGGGAAGGGAGGACCTGGAGACAATCACTATCACTAGGGGGTAGTGCTGGAGAGGCTAATGGGACTCAAGGTAGACAAGTCCCCTGGTCCTGATGAAATGCATCCCAGGGTATTAAAAGAAATGGCGGAAGTTATAGCAGATGCATTCGTTATAATCTACCAAAATTCTCTGGACTCTGGGGAGGTACCAGCGGATTGGAAAGCAGCTAATGTAACGCCTCTGTTTAAAAAAGGGGGCAGACAAAAGGCAGGTAACTATAGGCCGGTTAGTTTAACATCTGTAGTGGTGAAAATGCTTGAAACTATCATTAAGGAAGAAATAGCGGGACATCTCGATAGGAATAGTGCAATCAAGCAGACGCAGCATGGATTCATGAAGGAGAAATCATGTTTAACTAATTTACTGGAATTCTTTGAGGATATAACGAGCATGGTGGATAGAGGTGTACCGATGGATGTGGTGTATTTAGATTTTCAAAAGGCATTCGATAAGGTGCCACACAAAAGGTTACTGCAGAAGATAAAGGTACGCGGGGTCAGTGGAAATGTATTAGCATGGATAGAGAATTGGCTGGCTAACAGAAAGCAGAGAGTCGGGATAAATGGGTCCTTTTCGGGTTGGAAATCGGTGGTTAGTGGTGTGCCACAGGGATCAGTGCTGGGACCACAACTGTTGACAATATACATAGATGACCTGGAAGAGGGGACAGAGTGTAGTATAACAAAATTTGCAGATGACACAAAGATTAGCGGGAAAGCGGGTTATGTAGAGGACACAGAGAAGCTGCAAAGAGATTTAGATAGGTTAAGCGAATGGGCTAAGGTTTGGCAGATGGAATACAATGTCGGAAAGTGTGAGGTCATCCACCTTGGGAAAAAAAACAGAAAAAGGGAATATTATTTGAATGGGGAGAAATTACAACATGCTGCGGTGCAGAGGGACCTGGGGGTCCTTGTGCATGAAACTCTTTTAGAGTCCTTGTGCATGAATCCCAAAAAGTTAGTTTGCAGGTGCAGCAGGTAATCAGGAAGGTGAATGGAATGTTAGCCTTCATTGCGAGAGGGATGGAGTACAAAAGCAGGGAGGTCCTTCTGCAACTGTACAGGGTATTGGTGAGGCCGCACCTGGAGTACTGCGTGCAGTTTTGGTCACCTTACTTAAGGAAGGTACAGTAGCTTTGGAGGGGGTACAGAGACGATTCACTAGGCTGATTCCGGAGACCTTATGATGATAGATTGAGTAGACTGGGTCTTTACTCGTTGGAGTTCAGAAGGATGAGGGGTGATCTTATAGAAACATTTAAAATAATGAAAGGGATAGACAAGATAGAGGCAGAGAGGTTGTTTCCACTGGTCGCGGAGACTAGAACTAGGGGGCACAGCCTCAAAATACAGGGGAACCAATTTAAAACCGAGTTGAGAAGGAATTTCTTCTCCCAGAGGGTTGTGAATCTGTGGAATTCTCTGCCCAAGGAAGCAGTTGAGGCTAGCTCATTGAATGTATTCAAGTCACAGATAGATAGATTTTTAACCAATAAGGGAATTAAGGGTTATGGGGAGCGGGCGGGTAAGTGGAGCTGAGTCCACGGCCAGATCAGCCATGATCTTGTTGAATGGCGGAGCAGGCTCGAGGGGCTAGATGGCCTACCCCTGTTCCTAATTCTTATGTTCTTATGTTCTTATACTTCTAGATACCAAATCAAAAATGTGACAGAGGAAAATATCACCTAATTATTCTCTCTCTCTCTCTCTCTCTCTCTCGAGCTTTCCTTAACATTTTAGCTATGAGGAAAGATTAGATAGGCTGGGGTTGTTTTCCTTGGAACAGAGGAGACGGAGGGGAGATTTAATTGGTGTATAAAATTATGAGGGGTGAAAAGTGGATAGGAAGGGCCTATTTCCCTTAGCAGAGGGTTCAATAATCAGGGGGACACAGATTTAAAGTAGTTGGTAGAAGGATTAGAGGAGAGATGAGGAAAAACTTGTTTCACCCAGAGGGTGGTGGGGTCTGGAACTCACTGTCTGAAAGGGTGGTAGAGACAGAAAGCTTTGTCACATTTAAAAAGTACTTGGATGTACATTTAAAGAGCCGTACATCCAGGGCTATGGACCTAGTGCTAGAAGGTGGGATTAGGTTGGGTAGCTCTTTTTCGACCAGCATGGACACGATGGGCCGAATGGCTTCCTTCTGTATTGTAATTTTTCTATGATTCTATGTCCTATTTTTTCCTCAAACTCTGCAGTGATCGCCGTTTGCTTACTCTGGTCTGCCGCACTTCCCATATTACAGCAGAGACTACACTCCAAAAGTACATCATTGGCTGTAAAGCACTTAGAGACTTCCGGTGGTCATGAAAGGCACTATTAAAGTTAATCTTTCTTTCTTTCTTCCTCCACCACTGTCAGAAACCAATCATGGAAGCTTTCTGTCATATTATAGAGGGCAACGTTTTTTAAAAACACAGAAAAAAAAAATCAATGTTCTATCTTAGTAAACAAACAAAAAGACCCCACACAAAACCCAGCACCACCAATCCAAAATAAAAATATAGCTAAATTACAAAACACACAGGCACATTCACCTTCAGGCAACACTGCAGAGACTTAGGAGAAAGAACTGTGACCAATTAGCTTAAAGGCACCATTCAAAAACAGCTGTGTGAAACTATGATACTTAAAGTGCAAACTAACTTTTATGTGAATAATAGATTGCAGGTGTTAAAGATATCACCCAAAACACAAAGTTCTCTCAAAGAGTAAATTAAAAAGGTAAAAATATGGAAAGGAAAGACAGACAGACTTACATTTATATAGTGCCTTTCATGATCTCAAAGCACTTTACAACTGGAGTTCCATTTTGAAGTGTGGTCACGGTTGTAATGTGGGCAACCAATTTGCGCACAGCAAGCTCCCACAAACAGCAATGTGCTAATGACCAGGTCATCTTTTTTGTTGCAGTGATGTTGGTTGAAGGATAAATGTTTGTCAGGATACTGAGGAAAATGCCCCTACTCATTTTTGAAATGGGGCCATGGGATATTTTATGTCCACCTGAGATGGCAGACAGGACCTTGGTTTAACATCCCATCCAAGAAATAGTACCTCCAACAGTGCAGCACTCTCTCTATGCTGTCAATCTAGGTTGCCACTTGAGTGCAGTACTGAGAGAGCTGCACTGTCGGAGGCGCCGTCTTTTAGATGAGAAAAGCTGAGGCCCATTCTGCCTTTATGAAGGGTTTTGATAGAAGAAAGAAAGAAGAAACTGTTTCTAGTGTCAGAAGGGTCAGTAACCAGACACAGATTTAAGGTAATTGGCAAAAGAACCAGGGTGCAGGAAACAGATCCAATAACAACTTTCAAAAAATAATTGGATAAGTACTTGAAGGGGTAAAATTTGTAGGGCTATGAGGAAAGAGTAGGGAAGTGGGACTAATTAGAAAGCTCTTTCAAAGCGCCTGCTCAGGTACGATGAGCAGAATGGTTCCTT
Organism: Pristiophorus japonicus; assembly: GCF_044704955.1. Taxonomy (NCBI): domain Eukaryota; kingdom Metazoa; phylum Chordata; class Chondrichthyes; family Pristiophoridae; genus Pristiophorus; species Pristiophorus japonicus. The sequence continues at coordinate 58,744,635 of NC_091988.1, forward strand.
CTGTGCGGTATCACCAACGATGTCTCCGCAAGATCCTACAAATCCCCTGGGAGGACAGGCGCACCAACATCGGTGTCCTCGTCCAGGCTAACATCCCCAGCATTGAAGCACTGACCACACTCCATCAGCTCCGCTTGCCAGGCCACATAGTTTGTATGCCAAACACGAGACTCCCAAAGCAAGTGCTCTACTCGGAGCTCCTTCATGGCAAATGTGGGCAGCGGAAACGCTACAAGGACACCCTCAAAGCCTCCCTGATAAAGTGCGACATCCCCACTGACGCCAGGGAGTCCCAAGCCCAAGACTGCCCTAAGTGGAGGTAGAGCATCCGAGAGGGCACTGAGCACTTCGAGTCTCAATGCCAAGACCATGCAGAAATCAAGCGCAGGCAGCGGAATAAGCATGCGGCAAACCAGTCCCACCCACCCCTTCCCTCAACGACTATCTGTCCCAACCGTGAAAGAGTCTGTGGCTCTTGTATTGGACTGTTCAGCCACCAAAGAACTCACTTCAGGAGTGGAAGCAAGTCTTCCTCGATTTGGTGGCGGTGGCGGTGGCGGTGGCGGTGGCGGTGGTGGCGGTGGCGGTGGCGGCGGTGGCGGCGGTGGCGGTGGCGGCGGCGGCGGTGGCGGTGGTGGCGGTGGCGGTGGCGGCGGTGGCGGTGGCGGTGGCGGCGGTGGCGGTGGTGGCGGTGGTGGCGGTGGTGGTGGCGGCGGTGGCGGTGGCGGTGGTGGCGGTGGTGGTGGCGGTGGTGGTGGTGGCGGCGGTGGCGGCGGCGGCGGTGGTGGCGGTGGTGGTGGTGGCGGTGGTGGTGGCGGCGGTGGCGGCGGCGGCGGTGGCGGCGGCGGTGGCGCGGTGGCGGTGGCGGTGGCGGTGGCGGCGGCGGTGGCGGTGGCGGCGGTGGCGGTGGCGGCGATGGCGGTGGTGGCGGTGGTGGCGGTGGCGGCGGCGGCGGCGGCGGTGGCGGTGGCGGTGGCGGTGGCGGTGGCGGTGATGATGACGATTCTTCTTCTTCTTTTAAAAGCGGTGGAGTTCTCCCTGTGCCTTGGCCAATATTTATCCTCAACCAACATCACTAAAAATAGGTTATCTGATCATTATCACATTTCAGGATCTTACTGTGGCAAATAATGCCGAGAATTCACAATGAATGATTCCCCTCGATACCTTGTTAGAGATCACAACAAGGCTTACATGATGTGCACTATTGTGGGCAATTCAGCATTGTTGTCATGGAGAGGAATTTAGATTGTCACTGGAGCTATACCTATTTTTTGTATATTAAGCCACAGACTAGGAATCGTCAAATAAGGCACTGTGTACAAGGTTGGTATCTGCACTTGGGCTGCAAGGGGGATAATGGGTTATTACTACACCTTGTTCGAGATGGATTTCTCCACAATACAGGGCAAGCAGTCCAGAAACAGGTCTGTGAAACAGGCTGAGTTCACCTTTAATAGAATCTTCTTCCTGATGTTTGCAATAAATTGTATCCTTCCATTCTTGATTGGCACTGTTATGTTTAGAATAACTCCACAAGACTGAGTACTGTAAGCTTAAACTGATGTGATCTTAGTCTCTTTAATAAAACTCCAGAGTGCCAAAGCAGCATGGCAGACAACCTTTAATACTCGCTTGCATGAGGTTTGCTGGTGACCCTTGAGCCTCCAACAGGTGCGCCTTCTGGTGGCAAGTCTTACACAGTTATAATGTTTACATACATAACATCACTCCTCTCTCCCCCCCCCCCCCTCCACAGAGTCTTTGATACAATTATTTATAAGTTGAGGTGGTCCGGGGCCTTTCGCTCCCTGGTTGAACGCCTGAGTTCAAACCCTGGCATGGGTGAGTTGGTCGGGCCATTGCTGCACTGCAGCGCGGCTGGTCTGACCGGACTGTTGGGCATAGTAGGTTCATCCTTTTGATTGATGGCGAGGTCGATTGCCGGTTGGGTGTGTGTTGGTGGATCGATGATGGTGATGTCCTCTTCAAGTTGTTCCTGATTGTCAGTGAATCGCAGTTTGGTCTGATCCAAATGCTTTCTGCACGTTTGTCCATTACATAGTTTGACAATAAACACTCTATTCCCCTCCTTGGCCAAGACAGTGCCAGCAACCCATTTGGGATCATGACCGTAATTAAGGACAAACACAGGGTCGTTTACATCAATGTCACGTGATACAGCCACGTGATCGTGGTACATGTATTGCCGGTGACGCCGGGTTCCCACATGATCATTAAGATCCGGGTGGACTAAGGAGCAACTGGTTTTGAGTGCTCTCTTCATTAACAATGTTGCCCAGTAAGCGAGTGGGGTCGCGTCTGGTAGCTGAGCAGAACCCAAGATAAACGGGTCTGCAGGGAGCCATCCATCGCACGTTTCAAGCTCTACTTGATAGTTTGGACTGCCCGTTCTGCTTGACCGCTGAATGCGAGCTTAAACGGGGCAGATCTGACATGCTTAATGCCATTGCAGGTCATAAACTCGTTTAATTCCAAGCTGGTGAAACATGGTCCATTGTCACTGACAAGGACATCGGGCAAGCCATGGGTGGCAAACATGGCCCGGAGGCTTTCAATGGTGGCAGTGGACGTGCAGAATGACATGATTACACATTCAATCCATTTAGAGTAAGCATCCACTACTACTAAGAACATCTTTCCTAGAAGGGGGCCAGTGAAAACTATGTGAATCCTGGACCAGGGTTTGGAGAGCCACAGACTCACTGGAGCCTCTCTTGTTGCATTGCTCAACTGTGAGCAAGTGTTACATTGGTACGCATGACTCCAAATCCGAGTCAATGCCGGACCACCAAACATGCGACCTGGCGATAGCCTTCATCATGACCATGCCTGTGTAGGTCATGTATAAACGTTTCCCTGCCTTTTTTTGGCAAAACCACGTGATCACCCCACAAGAGACAATCCGACTGGATGGACATTTCATCTTTGCGTCAGTGAAATGGCTTAATTTCGGCTTGCATTTCCCCGGGAACAGCCGACCAGCTCCCATTGAGAACGCAACTTTTTACTAGTGATAGCACAGGCTAGTCCAGATCCTATCTGGAGAACCGTGATGGGTGACCCCTCTCAAAAACATCCATGACCAGAAGCAAGTCTGCGGGTTGTGCCATTTCCACCCCGGTGGTGGGCAATGGTATCCGACTGAGGGCATCAGTACAGTTCTCCGTGCCTGGTCTGTGGCGGATAACATAGTCATAAGCGGACAATGTTAGTGCCCATCTTTGGATGCGTATACCCCCGTATACGCATGCTAACGCCTCGACCATACTGTAGGCTTTTTCAGCCTTAGATAGACTTCTAGACGCATATGCAACTGGTTGCAGTTTGCCTGATATATTGGTTTGCTGTAGCACACACCTGACCCCGTACAAAGATGCATCACAAGCTAGCACTAAACGTTTACATGGGTCATACAATACAAGTAACTTGTTAGAACATAGCAGGTTTCTGGCCTTCTCAAAGGCTGTCTCTTGAGATTTACCCCAAACCCAGTCATCACCCTTATGTAGCAACATGTGTAATTATTCCAGCAAAGTGCTCAACCTGGGTAAAAAGTTACCAAAATAGTTGAGGAGTCCCAGGAACGAATGCAGCTCCATCACATTCTGTGGTCTGGGTGCGTTCTTGATGGCTTCCGTCTTTGTGTCTGTGGATCTGATGCTGTCTGCCGCAATCTTTCTCCCCAAAAGTTCAACCTCTGGCACTAGGAAAACACACTTGGAGCGTTTCAGCCTGAGTCCCACTCTGTCTAGTCGACTTAGAACCTCTTCCAGGTTGTGCAGGTGTTCAATGGTGTCATGACTGGTGATCAGGATGACATCTTGAAACACAACGGTGCGCAGAACAGATTTCAGCAAACTCTCCATGTTTCTCTGGAAAATGGCAGCAGCCAAGTGAATCCCAAAGGGGCATCTCTGGTATATAAACAGTCCTTTGTGCGTGTTGATGCACGTCAATCTGTTCGAAGATTCAGCCAGGTTCTGTGTCATATTAGCGGGAGTTAGATCCAATTTGGTGAACGACTTCCCCCCTGCTAACGTTGCGAACAGGTCATCTGCCTTGGGTAGTGGATACTGGTCTTTTAACGAGACTTGGTTGATCGTTACGTTATAGTCTCCGCAGATTCTGACCGTGCCATCGCTTTTGGGCAATTGGGCTGGCCCGCTCGTTGAACACAACTGGCAATATGATTCCCTCTCGTTGAAGTCTGTCCAGTTTGATCTCGACTTTCTCCCTCATCATATATGGAACCGCTCGAGCCTTGTGATGAACAGGCCGTGCATCAGGGACTAAATGGATCTGCACCTTGGCGCCTGTGAAGTTGCCAATGCCTGGTTCAAATAGCGACGGAAATTTGCTCAGCACTTGAGCGCATGAGACGTCATCCACCGAAGATAGTGCTTTGATGTCATCCCAGTTCCATCGAATCTTTCCTAGCCAGCTTCTGCCGAACAGCGTTGGGCCATCGCCTGGTACAATCCACAATGATAAGTCATGCACAGCTCCATCGTACAATATCTTCACTGCTGCACTGCCAAATACTGGTATGAGCTCTTTGGTGCAAGTGCGCAGCTTTGTCTAAATCGGGCTCAGTTTGGGCCTTTGTGCCTTGTTGCCCCACAGTTTCTCAAAAGCCTTCTGGCTCTTAATTGACTGACTCGCCCCCGTGTCCAACTCCATGGAAACTGGATTGCCATTTAATTTGACTTTCAGCATTATAGGAGGGCTCTTGGTGGTGAAGGTGTGTACCCTATACACTTCTTCCTTGGCCTCGGGTTGAGTTCCCTCTCTGCGTGATCCACTTCGGATCGACCAGCTTCTGCCGACTCTGCCACCTGGTGAGTCGCAGCACGTTTGCACATTCGCTGGAGGTGTCCCATTGTTTCGCAGCCTTTGCACACATAGTGCTTGAATCGACATTGATGGGCTCTATGATTACCCCCGCAGCGCCAACATGGTGTAAATGGATTCGCATTCACGTCCCACGGCAGACTCTGAGTCATCCTAGGTCTTGCAGCTGCAGACGTGTAGGCCCTACCATGTACAGTTCTGCCTGCTAAATGGCATCATTTTATGCACAGTACTTGCCGGTGTGCTTCGATGCTGAGAAGATATCAGTTTAGTATTATTGTTTGTGGACATGAAAGCCTGGGCTATCGTGATGGCCTTGTTCAGGTCTGGGGATTCGGCAGACAGCAGCTTTCGAAGTATGACCTCGTGGCCGATTCCAAGCACGAATATCCAGCAAAATCGCAAGGTCCCGAAATGCGTCTTAGGTCAGCGACATAATTCGCCAACTCCTGGCCCTCGGAGCGATGGTGCATATAAAAGCGATACCTGGCCATTAAGATGGTGTGAGGTGTTCCCGAACCAGCGTACACAACTCTGCATATGTCTTTTCCGTTGGTTTCGTCGGTCCTAGCAAATGCTTGATGAGGCCGTATGTTATAGATCCACAAACGGTGAGGAGAATCGTCCTGTGCTTGATCACTTTATCGTCTACATCCAGTTCGTTAGCCACGAAGTACTGGTCAAGACGCTCGATGAAGGCTTCCCAATCATCACCCTCTACAAATCGCTCAAGAATACCAATGTCAGCCATAACCGCATGAAGGTTTGTGATATTACTCGTCGCCAATTGTTGTTATGTTTAGAATAACTCCACAAGACTGAGTACTGTAAGCTTAAACTGATGTGACCTTAGTCTCTTTGATAAAACTCCAGAGTGCCAAAGCAGCATGGCAGACAACCTTTTATACTCGCTTGCATGAGGTGTGTAGGTGACCTTTGGGCCTCCCACAAGTGTGACCTCTGGTGGCAAGTCTTACACAGTTATAATGTTTACATATATAACAGGCACTATTTCGAAGAAGAGCAGGGGAGTTATTCCCCGTGTCCTGGCCAATATTTATCCCTCAAACAACATCACCGAAACAGATTATCTGGTCATTATCACATTGCTGTTTGTGGGAACTTGGTGTGCGCAAATTGGTTGCCGTATTTCCCACATTACAACAGTGACTATACTCCAAAAGTACTTCATTGGCTGTAAAGCACTTTGAGTCGTCCGGTGGTCATGAAATGTGCTATATAAATGCAAGTCTTTCTTTCTATATTCATCAAAGTTAGTTCGTCTGCCTCCTGTTTATAATCATTACATTCTTATCAATTCATTTTGTGCTTATCGAGGTCAAGTGGTGTCACTGCTGACAGAAGAACATTTCTGGCACACACAGTGTTGATACAGAGCACTCCTACATCAGAAACAGCAGACGATAGAGGCAGAAATAAAACTTCCTCTACACTTTCCCGTCGATGGGGGAGCGGTCTCTCTGTTTGCTATTTGTAGAAAAATCATAACTTTGGGTAAATCTTCTCCCATGTTCCTTAACTGCAAACACAGAAGAGCACTCCCTGCTCCGCTATTATATTTTCATTCTTCCACCCTGATGCCAGCTCTGACACAAAGCTGTATTGTATTGCTGGAGTGCCGGAGTCATCTGAGTCTCTTGCTGTTAGCTGCACTCTAATAGTATCAATGTCTCCATGCTTAGGGAACCAGGGAAAGGTAGGTCTATGGACGTACCATATGGATTATAGATGCTGCTTTCATGAAAGTAAACATGGGGAACCCACCCCCTTCCTCTCCACTGATACAGTGGATAGCATCCTCGCCTCTCAGTTAGAAGGTTGTGGGTTCAAGACCCACCCTAGAGACTTGAGCACAAAAATCCAGGCTGTCATTACAGTGCAGTGCTGAAGGAGGGCTGCACTGTCGAAGGTGCCGTCTTTCGGATGAAATGTTAAACCGAGGTCCCGTCTGCTCTTTCAGGTGGACGTAAAAGATCCCATGGCATTATGTCGAAGAGCAGGGGAGTTATCCCCAGTATCCTGGACAATATTTATCCCTCAATCGATATCACTGAAACAGATCATCTGGTCATTATCACATAGCTATTTGTGGGATCTTGCTGTGTGCAAATTGGCTGCCATGTTTCCTATGTTACAACATTGACTACACTTCAAAACAGTACGTCATTGGCTGTAAAGCGCTTTGAGATGTCTGATGGTCATGAAAGGGACTATATAAATGTAAGGCTTTCTTTCTATCTGCTACAAAAGCACCCAGCACCATAGGCCTCCCTAACTGTAAAAGCAAGTGACTGGAGTGTGACCACAGGAACAGCAAATGTAGGCAATAATTATGGGCAATCTTGCCTTGGGGACTCATGCTCTTTAGGTTGAGCACTGTCCACAATTCAATTCATTTAGGTCCCTTACACTTGGCAAATATGCTTTCTAATTGGCATCAATTTGCCCATCACTTAGAAAAGGGTTGCCAAACTGTTGTACGTGAGACATCTCTGGGAGTACACAGGAGAAATTGTCTAATCATAGAATCATAGAAATTTACGGCACAGCAGGAGGCCATTCGACTCATCATGTCTGTGCCTGAAGTGACAGATTTTATTTATTAGATTATTTTATTTATTTATTGCATTTTTATTATTGGCTACTCAGACGCAGGTTTAAAATGCTCTAGGAATTTGTTATATAAATGTAGTTAATTTACTTCATGATGTACCAATGAGAACACAGATACATGGAGACGATGATGTACAGAGCCCTCACCTCCAATCACCATAAACTACAGCGTCGTTTCAATTGCCCAGCACCTGTCTGTAATGGCATGCTCACAGGTTGGTTGAGGTGTTGAGTTGGGAGTGGCTTAGCCAGTCACATGATGTTCACAAGACTCAATAAAACCCCAGCCAGTTGGGTTCAGGGGGTCCACGATGAGGCAGGTGGTTGTGAGCCTGGTGGATGAATTGGTAATGTGTAGTGTAGTGTGATTGTTACATTTTTTGCTAATAAACCAACTAGTTCTTAATAGCAATGTATTGCAATGAATTCTTAAGCAAAGAACCCATGAAGCAAATACATGACACTGTCGAGTCGAAAACCTACACGCTGGTAGGGGTGCTTGGGCAGCTGGTAGATCTGGAAGCAGGTATGCAATAAGTAAAATTTGGGAACCTCTGACCTAGAAGGCACAAAGATAGCTGGTGTGAAAATGAAAGTCAAACGGAATGAGTAAGGGATGGTTTGGGGCTGAGTAACACAGTGCGGTGGGGAGCTCTGCTCTGCGGGCTTGATTTTTCATTTATTCAGAATCAGTGGTTGGAGAATGTAATCTATGCTGTGCCTCAACTGGGTGTGTTTAATGTAGACACCAGGTGTAGAAATGTATTGCATTCCTGAGCACTGGAATTCCTCTCCTTGAGGCAAGATTTAGTTTTAGGCAATGGCTCAATGTTGTCCGATTGCGAGCACAAAACTCCGAAAGCTTTATGCTTTGCTCTCAGTGCCAAACCTCAGCACAATTTAATAACCCAGTACACTATTTCCCATTCACACTTCTTATTCTCCATTCTTCAAACATCCGCGCTATAAATAGAACCCAGATGCTGAGATTTTTTGTTGTATAAACTGTGATGAGAGGATTAATCTAATTATCACTGCCGACTCCAACTCATCAGCAACAGTGTCAGACCCACTTCATAAATACTAATAAGGACCGGAGGCAATAATTAAACTTTCATTTATTAGCACTTTGAACCTTCATATAGAATCACAGACAAGCAGTCAATGACACCATTCCTCAGGAAGCACATGGATACCTCAAGGATGTGCCAATGAATTTAATAAACCCTGCTCTGAATACTCAGCTCATACATTTCAGTATCCTGTCAAAAATTCCATGATCAAAATAAATTCATTATTATTCAGCCAAATTGTGGAGACATGGAATGCTGTGTTTATTTTAACTGTATTTAAGGTCATAATTACCTTCCTCTTTATGTAATCCTATTTCCAACTCAATATTGTCCTCCTCCAGGGAGGAAGGTGGGATGGATACAGCTGTGTGCTTTTAAAATGATCTCCCCTTGACTCGATTCTTCTCCTTAAAGTGGTGACTCATGCTGGAATATTAATCCCACAAGCATTGCTCACTTTTCAATATCTCTCCCAAGTGGTCATTCTTCATGAGTATGTGCAAGTTATTTGACCACATGGAGCATCACAGCTGACTCCCTCCGCCACCCACCACCGCCGCCCCCCCCCTCATCTCCCGGCCCAATCCAGTCTTCACCCGATCTTCACCACGGAGGTCACTGGTGCTCCCACAGCTATCTTGGCGAAGGGTAACTAAAGGTCTGAAGGCCAGAAACTACACCTGAAAGGCTTCCTGATTTCTCCGGCTTAGTACCACAGCAGATAATGCATTTAAGCCAATAAGCCATCAGAGAAGCCAACGAAAGACATCTTTTATTGTTAGGATATACAAAAACATAAATAAGTGCAGGAGTAGGCCATTCAGCCCTCCGAGCCTGCACCACCATTCAATGAGTTAATGGCAGAACATGCAACTTCAGTACCCCATTTCTGCTTTCTCACCATACCCCTTGATCCCCCAAGTAGTAAGGACTACATCTAACTTCTTTTTGAATATATTTAGTGAATTGGCCTCAACAACTTCCTGTGGTAGAGAATTCCACAGGTTCACCACTCTCTGGGTGAAGAAGTTTTTCCTCATCTCGGTCCTAAATGGCTTACCCCTTATCCTTAGACTGTGACCCCTGGTTCTGGACTTCACCAACATTGGGAACATTCTTCCTGCATCTAACCTGTCAAAACCCGTCAGAATTTTAAACGTTTCTATGAGATTCCCTCTCATTCTTCTGAACTCCAGTGAATACAAGCCCAGTTGATCCAGTCTTTCTTGATATGTCAGTCACGCCATCCCGGGAATCAGTCTGGTGAACCTTCGCTGCACTCCCTCAATAGCAAGAATGTCCTTCCTCAAGTTAGGAGACAAAAATTGTACACAATACTCCAGGTGTGGCCTCACCAAGGCCCTGTACAACTGTAGTAACACCTCCCTGCCCCTGTACTCAAATCCCCTCGCTATAAAGGCCTACATGCCATTTGCTTTCTTAACCGCCTGCTGTATCTGCATGCCAACCTTCAATGACTGATGTACCATGACACCCAGGTCTCGTTGCACCTCCCCTTTTCCTAATCTGTCACCATTCAGATAATAGTCTGTCTCTCTGTTTTTACCACCAAAGTGGATAACCTCACATTTATCCACATTATACTTCATCTGCCATGCATTTGCCCATTCACCTAACCTATCCAAGTCACTCTGCAGCCTCATAGCATCCTCCTCGCAGCTCACACTGCCACCCAACTTAGTGTCATCCGCAAATTTGGAGAGACTACATTTAATCCCCTCGTCTAAATCATTAATGTACAATGTAAACAGCTGGGGCCCCAGCACAGAACCTTGCGGTACCCCACTGAAAAGTACCCATTTACTCCTACTCTTTGCTTCCTGTCTGCCAACCAGTTCTCAATCCACATCAGCACACTACCCCCAATCCCATGTGCTTTAACTTTGCACATTAATCTCTTGTGTGGGACCTTGTCGAAAGCCTTCTGAAAGTCCAAATACACCACATCAACTGGTTCCCCCTTGTCCACTCTACTGGAAACATCCTCAAAAAATTCCAGAAGATTTGTCAAGCATGATTTCGCTTTCACAAATCCATGCTGACTTGGACTGATCATGTCACCTCTTTTCAAATGCGCTGCTATGACATCCTTAATAATTGACTCCATCATTTTACCCAATACCGATGTCAGGCTGACCGGTCTATAATTCCCTGTTTTCTCTCTCCTTCCTTTTTTAAAAAGTGGGGTTACATTGGCTACCCTCCACTCCATAGGAACTGATCCAGAGTCGATGGAATGTTGGAAAATGACTGTCAATGCATCCGCTATTTCCAAGGCCACCTCCTTAAGTACTCTGGGATGCAGTCCATCAGGCCCTGGGGATTTATCGGCCTTCAATCCCATCAATTTCCCCAACACAATTTCCCGACTAATAAGGATTTCCCTCAGTTCCTCCTTCTTACTAGACCCTCTGATCCCTTTTATATCCGGAAGGTTGTTTGTGTCCTCCTTAGTGAATACCGAACCAAAGTACTTGTTCAATTGGTCTGCCATTTCTTTGTTCCCAGTTATGACTTCCCCTGATTCTGACTGCAGGGGACCTACGTTTGTCTTTACTAACCTTTTTCTCTTTACATATCTATAGAAGCTTTTGCAGTCCATCTTAATGTTCCCTGCAAGCTTCCTCTTGTAGTCTATTTTCCCTTCCCTAATCAAACCCTTTGTCCTCATCTGCTGATTTTTACTCGACGCCATTGCAAGACACAGCTCGTGACAACCCAGGTAAGTGAAGTTAAAGTTCATGGTTAGAGAGTTAGCAGCTTTGACTATCAATCTTGGTCAAGTTCTTGGTGCAACACTGATGCTCTTCCCTTCAATGTCTTCATGAAGATTAAGGGGAGGGCAGAATTTTGTTCAAAAAAAGAACAGTATTCAAAACTATAAGGTAATTTGCTAAGTTAAATCAGGAAAAACCATTTTGAGAGAGTCAGGAACTAGAAAGCCTTAACAAAGGAATACTGGGAGCAGACAAACAGATGTTTCTGTGCAGAAAGTTGTTAGGACATGGAAGCTGTTGATTTCAATAACATCAGGTTATAACCGTCCTCCGATTTTTTTCAGACAGCAGCTGCTGGTAATGTTTCTGCTGTTGCCATTTCCAGCTCCTCTAGACCCATCTTTTGTTTCTTTACTTGTCCCATTACCATGTTCTTTTGCCTCGCATCATCCTCCTTTTTGGCATTTAATCGCTCCTGCCCTCCACCCTCTCACAGACCTTCCCTTTTGTTCATTCTTCCCCCCTTTTTTCCTGCCTCTGTACTTGCTTAAAAACTGTCAAATCTTTAACTTCTTCCAGTTCTGACAAAAGACCACTGATCTGAAACTTTGGCCGGGATTTTTCTTACCTCAGCGTGTCCAGGGCGGGCGATGTCTATGGCAGGTCGGGCTCCGCTACTGGCTCCATCCCACTGCCTAAAGGAACTTACGTTGCTTGTTAAGCCTGCCCAGCGCACTTCCCGGTCCAATTAGAGGAAACGGGTCTGGTGACCTCATTCATGGCTCATCATCAGACGGTTTCCTTAAAGGGACCATGGCCAACTTTGTTTTGACATTTGTGCTATCAGTGTTCTACAGCATTGAAATGCTGCAAACACTGGCAATCACAGCACAGAGGTGCAGGGCTGCGCCTGGGTTTTCCCATGACTCCCTCATATGCTTATGGAGGGAGTCATAGCACGCAGGGAGGTTCTCTTCCCTTCCCATGGGCAAAAGAGACCTCCCCAGGAGCCCAATGCAGCCCAGTTGCACATTGCACAGGAGGTCACAAGCAGGAATGTCATCAGGAGGACCTGGATGCAGTGGGTCAATGATCTCATTAGATCACGAAACATTAGTACAAATCCACACTCAACCTCATTCTGCTGTACCTCGCATCATATCCTCATCACTCTGCCTTCCCTACCCTATTTAAAATTCTGACGGGTTTAGACAGGTTAGATGCAGGAAGAATGTTCCCAATGTTGGGGAAGTCCAGAACCAGGGGTCACAGTCTAAGGATAAGGGGTAAGCCATTTAGGACCGAGATGAGGAGAAACTTCTTCACCCAGAGAGTGGTGAACCTGTGGAATTCTCTACCACAGAAAGTAGTTGAGGCCAATTCACTAAATATATTCAAAAGGGAGTTAGATGAAGTCCTTACTACTCGGGGGATCAAGGGGTATGGCGAGAAAGCAGGAAGGGGGTACTGAAGTTTCATGTTCAGCCATGAACTCATTGAATGGCGGTGCAGGCTAGAAGGGCTGAATGGCCTACTCCTGCACCTATTTTCTATGTTTCTATGTTTCTATTCCTGCACATCCTTACTCACACCAACTTATCTTGCACCTCCACCCATCCCTCTCTCTCTATCTACATTATCACATCCACATCTCACCAGCCACCAGTTACACTCACCCTCATCCGTCCAATCATACCAACTAACAACATACAAGGGTAGCCACTTGGGTCTTTTATCCAATGTTCATATAAAGTTTCTGTTAATATGCTGTCAAACATTGAAACCTTTATTTTCAACACTTTCCGTTCTTGGACAGATTTGTGAACTCCTTTGGAAGTAGCTTAGTGAGTTTCAGTGATGCAATGGTGGTGAGTGTGAAAGGAATGGCTTGGCAATTGTAGGGATGCTTTATGGTGTTGATGAGGAGTCATGCCAACCTGGCGCACCATGTGGCATCCAGGATGTACAGTGACAAGTGAAGTAAATCATGGTGAGGCTCTTCCTGGCCTCTAGGGCAGCAATATGCTTTGATGCTGATGCCTTCTGCCCTGTGCCGCATCAGGCAATTGCGGAGAAGGTTGGTGTGGTTGTTGGTGCTGCTGGTGTGTCTGGTGCTGCTGGTGTTGGGGCTGATTGTGGTCAGATTCTGAGGATCAAGGTGAGACAGTATAAAGGGCACCCATGTGATGGAATTTATGGCAGGTGAAGTAAAGGTGGCAGAAGCATTCTGTAAATGGTGAGAGAGTTCTTCCAATGAGCTGAGAGTGGATGGAGAGTGGGAACTGGAAATCCTGTAGAATCTCTGCTGGAAATGGACTGAGAAAAAGCTTGTGGCTGAGGAATGTGGTGATCAGTCAGGTGGGAGCTTTTACTGTACATTTGAAACTGTCACGTAATCAGCTGAAGCAATGGCCATTCACCTCCCGCCTCAGGTTCATAGACATGGTCCCCAAGCAGCATGGAACCTGTGGCGAGCAGTTAAAGTGCAACGATAAGGTTAAAAGCATTATTAAGGTTCCGTCTGCCTCTGTGGATCAGGTCGGATCGGAGATCACACACACACACACACACACACACACGTGTGAGAAAGGCGTGTTGCAGCGGGATACTTGATGATAAATCTGGAATTAAAAAGCTAGTCGGTAATGGTTAGATTTTCCACTTTTTTTGCATGCACAACACCCACTTAATATCCATTTTACAGCTGAAATGACATAGAACACCCAGATATTGCCCATTTAGCCACAAAATGGAAACTGACGCCCATTTTTCGGACACTTATCACCGAGCATTACTTTCCCCATGTGTGTAACGCCAGGAAAAAATATCACCCGCCCACTTTTTTGGGGCGGAATCATCAGAATGGGCGAAACCAACGGCCATAATATCGCCCAGCGTTACTTTCTGCACGAAATTAATGCCGAGATTCAATAATACCGACTGCCCACTTTACGACTGTGGATCACATTTGCCGAAACTAACGCCCAGGAGATCGCCCAGCGTCACTTTCACCACCTCGCACACATCTCGCCCACAATATCGCTCGCCCAAAAAAATGCCAGGGAAAAGTGGAACTAACCAGAACTACTCACAGCCTTATGGATGCCATGTTCTAAATCACATGTCGCATCATTTAAAAGGCTGCTCGGCTTCAAACTTGGGGGAGTTCGGATGTACTCTGGAGGTCTTTGGAGGTGATGTGAACATCTGAACAAACATACTTATCATACTGTGAACGATTGGAATTTAATAGGTGTTTTCGTCAGGACGTTCATTCTTTGTGACCAATCGGTGGAAAACAGATAGCTATTGGAATGGGGCCTGTCCTTTCTCACCCTCTCTTGATGTCCAAGAGATGGCAGAAGGTATGCTCCACAGCATTATGTGCCCAATGTCAGACGTGCAAGACTGATGAGGAGGACCAGATGTTACACCCCTCACAAATACAGGGAGAAGCGGTCTTACTTCAACTTGTCCGATAACACTTGCCTTCGGAGACTGCGCTTCCACAAAGAGGTTATCACTGAGGTATGCCACCTCATAAGGGGAGATCTGCAGCCTGTCAGCACCATCAGTACTGCACTGTCCGTCGAGGTCGAAGTCACCGCGGCACTGTCGTTCTATATGTCAGGTTCTTTTCAGGCCTCAGCTGGCGACATTTGCGGTCTGTCTCAGCATGCCACACATTGCTGCATTAGACAGGTCACTGAAGCCCTATACCCATGCAGGAGGGACTTTATCAGCTTCCCTATGACCAGGGTGGCTCAGACTGAGAGGGCTTTAGGATTCTACCGAATTGCTAACTTCCCCAAGGTGCAGTGAGCAATAGACGGTACGCACATCGCGATGCAGGCACCTTTTCAGGATGCAGAGGTTTTCAGGAATTGCAAGGATTCCACTCCCTGAATGTGCAACTCGTTGTCGACCACCAGCAAATTATTATGGCAGTGAATGCTAAATTTCCAGGCAGCATCCATGATGCTCACATCCTGCGTGAGAGCACTGTATCTGACTTGTTTAACAATCAGCCACAAGGTCAATGCTAGATGCTTGGTGACAAAGATTACGGCCTTGCCACCTGGCTGATGACCCCCCCCACCGAAGCCGAGAGGCGATACAACGAGAGCCACAGAGCCACTCGCAATATCATGGAGAAAACCATTGGAGTGCTTAAGCAGCACTTTAGATGCCTGGACCACTCAGGAGGTGAGCTCCAATACCACCCTGAGCAGGTAGCTCAATTCGTGGTGGTATGCTTCATGCTGCACAACTTGGCTATCAGGAGGGGACAGTCCACCTCTGCAGAGAGAGGAAGAGGAGGATGAGGAGGTTGACTCTGACATCGTGCCAGACAATCAGGCTGATGCTGAAGCCATGTCCCCACCCCCCTGTAGACCACATGAAAGGGCCCGTGATGGCATGATAGCTGCAAGACTCTTACGTCAGGAGCTCATAAATGAGCGCTTTGCCTGAAAGAACGTTGGTGGTATTTACAAGGCTGACACACTGCTGGATGTGCAGGTCATACATCAATGGCGGGCATCACCTTGATGACAGTTAAAGTTTAAGTTGATTGAAGTCAAGTGTAATTATACCCTTTGATGTTAAGGAATCACCAGCGTGTAATGGTGCAGCCAACTGAGCCAATGAGCTCAGGTTTTGTTAAATAAAAACATTTAAACCGAACATTAGTCTGAAATCATAAGTATTTCCCCTTACCCCCCCCCCCCCCGCTTCTCCTCCCCACCTCTACCCCTTCCCCTTCTGACTCCAAGCCGCCTGGCCGAGGATGATGGTTCATTAGGGGGGGGAGGGGGAGATGACGCCCGAACCGCTGTTTGGAGAGATACGGGAGAGGACAGTCCCGAGGTGGGAACGTGCTCCGAGCCAGAAACAAGATGTTACTCCTGGCTCTCGTGGTTGTTGGCAATGGGGTGCAGGACCTTGGGGTGCAGTGCTACGCTCCGGGACCACTGGGAGTTCTCTGCCACCAGTGTTCCTGACTAACAGCTCCAGGACCTCCTCCATCCCTTCCATGTTATATATTATTTGTTGGACAAAAACTCGGTGCCAATTATGTTCTTGGTGCTCAGTAGGCTTTTTGCTGTTGGTGAATCTCCCTCATGCCTCCCACAACAGCCAAACAAGCACACACCACACCCACACACGCTTTCAGTCCCTCTCTGCTCCCTCTCTCTGTGTCTCCTCTTCTGCGCATGTAATGATGACCCCTGAATCGCGGAAACAAGCATTGCCATGCCTTTGTTAACGATGGCGACACT
The DNA here is from genome assembly GCF_044704955.1 of Pristiophorus japonicus. Classification (NCBI taxonomy): domain Eukaryota; kingdom Metazoa; phylum Chordata; class Chondrichthyes; family Pristiophoridae; genus Pristiophorus; species Pristiophorus japonicus. The sequence continues at coordinate 58,761,237 of NC_091988.1, forward strand.
TTACAGCAGAAGGCCAGAGAGATTTAACGCTAACGCCCATTTCATATCGCTCGTGGTAACGCCCAATTTCAAAAATGGAGACTAGGGGCTTTGAGAATGGGCGACAAGCCGGCGATCTGAAAAGCCATTTTTACCACCCACGCTGGAAATAATGCCCATTTTTGGGCGATCTGCATAAAAATGTAAAATCTAGCCCTATGAAACTACCAGATTGTTGGAAAAACCCATCTGGTTCACTAATGTCCTTTAGGGAAGGAAATCTGCCGTCCTTACCCGGTCTGACTCCAAACGCACAGCAATATGGGGGACTCTTAATTGCCCTCTAAAATGGCCCAGCGAGCCACTCAGTTGTATAAAACCTCTACAAAAAAGTCAGTACGGTGAAGTACCTTCACCACATGGACTGCAGCGGTTCAAGAAGGTGGCTCACTACCATATTCTCGAGGGCAATTAATGCCGGCCTTGCTAGGGATGCCCACATCCTGTGAATAAATAAATAAGAAATAGCTTTTAAAGTGATGTGGATAAACATGTGAAAAATATAATTTTTTAAAAAAAGAGTATGGGGAAGGAGCAGGGGAATGGGACTTAATTGGATAGTCTCTTTCAGAGAGCTGGCGTGGGATTGATAGGCCGAATGGCCTCTTGCTTTAAAATTCTGTGATTTTACTAATCTTGTTAATGATATTAGTACTGCTGCACAAACTCATTTTTAAGCATGCTAACTGTATCACACTATTGCATATTCACTGCACTAAAAGGAAGAATTATTGTACCGCCCCCCCCTAACCTAACTCATTCTTTCACAGTGCTTCGAAATATTTGGAACTTCTTACCTCCCTCGAAAAGAAAACCTTGCACTTATATAGCGCATTTCTCGACCTCAGGACTTACCAAAGCGCTTGAAACAAGAGGAATGCAATCAAAGAAAGTCTTACATTTTTATAGCGCCTTTCACGACCACCGGACATCCCAAAGCATTTTACAGCCAATGATGTACTTTTGAAGTGTAGCCACTGTTGTAATGTGGGAAACACGGCAACCAATTTGAACACAGCAAGCTCCCACAAACAGCAATGTGATAATGACCAGATAATCAGTTTTGTGGCATAAATATTGACCAGGACACCGGGGATAACTCCCCTGCTCTTCGAAATAGTGCCATGGGATCTTTTACGTCCACCTGAGGGAGCAGACATCTTGGTTTAACGTCTCATCCGAGAGACGGATGGAGGGAAAAGATGTGTGAGTGGAGAAGTGAAGAGACTCCAGCAGCAGTGTGCTGAGAGGAAGACCTGTTGCGTAACCTAAAGAACGCTGACCCGTTCTTAACAGCTCACAATGCCATTTTCCTCTGCTCTTTCTTTTGATGCCGATAAACACAAATTGTTCCTTTTTTTTGTCACAGGCAGGTTGGGAAGAGGAGAGCCCTGTAACTATGGTTTCTCATAGTAGCAGATGGCACTGCAGCTGCAGTCAGATCCCCGTGAAAATAACTGGAAGCTCTCATCAGGCTCAAGTCCTCCAACCCTTGAAATCAACCCAACACTGAATTTAAATTGAATACTTAACGCGCGGTGAGTAGTTTCGTGTGAAGGCTGCAGCTGACATCTATTGACTTGCAGAGTGGAGTTACAAGCTGCTGCCACACAGTGCCTTGTCCTAAATGAGGATAGATAACTATTGCGGGGCAATATAACATTGTATCTATACTGTATTAAATGCTTCCAACTGTATTTTGGCATCAAATGTTCACGGAATGAGGCCAAGCTGTCAAACTGCAATCTTTCAGCAAGAGACATTTCCTGCTACTGATTATCTGCTTACCTGTCATTCTGCGATATGTGTGCGCACTAGGTCCATGCAGCAGAGCAAGTCTCCAGTCATCTTGGATAACCCTTGCCACTGGACCAAGACCTAGCTCTGTCAAGCCCGTGTGGTGGCTGGTGTGCAACAGCCACCACACGGTAAAAAAATCCATGCACAGGCATCTTCCACCCTTCAGGATGTGGTTCGGGACCTGGAACACCTGTGAACTCATCCTTTTTTGGCGTGGAAGCAAGTCATCCTCGTTTCAAGGGATTGCCTATGATGATGATGATGATGACCTGTCATTGCTCTGCATGAGGCCACTACAGCCTTTAAAATGAGCAGAATTAATTAGATAAGCTTGCCATGTTGTCGACACAGCCAGCTGTCTTCCAGAAGGCCTTGTGTCAGTATAGTTATTGTCAGAACTCCCATCAGAAAGCTCTGCAATGTGAGCTAAAAACCCAGAATTATTTATCTCACTGTTGGATTAGGAGGTGAGCACTTATCTGCTATGCTTGCTGAGTCTGTCTAAATTAGTTGGATTTTTTTAGGTCAATAACAAGGTAGAAAAGTGGGTATCTATGAATGTTATCTATATAGACTTCCAGAAGGCATTTGTTGAGGTTCCACACAAGAAATTATTGGCAAAAATGAGAGGGTATGGAATTTGAGGTGGCCATTTGACTTGGGATGGCAATTGGTTGGGAGGCAGGAGACAGGGAGCAGGGATAAAGGTACATTCTCTGATTGATGGAATGTGACATGACATTCCCTAGGGATCTATTCTGGGGCCTCAACTTTTCAGCATATTTATTAATGATTTGGATGAAGGAATAGAGAGTTGTATATCCAAGTTTGCAGATGACCAATGTTAGGAGGGACAGTAGGTAGTGCAGATGGGAGCAGAAAGTTGCAATTGGACAGAGACAGATTAAATGAGTGAGCAAAACTATGTCAAATGACGTTCAATTTAGGCAAATGGGAGATCAACCACTTTGGACCCAAAGGTATAGCGAGAAGGTGTAGTTAAGGTTGATCCTGTAAGAGGAATGGCTAGTTAGAGCTAATGGGCTATTCTAGTTCCTAAAGGCACTGTCAGAAGTGCCGTCTTTTAGATGAGACTTAAGGACCTGTCTGCTATCTCAAGTGGATGTAAAAGATCCCATGGCACCATTTCGAAGAACAGCAGGGGAGTTATGCCTGGTATCCTGGCCAATATTTACCCCTCAATTAACATAACAAAAATGGATTATCTGGTCGAAGTCACATTACTGTTTGTGGGAGCTTGCTGAGATGCAAATTGTTTGCTGTGTTTTCCACATTACAACAACGACTACACTCCAAAAGTACTTCATTGGCTGTAAAGCGCTTTGAGACATCCAATGGTCGTGAAAGGCGCTATAGAAATCCAAATCTTTTTCTTTCATATTCCTTTGTCATAATATTTATGGCCTAAAAAGCTGAATTATGCTAACAAGGAACCATGGAACAACAAATTGAGGCAGCTGCATGTTCCACAATGCAACAGCATATTCCCAAATGTAATGCTGTTGCCATGCCAATTTTGGGTCAAAGGTCCCAAGTCTCACTAGTTGTTCTTTTTGTTGCAAGTAGCTCTCTTTATGCTACAAACCAGACTACAACTGTGAGTACAGGCGGCATCCAACTCCATTCTACAACTGGACACGCAAGAGTAGCCCAGGGTGTCTCGTCTTCTAATTTAATTTCCTGATTGATAGACTTGCATTTATATAGCACCTTTCACGACTACCAGACGTCTCAAAGCACTTTATAGATAATGAAGTACATTTTGAAGTGTAGTCACTGTTGTAATGTAGGAAATGTGGCAGCCAATTTTCACACAGCAAGCTCCTACAATGTGATACTGACCAGATAATCTGTTTTATTGTTGTTGATTGAGGGCTAAATATTGGCTAGGATACCAGGGATAACTTCCCCGCTCTTCAAAATAGTGCTATAGGATCTTTTACATCCATCTGAAAGATAGCACCTCTAACGGTGCAGCACTTCCTCAATACTGCACTGGAGTCAGACCTAGATTTTTGTGCTCAAGTCCCTGGAGTGGGATCTGAACTTACAACCTTCTGACTCAGAGACGAGAGTGCTACCCACTGAGCCACAGCTGACATTAGCACCCAGTCAACATTAGCACCCAGTCTCTTCTCATCACTTCCACTTCATAGCACAGAGGAGATCAAGATTAGAGGGAATAGTAGTATTAACTCATAACTTAAAAAAAATCCTTATATGATATAAAATGGATGAGCAACTTCAATGCAACAGAATACCTAACTGAATCAGTGACTTTGCAAAGGTTTTTAATGCACTCTACATGAAGCTCAATGTTTACTAGCATGGATATTTTTCCCCAATCCTATTGCTTTTCCCCATGAATTACACATTTTGCACCTTAACCCAAGTTTCTTTCCCTCTATGATCTCCTCTACACTCCATTACATAAAGTTGTTCATTTTGATCAATGAAGGTCGTTTTCTTAAAGTGATTGCTATTGTCAGATCTTCCTCGCATCATGCCTTTTCCTGGTCAAAGGGCAGTCAGATGACCTGCTTCCTGGCCCCTGCTTATGTCATTCTCTAAACAACCACTGGCAAGTGTATAAACCTAATCCATAGATGTAAGCACGTATCCATCTTTAAATGCAATAAAAAATAAAAGACTTGCCTTTATATAGCGCCTTTCATGACCTCAGGACATCCCAGTGCTTTATAGCCAATGAAATACTTCTGAAGTGTAGTATAATAACACAAGATTCATGTTATTATAAACTTGGATGTGTACCCGATCTCTTTTATTCCCACTTCGGATAAGTACAAGAGTTGACTTCCTGTATTACCTGCATGACATCTGACAGTAGCGCTCTCTGGTGTCAAGTGACCCCAAGCATAAATATATTACAACAACCCCTTTTCAAGATCTTAATATTAATCACTTTACAATACAAGACGATATGGGGCTTTCCGCTCACGAGTTGATCGTCTCAGTTCAACATTAGTTCTAGGTGAACGTTCTAAGTCAGTTGTGACTGGAGGTTGAGTAACAGTTCTGGTGGGAGTGGTAATAACATCATCAGAGACTGAAGGTTCGGGTTCAGGAATGAACGATAGTTGGTGGGTCACTGACTGGATCTTCCTCAAATGGTTCCAGTTCATCTGTATGCCGCAGTTTTACCTGCTCAACATGTTTTCTGCAAGTTTGCCCATTCTTGAGCACAACAATGAACACTCTGTTGCCCTCCTTTACTGTACCATTTTGGACCTCGACCATAGTTCAGTACAAACACTGGATGATTTCCAGAGATGTCACGTGACACAGCAGCACGATCATGATACAATTGTTGACTTTGACATCTGTTTTCAACGCGGTCATTCAAATCAAGATGAACAAGTAAAAGCTTGGTCTTGAGATTTCTCTTCAACAGTAGTTCAGCAGGGGAAACCCCAGTAACAGTATGAGGTCTTGTCCTATAACTGAGCAATATACATGACAAATGAGCTTGAAGTGAACAATTGGTTACACGTTTCATACTTTGTTTGATAATTTGAACAGCATGCTCTGCTTGACCATTAGATGGAGCTGACCTCACATGTCTAATACCATTGAGCTTCATGAACTCCTGAAATTCAAGACTTGTGAAACAAGATCCGTTGTCACTCACAACAATGTCAGGTAAACCACGAGTAGCAAACATGACATGTAGGCTCTCAATAGTGGCTGTAGATGTACTGGATGACATAATAATACACTCTATCCATCTTGAATATGTATCGACCACAACAAAAAACATAATTCCAAGGAATGGACCCACTAAATCGATGTGGATCCTCGACCATGGTTTAGATGGCCACGCCCAAAGACCCAACGGAGATTCCACTGGTACTTTACTTAGCTGCATGCAAGTATTTACACTGATGCACACATGATTCCAGATCAAAGTCAATTCTAGGCCACCATACATGGGACCTAGCAATGGTTTTCATCATAACAATACTGGGATGAATGCTATGTAACTCATAGAAACATAGAAACATAGAAACATAGAAAATAGGTGCAGGAGCAGGCCATTCAGCCCTTCTAGCCTGCACCGCCATTCAATGAGTTCATGGCTGAACATGAAACTTCAGTACCCCCTTCCTGCTTTCTCGCCATAACCCTTGATCCCCCGAGTAGTAAGGACTTCATCTAACTCCCTTTTGAATATATTTAGTGAATTGGCCTCAACTACTTTCTGTGGTAGAGAATTCCACAGGTTCACCACTCTCTGGGTGAAGAAGTTTCTCCTCATCTCGGTCCTAAATGGCTTACCCCTTATCCTCAGACTGTGACCCCTGGTTCTGGACTTCCCCAACATTGGGAACATTCTTTCTGCATCTAACCTGTCTAAACCCGTCAGAATTTTAAACGTTTCTATGAGGTCCCCTCTCATTCTTCTGAACTCCAGTGAATACAAGCCCAATTGATCCAATCTTTCTTGATAGGTCAGTCCCGCCATCCCGGGAATCAGTCTGGTGAACCTTCGCTGCACTCCCTCAATAGCAAGAATGTCCTTCCTCAAGTTAGGAGACCAAAACTGTACACAATACTCCAGGTGTGGCCTCACCAAGGCCCTGTACAACTGTAGCAACACCTCCCTGCCCCTGTATTCAAATCCCCTCGCTATGAAGGCCAACATGCCATTTGCTTTCTTAACCGCCTGCTGTACCTGCATGCCAACCTTCAATGACTGATGTACCATGACACCCAGGTCTCGTTGCACCTTCCCTTTTCCTAATCTGTCACCATTCAGATAATAGTCTGTCTCTCTGTTTTTACCACCAAAGTGGATAACCTCACATTTATCCACATTATACTTCATCTGCCATGCATTTGCCCACTCACCTAACCTATCTTTCTCTACTTTTCTTAGGCATGATGACACGATTACCCCACAGTAAACAATCTGACTGAATGGACAGCTCATCTTTGTAACGGGTGTAAGGTTTGGTCTCTTCACACATCTCCATAGGTATTTCAGACCAATCACCATTGAGGACAAAACGTTTCACAACCGACAAAATAGGGGCATGGCTGGTCCAGATCTTAACTTGTTGAGCAGTGACAGGAGCTCCTTCACTCTCAAAAGCATCCATTACCAACATTAGATCTGCGGGTTGAGGCATTTTCACATCAGGTGGAGGCAAAGGCAAATGACTCAGTGCATCAGCACAATTCTCAGTACCAGGTCTATGACGAAAAATTTAATTATAGCCAGACAATGTCAACGCCCACCTCTGAATACGGGACGATGTATTGATATTAATACGTTTGTTTTCAGAAAACAATGAAATGAATGGTTTGTGATCCGTTTCGAGTTCAAAACGGAGACCAAACAGGTACTGATGCATCTTTGTTGCACCATACACACAGGCCAAAGCTTCTTTGTCTACCATGCTGTAAGCTCCTTCCACTTTTGATAAACTTCTCGAAGCATACGCAACAGGCTGTAGCTTACCCGACTCATTGGCTTGTTGGATTATACAGCCAACACCATATGATGAAGCATCACAGGCTAATACAAGATGCTCACATGGATCATAATAAACAAGCAACTTGTTCGAACAGAGCAGATTCTTAGCTTTCTCCATCTTGAGCACAAGAAGTGTCCTCCACCGAGGACAACGCTTTGACATCACTCCAGTTCAGGTTGATGTTCTCGAGCTAATTCCGACCAAACAGCGTTGGACCAGTACCTGGGACGATCCATAATGGTAGATCTTGGATCATGCCATCATCCGACACCTTGACTACTGCATTGCCAATCACAGGTATGAATTCCGTCGTATAAGTACACAACTTGGCCTTAACTGGACTCAGCTTAGGCTTCATAGCCTCAGTGCCCCACACCTTGTCAAATGTCACTTGGCTCATGATCACTTGCACCCATGTCCAGCTCCATTGATACAGGCACGCTATTCAGTTTCACATTAACAGTTATCAGCTGGCTCTTTGATGAGAATGAATACAAACTATACACTTCCTCCTCTGGTTGTGTAACAAAGTCAGCACTGGACTGGTCATCATCAACAATATGATAAGCAACAGCAGCATGCTTGCTCAGTTGTGGGCACATTTTCTGGAGATGTCTCACTTTCGAACAGCCATTACAGGAGTATTGTTTAAAACGACACTGATGAGGCCGATGATTGCCCCCACAATGCCAACAGGGTGAACTCAGCTTCGCACCAGTTGTCAGGCTCTAAGCAGCTACAGGTTTCACGTAAACAGTTGACTTGGCCCTGCCATGAGCAGCTTTGCCAGAAGGGAGTTGTGTACAGACCACCAAACAGTAGTAGTAAGGTTGGGGACAGCATCAAACAAGAAATTAGGGACGCGTGCAATAGTTAACAGCAGTTATCATGGGCGACTTTAATCTACATATAGATTGGGATAACCAAACTGGTAGCAATACGGTGTTGGAGGATTTCCTGGAGTGTATTAGGGATGGTTTTCTAGACCAATGTCGAGGAACCAACTAGAGGGCTGGCCATCCTAGACTGGGTGATGTGTAATGAGAAAGGACGAATTAGCAATCTTGTTGTGCGAGGCCCCTTGGGGAAGAGTGACCATAATATGGTAGAATTCTTTATTAAGATGGAGAGTGACACAGTTAATTCCGAGACTAAGGTCCTGAACTTAAGGAAAGGTAACTTGGTTTATGAATTGGTGAATTGGTTAGAATAGACTAGCAAATGATACTTAAAGGGTTGATGGTGGATAGGCAATGGCAAACATTTAAAGATCACATGGATGAACTTCAACAATTGTACATCCCTGTCTGGAGTAAAAATAAAATGGGGAAGGTGGCTCAACCGTGGCTAACAAGGGAAATTAAGGATAGTGTTAAATCCAAGGAAGATGCATATAAATTGGCCAGAAAAAGCAGCAAACCTGAGGACTGGGAGAAATTTAGAATTCAGCAGAGGAGGACAAAGTTCGAGCAGCACGGGTGCGTGGTGAGGCCTATAAAGGCCCAACGTCGGAGGAGGAACAGAAGTTCGAGCAGCGCGGGTCCGGGGTGCTTGGAGAGGCCTATAAAGGCCCAACGTCGGAGGAGGAGCAGCAGTTCGCGCAGCGCGAGTCCGGGGTGCGTGGTGAGGCCTATAAAGGCCCAACGTCGGAGGAGGAGTGGCAGTTCGAGCAGCGCGAGTCCGGGGTGCGTGGTGAGGCCTATAAAGGCCCAACGTCGGAGGAGGAACGGCAGTTCGCGCAGCGCGAGTCCGGGGTGCGTGGTGAGGCCTATAAAGGCCCAACGTCGGAGGAGCGGCAGTTCGAGCAGCGCGAGTCCGGGGTGCGTGGTGAGGCCTATAAAGGCCCAACGTCGGAGGAGCGGCAGTTCGAGCAGCGCGAGTCCGGGGTGCGTGGTGAGGCCTATAAAGGCCCAACGTCGGAGGAGCGGCAGTTCGAGCAGCGCGAGTCCGGGGTGCGTGGTGAGGCCTATAAAGGCCCAACGTCGGAGGAGCGGCAGTTCGAGCAGCGCGAGTCCGGGGTGCGTGGTGAGGCCTATAACGGCCCAACGTCGGAGGAGCGGCAGTTCGAGCAGCGCGAGTCCGGGGTGCGTGGTGAGGCCTATAACGGCCCAACGTCGGAGGAGCAGCAGTTCGAGCAGCGCGAGTCCGTGGTGCGTGGTGAGGCCTATAAAGGCCCAACGTCGGAGGAGGAACGGCAGTTCGCGCAGCGCGAGTCCGGGGTGCGTGGTGAGGCCTATAAAGGCCCAGCTTGTACAGCTCCAGCCGGGAGAAAAAGCAAAAAACAAGTAGAAAGGAATCAAAAGGTGATGTCACAGCCAAAGGGGTAAGTGATTGGCTGGTGATTGGTGAGTAGCTTTTCTTTTCTATATCAGTAAGTAAGCCGTTAACATTGTTGTCTTTTTCTTTTTTATATCAGTAAGTAACCTGTTAACATTGTTGTCGCCAAATTAAGCGTATCTAAGGGTTAATCATGGCAGGAGAGCTCGGTCACGTGATATGCTCCTCCTGTACCATGTGGGAACTCAGGGACACTTCCGGTGTCCCTGACGACTACATGTGCGGGAAGTGTATCCGCCTCCAGCTCCTGACGGACCACGTTGCGGATTTGGAGCTGAGGGTGGATTCACTCTGGAGCATCCACGATGCTGAGAATGACATGAGTAGCACGTGTAGCGAGTTGGTCTTACCGCAGGTGAAGGGTCCACAGCTAGCTAGGGAACGGAAGACCAGCAGGAAGAGCAGTGCAAGGAAGGTAGTGCAGGGGTCCCCTGCGGTCATCCCGCTGCAAAACAGATACACCACTTTGAGTACTGTTGAGGGGGATGACTCATCAGGGGAGGGCAGCAGCAGCCAAGTTCATGGCACCGTGGGTGGCTCTGTTGCACAGGAGGGCAGGAAAAAGAGTGGGAGAGCGATAGTGATAGGGGATTCAATTGTAAGGGGAATAGATAGGCGTTTCTGCGGCCGCAACCGAGACTCCAGGATGGTATGTTGCCTCCCTGGTGCAAGGGTCAAGGATGTCTCGGAGCGGGTGCAGGACATTCTGAAAAGGGAGGAAGAACAGCCAGTTGTCGTGGTGCACATTTGTACCAACGACATAGGTTAAAAAAAGGGATGAGGTCCTACGAGACGAATTTAAGGAGCTAGGAGCTCATTTAAAAAGTAGCACCTCAAAAGTAGTAATCTCGGGATTGCCACCAGTGCCACGTGCTAGTCAGAGTAGGAATCGCAGGATAGCGCAGATGAATACGTGGCTTGAGTAGTGGTGCAGCAGGGAGGGATTCAAATTCCTGGGGCATTGGAACCGGTTCTGGGGGAGGTGGGACCAGTACAAACCGGACGGTCTGCACCTGGGCAGGACCGGAACCAATGTCCTCGGGGGAGTGTTTGCTAGTGCTGTTGGGGAGGAGTTAAACTAATATGGCAGGGGGATGGGAACCAATGCAGGGAGACAGAGGGAAACAAAATGGAGACAGAAGCAAAAGACAGAAAGGAGATGAGTAAAAGTGGAGGGCAGAGAAACCCAAGGCAAAAAACAAAAAGGGCCAATGTACAGCAAAATTCTAAAGGATCAAAGTGTAATAAAAAGGCAAGCCTGAAAGCTCGGTGCCTCAATGCGAGGAGTATTCGGAACCCAGGAGAAGGCTCTGAGCTAGTTAGATTGGGTAAGAGCTCAGATGAACAGGACCCCAAGAAAGAATGCAAAATGCAGGATGCAACAGAGCAGAGTAGCACTGGGGTAAGTGTAAACCACAAGTTGATAGGAAGAGACAACATGTATGAATATAAAGGGGCTGCAGGAGGGGTCAAAACTAAAAATCATGGTTTAAAAACTAGTATTAAAACACTTTACCTAAACACACGCAGCATTCATAAGAACATAAGAACATAAGAATTTGGAACAGGAGTAGGCCATCTAGCCCCTCGAGCCTGCTCCGCCATTCAACAAGATCATGGCTGATCTGACCGTGGACTCAGCTCCACTTACCCGCCCGCTCCCCGTAACCCTTAATTCACTTATTAGTTAAAAATCTATCTATCTATGATTTGAATACATTCAATGAGCTAGCCTCAACTGCATCCTTGGGCAGAGAATTCCACAGATTCACAACCCTCTGGGAGAAGAAATTCCTTCTCAACTCGGTTTTAAATTGGCTCCCCCGTATTTTGAGGCTGTGCCCCCTAGTTCGAGTCTCCCCGACCAGTGGAAACAACCTCTCTGCCTCTATCTTGTCTATCCCTTTCATTATTTTAAATGTTTCTATAAGATCACCCCTCATCCTTCTGAACTCCAACGAGTAAAGACTCAGTCTACTCAATCTATCATCATAAGGTAACCCCCTCATCTCCGGAATCAGCCTAGTGAATCGTCTCTGTACCCCCTCCAAAGCTAGTATATCCTTCCTTAAGTAAGGTGACCAAAACTGCACGCAGTACTCCAGGTGCGGCCTCACCAATACCCTGTACAGTTGCAGCAGGACCTCCCTGCTTTTGTACTCCATCCCTCTCGCAATGAAGGCCAAAATTCCATTCGCCTTCCTGATTACCTGCTGCACCTGCAAACTAACTTTTTGGGATTCATGCACAAGGACCCCCAGGTCCCTCTGCACCGCAGCATGTTGTAATTTCTCCCCATTCAAATAATATTCCCTTTTACTGTTTTTTTTCCCCAAGGTGGATGACCTCATACTTTCCGACATTGTATTCCATCTGCCAAACCTTAGCCCATTCGCTTAACCTATCCAAATCTCTTTGCAGCCTCTCTGTGTCCTCTACACAACCCGCTTTCCCACTAATCTTTATGTCATCTGCAAATTTTGTTACACTACACTCTGTCCCCTCTTCCAGGTCATTTATGTATATTGTAAACAGTTGTGGTCCCAGCACTGATCCCTGTGGCACACCACTAACCACCGATTTCCAACCCGAAAAGGACCCATTTATCCCGACTCTCTGCTTTCTGTTCACCAGCCAATTCTCTATCCGTGCTAATACATTTCCTCTGACTCCGCGTACCTTTATCTTCTGCAGTAACCTTTTGTGTGGCACCTTATCGAATGCCTTTTGGAAATCTAAATACACCACATCCATCGGTACGCCTCTATTCGAAATAAAGTAAATGAGTTGACGGCACAAATCATTACAAATGGGTATGATTTGGTGGCCATTACAGAACCGTGGTTGCAGGGTGGCCAAGACTGGGAATTAAACATACAGGGATATCTGACAATTCAGAAGGATAGACAAGAAGGGATAGGAGGTGGGGTAGCTCTGTTAATAAAGGATGATATCAGGGCAGTTGTGAGAGATGATATTGGCTCTGATAAACAAAATGTTGAATCATTGTGGGTGGAGATTAGAGATAGTAAGGGGAAAAAGTCACTGGTGGGCGTAGTTTATAGACCCCCAAATAATAACTTCACTGTGGGGCGGACAATAATCAAGGGAATAATAGAGGTATGTGAAAAAGGAACGGCAGTAATCATGGGGGATTTTAACCGACATATCGATTGGTCAAATCAAATCGCACGGGGTAGCCTGGAGGAGGAATTCATAGAATGCATACGGGATTGTTTCTTAGAACAGTATGTTACAGAACCTACAAGGGAGCAAGCTATCTTAGATCTGGTCCTGTGTAATCAGACAGGAATAATAAACGATCTCCTAGTAAAAGATCCTCTCGGAATGAGTGATCACAGTATGGTTGAATTTGTAATACAGATTGAGGGTGAGGAAGTAGTGTCTCAAACGAGCGTACAATGCTTAAACAAAGGGGACTACAGTGGGATGAGGGCTAAAGTAGACTGGGAACACAGACTAAACGGTGGCACAATTGAGGAACAGTGGAGGACTTTTAAGGAGCTCTTTCATAGTGCTCAACAAAAATATATTCCAGTGAAAAAGAAGGGCGGTAAGAGAAGGGATAACCAGCTGTGGATAACCAAGGAAATAAAGGAGAGTATCAAATTAAAAACCAATGCATATAAGGTGGCCAAGGTTAGTGGGAAACTAGAAGATTGGGAAACATTTTAAACGACAGCAAAGAATGACTAAGAAAGCAATAAAGAAATGAAAGATAGATTACGAAAGTAAACTTGCGCAAAACATAAAAACAGATAGTAAAAGCTTTTACCGATGTATAAAACAGAAGAGAGTGACTAAAGTAAATGTTGGTCCCTTAGAAGATGAGAAGGGGGATTTAATAATGGGAAATGTGGAAATGGCTGAGATCTTAAACAATTATTTTGCTTCGGTCTTCTCAGTGGAAGACACAAAAACCATGCCAAAAATTGCTGGTCACAGGAATGTGGGAAGGGAGGACCTTGAGACAATCACTGTCACGAGGGAGGTAGTGCTGGAGAGGCTAATGGGACTCAAGGTAGACAAGTCCCCTGGTCCTGATGAAATGCATCCCAGGGTATTAAAAGAGATAGCGGAAGTTCTAGCAGATGCATTCGTTATAATCTACCAAAATTCTCTGGACTCAGGAGAGGTACCAGCAGATTGGAAAGCAGCTAATGTAACGCCTCTGTTTAAAAAGGGGGGCAGACAAAAGGCAGGTAACTATAGGCCGGTTAGTTTAACATCTGTAGTGGGGAAAATGCTTGAAGCTATCATTAAGGAAGAAATAGCGGGACATCTAGATAGGAATAGTGCAATCAAGCAAACACAACATGGATTCATGAAGGGGAGATCATGTTTAACTCATTTACTGGAATTCTTTGAGGATATAACGAGCATGGTGGATAGAGGTGTACCGATGGATGTGGTGTATTTAGATTTCCAAAAGGCATTCAATAAGGTGCCACACAAAAGGTTACTGCAGAAGATAAAGGTATGTGGAGTCAGAGGAAATGTATTAGCATGGATAGAGAATTGGCTGGCGAACAGAAAGCAGAGAGTCGGGATAAATGGGTCCTTTTCGGGTTGGAAATCAGTGGTTAGTGGTGTGCCACAGGGATCAGTGCTGGGACCACAACTGTTTACAATATACATAAATGACCTGGAAGAGGGGACAGAGTGTAGTGTAACAAAATTTGCAGATGACACAAAGATTAGTGGGAAAGCGGGTTATGTAGAGGACACAGAGAGGCTGCAAAGAGATTTAGATAGGTTAAGCGAATGGGCTAAGGTTTGGCAGATGGAATACAATGTTGGAAAATGTGAGGTCATCCACCTTGGGCAAAAAAAACAGTAAAAGGGAATATTATTTGAATGGGGAGAAATTACAACATGCTGCGGTGCAGAGGGACCTGGGGGTCCTTGTGCATGATTCCCAAAAAGTTAGTTTGCAGGTGCAGCAGGTAATCAGAAAGGCGAATGGAATGTTGGCCTTCATTGCGAGAGGGATGGAGTACAAAAGCAGGGATGTCCTCCTGCAACTGTATAGGGTATTGGTGAGGCCGCACCTGGAGTACTGCATGCAGTTTTGGTCACCTTACTTAAGGAAGGATATACTAGCCTTGGAGGGGGTACAGAGACGATTCACTGGCTGATTCCGTAGATGAGGGGGTTACCTTATGATGATAGATTGAGTAGACTGGGTCTTTACTCGTTGGAGTTCAGAAGGATGGGGGGTGATCTTATAGAAACATTTGAAATAATGAAAGGGATAGACAAGATAGAGGCAAAGAGGTTGTTTCCACTCGTCGGGGAGACTTGAACTAGGGGGCACAGCCTCAAAATACGGGGGAGCCAATGTAAAACTGAGTTGAGAAGGAATTTCTTCTCCCAGAGGGTTGTGAATCTGTGGAATTCTCTACACAAGGAAGCAGTTGAGGCAAGCTCATTGAATGTATTCAAATCACAGATAGATAGATTTTTAACCAATAAGGGAATTAAGGGTTATGGGGAGAGGGCGGGTAAGTGGAGCTGAGTCCACGGCCAGATCAGCCATGATCTTTTTGAATGGCGAAGCAGGCTCGAGGGGCTAGATGGCCTACTCCTGTTCCTAATTCTTATGTTCTTATTTTCCCCCTCCTAATTAACATAAGAGTATGAGAGGAAGCTTGCTGGGAACATAAAAACTGACTGCAAAAGCTTCTATATATATGTGAAGAGAAAAAGATTAGTGAAGACAAACGTAGGTCCCTTGCAGTCAGATTCAGGTGAATTTATAATGGGGAACAAAGAAATGGCAGACCAGTTGAACAAATACTTTGGTTCTGTCTTTACAAAGGAAGACACAAATAACTTTCCGGAAGTACTAGGGGACCGAGGGTCTAGTGAGAAGGAGGAACTGAAGGATATCCTTATTAGGCGGGAATTTGTGTTAAGGAAATGATGGGATTGAAGGCCGATAAATCCCCGGGGCCTGATAATCTGCATCCCAGAGTACTTAAGGAAGTGGCCATAGAAATAGTGGATGCATTGGTGATCATTTTCCAACAGTCTATCGACTCTGGATCAGTTCCTGTGGACTGGAGGGTAGCTAATGTAACACCACTTTTTAGGGAAGGAGGGAGAGAGAAAGCGGGTAATTATAGACCAGTTAGCCTGCCATCAGTAGTGGGGAAAATGTTGGAATCAATTATTAAAGATGAAATAGCAGCGCATTTGGAAAGCGGTGACAGGATTGGTCCAAGTCAGCATGGATTTATGAAAGGGAAATCATGCTTGACAAATCTTCTGGAATTTTTTGAGGATGTAACTAGTAGAGTGGACAAGGGAGAACCAGTGGATGTGGTGTATTTGGACTTTCAAAAGGCTTTTGACAAGGTCCCACACAAGAGATTGGTGTGCAAAATCAAAGCACATGGTATTGGGGGTAATGTACTGACGGAGATAGAGAACTGGTTGGCAGACAGGAAGCAGAGAGTCGGGATAAACGGGTCCTTTTCAGAATGGCAGGCAGTGACTAGTGGGGTGCCACAGGGCTCAGTGCTGGGACCCCAGCTCTTTACAATATACATTCATGATTTAGATGAAGGAATTGAGTGTAATATCTCCAAGTTTGCAGATGACACTAAACTGGGAGGCGGTGTGAGCTGTGAGGATGCTAAAAGGCTGCAGGATGACTTGGACAGGTTAGGTGAGTGGGCAAATGCATGGCAGATGCAGTATAATGTGGATAAATGTGAGGTTATCCACTTTTGGAGCACAAACACGAAGGCAGAATATTATCTGAATGGTGGTAGATTAGGAAAAGGGGGGAGGTGCAACGAGATCTGGGTGTCATGGTTCATCAGTCATTGAAAGTTGGCATACAGGTACAGGAGGCGGTGAAGAAGGCAAATGGTATGTTGGCCTTCATAGCTAAGGGATTTGAGTATAGGAGCAGGGAGGTCGTACTGCAGTTGTACAGGGCCTTGGTGAGGCCTCACCTGGAATATTGTATTCAGTTTTGGTCTCCTAATCTGAGGAAGGACGTTCTTGCTATTGAGGGAGTGCAGCGAAGGTTCACCAGACTGATTCCCGGGAATGGCTGGACTGACATGAGGAGAGACTGGATCACCTGGGCCTTGATTCACTGGCGTTTAGAAGGATGAGAGGGGATCTCGTAGAAACATAAAAGGTTCTGACAGGACTGGACAGGTTAGATGCAGGAAGAATGTTCCCGCTGTTGGGGAAGTCCAGAACCAGGGGACACAGTCTTCGGATAAGGGGTAGGCCATTTATGTCTGAGATGAGGAGAAACTTCTTCACTCAGAGAGTTGTTAAACCTGTGGAGTTGTTGATGCTAATTCATTGGATATATTCAAGAGGGAGTTGGGTGTGGCCCTTACAGCTAAAGGTATCAAGGGGTACGGAGAGAAAGCAGGAAAGGGGTACTGAGGTGAATGATCAGCCATGATCTTACTGAATGGTGGTGCAGGCTCGAAGGGCCAAATGGCCTACTCCTGCATCTATTTTCTATGTTTCTAAGACGACATAATCTTGTTTGTAGTACCTGACAAGCCTGCCGTGGAGCTCCGACCGTTGGATGATATCTGCCTCAAGTTCTCATCAGTCATCATGCATGCCTGGGTAATCGTGTTGACCTTTTTCAAGTCCAGTTTCTCTTCGGCCAATAACTTCCGAAGAATCATGGTTGATGCCTATCTCAAAAAAGTCTCTCAACATGTCTTCCAGCATGTTCCCGAACTTACATGGCTCAGCAAGACGTCGTAGGTCGGCGATGAATCCCGACACGTCCTGGCCCTCAGCACTGACATGCGTGTAGAAGCGATAGCATGAGATGATGATTCCTTCCTTTGGCTTTAGATGGTCACGCACCAAATCACACAATTCCTCGTAATACTTGGCAGTTGGACGTAAAGGCGAGAGAAGGTTCTAACCAGACGGCGAGGAGAACTGTGACGAACTGCATCAGCCTCCCCCTCAATTTTGTTGGCAACAAAATATTGATCCAGGCAGTCGATAAAATGTAAATACGAAAGTTCTTAGTTTACCTTGTCGCCAATGTAATAACACAAGTCATGTTATTCTAAACTGCCTCGGGTGTGGACCCGATCGCTTTTATTCTCACTTCGAATAAGTACAAGAGTTGACTTCCTGTATTACCTGCAGGACATCCAACAGTGGCGCCCTCTGGTGCTAGGTGACCCCAAGCATAAATATATTACATGTAGTTACTGTTGTAATGTCAGAACTGCAGCAGCCAATTTGCGCACAGCAAGCTCCTATAAACAGCAATGTGATGATAACCAAGTGATGTTTTTAAGAACACCAGGGAGAACACGTATAGTGCAATGGAATCTTTTACATCTATCCGAGGGTAGACGTCTCATCCAAAAGACAAAAGGGAATTCTAATGATCATAAAATACAGATAAGGCCATTCTTTCCATCTTAACACATCCATCCAGAAAAACCTCAAGTTTCTCTCTCGTTACAGCATCCAATTGTTTCTTAAATTATTCCAGCATTTTTGCCCCACTTCTCCACCCAGAAGTCCAGTCTCATACTAGAGTCCATCACTGTGAAAAGTTCTATATCAATCTTTTGCACATTTAAACCTGCACCCTTATCCTAATCAGTTTTGTATTAATTTTCCAGATCTTCCTTTTCAATACTGTTTGCTACTTTTTTACCTCGAAGTCACCTTTTCTTCGAAGGCAGAAAATCCCAAGTTTCTCCAGTCTTGCCTCCTATCTCAGTCCTCATCCTAGGGATTGTGCTTCTTCCCTGAACTGGCAGCAGGTCTTGAAAGTCTCCCCATGTGTCTCAGTCACCAGAACAGATAGTACTCAAGTTATAATCTGACCAGAACACTGCAGTTTGAGCATGACTTTCTCTAAATCCATCACATCTGTTCTGACTATGCTAACCTTCTACACCAGTGATCCAGATACATCTTCCTTTGCCCTCAACTGTGAAGTCCCCTCCACTGCGGTTAGCAGGGCCCTCAATCGCGTCTCTTCCATTTGCCATACTTCTCCCTTCATACCCTCCGAGATCCACGATAAGGTCCCCCCTTGCACTCAGCTTCCACATTCAAGGATTATTCTCCACCATTTCCAATGCAATACCATCCCTAAACACATCTTCCCCTCCCCTCAGCATTCCGAAAGGACCATTTCCCCCACAACACCCTGGTCCCCTCTTCCATCGGCCCACTCCCCTTCCCATGCAAGTGCAAGACATGAAACACGTGCCCTTTCACCTCCACCCATCTCACTATCCTGCGTCCAAAACATTTCTTCCTGTTGAAAGTGATTTACTTGTACTTTTTAAAACTTAGTACTGTATCTGCTGCAGTCTCCCCTACATTGAGACCAAACGCAGTGAGTGATCACTTTACTGAACTTTGTTCAGTCTGTAAATATGACCCTTACTCCTGCCCTCCACTCTATCAGACCTTCTCCCATCGCTCTTTCCTTTCCTTCCCCCACCTACTTTACCCTGTCTCTGTACATAACATAAAAAATAGGAGCAGGAGTAAATCACCTGGCCCCTCAAGCCTGCTCCACCATTCAATAAGATCATGGACTCAGCTCCACTTCCCTGCCCGCTCCCCATAAGCCTTTATTCCTTTATCGCTCAAAAATCTGTATCTCCGCCTTAAATATATTCAATTACTGTATTTGCTTTTAAATAGTTAAATGTCTAACTTCATCCTGTTCTGATGAAAGGTCGTCCTGAAATGTAAACTGTTTCTCTCTCTACAGATGCAGCCCAATCTGTTGAGTGTTTCCTGCATTGTTTTTATTTGATTTCCAGCATCCGCAGTACTTTGCTTTTCTCTAAATTGGACGGTGTAAGCTGTACAGACCAGCATTCGATTAGCTTAATTGATTGCTGCTTCGCATCATCCAGATTCAACAACTTTTTGATAATGGGTACCAAGCTAACCTATTTCCAATCTGGTACCTCTCTGATCACCTTCAACTCACTCATAACCTTCTCCCTGGTGTCTCAGCACTGTGGGAAATCGCACTACTGTAGATCCCTAGAAATTCAAACCTTTTTAGCTGACGACTTCCGTCTCCTTTACATAGAAGTTATTAATTTACTTGAATTATTGCTTTTTAGGGTAGTCTTGTCGATCACGTCTTCCCTAATACTTGCGAAGAAGCAATCATTTAGCACAGTATCTTGTGCTTATCCTCATTTTTAACCCAGTTCACATCTTTTAGTGTTCGGTTTCATGATTGTATTTTGTTATAGTACTGAAATAATTTTGTTACTGTTACATTTGAATCTCTCTTGCTTTTTCCAGCTCCCGCTTTACTCCTTACACCATCCCTTTATCAGGTTACTCAAGTCAATTAAATGACTTTTGAGCCGTGAAATCAATCTCCTGCAATTTTATAGACTTTTCTGTTGCTCTCATGTCCATTACCATAGAAAAAGTCCACAAGTTTAGTAGCACCGAGGAGTTCGTTTATTTTGGAAACGGGAGATGGGGAGGAGAAAGGAACAATGGTTCAAGGTAATCAGGTTTGCAACTCCTTCCCTAGAATCTGTACAAAGGGTGTTGACTATAATACAGAATGTACACGTTGCTGGTTTTGTAGCAAAATCCATATGCAACAAATCTTCCGCTTGTATCACGTGCCTGCCAGCATTCCGTAACCTCTCGTTTTACAAGGTCATATAATTTAAAAGACTAAAATGTAGTTCTTTGTGAAACTTACAAATTTAACCAAAGCAGGAAAGGTGAAAAGAAATTGACGCACAAACATTTTTTTCTTGGCACAACAAAACAATCATAATAACATTTACAATATTTACAACGCAAAGAAATATTATTCCATTTCCGAGAATCTGGCAAACATGGCTTTTCGAACAGCATCTTTATAGGTATCTGCAGTGCTGACACCGTAAGAGCTTCCCCGTGTTCCAAGTCCAGCTCCTTTCATTCTCAACTGTGCCTGTTCAAAAGGATCAAAGTCGCTCTTTTAGTACAGTGCAGCTCAAGATGAACACAAATTTACATTCCATACAGGTACCTGAAAAATGAATACAATATACTCCTGTATTAACCACAGCAACGTGTATTTATATAGTGTCTTTAACGTCCCATGGCGCTTTACAGGAGTGTTGCCAAACAAAATTTGACACCGAGCCACATAAGGAGATATTAGGGCAAAAGCTTGGTCAAAGAGGTAGGTTTTAAGGAGCATCTTAAAGGAGGAAAGAGAAGTAGAGGTTGAAAGGTTTAGGGAGGGAATTCCAGAGCTTAGGGCCTTGGCAGCTGAAGGCATGGCCAGCGATTAAAACTGGGGTTGCTCAAGAGGCCCGAATTAGAGGAGCACAGATATCTCGGAGGGTTGGGAATGGAGATTACAGAGATAGGGAGGAGCGAGGCCATGGAGGGATATGAAAACAAGAATGAGAATTTTAAAATCAATGCACAGCATAGCTAAATGTTTAACTTTTTAATTATTCTCATGTCTTCTGTGCTTTCCCTGCCATCGACCAATCCCCTTTGGCATAGCAGGCCAACGAGGAAGCATGGAAGAGCAGCCGCAGGCAAGTGGTGAGAATTAGCCATGCAAACTCTCAATGGCTCACATCCCTTTCTCCTCCTCACCCAATTGCATTCAAGATTGACTGCTAGCCATGTGAAGAGTATTTGCAAACCTGCACCCGGCCAGTTCCCAGATAGTTCACGGACAAGAAGTAAATGCAAGGTGATGTGCCACCTCAATTACAATTGTGAATGATTTGGATTCTGCAGACCAAACTTCAGTACCCTTACAGAGCTGGTGTATTTTACAACATGATTCATGACAAATAAATACAGCAGGACTCAACTGGCCCCTGTGCCCTTGTACGTTCTGTTGAAGTTCAAATTTCCACCTGGGAGTATTCAGTAATAGTTGAATAACATACCTCAATTGGAGAAGTAATGCCTTGTTGGTTTCGACCGAGTCCTGAACCTTCTTTCCAACCCATGGCTTGCAACATTCGGCTTCCAATATTATCACTACCAATGCCATCTTTAGTCGGCTGCTCAAAATCACTACAAAAAGATGGAGACATTTGCAAGGCAGGACTCTCAACTCTTAACACTGCTACTTATATGGAGAAAGCTAATCAAGCATCAATACTGCCTGTTTAAATTTGGCCTGAGGACAGTTCAGGAAACAGCCAGTTGCTGATACCAGTCATCTGTGGGAAGCAGAGGAGATTCCTCACAGTGAAGGAAGAATAGAGAGAGAACAAGGCAGCAGTGCAGGTGCACAGCATATTGGTGCACCAACACCTAGTGCCACAGCGGTGAGGATGCAGGTTCGATTCCCGTAGCATCAGATTCCCCCGCCTCTAATGTAACAGTGGAGACCTTGAATCTAATCGAGATTGTCTACAAGAACCTTTTACTCTGGCAGGAAAGTGAGGAGAAATAAATCGTCCCGTCATCCAGGGGATGACATTTTGCTTTTCCTAACTGCAGAGGAGACAGGGCAAGGAGTAAATTACCCAACATCTCAACACAATTGAAGGCAGGGAGTGGAATCTCTTGACATACATGAAAGGTTGTTTGGGGGGGGTGGAGAAGAATAGAGAAGTCAACAAAAGTCTGCAGCAGATATCCTCTTCGCCCAATGGTTTATAGAAATGCAGTATCTGGTCAGCTGCTGGGGCAAGTCACCAGCATGTGATTCTTGAGCTGGGGAATGATATACACAACAGACTTGGAAAGGAAACAAAATGGTATAATATGTAAAGGGGAAGAATGTTACTTACACAACTTGGGGTGTAAAGAACTTCTTCCTCTTGGGCTCTGGAGGCTCTGGGATTCCATACTTCTCTCTCCTTTCTGCTGCTCGGTCTCTGTACTTCATCTGTGGGAAAAGTTAAGATTCAGTGGCATTCAATTACTTTCAATGGTACACTATAGGTTTGTGCTTTTTATTATTGTGCGAACAGGTGCTCTTACCTCTCTTTCAGTCTTCTCTAAAGCTTCAAGTTCTGTCTCAGTCATTCTTGCTCTTCTGTGAATCTCTAGATTTTGCTTTTTTTGGTGGGGGATTGAGGGGTGGGGGAAGGGAGGGAGGGAGAAACAAAAAATAAGTAATTGTATAATTTCGGAAGATTCTTTTGAAATGTCTAACCAACCCACAATTTTTTTCTTTGCAAGATCTGTGTACCTTGTGCAGTTCAGAGAGTTGCTGGTGTCTGATGAGTGTCTCTTTACTGGGAAACTGTCTTCTACACAACAGGCAGGCCATTTTCTTCCAATCGGTCAGTTTCTCCTCTCCATCCTCGGTCTTTTCCTGTTCTTCTTCTGTATCACTTTCCCCGCTGTAAGCTGCCACAAGACCTTGTTGTGGGCTTGCTTTTCTCTGAATTAAAGTACAAGCAAAGGTTTGTTCATGCACCACGCAAGTACAGGAGTGAAAATTACTGCACAGGATCCTTGCAAAAGCAATCAGTTTTATTAAAATGGTAATTCACAGGCTCAAGTGCTCAAAAGACTTTGTGCAGTTATCTTCCGTTATGTTCTTTTATACAGTTATCTTCCAATAACCAACATTCAATTATCACTCAAATCACTTGCAATTGTATCATCATTCAGAGCGAACATCACAAATCACCCATTTGATGGTTGGCGTCTGCTATACCAATCACTGAGAAAGGGGGAAAAAAAAAATCCGCCAATGAAATAAAACACCCCACTTGACTTCAGTGTGCAATAAAGGAAGCAAGACAGCACGTTCCTCCGACCTCCAGGTATCCATACACTGAATACTGCCTGTAATTCAGTCCCAAGCATGTAGGATTCCAATTAAAAAAACCCTGGCTTCCATGAGTTGTTGTGCAGGTCTAATTGTGCTGGAATCCAATCACAAGTGGCTGACGCAACTACTCCACTTAAGGTCGGGTACACTTGAGAATGTAAATCGCATCACTATTGAACAAAATGCATTTGTCTTGAGGTTTTGGAATCATCACGTACTCTAATTACATTTCTACCCTTCAAAAAAAAAAACAGGTCCTTAAAATATTCAGCACTTCTGCATTCCTATACTGAATACTGGCGTTGTCGCCCTACTTGAACATAACTTTTCTTCCAAAGACCAGACTCAACTAATTTCCAATACAGACGGTGTTTCACTAAGAACAGAGGCTGCAAAAGCTAGGTGCCAGTTCCAGCTGTCGGAACCCATTCAAACTAAATCAAGAAATTTACGCAGTCTAACCTTTAGCATGTAGTCCTCTTCATCAAGAGCAACAGACCTCTTTAGGGCTTCTATTGATGTTGGTGATCTCTCTGCTGAAGTACCCTGCTGTAAATAAGCCAATAAAAAATACATTTATAGCAAATTACAAATATTTCTGCTGCAAGTTCCATTGAACAATAAACACATCAAGTCAAGTAAAATTAATACCTTTTTCTCAAACAAGGCAAAGCCAGCATCTGCCGCTGCAGACTCCTTCCGCTCATCCTCTCGAAAACCCCCAATGGGTTGGAAGCTGGTTTTGAAATTTTCTTTCTGTTTGTTCAAACTCTTAGCCCAGCGTTCCATGTCTTTGGCAATCTAAAAAGGCGTGATTAAATCATCATCTCCTTTCGGCAGCAACACAAAAAAAGCATCAAAGTATTGAACTAAAACAACAACTTTCCAATGCACTCCTGGCTGGCCTCCCACATTCTACCCTACATAAACTAGAGGCGATCCAAACCTCGGCTGCCCGTGTCCTAACTCGCACCAAGTCCCGCTCACCCATCATCCCTGTGCTCGGTGGCCTACAGTGATTCTTGATTAAGCAACGCCTCGATTTCAAAATTCTCATCCTTGTTTTCAAATCCCTCTATGGCCTCTCCCCTCCCCAAATCTGTAATTTCCTCCAGCCCCACAGCGATGATACGGAGGTGGAAATAGGCAGTCTTAGTTATGCTGCGGGTGTGTGGTCGAAAGCTCATTTCAGGGTCAAATATGACACCAAGCTTGCAAACAGTTTGGTTCAGCCTCAGACTGAAGTTGGGGAGAGGGATGGAGTCAGTGGCTAGGGAACAGACATGCATAAAATTAGGAGAGCAATAGGCAAAAGGATTAGCCTGTGATCTCAAATGTGCAGTGAACTGATCCATTTGAGTGCTGAACACTAGACTGATGGGACTTCAATTTAATTTTTGTACTCTTAACCACCTCTATTCGAAAGAAACTCTCGATTTCAGCAAAAGAAAAATATTGATGGGTGTGTCAACTTGATGTATTCATCTGCACCATACAGCTGAGGTGAAGTGGGCTTGTTCTATCAATTTTAGAGAGAAAAGACCAAGAGATCCACAGCTGGTTGTCACAATTTGGGATCATTGGCTAAACTGAGAATTTTGTTTTAGGGTACATGTTTCTGATATGAACTTGTGTTCGGGAACTTGAAGGGTTAATTCACAAAGATACAGCCTCACCCCCAGTAGTTTTTAACACAAGGATATTCTGAAGCTGCTAGGGCAAGGAGGGAATTGGTATGTTAGTGAGCTGGCCATTGAAACAGTTATCCATAATTACATGGGACAAGAGACAATTTTGCTATCTCACTTCAGATTTAGGAACTTGAACTCCCTCCCACTTGCTCTGGACACAGAACAAAAGATCCACATGTTTGAAGACAGTGAAGTCAATGAGAGGGGGGCAATGAAACCCGAGGCAGTTTATCGTAAAAACAGAGCTGACCAAGTCATGGTCTGATTTGATGCCAAAACTGACCAAAAGCAAGTGTATTTATCCGGCTCACCAGAACAGGGTGATGTGGTTTATTTTTTTAATTTATGAGATGGGGTGGAGGTCAAGTTGAAGTGAGATTTTGCGTAACTGTATATTCTCTTAATGACCAAAATAAAATAGCTCATCTTAAGCATTAATTCAGTTTTTCCATTCTGAAGACTGGAGGAGTGCACATGCGAGAATCACAATACCCTGCTCGTGTAACAGGGGGCATCTTGTATCACCGATCGTACAATTAGACACTGGATATCAGAAGCAAACAATTTATGGGAGACCAGCGGCACTACTCAGAATATCTAAAGGCAGATCCGAAAAGTTTTAAATCGTGCTCTGTAAATTATGGATATCTGCTATGTGCAATTTTTATTTTTACCTGCTGTGCAGTTTTGCTCTTTGGCTTCTCTTTTTTCTCTTTACCATCTTTATTAGCTGCACCAGCAGCAGCATTCTGCTGTGCAGTATATTCTGATGCAGGCAGGTACTTTTGTTTTGCTCCATCCCAGTACAAATATTGCTGAGTTTGTGCATTGTAGTAATACTGAAACAAGGCAAAAGATAGTTAGCATAAATCCACAATCAATCAGCATCTTGTGCTGCTTCCAGACACCTTCTGGTGATTGCTTTTGAAGCATCAATGGCAGAAACTTGCCATCTATACATAGAAACATAGAAAATAGGTGGAGTAGTAGGCCATTCGGACCTTCTTGCCTGCACAACCATTCAATAAGATCATGGCTGATCATTCACCTCAGTACCCCTTTCCTGCTTTCTCTCCATACCCCTTGATCCCTTTAGCCGCAAGTGCCCTATCTAACTCTCTCTTGAATATATCCAATGAACTGGCATCAACAACTCTCTGCGGTAGGAAATTCCACAGGTTAACAACTCTCTGAGTGAAGAAGTTTCTCCTCATCTCAGTCCTAAATGGCTTACCCCTTATTCTTAACCACAGAGTTTATAGCATAAGACTCAAGGAAGGGAAGGAGTGAATTTTTTTTTTAAAAAGAGAGAAATAAAGAAATAGCATTGTGGAAAGTTTGAAAGACATTATACTACGCTCTATATAGTTTTCAGTTTCTGTTTCTTGGGTCCCTTCACTTACATTCAATAAATCAGTGATTATAGAAAGGGCCATTTATATGCTTCTCCATTACAGAAGGAATCATAACCAGTAGGCTACTGAAAAGGTGCAGTGCATCCCCATAAAACCCATGGAAGATTATTTGAACCGCATCTTCACACAAAACATTTTGTATATTATACTTTGAAGGGCTCCAAGCCCACTCCAGAGACTGGAGCACTTAATCTAGGCTGCCTCTTCAGTGTAATATTGAAGGAGTGCTGTATCATTGAAGGTTGTGTCTTTCGGATGAGATGTTAAACCAGGTGGACGTAAATTATTCCATGACACTATTTGAAGGAGCAATGAAGCTTTCCCAGTGTCCTGGCCAACAATTATTCCTCAACAAATAGCACTAAAACAGGTTATTTGGTCATTTATCACACTGATATTTGTGGGACCTTGTGTGCAAATTGGCTGCTGCATTTGCTTATATTACTGCACTGACTACACTTCCAAAGCACGTTTTGTGAAGCGTTTTGAGACAACCTGATCATTTGAAAGGCATTGAAATGCAAGTTCTTTCTTATTGTACAGACATGTTAACATAATTAACAATTTCAATAGAGAGCGCTTTTACCTGCGAGTTAGGATCATAGTAAAATCCAGTCTGTTGATCATAGTAAAATCCAGATGAATCATCATACTGGTAACTGGAAATGTCAGGTGCAGCTGTAAAAGAAACAAATAAATATAGGGACGAGCTCCACGAGACCGATAAACAGATGTATAAAAGGAACTTAACCTACTGGACTTTAAAGTGTCAACCAATTGAGTGTCTAAAAGCACTTGCAAAATTGGAAGCTGTGTGGGGTCACATTATTTAAAAATAAATTACTTTAAATCTTTTACTTACGGAATTTGGAGTCTGAAGAAGCAGCACCTGTAGCCTGCTGGCTGACAGGTGTTGATGGATGTCCAGTGTCTCCCTGCTGAGTACAAAACAAATCCACATTAACTGCTTCAGAATTTTCAAACTTGAGTAATTTTCACATTTCCAGTATTCCTTTAATAGGGACCCAGTTCAAAAAAGTCACAAAACATTTCAATAGTTAATATTGCAAAGCGACATCTCAGGGCATTGGGGATCCAGGAACATGGGGGGGGACACCTGGGACAAGTTCAAACCCACCCCTTCAACCCTATATATAACATTGGACAGACAGCCTAGCAAGGGGAAAGGATGTAAAATTCCTTTTCCAAAACAATTTCACAGTCAAGCTCAAAAATATCAATCGTCTCAACTTTCCGTTGGAGATGCAATAAAGGGATAGAGGATCACTGATTCATGAGCATTGAGGCAATGCACAAACTCGTGTAGAAAAAGCTGCAAGTGGGGATTACGTTAAAATATCTGTGACTTGAAAAGAAACATAGCTGTTCTCCATTTCAACAATCCTTATTTTCTGGAAGGGGGTGGATGAAGAAAGGGGGAGAAACAATATTTTCTTGAGGCACCGTTTGGTAGATAAAATGCCTTTTTAGTATGAGTCATGGGAGAGCGATGTCCAGGCATGCTCCCTAAAGCTGATATCCGTATCTTCATAGCAGAATCTATGACCCATACGTTTGAAGTCTTGCAATCAGGATAAAGGAGTCAGTTTTAGTTGCAAATACTAGAAGCAATGGATTATGGCCTTCCTATAACCCAAACTAGAGATACAACAACAACAACTTTATTTACATAGTGCCTTTAACATAGAAAAAAATCCCAAGACGCTTCACAGCAGTATTATAAGGCAAAACAGATAAATTTGACACTGAGCCACATAAGAAATTAGGGCAGATAACCAAAAGCTTGGTCAGGTTTTAAGGAGCGTCTTAAAAGAGGAAAGAGGGGTAGAGAAGTGGAGAGGTTTAGGGAGAGAGTTCCAGAGCTTAGGACCCAAGCTGTCGAATGCACGGCCACTGATGGTTGAGCAGCTATAATCAGGGATGCTCAGGGAGGGCAGAATTTGAGGACCACAGACATCTCTGGGGGTTGTGAGGCAGAAAGAGATTAGAGAGACACGGAGGGGCGAGGCCAGATGTAAAAGTGCCTTTGAAAAGTCCAGTCTCCGTTAGGTTTTTAATGCATATCGTTACATCTGAAGACGGGACAGCAGTGGCAAGAGCAAAGCAACCTTTGAAGAAAAGCTTCAATTCCCAGCTAAAATGACCTTACCTGAGTACTCTGCTGGTAGTTTTGTGCGCGACTGGAATATACCTGAACCTGTGATACAGGTGTGTTTGTAGACGTGCTAGCAGCAGAACCTGCACAAAAAACACAAGCTTTTATTTTTAAAAAGCCATACATGTTAACAGTGAACCAACTTATTACATTGTATCTGTTTTAATCTGCATTGTACAAACATCAGCTCCACATAAAATATTTGAGATTGCTGAATTCAAAGCAGCATACAGGGTATGTGTGATATTTAAAACAGACCATCATGATTACTTATGCAGTTAGCTGTTTTATAATTTTCATTCTTATCCCATCCAGTATTCCACCTGTTGCTTATCTGCGATTTTTTTTTTAAAGAAGTGGAAAGCAAGCACAGTTCAAGATTGTTTCTCCAATAATCTTGCCCAATAGTTGTCAAACAGATAAATTACACAGTAATGCCCAAAATTAGTCAAAACTTTACAGTGCCCCCGTGCAGAAGTTACTGCCATTGAATCTGAACGTTGTTTTTCTTTTTGAACATTTGGGGAAAGTAAACACTGATCCTCAAAAGGGAAACAATTAGAATGTTAAACCTAACTCAATTTAGCACATATTTCTGCAGTCAACTTCAACTTCACAATGTAGCATAGAATTCAGAGATATGAAAGCACATCCCAATCAACTTGCACTATATTCAAATCTATTACATCTAACTAGTTAACGTAAATGAGACTCCAACCATTTCCAATTACACACAGTATTCCAATGACTCAAAACAGTTTGCAACATAAAGTATTGCAACGTACTCAACTTTTGAATATGGGTGGACTAAGCCACTGCCTGTTCTTTGTACACAACCTCTAGTTAACACAATCAATGTAATCCTCAACTTCATTTAGAAGTGGCAGAAATTTTTTTTTAAAGTATGGTTCAAAATTAAGGTTTCTGAACTACTAATCCAGTGGTATTACAAATATATGTACTATGGGATACTTGAGCTACTATGCTTTAATGTTGTGGTAAAAATACTTTTTGTATGATATGCTGAATACACCACCTCTCTCCAGACATAACCCAAGTTTGGAAGTACAAACTCTCTAATTGTTCTGCTGGGTGTATAAGTGGACACAGTGCAACAATTACATCCATCATTATGTTTCCCGAAATCCGAGTGACATTGCTGCAATTGGTAACATAACAGAAAATAAACTAACTACAATGCGCGTTTGTTGAAGGCAGTTTCAAGAACATCTAAACACAAACCGGACTGCACGGTGAGTACATAATGGTATTGGAATGCATTCACTGCTCCCTTACCAAACATGTGACAACCTAAAGTAAATTTTGTTATAAAGAGGTTTGTGTTGATATTTAGATAAGATTGAATTGCTGTAGGTGAACAGAGACTGACACGTTTTAATATGCAGTTTACAAAAAACCTGAACTAATTATGCATTTCTCAGGGCTCAAAATTACCAACACTTGTGTAATTTTTTCTTTGGCTAAACCTGATTTAATGGTTTAGTAAAGGAATAACATTGCACCAACCTCTCAATTCAGTCTTTCATTCTGAAAGAGAACGCTGACACCCTACCTGTGAGAGTAGCTGCTGCCTGGTATGTGACAGGTGGTTGTTGACTGGGGTCCACAGAGCCTTGTTGAAAGTACTGGTATTCCTGCGAGTACTGTGCCGATTGCACACATTTCATAGTTAGTGTGGTGCACATAGAAGAACTCTAATTAAGACTGCACTTTAGAATATCCGTATATAAAATACATACAAGGCACTGTCCTGCGTTTCCCAGTGAAATAAAACGCGAACTGTCGTGGTACAGATGGGATTTTGTGGGATTCTTTTTCGTTTCCTCTTCCCATCTCCTTTTCAGGGCTACCTTTACCAGCTACCATTCCTTGGACGAGAAGACTGGACAACAACCTGTTCCCAGGTTTTTGTCAGTGTTGCTCTGTAATTGGCAACACAGTCCCTGAGAATGGCCCTGATGCGACTCTTCCTTTCATTTTCCATTCCTTCTTTTTTGCAAGGAAGTGCCTAGTTTCTACCAACAACCGCTCCATCATCCACCCCCACCATTATCAAAAACTCATTCTCAGTTGCTTTTAACTGTTGAGACTTTTTGAAAATATACATGTCCAGCAACACTATTGTCTGCATTATAAAAAACATAATACTCAGCGAGTTTCAAGATAATAACATGTCCCAGGACTCGGGAGGACCTTCATAAACCATTCAAACTTTACTTCTGCAGTTCAAGTCATGAGAATCTCCTGGACTATTCAATTTATCTGATACTCGCATATTAATTTTCATCAACATTGGGGAACAGACAATGCTGACTGTACACACAGTAGCATGACCATGCACATCATTTTGGTAGCAAATGCTGCCATTCTGATGCATGTGGACTCATTGAAGATGAATTATAACGATAATGCCAAATGGAATATTTTGCATATTATGCATTTTTAATTGAGGGCACGGAGCTCTGTAGCGGGTTGGCACACTACTACTAAAATCCGAGCTCATTGTAGCTCATCCTCTCCTTTGGCTGTAAGGTTAAGTAGAAGGAATCTGGGCAGTATCAACCCCCTTCCAATGGGCGTGGGCCCAAAACACAGAATAACCTAGAACCTGGCAGGAAATTGGAAACCTGACTCAAACTCTGCGACTGGCCTGCACTAAACGTGATCTGGCAGGGCAGGTTACTAACAGCAAGAGCCCGAAGTGGAAAATCCCCCACCACTAATAGTCCGCCCCTTTGAACACAAAGAAAATGCCAAAATATATATAAATTAAAAAGGAATTCTTAGGTCACGAACAGTACATCACCTGCTGCACAGAGCTCACACCCAACAAGGCCCCAGCTCAAGAACAGTGCCAGCATTACATGCTGTTTTGTAAATGAGGTTGAATTTATGAACATTGAAACAAGAGTCTGGACATAAGCCATGGAGCACATAAATATAATTATTATTGTAGAACTGTACAAAAATAAATTGGATTGCACATATCACTGCTTGTAGTCATTCATTTAGCAGAGAACAAACAAAACTTTGAAGCGTTTGCTAAATATTTAGCGCATGTTTAAAAATAGGCTTATTGGAGGATGATGTGCCACAGCATGCTGGTTTTCCGTATCATTTTCGCATAGAAGGTAGGACATGGAGCCAGTATTCCCCTTTCCCCCCCGTCCCCAGCAAGGAACTCAACTCCTATCTTAGCCACATCTTAATGAAAAAGGAAGCATGCACACTTCGGCACATGAAGGAGAAGGAAAAGAAATAGCATCACCAGGACAGATTGTGTACACCAGTTAGAGCAGGGCTGGCTGCTTTAAGAGCCTGGGAGTAGGTAAACACGGTGACGCAGGAAACATTTGAATTCTTGTAGGATTGTAACATTTCATCAAGTTCATGAAAGCTTTGATAATGGTAAGAAGGCTAGTGCATCTAAATGCACAAGAGCAAATTTCTAATAAAAATCCAAAAAGCTAAGATTGCTGCTCAACAATTTTTGACCACTATTGTAGTGATATTTAACATTTATATAAATAACTGCTAACTCAATTTAGTTCCCTCTCCTTTTAGTTATCTCTCTCCACATTCCCGGCTCCACATACAATAACGCTACCAGAACAAGGATGTGCAAACAACCTGCTCCCAAGTCTACTAATGCCCTCTATAACTAGCCACTCAAGTGCATTTGAGTGGTATTTGGAGTTAACGTTTCATCCATCCATTCTGCACTCAACCCCTCCCTCCACAGCCTTACTCAGATAGGCAAGAAAACTGGAAAGGTGGGACACTGACATGCTGAGCAAGTGACAAGCGACTGGAAGAGAGATCTCAGATCAGACGCTTACAACTCTCCAGTTATACAGCAAGTCTATAGCCGGTAAGATTTGCTTGATTTTGTTTTGGAGCAGAAGGTGGGAGGAAGATTTTTTGGTGGCCGTCATAAACATTAAATTTTTCCAGATCTGAGCTTCAATTCCTGCAACTTTACTGACTCAGAGGTGACTATTGAAAATTCATGCAACAGTTAATTGGACTCAGAATGACTTAAAAATAGGAACAAAAGGATAATTATCTTATATTGCATTCAAAGCATTTGATTCTCTCGGCAACTTAAACAGAGGGGAACTAATTTCCAAATGTTTTTAAATAACTTCATTCCCTCGGCAATAATGCAAAATAACTAACCGCAAAAGGGATTTGATCTCAACTATTAATGTATTAGTAGTTAATGGCTATCTCAACTCTGCTGTTGAATGGGTGCTTAATGACACACTCACTTTTAAACAGTCACACTTATTCAGCATGTACTAAGAAGTGGTTTTATGTTCCTCTCTGCTATTTGAGTCTTTAAAATGCAGAGTTTAGCTCCTTGCACTATCCTGGAGTAACGAATCTCTCACTTTCCTTTGCTCCCATGGTTGGTAAAGTTTTATTTTAGGTTGTACTTCTTGCCCCTGGATTCCCTACCAACCTGTGAATAATGTTGGCCATAGCTATCCGATCCAGACGGTGGGAGGTAATTGTAATCCAGGTTCATTGGATCTGAACCCTGCTGAGCCTTAAAGAAATATCATAAAATGGGACAAGTCAAAAGTAGAAAATATTTTAAAAGAGTTAAGAAAAACAAACACCTAAAATTACAATTAATGGGCCAAAAATTGCGGCCTCGCCGGGTGCATACTGGAAGACATGTTCCTGCGCGCTGCACAGCGAATGAAGGCCTCCGACCAGAATCCTATGTTCCTCCAGGACCACCAAGTATTTTCGTAGATCTTTTTCGGGTCGGAGGCGTTCGTCCGAAGGAAGCTTCCGACTGCAATTTTCAGCCCATAATTTGCAGCCATATTACACGAGTGTGCATGGATTTGCTCAACTTTGGAAATGTACATCAAAATATACCCATATCAAAGACAGTTAATGGTGCTTCCTCCTACCAATGGATTTGTTTTGTAATATAAGCTAGTGGCAGACATTTTGTTAAGCATATTCTGCCACTCAGCACTCTGGAGACAGTATAGCTCAGAGTACATTTAGGATGTCTCAATAAGAGACAATACATACACAACATTCACCAACGGCCAGCTTTAGAGCTTTAGAACATAAGCCACAAAACAATGTAACACCAGATTAGCAACTGTATGGACCAGACAATCTGGTGTAGAACAGCTATATGCACTTGATGGGAGTATGACGCTCCAAATTAAACCATTAGAATGTGCAAAAACAATTTTGCATGATTTATTCTCCCATTTTCCTTCCATGTGGGATGGAAAGACTATTGAAGTGCATTAATGTACTCAAGATATCCTACATCTAAAAGCAATAAAACACTCAGTTTCTATTTGCAGGTACTTGGTCACAGACATTGAACTGTGGTAGTGCAAGCTATTGTAGAAAATCTGCATTTGATCTCGCACACCAGTAGCAATATGACAAAGTCAGTAATTTACCATCAAATGGAATGTAATATTCCCATTTCATGGCACATTACTGAATTGTGATATTGTTTATGGTTCCCATCACACTTTTAGCAATTCAACTGAAAAAAATCTTTAAACAATTAATTTTGAAGTGCAAAATGTATACCACAAGGTTTTACCTGGCTTGATGACCACTGAGCTGCTGCAATGGCTGTACTTGCAACAGTCATGGCACTGATCCGATTTCCATCACCAAGAAAGAGATCCCTGAACAGGAAAGCAAGTTGAACATTTACAAAACGATCAAACTACATGATCATGGTTGAGTTTGACCAAAGCCAGTAATAAACAAATCCAGGCCCCATAACAGATTAAACATGGACAATGCAGACATCTATCTGAGAATTGTGAAGTGTTGGGAGTCTGTCCAATCGCGCTAAATCTGGCAGTATGATCAAGTGACCGTGCAGATGGAACTTAATGCTACTTCTGAATGGCACAGTAGAACAGCGTGTAACATATCAGAATGTTCCATCATTTTCCACACACAACTTATTGATTTCAGCTGGATTGTTGGGTGATGGCAGCAAGCACAGAACAAACTTCCTATGAGAAGGGCAGAGAGAGGAGAAGGAACTCAACTTGTGCTATTCTTGTGCCTTTATCCAACCTGCACTTTAACAGAAGATGTTTCTTTAAAAAGCGAACACAGGATAAGTGCAGCTCCAACACACTGCACCTGAAATGGCAGATTGAATCTAGAATTTCCCAGTGAGTTTTCAAATCTCACATGTTCAGTCATGGGAAAGCATGAAGCATAGGCCAAACATTTCTCAAAAGGAGGCAGAGATCAGTGTCCATAATTCCAGTGCTACTCTTGCATACCTCCAGCACTCAGGCATGCAGCTTCAACGTAGATTTCAGTCTATCATTTCAGTGTATGGCACAGGGGTGAAATTTCAGGGAGAGATAATTTATAGGGTTGGTTTCCAACCCTTATCTTACCTCCCCAGTCGCCTAGGCTCTCAAACGGATAGCTGGTCCAGAGTAATACTGGCAGAAGTCTGGGAACAGGCTTCCCACCCCAAAAAATGTGTTTAGCTGAAGGAACATTTTGTGATGTAATGGTACCAGTGGCAGATTTAAAACTAAATCTGTTTAGCTTTGCAGGTCAGTTACTTACTTCCTTGCACTCTTTGCAAAATCAACACCAATAGTTTTGCCATCAACGCTCAGTGGTGGCTGTAAGGACTGCAGTATCTGAAGAAGCTGAGACGCCTCCTGTAAATTGCAGAAGGGGAGGAAGACAGCGAGTGGTCAATTTAATTGCATTAAGGATGGTTTCGCTTGAGGGGGTCATCAGATGTAGTATCCATGGTTTTCGAGGAGGGTGTGGGTTGGCGGGCAAGATTCCAGTTCACCCGTTTCTTTTTGGTGGATTTACTGGTTTTCACCTTGGTATTCTTTTAAGATTTTGAAGTTGTTCACTTTTGTTTCAGTATTTTCAATAGTATTTCTTGACAGCTATAGTTGCGCATTTGGTTTTAGTGTGCAGCATTGTTCATCATAATGCTTCAATAAAAATAATTTGTGGTTCCTCCATTTGCTCCAAATAATATTTAGCTAATCCTAGAACTACTACAGACTTGCAACAGCTAGCTTCAAGATGCATGATTCTATCTGACTAAAAGTAGTCCAAAATTTAAACAAACTTAAAAAGGGAATTGGAAAATACCAATAGTTTTATTTATTCAAAGAAAACATCGCTGCAAAGTACGTCATTCCTCCTACCTAGGTACATTAACAGTGAAAGTCCCAATTCCTTTACACAGTACAGAAAGAAGGCGTGCATTTGTATGGCACCTAATGTATCAAAGCACTTCACACAAATTAAGTACAGTGACCATTATGATTTGGAAGACATGCAATTATTTAATGTATTCCAAAAACAAGCAACTTAAACGACACAACCAAATTTGCTTATTCAGAACAGGCCTTTTTGGGGAGGGGGACAGGGAACAACAGGAACGTGGGACTCCAAAAGTAGTAAAGCTATACTCCCAATAAATTATATTAATTTGGAAGAGAGTGCGTGCACAGGAAGCCGTCACATTACTTAAGAGCCTATATAAAGCATGTTACAATAAGGCACCCTTTATAAGTCTGTATAAAACGTAGTTTCTGGGCTGTATAGATTTGACAGTCTCCAGACAAAAGAATTGCTTGCCTGATCAGAAAACATTAAATTAACCTGTATGCTTGTCCATTTAAGTGCTTCTTAAAAAAATATACTTTAAAAAAAAATATACAAAATATACAGATTGTAGTGTTGCATGATTTCGTCCCAAGTACCAGCAGCTCTGGTTAGGAAAGCCAATGCTGTAACAGGTACATATAGGCCATTAACAAATGTACATTTAAGTATAATTATGGATTTTGGTGATACACTGGTTTTTCACCTTTGGGAACTTGAGATTAAATTCTCAGTGATGGGATGAAAATCTCATGTTCACTAAAAGGGTTCAGTGAAAAATCAATGTTGCTCAGTTCCTAGAGTGTATGGGCCCAAAGCGTAGAACTGTCAAATAATAAATTGTGGGCAATTTTATTCAGAAAGGCCAGGGACCATTTATATGGGAGATGGAAAATAACATGTGTGTAGTGTCGTGCTCTAGCTATGTGGTTACATCATATCACTGGGCTCATTTCTCAGCCTGAGCATCCCTCAATTGGATAGCATAACATTCAACAAAAACTAAACAGAATATAGTGAATAGAAGATACAATTCATAAGTCTCCCCAAAGACAGATTACTGGGTCATTTTGTTCTGGGTACAGTCTGTTATAGATCAGCATTTTCAGGTTTCTCTGAGCAGATACCTACCACCTCTCAGCTTAAGGTACTGTATGGTGAGCAATCTAAGGAGAGGAAGAAATCAAACTCAAAACCACATGCCTCATCACTAACATTGTACCAACTAAATGCTTAACAATCAAAACTCACCACAATAGAAGCCAGCTGCACAAAAGCAAAGCCCCTGTTCAGTTGGGTCTGCTTGTCCTTAATCAGCCGAATATTGGAGAGAGACAATGCAGCATACGGAGAAAGAGCACTTAAGATGGACTCCACCGAGGTGTGGGAGCAAATATTTCTTAAAATTACAGCTGTTAAAAGGGAAATAAAAGATTTATTTAAATCTGCAAGACATTAAAATAGCATACACTATATATCCAGCATACTTCCACATTTATATGGAGTCAAATTAACCTCAGAAATCTGTGCCATAGTTAGAAAGACTTGCATTTATATAGCGCTTTCACGACCACCGAACGTCTCAAAACTCTTTACAGCCAATGAAGTATTTTTGGAGTGTAGACACTGTTGTAATGTGGGAACTGTGGTAGCCAATTAGTGCACAGCAAGATGCCACAAAGAGCACTGTGATAATGACCAGATAATCTGTTTTTGTGATGTTGATTGAGGGATAAATATTGGCCAGGACACCAGGGATAACTCCCCTGCTCTTCTTCGAAATAGTGCCATGGGATCATTTACGTACACCAGAGAGCAGACAGGGCCTCGGTTAAATGTCTCATCCATGGAGAGTCAGCCTAGATTTACGTGCTCAAGTCCTTGGAGTGGGATTTGAACTTACAACCTTCTAACTCAGGCAAGTGTGCTATCCACTGAACCACAGCTGACACATGGTTTTAATCAACTAAGTGTCAGCCGTTGCTCAGTTGGTAGCACCCTGGCCTCTGAGTCTAGGCTGACACTCCAGTGCAGTACTGAGGGAGTGCTGCACTGTCAGAGGTGCTGTCTTTGGGATGAGACGTTAACCAGAGACCCCACCTGCTCTCTCAGATCCCATGGCACTATTTTGAAGAAGAGCAGGGGAGTTATCCCCAGTATCATTGTCAATATTTATCCTTCAATCAAGATCACTAAAACAGATTATGTGCTGTGCGCAAATTGGCTGCCGCGTTTCCTACAGTACAACAGTGACTACACTTCAAAAGTACTTAATTGGTTGTAAAGCGCTTTGGGATGTCAGGTGGTCGTGACAGACGCTATATAAATGCAAGTGTTTCTTTTCCTTCAATGTCTCACTGCCCAACCAGTTTGTCCAACGAGTAACTGAGTCATTCACAGCAGAAAGGATCCTGGCCTGCACCTGGTTAATTGGTCTCCGCCAGAATAGCAGAGGGGAAACTAAATTGACCCCAGCGCTGCCCTGGAGGGGGGGGGAGAAAAGAGAGAGGGAGGCGAAAGAAAGTGGGATTTTCCACACCGGATCACTATTCAGCAACTTCTGCTGTGAGTGCATACATGTGTATATGGATAGGTTGGGATCAGTTGTGACAAAATAGCCTGGTGACAAGATTCATCCTATAAATGGCCACCTGGACAAGACACCTGACAAACTGGCACTCACAGAACAAACGAATCAAACACATTCGAGATACAAGAGCAATGGAGAAAATGACCAAGAAAAAAAAACTTATCCCATTTGTCTCTAGACATGAATGCACAACCCAACAAAATAAGTGGCCACTCTACCAAATACAATAATGTTCAATTGTTTCAACAATATGCATAATGGGATATTCAATTCAAACCAAAACATGAAAAGGCAGTGTCAGAAAGGCAAAATTTATCTGAGGCAACAGAAAGTGCTCTTCTAGAGTTATTGAGGGACTTGGCTAATGCGAGTAGATGGAGCTTCCTTCAACATCTGGCCCAAGAGTGTACTTGACACTACATGCTGGAGTGGAAAAGTAGTGGGGTGGGGATGGGGGTGACACATTGGGCTTCACTAATACCACATAATGGCAGCCAGCATCTTTTAAAGGGGAGGTGTACTCTGGCTGCAGACAGCAGGGAAGTACCTCTGAACACAGAAATGGCTGGAAGTAGTAGAGGGGGCACCCAATGCAATTTATATTTATATAGCAGCCTTAACGTAGTAAAATATCCAGTGCTTCACAGGAGCCTTGTCAGACAAAATTTAGCACCGAGCCACATAAGCAGGTATTAGGAGAGGTGAGGCCGAAAAGGTAGGTTCTAAGGAGTGTTTTAAAGGAGGAGAGGGGGACTGAGAGTATTACGGAGGGAATTCCACAGCTTAGGACCTAGACAGTTGAAAGCATGGCCACCAATGGTAGGGTAAAGGCAATCTTGGATGCACAAATGGCCAGAATTGGAGGAATGCAGAGTTCTTGGAAGTAGGGCTGGAGGATGTTCTAGAGATAGGGAGGGGCGAGGCCATGAAGGAATTTGAACAGAAGGATGAGAATTTTAAATTCAAGATGTTGTTGAACCGGGCGCCATTGTAAATCAGCATGCTCAATGCTGATGGGTGAATACTCAGAGTGTCTTGACAGGAGCTTCCAAAGAGTCACACATCCACTCCAATAGCAAAGCCATGTGAGTGCTGAGGCGCAGAGGTGGGTTAATGGGACCTTCCTGCCCACTACCATCATGACTTGCTGAGCAAGTTTATCACATGACAAGTCAGGTGCTGAGGAAGAACAGTATCACAAAAGGGTCATACAAAAGTGTAGAACCCTTATTTAAATATTTTATTTATCGTCTTACATACTTTCCTGGATGCCTACAGAACAACCCAATTCACTATAGCTGGCAGCGCATTTCCGGTGCAGAATAAGCGTCTGCCTGTCACATTGGGCATTTAAGTGCCCATTCTGTGCAATAAAAATGAGCGCGGTGCCAATGAATTTCTCGGCCAGTGGCTTTGGTCTTCCCACCATTACAGCTCATCCTAAACTGGATGCAATACAAGAGGTATTGCATGATGGATAATGAATAAGTGGAAATGAATACAGGTTCTAATAATGGCAGAGAAAAAACTTCAAGAAAACGTTATAATTTAAAACTGTTTGACAATCGTTCTACGGTTTAATATATATCGGGAACCTCTCACTGACATGAATGCACGGTGCAAGATTAATTATGATAGTACTAGAAAATTATTGAAAAAGCAATTTGCAATGATTACCAGGGAATTCTAATATACACCACAAAACACATTGTAGTGTAATATAGAAATGTTGTTGCTACGACTGTAGTAAATAAACAGAGTGGAAATGCAAAGAAAACCATTTTAAACTTACTATCACTGTAGTAGTCAAGTGACTGTTGAATTTCTGCTGATGCAGGGTGCTGATCTTGTTCCGACTCTGAGCAAGAGAAAAATAAGAACTAAGTTTCATTACAAAATGAGACCGCTGGTAGAAACATAGAAATTTATAGCGCACGAGGTGGTCATTTCGGCCCATCGTGTCTGCACCGGCCGACAAAGAGCCGCACGGCCCTTGATCAGCAGCCCTAAAGGTTACATATAAACCTATGAACAATGATGGAAAGGCAAAGAGCACCCAGCCCAAACAGTCTGCCTCACACAACTGCGACACCCCTTATACTGAAAACATCTACACTCCACCCCAACTGGAGCCATGTGATCGCCTGGGAGAGGCAAAAACCAAATAAAAACCCAAGCCAATTTAAGGAGAAAAAAAATCTGGGAAAATTCCTCTCCGACCCATCCAGGCGATCGAAACTAGTCCAGATCATCACCCTGGCCGTATTCTATTCCCTGCAGTACTTACCATTATATCTGCGCCGTCCAACAAAAGGTCATCCAGAATAATCCCAATTACCAGCTCTCGGTCCGTAACCCTGCAGGTTACGGCACTTCAAGTAACAATCCAACCATCTCTTAAAAGTGGTGAGGGTTTCTGCATCCACCACTCTTCCAGGCTGCACGTTCCAGATCCCCACAACCCTCTGCGTAAAGAAGCCCCCCCTCAAATCCCCTCTAAACCTTCCACCAACCATCTTAAAACTATGCCCCCTCATAATAGACCCCTCCACCAATGGCAATAGACCCTTACTATTCACTGTGTCCAGGCCCCTCAATATTTTGTACACCTCAAAGAGGTTTCCTCTCAACCTCCTCTGTTCCAATGAGAACAAACCCAGCCTAGCCAATCTGTCCTCATAACTAAGAGTCTCCATTCCAGACAGCATCCTAGTAAATCTACTCTGCACCCTCTCTAGTGCAATCACGTCCTTCCTATAATACGGCGACCAGAACTGCACGCAGTACTCCAGCTGTGGTCTAACCAAAGTATTATTCAATTTATGCATAACCTCCCTGCTCTTAAATTCTATGCCTCGGCCAATAAAGGCAAGCATTCCGTATGTCTTCTTAACCACCTTATCCACCTGGCCTGCTACTTTCAGGGATCTGTGGACAAGAACTCTAAGGTCCATTTGTTCATCTACACTATTAAGTGGCCTACCGCTTAATGTGTATACCCTTTCCTTATTAGCCCTCCCAAAGTGCATCAGCTCACACTTCTCTGAATTCCATTTGCCACTGCTCTGCCCACCTGACCAGTAGATTGATATCCTTCTGCAGCCCATGACTTTCCTCTTCGTTATCAACCACAGCCAATTTTAGTGCCATCTGCAAACTTCTTCATCATACTCCCTATATTCAAATCTAGATCGTTGATATTCCTTTTTTTTTAAATCAACTAGAAATCATTCAACATTACAAAAGGTATTGTCAATGTTTTATGGAACAAGACTGTCAATTTTCTACACATGTACACAAATTTCTAGACAGCATTGATATTAGCTGAGTAACTCTACAGTGTCAAATACAATCCTTCATGAAGTTTTATTGATATTGTTAAAATAATTGAACAAAGTACTTCACATTGAAACTGCCCTTTAATATAGCTGGGCTACTTCCCTAAACTAAGCCAGTGTTGACTCCCCCAGCATCAACTGGAGTGAGAGTGCCATGACATAAATTCCTTTATTTATAAACAGTTGGAAAAATAAGATCAGAGCACAGGTGAGAATGTATACAAATTCAATCAGCCTGCTCACATTCAGCGATCATATTTTTAAATAAATATTTCAGGAATGATTATTTCAGGAATGAATATTGCTCACACCGGGTGAAATGAGGGCAATCCTAGATTTGAAAACTAGGATTAGGAGTTGAAGTCAGTTGTTGGGGCCAAGGAAACCAGTAGAATTTGGATGTGCAGGACTTTGTGTAGGAGAAGACGCAATTTAACTAAAGCATGGAGGTGCGGAGAAAAGGGTCAATGAGCAGAGCATTCATTCTAAAGGAATGAAGGCACTGATTAGAGCTTCAGCAGCAGTGGAGGAAACATAGGGGTATAAGCATCCAATGTTTCAGAAGCAGCCTTGACAATAGATTGAATGCGTAAATTGTGCTATTTTCAGAAGTAGCCCGAGGGGAAAATCAGGTTGGTGGAAGAGGTTAGAGCCAGAAACATATGGGTGCTGGGAGGAGCTGTAAAGAATGACTTTGGTTTTGGAGGTGAGCCAAAGGAAATTTCAACTCATCCAGAAATTAGAGTTGGGTGTTATCTGCACACACATGGAAGCTGGCCAATGTTGCCATGGGTTACATAGAATATACAGCACAGAAACAGTACACAGATGCAGCCCAATCAGTTCATGCTGACGTTTATGCTCCACTCAAGTCTCCTCCTATCCTTCCTCATCTATCAGCATAACCCTCTATTCCCTTCTCCCCGATATGCTTATCCAGCTTCCCCTCAAAGGCATCTATATTATTAACCTCAACTACTCCCTGTGCTAGCGAGTTCCAAATTCTCACCAGTCTTTGGGTGAAGAGGTTTCTTCTGAATTCACCGTTTGATTTCTTGGTGACTATCTTATATTGATGGCCTCTAGTTTTGCTGTTCCCCACAAGTGGAAACACTATCAAAACCTTTCATAATTTTAAAGAGCTCTATTAGGTCACCCCTCAGCCTTCTCTTTTCAAAAGAAGAGACCCAGTCTGTTGATCCTTTCCTGATAGGTATAAGCTTGCAGTTCTGGTATCATCCTTGTAAATCTTCTTTGTACCTTCTCCAGTGCCTCTATCATTTTTATAACATGGCAACCAGAACTGCACACAGTACTCAAAGTGTGATCTAACCAAGGTTCAATACAAGTTTAGCATAACTTCTCCACTTTTCAATTCTATCCGTCCAGAAATAAACCTTAGTGCTTGGTTTGCTTTTGTTATGGCCTTATTGACTTTTGTATTTACACTCCCAGATCCCTTTAGATTCTTATTTTCTAATAATATGTGACCTCCTTACTGTTCTTACCAAAATGCAATACCTCATACTTATGAGATCAGCCATGATCTTATTAAATGGCGGAGCAGGCTCGAAGAGCCAAATGGCCTACTCCCGCTCCTATTTCTTACGTAATGTTGGAATTCATATGCCAATTATGTGCCTATTCTGCAAGTTCATTAATATCTTCCTGTAATTTGTTGCAGACCTCCTCAGTGTTGACTATCCCTCTTAATTTAGTCTTCTCTGCAAATTTAGAGATTGTATTTTTGATTCCAAAGTCTAAATCGTTGATGTAAATTGTGAACAACAGTGGTCCCGGCATTAATTCTTTTGCGAACCCACTTCCTACCTTCTAAATGCTTTGTGTCTTGGAGCCAGCCAGCTATCCATTCTGCTACGTGTCCTTTGACTCGGCAAGCTCTGACCTTATTCATTAGTCTATTATGTGGTACCATATGGAAGGCCTTTTGGAAATCTAGATATATGAATTATACTGCTTTACCCTTGTCTACTCTCTCTGTTATCTCTTCAAAGAATTTAATGAAGTTGGTCAAGCAAGACTTTCCCTTTTGAAATCCATGTTGATTATTCATTATTATATTTTTGGTTTCTAGATGTTTTTCTATTTTCTCCTTAATAGAGATTCCTTTATTTTTCCAACTACCGATGTTAATCTGACTGATCTATAGTTCTCTGTACACATTCTATCTTCCTTCTTAAATATAAGTATAACATTAGGATGGTATGTAAATATTGAAGAGGAGGTGATCAAGAAGGTAATCGTGGACAACTCCAATTAAGAAGTTGAGCTCCTTTAAATGGAATTGAAACTAGAACTTGGCAACAGTGAACCATGCAGATGACAATCTGCAATTCAATGCACTGCAAAGAAAGCCTCCTGAATAAGGCTTGAAGCTGATATCAGTTCATATCTACTTACCAGACTTTGAAGCCCCACACTTGAAACATTTTTCTCGTCTCTTGAAGTTATATATGCCGCACTGTATTTAAGTTTATAAAATGTTATAAATATCAGCAAAATATCAGAAACTGACTTATACATGAAATCCAGAACTCTATATTACAGTTTAAAAAGTGCAAAATTACACTCCAATATGCAAGGCGAAATATGCATTGAATATTCTACAATGACAATTTATTTTTTTTAAGATGTCAGGAATTAACAAAACACTTCACCGTTTTCCTTTACAAATAAACTTTAAAAACATTTACTGAGATTAGACACTATGAAAGTATTATTGGTTTCTATTCAGTAAAGAGACAGCACTCAACACCATGGATATGGAATTAACTAAAAAGTACCTTTTTTCAATAACACTGTTTGAAAAGCAATCTGGTAGATCTAACATTACCCAT
This sequence comes from Pristiophorus japonicus, assembly GCF_044704955.1. Taxonomy (NCBI): domain Eukaryota; kingdom Metazoa; phylum Chordata; class Chondrichthyes; family Pristiophoridae; genus Pristiophorus; species Pristiophorus japonicus. The sequence goes on from NC_091988.1 coordinate 58,805,980, forward strand.
CCTCCAAAAAGTCATGGCATGTTCTAATCTATCAACATTTTAAAAAGACATTCATATAGATCCATAGGTGGTGTGCAATCAAAATACCTTGCCACAAAGCCAATCTTCATAAGCCTTTGGTCGTGGATTGCTGTAGTGCATGGTGACATACTTCCCCTGTATAGTCAGGTATTTCTGTAAAAAATAAAAGATCATTTAGTACCGTTTCAAGAAAAAGTGTCAATATTCCCATGGCAGTGCACACTTGTAGGAGGGGAGTTATTTCTCCCAAATTAGTGTATAAATGTATGTATCTGCATTTATGTATGGACTGGGAACAGGGAGCTCAGGGGGTTAGGTTACCTACACTATAGCCCATCCTTATTAGTCTTCAGTAAGATGGAAGCAGGCCAAGTCTCAAAAGGTCCAGTAAGAAGAGCGTTATCAGAAGCGGTCTGGAGTTAGACACGCTCTATTGTGTTAATGCTGGCAGGAAAAAAAATTAAATTATGCTTTAAAATTCTAAAGAGACAGATTAATTTTAAGTTGGCTTTGCTTTAATGAAATGAAAAGTAATTATTTCCCTTTTATAACATATCAAACGCTAAGCTTAGCAGAATCTGCTGCATCATCTAATATCACTAGTGGACCCATTGCGCTAGTTGAACAAAGCTCAAGTAGCATTATGTGGAAGGTGTTGCAAGATCCCAAGTGACAAATCTGTGGCTACCTTGATCTGGCCCAGGTACTTCATCCTATTTACTCGCGATCCTTTTTGCATCCTTTTAGAAATCAACATGCACCCCCTTATTTTTGAAGCGTCATCTGTACTTTTGAAGTTTATAAATTCAAATATGGAAAACAGTAAAAGTGGCATTTGCATGTTTTGTTCTTGGCAGCACAACGGAAGGAAAACAAACCCTACATTTAGTAAATGTTTGTTGCTATTACTGAAAGCCGATGTGACTGAATAGAAACACCACAAGCATAGAATTATTATAAATTAGATGTGCAAAGGGTTTACAAATTTTCTATTAAAACACAAGTTTTGAACTGTGGACTTACAGAAAGACAATAGTTTACAATGTACTTTCAGGATCTGTCCAAGTCATTTCATCAGAGTCAGGAACAGCAAGTACTCTCATCAGCTGCTACTGCTGAGCTAATTCTAGCAGATAATGATTACCAGGAACCTAGTGGATAAGATATTTATCCACAAGCCAGCTGACCATTGCAACAATGTGAAAAATGCACTATTGCTGATTACATTTCATGCCATCAAAAAGCCTATGCTCACCAATTTCAATTCAAACTTGTCTGCCTATATATTTTCAAAACTAGTGTAAGCAAAACAGTATCATTTTTTTCTATTGGCCAAACAATGGACCTTACAATATAAAGCTCCATGGAAACAAGTCGCAATTTCTGAAAATTGTCAAGTCCTCAAGTCAACAGTAGTTTCATAAGGAATCAGAATACTATATTTAAGCACAAGACTGCTCGCTTTTAAAAAAATCCACAAACATGTTTTTATTTTTCAAATCAGTCGTGGGAGAAGCTACCCTGCCTACTGAATTTCTGAAGAGATCCATAATATTCCTGGGTGCTCACAGACTTTAATCTTCAAGGAAAGGTTTGATAATTCTTATTTTAAAAAAATGGAAATATGCAAAGAGACCAGGAGGCAAAGTGAGTTCACACTGTCTTTTCACCTCTGATGAAAGTTCTCTCTCTCTCTCCGCAGGTTGTAATGGCCTTAATGAAATGAGTACGTCATCTCAACCCACTTCGGCAGCATAAAACTGCCACAAGGATATTTCCAAACTTGGTATGTTTGATGTTTACATTGGGCAATGTTCAATTCTCCACTATTGTGCATGGCACCATCTCCAGCTGAAAAAACAGAGATTGGGCCTGCTGTGTCAACCTCTCTCCTGGCACTACACTTCTGCACACCCATATAGTATATGAATAGGCATAACAGAGTGGGAGTGACTAACTTCAATTCTGTGGGGCAGTCGATGAGGTAAAACAACAGGAGAGTAAAAAAAACAATTGTGCACAGGTAGAGTACAGTACAGGCTCTGGTGGAGAGGACACAATGCTTTATATTTTCTGATCACACCCAACTAGCAAAGGATGCTTCACAACATCCAAAGATCATCAAGCACCCTACTGAAGTAGAGCTGGGACACCTTCCTATAGCACTCCATCAATGGCAATCCAGGCTGGGAAGATCCTAGATTTCCTCTAACCCGCAGCTCATCAATGTATTCCATTGCAGTTGCACTTTGTGCTTGAACCAGGAGAAACTCTGAAAACTGATCCCTACCAGCAGCCAGCTGGCACTCCAGCACCACCACCTCACACGGACAGAGCAGCTGTCAAAAGTCAGGTGATACAATGAAAACCCGCCAGGCACCAACACAGAATGGAAACACAGCAGTATGTTATTATTACAAATTGGTACCCTCTGGAATCAGTCTTCAGGTTGCCCATAACCCAAGCTGTTCAGTAAAGCTCACTCACTACTACAATTACTACACTGCACCATTTATACTATGCCTGGAACACTTGTATACTATGACGTAACATATCTAACAATTGCAATTTTTTTTTAATTAAGTAAATTTTTATTAATTTAACTACTCATCAATATTGAGGGATACTTTTACACTCCCTCCCTTGTCGCAGCATTACGGATAGACACTGGCTGGTTACCTCTAAACCCCATCCCCATAATGTACCCTAATCCCAATCGTGTATCTCCTGCTGCACCAATATGGCATTTCTTACAACATCCATCCTCGTACCATCTCAACTACTCCTAAATTATGGGAAATTTGGTGTCATGAACTCATCCATTGCTGGGAGTGTGTTTTGGCAGTACTGGATTCAGACTGCCAAAACACACTCACAGCAAGATTCTTACAGCAATTTTAGAAGATTCTTTCACCTCAAAATACTGGGCCAGATTTAAATCCAAGTCACAGATGTGAAAGGACAGTGTTAAAACAAAATATACTATCCAGTCGCGCCAGGATTCTTGTTAAAATGCAAATTCAGGTGGCAATGAAAATTTTCAAGTCATCCCAAAAACGATCTCTCACAAACCATAGTGGCGGAAATCAAAGCAGGTGAGGCCTGGGAGCAGATCACTCAGTTGCCTCCAACAGCGGTATGACGCGCATGTTGAAAGGAACAAAAACCAGTGAAGGGTCTAAAAATAACTCCTTTTGAATTACAGGTTTGTCACTTTTCATCGATTACTAGCAAAGCCTGCTCTTGACATTCTGATGCTCAGCAGCAACTCGCTTGAGATTTATTTATTTTTTCGGCTGATCGTGACCTTGAGTGCATCTTAAAATTCAACTTGTATTTTAATAAAAATGCCTTTGACACACTGCCATTGTTCTGTATAAAGCACAAATACATAGAGCTGATAACAAGCACAAAATGTAGTAAGTAATTTAGAACTGGCTAAATACAACGTAACATATTAGTCTTTAAACAAAAATTGTTTCATTTCAGCTGTTCTTATCCTTGACCAGGAAGATCCTAGGACCAGTTTGGTTATGGAATGACATACTACATTAGTGTACCACACCTAACATCAGGATGTAGGTTTTTGCTTGCTGTTCCTTATACAGTATGCCTACATCATTAGTCAAGCCAACAAGCAGGGGAAACCAAACTGTATTAAGTTCAAATGCAACGGTAAGTCTATCAGGGCTGCTGCAGCGTACCTTTCAGCAAATGGGTCTAGAGCACCAGACAGCTTGGATCAGGTTACTTGACTTCCTGATCCCTTGATTGGGAAACAGTGTGTGAAAGTTAAGGGCAATACGCAATTATCGTTGCTTCTCTCGCATGCATCACGCCGTCTTTCCTGTGCTCAACTTAACTCACCTACAGACCACTAAGCAAAGTTTCATCTTTTTTTATTCATTCCTGGGATGTGGGCATTGCTGGCAAGGCCAGCATTTATTGCCCATCCCTAACTGCCCTCGAAAACGTGGTGGTGAGCCGCCTTCTTGAACCGCTGCAGTCCAATATCTGATGTTGCTGCCTTTGCTCCTGTCATGTGGAGAAATCAGCCTGTTCTCAGCCAACAGAAGACTGAATGAACGGCTACACAGGACATTATGTTAGGTCCATTTAAAAAAAAATCTCACTGAACCAAATTAGCAGTTTCTTCAGTGTGAACAAAATAGCTTTGTAGCATCCACTAAAGGCCCAACAATAAATTTAGTTTTAGTTTCTGCTCTATCCCCTTATCTGCACCATTGTCTTTGCTGTCCCATGTAACTTGAATTGTTGCTCTAGCTGTGGTTCATACTTATTTATAAAAAGGTTGTACTTGCAATCAGTCCTATGGAGTTTGCAGTTTATACAGAATTCTACAGAAAAACAAAAACGAATTCACTCGTTTTGGAAAAAGGCCCTTGTGTCTCATTACATCAGTTTTCAATACAGACAATTTGATCCTTTTTATTTTTTTCCTCCAAGAAATCTAGACTTGTGATGAAGCAACCTGATTGGCTTCCATCCATCTTGTTGCGTCCTGCAAGTGATTAAACTCCACGAAGGCGAAACCACGGCTTTGACCTAGAGACAGCATTCAGATATAGACGGGATTGTGTTAGTCAATGGGTTTTAAAGCAGCCATTCTCAGATGAATCTCTCAAGTCACCCTCCTGCTTCAAAGCGTCTCCATTTACAATTTTGTGAAGCAGTGTTTCTCTGTGAGCTCATTTTTTTCCTTTTCTTTGCCATGGCAAGGAATTGAACAGTGCAAAATGTCAATAACTAGGGATAACAATACTTCTACAAAAAGAACAAAAAAAAGTTGCAAGGGGGGGGGAAAAAAAGGCATCTTTCATGCAGACTATGACAAATTGACCTTAGAAACAACAGATTCCACATGTGGTACCCACCTGCAACCCAGTTTTCATTGGGATTACATTTTCTGCTGTTACCACCACCATCCCTGTGCACAACACATGAAGGGAGTGTAGTGGAGACAATATTGAAGAAAAGGAAAGGAGAAAGACAGAAAAATAAAAATACCAGAAATAAAGAAAAAATGGGAATTGATATTTTGGGAAAGGCAATGCAACTTTGCTGACCCCAGCTCTTAAATGATGGGACCTCTTTAAATCCTGGGCTATAACCCTTTGTCTTTGACTTACAAAAGGAAAACGTTAGTGACTACTGTTGTCACTGCATAATTAAGAGAAGTTACATCTTGCTTTCAACAAATCAATGATACTTTTCACGTTCCTCAGCCATGGCAAATTCTTGCGTTCTAATTCTCAGCCACTGGGTAAACCAAATGTGTTCTTTTTTTGCTTTGGGGGAGGGAGGGGAGAAACCTGGAGCGGGAACAGAAATCTCACCTGACATCTTGCTCCTCATTAGTCGCACATCCCTTGGCTGAACTCCATCATAAGGTTCTAAAACAGTTCGAATCTAAGGGAAAAAAATAGTATTTACTCAGCTAACTCAAACACTAGATCACAATTCAATCCGGATCAAATGTATGAACTGCACTCCTCAAACACTAAACATGGATCTGCAGTTCTATCTGAACGGAATGTGTGAACGCCAGCATTCCAACATACTGCGGCCAGGAACGGCTCACAATCCCGGTCATTTCATCAACACAAAAAAGGTACCATGCAGCTCTCCACAGGGAAAAAATAAAAATGCAAAAAGTAGGACTGGATTTTTTTTTTTAAATAAAGACAAATAAAGTCTAAGATGTTGTTTAAAGCAACAAATCCAATATAGACAGATAGATACTTTGATTATCCTTTTCTAAACTTAAACACTCTTGTGCTACAATTGATGACAGCAAACTTCAACAGAAACAAGAGGAGGCAATTTGAGGTATCCCTAACTGCTGTCATACCTTTTACTTCTGGTCATGTTAGACTGTGTTAACTGAAACCCCAATTCTCTTCTGTGCCCTCCCTCCATCACAATCAGATGTTTGCGATGTGATTTATTTTCCAGCCACAATTAAACCACTGCCATCGAACAGTTCGATTAATAATCCACCTTCTAAAACATAACTGATACTAACATGTACAAAACCATGATAACATTTATATACACCAAATAATAATCACCGAGTCTGCCACAAACACTTCAGTTCCCAGTCTTCTGAACTCGCATCTACAATGCTTTCTGATACTCAAGTATTGAATAGATAACTGAACACTAGATCAAACTTTTCTGTGCTGTAACATGCTATGATTCACAAACAGCTACAGTACCATCAAATAAAGACAACATTTGCATTTATATATGCCTTTAATGACTGTGGAACACCCTAAAATACTTCAGTGTGAATGAAGTATTTCCCACAAACATCAAGATGATAATCTGTATTTAGTGGGATTGGTTGAGGGATAAATGTTGACCACAGGACACCTGGTTAGCACGTGTTAACTTCAAAAAGAGATAGCAGTGCTACCTGCTGGAACTCCAAGTCATTACAGTCTCAAATTTAAATCATTGCACTGTTGGTGAAATGTTATTGAATGAACCGGTCGTTGCAGAGCAGAGCTCCCACCTCCAGACATCCCCATTTTCCAGAAGCCACTTTGCAATTCCAAAAACAGCTAATTGCCAAGGACTGCCAACACAATAGAAAGTTCACAGTTCAGAATTCTTGGAGAAAATGGACAATATCACATTTTTAAAAAAAAACATTTTATGCAGCCAACATATTGCAGTCAGCACGCCACATTCTCTGTTATCGGGGCAGTAGGGAGTTGGGAAACACGAGTTTAATAAAACTGCAAGAGTAGAGCAAACAGCCAGGGATCATTTTATTGGTGATGCCTGCTGAAAAGTGCTTGTGTGCTCATATTAGGAGGAGAAATGTTACCATGCCTGCAAAAATACAAAATATGATTAAAAAAAAGCCATACAATGGCTTTTACTAAAGCAACACTGTTGAAAAGAAAAGCAAACACATTTTCATTCATGCTTCCTTGAAAACTATTACTTGTAACTTTTTCTTTCTCCTACCCAACTATCATTTCTATTTTATCTGCCTCCTTTTGTTTCTATGGAAAATCATCGCTATGGTAACTACAGCACGCACACTGGAGAGTAAAAAAAGACCTACATCATCCTCTGTTGTGGATGAGGGAAGCCCTCGTAACATAATAGTTTTGCTTTCTTTTTCATTGTTCAGGTCATTCCGGTCTGGATCCTTGTAGTCGCCATCTGAATGGTAACCGCCATCTGACCGGTCACTGCTTCTTCTCTCCTGATGTCTCTATAAAAAGGAACATTTGAACCAAAAACATGAGCATAGCAAAGCTGAAGAAAACCTCAGAGCAAAGGTTTTAAAAATTCTTGAGTGAGAGACTGACGAGGCACATTACCAAGTAGGAGATTTGATCAGCCCTATCTAGCTGTTGCTGAGCAGGGGCATGTGCCTTCCTGCTAAGAAACGGGGAAAAAATAATCAGATGGGGTTGTCATTGCTGGATCATCCTTCTCCTCCCAGAGGCTGACCAAAAAGGACACTTTCAGGGGCAAACTTGTCATCCGTTTGGTAGCAAAGACACTAAAGGTGCATGATCATTAGGGCGAAGATACCTTATAAAAAATGGGCAGGCACAAGTCGTTTATTAAAACCAAGTAATCTACACATTTAAATTTTGTTGGCAAAATGATGCTCCACTTTTCACATGAACTGGTCCACTAGATGACTGAGTTCAGTATCAAGAACACAGCTGAGATTCAACCATATTTAGTGTATATATTGAATTTCAAGTTTACCACTTTTTTCAGATTTTAACACTGAAGGCAGCCAAGCCATTTGTCAATGTTGTAAGCCGAATGATAGGAAAGGGGCAAAAATGGACCTTGTCGACAATGTTCCCTGTAATTTTTTTGGGTGCGTAGCCCCTTTAAGCAGCTGTGCGGCCCATTCAAAATACCGCACATTTGGTTTTTCTTATTTAAAAGGCAGTGAGTCGGCTGTGCAGCAGCGCAGCTTAAAAGGAACACTGCTGTAGATTCTCCTTCCCTATATGTAGAGAAACACTTCTCGGCCTTTTGGCTAAGATCAAGTGTAGTATCTGTTCTTATCAGTTTAATATCCCCTATGGAACAGGGAGATGGAACAGGGGCTTGCCCCGTCCACTCCATGCACAGACCTGGTATTGCAGTGCTTCCAGGAACGATGCAGCTTCCCCTCTCGGCCTTTTGGCTAAGATCAAGTGTAAATAGCGCAAAGTTATCTTTGGCGCTGGAGTTGATCTGACAAGAATTGGCAAAAAAAAATGTAGAGAAACACTCCGCTGATTGCCAGGTGAGGTGATGAAATCACAGACCCTCATTAATTTGAATGGATTCCAATTAAAGGCACTCAAGTAGCAGATGGACAACACATTAGGCTCAGTGTGAACATAGTAGACAACAGATTACATGGCTGATTTTTGTTGGTTTCTTTAAATGGGTCTTACGTTTAACACTCGTGTGCACCAGATTAATAGTACCCACTTTTGCCCTGCACCATCACCCCTTTTGTCATTTAATCACTCTTGTCCTCCTATCCATCACAGACCCGTCCCTTTTGTTCTTTCCCCGTCCCCCATTTCCCTGGCTTAGTTCATCTCCAACATCTTCCAGTTTTGATGAAAGGTCATCGACCTGAAATGTTAACTCTGTTTCTCTCGCCACAGATGCTGCCTGACCCGCTGACTGTTTTCATTTCAGATTTCCAGCATCCGCAGTACTTTGCTTGTTTTAAAAGGAGTACACTTCGCTTGCCCTTCAGGTAACTACAGACCAGTTAGTTTAACATTAGTTGTGAGGAAAGTACTGGCTTCTTTCAGAGACAGTGGCTGAGCACTTAGACAAGTGTGAACTAATCAAAGCGACAGCGTGGATTAGTGATGGGTTGGTTATGTCTGACTAATCTAGTTAATTTTTTTTTTGAGGGGTCACTAGCATGGTGGACAGGGGAAGTGGCTATGGACGTTATCTGCATATACTTCTGAACGGCATTTGACAAGGTTCCACACAAGACTAGCGGCAAAAATTGGAAGTGCACAGAATTGGAGGAAACCTTGTGATACGTGTTGGTAATTGGTTGGAAGGTAGGAGACAGAGTAGGGATAAAGGGAACAATCTGATTGGCAGGGTGTGATTGGCAGTAGTGTTCATAGAATCAGAGAAATTTTACTGCACAGAAGGAGGCCATTTCGGCCCATCATGTCCGTGCCGGCCAACCAAGAGCTATCCAGCCTAATCCCACTTTCCAACTCTTGGTCCGTAGCCCTGTAGGTTACAGCACTTTAAGTGCACATCCAAGTATTTTTTAAATGTGGTGAGGGTTTCTGCCTCTATCACCCTTTCAGGCAGTGAGTTCCAGACCCAAATTATCCTCTGGGTGAAGAAATTTCCCCTCAAATCTCCTCTAAACCTCCCCCCAGGAATCTGTATTGGAGCCTCAGCTTTTCACCACATATATTTCTGACTTAGCTGAAAGAATAGACTTCTATACCCAAGTTTGCAATTGAAGTTAGGAGGTGCAGTAAGTTGTCTAGATGGGAAGAGGAAGTTACAAAGGTATACAGACACACTAAGCGGGTGGTCAAAACTATGGCAGGTGGACTTTAATGTGGGGGAAGTGTAAGGTCATCCACTTCTGTCTTTTTTCTGATCCAATCAGAATATTTTCTTAATGGTAGGAGACTAGGAGCTGTGGAGGAGTAAGGTAATTTGAATGGGCATGTGCACAGGTACAAAAAAGTAATAAAAAAAAAACAAATGGAATGCTGGCCTTTATCTCAAAGGGGTTGGAATACAAAAATGAGGAACTGAAACTTCCAGTTGTACAGAGCCTTAGTCAAACCCTGTAAGTGATTATTGCTTTCAGTTTTGGACATCTCAGGAAAGATACAGGTGGAGTACAGTAGAGTCATCAGTTATACCACGGCTTAAGGAATTAAATTATGAGGACATGTTGCATAAACTTGGCTTGCATTCCCTTGAGTTTAGATGATCTTTGTGGGAATGATCTATTTGAGGTCTTAAAATGATAAGAGATTCGATTAAATAGATACAGAGAAATTATTTCCTCTGGTGAAGAAATCCAGATAAAAGGGGCATTAAAAATTAGAGCTAGACCATTTAGTTGTGGTCAAGAAGCACCTTTTCACAAAGGGCAGTGGAATTATGGAACTTTCTCTGCCAAAAAGCTGTGAATGCTGGGTCAATTGAAATTTTCAAGATACAGATTTTTGTAAGTGAAGGAATGAAGGGATATGGAGGAAAGGTAGGTAAATGGAGTTGATGTATAGATCAGTCATGATCTAACTGAATGGCAAAACAGAAATTAATGGCCTGCTCCTGTTCCGATGTAACAAATTATGTAAAGTGCCCACTTTATTAGATGGATAGCAGCTACGTATGCACTTGATCGGCCACTAAATTTCACACTTGTGAATGTGGCCCAATGCTTTGATATTCTGATCTTTGTTTAGATGTGCGCTTTTTGCGTAGGTTGGTGGTCACATTATCAGGTACCTCACCTTGCAGAAAAAGAGACCACTAAAAAAAATCAGGGAGGGTGTGGACCCTATTTCAACAAAAGTAACATTAAATAGAGGAAAGTCAAACCAAACAAATTATGTGGTAACTCAGCAGTTAAAGTGGAATACATTTCTCACCAATTATTTCTCTGCCTATTTTTTTTATAAAGTAATTTACAATTAAGTGCAAATTATCTGGAGATCAAACATATCAGACAAAGAGGGTGCTTTACTTGATTTGTTAGTGAAGTAGCTCTAAGCAAGGGGCACCCAACTGATGAATCTGCTATACATCAACCCCTACCCCCGAGCACAAATAACTTCATCTAATCGATCAAGTACTGTGCTGCACAACGACTCTGCCACCATTTTCTCTGAACAAATACATCATATTTTCTATGTTTCTATCAGTCACAAAGTGTCAAATTCTAATAGATTTTCACTTACACCAACTTCAGAATTCTCAGAGTTCCGGTGGTCTTGATGTCGACGATTACGACGATCATCACTGGATCCTCTGTGATCATAGTCCCGATCAGTGCCCCTTGAGCTCCGGTCCCTCCGGTCTCTCGGATCAACTCGGTCTTTGATCTGATCGGATCCATATCTGCCATTGCGTTCAGTTCTACTTACTCTGCGAAGACAGAGAACGCTATGAGACAAAAGCAGGTCCATACACATAATGGAAATCCACTGCAAACTCTGCAATGACAACTGGACACGTAGACACAATTAGGCAAATGAAAAACAAGCAAAAGTAAAGTTATAATGGCATATTTAAACAATATGTATACAAAGTATAATTTGTAACGCTTATGTGTAACTGAGCTATTCAAACCAGAGGTCCAAGATTCATTTCACAGCCTCTTGAGTTAGTTGATCCTACCCATGCTACCAGTAGTGTTAAAATTGGCCTTTAAAACCCTTGGGCTGGAGGGGGAGGGAACAAAAAAATAAAGCAAGAATTCTGCATCTGATCAGTATCTAGTTATTTTTTGCTCACTATCTGGCTATCCCTGTTAGAAAGTATACATAAAGGAACCACCAGGCTATGCTGTAATGTTCCCATTGAAAAATACCCAACCAACTCTAGGGATGACACTTACAGAATAACCACCTGGGTGAGGTATTAGGGGTGCCCTTGGAACTGTACTCCAAGCTGGAGTTAACACCTTTGGAAGAGAATGGGAAAGTTTTTTAAAATTAATACAAAGGTGCCGAATACGGATTTGATATACAAGTTTCACATGTATACTGTGGTGCTGCTCACAGTAAGTCAAGGCATGCCAGGTAACTCAGAAGATCAAGAGCTGAACGGCCTTCTAAATAAACTTGCAGACTTAACTTGGGAAGCTATTGCACCAACATTATGCAGTTTGGCACTAGCTGTGCTATTGAGTTGGGAGAATATTTTGCATCTGTGTGGTTAAACTTTCCCACACAAAACTAGTTGAAGAACACTTAAATCAAACAATGAGAATAATAACAACAGGGACTCAAACACCAAATGGCCACCAGTCTTCTCAAATATATGGCCACCTAACATCAGGCTCCGTACTGCAGCAAAGAACCTGGAGAAAATCTAGGAGGTGCCACAACTGCCACTTTTCCCAGATCATGGGAGACAGCTCACCACTGATTCATCAGCAGAAGACAAATCTGGACTATGCTACCAACCAACTCCACAATACATGTTGCCTCATTATCATAGATTTAAAGTAATTGGTAGGAGTTGAGAAATGGGGGTCTGGAACTCACTGCTTGAAAGGGTGGTAGAGGCAGAAACCCCCATCACATTTTTTTTTAAGTATTTGGATAGACACTTGAAGTTCTGTAACCTACAAGGCTAAGGACCAAGAACTGGAAAGTGAGATTCAGCTGAATAGCTCTTTTTTGGCTGGCACAGACACTAAGGGTCGAATGGCCTCCTCCTGCGCTATAAACTTCTATGATTCTGTGATAATGAGGCAACATGCATTGACCACATCTGGGGACTCAGGAATACCCCAATGTTATTGTGCAGTTAAGGATGCCACCCATCTACTGAACTGCTGCTCATTTCATGCTGGTCTACCAGGGCACATCAAATTCCACGATACTGACCTCAAGGCCACTGAATGGCTAAAACATGCATGATATCTAATTAAGCCCCTTGACACTTTTGACAGTTACTTTGGTTTTATTTTGAACTTTATTCCAATCTTTATTGTGCCACTTATGCATTCACAAATAAGAAGTTAATACTAGCTAAACTTACTGGAATTGGGGAAGTAGAGTTGGTTGGTCGTTTAGGGTTTCTCAGTACAGGCCGAGAAGCTGGGAGATACAAAAACTAAGATACAACACTGCCACCACTTGCAGATGTGCGTAAATACAACACATTTACATGGGCAATGTCCATTATAAAATGTGGACACAGGAATTTATAATAGTGACAGTTATCAAAAGTATGACCACAGGGGCCTAAGGTTTTGTGGACAGAAATTGCGTGCAAATGCAATAAAAAAAAAATTATATTCATAACAGCAAGCTCTGTTGGTTACAATCATCATAGAAACATAAAAATATAGAAAATAGGTGCAGGAGTAGGCCATTCGGCCCTTCTAGCCTGCACCGCCATTCAATGAGTTCATGGCTGAACATTCAACTTCTGTACCCCATTCCTGCTTTCTCGCCATACCCCTTGATCCCCCTAGTAGTAAGGACCTCATCTAACTCCTTTTTGAATATATTTAGTGAATTGGCCTCAACAACTTTCTGTGGTAGAGAATTCCACAGGTTCACCACTCTCTGGGTGAAGAAGTTCCTCCGCATTTCGGTCCGAAATGGCTTACCCCTTATCCTTAGACTGTGACCTCTGGTTCTGGACTTCCCCAACATTGGGAACATTCTTCCTGCATCTAACCTATCTAACCCCGTCAGAATTTTAAATGTTTCTATGAGGTCCCCTCTCATTCTTCTGAACTCCAGTGAATACAAGCCCAGTTGATCCAGTCTTTCTTGATAGGTCAGTCCCGCCATCCCGGGAATCAGTCTGGTGAACCTTCGCTGCACTCCCTCAATAGCAAGAATGTCCTTCCTCAGGTTAGGAGACCAAAACTGTACACAATACTCCAGGTGTGGCCTCACCAATGCCCTGTACAACTGTAGCAACACCTCCCTGCCCCTGTACTCAAATCCCCTCGCTATGAAGGCCAACATGCCATTTGCTTTCTTAACCGCCTGCTGCACCTGCATGCCAACCTTCAATGACTGATGTACCACGACACCCAGGTCTCTTTGCACCTCCCCTTTTCCTAATCTGTCACCATTCAGATAATAGTCTGTCTCTCTGTTTTTACCACCAAAGTGGATAACCTCACATTTATCCACATTATACTTCATCTGCCATGCATTTGCCCACTCACCTAACCTATCCAAGTCGCTCTGCAGCCTCACAGCATCCTCCTCGCAGCTCACACTGCTACCCAACTTAGTGTCATCCGCAAATTTGGAGATACTACATTTAATCCCCTCATCTAAATCATTAATGTACAGTGTAAACAGCTGGGGCCCCAGCACAGAACCTTGCGGTACCCCACTAGTCACTGCCTGCCATTCTGAAAAGTACCCATTTACTCCTACTCTTTGCTTCCTGCCTGACAACCAGTTCTCAATCCATGTCAGCACACTACCCCCAATCCCATGTGCTCTAACTTTGCACATCAATCTCTTGTGTGGGGCCTTGTCGAACGCCTTCTGAAAGTCCAAATATACCACATCAACTGGTTCTCCCTTGTCCACTCTACTGGAAACATCCTCAAAAAATTCCAGAAGATTTGTCAAGCATGATTTCCCTTTCACAAATCCATGCTGACTTGGACCTATCATGTCACCTCTTTCCAAATGCACTGCTATGACATCCTTAATAATTGATTCCATCATTTTACCCACTACCGATGTCAGGCTGACCGGTCTATAATTCCCTGTTTTCTCTCTCCCTCCTTTTTTAAAAAGTGGGGTTACATTGGCTAATGTTTGACAAATTTTCTAGAATTCTTTGAAGATGTAATGAATAGGGTGGATAAAGGAGAACCAGTGGATGTGGTGTATTTGGACTTCCAGAAGGCATTTGACAAGGTGCCACATAAAAGGCTACTGCACAAGATAAAAGTTCACGGGGTTGGGGGTAATATATTAGCATGGATAGAGGATTGGCTAACGAACAGAAAACAGAGAGTTGGGATAAATGGTTCATTCTCGGGTTGGCAATCAGTAACTAGTGGGGTACCGCAGGGATCAGTACTGGGACCCCAACTATTTACAATCTATATTAACGACTTGGAGGAGGGGACCGAGTGTAACGTAGCCAAGTTTGCTGACGATACAAAGATGGGAGGAGAAACAATGTGTGAGAAGGACAAAGAAATCTGCAAAAGGACAGACAGGCTAAGTGAGTGGGCAAAAATTTGGCAAATGGAGTATAATGTTGGAAAGTGTGAGGTCATGCACTTTGGTATAAAAAATCAAGAGCAAGTTATTATTTAAATGGAGAAAGATTTCAAAGTGCTGCAGTACAGTGAGACCTGGGGGTACTTGTGCATGAAACACAAAAGGTTAGTATGCAGGTACAGCAAGCGATCAGGAAGGCCAATGGAATCTTGGCCTTTATTACAAAGGGGATGGAGGATAAAAGCAGGGAAGTCTTGCTACAGTTGTACAGGGTATTGGTGAGGCCACACCTGGAATACTGCGTGCAGTTTTGGTTTCCATATTTAAGAAAGGATATATTTGCTTTGGAGGCAGTTCAGAGAAGGTTCACAAGGTTGATTCTGGAGATGAGGGGGTTTGACTTATGAGGAAAGGTTGAGTAGGTTGGGCCCTCTACTCATTGAAATTCAGAAGAATGAGAGGTGATCTTATCAAAACGTATAAGGTTATGAGGGGGCTTGACAGGGTGGATGCAGGGAGGATGTTTCCACTGATAGGGGAGACTAGAACTAGAGGGCATAATCTTAGAATAAGGGACCGCCCATTTAAAACTGAGATGAGGAGAAATTTCTTCTCAGAGGGTTGTGGATCTGTGGAATTCGCTGCCTCACAGAGCTGTGGAAGCTGGGACATTGAATAAATTTAAGACAGAAATAGACAGTTTCTTAAACAATAAGGGAATAAGGGGTTATGGAGAGCGGGCAGGGAAGTGGACCCGAGTCCATGATCGGATCAGCCATGATCGTATTAAATGGCGGAGCAGGCTCAAGGGGCCGTATGGCCCACTCCTGCTCCTATTTCTTATGTTCTTATCATGGCCACACAAAATGACTACTGATTTGTAAAAAAAACTGATTAAACTGATTAAACATTCAAAACTCTTTTTTGCTCCACCTGCCAGGAAGACAGAATAAGATCTTGGGTTTCCAAACATCAGCTTCACTAGTCAAAATGCTGCACGATATCAATACCATGGCATAAAACCTCACAGCTCGAAGACTCTGATCAGGCTATTAAAAAGAGAGACTTGTTTTTAAAATCAAATTCATGCTTTTCAAGGTGCAGAATATCTGTGGTGGGTATCGAGAGTATGTTTCATTTGACACCCAGTGTCAACATTAAGCACTCCCATGACTCGTACCCACGAACTGTGCACCGATAATGTTCTCTAACCCCAACCCTCAAGAACAACCTCCACCACCACACCACTGCAATGTTTCATTTCCTCCATAAACCAACAAGGATATGGATTCAGGATACTCACCTCTTATTGGAACCCATCCTTCAACACGACTCACTCCTGGAACAGTTTCAAAATGATGGCCTGTGTTTGTAAACTGGTAAATAAGACATCAGGTCAGCACTCACACACAGTATGGTAAACCAAGTTATTTAACATAAAAAAACACTTTATTGCTTTACAACACAGCCCACAAGCTCCTTTTACCCCATCCGGGAAGCGACTGATTTACTTCCTTTCACAGTTGCATGATTTTTGCTCAACCACAACTCTTTAAAATTCCTGGCCCTGAGAAGACTGGGCATTTAAATGCACCATTCTGCAGCAATTAGGAATAGAACTTGCCCAGTTTATCCAATTTCCTGTGTTCAAGAGAATGAGCAAAAGTTTATCCAGAACTGATGGAAAAAGGTTGCTTTAGGTGGACTAAATCTGCCATGGAGTGAGTAATCTATTCCAATCCTCCAGGCCCAGAAAAATCAGCAGCTGAATCCTAACGCAAGAAACTTATGGACACAGATGTGCAAATAGAAAACAACCTGCCTGAAATGGAGCCAGATAATGAGAGTTTCCTGCAGACCATGTGTTGGGACATTTCAAAACTAAAATACAATTTTCCGTACATCAAACCAGTTTTCTATGCCACAGCTCAAGGTTTATTCTGCACCAAAAAGGCAGCCAGTTATTCAGCCTGGTATTATTCAGCACCATACAGAAACAAATTCAGTCAAGAGGTTTCAGTGGGATTTCATTACGCCAAGCCCTTTCACATCAGGTAATGGACCCCAATCCACCAATGTGGAAAAGACTGATAAAGTGACTACAAATATTTTGTCTGTACTGAAGGTCAGTTCTTGATCCCAGGAATTTTTGCAGATATTACAAAAGCCATGCATCACAGAACAAACCTCTTCAATGTAGGTTCACATTTTGAGGTACGGCCTTGAGTAAATAATGGTGCACACTGCACACAATATGGGAAAACAATCCCCAGGTCAGATTAGCCTACGCAATGGTGAAGGTATCAACTGTAGACAAACCACACCCAACAGGTAGAAATAAACAACTTGCATTTATATAAAACCTTTAACATAGATAAAGGAAAAAGAACCGGCATTTATAAAGTGCCTTTCATGACCTCAGAATATCCGAAAATGCTTCACAGCCAATAAATTACTTTGGATAGTCACAGCTGCAATGCATTCAGACGCAGCAGCTAATTTGCACACATCAGGATCCCAGAAACAATGCTGAGATACATGACCAGATGATCTGCTTTTTAAAAACAATGTCAGTTGAGGGATAAATGTTAACCAGGACAAATAAAGAACTCCCATACCCTTTGGATAGCACAATGCAATTTTTTGCGCACATCTGAAAGAGCAAACGGAGCCTCAGTTCAGCATCTTGTCTGAAAGACAGCTCAGACTAACCCAGCATTCGCTCAGCACTACGCTGAAGTATCAGCCTAGATTATGTGCTCAAGTCTCTGCAGTGGGGCTTGACCCCACAACCTTCTGACCGAGAGGCAAGAGTGCTATCACCAATGCCCAACTGTCAGTATGATCTGACCTATTTGGGAGGTTAAAGATAACACAAGTCAGAAAACTAAATTGGAACATCCCACCCATGCTCAGCTTGAAGCAAAAAAAAGCCAACAGAAAAGTCCCTCAAAAAGGCAAGCCTACAAAGAGAATCCAGCTCCATAAGTCCACCCACATGCATTTTAAATATAAATGTCATGAAGTCCATCCATCAATACTGATGAATACTGATGAAATATTATGATAGCATTGTGTTCATTTCTCACCCAGGAAAGTATGGTTGTAAATCAGAGATTAAGATGTTAACAGATTATAAAAATTCATAGACAGCCGTGCAGTCTATTCTGTTGCCAACACTCTTTTCAGACTATGTGAGATGAGAAGGAATGTAGAGACTAAATTGCAATAGACATACCATAGCTTTTGACCAGGGACAGTACCTGGCTCAGACTACTTTTTCCTGAGGTTCAAAGCACACATATATGCTGAATATAACTGGGAAATTCTTTGGATAACAGAATTATTACGGTAAGTCATCATCATAGGCAGTCCCTTGGAATCGAAGAAGACTTGCTTCCACTCTTAGCATGAGTTCTTAGGTGGCGTCCAATACGAGAACCAGAGTATCTGTCACAGGTCAGACAAATAGTCGTTGACGGAAAAGATGGGCAGGGAGCCTGGTTTGCCGCACGCTCCTTCCGCTGCCTGCGCCTGATTTCTGCATGCTCTCGGCGATGATACTCGAGGAGTTCAGCGCCCTCACGAATGCACTTCCTCCACTTAGGGTGGTCTATGGCCAAGGACTCCCAGGTATCAGTGGGGATGTCACACTTTATCAGGGAGGCTTTGACGGTGTCCTTGTAACGTTTCCTCTGCCAGCCTTTGGTTCATTTGCCGTGGACGAGTTCAGAGTAGAACGCTTGCTTTTGGGAGTCTCGTGTCTGGCATGCGAACTATGTGGCCTGCCCAGCGGAGCTGATCAAGTGTGGTCAGTGCTTCAATGCTGGGGATTTTGTCCTGGACGAGGACGCTAATGTTTGTGCATCTGTCCTCCCAGGGGATTTGCAGGATCTTGCGGAGACATCGCTTGTGGTATTTCTCCAGTGACTTGAGGTATCTACTGTACATGGTCCATGTTTCTGAGACATACAGGAGGACGGGTATTACTACGGCCTTGTAGACCATGAGCTTGGTGACAGTTTTGAGGGACTGATCTTCAAACACTCTTTTCTTCAGGCGGCCGAAGGCTGCACTGGAGGCGGTGTTGGATCTCATCATCAATGCCCGCTCTTGTTGATAGGAGGCTCCTGAGATAGGGGTAGTGGTCCACGTTGTCCAGTGCCACTCCGTGGATCTTGATGTTTGGGGGGGGGCAGTGCTGTGCAGCCAGGACAGGCTGGTGGACTTGCCTTTCTCATGACATTTCAACACTTTTTAAAAACCTTATAAACATCTCACTTTCCACATCCTTGCTCAAGTTGTGGAATGACTAGAAGTTCCATAAAGACCCTTGCCATGTGAGTCAAAGCATTTCCGAATGTAACTTAAGTTACAACAGAATAATTTAGGTGCACCCTGCCTTCAATGATTAAGTACGTGTACCATGTGGTACTGAACTAGAAACCAGGATGGTCTAGGTATTATTTCTGACCCATGCTGTGTTAACAGAAGATCCATAGATGGGCAAGACGATCTTTACATCAAATAGAAAAAAGCATTAAAGCAATCAAGGACATGAGAGAAACAAAGAATGTGTGAATCATCACAGCAGTGTGAGGCAACCTGAGGAGGTGACAAAAGATCAGGTCTGAAATTAAAACAGAAGTTCAGAAGAAAGGCAAAAACAGGGTACCCAGCATCCCATTGATGCATGTTGGGTGAAGACAAGAGCAAGCCTCCCTGTAATCAGAAATTTCATATACTCACACATTCTGAATAGCTAAAGGCTACCATGAAAGAACTTTATGTACTTCAGAACAAGTCATGGGCCTTCTGTCAGCTTGGTTCAGTCAGTAATACACTAACATTTGAGTCAGGAGTTTCTTGGGTTAAGTCCCACTCCAGCACATAATTTAGACTCGGGGTTCTCAGCCGGGGGGGTCGCAGGAAGATTTCAAGGGGTCTGCAATAGAGCAGGGTTGGGAGGGAGTGGAGGGGTCCCCGCACCATTTGCTAATGCTTCTCCTGCTGGATCCAGACTGCCTCCTCTTCTGCAACACCACTTTAGCCTGGGCTTCTATCCACAATGTGCCGCTGAAGCAGAGCCACATGGTGGAGGCTCCCTCCCTCACTCACAGGCTGCCCACACATTCCCCAGCTCATGTCAGGTGTTGGGAGAGGAAATAGCACTGCCAGGACATCACCAACCAAGCCCGTCCTGCTGTGGCTGCAGAGAGATTTTTTTTAAAACACATCGAGAATTGGCACCAATGCCTCGAGCGGTGCAGGAATTGCCAGAAAAACAATTGGTGCTTTGCATTCAGTCGTGCACAGATGGACAGCCATTTTCCAGAGTACTCTCATCCAAGTTTATTTTGGGCTGGTTGTATTGTTTTTAATATAGAAAAAACGTGTGTGTTGTGTTACAAGGGGGTCCGTGACATTTTTATAACACAGGAAGGAGGTCCTCAGAAGCACTGATATGGACAACACCTCATTGCATCAATAAGGGAGTGCAGCATTGTCAGAGCTGTCATCTTTTAGATGATGAACAATTCTATTGTTCACGTGAATGTAAAAGATCCAAAGGCCCTTTTCGAGGCGGCACAGGAGGTTGTACGTGTTCTGGCCAACTTTCCTCCCAGAACCAACACCAAAAAGAGATCAACTGGTAATGACTTTCATTTGCTATTCGTGCGACCTTGTCTTACACAAATTGGTTGCTGTATTTGCCTTCGTAATAATATCATGTTAAAACTATTTAATTGTTCATAAAGCACATTGGCACATCATGAAGTCAAAGGGTAACAGATAAATGCATTTTTTCTTTATAAAATTGTGCTTACACCTTCATAAGATGCAACTTCACAAGATCAAAGTCCTGTTCATCCATCACCCTAGTGATCACACTTTCGTTAGATCCCAGACCAATGCCTAGATTTGAAAAATATCATCCTCCTGTTCAAATCCCTTCAAGGCTTCATCCCTTTCTTTCTCTGTAACCACCTCCAGCCTGAGAACACTGTGTTCCTCATACTCTGCACTCCTTCCTACATTACAATGACTACACTTCAAAAATGACAAGTGGCTGGAATGTGCTTTGGGACATCCTAAAGTCGTGAAAGGCATTAGATATATCCAAGCATTTTTTTATTTTCTTGAACAGCCCCTACTTGCTTTGTTTCACCATTGGCAACCTTCAGCCTAATCTCTGGAACTTCCACCCTAGACCTTGCTCCCCTCCTTTAAGAGGCTCCGTAAAACGTACCTTTAGTCACCTGTCCGATTGTCTCTTTCTTTGACTCGGTGTCAATTTTTGTCTGAATATGCTCCTGTGAAGCACCTTGGGATGTTTTTCCACATTATAGGCACTACATAAATGCAAGTTGCTGTGGTAAAAAATATAGATCAAGTTGGACATCCCAAATGGGCAGAAGGGGAACACTTGCAATATACTGCTGAATCTAAACAGTTTTTTTTTAACCAAAAAAGTGGTGGAAAATAATTCAAGTGAAAATTTTAAACTGAGGTAACTGGGTAAACTTAGATCGTTTTCTTTAAGTAAGCATCCTACAGTTATAATGGCCTAAGAAATGCCCACTGTAAACTTTTAAATATATTTGGCCCCTTCAGCTGTGGCTCAGTGGGTAGCACTCTCACCTCTGAGTTAGAAGGTTGTGGAATCAAGTCCCACTCCAGAGACTTGAGCACAAGAATCGTGGCTGACACTCCCATGTCGGAGGTGCAGTCTTTAGGATGACAGGCGGCCATAAAAAATCCCATGGCACTATTTCTAAGAAGAGCAGGGGAGTTATCCCCGTTGTCCTGGGCCAATATTTATCCCTCAATCAACATCACTAAAAAAAACAGATTACCTGAAAAGACTTATGGTGCCTTTCACTACCACTGGACGTCTCAAAGCGCTTTACAGCCAACGAAGTACTTTTGGAGTGTGGTGACTGTTGTAATGTGGGAAACGCATAATCTGGGTCATGATCACATTGCTGCTTGTGGGTGCTTGCTGTGTTCAAATTGGCAGCCGCCTTGCCTACGCTTCAAAAAGTTCGGACAAAAGGTCAGCGACCGAAAACGTTAACTCTGCTTTCTCTCCACAGACACTGACCAACCTGAGATTGCTAGCATTTTCTTGTTTTTATTCCAGATTCCAGCATCAGCAGTAATTTGCTTTTGCCAAAAAAAAGTACTTTATTGACTGTAAGGCGCTTTGGGACGTCCCGAGGTCACGAAAGGCAAACCTTTTTTTTCCTTCAGCATAAAACACAAGGAAAAACAAAGTTGCAGCAGGAGCCCCCTGGCTCCCTGCAGGCCTGCCCCGGATGTTCAGCTTGATGCCGCTGCTGATGCAGAAACTTTGCGCACCTCGGTCGCTCAATTGCCACCAAACATTGTGGGAGAAATTCGTTTTAAAGACTCATCGCCGCCCAAGCCGAGCGAAACATCGCACTTTTTGTTTCGATTGGCGCACCTACCGTCCGGTGGCGGTGGTCGGAATATCACACTGGTCCGCGACTCCACGCCCGAATCGCTCTGCCTTCTCCGCCTGTCAGGAGCCAACCGCCATTACACACTCACTCACAAGATGGCGCCGGGCTACGGGGCTACCCAGCGTGCACCGCGGCACCACGCGCCCCGTGATTGGTTCAAAGTACAATGCCCTTTGCATTCTGGGAGTTGTCGTTTTTCTCTCTCCCCCTCCCGTGGTGAAAACAAAATGGCGCTGGAAAGAAAGACTTGCATGTTTCCACACTTATTTAGGCTAAAATTAACCTAAGAAATCTGTTCGCCATAGTTAGAAAGAAAGACTTGCATTTATATAGCGCTTTTCACGACCACCAGATGTCTCAAAGCGCTTTACAGCCAATGAAGTACTTTTGGAGCGTTATCACTGCTGTGGTTTGACCCATTCACCTCCACGGAGGTGTGTGGGGGTGCTGACCCATCCACCTCCATGGCATGAACCTGGTATTGCAGTACTTCCAGGAACGGTGCAGTAGCTCTAGGCCTTTTGGCTAAGAGCATTGGCGCAGAGTGATCCTTGATGTGTGCAAGGTGACCTCTGGCGTTTGTGATCTGACAAAAGGATTGGAAAGATTGCCTACGGAAAAAAAAGAAGAAAAAAAATCACTGCTGTATACGCAGATGACGCCTGCATCTATGCACAGACAGAGGCTGAACTCCAGGACATAATCGACGTATTTACCGAGACATATGAAAGCATAGGCCTTACGCTAAACATTATTAAGACAAAGGTCCTACACCAGCCTGTGGTCACCACACTGCACTGTCCCCCAAACATCAAGATCCACGGCATGGCCCTGGACAACGTGGACCACTTCCCATATCTCGGGAACCTCCTATCAACAAGAGCAGGCATTGATGATGAGATCCAACACTGCCTCCAGTGCAGCCTTCGGCCGCCTGAGAAAAAGAGTGTTTGAAGAGCAGACCCTCAAAACTGTCACCAAGCTCATGGTCTACAGGGCTGTAGTAATACCCGCCCTCCTGTATGGCTCAGAGATGTGGACCATGTACAGTAGACACCTCAAATCACTGGAGAAATAACACCAGCAATGTCTCCGCAAGATCCTGCAAATCCCCTGGGAGGACAGACGCACAAACATTAGTGACCTCATCCAGGCCAACATCCCCAGCATTGAAGCACTGACCGCACTTGATCAGGTCTGCTGGGCAGGCCACATATTGGCCAGGACACCAGGGATTCCCTGTCTCTTCTTCAAAATAGTGCCGTGGGATCTTTTACGTCCATCTTAAAGGGCAGACTGGGTCTTGTTTTAACGTCTCATCCAAAAGACGGCACCTCTGACAGCGCAGTACTCCCTCAGCACTGCACTGGAGTGCCAGCCTAGATTTTTGCGCTCAAGTATCTGGAGTAGGACTTGAACACACAGCCTTCTGACGCAGAGACAAGGGTTCTACCAACTGAGAGATAGCTGGAAGCAGCAACTGCAAATTGCATTTATATAGTAATGAAATGTCCCTATGGTGCTTCACAGGAGTGATTCATTATTATACTATTCGAAATCTCACTTTTTAAAAAAAAATTCAAATATCCAAGTCGTGCCCTGTTTTATTCTTGAACTGTGCAATATAGAGGGACCCATCTTTCGGATGAAGTGTTAAACCGAGGCCCCGTCTGCTCTCTCAGATGGACATAAAAGATCCCATGGCACTATTTCGAAGAAGAGCAGGGGAATTAGCCCCGGTGTCCTGGCCAATATTTATCCCTCAATCAACATCATTAAAACAGATTATCTGGTCATTATCACATTGCTGTTTGTGGGAGCTTGCTGTGTACAAATTGGCTGTCGTGTTTTCTACATTACAACAGTGACTACACTTCATAAAGTACTTAATTGGCTGTAAAGCGCTCAGGGACATCCGGTGGTCGTGAAAGGCGCTATATAAATTTAAGACTTTTTTACCATATTTTCTAAACTGAATCTGAGGACACACAGGGCAGGAGCAGTGGATAATGCAGGTTGTGTAGCATAGTGAAGCAAAAGTTTTTCGTAGCATATACACTATGTTAAGTTCAGAATAACTCCACGAGACTGTGTTGTAAGCTCAAACCATTGTGACCTCGGTCTCTTTAATCTAACTCCAAAGTGAGGCAGCAGCATGATGGATTGCCTTTTATATCTGCTTGCCCCAGGGTGCACAGGTGACCCTTAGGTCTCCCACAGGTGTGCCCCCTAGTGGCAAGTCTTACACATTGGTGAGGTTTGCATACGTAACATCACTTCCCCCCCAAAGTCTTATATACAAGTTATTTACAGGTTGAGGCGATCTGGCGCTCTGCGTTCCCGGGTCGATCGCCTGAGTTGAAGTCCTGGCATGGGTGAATTGGTCAGATCATTGCGCGGCTGGTCTGATCGGACTGTCGGGCATTGGTGGGTTCATCCTCGTGGTTGACAGTGAGGTCGACTGCTGGTTTGGTGTGTGTTGGTGGCTCTTAGATGGTAAAGTCTTCTTCAAACTGTTCTTGGTTGTCAGAGAATCGCAGTTTGGTCTGACCCAAGTGCTTTCTGCACGTTTGCCCATTCAACAATTTAACAACAAACACTCTATTTCCCTCATTGGCTAAAACAGTGCCACCAATCCCTTTAGGACCATGACCGTAATTGAGAAAAAACACAGGATCATTAACCTCAATGTCACGCAATACAGCCGTGCGATTGTGGTACACGTTATGCCGGTGCCACCGGGTTTCTACGTGATCATTGAGATCCAGGTGGACTAAGGAGAGCCTGGTTTTGAGTGCTCTCTTCGTTAACAATTCTGCAGGGGGAACCCCGGTGAGCGAGTGGGGTCGCGTGCGGTAGCTGAGCAGGACCCGAGATAACCGGGTCTGCAAGGAACCATCCGTTACGCATTTCAAGCTCTGCTTGATGGTTTGGACTGCCCGTTCCGCTTCACCATTGGATGCGGGCTTAAATAGGCAGACCTGACATGCTTAATGCCATCGCGGGTCATGAACTCGTTGAATTCCGAGCTGGTGAAACATGGTCCATTGTCACTAACAAGGCGTCGGGCAAACCATGGGTGGCGAACATGGCCCTGAGGCTTTCAATGGTGGCAGTGGACGTACATGATGACATTATTATACATTCAATCTGTTATGTCTTGAATAAAGAGTCAGACTAGATACTGCAAGCTCAAAGTAAGTGTGACCGTAGTCCTTTATTACAGATCTCAGAGTGCCTCTCCAGCCTGTGAGGCCTTCTTATATACAGGTGCTTCCAAGGGATTGTGGGATCCCTTGGGACTCCAGGGGATAAGCCTCCTGGTGGTTAGACTTGGTAATTACAGGTTTACATACATAACAACACTACCGCCCCCCCTCCCCCCCCCAAAGTCAATAGTGTAATTATTTACAATGTGAGTCGATCTGAGGCCTTCCTTTCCCTGGTTGATCGTCTCGGTGCAAATGCTGGTGTTGGTGAGTCATTTGTTGGGCCTTCCCTGGGCTGCTGTGCAGCTGGCCTTGCTGGACTATTGGAGGTGGTGAGCCTTGCTGGGCTGCTGCGGGTGATGGTTCTGTTTCGTGGTCAACAGCTGGGTCGGTTGCCACTTGTGTGTGTGCTGGGGGGTCGAAAAAGGTAGAGTCTATTGTGGGTTGTTCTGGATAGTCCGTAAATCTGAGTTTGATTTGGTCTAAGTGTTTTCTGCAGGTGAGTTCATTTGCGAGTTTGACCACAAACACCCTACTCCCCTCTTTGACCAAAACAGTGCCAGCAATCCACTTGGGACCTTGTCCATAGTTCAACACAAATACGGGATCATTTACTTCAATTTCGCATGACACATTTGCGCGATTATGATATGTATTCTGTTGAAGCCACCTGCCCTCTACCTGTTCGTGTAGATCAGGATGGACTAACAAGAGCCTTGTCTTAAGTGCCCTTTTCATGAGCAGTTTAGCGGGAGGGACCCCGGTGAGCGAGTGGGGTCTTGTGCGGTAACTAAGCAGGACTCGGGATAAGTGAGTCTGCAGTAAGCCTTCAGTTACCCTTTTCAAGCTCTAGTGATTGTTTGAACTGCTTGTTCTGCTTGACCATTGGACGCAGGCTTAAACAGGGCAGATGTGACATGTTTGACCCCATTGCGGGTCATGAATTCCTTGAATTCAGCACTGGTAAAGCAGGGCCCATTGTCACTTACAAGGACATCAGGTAGGCCGTGCGTGGCAAACATGGCCCGTAGGCTTTCAATGGTGGCAGCGGATGTGCTTGCTGACATTATCATGCATTCAATCCATTTGGAGTACGCATCTACAACTATTAAGAAAATTTTTCCCAAGAATGGGCCTGCATAGTCAACATGAACCCTAGACCACGGTTTGGAGGGCCAAGACCATAAACTTAGTGGCGCCTCCCTGGGTGCATTGCTTAACTGGGAACATGTATTACATTTGTGCACACAAGACTCTTAAGTCTGCCTCGATACCGGGCCACCACACGTGGGATCTGGCTATTGCTTTCATCATTACAATGCCTGGGTGGGTACTGTGGAGATCACTAATGAAAGTGTCCCTGTCCTTTTTTGACCCAATTACCCGATTGCCCCATAGGAGGCAGTCTGCCTGTATAGACATTTCAGCTTTGCGCCGCTGGTACGGCTTTATTTCTTCCTGCATCTCTAATGGGACACTAGACCAACTCCTGTGGAGCACACAGTTTTTCACTAAGGACAGTAAGGGGTCCTGGCTCATCCAGGTTCTAATCTGTCGGGCAGTAACAGACAATTGCTCACTCTTGAATGCTTCCATTAACAAAACTAAATCTGCAGGCTTTGCCATCTCCATTCAAAAAAAAAACAGGAGGTGGGTGGGCCCTTTTCGGCCTTTTGGCTAAGATCATGCGTAACTGACCTGACAGGGGAGTAACCACCATAACCCCAAGGTGGTTCTCCCTGGATCAGGAAGGTATATGCTTGCTTTTTTGGAACTAGGAGGTGGGTGGGGTGGCTTGACCCATCCACCTCCACGGAGGTGTGTGGGGGACCTGACCCATCCACCTCCATGGCACGAACCTGGTATTGCAGTACTTCCAGGAATGGTGCAGTGGCTCTAGGCCTTTTGGCTAAGAGCATTGGCGCAGAGTGATCCTTGAATGGGCCCAAGGTGACCTCTGGCGTTTGTGATTTGACAAAGAATTGGAACGATTGGCTACGAATTTCAAAAAAAAAACAGGAGGCGCTTCTCGGCCTTTTGGCTAAGATCATGCATAACAAAGAATTGGAAAGATTGGCAACGAAAAATTAAAAAAAAAAAAAAACATGAGCGGCCTTCCTTTTGGCTAAGATCATGCGTAACTGACCTGACAGGGGAGTAACCATGACCCCAAAGTGGTTCTCCCTGGATCAGGAAGGTGGTTCTCCTATGCTTTTTGGAAATAGGAGGTGGGTGGGGTGGCTTGACCCATCCACCTCCACGGAGGTGTGTGGGGTTGCTGACCCATCCACCTCCATGGCACGAACCTGGTATTGCAGTACTTCCAGGAATGGTGCTTGGGCTCTATGCCTTTTGGCTAAGAGCATTAGCGCAGGGTGATCCTTGATGTGTGCAAGGTGACCTCTGGCGTTTGTGATCTGACAAAGAATTGGAAAGATTGGCTACGAAAATTTTTTTTTACATTTTTTAAAAAACATGAGTGGCCTTTTGGCTAAGATCATGCGTAACTGACCTGACAGGGGAGTAACCATGACCAGAAAGTGGTTCTCCCTGGATCAGGAAGGTGGTTCTCCTATGCTTTTTGGAAATAGGAGGTGGGTGGGGGGCACACATCCACCTCCATGGCACGAACCTGGTATTGCAGTACTTCCAGGAACGGTGCTTTGGCTCTCGGCCTTTTGGCTAAGAGCAAAAACATTGGCTCAAAGTGATCCTTTGGCATTTGTGATCTGACAAGTTGATCTGACAAAGAATTGGAAAGATTGGTAACGAATAAAACATTAAAAAAAACATGAGCGGCCTTTTGGCTCAGATCAAGTGTAGTATCTGTTCTTATCAGTTTAATATCCCCTATGGGGACATGATATTGAATTGATTTTTGGACAGGGAGCTGGGTCAGGGGTGTGCCCCGTCCACTCCATGCACCGACCTGGTATTGCAATATTTCCAGGAACGGTGCAACTTCGCCTCTTGGCCTTTTGGCCTAAGATCAAACACATTGGCGCAAAGTGATCTTTGGCGTTAGAGTTGATCTGGAACGAAATTGGATTAAAAAAAAAACATGAGCGCCCATCTCTGGATGCGGGCTGATGCATTCGTATTTATCCCCTTATTTTCAGAAAAGAGGGATGTGTACATTTCGATTCGAAAACAACGTTACTTCGTTCACAGTACTTGCAGCAGCACTAGCGTGCTGGGAAATTTGTTTGGTATTGTCACTGGTGGCGATAAACGCCTGGGCTATCGCTATGGCTTTACTCAAGGTTGGGGTCTCTACATTCTACGCAAAGTATTACCTCATGGCAATGCCAAGTACAAAGAAGTCCCTGAGCATGTTCTCCAAGTGTCCTTAAAATTCGCAATGTCCTGCAAGGCGCCTTAGCTCGGCGACGTAGCTTGCCACTTCCTGGCCTTCAGACCTCTTGTACGTGTAGATCTGGTAACTCGCCATCAGAACGCTTTCCTTCAGGTTTAGATGCTCCCGGACCAGTGTGCACAACTCATCGTACAACTTGTCTGTGGGTTTTGCTGGAGCAAGCAGTGTTAGTGTGAATGTTTTCTCAGAAGAATCACTCAACACTCAGAGTCGGTTCCAACGCCAATGCGGCCTTTTATTTTCGCATGCGGGGAGGAAGCCTCAGGACTAGATTCAGGCACTTCTCTCCGACGAACAAAGAAACTCATCGATATTTATATGTTTTACAATAGTTCTTTACAGTTACTCAGCCCACTTCGGCTGGACACAATCCAATCATAACGATTATAGATTACATATTGGTTTCTTTAACCCAATAGAATTCCCCTGATACCTCAGGAGCTGTGTGTTCGGTTTTTGTCAGCTCGGGCTGATTAATGACCTTGTTATGTGAGGCAGGTTCTCCCCTTATCTCTGTTCCTCGGGGTTCGGCTGTGTGAAGTCACTGATTATACCAGTGTACTATAATGGTTCGTTATAATTATCTTGTATCCAAGGCATTCCTGGTAGTGGGCCTCACAGGGTCATTGCTCGGTCAGCCCCAGTTCATTACTTGACTAACTGAGTACCCATCATGCTTGGGCAGCCATTTTATATGTGGCCACTTTAAACTTATATGAGTTTAGATATATTCAGCAGGTGCCTAATGCCTAGTGTTTTGATATATTCAGCAGGTGCCTAATGCCTACAACAAGCAGGTTTTTCATGAGGCCATACATTGATGCCCCGTAAACGGTGAGGAGGATCACCCTTCGTTTGGCAGCGTTCCCTTCTCCTTTCAGCTCGTTGGCCACGAAGTATTGGTCAAGTTGCTCCACGGGGGTTTCCCAATCATCTCCCTTCGAAAATTTCTCCAGGATGCCCACAGTTCTCTGCATTGTTGCAGTGGGGTTCGTCGTCTTTATCTCATTGCCAGTTGTTATGTCTTGAATAAAGAGTCAGCCGAGATACTGCAAGCTCAAAGTAAGTGTGACCGTAGTCCGTTATTACAGATCTCAGAGTGCCACTCCAGCCTGTGAGGCCTCCTTATATACAGGTGCTCCCAAGGGATTGTGAGATCCCTTGGGACTCCAGGGGATAAGCCCTCTGGTGGTTAGACATAGTAATTACAGGTCTACATACATAACACAATCCATTTAGAGTAAGCGTTCACTGCTACTAGAAGCATCTTTCCTAGAAAAGGGCCAGCAAAATCTACGTGGACCCTGGACCAGGTTTGGAGGGCCATGACCACAGGCTCAGTGGGGCCTTCCTGGGTGCATTGCTCAACTGTGAGCAAGTGTTGCATTGGTGTACGCATGACTCCAATTTGAAATCAATGCTGGGCCACCAAACGTGCGACCTGTCGATAGCCTTCATCATGACTATGCCTGGGTGGGTACTGTGTAGGTCGCGTCTAAACGTTTCCCTGCCTTTGGGCAAAACCATGCAATTCTCCCATAGGAGACAATCCGATTGGATGGACAATTCACCTTTACGTCGGTGGAAGGGCTTAATTTCATCTTGCATTTACCCGGGAACCGCCGACCAGCTCCCATTTAGGATGCAGCTTTTTACTAGTGATAGCACAGGGTCTTGGCTGGTCCAGGTCCTGATCTGGCGAGCAGTGACGGGTGACCCCTCACTCTCAAAAGCATCCATTACCAGAAGCAAGTCTGCGGGTTGCGCCATTTCCACCTCAGCGGTGGGCAATGGCAGCCGACTGAGGGCATCAGCGCAGTTCTCAGTGCCTGGTCTGTGGCGGATTACATAGTCATAACATAGACAATGTTCATGCCCATCTTTGGATGCAGGACGAAGCATTGGTATTGATACCTTTGCTTTCTGAGAGCAGTGAGGTAAGCGGTTTGTGATCGGTTTCGAGTTCGAACCGGAGATCAAATAGATACTTATGCATTTTCTTAACCCCATATACACATGCTAATGCTTCTTTCTCAACCATACTGTAGGCTCTTTCAGCCTTGGATAAACTTCTGGACGCATATGCAACTGGTTGTAGTTTGCCTGACACATTTGTTTGCTGTAACACACAACCAACCCCGTACGACAATGCATCACAAGCTAGTACGTTTGCATGGATCATACAATACAAGTAACTTGTTAGAGAATAGTAGGTTTCTGGCCTTATTCAAGGCTGTCTCTTGAGAATTACCCCAAACCCAGTCATCACCCTTGCGTAGCAATAAATGCAAGGGTTCCAGCAAAGTGCTCAACCCCGGTAGAAAGTTACCAAAATAGTTGAGGAGTCCCAGGAACGAAAGCAGCTCCGTCACATTCTGAGGTTTGGGTGCATTCTTGATGGCCTCCGTCTTGGAGTCCGTGGGTCTGATGCCGTCTGTCACAATCTTTCTCCCCAGAAATTCGACCTCTGGCACCAGGAAAACACACTTGGAGCGTTTCAGCCTGAGTCCCATTCTGTCCAGTCGCTTTAGAAACCTCTTCCAGGCTGTGCAAGTGTTCGGTGGTGTTGCGACCAGTGATGAAGATGTCATCTTGGAACACCACGGTGCATGGAACCGATTTCAGCAGACTCTCCATGTTCCTCTGGAAGATGGCCACAGCCTGGTGAATCCGAAAGGGGCATCTGTGGTATATGAACAGTCCTTTGTGCGTGTTGATGCACGTCAATTTCTTTGATGGTTCAGCCAGCTCCTGTATCATGTAAGCAGAGGATAGATCTAGCTTGGTGAAGGACTTTCCCCCTGCTAGCGTTGCGAATAGGTCCTCCGCTTTAGGTAGTGGGCACTGGTCCCGTAATGAGACTCGGTTGATCGTTACCTTGTAGTACCCGCAGATTCTGACCGTCCCATCGCTCTTTAGCACCGGCACGATTGGACTGGCCCACTCGTTGAACTCGACTGCGATATAATTCCCTCTCATTGAAGTCTGTCCAGCTCGATCTCGACTTTCTTTCACATGATATATGGGACTGCTCGGACCTTGTGATGAACGGGCCGTGCCCCAGGACAAGATGGATCTGCACCTTGGCGCCTGTGAAGTTGCCGATGCCTGGCTCAAATAATGCCGGGAATTTGATTAGCACCTGAGTGAACGGGGCATCATCCACCGAAGACAATGCTTTGATGTCGTCCCAGTTCCATCAGATCTTTCCTAGCCAGCTTCTGCTAAACAGCGTTGGACCATCGCCTGGTACAATCCATAGTGGTAAATCATGCACCATTCCATTGTATGATGCTTTCACTGCCGCACTGCCAATAACAGGTATGAGTTCTTTGGTGTAAGTATGCAGCGTTGTGTGAATCGGGCTCAGTTTTGGCCTCTGTGCCTTGTTGCCCCACAGTTTCTCAAAAGCCTTCTGGCTCATGATTGATTGACTCGCCCCCGTGCCCAATTCCATGGAGACTAGAATGCCGTTAAGTTTAACTTTTAACATTATCGAAGGGCTTTTGGAGGTGAAAGTGTGTACCTCATACACTTCCTGTTCATCTTCAGGTTGAATTGCCTCTCCTGCTTGTTCAGCGTGATCCAAGCTGGATCGGTTGTCTTCTGCTGACTCTGCCACGTGGTGAGTCACAGGTCGTTTGCACATTCGCTGGAGGTGCACCATTGTTCCACAGCCCTTGCACACATAGTGCTTGAATCAACATTGATGGGCTCCATGACTGCTCCCGCAACGCCAGCATGGTGTTAATGGATCTGCATTCACACCCCACAGTGGCCTCTGAGTCACTCTAGGCCTAGCCTCGGCGGTCGTGTGGGCCCTGCCATGTACAGTTCTGCCTGCTGAAGGCATTATTTTATGCACAGTATGCCGGCGAACTTCGAAGCTGTGAAGATATCTGTTTCATATTGTCGCTCGTGGATATTGTAAACATAGAAAATAGGTGCAGGAGTAGCCATTCGGCCCTTCGATCCTGCACCACCATTCAATATGATCATGGCTGATCATGCAACTTCAGTACCCCATTTCTGCTTTCTCTCCATACCCCTTGATCCCTTTAGCCATAAGGGCCACATCTAACTCCCTTGTGAATATATCTAACGAACTAGCCTCAACAACTTCCTGTACAATTCTCTGAGTGTAGAAGTTTCTCCTCATCTCAATCCTAAATGGCTTACCCCTTATCCTAGACTGTGACTCCTAGTTCTGGACTTCCCCAACATCAGGAACATTCTTCCTGCATCTAACCTGTCCAATCCCGTCAGAATTTTATATGTTTCTATGAGATCCCCTCTCATTCTTCTAAATTCCAGTGAATATAAGCCTAGTTGATCCAATCTTTCTTCATATGTCAGTGCTGCCATCCCGGGAATCATTCTGGTGAACCTTCGCTGCACTCCCTCAATAGCAAGAATGTCCTTCCTCAGATTAGGAGACCAGGAAAATGTTACATCATGTTAGTTCTCTCACGCTTGGCTGACACATTTACATTTCTGATTTTCTCACCATATTCCTGCCTTTTAGTTAGGGTTGCCAACTCTGGTTGGACGTGTTCCTGGAGGTTTCCTCACATACCTCCCGCCTATCCAGTCAAACAGCCTTTTATCCCGTCTTTGCAATATTTTTATAATTAAAGAAATTTAAGAAAATATTTTTTTTACTGCCCTTATGACTTTTCTCCCAGGTTGCTCAGGGCATCGTGCAGGCAATCAATCATTACATTTTGGAGGTTCCAGGACAATCCTGGAAGGCTGGCAATCCTACTTTCAGTCTTCCCAGCCACAGTGACACAAATTTCATGTTTTATTTGTAGTGGGTTTGGTGACATAATGATTATGTTACTGCACTTATAATCCAGAGGCCGAGACTAATGATCCAGAGACATGATAGTAAAAGCTTTTACAGATATATAAAACGGAAAAGAGTGACTAAAGTAAATGTTGGTGCCTTAGAAGATGAAAAGGGGGATTTAATAATGGGAAATGTGGAAATGGCTGAGACCTTAAACAATTATTTTGCTTCCGTCTTCACAGTGGAAGACACAAAAACCATGCCAAAAATTGCTGGTCATAGGAATGTGGGAAGCGAGGACCTTGAGATGATCACTATCACTAGGGAGGTAGTGCTGGACAGACTAATGGGATTGAAGGTAGACAAGTCCCCTGGTCCTGATGAAATGCATCCCAGGGTATTAAAAGAGATGGCGGAAGTTATAGCAGATGCATTTGTTATAATCTACCAAAATTCTCTGGACTCTGGGGAGGTACCAGCGGATTGGAGAGCAGCTAATGTAACACCTCTGTTTAAAAAAGGGGGCAGGCAAAAGGCAGGTAACTATAGGCCGGTTAGTTTAACATCTGTAGTGGGGAAAATGCTTGAAACTATCATTAAGGAAGAAATAGCGGGACATCTGGATAGGAATAGTGCAATCAAGCAGACGCAGCATGGATTCATGAAAGGGAAATCATGTTTAACTAACTTACTGGAATTCTTTGAGGATATAACGAGCATGGTGGATAGAGGTGTACCGATGGATGTGGTGTATTTAGATTTCCAAAAGGCATTCGATAAGGTGCCACACAAAAAGTTACTGCAGAAGATAAAGGTACGCGGAGTCAGAGGAAATGTATTTCAGAATGGCAGGCGGTGACTAGTGGGGTACCGCAAGGTTCTGTGCTGGGGCCCCAGCTGTTTACACTGTACATTAATGATTTAGACGAGGGGATTAAATGTAGTATCTCCAAATTTGCGGATGACACTAAGTTGGGTGGCAGTGTGAGCTGCGAGGAGGATGCTATAAGGCTGCAGAGCGACTTGGATAGGTTAGGTGAGTGGGCAAATGCATGGCAGATGAAGTATAATGTGGATAAATGTGAGGTTATCCACTTTGGTGGTAAAAACAGAGAGACAGACTATTATCTGAATGGTGACAGATTAGGAAAAGGGGAGGTGCAAAGAGACCTGGGTGTCATGGTACATCAGTCATTGAAGGTTGGCATGCAGGTACAGTAGGCGGTTATGAAAGCAAATGGCATGTTGGCCTTCATAGCGAGGGGATTTGAGTATGGGGCAGGGAGGTGTTGCTACAATTGTACAGGGCCTTGGTGAGGCCACACCTGGAGTATTGTGTACAGTTTTGGTCTCCTAACCTGAGGAAGGACATTCTTGCTATTGAGGGAGTGCAGCGAAGGTTCACCAGACTGATTCCCGGGATGGCGGGACTGACCTATCAAGAAAGACTGGATCAACTGGGCTTATATTCACTGGAGTTCAGAAGAATGAGAGGGGACCTCATAGAAATGTTTAAAATTCTGACGGGGTTAGACAGGTTAGATGCAGGAAGAATGTTCCCAATGTTGGGGAAGTCCAGAACCAGGGGACACAGTCTAAAGATAAGGGGGAAGCCATTTAGGACCGAGATGAGGAGGAATTTCTTCACCCAGAGAACCTGTGGAATTCTCTACCACAGAAAGTTGTTGAGGCCAATTCACTAAATATATTCAAAAAGGAGTTAGATGAAGTCCTTACTACTAGGGGAATCAAGGGGTATGGTGAGAAAGCAGGAATGGAGTACTGAAGTTGCATGTTCAGCCATGAACTCATTGAATGGCGATGCAGGCTAGAAGGGCCGAATGGCCTACTCCTGCACCTATTTTCTATGTTTCTATGTTTCTATTAGCATGGATAGAGAATTGGCTGGTGAACAGAAAGCAGAGAGTCGGGATAAATGGGTTATTTTCCGGTTGGAAGTCAATGGTTAGTGGTGTGCCACAGGGATCAGTGCTGGGACCACAACTGTTTACAATATACATAGATGACCTAGAAGAGGGAACAGAGTGTAGTGCAACAAAATTTGCAGATGACACTAAGATTAGTGGGAAAGCGGGTTGTGTAGAGGACTCAGAGAGGCTACAAGGAGATTTGGATAGGTTAAGCGAATGGGCTAAGGTTTGGCAGATGGAATACAATGTCGGAAAGTGTGAGGTCATCCACCTTGGGAAAAAAAACAGTAAAAGGGATTATTATTTGAATGGGGAGAAATTACAACATGCTGTGGTGCAGAGGGACCTGGGGGTCCTTGTGCATGAATCCCAAAAGGTTAGTTTGCAGGTGCAGCAGGTAATCAGGAAGGCAAATGGAATGTTGGCCTTCATTGCGAAAGGGATGGAGTACAAAAGCAGGGAGGTGTTGCTGCAACTGTATAAGGTATTGGTAAGGCCGCACCTGGAGTACTGCGTGCAGTTTTGGTCACCTTACTTAAGGAAGGATACACTAGCTTTGGAAGGGGTACAGAGACGATTCACTAGGCTGATTCGAGAAATGAGGGGGTTAACTTATGATGATAGATTGAGTAGACTGGGTCTTTACTCCTTGGAGTTCAGAAGGATGAGGGGTGATCTTATAGAAACATTTAAAATAATGAAAGGGATAGACAAGATAGAGGCAGAGAGGTTGTTTCCACTGATAGGGGAGACTAGAACTAGGGGGCACAGCCTCAAAATACGGAGGAGCCAATTTAAAACCGAGTTGAGAAAAAATTTCTTCTCCCAGAGGGTTGTGAATCTGTGGAATTCTCTGCCCAAGGAAGCAGTTGAGGCTAGCTCATTGAATGTTTTCAAGTCAAAGATAGATAGATTTTTAAGCAATAAGGGAATTAAGGGTTACGGGGAGAGGGCGGGTAAGTGGAGCTGAGTCCACGACCAGATCAGCCATGATCTTATTGAATGGCGGAGCAGGCTCGAGGGGCTAGATGGCCTACTCCTGTTCCTAATTCTTATGTTCTTATGTTCTTATTATGAGTTCAAATCCCACCTTTGGAATAGAGGAGGCTGAGGGGAGACCTGATTGAGCTGTATAAAATTATGAGGGGCCTGGATAGAGTGGATAGCCCTTGGCAGAGGGGTCAACAACCAGGGGACACAGAGTTAAACTAATTGGGGAGCGGTATAGAGGAGATATGTGGGGAAATGTTTTTACCTCGAAGGTGGTTGGGGTCTGGAACTCACTGCGTGAAAGGGTGGCAGAGCTAGAAAGCCTCACCACATTTAAAAAATACTTGGATGTGCACTTAAAGTGCCATAACCTATAGGGCTATGGACCAAGAGCTGGAAAGTGGGATTAGTTCTTGGTCAGCGGCATGGACCAAATGGCCTCCTTCTGTGCTGTAAATTTCTATGATTCTATGGCAGCTGGGGAATTTAAATTCAATTAATCTAGCATGGACTCAAATTGTCTCCTTATGTGTTGTAATGACACTACGGGGCCAAAGTTGCCCCTCTCCTTAAGGCCTGTTACCACCGCAAATCGGCGGCTACACTGCAGAGTGGAGTGGCTGTCGACTTTTCGTGGAATGGCTGCTGATAGCCCAATTACCCTCCCGAGGTTTCCCGGCGGTGCCCCGATTCCGCCCCCCGTCCCCCTCATCGTTTCACTGCTGCCGATTCATGGTAAGCACATCATCACCATGCGCACCGCCGATCTACCCTCCCGATGGCGACATTCCCCTCTGAAAATCTTCGGCCCGTCTGGCAGTGCCAAAACCTGTTTTTTCCTGGTGGTCCAGTGAGGCTGTGGCGTTCTTCAATGGCGGTGCGGCTTCCCTTAAAGTGGAGGGCCCACTGCCACTGCCACCATG
This sequence comes from Pristiophorus japonicus, assembly GCF_044704955.1. Classification (NCBI taxonomy): domain Eukaryota; kingdom Metazoa; phylum Chordata; class Chondrichthyes; family Pristiophoridae; genus Pristiophorus; species Pristiophorus japonicus. Next base: position 58,843,663 of record NC_091988.1, read on the forward strand.
TTTTCTTTTCTCAGCCTACTGCCATGTCGGCCCGACAATTATGCCCTTGGGCCGAAGTTTTGAAATCGCGGAGGCTCTCCCCTTTAAGTGAGGGGGAGAGCCATGGTGACGCAGCGCCATGATGACGTCATCGCGGCGGTCACTCCCCCCTCCCCCCGAACTTCCATCCCTCAGGTGTTTCCATCGCCTTGTATCCGCCCCTCTCGTGTAGTCACCGCCCCCATTAAGAGCAACTTCCGGATCCGAATAAAAAAACTCAACAAAGAACGTAATTTCGCTCAAGAGGCGACCTCAACCACAGCTGCGGTTAAAAACCATTGAAACAGGGTGCGTGCGCCCCGTTTCGGGCGAGGGCAATTTCTACCCCATGACTCTATTTTGGCTAAGACCACATTCCCTCATGATCCTAGATGTTGTATGCTTCCCGATCCCTCTCCCCACCCGAAAGCTGTCATTGCAACCATGTCCAAATTCCTCTGCTATCCACAACCCAAAAGCCAGTGTGCAGCCCTGGCTGAAACCTTTCAGCAACCTTTCAGCAACCAGTGACCCAATCATGACCAGAAAGGCGGTCTACAACCCTGGCTGGATCCCTCCCACAGTCAATCAGACATCACCTAAAAGGATAAAAGAAGCAATGAAAGGAGAGAAGCAAAAGAGGAGAGAAAGAGAAGTGGTAGATAAAATGATCGGTGGTACTGGAGTCGATGCCTCAGTGGGGGGCGAGGGGAGGGTTATCGCTGTGGAGGTGGGACTGCTGTGACAGAGGAAGAGGTTTTGAAAAACTGGATAAACTTAAACGCAGATCTGATTTTTACATTTGCTGTGCTACCAATTGTCATTAAGCAACCAGCATTTTACACACTTCCACCAGGATCTGGTCTTGGTACACTGTGCACACAAGTATCATGCAAAGCATCCCTAGCGTTAGGGCCTACTAAGGCTGAACTGGTGGGAATTCTAGCAGATAAGTAGAAATAACATTGATAAAGAAAGAAACAAAAGAGAGCTTGCATTTATATATTATCTTTCCAATGTCTTAAAGTGCTTTACAGTTCATGAAGTACTTTAGAAGCAACTATTGTACTTGTAGACAAACACTGCAGCCAATTTGCAAACAAACATCAATGAAAATATCAGTAAATCTATTTTTTGGGAGGTATAAATTGAATAATAAATGTTGACAAGGAGATCTCCCTGTTCTTCAAATAGTGTCACAGGAATTTTTACATCTCTGTCGTGGCAGACAGGGTTAACATCTCTGACAATGCAACACTCCTTCAGTACTGCAGTGAAGTATGAGCCGAGATTATGGTTCTCAATTCCCTAATGTGGTGCCTGAACCCACAAACTTCGAACTCAGACACAAGAATGCTATCACTAATGTCATGTATTCAACCAGCATTGTAACCCATGTATAAACTGACCTAAGTTGTACACCGTGAGAACACTGACCACTAGGTGGGAGACACTCCTAACCTGGACCTTCAGGTATAAAAGGGGAAGCTCCACCCACCTTCATCACTTGAGTGCTAAGGAATAAAGGACAGGTCACAGACTGACCTTCTCTCAAGCATGGGCCTCGTGTGCATTTATACTGTGTAGTAAGGACGTATCAATGGCGACAAGAAACTGGGATTTAAACCACGCGAGCATGGCCACTAGCAGAACAGACGAGAGGTACTGTGTTAAGGAATGGTTGGGACAGAGATTCAACATTGTTAAAGCAGCACACAGTTCTCCAGGCAGACAAGGGCAGTCAGGCATGCCCCAACATGTAGTCGAACCCAGAGGGGGAGTTCGACAGAGACAATGGCAAGCTGAACAGCGATTCACGCCATTGCAAGGGACAATGCGGCCAGTAATGGGGCCATCAACACCTGTTAATGGTGCACTCAAGGACAATAATAGGGGCAGTCAGGGACGATCGACTGGCAAGGGACCTTTTGTTTCAAACCGCAACTCATGCTGGAGGCATGGAGGTACACACTCAGCCAGAGTTTGCAGAGATGAGCAAAATACCTGCAGAAATTGCAGAAATGGACACTGGGGGAAATCGCTGGAAGCTGAAGTTCAGCGAGTTCTTGTGGAGCACGTATAGAGTTCATACACCAGGACGCCACCGATAATGATGAAAGTGCTCCTCAATGGCATCCCAGTATCAATGGAGTTAGACACGGGTGCCAGCCAGTCCCTGATGGGTATCAAACAGTTCGAAAAGTTGTGGGCATCCAAGGCCAGGAGGCCAAAATTATCGCCGATTGTCGCACAGCTACGGACTTACACAAAGCAGATTATTCCGGTGCGAGGCAGCGCCACGGTAGTCATGACCCACAAAGATTCGGAGAACAGGTTGCCATTCTGGATTGTCCCAGGGGACGGTCCCGCACTACTGGGGAGGAGTTGGCTTGCTGTCATGAACTGGAAATGGGGCGATGTCAATGCAATTTCCTCTGTGGAGCGAGTATCATGCTCACAGGTCCTAGACAAATTTGACTCATTATTTCAACCCGGCATTGGCACTTTCATGGGGGCCAAGGTAGTGATTCACATAAACCCGGACGCCAGACCAGTACACCACAAGGTCAGAGCGGTGCCGTACGTGATGCGGGAAAAGATAGAAGGCGAATTGGACCGCCTGTTGAGGGAAGGCATCATCTCGCCAGTCGAATTCAGTGACTGGGCGAGCCCGATTGTGCCGGTGCTCAAGGCGGATGGGTCGGTCAGGATATATGGCGATTACAAGGCCACCATCAATCGGGTGTCACTCCAAGACCAGTACCCGCTACTGAGAGCGGAGGACCTCTTTGCGATGCTATCCGGTGGCAAACTTTTTTCAAAATTGGACCTGACCTCAGCTTACATGACCCAGGAGCTGGCGAGTGAGTCGAAGAAGCTGACCACCATCACGACACACAAGGGGTTGTTTGAGTACAACAGATGTCCGTTCGGGATTTGCTCGGCCGCCGCAATCTTCCAAAGAAATATGGAAAGCCTCCTCAAGTCGATTCCAGGGACGGTGGTTTTTCAGGACGACATCCTCATTACAGGTTACGACACTGAAGAACACCTCCACAACCTGGAGGGGGTGCTACGCAGACTGGACCGGGTAGGTCTGCGACTGAAAAAGGCGAAGTGCGTCTTCCTAGCTACGAAGGTAGAATTCCTGGGGATGAGGGTAGCAGCAGACGGGATCAGCCCTACTGCATCCAAGACGGAAGCAATCCAGAGAGCACCCAGACCCCGTAACACGACGGAGCTGCGTTCGTTCCTGGGGCTCCTGAACTATTTTGGTAACTTTCTTCCCAAATTGAGCATGCTGCTAGAGCTGCAACACGTGCTCCTATGCAAAGGTTGCGATTGGGTCTGGGGGGACAGTCATGAAAGGGCTTTTAATAGAGCAGGTAATTTGTTATGTTCCAACAATCTGTTAACGCTATATGACCCATGTAAGAAACTTGTGTTAACGTGCGATGCGTCGTCCTATGGTGTCGGGTGTGTGTTGCAGCATGTCAATGCCAAGGGTCAGTTACAGCCGGTAGCTTATGCCTCCAGGAGTCTGTCCCAGGCAGAAAGGGGTTATGGGATAGTAGAAAAGGAGGCGCTCGCATGTGTATATGCTGTAAAGAAAATGCACCAGTACCTGTTTGGCAGGAAATTTGAGCTGGAGACAGATCACAAACCCCTAACGTCCCTTTTGGCCGACAACAAGGCCATAAATGCAAACGCATCGGCCCGCATACAGAGGTGGGCACTTACGTTAGCTGCCTATGACTACACAATTCAGCACAGACCGGGCACCGAAAACTGCGCCGATGCACTCAGCAGGCTCCCACTAGCCACCACTGAGGGGGCTACCGAGCATGCTGCTGAGATGGTCATGGCTGTTGAAGCTTTCGGAAGCGAAGGCTCACCCGTGACAGCCCGTCAGATTAAAGTCTGGACAAATAGAGACCCGCTATTGTCTCTAGTCAAGAAATGTGTCCTGAATGGGGACTGGGCAGCCACGTACAGGGCATGCCCTGAGAATTTAAACCATTTCACAGGCGCAAGGATGAACTCTCGATTCCGGCCGATTGCCTACTGTGGGGAAACCGCGTAGTCATGCCCCAGATGGGCAGAGAGGTGTTCATCAGAGAACTCCACAATGGGCACCCGAGCATTGTAACGATGAAGGCAATTGCCAGGTCACACGTTTGGTGGCCAGGGATAGACGCAGATCTGGAACTTAGTGTTCGTAGGTGCAACACGTGTGCCCAGCTGGGCCATGCGCCCAGGGAAGCCCCCCTTAGCCCCTGGCCATGGCCCGCCAAGCCTTGGTCACGCATCCATGTGGACTGCGCAGGTCCTTTCATGGGGAAAATGTTTTTGGTTGTAGTAGACGCCTACTCCAAATGGATCGAGTGTGACATTTTAAATTCAAGCACATCCTCTGCCACGGTAGAAAGTCTATGGGCAATGTTCGCCGCCCACGGTCTACCGGACATCTTGGTCAGCGACCATGGCCCATGCTTCACAAGCACTGAATTCCAGGACTTCATGGCAGGCAATGGAATTAACCATGTTAGAACGGCACCGTTCAAGCCGGCCTCAAACCGCCAGGCAGAACGAGCAGTGCAGATAATCAAACAGGGGATGCTCAGATTCCAAGGGGGTTCCCTACAAACCCGCTTATCACGCCTCCTGTTGGCCTATAGATCCCGACCACACTCGCTCACAGGGGTTCCACCCGCAGAGCTACTAATGAAAAGGACGCTCAAAACCCGATTATCCCTTATACACCCCACCATGAAATAAATTGTCGAGAGCAGGCACCAGTCACAATATCACTACCATGACAGGAATGCGAGGGCGCGATGTATTGATGAAAATGATCCTGTTTTTGTCCTCAACTACGCTGCAGGGCCCAAATGGCTCGCAGGCACTGTGGTTGCCAAAGAAGGAAATAGGATTCTGGTAGTTAAACTTACCAATGGACAAATCTGCCGCGAACATGTGGATCAAAAAAAAGGAGATTCAGCAACCCCATAGAAGAAGCAGAGGAAGAGAACGATATAGAGTTCACTCCACCACAGGTGACCGAACACCGGAACCAAAGGGAGGAGAGCCCAGTCACTGTGGGCAGTCCGGACAGGCCTGAGGCACTGCAAACAGCAGACACTCAGGCCAGCGCCCAACAACCGGAGCCCCAACTCAGGCGCTCTACAAGGGAGCGTAAACCACCAGAGAGACTCAACCTGTGATCCCAATAAGATTTTGGGGGGGGAGGTGATGTCATGTATTCAACCAGCATTGTAACCCATGTATAAACTGACCTAAGTTGTACACCGTGAGAACACTGACCACTAGGTGGGAGACACTCCTAACCTGGACCTTCAGGTATAAAAGGGGAAGCTCCACCCACCTTCATCACTTGAGTGCTGAGGAATAAAGGACAGGTCACAGACTGACCTTCTCTCAAGCATGGGCCTCGTGTGCATTTATACTGTGTAGCAAGGACATATCAACTAAGCCAAGCTGACATTCACAAATAATGTCATCCCACCAGTCCTACCTTTTTCAGTGATACCCGCATGGGGGTGGGGGGACAGATGCAGCAAGCACCTGCCCAATTTCCCATGGAATCTTGGAGCACACACAAAAGGAGCATAGGTCCAGCATAACAAGTTTGCACCCCAAGTTCCTATGCCAGATAACAGTGGCGTTGCACTGCTGAGGGCCAGGAATTTCAACAGAGAAGACATCACAATGCAAAATGACATCAACTGCTTTTCTTGGTGTAGAAAAACGACAGTAGAATACACAGTTCCTGTTTTCTAACTGAACACTTTCAACAAGGATTATATCTAGAACACTGGGTAGATTTTTTGAGCTCTCGCCAATGGTGAGGTACCTAGACTACCGCAAACGTGGATCAAAAATCGCGGTGCATCTGAGCATATAATGAAGGCTGACTCTTCAGCACATACCAAGGGAGAGCTGCATTGGCTGAAGTGCTGTATTTCAGATGAAACATTAACGCAGGGATTTCTTACCTGCTCAGACGAACATAAAAGATCCCATGACAATATTTAAAGAAGGGAAAGGAGTTCACTTGGTCTCCTGCACAACATTTATCCCTCAACTGTAACATCCTTCGATAAGGTGCCACATAAAGGGTTTCTCCACAAGATAAAAGTTCATGGGGTTGGGGATAATACATTGGCATGGATAGAGGATTGGCTAACTAATAGAAAACAGAGAGTTGGGATAAATGGGTCATTTGCCGATTGGCAAACAGTGACTAGTGGGGTGCTGCAGGGATCGGTGCTGGGTCCTCAACTATTTACAATCTATATTAATGACTTGGATGAAGGGACCGAGTATAATGCAGCCAAGTTTGCTGATGATACAAAGATAGGTGGGAAAGCAAATTGTGAGGAGGACACAAAAAATCTGCAAAGGGATATAGACAGGCTAAGTGAGTGGGCAAAATTTGGCAGATGGAGTATAATGTGGGAAAATGAGGTTATCCATGTTGACAGAAAAAATAGAAAAGCAAATTATAATTTAAATCGAGAAAAATTGCAAAGTGTTGCAGTACATAAGGACCTGGGGGTCCTTGTGCATGAAACACAAAACGTTAGTATGTAGGTAAAGCAAGTAATCAGGAAGGCAAACGGAATGTTGTAAGGGGAGGATGTCCTAAAGCCATGGTCCATGGATCGGAGGATGGATTGGCGCTGGGGATGATCGCATGTGCAGAAAAGGGCTAGTGTAAATTGCGCTGGGGAGGGGCAGACTCCACGAGGCAATGTGTTGTACTTGACCTGTAGTGACCTTAGCCCATTTAATGTAACTCCAGAGTGAGGATCACACATGGTGGCCTGCCTTTTATACTAGGCCTGACACACCTGTACAGGTAATCTACAAGTCTCACACTGCAGTGCTCTCTGGTGGCACACCTTAGTGATCAAAAGTGAGTTGGATAAGTAGCTGAAGGAAAAAAAATTATGGCCAGTACCTCCGCAATTTCTTCCTTCATTTCCCTCAGCAGTCTAGGATGCATACCATCTGGTCCTGGTGACTTATTTAAGTACAGCCAGCCTTTCTAGTTCCTTGTCTTTATCAATTTTTATCCAATCCAGAATCTCCTCTACCTCCTCCTTCAATGTCTATGGCAGCATGTTCTTCCTTGGTGAAGACAGATGCAAAGTACTTATTTAGTACCTCAACTATGTCTTCTGCCTCCATTGGTAGGTCTCCATTTTGTTCCCTAATTGGCCCCACTCCTCCTCTTACTGCATATCTACTATTGTATGCCTATCGAAGACTTTTGGATTATCTTTTATGTTAGCTTCCATTCTATTCTCATATCTTCTCTTTGCTCCTCTTATTTTCTTTTTCACTTCTCTTCTGAACTTTCTATATTTAGTCTGATTCTCGGATGTATTCTCGACCTGACATCTGTCATACACAGGTTTTTTTTCTGCTTCATCTTACTCTCTATCTCTTTCATCATCCAGGGAGCTCTGGCTTTAGTTGCTCTACCTTTCCCCCTAGTGGGAATGTTCCTCGACTGTACTTCAACTATTTCCTCTTTAAAGGCAGCCTATTGTTCCACTACAGTTTTGCCTGCCAATCTTTGATTCCAATTTACCCGGGACAGATCGGTTCTCATCCCACTGAAATTGGACTTTCTCCAATTAAGTATTTTTACTCTAGATTGCTCCTTGTCCTTTTCGATAGCTAATCTAAACCTTATGATACTATGATCACTGTTCCCTAAATGCTTCCCTACTTAAACTTGATTAACCTGACCTACCTCATTCCCCAGAACCAGATCCAGCAATGCCTCCTTCCTCGTTGGGCCAGAAACATACTGATCAAGAAAGTTCTCCTGAACATATTTCAGAAATTCTTACCCCTCTCTGCCCTATTACTATCCCAGTCTATATTGGGATAGTTGAAGTCTCCCATTATCACTACTCTGTAGTTCTTGCATCACTCTAATTTCTCTGCAAATTTACTCCTCCATATTTTTCCCACTGGTTGGTGGCCTATAGAATACACCTAATAATGTAATAGCATCTCTATTATTTAACTCTAGCCATATAGATTCTGTGCTGACCCCGCCAGGTCATCCTCTCTCTCCACCACTAACATTCTACTTAACCAATACTGCCACACAACCTCCTATCTTTCCTCAACACCCTACATCCAGGAATATTTAATAACCAATACTGCCCTTTTTTGAGCCAGGTCTACTTCATTACATCATATTCCCATGTGGCTATTTGCACCTGCAGCTCACCAACCTTGTTTACTATGCTTTGTGCATTCACATACATACACTGTAAACCTATCTTAGATCATCCTGTGTTCTCTCTTAGTCGGACCCTCCTAATATCTTACAATTTCTTACCTTAGTGCTATCTGTCTCTCCCAATCCTATGTTTCTCCTTTCTAATGCTACATCCTGGGCCTTTATTCACTGGAGTTTAGAAGGATGAGAGGGGATCTCATAGAAACGTATAAGATTCTGACCGGACTGGACAGGTTAGATGCGGGAAGAATGTTCCCGATGTTGGGGAAGTCCAGAACCAGGGGACATAGTCTTAGGATAAGGGATAGGCCACTTAGGACTGAGAGGAAGAGAAACTTCTTCACTCAGAGAATTGTTAACCTATGGATATCCCTGCCGCAGAGAGTTGTTGATGCCAGTTCATTGGATATATTCAAGAGGGAGTTAGATATGGCCCTTACGGCTAAGGGGATCAAGGGGTATGGAGAGAAAGCAGGAAAGTGGTACTGAGGGAATGATCTGCCATGATCTTATTGAATGGCGGTGCAGGCTTGAAGGGCTGAATGGCCTACTCCTGTACCAATTTTCTATGTTTCTATGTTTACATCCTGGTGTCCCTGCCTACGTAGTTTAAACCCTCCCCAACAGCACGAGCAAACCTCCCCGTGAGGATATTGGTAGCAGCTCTGTTGAGGTGCAACCCTTCCAGCCTGTACGGGTCCCATCTCCTCCAAAACTGACCCCAATGCCCCAGGAAGCTGTCCCTCCTGCACTTCCAGCCACGTATTCATCTACTCTATCCTCCTGTTTCTATACTCACTTGCGCGTGGCACCAGAGTAATCCAGAGATTACTACCTTTGTGTGGTACTGCTTTTTAATCTCTTTCCTAGTTCCCTGAAATCTGCCTGCAAGACTTCATCCCTCTTTCTACCTATGTCATTGGCACCAATATGGACCACGACCTCTGGCTGTTCACCTCTCCGCCCCCCCTTCGTCAGAATGTTCTGCAGCCACTCAGTGACATCCTTAACCCTAACACGCGGGAGGCAACATGCCATCCTGGAGTCACATCTGTGGCTGCAGAAATGCCTGTCTGCTCCCCTATCTAATTCCCTATCACTATAAGAACATAAGAAATAGGAGCAGCAGGCCATTTGGCCCCTTGAGCCAGCTCTGCCATTTAGATCATGGCTGATCTGATCATGGGTTCAGCTCCACTTCTCTGCCTGCTCCCCATAACCTTTTGTTCCCTTATCGCTTTAAAATCTGTCTATCTCCGCCTTAAATATATTCATTAACCCAGTCTCCACAGCTCTCTGGGGCAGCGAATTCCACAGATTTACAACCCTCAGAAGAAATTAATCTCAGTTTTAAATGGGCGGCCCCCTAGTTCTAATTTGCCCTATGAGTGGAAATATCCTCACTGCATCTACCTTGTCGAGCCCCCTCATTATCTTACATAGAAACATAGAAAATAAGTGTAGGAGTAGGCCATTCGGCCCTTCGAGCCTGCACCGCCATTCAATAAGATCATGGCTGATCATTCCCTCAGTACCCCTTTCCCGCTTTCTCTCCATACCCCTTGATCCCCTTAGCCGTAAGGGCCATATCTAACTCCCTCTTGAATACATCCAATGAACTGGCATCAACAACTCTCTGCGGCAGGAAATTCCACATGTTAACAACTCTCTGAGTGAAGAAGGTTCTACTCACCTCAGTCCTAAATGGCCTACCCTTTATCCTAAGACTGTGTTCCCTGGTTCTGGACTTCCCCAACATTGGGAACATTCTACCCACATCTAACCTGTCCCGTCCCGGCAGAATCTTATATGTTTCCATGAGATCCCCTCTCATCCTTCTAAACTCCAATGTATAAAGGCCCAGTTGATCCAGTCTCTCCTCATATGTCAGTCCTGCCATCCCGGGAATCAGTCCGATGAACCTTTGCTGCACGCCCTCAATAGCAAGAACGTCCTTCCTCAGATTAGGAGACCAAAACTGAACACAATATTCCAGATGAGGCCTCACCAAGGCCCTGTACAACTGCAGTAAGACCTCCTTGCTCCTATGCTCTAATCCCCTAGCTATGAAGGCCAACATACCATTTGCCTTCTTCACTACCTGCTGTACCTGTATGCCAACTTTCAATGGCTGATGAACCATAACACCCAGGGCTCGTTGCACCTCCCCTTTTCCTAATCTGCTGCCATTCAGATAATAGTCTGTCTTCGCGTTTTTGCCTCCAAAGTGGATAACCTCACAATTATCCACATTATGCTGCATCTGCCATGCATTTGCCCACTCACCTAACCTGTCCAAGTCACCCTGCAGCCTCCTAGCGTCCCCCTCACAGCTTACACCGCCACCCAGTTTAGAGTCATCTGCAAACTTGGAGATATTACACTCAATTCCTTCATCCAAATCATTGATGTATATTGTAAAGAGCTGGGGTCCCAGCACTGAACCCTGCGGCAATCCACTAGTCACTGCCTGTCATTCTGAAAAGGACCCGTTTATCCCGACTCTCTGCTTCCTGTCTGCCAACCAGTTCTCTATCCACGTCAGTACATTAGCCCCAATACCATGTGCTTTGATTTTGCACACCAGTCTCTTGTGTGGGACCTTGTCAAAAGCCTTTTGAAAGTCCAAATATACCACATCCATTGGTTCTCCCTTGTCCACTTTACTAGTTACATCCTCAAAAAATTCCAGAAGATTTGTCAAGCATGATTTCCCTTTCATAAATCCATGCTGACTTGGACCAATCCTTTCATTGCTTTCCAAATGTGCTGCTATTTCATCCTTAATAATTGATTCCAACAATTTCCCCACTACTGATGTCAGGCTAACCGATCTATAATTAACCGTGTTCTCTCTCCCTCCCTTTTTAAAAAGTGGTGTTACATTAGCTACCCTCCAGTCCATAGGAACTGATCCAGAGTCGATAGACTGTTGGAAAATGATCACCAATGCATCCACTATTTCTAGGGCCACTTCCTTAAGTACTCTGGGATGCAGATTATCAGGCCCCGGGGATTTATCGGCCTTCAATCCCATCAATTTCCTTAACACAATTTCCCGCCTAATAAGGATATCCTTCAGTTCCTCCTTCTCACTAGACCCTCGGTCCCCTAGTACTTCCGGAAAGTTATTTGTGTCTTCCTTCATGAAGACAGAACCAAAGTATTTGTTCAATTGGTCTGCCATTTCTTTGTTCCCCATTATAAATTCACCTGAATCTGACTGCAAGGGACCTACGTTTGTCTTCACTAATCTTTTTCTCTTCACATATCTATAGAAGCTTTTGCTGTCAGTTTTTATGTTCCCGGCAAGCTTCTTCTCATACTCTATTTTCCCCCTCTTAATTAAACCCTTTGTCCTCCTCTGCTGAATTCTAAATTTCTCCCAGTCCTCAGGTTTGTTGCTTTTTCTGGCCAAATTATGTGCTTCTTCCTTGGATTTAACACTATCCTTAATTTCCCTTGTTAGCCACGGTTGAGCCACCTTCCCCGTTTTATTTTTACTCCAGACACGGATGTACAATTGCTGAAGTTCATCCATGTGATCTTTAAATGTTTACCATTGCCTATCCATCGTCAACCCTTTAAGGAACATTTGCCAGTCTATTCTAGCCAATTCACGCCTCAAACCATTGAAGTTACCTTTCCTTAAGTTCAGGACCGTAGTTTCTGAATTAACTGTGTCACTCTCCATCTTAATAAAAAATTCTACCATATTATGGTCACTCTTCCCCAAGGGGCCTCAAACAACAAGATTGCTAATTAGTCCTTTCTCATTACACATCACCCAGTCTAGGATGGCCAGGTCCCTAGTTGGTTCCTCGACATATTAGTCTCGAAAACCATCCCTAATACACTCCAGGAAATCCTCCTCCACCGCATTGCTACCAGTTTGGTTAGCCCAATCAATATGTAGATTAAAGTCCCCCATGATAACTGCTGTACCTTTATTGCACACATCCCTAATTTCTTGTTTGATGCTGTCCCCAACCTTACTACTACTTTTTGGTGGTCGGTACACAACTTCCACGAGCGTTTCCTGCGTCTTGATATTCCGGAGCTCCACCCATACCGATTTCACATCATCCAAGCAAATGTCCTTTCTTACTATTGCATTAATTTCCTCTTTAACCAGCTATGCCACCCCGCCTCCTTTTCCTTTCTGTCTATCCTTCCTAAATGGTGAATACCCATGGATGTTGAGTTCCCAGCCTTGGTCACCTCCATGATGCCAATTACATCATATTCGTTAACTGCTATCTGTGCAGTTAATTCGTCCACCTTATTCCGAATACTCCTCGCATTGAGGCACAGAGCCTTCAGGCTTGTCTTTCTAACATACTTTGCCCCTTTAGAATTTTGTTGTAAAGTGGCCCTTTTTGCTTTTTGCCTTGGGTTTCTCTGCCCTCCACTTTTACTTTTCTTCTTTCTATCTTTTGCTTCTGCCCCCATTCTACTTCCCTCAGTCTCCCTGCATAGGTTCCCATCCCCCTGCCATATTAGTTTAACACCTCCCCAACAGCACTAGCAAACACTCCCCGCTAGGACATTGGTTCCAGTCCTGCCCAGGTGCAGACCATCCTGTTTGTACTGGTCCCACCTCCCCCAGAACCGGTTCCAATGTCCCAGGAATTTGAATTCCTCCCTGCTGCACCACTCCTCAAGCCATGTATTCATCTGAGCTATCCTGCGATTCCTACTCTGACTAGCACGTGGCACTGGTAGAAATCCTGAGATTACTACTTTTGAGGTCCTACTTTTTAATTTAGCTCCTAGCTCCCTAAATTCGTCTCGCAGGACCTCATCCCGTTTTTTACCTATATCGTTGGTACCTATATGCACCACGACAACTGGTTGTTCACACTCCCTTTTCAGAATGCCCTACACCCGCTCCGAGACATCCTTGACCCTTGCACCAGGAAGGCAAAATACCATCCTGGAGTCTTGGTTGCGGCCGCAGAAACGCCTATCTATTCCCCTTACAATTGAATCCCCTATCACATCACTATAGCTCTCCCACTCTTTTTCCTGCCCTCCTGTGCAGCAGAGCCAGCCACGGTGCCATGAACTTGGCTGCTGCTGCCCTCCCCTGATGAGTCATCCCCCTCAACAGTACCCAAAGCGGTGTATCTGTTTTGCAGGGTGATGACAGCAGGGGACTACCTTCCTTGCACTGCTCTTCCTGTTGGTCATCCATCCTGTATCTGGCTGTGTAACCTTTACCTACGGTAAGACCAACTCGCTAAACGTGCTATTCACGTCATTCTCAGCATTGTGGATGCTCCAGAGTGAATCCACCTGCAGCTCCAGTGCCGCAATGTGGTCCGTTAGGAGCTGCAGGCAGATGCACTTCCCGCACACATAGCCATCAGGGGCACCAGAAGCGTCCCTGACTTCCCACATAGTACAGGAGGAGCAGAACACATGTCCGAGCTGTCCTGCCATGACTTAACCCTTAGATACACTGAAATTGGCAACAACAATGCTAAAGTTTACTTACTGATATAGAAAATAAAAAGAACTACTTACCAATCACCAGCCAATTACTTACCCCCTTGGCTGTGATGTCACCTTTCGATTTCTTTCTACTTTCTTGCCTCCCTGCTGCAGCTGCACCAGCTGACCTCTCGATGCTGCTCCCGACTCTCACCAATTCCCCGGACACCCGACTGCTGAGCCTTTATAGGCCGCTGCCTCTCGACGCTGCTCCCGCCTCTCACGAACTTACAAGATCACCTCTCATTCTTCTGAACTCCAAAGAGTATAGGCCCAATCTACCTTCATAAGTCAACCCCCTCATCTCCAGAATCAAGCTAGTGAACCTTATCTGAACTGCCTCGAATGCTAGTATATCCTTTCTTAAGTACAGAGGCCAAAACTGTATGCAGTACTCTAGGTGTGGCCTCACCAATACTCTGTACAGTTGTAGCAGGACTTCTCTGTTTTTATACTCCATCCCCCTTGCAATAAAGGCCAACATACCATTTGCCTTCCTGATTACTTGCTGTACCTGCATACTAACTTTTTGTGTTTCATGCACAATGAGACCCAGGTCCCTCTGTACTGAAGCACTTTGCAATTTTTCTCCATTTAAAAAATAATCTGCTTTTCTATTCTTTCTGCCAAAGAGGATAATCTCACATTTCCCCACATTATACTCCATCTGTCAAATTTTTGCCCACTCACTTAGCCTGTCTATATCTCTTGTCAGATCTTTTGTGTCCTCATAATTTGCTTTCCCATCTATCTTTATATCATCAGCAAACTTGGTTACACTACAATGTCCCTTCGTCCGCATCATTAATGTAGATTATAAATAGTTGAGGCCCCAGCACCAATCCCTGCAGCACTCCAGTAGTTAATGTTTGCCAACCAGAAAATGACCCATTTATCCCGACTCTCTGTTTTCTGTTAGTTAGCCAATTCCCTATCGATGCCAATATATTACCCCCAACCCCGTGAACTTTTATCTTGTGCAGTAACCTTTTGTATGGCACCTTATTGAATGCCTTCTAGAAATCCAAATACACCACATCCATTGATTCCCCTTTATCCACCCTGTTCGTTACATCCCCAAAGAACTCTAGCAAATTTGTCAAACATGATTTCCCCTTCATAAAACCATGTTGACTCTGCTTGATTGAACTATGCTTTTCCAAATGTCCTGCTACTGCTTCCTTAATAATGGACTCCAGCATTTTCCCAACTACAGATGTTAGGCTAACTAGTCTGTAGTTTCTTGCTTTCTGTCTGCCTTTTTTAAATAGGGGCGCTACATTTGCTGTTTTCCAATCTGGTGAAGCTCCACAGAATCCAAGGAATTTTGGTAAATTACAACCAATGCATCCACTATCTCTGCAGCCACTTTTAACACCCTAGGATGCAAGCCATCAGGTCCCGGGGACTTGTCCACCTTTAGTCCCATTACTTTACCAATACTGCTTCTTTAGTGATAGTTTTAAGTTCATCCCTCCCTCTCGCCCCTTGATTATCCACTATTGGGATGTTTTTAGTGTCTTCGACCATGCTGTGGACTTGGCTCTGGCTGTGTATCCCAGAGGAACCATTGCCCTCACCAGTACTCAGAACAGAATACTAGCTAGAGAGCGAGATGCACTCGGGGAACTCTTGCACTATGTGCCTGGTCCTCCTCTTCTGTCTGGCACCCATTCACACTCTGCCTGCACTCCTTAGCTGCGGGGTGACTACCTCCTGAAAGGTGCTACCCACGTAGCTCTCAGCCTCACAGGGACGGCAGATGTTGCTCCAGCTCCAAAACCCAGAAGCTCAAGCTCCGCCAGCTGACACTTCCTGCACATGTGGTTGTCCAGAACACGGGAAGCATCTTGGAGTTACCATATGGTAATGGATGCGCATTCCGCTAGACTGAACTGTTTTTGGTAGATGCAGGGAGGATGTTTCCTCTGGCTGGGGAGTCTAGAACCAGGGATCAGTCTCAGAATAAGGGGTTGGCCATTTAACACTGGGATGAGGAGAACTTTCTTTACTCAGAGGGTTGTGAATCTTTGTAACTCTCTATCCCAGAGGGCTGTGGATGCTCAGTTGTTGAGTATACTCAAGGCAGAGAGATATTGAGGGAATCAAGGGATGTGGGGATAGTGCAGGAAAGTGGAGTTGAGGTAGATCGGAATGGCACAGCAGGCTCGAAGGGCCAAATGGCCTACTCCTGGTCCTATTTCTTATGCTCTTAAATTCCAAGTAATTTGTAAAAAACAAATGATTTTTTAAAAATCAAGGCATGTTTTTCCAGGTACAGGTAATACTAAGAGTCCTTACAAAGGGCCTCACCCCAAAAACATCAACCAATCTTTTCAGCTGACAGACCTGTGAAGTTGCAGAATTTTTATTTCAGATTTTTGAACATTTGCAATTTAAAAAGAAATTCTAGGCTAAATGTTCATTTGCCAAAACTTAATATTGGTCACATGAGGAAAGGTGCAGTGAAGTGAACGTTCCATTCTTTCATAATTCTATTTTAACTGAAAATTATTGTAAATCTACCACATGTATAAAGTGATGTTATAACAAATACTATATCCATTACGGATTGCCCCTTTAAAAACACCCTTTAAACTTAAAATAATTTCAGTGGTACAGAACAGATAAAGGCAAGCCATTTTTTGGTCAGCTGAGTGCCTGATGATGTTTAAACCAGTTACCATGTTTAAGTGTCTCTGAATCAAGCCGCTTCAAAATCTACACCTGCAGATATGGAGTGTCGCTTCTCCCCATAGGAACACACACTTGGCTAAGTCCAGAAAGCTCGAGCAAAGTTCAACATAGCCAAGATACAATACCTCAAGTGTGCAAGGGTATAGTTGGAATTTAACCAGTTAAATTCACCATAAATGTAAATGCATTGTTACCCTTCTAACAGCTTAGAGACGTCACATCCCACTGAATGCTGACCCCACCAGTTGGATGTACAGAAACCTCAGCTGCAGATATTTGTTTGCAGAAGTGTAGGCAGCAAATTTAAAATTGAACCTATCTTCCAAGTGGTGCCCGTGTTCACTGGTTCGTACATTTCTAGGAAAGTGAGGGGGCATATAATTTTAATTAAAATTATGTTTAGATTAAAAAGGATGCATCAATTGTGAAAATAAAAAACAGAATGCAAGAATTAAGTGCCATTTGGGTTTATCCATATTTAGCCGACTGCAAGAGAAAATTGGCATTAGGGGTATAAGCGAAATAAGGTCTAAAGTACTGGCTTCTACATTGGCTCAGCAAAATGGACAGAAGGTTCGTGGCTGACCTCACATTCTGACATATTCCAGCACCAAGGGCCCAGAGGCCTCTGATTCAACATTGATGTACAATTGATGTATCAAAACATTAGAAAACATTAAAGTACGTCCAGTCCGACAAGATAAAAAAGGAGGGAGAGAGAAAGCAGGGAATTATAGACCGGTCAGCCTGACCTCAGTAGTGGGTAAAATGATGGAATCAATTATTAAGGATGTCATAGCAGCGCATTTGGAAAATGGTGACATGATAGGTCCAAGTCAGCATGGATTTGTGAAAGGGAGATCATGCTTGACAAATCTTCTGGAATTTTTTGAGGATGTTTTCAGTAAAGTGGACAAAGGAGAACCAGTTGATGTGGTATATTTGGACTTTCAGAAGGCTTTCGACAAGGTCCCACACAGGAGATTAATGTGCAAAGTTAAAGTACATGGGATTGGGGGTAGTGTGCTGACGCGGATTGAGAACTGGTTGTCAGACAGGAAGCAAAGAGTAGGAGTAAATGGGTACTTTTCAGAATGGCAGGCAGTGACTAGTGGGGTACCACAAGGTTCTGTGCTGAGGCCCCAGCTGTTTACATTGTACATTAATGATTTAGACGAGGGGATTAAATGTAGTCTCTCCAAATTTGCGGATGACACTAAGTTGGGTGGCAGTGTGAGCTGCGAGGAGGATGCTATGAGGATGCAGAGTGACTTGGATAGGTTAGGTGAGTGGGCAAAAAATGCGTGGCAGATGAAGTATAATGTGGATAAATGTGAGGTTATCCACTTTGGTGGTAAAAACAGAGAGACAGACTATTATCTGAATGGTGACAGATTAGGAAAAGGGAAGGTGCAACGAGACGTGGGTGTCATGGTACATCAGTCATTGAAGGTTGGTATGCAGGTACAGCAGGCGGTTAAGACAGCAAATGGCATGTTGGCCTTCATAGCGAGGGGATTTGAGTACAGGGGCAGGGAGGTGTTGCTACAGTTGTACAGGGCCTTGGTGAGGCCACACCTGGAGTATTGTGTAGAGTTTTGGTCTCCTAACTTGAGGAAGGACATTCTTGCTATTGAGGGAGTGCAGCGAAGATTCACCAGACTGATTCCCGGGATGGCGGGACTGACCTATCAAGAAAGACTGGATCAACTGGGCTTGTATTCACTGGAGTTCAGAAGAGTGAGAGGGGACCTCATAGAAACGTTTAAAATTCTGACCGGTTTGGACAGGTTGGATGCAGGAAGAATGTTCCCAATGTTGGGGAAGTCCAGAACCAGGGGTCACAGTCTAAGGATAAGGGGTAAGCCATTTAGGACCGAGATGAGGAGAAACTTCTTCACCCAGAGTGGTGAACCTGTGGAATTCTCTACCACAGAAAGTAGTTGAGGCCAATTCACTAAATATATTCAAAAGGGAGTTAGATGAAGTCCTTACCACTCGGGGGATCAAGGGGTATGGCGTGAAAGCAGGAAGGAGGTACTGAAGTTTCATGTTCAGACATGAACTCATTGAATGGCGGTGCAGGCTAGAAGGGCTGAATGGCCTGCTCCTGCACGTATTTTCTATGTTTCCATAAGACTGTGAAAAGACTCTAAACAGACTTTTAGGTACTACATACGATCAGAAAATTCTAACCCAATAAGCTCATAGAAACATAGAAAATAGGTGCAGGAGTAGGCCATTCGGCCCTTTGAGCCTGCACCACCATTCAATAAGATCATGGCTGATCATTCCCTCAGTACCCCTTTCCTGCTTTCTCTCCATACCCCTTGATCCCCTTAGCCGTAAGGGCCATATCTAACTCCCTCTTGAATATATCCAATGAATTGGCGTCAACAACTCTCTGCGGCAGGGAATTCCACAGGTTAACAATTGAGTGAAGAAGTTTCACCTCATCTCAGTCCTGAACAGCCTACCCCTTATCCTAAGACTGTGTCCCCTGGTTCTGGACTTCCCCAACATTGGGAACATTCCACCCGCATCTAACCCGCCCCGTCAGAATCTTATGTTTCTATGAGATCCCCTCTCATCCTTCTAAACTCCAATGTATAAAGGCCCAGTTGATCCAGTCTCTTCTCATATGTCAGTCCAGCTATCCCAGGAATCAGTCTGGTGAACCTTCGCTGCACTCCCTCAATAGCAAGAACGTCCTTCCTCAGATTAGATCACCAAAACTGAACACAATATTCCAAGTGAGGCCTCACCAAGGCCCTGTACAACTGCAGTAAGACCTCCCTGCTCCTTTACTCAAATCCCTTAGCTATGAAGACCAACATACCATTTGCCTTCTTCACCGCCTGCTGTACCTGTATGCCAACTTTCAATAACTGATGAACCATGACACCCAGGTCTCGTTGCACCTCCCGTTTTCCTAATCTGCCGCCATTCAGATAATATTCTGTCTTCGCGTTTTTGCCCCCAAAGTGGATAACCTCACATTTATCCACATTATACTGCATCTGCCATGCATTTGCCCACTCACCTAACCTGTCCAAGTCACCCTGCAGCCTCTTAGCGTTCCCCTCACAGTTCACACCGCCACCCAGTTTAGTGTCACCTGCAAACTTGGAGATATTACACAATTCCTTTATCTAAATCATTGATGTATATTGTAAAGAGCTTGGGTCCCAGCACTGAGCCCTGCGGCAGTCCACTAGTCACTGCCTGCCATTCTGAAAAGGACACGTTTATCCCGACTCTCTGCCAACCAGTTCTCTATCCATGTCAGTATATTACCCCCAATACCATGTGCTTTGATTTTGCATACCAATCTTGTGGGACATTGTCAAAAGCCTTTTAAAAGTCCAAATACACCACATCCACTGGTTCTCCCTTGTCCACTCTACTAGTTACATCCTCAAAAAATTCCAGAAGATTTGTCAAGCATGATTTCCCCATCATAAATCCATGCTGACTTGGACCGATCTGGTCACTGCTTTCCAAATGCGCTGCCATTTCATCCTTAATAATTGATTCCAACAATTTTCCCACTACTGATGTCAGGCTAACTGGTCTATAATTACCTGCTTTCTCTCTCCCTTGCTTTTTAAAAAGTGGTGTTACATTAGCTACCCTCCAGTCCATAGGAACTGATCCCGAGTCGATTGACTGTTGGAAGATCACCAATGCACCCACTATTTCTAGGGCCACTTCCTTAAGTACTCTGGGATGCAGACTATCAGGCCCTGGGGATTTATCAGCTTTCAATCCCATCAATTTCCCTAACACAATTTCCCACCCGATAAGGATATCCTTCAGTGCTTCCTTCTCACTCGACCCTCGGTCGCCTAGTACTCCCAGAAGATTATTTGGGTCTTCCTTCGTGAAGACAGAACCAAAGTATTTGTTCAATTGGTCTGCCATTTCTTTGTTTCCCATTATCAATTCACCTGAATCTGACTGCAGGGGATCTATGTTTGTCTTCACTATTTTTTTTTCTCTTCACCTATCTATAGAAGCTTTTGCAGTCAGTTTTTATGTTCCCGGCAGTCTATTCTAAATTTCTCCCAGTCCTCAGGTTTGCTACTTTTTCTGGCCAATTTATATGCCTCTTCCTTGGATTTAACACTATCCTTCATTTCCTTTGTTAGCCACGGTTGAGCCACCTTCCCCGTTTTATTTTTACTCCAGACACGGATGTACAATTGCTGAAGTTCACCCGTGTGATCTTTAAATGTATTGACATTGCCTATCCACCGTCAACCCTTTAAGTATTATTTGCCAGTCTATTCTAGGCAATTCACGCCTCAAATCATCAAAGTTACCTTTCCTTAAGTTCAGGACCGTAGTTTCTGAATTAACTGTGTCACTCTCCATCTTAAAAAGAATTCTACCATGTTATGGTCACTCTTCCCCCAGGGGCCTCGCACAAGAAGATTGCTAAATAGTCGTTTCTCATTACACATCACCCAGTCTAGGATGGCCAGCTCCCTAGTTGGTTCCTCGACATATCGGTCTAGAAAACCATCCCTAATACACTCCAGGAAATCCTCCTCCACCGCATTGCTGCCAGTTTGGTTAGCCCAATCAATATGTAGATTAAAGTCACCCATGATAACTGCTGTATCTTTATTGCACACATCCCTAATTTCTTGTTTGATGCTGTCCCCAATCTCACTACTACTGTTTGGTGGTCTGTACACAACTCCCACTAGCATTTTCTGCCACTTGGTATTCCGTAGATCCACCCATACGGATTCCACATCATCCAAGCTAATATCCTTTCTTACTATTGCATTAATTTCCTCTTTAACCAGCAATGCCACCCCACCTCCTTTTCCTTTGTCTATCCTTCCAAATTTTGAATACCCTTGGATGTTTTGTTCCCAGCCTTGGTCACCCTGGAGCCATGTCTCAGTGATGCCAATTACATCATACCCGTTAACTGCCATCTGCACAGTTAATTCGTCCACCTTATTCCGAATACTCCTCGCATTGAGGCACAGCCTTCAGGCTTGTCTAACACACTTTGCCCCTTTAGAATTTTGTTGTAATGTGGCCCTTTTTGCTTTTTGCCTTAGGTTTCTCTGCCCTCCACTTTTACTTTTCTTCTATCTTTTGCTTCTGCTGCCATTCAACTTCCCTGTCTCCCTGGATAGGTTCCTATCCCCCTGCCATATTGGTTTAACCCCTCCCCAACAGCACTGGCAAACACTTCCCCCCCCCCCCCCCCCGCCCCCACGACATTGGTTCCAGTCCTGCCCAGGTGCAGACCGTCCGGTTTGTACTGGTCCCAGCTCCCCAGAACCGGTTCCAATGTGCCAGGAATTTGAATCCCTCCCTTCTGCACCACTCCTCAAGCCACGTATTCATCTGAGCGATCGTGCGATTCCTACTCTGACTAGCACGTGGCATTGGTAGCAATCCGGAGATTACTACTTTTGAGGTCCTACTTTTTAAATTTAGCTCCTAGCTCCCTAAATTCGTCTTGTACGACTTCATCCCAGTTAAGGTCTAAAAGTTGCCTTGAGATCTTGGTCTGTCAATCCAAAATATCACTAATAAGGTAACCCAATTAGAGATCGAAGTAGGTCGCAAGAGGGGGGCGAAGGGATCTATGAAATGTATAAATGATGTACAATTTTTGCTATTCAGGGAGCATCTCCACTCACAGGCGGCTGTGATGAGGGGTGTTCCCGGACGTTCATAATTAAAGATCGTTATAACCTTGCCATCCGTCTCTGTCTGCTAACTTCGAGAACTGCTAGGCGGGTATCTCAGAGGGCCAACTCATGGGAGGAGAAGCCTTCCCATTTCCCCCTACACCGACCTTCACTTCCCCACAGTACTGGAGATTAATTACACAGTGGCAAGTTCCACAAAATTATAGAAAATAGGTAATTGGCTATATTCACGTTAAAAATTGAAATGTGCGTTACACAAAATAAAACCACTCGTCTCAGCTGCCCAGTCACATCTTGTCTATGTAAGGTTTTGTTTTTAATTGATTACTTATACAGTAAGAGATTCTTTGATCCCTTATGTTCTGAAAATTACATCCATGTAAACTGCAAGCTGTCTACAAAGAAAAACACTTGGGATTCTTTTCAAAATTTATTCTGAAAAAGGAAACAGTAGATACATTATTATACACTTGATAGACAATACAAAATGTACATTGTACATTTAACATAAATAAGATTTAACCAAAGCATCAAAAAATTACATTTCCTACAGACAAATTGCACTGTTTACTTAAGTACATACCCAGTAGCAAAAAATTAGGAAAAAGTATTTACATATTTACAACCACTCTCAATTTACTCCAGTTCGTTAAATCTTGTAAACATAGCTTTTTTAACAGCCTCTTTGTAGGAATCTGAAGTAGTAACACCGTATGAACTTCCTCGTGCTCCCAAACCAGCACCCTTCATCCTCGTTTGAGCCTGAAATTATAAATCAATTGTTACGACACTGAACTGTGTGGAGATCACGCTGATTCAAGAGTGCTCAAATGTACTCCATCCATTTTCCCATCCCCATCAAACAAAACGAAGGCACAGCATTATTCCCAGCACTCGGATTGTTATGGAATTTATCATCAATACAGCTCCTGGGTTCATTCACCCACCAGATAGTTCATTGCGATAGGCAGAACTACTCCCCAACCAGAACAAAACTGATGAATGCAGCCTTGTAGAAAGTCAACAGCTAGCATCGGTCAAGACCAGTTTCAGCTTCAATGCTTAGACCAGACCACATTTAGATTACAATTTTAAGTCTGCATCACAGAAATGCAATAAAATACCAAACATCCACCAAAACTACTAGCAGAATCCTAAACTTTAATTTGTACAGAAGTATCCAGTCTCAATTAAATCTAGCGAAAATACATGTATTGAAATAAACTGTTACAAATGGAAAGGGGCAAAGCTACTTGATGTTTGACAAACATGAAAATGCTTAGTTAAAAAATAATCGCCTTTTGTGAAATCGCACAATTACTTTTAAACATAATTATTTCACAGTATCGGAGCAGGAAATCAAGAATAAATTTTCCAGGAAAAGTTTAGAAAATAAAGGGCCCCAAAATTTAATTGCATGAACGAGCCCATTTTTGCATTTATCCACACCCTTTTCTCTCTTTATTTCCCTCCCACTTCCAGTCTTGGATCATTTTTTTTGTTGCAAGGTGTCTTCTCAGAATGTTTTGGATAACCCAGGCTGATCGAACATTCAAACTATTGGCTCCCTGGCGTCTTCAAATGCCGCTCTCCAATTGACAACCACGAGGTGTACCAGAGTAATCCTGCGTGGCTTTCTTTCCTATGGGAAGGAACATGGTTGGTCTCCACTAAACATCTCTTCACAATCAGAAACCTACATGTACCCATTTCATTGAGTGGCATATTTTGTAGCATCAGTTGAAGAAGATGCAGAAGAAACCAAGTGAGCGTATACCACAAATATTTAAGTTATGATCAGTAATGAGTGGGTGCAGATAATATCCCATGCTCAATGTCTAACTCTGAACACAAAGCAAAATCAAAATGAACTCTAATTGTAAATAGAACTATACTAATGCACTAATTTCAATGGTTCTTATAATTGCACCTTGTCTATTCTCAAACTATAACATTTCCAAGAAACACAAAACATTTTCAAATTTCTTCTCATTTCTTTCTTTATGGCGGTGATTCATTAACATACAGTTCTATAAGAAACACTGTGCCTCTATTCGGCCTTGCCCTGTGCTGAGACCTGGACAGTGAGCATCTTGTGACTCGCTCATGAGGGGATCAGAACAAACATCGATCCTATCCTCATCAGAACACACTTCTGCTCGTCATTCACTGACCACATGCTTTGAAGTAGGAACGCTGAGCTCTTGTGCCCCTTTTTGGCTCAGGATGTGTAATTGTGGCATTCTCAAAATGCTATCCTGGCAAATGCAGCGTTGTACCAGGGATCAATCCTGGAACCTTACTGGCTTGTATGACTTAAAATGGTGAATCTATTCACTGAGGGAGCAACATAACATTTTATTGGCATCAAGTCATTAACACCCAGAGTCAAAACAATCCCTCATAATAAATTGCATCAACAAGTGACAAAACAGTTGAGAAAGAGAATGCCAGAAAAATATAAAACACCATACCTGTATAGGCGCTGTAATACCTTGCTGATTTCGACCTAACCCAGAGCCTTCTTTCCAACCCATAGCCTGTAGCATTCGACTCCCAATATTGTCACTGTTAATACCATTTTTTGTTGGCTGTTCAAAATCGCTGTGGTAACAGAAACATATGATTACTGATTGAGATACACCTTCAGAAAACTCAAACACACTTATCTGTGCAATGACAGTGCTGTCAGAAAGCAAGTGCAATTTGCCAATGAGAAAATTTTGATCATCGTGTAGCAGGATTTCCACTCAATTTAAAAAAAAAACCTTGTTAAGGAAGCTCAATTTTATACCCGAGTAAGCGACTTGTCACTACTACCGTCTTTCCTGCCATTAAAGATGCTCCAGGTACCAATCGGATCCAGGAGCTGGCAGTGGAATTGGGCTGGATAGCTTTGTCGGCCGGGGCAGACACAATGGGCCGAAATGGCCTCCTTTCCATGCTGTAAATTTCTATGATTCATCCCACGGCAATAATCTAACTTCACTTTAATGTGATCCAGTCTGGTGCTAGACTGAAATGAGTCAAAAGCAACAGTGTTTGTTGCCAAAATGAGAAAATACATCTACTGTTACAGTTGGTGTCAAGGAGCAAACACCTTTAGGAAAGCAGAAAATTGGCAATGGACAAATCTTAGATATTTGACAGTTGATTGCATTGCTCCATGGAATATGATCACTTCCTGAGTTGCTACAGCAGATTTGCTGAGATAATGTGGGCAAGGAGATTTCCACATTGCACATCTGCTGGAAAAGGCTGTTGCAATTATTCTTCATTTAGATTAATAATGGGTTGCTTTTAATACGTTTCATAGGTTTAATAGCAGCAACTTACAATAGCAGTGAATTGGACAAGATCTGGGTTGGCTGGGTCGCATCAAAATTATTCAACTACGAACTCAACTACAGTTTGAGGGTCTTTTGCAGCTTTCAGAAATCCCGTGGACAAAAAAAAAGCCAAAATGCTAAATCAAGTTCAAATGTACAATGTTTAGTGGAATTCCCTCCCTACACCTATCTTTCCTCCTTTACTCAGAAGGTTGTGAATCTTTGGAAATCTCTACCCCAAAGGGCTCTGGATGCTGAATTGTTGAGTATATCCAAAGCTGAGATATAGTTTTTGGACTCTAGGGGAATCAAGGGATGTGGGGATCGAGTGGGAAAGTGGAGTTCAGGTCGAAGATCAGCCATGATCTTATTGAATAGCAGAGCAAGCTCGAGGGGCCGTATGGCCTACTCCTGCTCCTAATTCTTATGTTTAAGGCACTCCTTAAAACCTACCTCCTTCTGCCCTAATATCTCCTTGTGGCTGTGTCAAATCTTGTTTTATAATGCTCCTGTGAAGCGTTTTGGGATGTTCTACTACGTTAAAGGTGCTATATAAATACAAGTTATTATTCAAAAGTGTATTTTAGCTTCAGTTGTTTGATATGGAGAAATCTGCTATGTTGAGTTTGGTTCTCCCTTTTACGCGTATCGCTAAGTTTAAGAGTTTTTGATCCATTCATCTTTTGAATAAAGTGCACTTCTGATAATTCAAAGTTATTTATTTGCATTAAAAGATTCAAATGGTCCAGTAATTCAAATTAAGCAACTGGAACAAAACAACAACTTTTTTTTAAATTAAGAAAAAAGAAATTCAAATTATCCAGTAGTTCTAAATAAGTAACTGAATTATCAGAAGTGGATAGTACATCAACATGGGTTTCACTTCGGACACTATTTTCAAATCTAACTGTTGACTGCTTGCAGCTTCCCATTCAATCCTGCCCTACTGCATTTTGTTTTTCCACGACTCAGCCACACAAGAGTACATTCAAAAGATGGGCTTGCTTTGATATTTTAATACATTCGATGCATTTAATGCATAACGAAGCGGAGGAGTTCAGTTCACAAAGAGAGGAACGGACATCAATTTAGAACTAAAATTCCCCTGTCAGAAAATATTCTAAAAGATAGTAACTGCGAAAAGGGTAATTGAGGACTCGGAATAAGGGAAATATAGTTCAGACTCAGATCACAAGTTAGTTTCTAGCTTTGATCAGGATCAGCTATAATTAGTTGTTATCTGTTTGAGACCATTGAGAACACAGACTGCGCTTACATTACAGCAGCATTATTAAACCTCTTCTTCTTGGGCTCTGGAGGCTCTGGGATTCCATACTTTTCTCTTCTTTCTGCTGCCCTGTCTCTGTACTTCATCTGCAAGGGGAAAAAGGGAGCGATTAAAGAAATGTTAAGATACTAAGTCATTTAATGTCATTTTAAATGTTAAATCAAAGTAATTTTTGCAAAAGTAATGGTTACAATCCCTCACGCATTAATTTGCAGCACTATCGCACAAAACAGATTCTAGCCTTTTCAGCTCCAAGATGTTTGGAATGACAAGCAACTTGGATCCAGTTACTGCAGCCACAACTTGCATTTATATAGCGTATTTAACATAGTAAAACATTCCAAGATGCTTCACAGGAACATTATCAAATATTTGTCAGTGCCACGGAGATTAGGACAGGTTGGCCGGCGAGGTAGATTTTAAGGAGCGTCTTAAGGGAGAAGAGAGAGGTAGAGAGGTTTAAGGAGGGAATTCCAGAGCTTAGGGCCTAGACAACTGAAGGCACGGCCACCAATAGTGGGGTGATGGAAAATGGGGATACACAAAAGACCAGAATTGGAGGAGCACAGAAATCTGACCTCATTTTCTGTTTTTTCTAACGCCTCGAGTTCTCGGTCAGACATTCTCGATCTTCGACGGATCTCTAAGTTTTGCTGTAAATGTAAACAGTGTAGTTATGACAAAGACATTTAATAAACGGCTGCAATATGATCATTGTTCTCGCTCCAAGTCCTTACAAAACATCCTCACCAGAGATGGAAAGCAAGCCAAAGTCATTTTAATTAGCTTGTTGGGACGAGCAGCGAAGAAACTAACTTCCCAGCAATATGTATTGGATTTGAACTGAAAGGAAGGCCTTGTAAATCTACTGAACCACCCAATGGCTACGGGGTACATATAATAACTGGTTTGGTCAGTGGTTTACATTTTGTGTCGACAAAGTATATGGCTTCACACTGTTGGCAAATTTAAAGTTGCAGACAGACAACTTATTCCAGGATTCTCTGCATCTTGATTTCTCCCCTCCCCCCAAACCACACCTGAACACTCGAGTTTTCCGTTATCCTTTGGTCTCAGTTTCATTTCTGATAGAGAATTCAAACAGGCTGCATTTAGACAGGCTGTGAAAATTCACAGACAACAAGTCAGAGATGCTACATGCATTTCAGCCACATTGCGTTAAGTCATCAATCAACTTGACATTTTCGGACCTTGGGTAGTGAGCCAATAAGGTCAAAGACGGCGAGTTCTTTTCTGTAAATTGATCCAGGTATAAATACAGCCATTTTGACCACGTGTCTCAGTAAGACAAAGAAACTGGCAATCAGCCAGCAGCTTGTTACTCTCTGTCAAGATTAAAAAGTTAAAACTACCATCGGAGTTCGTATTTCATTGGAAATTAAGAGATCTAACAATTTTGGCGCTGCGAACAGGATCGCTGAGGAAAGAAACTGAATTTTGGACATCGGACCGATATATTGAGGTAAGGACTCCTCTTTTTAAAAAAAGTCCTCGGTCAAAAGTCTAAATTTGCCTCTCCTTCTACGCGATTCCGAAAGCCTCCGGTTTGCGAACCCTCCGGTTGGTAGTCGGCTCGAGGTCCCATAGACGTCTAAACTTCGGCGGTGTGGTAGTTAATTAATCACCGACCTACTGATCGGTTAGCAAGCCTACGACTCGAGACCCCAGTAAAGAAATGGCAGCAGGAGATAAGAACAAAGAATTGCCTACAACTGTTAAAGGTGCGCAGACACCACCTGAAGTTTCGCTAGATTTAATTCTCGAACAGTTGAAAGAATACATAGGAGCAACAATTCAACTTATCTAAAACCTGTATTAAGATTGAACAAAAGTACGGAACCTCCAAAGGACAATGGTCCTTGGACGAGATTAAAAGGGTCTGGGGAAAAACGACCCGTATGAAAAATAAAGAGCGAGCTAGATGGTCCCTAGCGGTTATGGGCCAGATTCGAAACCGGAATGAAATTATAATGCGTTCCCAACATGATCGAGAACTGACCAGTACAAAGGATCAATTGCAAGCAGTTTGTGCACAGCTGCGACAGAAAAAGCTTGAACTTGAAAAGCTGGAAGCGGAAGTTAAAGATCTTAAAGGTGAAATTAAAGAATGGAAAAAATCATTAGGTCAAGAGACAGTAATAGGAAAAGGAAAATGTATTGATCAATTCCCAGGGTACCCATGTTTGGATAAATTAAAAGCGCAAACCCGAAGACACGACTGAGGAATAGATATGGTTTCTGAATCCTCCGACAATACAGTGTCGGAGGATGATGAAGAATTAGGGGTGCGCTTTGCCCCGTTTAAAAAAAGACGAGTTGTAGTCAAATCAGAAGAGACTGCGGATGAGGGCGGAACCAAAAAAACAAAGAGAAGGGTGTACGAAGAATACTTAGTTCATGCTCCGGCAGACCCAGAGAAAATTGATAAATGGTCCAAGGAATTGCCCAATCCAAAGAAAGGGAGAGTAAAAACATGGGACCAATTGGACTGCTTAAGAAATATATATCAACTTCATCCCTGGGACGGAGTGCAAATTTTGACCATAATGGTGCCAAAAACACAGGGAAGAAAATTGCACGACAAGGTAGATGAAGCTTTGGGGCAGAATGAGCAAAAATTAGACGCAGGATGGGAAGCGATTAAACACTGGATGCAAGCCTTCAGTCCAGCTAAGACAGACTGGGGAAAAATTGCAGCTTGCCAACAGAAAGGAACAGAGGAGGTCCTGGAGTATGACGAGCGGTTTAGATGCACGTGGCTGGAACATTCGGGTATGAATAATACGGATGAGGAAATGGATGAACAAGTGTTTGGACCCCTGAAAGCAGCTTTCGTGGCAGGTCTAAAGCCAGAACTATCCAAAATGCTTAAGGTAGTGTTACCGGACTGGGAAGGTAGAGGAACTACCTTTGCAGCATTGGTGGATCGATGTAACCAATTAGATCGGGATATGGGAGCTAAAGTCCGAGCTGTACAGACTATGGGATGGAAATCCCAGGATTCCGATAAACAGTCATTAGGAAAATTGCCCGGAAAATGTCATTATTGTGGGAAAGAAGGTCACTGGGCCAAGACGTGCAGGGCAAAACAGCAAGGCTGGGGAAGAGAATGCAGCCAGGGATACAATTCAGCCAACAAACCAGGCTTGTCACGAGATAACGACCTCATAGAAGCATTTAAGCGACTGACAATACAACAACAGAAGGAGTTACTTGGGATAGCAAAAAACAATTAGAGCCCACCCTGGCCCCCCCTCCTCGCACTAATACAACAAAGGGGAGATGGGCTATATATAACTGTGAGGGTGGGCGATATGGATGTGGACTGTCTTTTAGACACAGGGGCGGAATTAACATGCTTACCCCTACAATATGGAGACTTTTTGCCGTTGGATGGTAGGGCACGTACAGCCTATGGAGTTGGGGGCGATAAAATGGAAATTAAAAGGACAACACCGGTACTTATAGGGCTGGGTCCACATGAACTAACCACGCCGGTCTGGATAGGCCCAGTAGATCAACCCCTTTTGGGAATGGACATTCTAATCCAAGTAGATTCATCGTTGCATTTCGAGGATGGTCGGGTGACATGGTCAATTAGAACTTTGAAGAAAGAAGAATTGAAGGAACACCCGATATGGGCTAAAGATAAGAACGATTGTGGCCTACTCCAGATGGAGCCTGCGTCATTTACAGGGACCAAGCCTCCATGTACTAAACAGTATCCCATCAGTCCAACTGCCATCGCGGGAATCTTACCGGTTATTCAGCAATTGGAGAAACAAGGGGTGATTATTAAAATGCATAGCTCCTCCAATAGCCCCGTGTGGCCGGTACAGAAATCTAATGAGACTTGGCGTTTGACTGTCGATTATAGGAAAGCTAACCAGTGTATTGATCAAAAAGCTCCTTTGGTCGCAGATCCCTCCACCATTTTTAATGCCCTCAAACCGGAACATAAATATTTCTCTGTTATATATATGGCCAATGGATTTTGGTCGGTGCCTCTGGCACCGGAGGTTTGACAGTGGTTTGCTTTCAATGTCCAAGGACAACAGTATACTTGGACCGGGTTACCGCAGGGTTTCCACAACAGCCCTACGGTATTCCACATGGCTTTACAAAGCCATTTGCGAGAATTACCTCCCCTGTCATCCACAGTCATCCAATATGTAGACGATATCTTGCTAGCTTCAAACACGGAAGAACAGCATGAACAAGATTTACGAGCTTTGTTGGATCACCTTCGGCTGAAAGGACATAAAGCCAGCATTGACAAAGCACAAATATCCCAAGAGGAGGTTGTATACCTGGGACAAAAGATTTCACAAGGAAAGAGAGAACTTACCCAGGATAGAACTGCAGTCATTCGGACTGCTAAAAAACCCACCACTATTCAGGAACTAAGGTCTTTTTTGGGATTGTGTAACTTTAACAGAAATTGGATTGACTCCTTCACACAGCTTGCTCAGCCACTGAATGATATTTTAAAGGGGAAACGTGCCTCTAAAGAAGCCATCACCCTCACTAAACAGCAAGAGGCCTTCCTGAGTTTGAAAAAGGCTTTGTGTTCGGCACCGGCTCTGGGAATCCCCAACAGTGGGAAGCCATTTACCCTGTTTGTTCATGAGAAAGAAGGATATATGACAGCTATACTGACAAGAACATGGGGATCGGCAAAGACCTATTGGCTATTATTCGGCAAAACTGGATGTGGTAGCCCTCGGATGGGGAAGTTGCCCAAGGGCCATGGAAGCTACATGTCTAGTCCTCGACCAAAAGCTGATTGTCAAGTGTCCCCACACCGTACACGCTTTGCTGTCTATGAATAGAATGTCTCAGGTGACAGCAGCAACATCGACCTGCTGGACAGCAGTTTTGGAAGTTCCTAATCTCCATATCGTCCGGGCCAGCCCGGTTAATCCCGCAACTATGCTCCCGATGTCAGAATCGAGGGAGCAAGAGGGGGAGAATGTGAAGAGCATGACTGCGTGGAGATTTTAAAAGAAAAAGCAGCCTTAGCAGCAGAGGAGCCTCTGCACAACCCAGACCTCATCCTGTTTACAGATGGTTCCTCCTTTGTTGACAATGGTACCAGAAAAGCAGGATGGGCAGTTACAACCTTATATGAGGTAGTGGCAAAAGGACGTTTACCCTCAGGAACGTCAGCACAACAGGCCGATTAATGGGCCCTGTCAGAAGCATGTCGAATAGCAGAAGGTCAGACAGCTAATGTCTACACAGATTCGCGTTATGCTTTTGGAGTCGCTCACGACTTTGGTATGTTATGGCGGAAAAGAGGATTCCTCACTGCTGCTGGTACACCTATCTGAAATGGAAAAGAAGTCCGAGACTTACTGGAGGCCATACAATTACCTCAGGAAGTGTCCATCCTGAAGTGTAAGGCCCATACCAAGGAAAATACCACAGAAGCACAGGGAAATGCCCTAGCCGACCAGGCAGCTAAAGATGCCGCCTCACAGGGCGTTCCTCCAGAAGAACCAACACAGATGTGCAGATTGAAAGCACTCAGGACTCTGACACGAGACCTTCAAACAATGCAAGGCGAGTGCTCCAGAGAGGAAAAATGGACATGGATCGAGGCAGGAATTAAGCTATGCGAAGATGGTGTCTGGAGACAAAGAGTTACCGACAAGCCAGTCGCGCCACAAACGCTTATGCCTTTTTTAGCCCAACAGATCCACTCGTAGGGACACTTGGCCTCACAACAGATGACGGCACGGTTCCAGAAAAGCTGGTGGGGTCGGGGATTTAAAAAACATGCCCAGCTGGTAACAGACCGCTGTGTGGTCTGCCAGAAAAATAATTCTGGACCCATCACGGTAATGCCCCAACTGAGGCCCCCTGCCCCTGTCGGACCATTCCAGCATCTGCAGGTTGATTATATATCTCTTCCTTCATGCCAAGGGAACACACTTCACAGGTGCTGTCTGCCAAGAAGTCTGTAGGTTACTGAACATTACGTGGGATTTACACTGTCCTTATCATCCACAATCATCAGGACAAGTTGAGCGAATGAATCGAACTCTGAAACAACGGCTTGCCAAATATCACCAAGAAGGAATACCATGACCCCAGGCACTACCAATAGTGCTATGTAGTATTAGGGCAACTCCGAACAGAACTGCAGGTCTAAGCCCATTTGAAGTTATAACAGGAAGACCCATGTCGCTGCCAGGAACTATCGATTTACGGAAAGCTGATGTTCACTTAATGAGTGACACTTTGTTATCATACTGTCAGAACTTAACCAATGCTATTAGTTCTGTTTCCCGACAGGTATCGGCAGCTTGGGGTAATCCACCCGAAGGAGGACACGACATCATCCCGGGAGTCTGGGTCTATGTGAAAAAGTTGCATAAAGAACCTTTGGGTGCCAAGTGGGAGGGATCTTATCAAGTGTTATTGACCACCCAGGCAGCTGTTAAAGTCTAAGGAAAGCCTGGATCCACGCTTCACACGTTAAACGAGCACCCGTAACTGAAGCTGAAATCTAATAAGGACAATTACTTTTTGCGAAAATGTATAAATTTACTGTATTATTGATTGTAGGTATTCTAGGCATAGGCCTACTTACTAGCCGACACTCTGCACCAAAGGGAAATAGGGTAGCAAGGGAATTACATGTAAATACCTTTTACTTTTATATTGTTTGTTTATGTTGATTCAATGTTGTTGCGACCAGGCGGCTGTAGCTGCTGTCCCGCAGGTGAGACACCTTGTAGGTCCCAGCAGACCGTCTGTACGTGGCACAGGGGTATGTTATGCTTAAGGAAAGGTTGTTTACTGGTTGAATTAAGATATTGATTTGGATTAAATTGGAATAAGGTTAATTAACCTACTAAAACCAGACTTCCATTGTGGCCACGATGGAACTCGGGTTGGTGTAAATTTGTGTGGAAGCTCCTAGTCCGGACATGTGGCGAAACACATCAACAAATTTTAGAAGGAAACTCTATTAACATGTATGAAATTATTTTGTAGAATGTTTAACC
The DNA here is from genome assembly GCF_044704955.1 of Pristiophorus japonicus. Taxonomy (NCBI): domain Eukaryota; kingdom Metazoa; phylum Chordata; class Chondrichthyes; family Pristiophoridae; genus Pristiophorus; species Pristiophorus japonicus. Next base: position 58,877,499 of record NC_091988.1, read on the forward strand.
AGTGATACCTGAAGTTTTATGATTCAGTTTGTGAAAGAATCAAAGGGGGGATTGATAGAGAATTCAAACAGGCTGCATTTAGACAGGCTGTGAAAATTCACAGACAACAAGTCAGAGATGCTACATGCATTTCAGCCACATTGCGTTAAGTCATCAATCAACTTGACATTTTCGGACCTTGGGTAGTGAGCCAATAAGGTCAAAGAAGGCGAGTTCTTTTCTGTAAATTGAACCCGCTATAAAATACAGCCATTTTGACCATGTGTCTCAGTAAGACAAAGAAACTGGCAATCAGCCAGCAGCTTGTTACTCTCTGCCAAGATTAAAAAGTTAAAACTACCATCGGAGTTCGCATTTCATTGGAAATTAAGAGATCTAACAATTTCAATGTATCTTTTCAGATGTTTTATCAGAGTGGTGCATAGTTTTTCATCATAGACCAAAGGATCTGCTTTGATTTACTCTCAAGTAGAATTATTGTAATACCCAATATCAAGGCAGCAGAATGAAGACTGACATCAAGAAATACTGAGATGGAAATTCAGCTAATAAAAGTATTACTGCTTCTTTGTGTTTTGTAGCATGGACACGCATTGCACTTTCACATGGTTTTACAAAGATAATTAGTGTTGCTCTAGTTACCCTGTGCAGGTCAGAGAGTTGCTGATGCCGAGTAAGTGCCTCTCTGTTGGGAAACTGTCTTCTGCATAGCAGGCAGGCTATTTTGCTCCAATCTGTCAGCTTTTCTTCCAGGTCTTGTATTGTCTCTTGCTCTTCGTCATCACTCTCTCCACTGTATGATGCCACAAGTCCCTGCAGTGGACTTGACTTTCTCTACAAGATAGATATCAAGGTTCAGTTGAAAAGATGCACATTTCTGGCTGAGGAGTTTCAGTGAAACATTCTTTATTCACTGAGTGAATCATGAAAACTGCAAGATAATCAAGCGCCCCCAAATTATGGTCTTGCACATATAACCACACAAGTGCATGGACATGGAAATGAAGACAAGAACGACAGAAAGGTACGATATAATGTTCATCACCAAGAAAAAGGAGATGAAGTATAAACAATGAATTAAACATTATGCAGTTTGAAAATCACACTCAAGGCTTTATCCAACAAAACATCTGGTGGATAATTGAAGTGTCAACAGGTTCAACTCCAGTGTACACAAAACCTGATACAGCAGAAAGCTGCTCGAGAGATCACCCCAAACTCCCAATTGCATAAGTCAAAGCAAAGTTTTGTTAATCAAAGCCCTTTGAACTTAAAAAAAAAGAATGACTATCTGTTTCTTTAACTTGGCATACAATTTAATTTTTAAGGTTTTGTATACTCCCCACATGCAACCTGAGAAAATGGAATCGACTTTAACAGCTCATGTGGAGGGTCATCATCATACTGGTCAAAAGAATCTCACTCAGCAAAATGATAACGATATTACTGCAGTATGCCAAGGTAAACAAAGGAAAAATAATGACCCTTCAAACTGCTGTTTTATTCTATTTCCTTTCCATTTCCACCCTCTGCCTCGATCACAAATTTCAACTGGCTTCAAATGCATCAGATCGACATCAGAGTGGGGCACGGTTTATCATGACAAACCAAAGAGCAGGTTCGTTTTCATTGTCAATAGTGCACACTGGATTAAAAACCTTTCCATGCGGGTCAGTCACTGAGCTGCAGGATGAAGCCTGCTGTTCTCCACACTGCGTTCACATTTCTGGTACCTCGCCACGACCATGCTCACCATCACAGAATGAAAACCAGGGGGGAAATTCCCTGCTCCAAACAACTGCACCACTTGCAATACTCAGGGGCTGCGAGACCTTCTTCAACCAGTCAACTCAGGCAGCTAACATAAATGGAAATTGGAGAAAACAAAATTGAGGCTTAAAAGAAAGATACCCAAACCTTTAGTGGACTTTCATCATCATCTCGTAGATGTTCCACTAGACCACTGAAAGGTTCAAGTACCATTGGCTGACGTTCCATCATCCCCTGCAACAGATGCATTTAATATCAGTTAGAAAGAAATACGCAGTTGAACTATTGTAACTTCTGAGAAAGCAGAGTATTTGTGGAGAGGGGACTGAAGACAGGAGAGCTATGGACATTCTCAAACAGAATCTGGCTGTGAGAAACAGTTTAGACCTTCAGGCCCTTTACTGCAACTTGTGCAATGCTTAAGTACTGAGCATCAGCCACTAGAGACCTTCAGTGGACTGTAAAGAATTACAGAATTTACAACGCAAACAGGCCATTTCTCCTCTGTCCTAAATCTCGTGCATTTAATCTTATTTAAGTTCCCTCAACCAACGAAAGAATCTGTTTGTATCAACTGTTACATTGCTCCGTAATTTTAAAACACCGTTATCAAATCACCCGCAGCGTCTTCTGTTTTAAGACAGCCCCATTTAAAGTTTTTCTCAGGCAACATTCAAGCGAATCTATACTGCATTCTCTCCATTGTCTCAACATTCTTCCTATAGTGCAGAGCCCAAAACGATACACGGCATAAGATTTTATATAGATTCACTATTGCACCTTGAATTTTATATTCGATACATCTTGCTGTAAAACCAAGTATTTCATTATCATTTTATGGCCTCATCTACGAGGTACTGCTTTTAATGACCTGCAAACCTGAACCCCCAAATCCCTCTGCTCTTCCACATTATAAGTATAATTACTATTTTGTTATATAAATGAAAATGCAGCATCTCATTCACTGACAGATGTAGTTCAATCACTTGTTTGCCCATTCCTACCGTCTTATCAACCTCCTCATGCAGCTTCCTTTGGTCCTCAGTTTTAGTTACTATGCCTCCTATTTTATCATCTTCATATGTGGACTCCGCTGCCTCTAGATCAATACGCAAATCACTGACGCCCAGATAAGAACCCTGTGGGACACTGCTACCAACACTGAAAATGTTGTTACCCTTTCACTAATTCCATACCCCTTAATATTCTCCTACATGGTACCTTGTCAAGGGCTTTCTGTAAGTCAATGTACGTATCCACTGCATTAACACCCGCGCCCCCCCCCCCCACCACCCCGACCCATCCCACCATATCTATTAGAATCTCAGGCTTCTCAAGCACAACTTCCCTTTCTGAAATCAGTGTCAGCAGCTTCTAACTATTTTCTCTTCACCTGGATATTTAGTAAATCCATCTTTAACATCTATGGTTGGGGAGATTTTGTAACCGTTAAAAATTAACTGGTCTGTAATTACCCAGGTTAGCAGTCTCTTTGAAAATCGGTACTACAATAGCCACTCTCCATTACACATTCATTTATAATAGAACCTCGAAATATAATTTCTAATGCCCCCGCTATTGCTTCCCCCATTTACTTGAAGATCTTCGTATATATCCTGTTAGGTCCCAGCACTTTGTTCTCCTTTAACTTTAATATATCTTTTATTTATTATAACATCTCATCTCATTTTTAGCTAATTCAGGATTTATCTCCTCCACAATATCCTTCTCCTTTTTAAACAGAAGAAAAGCATGCACGATTTCAATTCATCCTCTTCTCACAGGGATCCCACCTCACATTTAATAGTTCCCTTTTTACTATATTTGCAGAAAATTTGAGTTTTTAAATTTAAAAAAAGTGAGATTCTGCCCTCATTCACCCTCCTCACTTTCCTCATCCTGCTCAACCTCTTTCCTCATTTGCAGAGTAGTTTCCCTCTACTTGAGCATAAAATTATTCTAGCTCCCAATTTACTTCACATGCCTCAAGTTATTCAGCTATTTTGTGCAACCTTTGTCACCCCAATCCCGCAGCAGATACTTTCAACGTTTAAATTCCACTAACATACCCTTTTCTCAAACAAAGCAAATCCTGCATCGGCTGCTGCAGACTCTCTCCTCTCTTCTTCTTTAGATGCCATCATCTGCAAAGTGGTTTTGACATTATCTTTCTGCTTATTCAGACTCTTAGCCCATCGCTCCATGTCTTTGGCAATCTACAGGTAAAAGAAAAACAAATATTGTTCACCAACGTGCCACCTTTAGTTTCCATTTACCCATCAAATACAGTCACTGCCCAAGACGCAGGTTTTTAAATGTTGGACTAGCATGCACAGAATTGCTCGACTTAAGTTTAACACGAATCAGAGGACAAGGGCTTCGCCACAAGGAGAGGCAACCAGAGTAAAAGTCATTTTGGTGGTACTCTTCCAGTAGGCCACAGTAACATTTCCATCGGCTTGAGAGCAATTCATTGGCATGTCTCAGCTGCAATGGTGCATATTCAGGGGGGGGAAAAACCCCAAACCATTGGTGTTCATAACCTCAACACGAGATTCTCACCTGTTGTGCTGTCCTGCTCTTTGGTTTTTCCTTCTTCTCTTTCCCCTCTTTGTTTTTTATCCCAGTCCCTGCTTTCATGCTTTGCTGTGCAGTTTGATCTGGGGCAGGCAAATAAGTCTGTTTCTCTCCATCCCAATACATGTACTGTTGAGTTTGTGCATTGTAATAGTACTGAAACAAAAATATTTTACAAATGCATTACTGTCCTATAACAACATGCATTTATATACAAGTGCCTTTAATATAGTAAAACGTCCCGTCACATCATGCCACGGCACGTCACATATAATGCATGGCCTTAGCTGTTTTACATGGCTACATGTCAGTGATCAAAGATCTATAACTCAGTGCATGTAGAGATACTCAGTGACGAAAGGTCAGACCCGAAACGTTAACATTAACTGTTTTTCTCTCCAAAGATGCTGCCTGACCTGCTGAGATTTCCAGCATTTGTGTTTTTATTTCAGATTCCAGCATCCGCAGTATTTTGCTTTTATATGTGTGTTGTTGTAGAGATAATCAGTTATGAATTGGTAGCATCACTTGACATGGATTTTATACAAGGGGGAACAAAAAGTTACAGCAACCGAATGACTCCACTGATCAGTTCATTCTTAAGCTTGTTTCTCTGCTGTCTTAGCCTTCAGTCTCAGCTTTGTTCCAATGTATCCATCAGATGTATATCAGAGTGGTGCATGGTTTTTCATCACAGACCAAGGTTTTGACAATGTAATTTATTTTAAATTGAAGATGACATCCCTCTTTAACGTAGGTTTCTCGCCACACAATGTAACATCCATGTGAAAGAGCAAGAGCTAGCTACTTTGAAGACCTCAAGTCAGTTCTGCTCAGAAAACAGCACTAGAATGTACTGGTCCAGGGCACAGCAACTGTTCTCGGATTCTCTCTTCCTGGAGATCAGACATGTTGCTGTGCACTTTGAAAGAAAAAGTTTAATCTTTATACCTATGTTGGCAATAGCATAACTTCTGAACATTAATCCCTGACTCAAACAGTTTATAAATTCAGCTACTGAACTCATTGTCCCAAAGTTCAACATACCAAATCCATATTTTAAGTTTAGATTCCAAAATGTTCCATTGGCTGCTGAGGATTATTTACCAACCAGCAAGCAGCAAACGCTGCTTAAAATGTCAAAAGATGATGTACTTGCGTCTATGACATAACCATGGCAATCTTTGCACTTTAGGCATTAATTGGCTTAAAAAGGAAAACAGCCTTTAAACCCAACCAGTGGCCTACTTTCTGACAAAGGGCCACAGACCTGAAACGTTAGCTCTGTTTCTCTCCACAGATGCTGCTTGACCTGCTGAGATTTCCAGTATTTTGTGCTTTTAATTCAGATTCCAGCATCCGAAGGATTTTGCTTTTGTCTACTTTTACTTTGTGGGCTCCATCTGAAAAATGCATCATGGGACCAAAAAAAAAACACAAATGTCTCAAGACAGCTCAGGGGGAAAAGTTAGAATAGGTTATGTTAAAAGTTTTTAAAAAACAGAATAGAGTGGAAAAAAAAAGACAGGACAAGCAGCAATGTCTTAGTTGTATGGCATTAACTGGTATTTCTCACATTAAGTAGGTTTACTATTGTAGCCAAGATAGATGCAGAGAGAATGTTTCCACTCATCTAGGGGGAATCTAGAACTAGGAGGCATAGTTTCAGAATTCTCTACAGCAGAGAGCTGTGGAAGCTGGGTCATTGAATATATTTAAGGCGGAGATACAGATTTTTGAGCGATAAGGGAGTAAAGGGTTACGGGGAGCAGGCAGGGAAGTGGAGCTGAGGCCATGATCTTATTGAATGGCGGAGCAGGCTTGAGGAGCCAAGTGGCTTACGCCTGCTCCTATTTCTTATGTAACCAGGACTTGTTTCATGGTCATAGTTTGAGCTGAAAACAGACTGGCTGATTTAAGAGATCCTGAAATTCCCAGTGCCTGATGAGAGTCAATAGGTTAACTTCATTTTAATGGAAGAGTCAATTTATTAGAAGTAAGACAAAGACTTTTAAATAACTCAACATTCAGAAGCCAGTCATGAGTAATTTAGCTTAAGGATCTCCGTTAATCCACGAAGCATTGAATGGCCTTTGTGGGGCTCAACAGACACATTGATCAATCAGAAGTTGTCCAAATGCTAATTACAACCAATCAGCACAGAACAGTTCTTGCATTGTATGCTGCTTTGCTAATTATGGATATGTACCTGAGAATTTGGATCATAGTAGAATCCAGTCTGTGCATCATAGTAAAATCCAGATGACTCATCATATTGGTAAGTGGACACATCTGGTACAGCTGGAACAGGAAAAAAGGGACTTCTCAGCAGCAGCTCAATAAAGAGTACTTAAATAAACCCAAAGTAGTGAGTAAAAGGCATCAATCTGAGGAAAGCACTCACGATAGCTTGAATCCTTAGAGTCTGAAGAACTATGAGGTGGGGTGGTATCTGTGTGCTGGGACTGGCCGGCTTGCAATGCCTGCCAAAAACATTACCTTGTTTTAAAAGCATTCAGAAGAAAATTATAGAACCATTACTATTAACACTGCGCACAATGTGAACGGTGAGTATGTCAGCCAACTTCCCAGTCTCATCCATGCCACCACGCATAAACAAGTAATAACGGAACAACACTTGGCCAAGGAAGGCTGGAGAGAAGGAAAAATGAGCGCACACACAATAGAAATAGGGACTCATTTCTAGGCTGTCCAAATGAGATCCGTAAATCACTCTGTGCGCAAGGGGGGGGGGGGGGGGGGAAAAGAGAGAGAGGAGAAAAATTCCTGCTTACGTCATTCTATATACCAAAAGTCTAGCGCATGTTAAAACTCAGAACAGCAACCAGAAAAGCTACTCAATTTGATCTCACATGCAGTATTCTACCAATTCTGTCGGGAAAAATGTAGATGATACACGGAGTACAGAGTATACACGTATGTCAAACTGTAAGGTGTTGACCAAATTACTATATAATACAGGTTGTACCTCTCCAGTCCGGCATCCTTGGGAACTGACCGGTGCGAGACCAGAGAATTTTCTGAACCATGGGAGGTCAACTGGTGACAATGCTGCTGACAACAACCTGTACATGTTCTATGCATGCGCTGGCGCAGAAGCCTACTGCGCAGCATTTAGTCGTCCAGAAGACGAGAGAAGCAGTGGGGCGGGGAGAAAGAGAATGGGGCCAGGCACAGCTTCGGCATCTCAATCTGCCGCCTGTCCTTCCCTTTCCTGCTTAGCTTAACGAGCAGCGCAGGACACCACCCACGCTGGGACTGATGCCGGACCAGGGAAGTTTCCAGACTAGAGTGTCCCGGAATGGACACTTTAAAGAAATACAACCAATTAAAGGTAATATGGTTTGTGATTGCGTTCGAATGCCCTAGTCAGGAGTGGTAAGTGTGCGTTAGTGCCAAATCCCAGTACCAGCCATGCCATGAGGTGGAGGCACTGAGCAGTAGATTGGCACCATCACCGAAGAGAAGAGAGCATGAGACCCTAATCTACTCTGGATTTTCTAAAAATAGCCATCTCAAGTGTGATTGGTGCACTGTTTTTAATGTTACATCATTCGGCAGCATCTTCAGTCACTAGCTCCCAAACCACTGTAATTTTGCACCCAGCAAATTTCATAGCCAATGACAATAGAATCCTTGCAGAACATCTGTCCATAGCAGTTCAGTCAATATCAAATATAATCCAGCTGTATTTTTACTACGTACAAACATAGGAATGTACAGGACCAAACAAGACCATTGCAGTCCATCTGGCTGCCCCAATGTCTGGGAAATATATCCCATTCCTCAGTTAATATGAATTAAAGTTTGTTTTAAAAAGTTTCAATGCTATTGACTTGGTGCGAGTAGGAAGATGGAGCTCAGAGTTACAGAATAGGGCAAGCTTGTTGGACCGAACATTGTTTTCTTGTTCATGGATTTGGCTGGCATGTTCAGTTTGGACATTGAACAGAATGGGCTGCTACATTATGTCCGTGTTACTCAAAATGTTTTGTTTTGTTTTAGTGGGAATATTCCGCAGGATTAAGAGAACACAAATTACTTCGGCTTCACGGACAGTGATACGAAGAGTATTTTTCTATTAACTGATGTACCATAAATTCAAAAACCCATAAAACACGAGAATACATAAAGGTCCCAACATACCTCGGATTGATTCTGTGATCGGTAGGACTGACCCTCCTGGGAAATTGTTGCAGATTTAGCAACTGTAGGAGGAGCTATCGAGAAAAAGAGAACTTAGAAACATACTGTGGGACGGGATGAGCCAGTAGTATTGTACAAATGTATCAACATAATTATATAGGTCAAAAACTCATTAGCATATTGAGTCAGCAATGCTCCAGTCAACATCACACATTACCCAATATGATTTACAGTGATGCAAGTACCCGATTATCTAGGCCTCTTCCCCAACCATTTCACAGTGATGTGAGTACCTAATTATCCAGGCCTCTTCCCCAACCATTTTAGGTTAAGAGTTAGTTTCATTCTAACAGAGGTAGAGTTTACCCATATGCTCAGTGAGCAGCAAACAGCTTCGTAACTTATGATTATAGAAGCACTCTGTCCACGAACAGTCTCCGATAGAGAGAATCAAAACTCTCCATAATGCGAGAGGGAGCTAAATAATGAAACTGAAAGAGTGGTAGGGATGGAGATCATTAAAACTGAGGGGCCAAGTTTCGGCCCGAGTTGCTCCTGTTTTTTTGGAGCAACTGGTTTGGAATGGAGTATCTTAGAAATTTGAGTTCTCGGCATTTAGTTTGCTCCAGTTCGAGTCAGTTAGAACAGTTTCACTTTGGAACAGAATTTTTTTTTTCAAAAGGGGGCGTGTCCGGCCACTTACGCCTGTTTTCAAAGCTTCGGTAGTGAAAACTTACTCCAAACTAACTTAGAATGGAGTAAGTGAAGATTTTTGTACGTTCGAAAAAACCTTGTCTACACTTTAGAAAATCAGGCGTAGGTTACAAATTAGGCGTAGGGAATGTGGAGGGGGGGGGGGGGTTTAAAGGGAAGTTTACAAACATTAAACACTTCAGTTTTACAAATAAAGAGCCATCATCAATAAATCAACCAATAAATAATAAATTTTTTTTTATAAAAAATAATATTTAAAAAATAAATCAATAAAACAAAACATTTTCTACTTACCGACTGCAGCACCGGGAGTCCAACAATGTGCTGGGACGGCCCCCCTCGTCAGTGTTTCTATCTGCCTGTCTGTGTGTGTCTCTATCTGCCTGTGTCTCTCTCTCATTCTGTCTGTGTCGGGGGAGGGGGCAGGGGGAAGGAGGAGAGGGGGGGGGGGGGGGAAGGGGGAGAGGGGGAAGGAGGAGAGGGGGGGGGAAGGAGAGGGGGGGGGGAAGGAGAGGGGGGGGGAAGGAGAGGGGGGGGGGGAAGGAGAGGGGGGGGGGGAAGGAGAGGGGGGGGGAAGGAGAGGGGGGGGGAAGGAGAGGGGGGGGGAAGGAGAGGGGGGGGGAAGGAGAGGGGGGGGGAAGGAGAGGGGGGGGAAGGAGAGGGGGGGGGAAGGAGAGGGGGGGGGGAAAGGAGAGGGGGGGGGGAAAGGAGAGGGGGGGGGGAAGGAGAGGGGGGGGAAGGAGAGGGGGGGGGAAGGGAGAGAGGGGAGGAGGAGGTGGGGGGGGAGGAGAGGGGGGGGGGAAGAGAGGGGGGGGGAAGGAGAGAGGGGAGGAGGAGGGGGGGGAAGGAGAGGGGGGGGGAAGGAGAGGGGGGGAAGGAGAGGGGGGGGAAGGAGAGGGGGGGGAAGGAGAGGGGGGGGGAAGGAGAGGGGGGGGAAGGAGAGGGGGGGGAAGGAGAGGGGGGGAAGGAGAGGGGGGGGGGAAGAGAGAGGGGGGGGGGGAAGAGAGAGGGGGGGGGGAAGAGAGAGGGGGGGGGAAGAGAGAGGGGGGGGGAAGAGAGAGGGGGGGGGGAAGAGAGAGGGGGGGGGGAAGAGAGAGGGGGGGGGGAAGAGAGGGGGGGGGGGAAGAGAGAGGGGGGGGGGAAGAGAGAGGGGGGGGAAGGGAGAGAGGGGAGGAGGAGGTGGGGGGGGAGGAGAGGGGGGGGGGAAGGAGAGAGGGGAGGAGGAGGGGGGGGGGGAAGGAGAGGGGGGGGGGAAGGAGAGGGGGGGGAAGGAGAGGGGGGGGGAAGGAGAGGGGGGGGGAAGGAGAGGGGGGGGGGAAGGAGAGGGGGGGGGAGAGGAGAGGGGGGGAAAAGGAGAGGGGGGGGGAAGGAGAGGGGGGGGAAGGAGAGGGGGGGGAAGGAGAGGGGGGGGGGGAAAGGAGAGGGGGGGGGGGGGGAACGGAGGGAGAGAAGGAGGCTGAACGGCCGGGGCCCAAGATCTCGGGCTGGATTTACAGGTAGGTGGCGTCGGGTCTCGGGGCGGGGAGAAAGAGTTGCGGAGGTCGGATCGGGTGGAAGGAGCCTTATTCACGCAGCCCCAGTGAGGCCATTCGGCCAGGTCTCGGGGCTGCGTGCTTCGGGCCCCTCCCAGAGTTTTGGGCGCCTGGAGCTACTGCTCATGCGCACCCACTGTAGCACACATGTGCAGAGGTCCCGGCACTGTTTTCAGCGCAGGGACCTGGCTCCGCCCCCTACAGCTTGTGGTGCGCTGCGCCCAGTTGCAGAAGACCTGCAGGGAGCCGGAGAACAGGTAAGTTTTTTTTAGGCGCACTTTCTGGCACGAAATACAGGCGTCCAGGTCCGGGCTGCGCCGTTTTAGGCGCGGCCCAAAACTTGGGCCCAAAGACACCAAGAAATACTGCAAGGATACAGAAGGTGGGAGGAAAAGTGAGCACACAGTGAACGAAGAATAAATTACAAGATGGTCTAACGAGAAAAAGAGCAAGAGGAATAGCAAGATAAATAGTGAAACAAAGTGCTCCACAGGCTGGACATCGATTCCACTCTGCAACAATCCCAATTTCAATGGGTGGGGCAGCACATTCGAGTACCAATGTACTGCCCAGCAAGTGTCAAGAATCAAGTTCCTATCCACACTTAACCAAACCCGATAACCAATTTCAGTGTGGAGAAACACTAAGTGGAGACCAGACAATTTCATACAAAGAGGGAGGGAAATTGGAAGCAAGAGTTGCTCCATGCTGCTCTGGTACATTCTCGTGGACGGATAAAAGATTTAAACAAACTGCTGGTCTGCACAACTGCGGAGACGACAGATAAGCAGAAAACTTAAAATATTCTACACAAAGGAAAAATCGAAGTGCCACCTGTGATTACTGCGGGTGCCTGGTAGGTCGTCGTTCCTTGTTGAGTGGAATCCACAGAGCCACTTTGGTGCCCATACTCTTGTGAATAGGACATCTAAAGCAGATACGAAAGTAAAACCATCATAGCTTTTGTTTGGACTGAACATTACTGATCTCGCCTATCACAGTGCAGCAACAACTTGCATTTGTATAGCACCTTTCACAGAAAAACATCCAAGGCTAAAGAGTCACTGGCTGGGGTTCAGTGAAACTCCAACTCTTGATACTTCCCAAGTTGTTCCTTTCATAAACTATATTTACAAATGTATAAATACAGGTCTTTTACATGGAACCTGAACTGTCAAAATAATGATTTTTCACTTTCAGAAGGACATACATTATATCTTTTTAACCATTTTTTTTACACTATCGAGGCCGTACATCAATTTTGCATTAGTCACAAAAGAGAGACATGTCAATGTTTCTTATTTTCTTCTACATACTTGTTCATATTGATTGTAGCCATCCTGTCCTGGCTGGAAATAATTGTAGTCAATATTTCCATCTTCTGAACCTTGTTGCACCTGCATCAAGTAATTAAAAATCATTGGGTGGGGGAAAAAAAACGGCCAATAATCCCACTCACTATAGGCACCTACAGATACATGGAGAGAGCTAGATCAGGTTTAGCTGAAATAATCTTCCACAGATGAATAGCCCGATGGCAACCAATGGCGAAGCTCACACCTGAAGAAGCATGTGGCCAAGACAGCCGAGGGGCACTGAGCTGTTCCCTTGGAACTGTAACCCTAGTTAGGGTCACAACTCACAGGAGGAGAAAATCAGATAAAACAGGAAAAGATGCAGTTGCCCTAGCAGCCTATAGTTCTTTACCAGTCCACATTTATGATAAACTTGGGCAAATTCCACCCACATAATGCAGGACATACTTATGAATTATAAACAGACCAACAGCACATACTAAGTGAGCTAGTGTCAATCACACTAAATGAGCTGCTGTCGTCACACAAATTACTAAATGAAGCAGTGTAGATTGCACATCATGCAGTAAAATCATATAAAAGGAGTTGTTACCTGGCTTGACGACCACTGGGCTGCAGCTATAGCTGTGATCGCAACAGTTGACGAACTGATCTTATTGCCATCGGAAAGGATATGGTCCCTAAGATAAACAGTTAATTATGGATTGATGATGACATCAGAATGAGTACAGGAGCAGCTCGTTCTACTCATTTATAAAGACGAAAAAGCCTGTGCAACAGTGCCCACAGCTAATCTTTCGGGATGCAACACTGGTGCGTGCGCCCTTTTACATTCTAAAACTCTCCCATTACCCTGAAAATTGTAACTCTCAACACGCTGATCAAAAATCCCCCCCCTTAGTGACTATTGCACAGATGAAAAAATAGGCACCATCACCAGGGAGGAAGTAACAGTCAATACCTGTGGGGGGCAGCAGGGGGGTTAAATCAAAGCAAGGAAGCACAGCATACTAGAACACGTGGTATCACTAAATGGTGATGTGATATCCCTTAGCCAGCTGAGTTCCCCACACTAGCCACATTGTTGCAGGCTGGTGCCACCAAGAGTTTACCTATAATAAACCTTTCACCAGTTATCTACAGTGCACATGTAGTCACTCATCGATCATAGATTAAAAAACAATATGGGAAAGGGGAAAACACAATTAGAGAGCTGTCCCTGTGCCACTAATGCAACTCCAGTCAGTTCAAAGTGGCAATGGAGGAAGGGTTTGGAGTGGCTCATCACATACCCAATCAGCTGAGGAATGCGGCAAGCAAGGATTGCACAATTGTGTTTTAAAAAATTATTTGTATTACTATGCAAGGTTATTTTTAAGTCTAAATGGTATCTCTATCACAATAGTGCAGCCATACTTTAAAATGTGTTCACATTTGGAGACAACCTACTTCTTTAAAGATTTGGCAAAATCAACATTAATAGTCCGACCATCAATGTTTAATGGAGGCTGGAGCGCAAGCAGTATCTGAATAAGATGGGAAGCTTCCTGTAAAGGAAAAAAAGACAATTTTTAAGAATGTATTCTGCAGCAGCCTTTCAAAATATTTCCTGGCTCAGTACTGGAGTGTACAGCTTCTGAAACACACCTACAAGAACTGAACGAATGATACACAACTGATACACTTCGCGGGTTCGAACACTATACATCCATTGGGCATAGTGGAACCGGTTAACCTGCCGAGTGTTCTACAGCAGCCTTTCAATTGACGGTGGTAGTAAACTCAATGGCTTTTGCTCGTGCTGAGGCAAGGCACCAATGAATAGGTAGATAGTGTTGTATTTTGCATGTGATCAGGCAACATGTCTGTTACATGCAAAAAAAAAAATCCTGATGGGGGAATCAAGTTTCCAAGGAACATCAAAAAACTTACTGCAATTTCACAGAGTACCTGCGCCACAAACTTATCCCTGAATCCTCTCGGAGGCCACGTGCCCTCCAAAACTCCTCCACCCCACTAGCAACAACATAACTTCTCACTGGGACGGATGCCATATTTATTGGTTAAAGTTACAAGTGAGTTATAGCGTCATGATTTCCTCAGTTCTTGCTAGTTTTAAATATAGATATATATATGTGTATTTTATAAAACATTCGCAAAGCTGGTTACAATGCTTTCTTAGAGCATTAATTGCTGCAATATCTCAACCAAAATTACCCCGTGGAAACATGATCACATTATGCTATTAGTCATTACATAAAAGGGAAAACAAAACTTACAAAAGACGAATCCAGCTGAACAAAGGCGAACCCCCTGTTTAATTGGGTCTGTTTGTCCTTGATCAACCTGACATTTGCAGTGGACAGCACAGCATATGGAGCCAATGCACTCAGGATAGATTCCATTGGCGTATGTGGGCCTATGTTTCTTAAAATAATGGCTGTTGACAATTAAAACGATTTTAATTAGAATACAATGGCAGCTTTTAAATGCAAGGTCAAGTGACTATGGTTTCATTGTTGCTCCACACCTATAATTTAAGTTTAAAGTTGGTCATCTACAGAATATTGGTGAATAAATAAAAGTAGAGTGGGGCACCAAGAAAAGGAAACAGGGCAGCAGCCAGTTCGCACAGGCTCAGAGACCAAAACTTTGCATTACTGGACACTGATATCCCAAGGAACTCAAGAAATGGCTAGTGGAGAAATGAAAATGTCACACTAGTGCAGTAGTGGATATTCTGCGGAGATTGAAGTGAGGTTATATGGTTACTACAGTGCAGCAGCAACTCTACTCTGTGCAACACCCAACTGAGAGTGTTCGATGCAGGCAACAGGTGGCCCAAGTGGAAAACAATACATACTGCTATCAACGCACCTCAGCTTGAGCAAACAAAACTAAAAGATAGGCACCGTTCTCATTTTAAAATGAAAGTAATTGTTGTCCCACAAGTTCTACCCCACCCCGTTCCAAATACTCAACTGTACAAGTTATTTATTTATTTAAAAAAAAATGTTTTTCTCTGGTTTGCTCTGAATCTAACTTATATTCGATTCCCCCCCTCCCCC
Organism: Pristiophorus japonicus; assembly: GCF_044704955.1. Classification (NCBI taxonomy): domain Eukaryota; kingdom Metazoa; phylum Chordata; class Chondrichthyes; family Pristiophoridae; genus Pristiophorus; species Pristiophorus japonicus. The sequence continues at coordinate 58,892,643 of NC_091988.1, forward strand.
AAACTGCTGCCCACAATTCACGCATCATTCACAATGTTGAGATGCACTCAGTGCCTAGGAGAATATTTAAATCTTGGTTTCAACAGCAACAACCTGCATGAATATGGCACCTTTATTGTAGAACAATGTCCCAAGGTCATTAAACAGAAACAGGAGCTTCATTCAGTTCTAAGGTGACTTTCATGTTTCTGATAAGGGCCGATTTTAATTTTCTAGAAAAATTGGTAATCTGAAACTTTAAAAACTAATTTCTGAGCTGTGGATGAACCAAACAATACATAGAACACTAAACTCTGAAGACTAGAGTTTGAAATCTAATACATTTTAACATGCGCACTCAAGAGGACAATTTGTCACTCACATCTGGTTGTTGAGTGCATATATGGAACAACGACAGGGATTTAAAACCCTTTCCCACTCTACCAAACCAAGATTGGATCAGATGCCAATCAGATTAAGTAGGCAGGTTAAATACACCTGGGAGAAAAATAAAGGTCAAGAATGACCAAAAGAACCTACTGCAAAGTACCAGTACAAAGGAATCAAAGTACTTTCAGAACTCAGAAGAACTTACTGTCATTTGCATAGTCGGACATAAATGGTTCACCTTGCACACGAACTTGCTCTTCTTCAGTTTCTGGAAGAAATTGAGAATTATAACTCATTGCAAAAATCAAAGAAAAACAAACGGGGGAAGAGGAAGAGAGCAGGAACCAACAGCAGGTGCTAACCCTTTGGAGGATTGAGTTACCCGATCAGGCCAAAAATGGAACAATGTTAACATTTCTGTTTGTTTATGGAGATTAAATGGTGAATGATCTGCAATTCCAAACATGTTAACTGAAAAAAATATTGAATACAAAAGTTTCTGTGGATGGCCTGAGAATCTTGCAGCATTAATCAATTTGAGAAAACTAGATGGTCTTCATTTGTTCCCTCCATTTTCCCTGACCAAGATTATGGCCTGGATACCTAATCTCCCAACACTCATCAGTATCACTTCTCAGCCATCTAATGAGACGTATGTGAACGAGTGATCTTCCCACCCTGAGTTTCTCTATAGCTAAGATGGGATCTGTAATGAAAAAGTACAGACACAGACCTTCAGCAGACTACCATGTGAGCTATAATGTCTCCCCGTACATCAGTGCAGAAAACCCTCCACACTACTTACCAGGCTTCTGAGCATCACATTTAAAGCATCTCTCTCGTCGTTTGAAGTTGGTTACTCCACACTACAAAAAAGGGAAAGGCTTTTAGCACTGAAATACATGACAAAAAATATTCTTATTACCTGATCACGGAAAAGACAGTATGTAAACAAAATAATTTCTAAAAGTAGTTTGCTTTAAGAGAATGGCATCTAGATTCCAAATCTGCGGAACACAAATATACAACTTCAAATTGTAGCGTCACAAAGGATGAATTAATTTAATTGATTAAAACATGGCCTATTTAAATCTGTGACCTGGATTTGAATCCAGCTTGAAACAAATTTAAAGTCTCGATCTTCTGCGTGCAAGTGACAGGAGTTTGAGTAGTCTCAACTCAGATTCTATCGGGCATAGATTGTAAAATCATTCAAGGGACAGCCTGAAAATGTTACACTGATGCAAGAGAATATTCTTTAAGTCGGGGGTTAATACATATTGCCAAGGCACTGTACGTGGTATGAGACCTCTGTATCCAACCCGGGATTGAGTGTTCAATCCAGGTGCTGGCTTCAACATGTGGAAATGCTACATCAAAATCCCTCAACCCCACAAGATTCAACAAAATAGTATTAGTGCCACTCAGCTGCAGTCAACTTTTGAGCTCCAAACAAAAACATTTCTATCTACCCCAATCATAGCATAGATGATCTCCTGCAACTCTCCCTAATTAACACTTGTCCTCCAAGCAACTTAGCTCACTGCCGCACCTCCCACCAACCTGCCCACAGGGAAATAATGGGAAGGTATAAACATGTAGCCAAGGTTAATCGCTGTGATGCTCCTCACTGCAGACTTTCACCACACGGTGACTCAGCAGTCTTAATTGGGCCAGCTGATGAGGCACATCTCAAACCCAAGAAACGAACCAATCTTGTGCATACACCTGTGGGCTGTTCACAAACAACAAAAGCTAAGGGATAAGTATTTCAATTAGGAACAGGAGTAGGCCATTCAACCCCTCGAGCTATTCTGCTGTTCAATTAAATCAGGGCAGACCTGTACCTCAACTCCATTTACTCACCCATGATCCATATCCCTCAATACCCTTACTCAAAATTCTCTGGACTCTGGGGAGGTACCAGCGGATTGGAGAGCAGCTAATGTAACGCCTCTGTTTAAAAAAGGGGGCAGACAAAAGGCAGGTAACTATAGGCCGGTTAGTTTAACATCTGTAGTGGGGAAAATGCTTGAAACTATCATTAAGGAAGAAATAGCGGGACATCTGGATTGGAATAGTGCAATCAAGGAGACGCAGCATGGATTCATGAAAGGGAAATCATGTTTAACTAACTTACTGGAATTCTTTGAGGATATAACAAGCATGGTGGATAGAGGTGTACCGATGGATGTGGTGTATTTAGATTTCCAAAAGGCATTCGATAAGGTGCCACACAAAAGGTTACTGCAGGAGATAAAGGTACGCGGAGTCAGAGGAAATGTATTAGCATGGATAGAGAATTGGCTGGCGAACAGAAAGCAGAGAGTCGGGATAAATGGGTCCTTTTCGGGTTGGAAATCAGTGGTTAGTGGTGTGCCACAGGGATCAGTACTGGGACACAACTGTTTACAATATACATAGATGACCTAGAAGAGGGGACAGAGTGTAGTGCAACAAAATTTGCAGATGACACTAAGATTAGTGGGAAAGCAGGTTGTGTAGAGGACTCAAGAGAGGCTGCAAGGAGATTTGGATAGGTTAAGCGAATGGGCTAAGGTTTGGCAGATGGAATACAATGTCGGAAAGTGTGAGGTCATCCACCTTGGGATAAAAAACAGTAAAAGGGATTATTATTTGAATGGGGAGAAATTACAACATGCTGTGGTGCAGAGGGACCTGGGGGTCCTTGTGCATGAAACTCTTTTTGGAGTTTATCTGCAAAACAAAACACATTAAACCGTGCCACCCGACCTGGGTGAAAGAACACCAGCTCCTTCGAGCCAGAATTGAACCAGCATCCTTGTGCATGAAACTCTTTTAGGGACCTGGGGGTCCTTGTGCATGAAACTCTTTTTGGAGTTTATCTGCAAAACAAAACACATTAAACCGTGCCACCCGACCTGGGTGAAAGAACACCAGCTCCTTCGAGCCAGAATTGAACCAGCATCCTTGTGCATGAATCCCAAAAGGTTAGTTTGCAGGTGCAGCAGGTAATCAGGAAGGCAAATGGAATGTTGGCCTTCATTGCGAAAGGGATGGAGTACAAAAGCAGGGAGATGTTGCTGCAACTGTATAAGGTATTGGTAAGGCCGCACCTGGAGTACTGCGTGCAGTTTTGGTCACCTTACTTAAGGAAGGATATACTAGCTTTGGAAGGGGTACAGAGACGATTCACTAGGCTGATTCGAGAAATGAGGGGGTTACCTTATGATGATAGATTGAGTAGACTGAGTCTTTACTCCTTGGAGTTCAGAAGGATGAGGGGTGATCTTATAGAAACATTTAAAATCATGAAAGGGATAGACAAGATAGAGGCAGAGAGGTTGTTTCCATTGGTGGGGGAGACTAGAACTAGGGGGCACAGCCTCAAAATACGGAGGAGCCAATTTAAAACCGAGTTGAGAAAGAATTTCTTCTCCCAGAGGGTTGTGAATCTGTGGAATTCCCTGCTCAAGGAAGTAGTTGAGGCTGGCTCATTGAATGTTTTCAAGTCAAAGATAGATAGATTTTTAAGCAATAAGGGAATTAAGGGTTACGGGGAGAGGGCGGGTAAGTGGAGCTGAGTCCACGACCAGATCAGCCATGATCTTATTGAATGGCGGAGCAGGCTCGAGGGGCTAGATGGCCTACTCCTGTTCCTAATTCTTATGTTCTTACCGAACAAATCTATCAGTCTTGAAAGCTCCAATTGTCCCAGCATCCACAGCCTTTCGGGGCAGATTATTGCAGATTTCTACTACCCTTTGTGTGGAAAAAGTGCTTCCTGATTTCCCTCTTAAATGGTCTAGCTCTAAATTTAAGATTGTCCCCTCATTCTTGATTCCCTCAAGAGAAATAGTTGGCCTATCGAATTAGTTTAACATTTGAAACACCTCGCTTTGATTACCCCTCAATCTTCTACTCAAGGAAATACAAAATGGGAAGACGGCCAAAAATAAGGGCCCCATGGAAACCCAAACCTCAATAGAATAAAACCTGCTCCCAACATATTTTTTCCAGTAAAATCTATTTTTCTCCACAGACCATGCACCACCTGGAGCCCAAGGGTGAAGGGAAAGAGAAAAATAACCAACCTGCCTCCTCCAATGCTGCTCACTGCCACTAGTATGTGCTTAGGGCAAGTTTCTCCAATTGTTCTGAGCCTTTGGGAATAATTTTGGTCCCGAGGCAACAATGCTGAAATCGGGATCTTTAACCATTAATCTATGGTACGGTACACTCGGATCCAATGCACATCGTAAAAGTTGAGTGTTTGAGAAACTTGCCTCTCAAAATCAAACCCCAATACTGAACCACTACAATTTCCACATGTTAACCCAGGAGGTAAGGATTCAATGGCAAGCATAAGAAATAGGCTGCAGTGAGAATTTTATTTTCACTACCTTGTTGCAACTCCAGTCTTCAAAAGGCTTTGTACTGTAATGCATCGATACGGACTTTCCAAGAATGGTAAGACAACGCTGCTGGAAGTGAAAGGGTAAGTCAGCACCTGCACGATGTAGCACAGTAGATTCTTTTAAAATTTGTCTAGACAGATCACACTGGCTCCGACAAAGGATGAAAACTACTCTCAAAAATAAAATATATTTATAAAAAAAAGTCTCCTGAATGTAGACGATTTAGTCACCTAGGTAATCAAGTCATGATTTTACTTCAAAGATGAAAGTGGGTATCGACTCTTGGAAGATGAGGGATAAAGATGATGTTTTTTTCTACCAAGATGCAAATTTAAGTAAGCCTGCTATAATTGATAAAACAGTTGATTCTTCACCGCTATATGAAACATTACTTGCTGGCTTTTGCTTGCCTCCCATAGATTCTTTCCACTTAATCTGCAAAGATTACCTTTATCATGAGGTTATTACCTCAGAAAATAACATGAGGTTTGAGTTCACTGCACTGTTTCACAGACCACCTTCCAGAAGAACTTTGACATTTTAAATATAATTTTACATGTAAAAATCAGGGATGTGAACATACCCACAAAAAACCTTCAAGCTTCTCGTTTAAAAGACGGAACTGAGACGTTTCACTTGACAAAGATACTGCATCCGCAAATAAGTTGCCAATTAACAGTTCATCTTTCAAGTCAAGTTGCAAGTTACAATGTTTACAATCTAATCCTAAGACATTAGCGCATGCAGAAAGCTCCACTTGAGTAGCAGCCAACAAATCTTCAACACATCCACTCAACTGATGATGGGTAAAACTGATCAGACACCCTAGCTAATTGGATTTCTTCTTTAAGTAAGCTAAGGTTCTCCAAGACATCTTAGACAACCATTAACACAACCCATGTAGGGCTTCCGTGCCGCCCACATGGCTCGAGTGGATTTTGTAAACATGTTTATAGTCTGAAGTATTTACATGGCACACTAGCACCATCTAGTAATAGCAAATCAGTATCTCCCCTTAAGCACAACAGTTGTCTTGAATGGACCACAAGAATTACGATCATGGCACCGAGCTTCCTCCTCCCTCCCAATTTAGAAATCGGACAGAAACTAGACATCAGATCCCTGAAAATGAGATCGGCTAAGTCAGCACAGATTGCAAATTACTGCAATTTAAAACAGGGCATTGCACTGGAGAGCCTGTGCATCACTGGAGTTCTTTTGCAGATGGAAGAGGGAATGACCCAAAAAGCAGGCACTCATGATGTACATCAACAACTTTTGCACATGTAAAAGGACCGCTCCACAACACAGTAAATGGTGCAATGTTACATTACACAGGCGTCCTTAAAATGTACTTGGGAAGGTGTCACATGACAGAGGCCATTAAAATGAGCAAGTAACCATTAGTTTATATTTTTTTTTACTGCAAGCAGTTATCGGGTTCATGGCCACAAAAGCAAATAAAATACAAACACCCATATAATAACATGTGTTTGTTCCACAAATGTAATTGAGAAGTACTGGTATTTGAGGGAAAGGGTAATATTTGGTCCCTCTGGATCTTTTCTGCAGCGTAAAACACTTGATCCTTCCCCCCTCCAATAAATCTAGGCTTTTGATGAAGCAACCTGGTTGGCTTCCATCCATCTTGTTGCGTCCTGCAAGTGATTAAACTCCACGAAGGCGAAACCACGGCTTTGACCTAGAGACAGCATTCAGATATAGACGGGATTGTGTTAGTCAGCGTGTTTAAAGCAGCCATTCATTCTGTCGCCACGTGTTATGTACAAATGTCTATTTGTGTGGCATGATAAAGAGGCCTTATTGTCTTTTTTTTGCCATGGAAGGGAACAGAACAATTTAAATTCATTTTCAAAAATGCACTTATAATTTTACACATTTTTTGTAGCATTTGTAACACAAGTATCAGTATCACCCTATCCTCTTCCAAGTTTATAGTAAAAGTCACTGCAATGATTTAGGTCGCCAGAAATGGACACTCCTAGATTCAGTTGTAACCTACCTGCATTAAAACATTTGAACCCTTCAAGTATTGTAGGTGCTTTCTAATACCAAGTCGTTCTCTAGTGTGTTGTAGCAACACTGCTCCCATCTCCAAACCAATATTGGGGCACTTAGTAACGCACACTTATTCCATGGTTAAAAGCGTACTGGAAATGTGCAGTAGCCAGGGACTTGGTTACAAATTCCCATCCCGACAGAGGTATCTAAGTCCCAGCCCCAGACGGTCAACATCAGGAACTCCCCATGAGCGACAAGCCCATGTCATGTCATAAAATTAATTGTATCTGTACTTTATAAGATGTGAAGTCACACAGATCTAATATTAGAACTGTTAGGCCGTCTTCTGTAACACCTTTGCATGAGGGTTGCCAGTAAGACACGAATAGGGGCAGAATCCTAACAATCATAACGATTACTTTCAGCAGACTGATTACACACTTGCCCACTTTCAATACCAGTGAAGGGCATTCGTTCTGCACAAAATCTCTTGGCGTCAATCCCAACTTAAAGAACTTTCTTTCACTGAACTGTCCCATAAACTTAATTAGAAAGGAAATACTAGTACACGTAATCTCTCACTGATTACAAGACTCAAATTATTTTATGTAGTGTTCTTCCTAACCCTTAACTGGATCATGGAAGTTCAGTGCCAGAAATGGGAAGGGCTGATCCACAGTCCACCATTCCTATTTATGAAATCACAAGTAACAATCCTGTTCCAGCTGCCTCTAATTTGCAGTTTTAGAATGCAACAAATAAGGCAGAAGACACTACAGCCTAAATTACTAAAAAAGATGGCTTGTTTCCAAAAATTTAGGATTGTATGGCAATACTGAAGACGACAATCCTCACCACTCCCTAAAGTAACAGCCAAAACTGTTGTAGGACAGATAATCCTTGCCATGTGCAAGCGTTCATGTAAATGCAGTGCTTAAAGGGTCAGTAATCTTCCCATGGTCCAAATGGCACAAACTCTGGGACCATCTCACTTTCAAGGTGAAGAGTCAGAAGGTCGCTCTCCCCATGACAGAATCCCATAAGCAAAAGCATTTCAGCAAGCACATCTCACCATAACTGCACGAGAGGAAGACTTAATGAAAGGAAGTTTTAATATCCAAAAATGTGTCAAGGATAGTGGTTGTGGGCCTTTAAATAGTAGACCACACAATCCGGACTCAGGGAAATTGGCTATTTCACTGACTAGAGCCACTATGAAATAATTTCAAGCATCATTGCAGTTATTTCTTTGAGCTCAACTGAAGCCTTATGAACGTTCAGATTATTTCTGCTTGCATAAATATTCTTAAACCCATGATACCCGCACAAAAGTTCATAACTGCTAATATTTTATCAGCAATCTTAAATAGATAAATTCCAAATGAAAACGGGACAAGGAGACAATTTGCAGATTTTTAATTAGTATTATTTTGACCATAATTTTTTTAACTGATGCATCCAGAGACGATGTTGAAAACTTTCAAGCAAAATTGATGTAATTTATTCGCTCTTCGTTCCACACGAGAAATATTTAGTTTTTTTTTTAATCTGCTGGTGCAATAAAGAGATTTCTGGAATTCTGCTTTTCCCATGATCCCTGCTTACTGAGCATTTAATATGGGGCATGCAACACAAAAGTACAATTTTTATCATTACATTTAATTTTCCTATTAGATTGCAAATAAAACAAATCCATTTTTTTATTGCCCGTTTTGAGCTGGTTTGAATATCCTGGTCAGGAATAGGGAAGGAGGCCACAGCAAGCTAGCTTAAAACTGCCTAGCTTCATTCCTATTGGGAGTTAAGATGAAGCTGCTTCAGCTCATATTCCAATAGAAATTGAACGTTGCGATCCTTTAAGACCATACCCAGGCAACTAAGTTTCCACTTTTGAAAGGAAAACTCTCAACTAGTCACACTACATTTAGCATTTCCCTATATCTCGGCCCCATAAATAATTAAATGCACACAGTAAAAACAAGTTTCAAAGGGGGGTATCTTTCACATAAATCAAAGCAGCAATTAACTGCTTTAAGAGATCACCAGCTATTTATCACCTTTTCATGGAGAGTATGCAGGACACCAACTTATCACTGTCAGTTTAAATTGGTTCCTCTTTGTAAGAATTAAATAACATAAAAGTGCCCTGTGTAATATTCTCAGCTTTCCCCGTGTATTTTGCAAGTTGCATTCTTACATTAACAGGGGATAAAAGGATGAATACTACACTCAAACTCTCAGCTCACCAGTAAATGGAAAGACTTGCTTCAATGTTAGAAAGAGTTTTTAATACAGGTGTGTGTATGGGTAGTAAACAGCACAAGAAATTGCTTTATTATAAAAGTGAAAATAATGCTTTAAAAAACCCTTGTTGCCTTCCATGGGTACTGTATATCCTCTAAATTTCTTAAATTGTACTCAGCAATTTCCTTCCATCTCCCGAATCACTAAAAAATTATCTTGCCTAATTTAGGTTGGTAGAACATAAAATTATGTGGTTTGGCAATGGGAGGGTTGCTGAGCCAGATTTTGTTGCTAACTCCCATAATACTGTTAAATACTTCCCAACTGCTCCACCAGATATGAAGTGTGCTACCCCATCCACACACCAGTACCTGTTGGTCTCCTGCAGACCCTACAACTAGTGAGGAAGCAGAAGAATAAGATCTTGTCCCAAAACTAGTCCTAGGAGCTGGCAAAAGATAATCCTGATGTTAACTAAAAATGGTATTGTAGAGAAAAGAACCTATTTATAGACTTGTGGGATTATAAAACAGAAACTGATAACTTAATAGATTTGGTATTTTCTTTGGAGTAGCTTGTACTTGAATGTAATGTGAAATGTAATGTGAAATTGTGTTTTGGAAGTGAAACACAAAGGGTCAAGCTGGCAAAATTTCCCAGAAATGAAAGAGCTTAACTTTTAATCGTTTAAAAGGTGTGGAATTACATTAAAAGGGCTCAAATCGCTCTACAGAAATATTAAATCCATTCAGAATGAGAATGTTTGCATGACAAGAGGGAGTGACTGGCTGTACAGAATATGTGGTCAAGTAGTGAATATAAACTCCAAATATTTTCCTAATGCTTTGTGTCATCCAAATATTGCAATATTATGGGTGCATACAGGGACAAGGTTCTGGCAATCCGAGTGCTTCAAGGGGCTGCACATTATGCACAGAAATAACTTAGCACAGTTGTTTTATAAACACTTACAAAATAGAAAATAGAAAATTTTTGTTCAAGAGTTCCCTACTTGTTGGGTAATCTACTAATACTACATCCCTCCAACCTATCCATTACAGGTCAACGGCAAGTTCATTTTTAACTGGTTTATATAGTAACATGTTCCTCAGCCATGGCAAAGGTCTGTGGGTCTTTCCTGAATGGGGAACAGGAAATGAAATATTTCGCTTTCTTTGGGAACACCTGCAAGAGCAGCCAAAATCTCACCTGATACTTTACACTTCATCACTCGCACGTCTTTGGGATGAAATTCGTCACTATCCTGAAATATTTCAAGAATCTGAAAGGAAATTTTAAAATCCATTGCTTTATTTTCCTGGAGATTTCAAGAGCCATGTAATTGGAAAATATCTGCATTTGTATATTTTTTACATTATAAGTGTAGCTTTAACATGTAGATATGGGAAGGTTCCAGGTTCAATCAGTGCACTCGGTGGCAGATGAGGACATTACAGTGTTGCTGTCAACAAAGGTTTCTACTCCCAACTTCTAGTTTTCTTCACCTCTATCTGAATCAGAAGCACTTGATATTTAACAGTTCCATTTACCCCATATCTAATAACAGAAGTGTCTATGCTCAGGAAAATAGAACATGCGATTTTAAAAAATTCCAATTTAGTTCGTAACTTTAGAAGTAGAATGCATGCTTTCCCCATGTCACACATAAATGTTCTGTAACCCCTACTATACAGTATCTGTGTAGCTCCTTTTATATTCGGTTGAGTGAAATGTTAGTGGCAGTGGGAAGAACAAAGAATAGAATGGAAGAATACAGGCTGTGAGAGACACAAGTATAATCCGTTCTGAAAGAGCAAACTGGTTCTTTCGAAGACAATAAATTTAAATGACTGCAGTTTGTTAATACCGCAAATACTGACTTAGGACAATTAGTTATTTGGCCAGGAAAGACATTGTCTTTTGAAGCAAGCCACAGGTGTCCACATGAGCTGCAGCATTGAACTTCACTGCTGCTATCAATTTTTAGAACTTCACACCCAAACATCCACTCTTTCCACAAAAGTCTTGTAAGCATGCCACACTTTGCAGCTCAGCAAGCCTGAATACAAATGTTGCATTTTCCCACAAACCTTGCAACAGGATATTGCTTGCTGCCTTGTACTCTGGTAATATCCCAGAAAGCAAAAGACTAAATGAATAGCTCCTGCAGTGGGAGAGGTCATTAAGGGCCAAGCACTTATGATTCTACCTCTAATTTTTCCAAATCAAACTGTTTGCTGGAGGACCATTTCACAGCAGGCGTACTTTAAGTTACCATCCATTTTCATTCAAAGTTGTAGCTAGCTGATTAGTAATTCCACTATGCATTCCAAACATATACTTTGTTTCCCCACCCCTCCAAAATATGAACAAATTATTCTATTATACGCTGTCTTCCTCTAAAATGACACATTGTAGACATTTTAATCCTCAAGCAGTTTTTTAAAAACTGTTCCGAACCCTTCCCTCTAATGTTCCTGTAACCCCAAGAAACCCAGATTTTAGTTAAAAAGTCATTAAAAAAATGTACACACATCCTCCCTGGTTGTTGATGGCAGAAGACCTCTTAACATAATTGTTTTGTTCTCCCTCTCTTCAGTTCCATCGTTTCTGTAATCATGGTCTTTGTAGTCACCATCACAGTACTGGCTTCCCTCAGCTCTTTCGAATCTGCCATCATCTTCACAATTCTGGAAGCAAGAGACATTTTTGTTCACCATGTAAGATTTTCAGTCTTTGTATCGGCACTAGAATTCCAGTAAAGCATAATGGTGGGCATGTGAAATGTTGATGCAATATCCATTTGAATGGTGAAAAGCATTAAGCAGCAGTTACAAAGGTTTTCTTCCCAAATTTGGTTGGTGTCTAGAAAAATATTTTCAGTGCACAACTCAGGTGAACCAGAAACCAATGGTGAATCAAGAGGATCACACAACTATAGGCTACGAGTTAAGTACAGAGTTACATTAGATATTTTAAAAAACTTATAGCATATTGGTGGCAATGCACTCGAAGCCTACCTACAATATTAACCAATTAAAGTTGGGATTAAACAAATACAGTGACACACCCAAGACTGATTACCAAAAAAGAATCTCATGAGTTTAGCTGATGCTGTAAACTACTGGAATAAATCCCAAACTATTTATAACTGCCACCTGAACCCAATTGGATCATTGCCATGAAATCTCTTCCATGTAGTAAATAAAGCGCAGAATGCCAGGGCCAGTTTGATTACATTTGTCAAACTTCTTTTGGCAGATGTTGACAGTCATGGCCAATGTGTGTAAATGAGGCATGACGACCATCACAAAGGGTTAACACCATTGTACAAATCTGGTTACCTTGAAATACCAGTTTTTAAACTATTGAATATATTCAAATATCACAAAAAGAGTTTAAAAAATCCCTGTTCATTAAAGAACCTTTAACATGCGACACAGTGACATCAGATTGAGCACCAAATCTCTGGATACAAGTGGACATGAATTAGGAAATAAAATAATGAACACACATGCATAGTAAAGGATGCAGAATAGGATGAGATGGCTGAACAGGATGACCCCATCTGCCCATTGATCCAGGACTGGTACACAACGCAAGACAGAAGCCATATTTTCTATTAAAAACTCAGAAGATACCATGCTGATACTCCAATAATACACCATGAACCACGAAGTAGCTGCTTTAAATTCCAGTCACAAGGAGGCATTGGGTAAAAGCCATACCATTACCCACAGAACAGCTGATCCACAACTGGAAACAGCTAAGCCAACAAATTACTGTCCCATCAGACTCCTCCGAATCAGCAGTAAATTGATGGAAGGTGTCATCCATCAATCGTGCCAAACAAAATCTACTCACCAATGACTGCTCAGACACTCAATTTGGATTCCAGCAGAAATACTCAGCACCAGACCTCAGACATGGAGGCAAGAGCTGAATGCCAATGCAGAGGTTACAGTAGCCGACCTTGATAAGAGGTAGCATTCACAGAACATAGCACCAAGGAACCCGAGCACTGAGGTCAATGTGGATTAAAGGGAAAATCCTTCAGTGGCCGTCACAAGAAACAACGGAAGGTGGGTGGATGTTGGAGGCCAATCAATGCAGCCCCACAACAGTACTGTTGGAATTCCTCCTGGAAACATCCTTGGACCAACCATCTTCAACTGCTTCATCAATGACCTTCTATCCTGTCATAAGGGCAGGAATACATTTGATAACCAGTGTTCAGTTCCATGCCCAACCCTTACAATAAAGCTGCCCATGTAGCCTACGGGACCTGGGCAACATCCAGACTTGTGCTGAAATGGCAGGTAACATTCATGCCACCCAAGCGTGAGAATGACCATCTTGAACAAGAGAGGGCTCAGCACTTTCCACTGACCAACATCTCTACCCACATCCCAAGAACACATTAAAAATTGTGTGGTCACTGAAGGCTTGTCTCCCTGTCAAAAAGTGCATCGACAAGAGAATGGGAGTAGGCCATGCATACACCCTCTGGGGCTACAGAAAGAAACCTAAATGAGCAGCTCTGGTCACAGCCAAGAAAGGTACATGGGAGTAATGCCAACTATTATTCCGACACAAGCAGGGGTGCATACCTCAGAATTCTCATAATTCCTGTAGTCTTGATGGCGGTCATTATTCCGATAGTCATTGCGGCGTCTATCACGGTCGTACTCCCTGTTGTGATTTGGTGGAGCACGATAATCAACGTCCTTATAGTCGTAGTCTCGTCTACCTCGTGACTCTCTATGCTCATCTCTGTTCCATTCAGAGCTGTAACGGCCACTCCGCTCACTTCGACTGGTTTCACTGCAAAAAAAACAGCAGCAATGCATTAGCTTTGCCAGAAAATTTTAATTCAAACAATTTGTACATTTAGATAGACCAGTGTATAGCATGATGAAATTGTAGGTTCCATGTTATCCTCATTATTCCCATATACAGGTAATCAATTTTCTGATTTGTCTCTAAAGCATTACAATATTCCTCATTCTAGGAAAATGCACTACATTAGTGAGACTAGAGTCATCCCCAATGGCTCAGCCAGTTTAATCAGCAAGTGATTGAGTCACACTGGCAAGAAAAGTCCCACCTTCAAACCCCTCTGTTCTGTGCTATTAACTGATTTCTGTTGCAGAGGTGGTAGAGGCTGATCTGGTTATCCCCAGGTTAGCGTGTGGCACTTGGTTGAGTCGGGTGAACATAGGTTCTAAGCTCCCTAGCGCAGCAGTGATCCTTGCTAGAAATTGTGCAGGTGCAGATACATATATAGTCTGGTTACTTGGGTTAGGTGGTGCAAGGTCACTATTGCAGGAAACTTAATTTTGATATAACTTCTAGTACTAGAAACTCAAGTCATCTGCAGGGGACCAACAGAATTGTTTTATAGGAACATTTCTTATTTTGATTGCCTCAAATGTGCAAGCATAACTAAAATTGCCCCTTGATTAATGTGTGTAAGAAAAACTAGGGTCTTACTAAAATCCATTTCATATATCTCACAGAGCATGTGAACCAAGGACTGCTTAGACTGTGTCCACTGAATTCTCTCCAAAAAAATATTAGCTGACATAACATTTTCAGGGAGCTAATTTGGAAAATGTAGAAGAGTCATTTTAAAATTAAACTGTACAAATGTTTTAAATAGGATTTAATCTCTAAAATGAGACTGTTCAATTAAATACACGGATAGCAATTTAATACTAAGCGGAAAAATGATCAGAATTAAATACCAAGCCAAAACTCTAGATGCATGGCAGAGGAGGCCTGTGGTATTTCTTTCAAATCAGGACAGATCAGCATGCATAATGGCACAATAACTATAATAACATTTATAACAGTATGATTTTCCACTTCCACAGATGCTTAAAGACCACAATGATTCCAGTTGAGGGGTGAATGTTTGAAAGATGGGTTATTAATAAATGTTTTAATGGCCTTGTTCTAACGGCAAGTAAGTCCTTTCCTTTACAAAAGCCAAGGCCTCAAAACAGCCCCCATCACCCATTGAGGACCACGGGTGGGGGTAAGGGATGGAAGGAGATAGCATACAGAACCCGAACAGAAGGAAATTACTGAATAGCATTAAGAAATTCTTACCGTTTATCATATTTATCATAGCCCATTGTTACTGGTTATGGTGAACTCAGTTCTTCCAAAGCTTTGAGTAGCAATCTAGATAAAAAGAAAAATATTCTGAACGCACGAACATGGATAAAATAAGCAGGAAACTGAATTTCCTTGTGACAGATAGGAACCCACTTCCTCCCTCCCTCCCACTCTCCAAAAAGCAGTTGAAACACATTTCATGATCCACTGTAGTTTCAGATCTTATGTCACAATATTGACAACACCCTTTGTCCATTGTTGCAGAACAATACCTCAATCTTCAAAAGATTAGCAAACCTCCAAACAACAAAAACACTCAAGCCCCCCACGATGGGAAGAGATACAAACATCTGGCATGGGTCACGATGCCCCAAAGGGAATGCCAGGCAAGATTCAAATTCTAGGCTTCAAATGAGGAACGTAAACTAATCTGGGTTAATTCTCTAAGGTGTCAATAGAATCATATGATTGGTATTTTGCCTGAAACATAAAATGCCCATTACTCTCCATTAGCTATGTATTTTCTGGGAAAAATGTTTGTGGTCCAATATTAACTTACAGTATCTAGCAACCTGGGCCCACCTTTTAACAGCTACAAATTCAGCATCACTATGTAAAAAGCGTTGTAGAGTGCAAGTGTTATCTGACATAAAAATGATTATTTGTGCGATCTTGAGATGTAGAGGTTATATGGTGCACACCGTGACGAAGAATAAATGCCAGAGGTAGTTACTCCAGAATTCGAATCAGACATTATATTCAAAGGAACAGTCTGCAATTTTAGTGCAGAATCAAATCTAATGATACACTGCAGGCTTAGGCTTGCCATTCTCCTCAACCACCTTCACGTCCCACAGTAAACTCCAAACCTGCGCCACTGCAAAGAAGCAACAAGTAGAGGTCAGTCAACCAAAATAGCTACTGTCCATCTCAGAGTAACCGTTTAAACACAGCAGCAAGCCCATGAGGTCTCCAGCATGTGGTGACTACACAAGAGGGAGGGAGCAAAAATGGATAATTACAGGAACAAGACAAGATGGCATTCAGTGCATGGGTTTGTATTTTAGTGAGTAAATCCCTCACACTTGGGTTTTAGAGACCAGGAACTTTAGTTAATTCTCAGTTGAAGGCCCAACAGCTACATGATTTAATCCAGCAGATTCAATGTATTGACATAAAAATTATTTCACAGCACATCAAATAGTGAGCTATCAATCTAATGCTATGTGTGTTTGTACAAGTGTTATTCCTTAACCAGTTCTTCAACATTAAAGACTAACATTAGCAAGTGCAATACGTGTGGCTTTGCACATAGGGAGTCAAAAGCAAGTGTTTTCAGGTGAAGCAAGAGTAGAAGCCGAGGGGATAACTAGACCAGAGCACACAGGCAAAATAAAGTCCCCATTTTAAAGTCATACATTTGGTCCTTATTTTTATAATGGACCGTAAATTGTGACTTCTCCGGGTGCGTATGATGTACACATCCACCTGAAGAGGCCCCGCATGTTCTGGGTAAAGGCGTCGCTGCATATGTGCCTAAACCCACCACTTGCGATCTGTCAAAGATCACACCCATCCCTGGGAGAAGGGCCTTTGCGGGCGGAAATTTGGGCTATTTGCCCAACACATGCCCAGTGAATGTCCTTAAAACTCTTACGCCTGGTAAAATTAAGCGTAAGGCCTACTTTTACCAGCTTAAGCATTTTAAAAGATAGAAAAAATACATTTTATGACTTTTTTATTAAAAACCCTGTCCATTAAGGCAAGTTTATTTAACACTATTAAAACATTTTTTTTTTAACATTCTAAAACATTTAATTTGATTAAATTTTTATCAATTTTAAATAAGTGTTTTTTTTTAAATTTACGTATTGTGTTTTGTTTTTGGTAGTATTCCCAATCATAGTAATGGGAGCTCCATACAAACGGAACTCACCATCAATGAGAATAGTCTATGTTCATTGGTCGTCCAGGCCCACGTGATCCCAGGATGCACATAGACTCCTGGGATGCGTGGGCCTCCGCATCTAGTCCTCGGAGTGGAAGTGTTCGTTCCTCTGGGACCGCCAGGTATTTCCGTAATTTTTCTTGTAGTCGAAGGCATCCGCCCACGGGAAGTCTCCAACTGCAATTTCTGGCCCATTTTTATTATAAATTCCTGCATTCACTCAATGAAAACTGTAATTACATCCTCCCACCAGTAGTGGCACTGCAGCACTTCCACTGGGGAGAGGTGAAATTACGGCTCAACAAGCTTTCATTATAAATGTGAACATACAAATTTATCATACAGGAAGTACATGCAGACACAAGACTTTTTATATATATTCTCAGTAATTTACTTCAGTTCCAGTTTCCCCCTTCACCCCAAGGCAAAAATCACAATATGTATTCAGCCAAACCAGATGAACTACTCCTCCAAAATTCCTTGAACAATATTTACTGCCCAAACTATGCTGCCAGGTCATTCACAGCATTAAAACTATTTCTTTAAATCAGCTCGTCAGATTCTGTGACACTTTCACAGGCAACCACGCAGAAATAATAAGAATGTATCCCAGCTTGTTGCTAACTGATATTTTAAATAAGGAACCCTCAGTACTTTTAGTACAAAACTGTTTGAAATTCCTATTGAGTAAAAAATATCTGCACGCATATGGCAGGTATTATTTTGTCTAATTAGTCTGTAAGAATTCAATAACTGTTTGCCATTTTCTTGTGCTCGAGGTTAAGTGTGTGTTGGGAAATGGAGCATCTTCCATTTTAGATATCATAGACGCCAAGCAAGATTTGATGCTGAACTCCTCCCCAACACTGTGCCCACCTCAAAAGTATATCATTAGTACCATCATAGCATTATCTGCGGACAGAAGAGATAATGTTCCAGATTCATATCTTTCTTCAGGATTAAAAAAGCATATTAATAGAATCAGAAAAAATGGAGGGGAGGGGAAAACATAAGGAAGTACAAGCAAAATGATTGTTGGATGATATAGCAGACCATCTCAGTCAAGCATTAAAGAAATAAATACGGTAAGATGAGAAAATTGAAGAACTGGAAAACAGTTGGGTTCACCAGCTCTAAAAATCACTGTCGATATATATAAAAATTCAATAGAAAAAGATGTATGCCAGAGGACTGGTGAACAGCAAACGTAATTTCCATCTTCAAAAAGGGAGATGGAACTAATCAAGGGAACCGTAGAGCAGTTAGCTTAATGCCAGTGGTAGGAAAGGTACTAGAACATTTGCCAAAAGATTACATAAGACCATAGAAACGCAGAATACAGCAAAAAAGAAAGTCAGTATGGATATCTACAACAACTTGTATTTACATAGCGCCTTTAATGTAGTAAAATGTCCCAAAGCTCGTCACAGGAGCGTTACAAGACAAAAATTTGACACCGAGCTATATAAGGAGAAATTAGACAAGTAGGTTTTGATAGCGTCTTAAAGGAGGGAAGAGAAGTAGAGGGGCAAGGGGGGCATTTAGGGACAGAATTCCAGACATGGGACTGCACTCACCTAGGTCTATTTTTCTTAGCCAGAGAATCACCTGAAATGGCTTCTCTTCCCGCTCACATATAGGTGTCCCTCAAGGATCTATCCTTGGCCCCCTCTTATTTCTCATCGACATGCACCTCAGCGTCATCATCCAAAACCACAGCGCCAGTTTCCACATGCACGTTAATGACACCAAGCGCTACCTCACCACTTCTCTTGACCCCGCCATGGAAATGCTGAAATAAGCTTCTGACTACATATCCACACCATAACAAAAACCATCTATTTCCACCTCTGCAACATCGTCCATCTCCGCTCCTGCCTCAGCTCATCTGGTACTGAAACTCCCAAATGTCTTTATTATCTCGAGACTAGACTATTCCAATGCACTCCTGGCTGGCCTCCCAACATTCTACCTTGGGATGACCTCAAGTTTACCTAATACTCTGATGCTCATGTCCTAACTCGCACCAAGTCCTGTTCACCCATCATCCTGGAACTCACTGGCCTACATTAGTTGCTGGTTCAGTAACGCCTCAATTTTAAAATTCTCACCTTGGTTTTCAAATCCCTCCATGGCCTCGTCCCTCCCTAGTTCCGTAATTTCCTCCAGCACCCCCAAGCTATCTGCGCTCCTCTAAGTTCTGCCCTCTTGAGCATCCCCGATTATAATTGTTCCAACTATTGGTGGCAGTGCCTTGTTTGCCTAGGCCGTTAAACCGTCTCAAGTGGAAATAAAAGATACCTTCGCACTATTTCAAAGAGAGCAGGGGAGTCATCTCCGGGGTCCTGACCAATATTTTCCCTCAATCAACATTTAAACAGAAGGTTACATTTAACCAACCTTACTGAATTCTTTACAGAAATTGCAAACTGTAAACAAGGTCTAGACCAGTGAATGTGGACTCAAAAGGGCCTCGATATTCTCATATATACCAGTGATTTGGACTCAGTAATTTGAGGTATGGTAGCAATTTGCAGATGATTCCAAATTGGAAGGAATAGCTAATAATGTAGAAGACTGCACCAAAATACAGGAAGACAAACAGTCTTTCAGAATGGATGGATAAATGGCAAATTAAATTCAATATACCGAAGTGCGAGGTGGTTAATTTATGTAGGAGGAATAAGGAAGCCACATGTCTTTAAGGTAAGAAACTAAATTGGGTAGAGCAGAGATCTAGGAATAAAGATACATAAATTGCTAAAAGTAGCAACACAAGTTGATAAGGCTATAATGAGTGCAAAAGTACTTAGGATTCATTGCTAAAGGAATAGAACACTAAAGCAGGGGCAGGGGGAGGAATATAGAAACATAGAAAATAGGTGCAGGAGTAGGCCATTCGGCCCTTCCGAGTCTGCACCACCATCAATAAGATCATGGCTGATAATGTTAAATGTATTTAGAGCCCAAGTTAGACAACACCTGGAGTACGGTGCACAGTTCCAGTCTCCACACTACAAAAGGATATTGAAGTACTGGAGAAAGTGCAAAAAAGATTTACCAGGATTTGAGCAAAATTGAGAGAATGCAACTACTAGGAAAGACCGAGTCAGCTGGAGCTCTTTCTCTGGAAATGAGACTAAGGGGAGACCAAATAGAGATACAGAGACAGCGTTGAAAATCCAGAGTTCCGGAATCCGGACCGATCAGTGGCAGGGTCGTACGGATTCCGGACGCCGATCTCGGGGTCCCTCCACTGTCTGACCATGGGCCTCGCCTCACCGCCCTCACCTCGGGGCCCGCCTGAACACCTCCTCGGTGGCGAGGCCTTGCCCGATGACTTCATCAACAGGGCCGGCGCGCCCCCCCCGCGCGCCCGCCCGCCCCATTCTGACATTTCGAAATCCAGAAATACCTGATCCTGGGCTCGGGTGTTTCTGGATTCGTGACATCAGACAGACGATCGAAAGTCCGGAAAAGCCCAGAATCCACAACAGCCTCGGTCCCGGATTCTCGACGCTATACTTGTATTTAAAATTACGAAGAGGTTCAATATGGTGGAGACCGTTTCCACTTGTGGGCGGGCGAGTCTAGAACAGGGGCGGCATAAATACAAGATATGTACGAACATATCAAATAAAGAATTGAGAAATTTATTTAGGGAGGGGTGAGAATATGGAAATCGTTGCCACACAAGAGTGGCAGTGATACGTACATGAAGGAGACGAGAAGAGAGAGATACAAAGACAAATGGGCAGGTGATTGGAGCAGGAAGAAGCTTATGAGGAGTATAAACTCTGGTACAGACCAGTTGGGCCGAATGCCGTGTTTCTATGCTGCAGACAGATTCTATGCAATTCACAGTTCTGCAGTGACAGGAAAGAGATCTTTTGGAATTAAAAAAACATATTTATATAAGAGGGCAGACACAACTCTCGATCACACATTTAGTCTGCATAAAATGTAGTAAAACAGAACGCAAAATATGGAAAGAAAATTATACAGCTAACAAAAAAATACATTAAAAAAACACAAATCCCAGCCATCTCAAAGCATATAAGGCAAAACCTGATTAAAAAAACATTTATGATTTTGCAAAGATACGCAATAACTGTAATTTCTAATAATCCCTTCCCACTAAATAAAAGTAGATTTTAATCTAAGGTAGCTAGCTACCCGAGATGACAGTGCAGTACGGTGCAAGATGGTGTGTAGCTGTGCTCAGTAGTTGTCTGTGCTGGCCCGGCTTGCAATGGCTGCACCCTCCCACCGTCCTGCCATCCGGCTCTTTACCTCGTTCAACGCTCACTTTTGCTTTTTTTCCTCTCCTTGTCCCCACGAAACGCTGGGCCAACACAAACGGATCGCCAAATGCCGTCGACGCGGAGCCGAGAATGGCCGGTGACTTTCGCCCGACGATGGAGTAAAGCACCTCAGCCTCCCCCCACTTCGGCTTCGCAGCTTCACAGCAACAAAATGGCGCTGGCCGGCCGTCGTCGTCGGGTCGGAGCTGAGGAGAGCGCGCGGCACGCCGGGAGAAAGAAAATCCGCCCCGTCGATGGACGTGGAAGGACGTCGCGCGGCACGCCGGGAGAAAGAAGGTCCGCCCATTGTCTCCAGCCTGTAATCCGCGGTGAAGACGACGACGCGCGGCACGCCGGGAGAAAGAAAGTCCCCTCGGAAATGGTTCGGGTCAATCTGTTGGGAGCTGTAGTCCAATGTTTGAGGGACTTTATTCCTCTCCTTCACTTATTGAATAGATTGGGCCTATACTCTCATTGAAACATACTGAGGGGGATTGAGAGGGTAGATGCTGAACATAAGAATTAGGAGCAGGAGTAGGCCGTACGGCCCCTCGAGCCTGCTCCGCCATTCAATAAGATCATGGCTGATCTGATCATTGTCTCAGCTCCATTTCCCTGCCCGCACCCCATAACCCCTCATCCCCTTATCGTTTAAGAAACTGTCTATTTCTGTCTTAAATTTATTCAATGTCCCAGCTTCCACAACTCTATAAAGCAGTGAATTCCACAGATTTACAACCCTCTGAGAAAAGAAATTTCTCCTCGTCTCTGTTTTAAATGGGCGACCCCTTATTCTAAGATCATGCCCTCTAGTTCTAGTTGCCCCCATCAGTGGAAACATCCTCTCTGCATCCACCTTGTCAAGCCCCCTCATTCTTATACGTTTCAATAAGATCCCTTCTCATTTTTCTGAATTCCAATGAGTAGAGGTCCAATCTACTCAACCTTTCCTCATAAGTCAAACCCCTCATCCCCGGAATCAACCTGTACGTTCTCAGTTTCGTGTGGATGGGGCTCAGGGCTGGTCTGAATGCCCTGTTTTTTTTTTTAATTCGTAGCCAATCGTTCCAATTCTTTGTCAAATCACAAACGCCAGAGATCACCTTGCACATGCCAAGGATCACTCTGCGCCAATGCTCTTAGCCAAAAGGCCTAGAGCCACTGCACCGTTCCTGGAAGTACTGCAATACCAGGTTCGTGCCATGGAGGTGGATGGGTCAGGTCCCCCACACACCTCCGTGGAGGTGGATGGGTCAACCCACCCCACCCACCTCCTGTTTCAAAAATGCAAGCATATACCTTCCTGACCAGGTCATGGTGGCTGGTCGTGTTAGTTATGCATGATCTTAGCCAAAAGGCCGAGAATGCCCTGTTGCACCACAGTCTCTCAAACATCTTTTTACTCATGATGGATTGGCTAGCGCCAGTGTCGAGTTCCATGGCTACGGGTAAGCCATTCAATTTTACGTTTAGCATTGTAGGTGGACATTTCGTCGAAAATGTGTGCACCCAGTGTACTTCAGCATCTGCCTCCTCTCTCTGAGGCTCAAAATTGCTTTGATCCACCATGGACCGATTTTCCTGTGCCACGTGGTGGTTAGCAGGTTTTGCAAGCTCGTTGGAGGTGCCCCATTATTCCACAGCTCTTGCAAATATACCCTTTGAAGCGGTATGAATGGCTGAATGGAAGCCTCCACAACGCCAACAAGGTGTGAATTGCCTTGCATTCATCCTTTGTTGGGGACTCTGAGTCATCTGTGTCACCTGAGGCCTGCTGGCAGTTGCAGACTCGTGGGTACTGCCCTGTACATTTCTGCTCGCAATCACAGTTCCAGTTAATTTAGGAAAATTGCTAGCACTTGTGTGCTGAGAGATTTATTTGGTGTTATCACTGGTGGGCAGAAACGCCTGTGCTATCACAATGGCCTTACTGAGGGTCGGTGTCTCTACAGTCAAAAGTTTTCGTAGGATGGTCTCGTGGCCAATGGCCAGTACAAAAAAGTCTCTGAGCATTTGTTCCAGGTAGCTATCAAACTCACATTGTCCTGCAAGTCGCCTTAGCTTGGCGACGTAACTCATCACTTCCTGACCTTCAGATCGCTGACACGTGTAGAACCGATACCTCGCCATCAGCATGCTCTCCCTCGGGTTAAGATGCTCCCGAACCAGTGTACACAGCTCCTCATAGGACTTATCCGTGGGTTTCACCGGAGCCAGAAGATTCTTCATGAGGCTGTAGGTCGGTGCTCCGCAACTGTGAGGAGGACCGCTCTCCTTTTTGCAGCGCTTCCTTCTCCGTCCAGCTCGTTGGCTACAAAGTACTGGTCTAGCCGTTCGACATAGGCTTCCCAGTCCTCACCCTCCGAGAACTTCTCCAGGATGTCCACAGTTTGCTGCATCTTTGCGTTGGATTCGTATTCTCGTCGCCAGTTATTGTGTTCCTGACACAGATGAAGCCGCACACAGGGAGGTTAAAGTAACAGTGACCTCAGTCTTTAATAAAACACTCCAGAGCGAGGAACAGGCCTTAGGGTCCGGCTTATATACAGTGCTCCCAAGGGATGCTGGGATCCCTTGGGACTTCAGGGGATGAGCTCCCTGGTGGCAGAACATGGGAGTGTGCTTTACAGATACACAACACTATCCTTTTGTGTTTCATGCACAAGTACATCCAGGTCCCGCTGTACTGCGGCACTTTGCAATCTTTCTCTATTTAAATAATAACTTGCTCTTTGATTTTTTTCTGCCAAAGTGCATGACCTCACACTTTCAAACATTATACTCCATCTGCCAAATTTTTTCCCACTCACTTAACCTGTCTATGTCCCTTTGCAGATTTTTTGTGTCCTGCTCACACATTGCTTTTCCTCCCATCTTTGTATTGTCAGCAAAGTTGGCTACGTTACACTCAGTCCCTTCTTCCAAGTCATTAATATAGATTGTAAAAAGTTGGGGTCCCAGCACATAAGAACATATGAAATAGGAGCAGGAGTCGGCATTTGGCCCCTCGAGCCTGCTCCACCATTTAATAAAATCATGGCTGATCTGATCATGGACTCAACTCCACTTCCCTACCCATTCCCCATAACCCTTTACTCCCTTATCGTTTAAAAATCTGTCGATCTCCACCTTAAATATATTCAATGACACAGCCTCCACAGCTCAGTGGGGCAGAGAATTCCACAGATTTACAACCCTCTGAGAGAAGAAATTCCTCCTCATCTGTTTTAAATGGGCTGCCCCTTATTTGGAGACTATGCCGCCTAGTTTTAGTTTCCCCTATGAGTGGTAATATCCTCTCTGCATCCACCTTGTTGAGTCCCCTCATTATCTTACATGTTTCGATAAGATCACCTCACATTCTTATGAACTCCAATGAACCTGAACCTATCTTCATAAGTCAACCCCCTCATCTCTGGAATCAACCTAGTGAACCTTCTCTGAACAGCCTCCAATGCAAGTATATCCTTCCTTAAGTACGGAGACCAAAACTGTACGTGGCCTCACCAATACCCTGTACAGTTGTAGCAGGATTTCTCTGCTTTTATACTCTATCCCCCCTGCAATAAAGGCCAACATTCCATTTGCCTTCCTGATTACTTGCTGTACCTGCATACTAACTTTTTGTGTTTCATGCACAAGGGCTCCTGGGTCTCTCTGTACTGCAGCGGTTTGCAATTTTTCTCCATTTAAATTATAATTTGCTTTTCTATAATTTCTGCCAAAGTGGATAACCTCACATTTTCCCACATTATATACCATCTGCCAAATATTTGCCCACTCACTTAGCCTGTCTATATCCCTTTGCAGATTTTTTGTGTCCTCCTCACAAATTGCTTTCCCACCCATCTTTGTATCATCAGCAAACTTGGCTACATTACACTCGGTCCCTTCATCCAAGTCATTAATATAGATTGTAAATGGTTGAGGCCCCAGCACCGATCTCTGCGGCACCCCACTAGTTATTGTTTGCCAACCGGAAAGTTAGCCATTTATCCCGGCTCTCTGTTTTCTGTCAGTTGGCCAATCCTCAATCCATGCTAATATATTACCCCTAACCCCGTGAACTTTTATCTTGTGCAGTAACCTCTTATGTGGCACCTTATCGAATGCCTTCTGGAAATCCAAATACACCACATCCACTGGTTCCCTCTTATCCACCCTGCTCATTACATCCTCAAAGAACTCCAGCAAATTTGTCAAACATGATTTCCCTTTCATAAAACCATGCTGACTCTGCTTGATTGAATCATGCTTTTCCAAATGTCCAGTTACTGCTTCCTGAATAATGGACTCCAGCATTTTCTCAACGACAGATGTTAGGCTAACCGATCTATAGTTTCTTGCTTTTTGTCTGCCTCCCTTTTTAAATAGGGGTGTTACATTTGCGGTTTTCCAATCTGCTGGGATCGCCCCAGAATCCAGGGAATTTTGATAGATTACAACCAATGCATCCACTATCTCTGCAGCCACTTCTCTTAAGACCCAAGGATGTAAGCCATCAGGTCCTGGGGACATGTCCGCCTTTAGCCCTTTATTTTACCGTGTACTATGTCTTTAGTGATAGTGATTGTATTAAGTTCCTCCCTCCCTATAGCCCCTTGATTATCCACTATTGAGATGTTTTTAGTGTCTTCTACCGTGAAGACTGATACTAAATATTTGTTCAAAGTCTCTGCCATTTCCCTGTTCCCCATTATTAATTCCCCAGTCTCATCCTCTAAGGGACCAACATTTATTTTAGCCACTCCTTTTTATATACCCATGGAAACTCTTACTATCTGTTTTTATATTTCATGCTAGTTTACTTTCATAGGGCTCAATTTTCCCGAAGCCCATTTTCTGGCATATTACCAGAGTTACGCCCATTTTTCTAGGCCAGAAAAGTGCCAGAAATAATTTGCCAAAGTTTCCCCGATGTATAATTCGAATTTAGCGCTACGCTGCATATCCAGCGTCCTTGGGGGGATGGAGCCTGCTGTCTGCGCCAAAAAACGAAGCCGCACCTTCTGAGCATGTGCGGAAAAAAATAGTTACGTTTTTGACGTCGTTCCAATGGACGCATACGCTCAGTACAGCTCGGATTTGGCAATCAGCCATTTTTAAAGCGCCAATTGTGTGTATGAGAACGTTGAGTGCTGTTGAGAGCATTGAAAAAATCATAGCTGCAGCAATACACGATGTAACGCGGTGCAAGGACCAAGAATTTCTTACAGGAAGAAGTGGAGGCACCAATTACTTTGATTGAGAACAGATGGCAAGAGCTGGACACCAGCAGAGGTCACATAAAAATTTCACCCAAAGAAATGAAGAAACACTGGAACCAATTTGCACAAGATTACTGTGCAATGGTGACCACTACGAGATCTGGAGGCCAGTTAAAAAGAAGTGGCAGAACCTTGGTCAAGTAGTTAGTGTAAGTAATATTTTCATTTATTCAATGGAATTGCAATTGTAAATGTGACCATCTATATGTCCCACCCAGTTGGCACATAATAAAAGGGAAATAACTCGAACAGGAGGAGGCCCGGCAAATCTGCAGCCACTGACACCCTTGGAAGAGAGGGTCGCTGCTTTGATGGGGTCCTGCCTGGAAAAAAGCAATCAGTACTGCACAATCTGGGCCCACACTCGAGGGAGAGGTAAGTCCTGCAAATTCATCATGGTCCTTCAAATCATCCTGCTGCCTGGCCTGCGATGTGTGAGCCTACTCATGCCACCCACCCTGCCCTCTCCTCTGCTGCTAACCACTTGGCTATTCTGTTATATTTTGCAGAACGTGAGGCCAACCCTGATGATGCAGAAGAAGATTCAGATGCAGAAGAGCCTGAAGATGAGAACATCTTCCAATCCAACCCTCCAGATCAACATGGGGGTGAGGGGGAGGGGATGGAACTGGATGAAGCTCCCATTGTTGTACTGACTTTGGAGGAGGTGCTGTTCATGGAGGTGACAGCCCCTTCTGTGACTAATGGTTTAGATGTTGGTGGGACATTCCATGGTTTAACACCTTCCGAAGCTGCGGGTCCCAGTGGTGTGGTGCAGTGAGGCACACCCAGGGCCCCACCTTCCGAAGTTGCGGGTCCCAGTCGTGGGGTGCAGCGAGGCACACCCAGTGCCCCACCTTCCAAGGTTGCGGGTCCCAGTGGTGGCATGTAGCGAGACAACCCAGGGCCCCATCTTCTAAGGTTACCGGTCCCAGTGGTGGGGTGCAGCGAGGCACACCCAGGGCCCCACGATCCCAGGCTGCGGGTCCCAGTGGTGAGGTGCGAGTCACACCCATGGGGAGGAAGAAAAGAGCTCGACCGTGTTCTCCTGAGTTGCAGGATCTAACAGATGTGATTCAGATGACGTCATTGAGTGCGGAGAGATTGACCTTACCTGATCAATCCTGGACTCCATCAGTGGGGTGAGTGATGAGGTAGCGGGACTGTCGGGAGAAGTAACAGCAATGACATGAGAAATGGAAATGATATCCGCGACGGTCAGTGAGGGAATGGTGGCCTTGAGGGAGGGAATTTCAAAGGTAGTGCAAACCATGTTACTGACCATGAGGGAGGGAATATTGCAAGTCGTTGAGACACTGTCAGGGCGCATGAGGGATGGCATGTTGGAGTTAACTGCTGCAATAAGGGAACACGCCCTGATCCCACGCCCATTGGCAGAATCAACTGTCAATCCCACTCCAATCCCCACACCAGCCTCTGAAGAGCCCCAAGCCAGGCCCTCCAACTTGCCGCTTGGGCCCTCCAACTTGCCGCCTGACGCCGACGCGCCCCCCTGCCCCCCCCGGCTGCCGTCAAGAGGTGCGTATTCCTGAGATGTTAGTAAGAATAAGCTTGGTACCAAGCCCAGAAACACTGTGCCACCGCCTGTGGGCAGGGATGGTGGAGTGTCCAAGACCGAGCGCAGCGGGCGGTCTTAGAATAAGGGGGTGGTGAGATGGGTGCAGCCTTTCTTTGCTGCTGTTGTTGTTATTATTGTTACTGTTGTAACTGTTCTCAAATTAAAAGTTTTTTGTAAGTTATGTAAATTTACAAGTTTATAAAGTTTTTAAGTAATCTTAAAGAGTGATCTTAAAGTAAAGTTTGATGCAAGAATAATTTTATTAAAGTTGTTAAGTACAAAAGAACTGTTTGTTAAACTTTTGAATAAAATATATTTTACATTAAAACTGAATCATGTTCCATTAACACAGCACAACATTACGGAATAGCTCCAAACAGTAAACATGTCCATGTGGAATAGTTGTCGCTGAGCCCTCAGGCATCAGTAAAGTGTTCACAGGTGAGCTGCCGGTGCAAGGCTCGAGTAATCATCAAAGCGGCTCGGTGACCCGCCCTCCTCTGTTGTCGTGCTCTGGCCTCAGGCATGCATGGCTTCCTCATCCTCGTCGTCCTCCTCCTCCTGCTCGTCACCTGCACCTTCCACATCATTATCATCAGCCACTCTCACCACAGGTGGTTCTTCCACTACCAAATGCTGCTGCCTCATAATGGCTACGTTATGCAGCATGTAGTACACAGCAGTGAACTGACCGACAATCTCAGGGGAGTACAGCAAGTAGCCTCCAGAATGGTCCAGGCATCGGAAACGCTGTTTCAATATGCCAATGGTCCTCTCTGTGATGCTGCGCGTCGCAATGTGCGACATATATTCACAGTCAGCTTCCGTTCGGGTTACACGTAGGGGCGTCATGAGCCAGGTGGCGAGGCCATACCCTTTGTCTCCCAGTAGCCAGCTCTACCCTTCTGGCTGCTGTCATGTATCTCACACTACTGTACATAACTGTATCTTACCATGCTATACATGACTGTAACAAGAGATGACCTGTAACCACTAGCTTACCTTACCACCAGGGGTGCACTTGCAGGAGACACTGCATATCTGTCCCAGACAGGTATATAAGGACAGGTCTCGGGCAAGTGTGGCATTCGAGAGCTGTGTAATAAAGGTGCAGGTCCTGAGTGACCTTGACTTCAGCATGTGCCTCGTGTGAATCTGTACTATGGGGACAGGACTTTACGAGTTACGGGATTACAGAATCCACAGAATGGCGAACAACGGCTCAGATGAAAAATACAATGCTGGAGATAATTGGGAGGACTTTATGGAAAGGCTCCAGCAAAGCTTTGTAACCAAAGACTGGTTAGGCGATGACAAGGCAGACAAGAGAAGAGCCCATCTCTTGACCAGCTGTGGCTCGAAAACATATGGCACCCGAGAAACCAGCAAGCAAGTCATTTGAAGAGTTGAGCACACTGGTAAGAGACCACCTGAAGCCAGCGAGCAACCTACACATGGCCAGACACAGGTTCTACAACTACAGACGCTGTGTGGGCCAGAGCGTACCCAACTTTGTGGCGGAACTTCGGAGGTTGGCTAGCTTATGTGAGTTCTCCGATGAACTAAGGAGAGAAGTACTGAGAGACTTTTTTATTGAAGGAATAGGCCACGCAGGCATATTCCAAAAGCTCATAGAGACCAAGAACTTGACCCTAGAGGCAGCAGCACTGGTTTCACAGACATTCTTGGCAGGAGAAGAAGAAACGAGGTTGATCTACACTGCGGGTACGACAACTAACGAAACATCGGAACAAGGGGTTCATAGCGTGAAACAAGCTGCTACCCCCACACACAGACAAAGGCAGGAGAGCAGGCCGTCAACAGCAGGCAGTGGCGCCAGAAGCCATCAAGGGCCACATGAACGGCCGTTCACACCTCATCAATCCACAATGCAAGCAATCAACTACAAACTGAGAGAAGCTCAAGAGACATCAGCCAGACGCAGCTCATTCTTTGGAAACAATGGAAGCGGTCTGTGCTGGAGATGTGAGGGAAGGCACTCATCAAGGGGGTGTCGATTTCAGCATGTTGTTTGCAGAAACTGCGACTATACAGGGCATCTGGCCCGCATGTGCAGAAAAACGGCAGCTCGGCTGGTATATGAATCGGAAGGGTCGGAAAGCAGACCAGAAGACGGTGGGGACAGTACCCGGGACACCGATGTACAGCGGGTCAACACGATCAATGGCCACTGCTCCTACAACAAGATGCCTCCAATAATGATGAGGGTCCTACTCAACGGGATACCCGTCAACATGGAGCTGGATACGGGAGCGAGTCAATCTCTCATGAGCGCTCAACAATTTGAACAGCTGTGGCCGCACAAAAGAGACAGACCAAAACTCACAAGGGTCGACACCAAACTAAGGACCTATACCAAAGAAATCGTACCAGTCCTCGGCAGCGCCATGTTCTCAGTCACACACAAAGGGACAGTGAACCGACTTCCCCTGTGGATTGTCCCCGGAGATCTCCCAGCACTGCTGGGGAGAAGCTGGCTGGCAAAACTAAACTGGAAATGGGATGATGTTCACGCCATGTCGTCAGAGGAATGGACCTCCTGCTCAACAGTTCTAAGTCGATTTGAACATCTCTTTCAGCCAGGTGTGGGCACCTTCAAAGGGGCTTACGTCAAAATCTACATCACACAGGATGCTAGACCGGTCCATCACAATGCTAGAGCTGTGCCCTATGTGATGAGGGAAAAGATTGAACATGAACTGGACAGGCTTCTGCGGGAAGGCATTATCTCACCCATGGAATTTAGCGACTGGGCAAGTCTCATCGTCCCGGTCATGAAGCCTGATGGATCCGTACGAATCTGTGAGGACTACAAATCTACCATAAACAGAGTCTCCCTACAGGACCAATACCCGCTGCCCAGAGCAGAGGACTTATTTGCCACATTGGCTGGAGGAAAACTTTTCTCAAAACTAGATCTCACATCTGCATATATGACACAAGATGCAACATGGAGAGTCTGCTCAAGTCCATTCCGGGGATGGTTGTATTTCAAGACGACATACTTATCACGGACAGGGACACCGACTCCCATCTCTGCAATTTGGAGGAAGTACTAAAGCGGTTGGATCGGTTAGGCCTAAGAGTTAAGAAATCCAAGTGCCTGTTTCTCGCGTCCGAGGTTGAATTTTTGGGCAGAAGGATTGCTGCTGATGGAATCCACCCAACAGAGTCCAAAACCGAAGCAATTCGCCTGGCACCCAGGCCCCGGAATGAATCAGAACTGCGCGCCTTTCTCAGGCTACTCAATTACTGTGGGAACTTTATGCAGAACTTAAGCACGCTGCTGGAGCCTCTCCATGTGCTACTCAGAAAGGGGTGCGATTGGTTTTGGGGGGACGCCCAGGAACGCTCCTTCAATAAGGCACGCAACCTTCTGTGTTCCAACAATGTTTTGGCTTTCTTTGATCCAGGTAAAAAGCTAATTCTTACATGTGATGCGTCAGCGTACGGGATCGGATGTCAATAGTGCGGGTAAATTACAACCCATAGCTTATGCCTCCAGGTCACTTTCGCGGGCGGAGCGCGGGTACGGAATGGTGGAGAAGGAAGCGTTTGCGTGCGTGTACGGTGTCAAAAAGATGCACCAATACCTTTTCGGGGCCAAGTTCGCATTAGAAACCGACCACATTAGAATGTTCGCATTAGAAACGTCCCTACTATCCGAAAGCAAGGCAATAAACGCCAACGCCTCGGCGCGCATTCAACGGTGGGCACTCATGCTGGCGTCTTACGATTACACCATTAGGCACAGACCAGGCACAGACAACTGTGCCGATGCGCTTAGCAGGCTACCCCTGGTGACCACGGAAGGGTCTGACGAACAGGACTGTGAGATATTCATGGCAATCAATGCCTTTGAGTCCACAGGTTCGCCCATGACGGCTCGCCAAATCAGAGCCTGGATGACCAGCGACATCACGTTATCCTTAGTAAAAAGATGTGTCCTAACTGGTGACTGGGCAGAGGCTCGCGATGCCTGCCCCGAGGAGATCAAACCTTTCCATAGGCACATACATGAGCTGTCACTTCAAGCAGACTGCCTGATGTGGGGCAGCCAAGTAGTTATGCCTCTACGAGGCAGAGAGGCATTTGTCCGGGAGCTCCACCGCGAGCACCCGGGGATTGTTCTCATGAAGGCCATAGCCAGATCCCACGTCTGGTGGCCTGGCATTGACGCGGACTTGGAGCTCTGCGTCAGATGGTGCACCATTTGTGCCCAACTCAGTAATGCCTCCAGGGAGGCCCCCTTGAGCCCCTGGCCCAGCAAACCGTGGTCGTGGGTGCACGTAGACTATGTGGGCCCATTCATGGGCAAAATGTTCCTCGTAGTTGTAGATGCATTTTCAAAGTGGATCGAATGCACCATTTTAAACTCGAGCACCACCTCCACCACTGTGGAGAGCCTTGGAACCATGTTCGCAACGCACGGCATTCCTGACATATTGGTCAGTGATAATGGCCCGTGCTTCACCAGCACAGAATTCCAAGATTTTATAAGTGACCACGGTATAAATCACATTAAGACGGCACTGTTCAAGCCGGCCTCCAACGGCAAGGCGGAGCGAGCAGTGCAGATCATTAACCAAGACATGCTCAAAATCCAAGGTCCCACGCTGCAGGGCCACCTGTCGCGACTGCTGCTGGCATGCAGATCTCGTCCGCATTCAATGATTGGAGTTGCTCCTGCGCAACTATTAATGAAATGGACCTTAAAGACAAGGCTCTCATTAATCCTCCCAGACATGCATGAAATCGTTGAGGCAAAGCACCGTAAGCTAACCGAGTACCATGACCGAAATTCGAGGGGGAGGTGGAATGAGATAGGGGACAAAGTGTTTGTGCTAAACTATGGCAGGGGTCCCAAATGGCTTGCAGGGACAGTAACAGGCAAGGAAGGAAACAGGCTACTGGTGGTACAAATGGTCAATGGCCAAACCTGCCGGAGGCATGTAGACCAAGTCAAAAGTAGATTTACCAACAACACTGCTGAACCAAAGGCAGACTTCAATGTGGAACTCACACCACACCTGGTGGACAGACAGAGGGAACAACCTGAGGAAAGGGCAATCCCAACAGACAGCCCAGACGAGACATCAACAATCACACTGAACGAAACAGACAGCCCACGCGAGATACCAGCAATCACCCGAAAGAACAACAGGCACCAAGGCAAACAACTGAACCACAACTAAGACGCTCCACGCGAGAGCGTAGACCACCTGAGAGACTGAACCTATAAAGACAATAAGACCTTGGAGAGGGTGATGTCATGTATCTCACACTATGGTACATAACTGTATCTTACCATGCTATACATGACTGTAACCAGAGATGACCTGTAACCACAAGCTTACCTTACCACCAGGGATGCACTTGCAGGAGACACTGGATACCTGTACCAGACAGGTATATAAGGACAGGTCTCAGGCAAGTGTGGCATTCGAGAGCTGTGTAATAAAGGTGTAGGTCCTGAGTGACCTTGACTTCAGCATGTGCCTCGTGTGAATCTGTACTACGGGGACAGGACTTTACAGCTGCTGCTGCTGAAACATGTCAGTTATAACGCTGTCATGTAGGATGAACGCATCATGGGTGCTGCCAGGGTATCTTGCATCAACTGACATGATATGATGCATGTCATCACACACGAGCTGCACATTAATGGAGTGGAAGCCTTTTCTGTTCCTGTACATCTCGGAATCCTCCAAAGATGCTCGCAAGGCGATGTGGGTACAATCAATGCAGTCCTCTACCTTTGGGAAGCCAGCAATTCTGGAGAAGCCCACAGCCCTGTCATGGATTGCTTGGACGGTCACGGGGAACTTTATGAAGTCACTCCTCCATGCGTACAACTGTGACCTGGCGAATGGAGACATGTTGCACATTGAGAGACGGTGCACACATCCACAGTTGTAGCTTGAAACGATCTGGAGGCATAGAATGAAAGTGCAGCTGTAACCTTCACTTCAATTGACAAAGCAGTCCTCCTGATGCTTCTAGGTTGCAGGTCTGCTTTGACCAACTCACAAATCTCACTTACAACTTCTTTGCGAAACCGCAGCCTTCTGACACAGTTTGCATCACTCAGGTGGAGGTACGGACGCATGTCTCGATATACCCGAGGTGGGTAAGGCCTCCTGCCCAGCACCCTACGGGCTCTGATGTTCCTGATGCAATGAAGTTGAATCAGTTGTCTCCTACGTAGCACCATGGTATGGCATTGTCAGTATTGCCCCCATACTTTAACTTTTGAAAGAAGCTCAAAACGGCCGGAAAGCAGGTAGGCAGGACAGGTTTGCAGTTCTCTCTCTCCCCAAGGTCTGTATGGATGGACCACACCCAAAGGTCTTGTGACTTTTCCTCTCTCCACCCCCCCCTTAACTAATTGGAGTCTTGTGACTTCTCCTCTCTTCCCCGCCCCCCCACCGCCCCTTAACTAATTAAGTCTTGTAACTTCTCCCCTTCTCTCTCTTCCTTCCCCCCCCCCCCCCCCACTGCCCTCCCGCACCCCCCGCCCTCACTCATTGTAGTCTTCAGTGCCGAAGGCACCTCGCTCCCTGGGCTCAAAGTCTTCTGATCGGCACCTCGCTCTCTCTCTCTCTCTCTCCTCCCTCTCCCTCCCCCCCCCACACAGCTTAATTTGTAGCCGAGCCCTGAGCCGCTGTGTCCGGGCACGGGGCCGATTTTGCCGGCCAAAGCTATGACCCTCCAGCCCTGCTTCAAGATGTTCAGTGGTGGCGTGTGAGTGAGTAAAAAAAATGAGTAAACTTCTGAAATCCAACAAATTTACACTTCTACATTGACAGGTAAAAAAAAAGTTGAACTTTATTATTGATTTTGACAGTGTTCTTGACTCCCTCCAAAATTTTCGATTTGAAAACAATGGCGTCTTTCAGCGCAGATTTGTGAATGTGCGCTGGTTTTCTTAACTCACCGGAAGGTTTTTCGGGACTGGCCAGATACGCAGACCTCAGAGGAAAAAATGTTGGCAAAACTGCGAACAATTGAAAAAACCGGCGCAGACATGAGAGAATGTTGCGATGTCCAAAAAAACTGGCCTAGAAAAATTGCAACGCAGTCAGTTACGCTGGCACAGATCGCAGGGGGAAACTTGGGAAAAAATATGCTCCAAAAATATAGCGTGCACCAAAAAAAGGCACAAATGACCAGGGAAAATTGAGCCCATAATCTATATTCCCTCTCTATTATTTTTTTAGTCATTCTTTGCTGGCTTTTAAAAGTTCCCCAATCCTCTGGCCTCTCACTAGTCTTGGCCACATTGTATGCCCTTGTTTTCAATTGATACCATCCCTTATTTCCTGAGTTAGCCACGGATGGTTATCCCTTCTCTTACAGTCTTTCCTTCTCATTTGAATATATTTTTGTTGAGAGTCTAGAACCAGGGGGCAGAGTACAAAAGCAAGGATGTTATCAAACTACGGGTTCAATTTTCCCCAACTATCTGCGCTGTTTTTTTGGCGTGCACCGTTTATTTTGGAGTAAATTCAAATCTCCAAGTTTCCCCAAAGTTTCTACGCCAGCGTAATTTACTTCGGTACAATTTTTTTAGGCTACAACTTTTTTACCTCATTGGGGGTGTAACCTGCCACCCGCGCCAATTCTGGCTAGTTATGCAAGTTTGGCCAACTACGATTTTTCTTAAGACGGCTTATGTGTCCGTTCTGAAATACCTTCCAGCAGTTAACAAAATCAGCGCAGGTAAGAGAACTAGCGCAGAAGATCCAGTTCCACGGGCTCGACAGAGCTAGGCCTTTATCCAGTGGCAAGGGTTAATCAGGACGACTGGAGACCTGCTCTGCTGCACGGACCTAGTGCGCACACATATCGCAGTGTGGGCTGGCCTGTGCTGCCCCTGGGCCCTCGGTTCTTCTGGGCCCCGTACTCTCAACTCTCCTGGGCGCTGTGCCCTCATTCACTGCACCCTTAACGCCTTTATAGGCCCTTTAACGTAGTAAAACATCCCAAGGCGCTTCACAACAGTGTTACAGAAAAACAGATAAATTTGACACTGAGCCACAGACGAAATTAAGGGAGATGATCAAAAGCTTGTTTAAAGAGATAGGTTTTAACAAGCGTCTTAAAGGAGGAAAGAGAGGTAGAGAGGCATAGAGGTTTAGGGAGGGAGTTCCAGAGTTTAGGGCCCAGGCAGCTGAAAGTACATGAACCGATGGTTGAGCAGTTATAATGAGGGATGTTCAGGAGGCCAGAATTTGAGGAGCGCAGACATCTTGTGGGATTATGAGGCTGAAAAAGATTGCAGAGATATGGAGGGGCAAGTCCATGGAGTGATTTGTAAATAAGGATGAGAATTTTGAAATCGAGGTGTTGTTTAACTGGGAGCCAATATAGGTCAGAAAGCACAGGGGTGATGGGTGATCTTGACTTGGTGTGGATTAGTTCATGGGCTGCTGAGTTTTGGATGACTTCAAGTTTATGTAGTGTGGAACTTGGAAGGCCGGCCAGAGGTGAGTTGGAGTAATTGAGTCGAGAGGTAACAAAGGCATGAATGAGGGTTTCAGCAGCAGAAGAGCTAAGGCAGGGACGGAGGTGGGCAATGTTATGGAGGTGGAAAAAGGCGGTTTTAGTTATGCTGCTGATATATGGCTGGAAACACATTTCTGGTCTGTCCACCCTTTCGTCCTGGGCTAGGAGTGGCACTAGCTCCGGGGAAGGGAGCCCTTTCGGCCTGGGCTAGGAGTGGCACTGGCTCCGGGGGAGGGAAGCCTTTCGCCCTGGGCTGGGAGTGGCACTGGATCCGGGGGAGCGAGGCCTTTCGCCCTGGGCTAGAAGTGGCACTGGCTCCGGGGGAGGGAGGCCTTCCGGCCCGGGCTAGGAGCGACACCGGGCACCGAGGGGGAGGGAGGCCTTTCGGCCTGGGCTAGAGTGGCACTGGCTCCGGGGAAGGGAGGACTTTCAGCCTGGGCTAGGAGTGGCACTGGCTCCGGGGAAGGGAGGACTTTCAGCCTGGGCTAGGAGTGGCACTGGCTCCGGGGAAGGGAAGCCTTTCGGCCCAGGCTAGGAGTGGCACCGGGAACTGAGGGGGATGGAGGCCTTTCGGCCTGGGCTAGGAGTCACTGGCTCCGACAGGGGCCATGCAGGGGGGCCTTTCCAATTCAGTTTACAGGATAGACTTTTGGCACAAAGACTCTTTAATATTTTTATGTTGGTAATTCACTAAATATATTCAAAAAGGAGTTAGATGAAGTCCTTACTACTAGGGGATCAAGGGGTATGGTGAGAAAGCAGGAATGGGGTTGCATGTTCAGCCATGAACTCATTGAATGGCGGTGCAGGCTAGAAGGGCCGAATGGCCTACTTCTGCACCTATTTTCTATGTTTCTATGTAAGCTGCTGCCTTAAATAGCTGCAATGTGCAGGTTGCTGTGAACTGGCCAGAATGTCTCGTATGTTTCACTTTCCAGCCTCAGCCCGCAGTGTGTCCTTTGTTACCCTGGCAACCAGATCTTTTTGGCGTACATCTTAGGCTCCACCCACAGAGCTTAAAGACAATGTGCGTTGGGCCACATTCACAAGTTAAAACGGGGAAACTTTCAACTTTTTTTTGGCATAGTTGGGCCCCAAAAAACGGGCATAACTCTTCAAATACGCCAAAAAACGGCATTGGGGAAAATTGAGCCCATTAGTTCGGCCACAACTGGAGTATTGTACCAAATTCTGGGCACCACACTTTAGGAAGGATGTGAAGGCCTTAGAGAGGTTGCAGAAAAGATTTACAAGAATGGTTCCAGGGATGAGGGACTTCCGTTACATGGATAGACTGGAGAAGGTTGGATTGGAGCAGAGAAGATTGAGAGGAGATTTGATAGAGGTGTTCAAAATCATGAGTGGCCTGGACAGAGTAGATAGCGAGAAACTGTTTCCATTGGCGGAAGGGTTGAGAACCAGAGAACGCAGATTTAAGGTGATTGGCAGAAGAACCAAAAGCGACATGATGAAAATTTTTTTTACGCAGCTGGTTAAGATCTAGATGCACTGCCTGAAAGGATGGTAGAGGCCGATTCAATTGTGGTTTTCAAAAGGGAATTGGATAAGAACCTGAAGGAAAAATAATTTGTAGGACTACGGGGAAAGGGCAGGGGAGTGGAACTTGCTGAAGTGCTCTTGCAGAGGCTCGATGGGCCGAATGGCCTCCTACTGTGCTGCAACGATTCTATAATTCTAATCTCAGGATAAGGGGTTGGCCATTTAGGACTGAGATGAGGATAAATTTCTTCACTCAGGGTTGTGAATCTTTGGAATTCTCTGCCCCAAAGGGCCGTGAATGCTGAATTGTTGAGTATATTCAAGGCTGAGATAGATAGATTTTTGGACGTGAGGGGAATCAGGGATATGAGGATTGGGTGGGCAAGTGGAAATGAGGTTGAAGATCAGCCATGAATTTATTGAATGATGGAGCAGGCTCAAGAGGCCTACTCCTGCGTATAATTCTTATTTCTTCACAACTGGTACTCTTGGCCAATTTTAATTAATCTATCGAGAAAAACCCTGCAGTTTCCCCCATTGCTGCAGCTAATTGTTCCTCAGATAATTGTAGGGTTTCTGCCTGAACAACTATCTGGAAGTCCATTTCAAATGTTGATTAGACTTTTGCCTGAAGAAGATTCTTACAGGACTTGACAGGGTAGATGCAGGGAGGATGTTTCCTCTGGCTGGGGAGTCTAGAACCAGGGGTCACAGTCTCAGAATAAGGGATCGGCCATTTAGGACTGAGATGTGGAGAAACTTTCTCACTCAGAGGGTGGTGAATCTTTGGAATTCTCTATCCCAGAGGGCTGTGGAGGTTCAGTATTTGAGTATATTCAAGACAGAGATTGATAGAGTTTTGAATATTAAGGGGATCCTAGCATATGGGGACAGTGCAGGAAAGTGGAGTTGAGGTAGAAGATCAGCCATGATCTTATTGAATGGTGGAGCAGGCTCGAAGGACCAAATGGCCTACTCCTGCTCCTATTTCTTATGTTCTTATGTAAGTACGTCCAGATATCTATCCTAAAATTATGTTTCAGTAACATTGGAGTGGTGTAAACAAAGCCAAGAATATTTTACACCTTGTTTTGAGCTAGAAGCATCATTAATGTCGAGTATCTTCTGTGATTCAAACATGACAGCATTTCTATGAAAACCAAAAATGTTGGACAGGCTCTTTAGCAGCCATAAAGAAAAAAATGTATTGGTTGTATAAATACCCTTCCTCTGTTCTGAAGAAATGTCCTATTTCTAAAGTAGGCTGGTGGTATTATGGCTTTAGGCTAAAGAGAGGCAACATGATTAAAATTTCCAGGTCACGTGGCCCAAACAATCTATTTTTTAAGACAAATGAATGAAAGTAGCTAAAATAACAAAATCAATAACTCAGGAGGGATATCTTCTAAACTATGCTTAATCTATGTGGTGATTGAAGTTCTGAGGAATGGTCACACCCAAAATGTTAACCTGTCTTTCTCTTTAATGATGTCAACTTACCTGCTGTTGTTTCCAGCAGTTTTCAGTTTATTTTATTTTTTATTTCTATCCACTTTTAAATTGTTGTACTTTCCCGTCAGAGCAAACCTTTTAAAAGCAGTTATAAGTGCATTAAAATGAATTGACAAATAATTGTAGAAGATGTTATTCTAGCAGTATGCTCATTTGCAAAAATATTTTGGAATAGAAATATCTCAGTGTTACCTGAAATCACAGAAAAGAGCGTGTAATCTAACCGTCTGAAAATAATGAGAGATTTCCAGGTAGCACAAAATAAATAGCACTTAAGCATTTCGTTTAATAAATGCTTCTTTCTCTGCCAGCAGGTAAGATATCATATTCGGTCAGTTATAATGAGCTTGCAAGTGCTAACTGGTGCTCCAAATCATTTTAATGTGAAGTGGAGTAGAGTATGTGAGTTCATACTCAGAAAGATAGAAAATCAAGATAAGTAAAGATCTCCTTATACAATTACTAGTTCAACTTGCATTTATGTAAGCATCTTTACTATAGAGAAACATACCAAGGTGCTTCACAGAGGCATAATTGAACCAGCTAGAATAGAGGAAAGATGGAAGAAAATAAACTTTAAAAAAAACTCGAGAATATGGCAGTCAGGGTTTTTGGTGGAGTCACTATGGGCTCAAGTTTTGGCCTGAGTTGCTCCTATTTTTTGGAGCAACTAGTTTAGAATGGAGCATCTTAGAAATTGCAAATCTCGTCATTTAGTTTGCTCCAGTTCTAGTGAGTTAGAATAGTTTCATTTTAGAACAGATTTTTTTTTCAGAAGGGGGCGTGTCCGGCCACTTACACCTGTTTTTCAAGTTTAGGCAGCGAAAACTTACTTCAAACTAACTTAGAATGGAGTAAGTGTAGATTTTTGTACGCTCAGAAAAACCTTGCCTACACTTAAAAATCAGGCATAGGGAATGAGAGATGGGGGTGGGGAGGGAAGCTCACAAACATTAAACACTTCACTTTTACAAATAAAGAGCCATCATCAATAATAAATGATAAATAAATCAATAAATCAACCAATAAATCAATCAAAAAAATTAAAAAATTAAAAATAGAAAAATAATAAAAAATCAATCAATAAATAAAAAATTAAGTTTCTACTCACCTACTGCAGCACCGGGAGCCCTCCAACAGCATGCTGGGATGCCCCCCCCCCCCCCAGTGTCTCTCTCTCTCTGTCTCTGTCAGTGTCTCTCTCTCTGTCTCTGTCAGTATCTCTCTGTGTTTCTGACAGCGAAGGTGGAGGGAGGGGGTGGAGGAGGGGGAGGGAGGGGGGAGAGGAGGTGGAGGGAGGGGTGGAGAGGAGGGGGAGGGGGAAGAGGAGGGGGAGGAAGGGGGGAGAGGAGAGGAGGGGAGGGGGAAAGAAGGGGGAGGGAGAGGAGGCGGGAGAGGAGGGGGAAGGGAGTGGGGGAGAGGAGAGGAAGGGGGTGGGAGGGAGAGGGAGGGGGTGAGAGGAGGGGGGAAGGAGGGGGTGGGAGGGAGGGGTGGAGAGGAGGGGGGAGGGAGGGGAAGAGGAGAAGGTGGGAGGGGGGGGAGGGAGGGGTGGAGAGGAAGGGAGAGGGAGGGGGGAGAGAAGGGGGAGGGAAGGAGGGGGGAGAAGAGGGGAGGGAGGCTGAATGGGAGGGAGGGAGAGGGAGAGACTGAATGGGAGGGAGGGAGGCTGAATGGGTGGGGGGGGGGAGGCTGAACGGGAGGGAGGGAGGCTGAACGGGAGGGGGAGGTGTGGGCTGAATGGGAGGGAGGGAGGCTGAACGGGAGGGAGGGTGGGGAGGATGAATGGGAGGGAGGCTGAACGGGAGGCTGAACGGGAGGGAGGGGGGCTGCTGAATGGGAGGGAGGGAGGCTGAACAGGAGGGGGGTGGTGCTGAACGGGAGGGGGTGGGGGGGAACTGAACGGGAGGGGGGTGGGGGGTGCTGAACGGGGGGGGCGGGGGAGCTGAACAGGAGGGAAGCCCGAGTCCCGATCTTCAATCCCAGAGAGCCCGTTCGGCGAGGGCTAGGGGCGGTGTGCTTCGGACCCCTCCTACGCAGCGTCGCAGAGATTTGGGCTGTGAGGAGCTACTGGCCATGCGCGCGCACTCTAGCGTGCATGTGCGGAGGTCCCGATACTATTTTCAGTGCCGGGACCTGGCTCCGCCCCCGACCCCTTGTGTTGCGCCACGCCAAGGCCAAAGGCGTCCTGAGGAGTGGGGAGAACCACAAGGTAAGTTTTCGCTGCCCTTTTTATTCCAGAAAGTCGGTGCACCTTATGGAGGTGCGCCTTTTTTACAGAGGGCGGAAACTTGGGCCCTACATAGTGTCATTGGCCTCCAGAAGGCAAAACATGGCCATGATTCTTCTTACTGATCACTGTAAATGACCCTTGATAAAAAAAATACATGGATTTTGGACAATGGCTGATGATGAGATTGGGTTACACCGTAATGTCTCCACTCTTTTTATTTGTTCCCAGGATGTGGGTGAAATGGGCAAGGCTGCATTTATTGGCTATCCCTAGTTGCTCTGAGAACTTGGTGGTGAGTTTTCTTATTGCATATTGATGGTGCCCCCAGCGATGGTGAAGGAACAGCGATATATGGCCAAGTCAGGGTGGTGTGTAACTGGGAGGGGAACGTGGAGGTGATGTTCCCACGACATTGCCTGTGATAAATGTCAACATTCCATTAGCCTTTTGAACTATTTTTTGTACCTGCCCACTAGCTTTTAGTAATTTCTGTACTTGGACCCCTAAATCTCTTCACTCCTCCACAGTCCCTTCTCACCATTTAGAAAATACTCCAATCTATCTTTCTTGGGTCCAAAGTGGATGATTTCACACTTCCACATTGAACCCTATCTACCACAGTTTTTCCCACTCACTTACTCTAGCAATGTCCCTTTGTAACTTTCTGCTCCTATCTGCACTATTTACTGTGCCACCTAACTTAGTGTTGTCAGCAAACTTGGATATATGGTGCTCTATTCCTTCATCCAAGTAATATAAAAATATACTGAAAAGCTGCGGCCCCAATACAGATACCGGGGGACACACCACTAGTTACGTCCTGCCAATTGGAGTACATACTTGTAATGTATGCACCTGCAAGTATGCTCACAGGTTTGTAGAGCTGTTGAAAAAGGGGCAGTTAAGTGTCTGGAGTGTCCCCCAGATCGGGGGGCACTTGATCTAACGTTTATTTTGTTCCCACCCAAAAAGAGTTGTAGAGCTGTTGAGTCTATAGGAGTCCGTGTTCCATGTGTTTATCGAATGTGTGAGGTTGCAGCCCCTGTTCCATTATTTAAAGGGGCTGCTCCTCAAATTCTGGTTGCACTTCAGTCCCACACTCCTGATCTTTGGGCACCCTGTGCGGAGGGGAGCGGGTAGGTCCGAGGGCCTCCTCGTAGGACTGCTCCTGGGCACGGCCAAGGGTGCCATCAGCCGGTCCAGGCAGCGGGCGGTTGAGGGCGTCGTTCAGCCTGACTGCCTGCCTCTCTTCCATGCATATACCCGCGCCAGGGTGTCCTTGGAGATGGAGCACGCGGTGTCCACCGGTACGCTCGCGGCCTTCCTCAAGAGG
Organism: Pristiophorus japonicus; assembly: GCF_044704955.1. Classification (NCBI taxonomy): domain Eukaryota; kingdom Metazoa; phylum Chordata; class Chondrichthyes; family Pristiophoridae; genus Pristiophorus; species Pristiophorus japonicus. The sequence goes on from NC_091988.1 coordinate 58,936,003, forward strand.
TGGGCGCCGGAGGGACTGGAGTGCATTGTTACCCCCAGCAACCAAATTTTAATTTGATTTTATATGTTTTAAAGTTTAATTTGTTTTAATTGCCGGGCTTTTAGTGTCCCCCTCCCCTTTTATAGGGGGCACTTGTATATATATCTGTGGTTTTACTGTCCCCAAAAAAACACAAAAATCACAAAAAAACAACAAAAAAACAAAAAAAAGGGCATGTGAAAAGTGTTTAGAGTGTCCCCCAGATCGGGGGCACTTGACTTAAATGTTTAATTTTGTCCTATCAAAAGAGTTGCAGAGCTGTTGAGTCTAGAGGAGTCCGTGTTCCACGTGTTTATCGCATGTGTGAGGTTGCAGCCCCTCTTCCAATATCTGAAGGGGCTGCTCTTCAAATTCTGGTTGCACTTCAGTCGCACACTCCTGATCTTTGGGCACCCTGTGCAGAGGGGAGCGGGTAGGTCTGAAGGCCTCCTCGTAGGACTGCTCCTGGGCACGGCCAAGGGTGCCATCAGCCGGTCCAGGCAGCGGGCGGTCAAGGGGGTCGTTCAGCCTGACTGCCTGCCTCTCTTCCGTGCTTACATCCGGGCCAGGGTGTCCTTAGAGATGGAGCACGCGGTGTCCACCGGTAGGCTCGCGGCCTTCCGTGAGAGGTGGGCGCCGGAGAGACTGGAGTGCATCATCACCCCTGGCAACCAAATTTTAATTTGATTTTATATGTTTTAAAGTTTAATTTGTTTTAATTGTCGGGTTTTAGTGCCCCCTCCCCTTTTATAGGAGGCACTTGTAAATTATGGTTTTAGTGCCCAAAAAAAACACAAAAAAAACTACAAAAATACAAAACCCCCCCCCCCAAAAAAACAAAAAAGGGCCTTGAAAAATGTTTGGAGTGTCCCCCAGATTGGGGGGCACTTAACTTAACTGGTTAATTTTGTTTCCAATGAAGAGTTGTAGAGCTGTTGAGTCTAGAGGAGTCCGTGTTCTACGTATTTATCGAATGTGTGAGGTTGCAGCCCCTGTTCCAATATCTGAAGGGGCTGCTCTTCAATTTCTGGCTGCACTTCAGTCCCACACTCCTGATCTTTGGGCACCCTGTGCAGAAGGGAGCAGGTAAGTCCGAGGGCCTCCTCGTAGGACTGCTCCTGGGCACAGCCAAGGGTGCCATCAGCCGGTCCAGGCAGCGGGCGGTCGAGGGGGTCGTTCAGCCCGACTGCCTGCCTCTCTTCCGCGCTTACATCCAAGCCAGGGTGTCCCTGGAGATGGAGCATGTGGTGTCCACCGGTACGCTCGCGGCCTTCCTCGAGAGGTGGGCACCGGAGGGACTGGAGTGCATCATCACCCCCGGGAAGCAAAGTTTAATTTGATTTTATATGTTTTAAAGTTTCATTTGTTTTTATTGCCGGTTTTAGTGTCCCCCACCTTTTAGCCAGGGGGCACTCATAAAATTTGTGTTTTTAGTGCCCAAAAAACCCCCCCAACAAAACAAAAAAAAACACAAAAAAAAAGGGCACTTGAAAAGTGTTTGGAGTGTCCCCCAGATCAGGGGGCACTTGATTTAATTGATTTATTGTTTTACAGCCAAAAGAGTTGTAGAGCTGTTAAGTCTAGAGTAATCCGTGTTCCACGTGTTTATCGAATGTGTGAGGTTGCAGTCCCTCTTCCAACATCTAAAGGGGCTGCTCCTCAAATTCTGGTTGCACTTCAGTCCCACACTCCTAATCTTTGGGCATCCCGTGCGGAGGGGAGCGGGTCGGTCCGAAGGCCTCCTTGAAGGACTGCTCCTGGGCATGGCCAAAGGTGCCATCAGCTGGTCTAGGCAGCGGGCGGTCGAGTGGGTCATTCAGCCTGACTGCCTGCCTCTCTTCCGCGGTTACATCTGAGCCAGGGTATCCCTGGAGATGGAGCCTTCCGCGAGAGGTGGGCGCCGGAGAGACTGGAGTGCATCATCATTCCCGGCAATCAAATTTTAATTTGATCCTTTATAGTCAAAAATTCATTTGTTTATTTTGTCGGTTTAGTGCCTCTTAAAAGGGGGCACTTGCTTTATTGTTTTACAAAAATAGTGTAGAGCTGTTGAGTTGGGAGTGGTTTAGCCAGTCACGTGATGTTCACAAGACTCAGTAAAACCCCAGCCTGTTGGGTTCGGGTGTTCCACGATGAGGCAGATGGTTGTGAGCCTAATGGATGAACTGGTAATGTGTAGTGTGATTGTTAAACCTTTGCTAATAAACCAACTAGTTCTTAATAGCAATGTGTTGCAATGATTTCTTAAGCAAAGAACCCATGAATCAAGTACATTACAATACCCATTACTGCAACTCTTAATTTGTCTCCTAACTCCTAAACAATTCCTTACCCATGTCAATACCCATGAAAGCACCAAGCTGTCCTGGATGGTGATTGCAGTAAATCCTAATCTTAAAATAAAATAGGATCTAAATATATCCTAATCCTAAAAACATGGCCATAAAACAATGTTAGTGCTTTCACTACTCCTAACTTTAACACTAAAGGTGAGATGGAGTTGCTGCTAACCCTAACATGGATTATTTTACAATAAACATACAATTATAATTACACAATAAAGACTGTGAAGAATCCACACACCCTGACTCAGTTGATGGCAATCTTGCCAGTGAGTCAGGAATTTGTAGATTGAGCCCTGTGCAATTACAACAGTGACTACACTCCAAAAAGTAGTTAATTGGCTGAAAAGTGCTTTGAGACGTCCAGTGGTCGCGAAAGGCGCTATATAAATAAATTCATAAATTCATAAATTCATTCATTCCTTCCTTCCTTCCTTCCTTCCTTCCTTCCTTCCTTCCTTCCCTTTCATTTTGTTTTCTTTTCTTTTCCTTTCCTTTCTTTCTCAACTCTTCTAAATGAATACTTCAGTGCAGTTCTGAGTAGATACTGTATTATTAGATGATGAGATGATGGTTGAGATGTTAACCAACAACAACAACAACCAAGATTATTTATCTCATTTGTGCACAATGTGCACCAACTCTGCAAATAGGTTATTCATCTTTCAAAACCATCATGATGAAATCGTATAACATGCCTCACCTTGAGATATGTGCTATTTAAATAGTGCCTGTCGTATTAAACTTGTGTGCTTGGGTACATAACTGTGGTATTTGAAAAGTTATTATTTTGCTTTTATCAATCAAGTTTGTCAGTAAATGTAATAAACTTTGGCAATCGGCAACATGCTGTCCTATGTACATGATCGCTCGCAATAGAGAGTTAACATTTTAACAGTAATGTTCTGTAATGTTTTAACAGAAGACAGTACTAGTTTTCTGTGTCAGCTGTAGCTCAGTGGGTAGCTCTCACCTCTGAGTCAGTGTGGGTTTAAGTCCCACTCTGTGGGCTCAAATTTCCCTAACCTGTTTTTCTGGTGTCCTCACTCGAGCTGCGCCGCTTTTGTCCGCCTGCAAGCGCGCCGAAAAAAGACCTCCAGCTTCTCCTCCGTCGTGGCACAGTGTTGCCCAATGGATTGGGGGCGGAACCAGGTCCCGGCACTGAAAACAATGCCGGGACTTCTGCACATGCACGCTAGAGTCTGCGCGCATGTGCAGTAGCTCCTGGCAGGCCGTTTCTGCGAATGCGTGCTGCAGGCTGTGTGGGAGGGGCCGAAGCACGCCGCCCCTAGCCCTGGCCGAATGGGCTCCCTCATCGGCGGCCAGAGTGTGCTCTGCAGGCTGTGTCATCTGATTGTTTTCTTCCCTTCATGTCAAAAGATGATTTGATTCCTTTCAACCTTGGATTCGGGAATTTACAGATTAGAAACACTTTAAGAAAATCAATTGGAACTTTGGCCTGGGAGGGGTCCGTGGTGATGGTTCTTGAATCCACCAGTGGAAACGCCTCTGACCTGATTGTAAAACTCCTGAAGTGTTTCTGGGGGTCTGGCTTTGTAACTCTCGACCAGATGAACCGGGGATTCATGCGGGTGTTTGATGCCATGCCAGACATCAGTCTAGACGTGCTTCGCAAGAGGGTACTTCCACCTCCCCCCCTCTTCCCTCTCCATCCCCCCCTCCTACTCTGACTCACCCCTCCTCCTCCTCTCTCCCCCCTCCACCTCTCTCCCCCCTCTCTCCTACCCTCCCCCCGCCTCCTCTTCCCCCCCTTAGCCCTGGCCGAATGGGCTCCCTCATTGGCGGCCCGCTGCGTTCTATTTTTTATTTGTTATTTACTGATTGATTTTGGTGCTTTAGGTGCAGAGTTCCTTCTATTTTTTATTTGTTATTTATTGATTGCTTATTACTTTGGTCTTGTTGATTTAGGGGAAGGGTTCCTTCTATTTTTTTTATTTTTTATTTATTGATTGCTTATTACTTTGGTCTTGGTAGTTTAGGGACAGGGTTCTTATATTTTATTTGTTAATTAATTGCTTATTACTTTTTGTGCTTTGTTTGGTGCTTGGTGGTGCTTTAAATGTAATTACTTGCGCTGGTTCCTTAACTGTAAGTAAGGTCTTTCTGTGTGGACAAAAGTGGATACATACGCTGCCCTAAGTTAGTTTAGTACAACTTTTTGCTGGCCAAGTTGGCATAAATGGTGTAAGTGGCTGGGAACGCCCCCTATTGAAACAAAAAACTGACGTAACAAAAAACCAAACTAACTCACATACACTGGCGCAACTTAAATGGCCATATTTAAAACTAAAAAGATACACCAGAAAAATCAAGTTACACCAAAAAAAACGGTGCAACTCATGGGGAAATTTGGGCCCTGTATACTTGAGCAGAAAACCTAGGCTGACACGCTAGTACAGTACTGAGGGAGGTGTCGTCTTTTGGATGAGACGTTAAACCAAGATACCATCTGCCCTCTCAGCTGGATGTAAAACATCCCACGGCACTATTTTGAAGATGAGCGGGGGAGGTTTCCCTGATGCTGTGGCCTAACCCAACATCACTAAAGCAGATTATCTTGTCATTATCACATTGCTGTTTGTTGGATCTTGCTGTGATTCTTACATTACAATGGTGACTACACTGCAAAAGCCTTTTGAAAGTCCAAACACACCACATCTACTGGTTCTCTCTTGTCCACTCTACTAGTTACGGTGGAGGAAGATTTCCTGAGTGTATTAGGGATGGTTTTCTGGACCAATAAGTCGAGGAACCAACTAGAGGGCTGGCCATCCTAGACTGGGTGATGTGTAATGAGAAAGGACTAATTAGCAATCTTGTTATGCGAGGCCCCTTGGGGAAGAGTGACCATAATATGATAGAATTCTTTATTAAGGTGGAGAGTGACACAGTTAATTCAGAGACTATGGTCCTGAACTTAAGGAAAGGTAACTTCGATGGTATGAGACGTGAATTGGCTAGAATACACTGGCAAATGATTCTTAAAGATTTGACGGTGGATAGGCAACGGCAAACATTTAAAGATCACATGGATGAACTTAAACAATTGTACATCCCTGTCTGGAGTAAAAATAAAACGGGGAAGGTGGCTTAAACGTGGCTAACAAGAGAAATTAAGGATAGTGTTAAATCCAAGGAGGAGGCATATAAATTGGCCAGAAAAAGCAGCAAACCTGAGGACTGGGAGAAATTTAGAATTCAGCAGAGGACAAAGGGTTTAATTAGGAGGGGGAAAATGGAGTATGAGAGGAAGCTTGCCGGGAACATAAAAACTGACAGCAAAAGCTTCTATAGATACGGGAAGAGAAAAAGATTGATGAAGACAAATGTAGGTCCCTTGCAGTCAGATTCAGGTGAATTTATAATGGGGAACAAAGAACTGGCAGACCAGTTGAACAAATACTTTGGTTCTGTCTTCATGAAGGAAGACACAAATAATCTTCCGGAAGTAGTAGGGGACAGAGGGTCGAGTGAGAAGGACGAACTGAAGGATACCCTTATTAGGCAGGAAATTGTTTTAGGGAAATTGATGGGATTGAAGGCCGATAAATCCCTGGGGCCTGATAGTCTGCATCCCAGAGTATTTAAGGAAGTCACCCTAGAAATAGTGGATGCATTGGTGATCATTTTCCAACAGTCTATCGACTCTGGATCAGTTCCTATGGACTGGAGGGTAGCTACTGTAACACCACTTTTTAAAAAAGGAGGGAGAGAGAAAACGGGTAATTAGTTAGCCTGACATCAATAGTGGGGAAAATGTTGGAATCAATTATTAAAGATGGAAAGCAGTGACAGGATCAGTCCAAGTCAGCATGGATTTATGAAGGGGAAATCATGCTTGACAAATAAATCTAATGGAATTTTTTGAGGATGTAACTAGTAGAGTGGACAAGGGAGAACCAGTGGGTGTGGTGTATTTGGACTTTCAAAAGGCTTTTGACAAGCTCCCACACAAGAGATTGGTGTGCAAAATCAAAGCACATGGTATTGGGGGTAATATACTGACGTGGATAGAGAACTGGTTGGCAGACAGGAAGCAGAGAGTCGGGATAAACGGGTCCTTTTCAGAATGGCAGGCAGTGACTAGTGGAGTGCCGCAGGGCTCAGTGTTGGGACCTCAGTTCTTTACAATATACACCAATGATTTGGATGAAGGAATTGAGTGTAATATCTCCAAGTTTGCAGATGACACTAAACTGGGTGGCGGTGTGAGCTGTGAGGGGGACGCTAAGAGGCTGCAGGGTGACTTAGACAGTTTAGGTGAGTGGGAAAATGCATGGCAGATGCAGTATAATGTGGATAAATGTGAGGTTATCCACTTCGGGGGCAAAAACGCGAAGACAAAATATTATCTGAATGGTGGCAGATTAGGAAAAGGGGAGGTGGAACGAGACCTGGGTGTCATGGTTCATCAGTCATTGAAAGTTGGCAAACAGGTGCAGCAGGTGGTAAAGAAAGCAAATGGTATATTGGCCTTCATAGCTAGGGGATTTGAGTATAGGAGCAGGGAGGTCTTACTGCAGTTGTACAGGGCCTTGGTGAGGCTTCACCTGGAATATTGTGTTCAATTTTGGTCTCCTAATCTGAGGAAGGATGTTCTTGCTATTGAGAGAGTGCAGCGAAGGTTCACCAGACTGATTCCCGGGATAGCCGGACTGACATATGAGGAGAGACTGGATCAACTGGACCTTTATACATTGGAGTTTAGAAGGATGAGAGGGGATCTCATATAAACATACAAGATTCTGACGGGACGGGACAGGTTAGATGTGGGTAGAATGTTCCCGATGTTGGGGAAGTCCAGAACCAGGGCACACAGTCTTAGGATAAGGGGTAGGCCATTTAGGACTGAGATGAGGAGAAACTTCTTCACTCAGAGAGTTGTTAACCTGTGGAATTTCCTGCCGCAGAGAGTTGTTGATGCCAGTTCATTGGATATATTCAAGAGGAAGTTCCGGCTAAAGGGATCAAGGGGAATGGAGAGAAAGCAGGAGAGGGGTACTGAGGGAATGATCAGCCATGATCTTATCGAATGGTGGTGCAGGCTCGAAGGGCCGAATGGCCTACTCCTGCACCTATTTTCTATGTTTCTATCCCCAGCATCGAGGCAATGACCACGCTCGACCAGCTCCGTTGGGTGGGCCACATCGCCCATATGCCCGATACTAGACTCCCGAAACAAGCACTCTACTCCGAACTACATCATGGCAAGCGAGCCCCAGGAGGGCAGATAAAATGCTTCAAGGACACCCTCCAAACCTCCTTGAAAAAATGCAACATCCCCACCGACTCTTGGGAATCCTTGGCCCAAGACTGCTCAAAGTGAAGGAGGAGCATCCGAGAAGGCGCTGAACACCTCGAGTCTCTTCACCGGGAGCACACGGAAGCCAAGCACAAACAGCGGAAGGAGCGTGCGACAAATTAAGCACCTCACCCACCCGTCCTTTCAATCACCGTCTGCCCCATCTGTGACAGAGACTATAGATTCCGCATTGGTCTCATCAGTCACCTTTGAACTCATTTAAGTGTGGAAGCAAGTCATCCTCGACTCCGGGAGACTGCCTAAGAGAACATATGACATGCCTTAGGATCACACGAGGAGTCTTTGCAGCATTTGGAGATCTTTCCTACAAAGTGATTTTGTCTCAGCTTCCCTATGCTACACTAGCTGGTTTTGGCTCAGGTGATTTTGGGCACTTTCATATTCCTTCCATTGGTCGAATGCTAGCTCTGAAGACATCTGCCTTTTCCCTTGAAAGTCAAGCCTTAGGAATTTAGACAGAAACCCTCCAATTGTTCCTTCACTGGCAAAAACACAGTTTATGCAGGTTCAGAGTGTCAATATGCATTAGACAAGGAGCAATTATTGGAGCACAAGCAAAAGTTAACAACCATTTTATTAATAACAATAAAACATTATTACACATCAGCACACATTTGGTAAATGCACTAATTCTAATACACAGAGTAATTTTACCCTACGTGTAAAAGCAAATAAGTTATTTATAAGAGTCCATTAACACTAATGGATGTGTAGATTCAAAGCATATTAAATCTGAAATTTCCATCTCTCCCTCTCTCTGCTTGCTTATAACATTGACCCTGAGGACTTTAGGGATCCCTGCAAACTCTCCTGAGCAGTTGTGGGATTGAGCTGTACTGAGTAGGAAGGTTGGATGTTTAGCCCTTGATATGTCCTGAATTAGCTGAATTCAGCAGGGCCAGCAACCAAATTAAAATCCGTACCCCTTGGCTAAAAATGGGAAAAATCAGGTAGCTTTTTATTGCGATCCAGTGACCTGCCCAGTAGTGCATCTGTGGGGATGTCAGGTGTGGACAGGACTAGGCTCAGCTGCACAGTTGAATAGCGTGTTGTCAGCTGTGGTTCAGTGGGTAGCACCCTTGCCTTTGAGTCAGAAGGTTGTGGGTTCAATTCCCACTCCAGGGACTTGAGCACTAAGCTGACACTCCAGTGCAGTACTGAGGGAGTACTGTCAGAGGTGCCGTCTGTCAGAGGACATGTTCAACCGAGGCCCTGTCTGCTCTTTTCAGGTGGATATAAAAGATCCTCTTATATATACAGACTATAGATATACTCACTGTATAGTTGCATAAGATGGAGACTTGTTACTTAATGTACTATCAATAAGGTTTACACTGTTTATATACTATGCTGGCACCACTAGAGGGTGCAACTGGTGGAGACCGGAGTTTCCTGCCCCTGTGGCAGAGGCTGCCCACCAGAGCGCACTGCGGTGGGAGACCTGAGGGTCACCTGCATAAGTGTGCAGGGCCCAGTATAAAAGGCTGCCCACCATGCTTGTGTCTCACTCTGGAGTTACGAATAAAAGACCAAGGTCATGACAGTTTGAGTACAACACATTGCCTCTTGGAGTCATTCATAAGTACATTACAGACGTAACAACTGGCGATGAGAATATGAACTTTCACGCGATTATGGCTACCTTTGGCACACTAAAAGACTTCGCAGAGGGTGATGACCTGGGATGTCTTCAAGGAAAGGCTCAAGCAATATTTCATGGCAAACGACCTAGCAGGGGAGACGGACACATTTCCGAAGAAGCACAAGGCTATACTGCTGACCAGTTGTGGGCCCAAGGTCTACCGCCTCGTCAGGGACTTGCTGGTACCCATGAAGGCCAAGGATAAGACATACGATGAGCTGACTGAACTAATTCGCGACCAACTAAAACCAAAAGAGAGCATCCTCACGGCCAGGCACAGATTCTACACTCACTGCAGATCTGAGGGCCAGGAGATTGCAAAATATGCTGCCGACCTCAGGAGACTTGCGGCACCGTATGATTTCGGCATACACCTCAACGAAGCATTGCGAGACATCTTCGTTATGGGAATTGGCCACTAGGGCCTCCTTCACAAGCTATTATCTGCCGACACCACAGTCAACCTGCAGAAGGCCATCAGCATCAGTCAAGCGTTCATGACCTTGACCTGCAGCACCAAGCAAATTATTAATCCTGTGGACTCAAACCCGGCAAGTACTGTGCACAGAATGGTGCCTTTCACAGGCAAGACTGTAGAACGTGGCTCTGCTCAGGGCAGAGAGCACACACCTCAGGGTTCCAGAACTCAGAGTCCGCCGAGGGGTGCTAATCAAGTAGCACCATGCTGACATTGCGGAGGAAACCATAGGGCTCACCAGTGTCGGTTTGCTGAGTACGTATGCAAAGCCTGTAACACGAAGGGCCACATCCAGCGTATGTGTAAAAGAAATACGACTCACTGTCTAGCAGAGGAGTCGGTAGATGACTTTGAATCCAGCGGGAAATATGATGATTTGGCCAGAGAGGCAGCTCAGCCCCAAGAAGAAGTGTATGGAGTGTATACCTGCACCATCGATTGTCCTCCAGTGAAGATGGAAGTCGAGATAAACGGCGTTCCAGTCTTCATGGAAGTGGACATGGGAGCGAGCCAGTCAATGATGAGCCAGGATGCCTTTGAGAGACTATGGAATGAAAAATAACCCGAGCTGGTTCCAGTACAGGAAAAGTTGTGACTTACACCAAGGAGCTGATCCCAGTCCTTGGTAGTGCGGATGTAAGTGTAATCCATAATGGCTGTGGATTGTTGCAGGTGATGGTTCAACGCTACTCGGAAAAAGGTGGATGGGGAAGATCCAGTGGAATTGGGAAGACCTCTTCACTCCAGCAGTCGATGTCCCACGTGCTCAGGGGCAGAGCAAAACCTCACCCTCGCTTGGGCCAGGCACCAGAGAACAGACCAGCGCAGCACCTGAGGCACAGACCGTCCATCACGACTGCGTGGAAATGATTCGACCGGAACGACCTAAAAGTACCTTCCCGGATCCAGTGGCAGGACTCCTGGGGAGGAAGATCGAATTCACACGCACTCTTCCAGCTTTTGTGGCAGAATCGCAGGAGAGAATGATCAAGGCAGTCAACCTTGAGGACAGAGGCTAGATGGCGTCCCTGCTGCAGCGAGGTGCAACGCGGTTGAAAAAAAAGGTGGCCACGGCCATATCACGAGGTGCAATGCTGAAGGACCAACACGTGGTGTCTAACAAAGGATTTGATTGGGGTAAAGCCAGCAGGGTTCTCTTAAAGGAGCCCTGCAACCAACTGAACTTAAAGAGACATTGTATGCATGGCAATCAATGTAACGAACCGATTAAGATTGTGAACAAAATGCTGTTGCGAGATGTTGGTACTATTCCTAATGTAAAGAACAATATGTTGTTGCGAGATGTCAGTACCAGTCCTAATATAAAGAAAAAAATGTTGTAGCGAAATGTCGGGAATAGCGTGTCCCCAAAAGTAGCAAGCAAGCGAATTCGGGAGGGTAAAGGCGCTAATCCTGACTCCCTGCCCTAGGTGTCCCCACAAGTTATAGGCCAGCGACCTCAGGAGGGTGAAGGCACTGATCCTGATACCCTGCCCCAGGTCTATCCCACGTTGCAGGCACCCGATGGCACTATTCGCCACAGACCTGGAAACGAAAACGGTGCCAATATGCGGAGTCGGCCGCCGTTGTCCACCACCCGGGTGGAGACGGCGCATCCCCCAGACCCAGTCGCTACCTCGGCCATGTCTGGGAGCAAAAGGTCAAAACCAACGAGTTCCCCAAACGGGACCTGGAACAGCTAGGTTCCCAACACCGTTAGAAAGCAGGCAGAAGATTCTGCAGCCCTCAAAGGAGGGCAGGGAGGCCACACACATCTGTGGCTCTGCCCACCACTCGGCAACGGCAAAGGCCCTGAGTACTGGCAAGGTGAGCGAACCAAGCCCACCCCGCTAGCAGGGGGCAGCGCCGCCATCAGACGACTAGGACCCCGTCCAGTTACGTCCTCGCATACCTGTACTGCTACCTTAGTACTGACCATGACTGAAGCATGAATGCAATCTACTCAATCCTGGCGCATGACCATAAAACGTAACGAATGTAAGTCACTGAACCAAGGTGTCACGATACAAACTGTAAAAAAAAAACATTTTTTTTCTCTTCCTTTCTTTGTGCTTGCACTGTGTCTGATCCTGTATGTTAATGTAATGAGCCAGCTGCATGATCTCGCTGTGGGGGGGAGGGCGGGGGGGGGGGGGGTGGGGGGCGGTGGGCAGGGGGGGGGAAATGGATGTATGCAGCCATGGACACACACATGGATCACACCCAGAACCCACTGGAACCTCCACTGCATCATCGAACCATCCAAAATGGTAACCACTACCCAACATTGTGGCAAAAGGACTTGGGGGTTAACAGGGAGAGAGCCAAGCCAAAGCACAGCCAAGGTGCAAGGGCTATTGGCACTTAAGTCTGGGGAGAGCTAAGCCAGAGCACATAGTGCAAAGGTAATTGGCACAAAGGACTTGGGGGAGAGTGATGTTATATATGCAGACTATAGATATACTCTCTGTGTAGTCACTGTATAGTTGCATAAGATGGAGACTTGTTACCTGATGTACTATCAATCAGGTTTACACTGTGTATATACTATGCTGGCACTACTAGAGAGTGCAACTGGTGGAGACCGGGGTTTCCTGCCCCTGTGGCAAAGGCTGTCCACCAGAGGGCACTGCGGTGGGAGACCTGAGGGTCACTTGCATAGGTGTGCAGGGCCCAGTATAAAAGGCTGCCCGCCATGCTTGTGCCTCACTCTGGAGTTACGAATAAAGGACCAAGGTCACTTCAGTTCGAGTACAACACATTGCCTCGTGGAGTCATTCATAAGTACATTACAGACATAACAGATCCCATGGCACTGTGATGCTTAACAAACGTTACAATTTAAAGTCCTGCAGAACTTCATCATGACAGAGGGAGTGTTAAGTCAGAATAAGGAGCGCACTGGTGAAATATTCAGTTACTTAATTGCAGCGTGTAATAGATATCAGAATCTCAATATGAACACAGGAGCAAGAGGTCAGCCAAGGTCAAAGGTGGACCAATGGTCAACCTAGACCAGTAAAGGCTTACTGTACTTATAAAATGTACTTATAAATCATCTTGAATTTACTGTAATCAATGCTGATCTGTGGCTTAGCTTTAGTCCAGGACTGACGTGCCTGCCTCTCTGTTTGCTGGTTTGCCCCATGATGCCGGTGGAGGTCGTGGGCCTTTCGGCTTTGGAACACGTTGATTAAATTCTGCAAAAGAATTGAAAAAAAATGTATAACTTAAAAAAAAATAGTTCCGTGAGTTGGATATAGATTTTCTTGCGCCAAACTTCTTCCTCACCCCCCCATCCCCCTCCCCCCACTACCACCATACATCCACAGGCTTGTGCTGAGGTGTGGCACCATGGCTAACTAAACCCAAGTGACCAATCTTCATATGACAGCCTATTCAGTTACGGAGGATATAAAAGCTCAGCCTAATTTTTGCTCTGACCCTATCTCCAAACAGGAGCACTTTGCAGCAAGGGGTCCATAAATAATCACCAGGAGCTGGCACTTTTGGACTAGTTTCGTTCTCTCAGTAGTGCCAGCTGTGGCTCAGTGGGTAGCACTTTCGCCTCTAATTCAGAAGGTCATAGGTTCACAACCCACTCCAGGGACTTCAGTTCATAGATCTAGGCTGACACTCCAGTGCAGTGCTGAGGGAGTGCTGCACTGTCGTAGGTGCCGTCTTTTGGATAAGATGTTAAACCAAGGCCCCGTCTGCTCTCTTAGGTGGACGTAAAAGATCCCACTGCACTATTTCGAAGAAGAGCAGGGGAATTATCCCCGGTGACCTGGACAATATTTATCCCTCAATCGTCATCTGGGTCATTATCTCATTTTAGGCAGTCCCTCGGAGTTGAGGATGACCTGCTTCCACACTAAAAATGAGTTCTCAGGTGACTGATGAGTCTGATGCGGGACCTACAGTCTCTGTCAGAGGTGCGGTAGATGGTGGTTGAGGGGATGTTGGTTGAAAGGTCGGTGGGTTGGGCTGCTTGGGTTGTCGTGTACTCCTTCCGCTGTTTGCGCTTGGTCTCCGCTTGTTCCCGGCGAAGAGACTCGAAGTGTTCGGTGCCTTCCCGGATTCTTCTCTTCCACTTTGGGCGGTCTTGGACCAGGGATTCCCAGGTGCTGGTGGGGATGTTGCACTTTTTCAAGGAGGCCTTGAGGGTGTCCTTGAAACATTTCCTCTGCCCATCTGGGGCTTGTTTGCCGTGTCGGAGCTCCGAGTAGAGCGCTTGTTTTGGGAGTCTAGTATCAGGCATGTGGACAATGTGGCCCATCCAGTAGAGCTGATCGAGTGTGGTCAATGCTTCGATGCTGGGGATGTTGGCCTGAGCGAGAACACAGACGTTGGTGCGCCTATCCTGCCAATGGATTTGAAGGATCCTGTGGAGGCAGCATTGGTGATACTTCTCCAGTGCTTTGATGTGCCTGCTGTACATAGTTCATGTCTCTGAAGCATATAGGAGGGCGGGTACCACTATGCTCTGTAGACCATGAACTTGGTGCCAAGTTTGAAGTCCTGGTCTTCAAACACTCTCTTCCTCAGGCGACTGAAGGCTGCGCTGGCACACTGAAGACGATGTTGGCACATTGCTGTTTGTGGGAGCTTGCTGTGTGCAAATTGACTGCCGCCTTTCCTACATTACAACAGTGACTACACTGCAAAAGTACTTCATTGGCTGCAAAGCGCTTTGGGACGTCCGGCGGTTGCGAAAGGCGCTATATAGATCCAAGTCTTTATTTCTAGTCCCGGGTCTGTTGTACCACCCTCACCGCAACCAAAGCAGAGATCAGGTAGCAGGAATCCGACTTGGATGATTTTTTAAAAAGATTTACTTTTTTAACTAGTTGAATTAAAAATGAAAAAGCATGATGTTTGGTTCCAAGGACATTTTTACTCTGTGTTGGGAAACAGTTTATTGTTTCAGAGTAGATGGAAAATAAATTGTGGAGCAAATGCTGCAATGAAGCCCTGTATCTTGCACTTTGATGTTCCGAAGTGACTTGCCTTGTGTCATTTAATTAATTGAAAATACTGCAGTGGGATATTACACAATTTCCATTTTTTTTAAAAGAAACAAAATATGGCAAATCTGAAATAAAAGCAGATAAGACTGAAACACAGCACATCAAGTCAACATCTAGTGAGAGAACAGAAAGTCTACGTTTCAGGCTCATAATCCGTCTTCAGAACTGACAAAAAAGAATTGAGCAAGTTTCATTAATAGAATCGAAATAGAGATGGGGAGGGGAAACAAACAGACAAACACAGGGAGGAATTATCAGCGGACTAAATTGTTGGATGATGCAACATTATCATATCCGTCAAGTGATGGAAAGAACAATGAAAGAAACAAAGGGATAGCTGAGGCAGTGGGAGGTCGAAGGAAAAGGTGAGGAAATAGAGGGGATGCAGAAAAGCTGGGCATCAGATTGGAAATTTGATCAGAAGTTGGTGGGAAAATACAGTGGGGTCTGCCAGCTCTGGAGAGAGAAAGGACAGGCCAACAGGGAGAGTGCAGACCCCCTCCCACCCAGCCAGCACTGTTCACAACCTTGGTGTCATATTTGACCCTGAAATGAGCTTCTGACCACATATCCGCAGCATAACTAAGACCGCCTATTTCCACCTCCATAACTTCGTCCATCTCCACCTTTGCCTCAGCTCATCCGCTGCTGAAGCCCTCATCCATGCCTTTGTTATCTCTAGACTTGACTATTCCAACACACTCTTGGCTGGCCTCCCACATTCTACCCTACTTAAATTAGAGGTGATCCAAAACTCGGCTGCCTGTGTCCTAACTCGCACCACGTCCCACTCACCCATCACCCCTGTGCTCGCTGACCTACATTGGCTTCCGGTTAAGCAATGCCTCGATTTAAAAATTCTCATCCTTATTTTCAAACCCCTCCCTATCTCTGTAATCTCCTCCAGCTCCATAACCCCCCCAAGATGTCTATGCTGCTCTAATTCTGACCTCTTGAGCATCCCTGATTATAATCGCTCAACCATTGGTGGCCATGACTTCTATTGCCTAGGCCCCAGGCTCTGGAACTTCCTGGCTAAGCCTCTCCAACTCTCTTTCCTCCTTCAAGACGTTCCTTAAAATCTACCTCTTTGACCAAGCTTTTGGTCACATGCGTTAATTTCTACTTATGCGGCTCAGTGTCCAATTTTTAAAATCTCATAATACATCTGTGAAACACCTTGGGACGTTTCACTATGTTAAAGGCGCTATACAAATATAAGTTGTTATTGTTGAATAGCAACTCGGGTGAGGTCTTGGACATGCCTGGCACCCATGGAAACCTCTTCACCCCACCACACCCAAGCTTGAATCAGTGCCGTCAGCATAGGAGGGGAATATTAAAAAAAGAGTAACAACGGCCTCAATACTTACCAGCAGTTTTCCTTTTGTTCTGTAGCAGCTGATTGAGTGTCTGGTAAAGAAGCAGTGGAAGAAATGTTAAAACCTTTTGTTTCTGAGACAGACATAATTCTACGATCCAATTGTCTCTGGATTGCTGAGAGGTCATTGAATATATTTAAGATGGAGCTGGACAGAATTTTGAAAGATAAGGGAGTCAAGGGTTATGGGGAGCAGGCAGGGAAGTGGAGTTGAGGCCAAGGTCAGATCAGCCATGATCTTATTGAATGGCGGAGCAGGCTCGGGGGGCCAAATGGCCTACTCCTGCTCCTATTTCTTATGTTCTTCTGTAGGTACATTTTTGATGGTGTGAGCCACAGGCAGTTAAGCCGATCTCCAAATATGAAAAGACACCCCTCACATTCACGCTCATGCTATGTGCCCAAGTTGCCAAACTGCACATTTCAAGTTTGCTTGCCACTGAGACAAGGCGAGATCCTGCAATGTGATCAGGTTGATTGAATGGGGAGACTGCCTCACTTGTATCTTCCTGCCCCATGGGCTACTATCTGTCGTGGTTTGTGCCACAGAATGGTGGGATGTCGGTTCACATGCAAGGTTCTCCCATAGAGCGAGTTCCCAATCTTGGCCCTGCTACCGCAAAAAATGAGGAAGCCATGAAGGGAAAGAGGGAATTCATCCTCAGTCACTGGCTTGAGTTTGACAAAGGATCGGTAGTAGAAGAGGCCTGGAAGCACATTCCCTCTCAGTCGGGTGCAATGCCTGGATTTGGGCAAGGGGGCAGAATATAAAGAGGAAAAGATAATTTTAAATAATTTTAAAAAGTGCACCACATGGTGTGGTACCTGGGCCAACCTCTGCTGAGCCAATGGTGGAGGCTCTGACCGCAGGTGATTTTGTGCTGGGGGGAAATGTATGGATGTCAAGTGAAGACAAAATTGGGCTTAATATGATGTGTCTCACAGTGGCAGAGTCGACTGACACCGACTATCCCGATTCATACATGAAAAGCTTCAGGCAAAGAAAGATACATCTTGCATTTATACAGCGCCTTTCATGACCACAGGATGCCCCAAAGCGCTTTGCAAACAATGAAGTATTTTTGAAGTGTTGTAATGTAGGAAACACGGCAGCCAATTTCTGCAGAGCAAGGTTCCACAAGCAGCAATCTGATAATGACCAAATGATTCCTTTTAGTGATGTTGGTTAAGGTGCACCGGGGAGAACTCCCCTGCTCTTCTTCGAGTCGTACCATGGGATCTTTTATGTTGACCTGAGAGGGCAGATGGGGTTTAATATCTTATCCGAAAGACGGCATCTCCGACAGTGCAGCACTTCCTCTGTACTGCACTGATATGTCAGCTTAGGTTATGTGCTCAAGTCTGTGGAGTGGGACTTAAACCCACAACCTACTGACTCAGAATCAAGAATGCTACCACTGAGCCAAGGCACCTTAGTAATTAGCACCTTACGCACCCATTGAAGGTACGCCATCATGAGTCACAGGTTTGTAGAGCTGTTGATCTGTTAAGGTTCCTTTAAAGTTTTATTGTTAATTTATGGGTTCTAGTGTCCCTTTAATAAGGGGGCACTCGGCTTTATCTGTTAATTAAAATAGTTGTAGAGCTGTTGACTCCCATTAGCTTTGGGAGAGTGGTGGACCAGGGATGCCCCATGTCCGGCCAGTTGTATGCCATAAGGCGCTGCACAGGACTGCTGCGAGTGCTGTCCTATAGGGTTCGAGCGCTAGTCATAAACCAGTTGGTGACCGTTATGCTGTGGTACCGTAGGTCACTTTGACCCCTCCCCCTGTCATGTTTGTAACCTTCACATAACTGTAACTTTTATGCAACAACACTGTACACTGTATACACCTGAGAAATGCACACCTTGCCCACAGCTGGTGAACTTGTGGGAGACACTCCTCACCTGGTCATCCAGGTATATAAAGGGAGGTCCCAAGCAGGGTCATCACTTCTTGGTCCTGTGAATAAAGGTACAGGTCACAGAGTGACCTTGTCTCCAGTATGTGCCTCTGGATTTGTTGATTTGCTGTAGTGTGTAAGGACACAACATTTGACGACGAGAAACGGGAATCAACGACTCAAGAGAATTCCACCGGAAGCACGGAGGAATGGTACTGTGTTGGTAAGGACTGGGACGATTTCGTTGAGAGGCTCCAGCAGAGCTTTGTCACGAAGGACTGGCTGGGAGCGGCAACGGCTGACAAGCGGAGGGCGCATCTACTGACCAGCTGTGGACCTAAGACGTACGCGCTGATGAAAGATCTGCTCGCACCCGAGAAGCCGGCGGACAAGACCTTCGAGGAGCTCAGCAAACTGATCGGTGAGCACCTCAAACCGGCGAGTAGTATACACATGGCCTGAGGACTGATTCTATACGCACTGACGTTGGGAAGGGCAGAGCATACCGGACTTCGTTGCGGACCTTCGGCGCTTGGCCAGCCTCTGTAAGTTCACAGACGCCTGCAGAGGGGAGATGTTATGGGATTTCTTCACTGAGGGCATTGGTCATGCCGGGATTTTTAGGAAGCTAATTGAGACCAAGGACTTGACCTTGGAAGCAGCGGCATTGATGGCTCAAACCTTCATTGCATGGGGAGGGGGGGAAAACCAAGATCATATACGCGCGCAACTCTGCTCCCAATGTGGTGATGGAGCAGGGAGTTAACATGGTAAACGCGACTCAGAACCCCGCAAGCAGGCAAGGGCAATTCGACACCAACCAGGCAGTAACAGAGTCTAGGGTGGGTCCTCAACAGAAACAATGGCAGGTTGAATGGACATTTACACCATCACAAGGGACAATACGTCCCGGGATGGGACCATTGACACCCACAAACAGAGTGCTCAAGAGTAATCAAAGAGACAATCAGAGAGGAATGTCTGGTAACAGCTCTTTTGTTCACTGCAATCTCAGCTCATGTTGGAGGTGTAGGGGCAAACATGCTGCAAAGACCTGCCAGTTTCAACAATTCATCTGCAGAAATTGCAACTTGAGTGGACATTTAGCCAGGATGTGCAGGAAGCCCGCAGCGAGGCTGGTTTATGAAGTGGATGAACCATAAGAGGGGTCTGCAAGGCAGGGGTATGCCTGGGACACAACAATGGACGCTGAAATTCAGCGGGTTCAGGTGACAAACATCCACAGCTCATACACAAGAACGCCACCTATGATGACGAGAGTACTGTTAAACGGCATCCCGGTATGCATGGAGCTGGACACAGGAGCCAGCCAGTCACTCATGAGTGTCCAACAATTCGAGAAATTGTGGCCACTCAGAGCTAGCAGACCCAAACTTGAACGCATTGACACACAATTACGGATGTACACCAAAGAGATCATCCCAGTGCTAGACAGTGCAATGTTGGTGGTCACACATAATGGATCTCAGAAACGGCTGCCACTCTGGATTGTCCCGGGAAATGGTTCCGCGCTTTTGGGGAGGAGCTGGCTAGCTGAGATGAACTGGAAATGGGGGGACGTGCACGCCATTTCATCTGTGGAGCGAAGTTCATGCTCACAGGTCCTACAAAAGTTCGAGTCATTATTTCAACCTGGCGTCGGGACTTTCAAAGGCATCAAAGTAGTGATATGCATCACCTCGGTCGCCACACCAGTGCACCACAAAGCCAGAGCTGTGCCGTATGTGATGCAGGAGAAAATTGAGAGTGAGTTGGACAGGTTGCTAAGAGAGGGCATAATTTCGCCCGTGGAATTCAGCGACTGGGCAAGCCCCATCGTCGCTGTTCTAAAAACGGATGGCTCGGTCAGGATCTATGGCGACTACAAGGCCACCATCAACTGAGTGTCCCTTCAGGACCAATACCCGCTTCCGAGAGTGGAGGATCTCTTTGCCACGCTGGCAGGCGGCAAGCTGTTCACCAAGTTGGACCTCACTTCGGTCTACATGACCCAGGAACTGGCCGAAGAATCCAAGCTACTGACCACCATCACCACGCACAAGGGGCTGTTTGTCTACAACAGGTGTCTGTTTGGCATTCGTTCAGCAGCCGCTATCTTTCAGAGGAACATGGTAAGCTTGCTCAAATCCATCTCCGGAACAATCGTATTTCAGGACGACATCTTTATCACGGGTCAAGACACCGAGGAACACCTCCACAACCTGGAGGAAGTGCTACGCCAACTGGACCGGATAGGCCTGTGACTAAAGAAGTCCAAGTGTGTGTTTTTGGCCCCAGAGATCGAGTTTTTGGGCAGGAGTGTTGCCGCAGATGGGATCCGGCCTACCGAATCCAAAACGGAGGTGATCCGTCGCGCGCCCAGGCCCGGCAACACATCGGAGCTGCGTTCATTTCAGGAACTATTGAACTATTTCGGGAACTTTCTGCAGAACTTAAGTACATTGTTGGAGCTGCTACACGTGCTCCTGCGTAAGGGTTGTGATTCGTTTTGGGGGACTGTCAGGAACGGGCTTTCAATCGGGCGCGGAACCTGCTTTGTTCTAATAAGTTATTGACCCTGTACGACCCCTGTAAGAAATTGGTTTTGACATGCGATGCATCATCCTATGGGGTTGGGTGCGTGTTGCAGCAGAGTAATTATGAGGGTCAACTCCAACCTGTGGCTTATGCCTCCAGGTCGCTCTCCCAAGCAGAAAGGGGGTATGGGATGGTTGAAAAGGAGGCACTCGCATGTCTCTACGGGATGAAAAAGATGCACCAGTACCTTTTTGACAGAAGGTTCGAGTTAGAAATGGACCACAAGCCGTTAACATCCCTGTTGTCCGACAGCAAAGCGGTCAATGCCAATGCGTCAGCTCGCATACAGCGATGGGCTCTCATGCTGGCTGCGTATGACTACACCATGCGGCACCGGCCAGGCGCGGAAAATTGCGCTGATGCGCTCAGCAAGCTTCCACTGGACACTACTGAGGGGGCAGTGGAGCAAAGCACCGAGATGGTCATTGCTGTCGATGCCTTTGACAGCGCAGGCTCCCCCATCACAGCCCACCAGATCAAAACCTGGACAAACAGAGATCCCCTCCTATCTCTGATCTCTGACCGGGGATTGGGCGCCTGCACACGGAGCATGCCCTTGAACTCTCCATCCAAGCCGACTGCCTACTATGGGGCAGCCGAGTAGTCATGCCCCAGAAGGGAAGGGAAGCATTCATCAGGGAACTCCACAGCGAGCACCCAGGCATTGTGTTAATGAAGGCCATTGCCCGGTCACATGTTTGGTGGCCGGGAATTGATGCAGACCTGGAACATTGTATTCGCAGGTGCACGACGTGTGCCCAGCTGGGCAATGGCCCCAGAAAGGCTCCACTCAGCCGTGGCCCTGGCCCACCAAGCCATGGTCATGTTTTCACGTAGACTACGTGGGCCCGTTCATGGGAAAAATGTTCCTCATTGTTGTTGATGCGTACTCGAGATGGATCGAGTGCATTATATTGAATTTGTGCATGACATCCACCACAGTGGAGAGTCTGCGTGCGGTCTTTGCGACCCACGGTTTGCCGGACATCCTAGTTAGCGACAACGGCCCATGTTTCACTAGCTATGAATTCCGGGGAGTTCATTTCAGGTAATGGCATCAAACATGTCAGGACAGCGCCATTCAAGCCGGCTTCCAACGGCCAGGCGGAACGTGCGGTCCAAATCATAAAGCAAGGCATGCTCCGGATTCAAGGACCCTCCCTTCAATACCGTCTATTGCGCCTCCTGCTGGCCTACAGGTCCCGACCGCACTCACTCACGGGAGTCCCGCCAGCGGAACTACTCATGAAACGAGTACCATGACCGAAATTCAAGGGGGAGATGTTTAGAAATTGATGACCCCGTATTTGTTCTCAATCACGCTTTGGGGCCCAAATTGCTTCAGGGTACTGTAATTGGTAAAGAGGGGAATAGGATCATAGTGGTCAGACTCAACAATGGGCAGATATGCCACAAGCATCTGGACCAAGTAAAAAAAAGGTTCAGCATGGACACTGAGGAACCTGAGGAAGATCATGAGATGGTATTCACATCACCGCCAGTGAACGAGCAACAAGAACATTCAGCAGCATGCACAGTCCCTGCGGTCAGCCCGGACAGGCCGGAATCACCACAGGTGACAGACACGCATACCAAGGCTCAACAACCAGGGCCCCAACTGCAGCGCTCCATGAGAGAGCGCAGACCACCCGAGAGACTTAACCTATGATCCCAATAAGATGTTGAGGGGGAGGTGATGTCATGTATGTAACCTTTATGTAACAACACTGCAATACTGTATATACGTAAGAAATGGACACCTTGACCACAGGGGGTGAACTTGTGGGAGACACTCCTCACCTGCTCACCCAGGTATTTAAAGGGAGGTCTCACGTAGGGTCATCACTTCTTGGTCCCGTGAATAAAGGTTCAGGTCATGGAGTGACCTTGTCCATAGAATGTGCTTCGTGTGGATTTGTGGTATTGTGTAAGGACTTTACAGGTTCGAGCCAGAGTGTCCCTGGAGATGGAGCACGTGGTGTCTACCAGTATGCTTATGGGCTTCTGCGAGAGGTGGGCACCGGAGGGACCGGTGTGCATCATCACCCCTGGCAACCAAATTTTAATTTGATCCATTAATGTTAAAAATTAAATTTTTTGGTTTTAGTGCCCCTTTAATAAGAGGCCACTTGAAATATGGTTTTACAAAAATAGTGTAGAGTTATTGAGTTGGGTGTGGCTTAGCCTGTCACGTGATGTTCACAAGACTCAATAAAACCCCGGCCAGTTGGGTTCAGGGGATCCACGATGAGGCAGGTGGTTGTGAGCCTGATGGATGAACTGTAACATGTAGGGTGATTGTTTTTGAAATAAACCAACTAGTTCTTAATAGCAATGTGCTGCTATGAATTCTTAAGCAAAGAACCCATGAAGCAAATACATTGCATAGAGCAATGGGAGAAAATCAGATAGAAAATAGAAGGTGTGGAGGAAATAAAATCCCATAAATATAAACGGTCACATTTATTTTCGGAGCCTGTGGACAGAATCTATTCCCTGCCGCACCAGGAAGCATAGGACCATTATTTACATTTGTGGTGAAATTGGAGGAAGATAACAGATACTCACAAATTTAAAAATGTGCATTGATGTGCTTTTCATTCCCTCTCCATCGATTGAAGTTGAAATGAATCTTGGCCTTGGGAGATCTGGAAGAAAGAGGATTCAAAAGCTCCAGTAAATGAAGGTGCATCACAATTCAAGGTCAAGAGAGAACAGGACGGCAGCTTTAGTGTCTATTTAAGACTCTATGCATCTACCTTGTCGAGCTCCCTCAGTATCTTATATGTATCAATAAGATCACCCCTCATTCTTCTAAACTCCAATGAGTATAGGCCCAACAATTTAAGAACAGGAGTGTAATGCATTATGCAGTAACTGAAGCCTGACTTTAAGTTTAGGACTAATCCTTTCTTCCTGAGGTTTCACAATATTGAACAGTAATATTTATTAAGATATTTTCATTTAGTCAATTTTCGATTTTCTCCATGCTCCCTTCGGAAGTTATCCCACATTGTTCACCATCTCTGGCAATGAAAACATGACGCCAAGTTCTGCTGTGACACCGACCACCAAGGTGTGATCATAATGCCAGTCCTTCTCCTTAGTCAAATTAGCACAATAAGAACATGGTACCATCTTCATTATGACGTTGCTTCAAATTCATCCACATTAAATATGACAGACTTGAATTATTTACATCGTGTCAACATTGTGTCAGCTGTGGCTCAGTGGGTAGCACTCTCGTCTCTGAGTCAGAAGGTGATGGGTTCAAGGCCCACTCCAGGGACTTGAGCACAAAAAAAATCTAGGTTGACACTCCAGTGCACTGCTGCGGGAACGCTGCACTGTCGGAGGTGCCGTCTTTCAGATGAGACATTAAACTGAGGTCCCGTCTGCTCTCTCAAGTGGACATAAAAGATCCCATGGCACTATTTCGAAGAAGAGCAGGGGGAGTTATCCCAATGTCTTGGCCAATCATCATCATGTATCACATCCAGAGACAAGGAGCAATGCCGGACATATCGCTCAGTGAACATAACAAAAAAAACAGATTATCTGGTCATTATCACATTGCTGTTTGTGGGAGCTTGCTTGTGTGCAAGTTGGCTGCCGCGTTTCCCACATTACAACAGTCATGACACTCCAAAAGTACTTCATTGGCTGTAAAGTACTTTGCGTCCGGTGGTTGTGAAAGGAGCTATATAAATCCAAGTCTTTCTTTTATTCAGTTTTACGACATTCTAAAAATAATCATTTTATTTACACAAGTTACGACCTGTGCTGTAAAAATAAAAGACAGTGAGGACCAATATTTTTCCAATGATTTCCTGAGATGTATCCTCCATTTCCACATGGGCAAGGAGGGGCACTGGAGAACAGTTATGGAGTCTACTCATGCCACACATGAGGCCCGTACCAGGTGGTTGTAAAGCGGCACTGGCAGATGCCGAGGAGCAAGCATTTCGTCTGCCCTCGTCCTCTTGGTGAGTAGCACAGAGCAGGAGGACTCAAGGAAATGGAAGATGGACAACAATAATTACTGTAAATGGAAAAAAACTGTACCCAAATCCTTACTTGACATGTGAGATTTTTCCATATTCTGTGGCAATTGTGTTGTTGCAGGTGCAGTGACAACATCAGAAATGGATTGCTCCTTTCGAAAGCTGATGTTCTTTGGATTGGGGGCAGCAGGATTTTCTTTCAACGGGATGTGCTTTACATTTGTGATGCATCCCTGCACGTTTAACTTGACTGGCTCTCCTTCATTTGTTCTCGCAGTGCTCCTTGTCTTTGGGTGTGACACATGTCCAAAAGTAGGATTGTTGGACATGGTTTGATAATCAGACTTTTGGTCACTGATGGCTGTTACCTCACGATCTTATGGCTATGTCACTTGGCTTCTGCAAAATCTGTGACAAATGGATATTTATAAGTTAGATTCTATTTATCTCTCAGTTAACGCCCTCAATTTCTCCCCAAAGCATAACCCAGCAGAAAGGTCAAACAGGTGGAGTGCTCCCAGGCCTCTGCCAATGTCACTCTAACCGAATGTCAGGATGGGGTCAATATTTGCCCTCCAATATTTCATCCATATGAGGAAGAGGTGCTCAAATAAATTTCCTGATAGCATACAACAGCAAATTACATTTATATAGCACCTTTAACATAGTAAAACATCCCAAGGTGCTTCACAGGAGCGTTATTAAACAAAATTTTGCACTGAGTCACACAAGGAGATAGTAGGACTGGTGCCCGAAAGCTTGGTCAATGAGGTAGGTTGTAAAGAGCATCTTAAAGGAGGAGGGAGAGGCGGAGAAGTTTAGGGAGGGAATTCCAGAGCTCAGGGCCTAGGCAGCTGAAGGCACGGCTGCCAATGGAGTTGCGATGAAAATTGGGGATGGGCAAAAAGCCAGAATTGGAGGAGCGCAGAGATCTCAGAGGGTTGTAGCCAGGGCTGGAAGAGATTACAGAGACAGAGAAGGTCGAGGCCATAGAAGGATTTGAATAAGTGGGGAGTAAGTGGGCACTGTGCAACGAGATAAGCCACATCAGTGTGCGCGACCCCATAGCTAAACTTACAACATCGCTCATTGAGCGGCAGAAGCAGGAGCCTGGAAGGGAGCTGCCTGTCATCTTGCCCAGAGAGGCAACATGACAAAGAGGAAGCCTTAAAAACAAATGAAGGAAAACAAGAATAAAAAAAAAAGAAAAATTAACTAATAAATACAAAAAATGACTGCTGCTCCCTTCACACAGGCTCAGAGTAAATATCTACACCCCCTCCAGCATTTACAGTTCTTACCGCAGTGTTCTCTTTTCAAAAAGGTTCTTTAGTTCATTATGTAGCATGAATTTGACGATTTCTGATCGCAGTCTTCTTAACAATGCTCTCTGGCTACTGTTTAAAGTTAATTATCTGTTTTACTATAGACATTAGTGACGTTCATGACAAAATGCAAATAAACTCCTTGACTGAAACAACAGAACAATTGTTCAAAGCAACATGACGTCCAAACACCCTGAGTGCCCAACTCAGTGTATTAATAAAGAACAAAATATGATAATTATACACAGAATAATGGATAATGAATAATGGGAGTCAGTTATAGGCTCCAGATTAATGAAGGGGTTCAGAAGCTTTACACCCAACAGAATAGATCCCAGGCAGGATTACAAGGCTGTATTCCACTTGAGGGGTTCAGGTTTTTCAGAGCTGGGAGGTAACAGCTGGCTCAAGGCAGTGTGGATTTATCTGCACCGCTCTCATCTCTCCAGCTGTTGTGTAGGGCTGGATTGTCAGCTTTCGATTTTTTTTTGCGAAAACGGAAGCGATATGTGAAACTTATCATTTTCACTGCGCTACTGTTTTTAGAACTTTAGGGTTTTACGTCTGCGGGTAAGGGGGGGGGGGTACTGCATGAGGAATTGCGACGCAAAAACGTGAGTTTCGCCAAATTTAGTCTGGGGCCGGGAGTACTGCGAGAGAGGCCTTGGGAGGGGGAAAAAAACATTTGCAAAAAACATTCCAAAAACATTCACAAAACCCTTAGCTAGCAAATTGCTGTAAAAGAATTAAAAAATGAAACTTTAAGGGCTCAATTTTCCCCAATGTTGTTTTTTGGCATATTGCCAGAGTTATGTCCGTTTTTTTTGGTCCCAACTACTCAAAAAAAAGTAGCAAGTTTCCCTGTTCTATTTTTTGAAATTGGCGCCACGCGGCTTGTCCTGTAGCCTCGAGGGGTGGAGCCTAATGTCTGCGCTGAAAAAACGATGCCGCACCTTCTGCGCATGCGTGAATAAAAAAAGGATGTTTTTTACGTGATTCCTATGGGCGCGCATGCCCAGTACAGCTCTCGGTCTGCATTCAGCCATTTTTAAAGAGTGTGTGAGAACTTTAATTCTCAGTTGAAAAATTGGAGCAGCAATACGAGATACAATGTGGCTCAAGGGTCAAGAATGTCTTACAGGATGAAGTGGAGGCTCTAGTTACTGTAATTGAGGCCAGATGGCAGGAGCTGGACACCAGCAGAGGCCACATAAAAGTTCCACCAAAAGAATTGAAGAAACGCTGGAACCAACTTGCACAAGATTACTGTGCAATGGTGACCACCCTGAGGTCTGGAGGCCAGTGCAAAAAGAAGTGGCAGGAGCTTGGTCAAGTAGTTAGTGTAAGTAGTATTTTCATTTATTCAATGGAATTACAATTGTAAATGTGACCAGCTGTATATGTCCCACCCAGCAGAAAGACACCCTCTCTAAAAAGTTATGTTTTCATCTTTGCAGAGGAAAGTGGCACACACCAAATGAGAAAAAACTCGAACAGGAGGAGGCCCGGCAAATCTGCACCCACTGAGACCCTTGGAAGACAGAGTCGCTGCTTTGATGGGTCCTGCCTGGAGAAAAGCAACCACCACTGCACAAGCTGGGCCCACACTCGAGGGAGAGGGTAAGTCCTGCAAATTCCACAGTCTGGCTTTGCTAAATGTTAAGTACTGCGCGGGCTAGCCATGCTTCAGTTCATGGGGATGGCTCCGTCAACTACGCTTTGGTTGATGCAGTGTGCTATCATTCATCGTGGTCCTTCAAATCAACCTGCTGTCTGCGCTGAGTGAGCCTACTCATGCCATCCACCCTGCCCCTTTTTCTTCTGCTAACCATTTGTCTGTTCTGTTATATTTTACCGAACTTGAGACCAACCCTGATGATGCAGAAGAAGATTCAGACACGGACGAGCCTGAAGAGGAGAACATCTTCCAATCCCACCTGTCAGACCAAGAGCATGGGGATGAGGAGGGGGGGGGAGGGGATGGATGAAGGCCCCACTGTTGTACTCATTCTGGAGGAGGTGCAGATGCTGCCCGTTGAGGTGCCAGGCCTTTCCCTGAGTGGTTTGAGTGTTGGTGGGACATTCCATGGTTTCCCACTGTCCAAGGCTAGGGATTCCAGTGGGGTGCAGTGAAGCACACCCAGGGCCCCACAATCCTAGGCTGTGGGTCCCAGTGGGATGCAGCAAGGCACACCCAGGGCCCCACCGTCCGATGATGCGGGTCCCAGTGGGATGCAGCAAGTCACACCCAGAGTGAGGAGGGACGGAGAGCTCAATAGTGGTCTCCTGAGGTGCAGGATCTAACAGATGTGCTTCAGATAATGGTAATGAGTGCGGAGTGCATTGACCTTACCCGATCAGTCCTGGACACCATCAATGGGGTGGGTGATGAGGTATCAGGACTGTTGGGAGAAGTACCACACTCTCACGAGAAATGGGAACACTGTCCGGGAACATGAGGGAGAGAATGTCTCAGTCCGCCGAAACAATGCCGGTGCACGAGAGCGGGAATGTCGCAGGTAGCTCATGCGCTGTCAGTGAACATGAGAGAGGGAATGTTTCAGGTAGTTCAAACACTGTCAGTGAACATGAGGGAGGAATTGTTGCAGGTAGTTGGCACACTGTTGCTCAACAATGAGTGAGGGCATGTCACAGGTAGTTGAGACACTGTTGGCAAACATGAGGGAGGGAATGTTGCAGGTAGTTGACACACTGTCAGGGCACATGAGGGAGGGAATGTCGGAGTTAGTTGCTGCAATAAGGGAACACGTCCAGACCCCGCGCCCATTGACAGAATCAACTGCCATCCCCACTCCAATCCCCAGACCAGCCTCTGGAGGCCCAAACCGGGCCTTCCACATTACCGCCTGCCCCCTCCAACCGCCCCCCCCTCCCCCCTCCCCCCCCCCCCCCCCCATCAAGAAGTGTGCATTACCCGAGATGTTCGAAAGAATAAGCTTGGTACCAACCCGAGAAACGCTGCGCCACTGCCTGCGGGCACCAAGACCAAGCGCAGCGGGCGGTCTTAGAATACGGAGAAGAGATGGGTGCAGCTTTTCTTTGTTGCTGTTATTGTTGTTGTTATTATTGTTGTTACCGTTCTCAAATTAAAAGTTTTTTGTAAGTTATGTAAATTTACAAGTTTGTAAATGATCTTAAAGTTTATAAGCGATCTTAGAGTTTGTAAGTGATCTTAAAGTTTGTAAGTGATCTTAACTGAAAACTTTAAAGTTTGATCCAAGAATATTTTTATTAACGTTAAGTACAAACAAATGTTTGTTAAACTTTTGAATAAAATATATTTTACATTATAACTGAATCATTTACCTTATTTGTTCCATTATTAACAAATTTTTGAACCAAAGAATAATAATTTCCATTATTTGTTCCATTATTAACACAACTTTTTGAAGTAAACAAGAATCATTTCCATCATTTATCCCATTAACATAACACAACACTACAGAACAGCTCTGTCATGTATGTATGCTTGGGTTTACTAACCACCAGGTGGCGGCCACAGTTGACGTCATCGGGCTGTGCGCACGTGTGTGCGGCCCAGGTATAAAAGGCCAGCCATCTTGTAATGTAATCACTTTTAGGCCCAAATAAAGTAGAGCCAGGTTTGTGCATGTTCTGAGTTTACAGTATTCAGTCTATTGAGTTATTGCATACACAAGGTCCAAACAGTAAAGATGGTCAATGTGGAATAGCTGCTGCTGAGCCTTCGGGCAGCAAAGCGTTCACGGATGAGCTGCTGATGCAAGGCTCGAGCAATCGTGAAAGGGGCACGACGGCCTGCCCTCCTTCGCTGTCGTGCTCCGGGTTCAGGTAGTTGCATGGCTTCCTCGTCCTCCTCCTCGTCATCTGCATATTCCTCATCATCATCAACTATGCACCTCAGGTGGGTCTTCTATTACCAGCTGCTGCTGCCTCATGATGGATAAGTTATGCAGCATGCAGCACACAACAGTGAACTGACCGACAATCTCAGGGGAGTATTGCAAGTAGCCTCCGGAATGGTCCAGGCATCGGAAATGCTGTTTCAAGATGCCAATGGTCCTCTCTAATATGCTGCGCATCACAATGTGCGACATGTTGTATTCCCAGTCAGCTTCCGTCCGGATTACACATAGGGACGTCATGAGCCAGGTGGCGAGGCAGTACCCTTTGTCTGCCAGTAGCCAACTCTTCCCTTCTGGCTGCTGCTGAAACATGGCAGATATAATGCTGTTGCATAGGATGAACACATCATGGGTGCTCCCAGGGTATCTCGCGATGCATGTCGTCACACACGAGCTGCACATTAATGGAGTGGAAGCCTTTTCTGTTCCTGTACATCTCGGAATGCTCCAAAGGTGCTCACAAGGTAATGTATGTACAATCAATGCAGCCCTGTACCTTTGGGAAGCCAGCAATCCTGGAGAAGCCCACAGGCCTTTCACGCATTGCCTGGGCAGTAGTGGGAACTTTATGTAGTCATTTCTCCAGGCATATAGTGCAGCAGTCACCTGCCAAATGCAGATATATGTTGCATGTTGAGAAATGGCACACACATCCCCAGCCTGGAATGGTCCAGATGCATAGAATGAAGGTACAGCTTTAACCTTCACTTCAACTGACAAAGCAGTCCTCCTGACGGTTCTAGGTTACAGGTCTGCTTTTACTAACTTACAGATCTCAGTTACAACTTCTTTGCGGAAACACAGCCTTCTGACATCACTCAGGTGCAGGTACGAACACCTGTCTTGGTATACCCGACGTGGGTAAGGTCTCCTGCCCATCATCCTACATGCTCTGAGGTTCCTCATGCGATGACGTTGAATCAATTGTCTCCTCCACAGCACCATTGTGCAGAAGGCTTGCACAGCTATGGCATTGTCATTATTGCTCCCTGTGATTAAATTGTACCTTTGCAAGCAGCTCAAAATGGCAGGCAGGACAAGGTTTTTTTGTTCCCTCTCCCCAAAGTCGATGCCCTGGTATGGACCACACCCAGGTCTGAGCAGACGCAATGATCGGGAAACATAGTGTAAGACTTCTTATGCCTTCCGTTCGCCTTCCACAGCCCCCCATCCTGCCGGGCTTCATTTGATGCGAGCCGAGCCTCGAACCCCTGTGTCCGGGCGAGGGACCAATTCTGCCGGCTGATGCTCCGCCCCTCGAGCCCTGTTTAGAGATGTTCGGTGGTGGCGTGTCAGTTTAAAAAAAATGAAAACTTGAAGAATTCCATTAAACTTTCATTTCTTGCACTTTAAGTTTTAAAAATTTAAGCTTGATTATGGATATTTATGTGTTCTTGACTCCCTCCAAAACTTTGCATAAAAACAATGGTGTCTTTCTGCGCCGATTTTTTAATGTGCGCTGGTTTCTCTTAAGTGCCAGAAGGTTTATCGGGAGTGGTCACATACGCCGTCCTAAGAGAAATTTAAATTGGCCAAGCTTCCATAGTTGTGAAAAAATGGCGCAGACATCAGGTTATGCCCCGTATGACGCAAGAAAAAACTAACCTAAAAAAATCACTGGGGAATATTGAGCCCTAACTTACCTTTATTGCAGGTTTTCATACTTACTACTGCTGGCAGGACTGCACCGAAAGGTTTGACCTGTCGGTATTCTGGGTGTGGCATATGGGTCGGGAGAGAGCCAAAAGTACGATGGTAATGCAATCGGCGTCGTTGCACGTCGGCACACCTCTCTCCGGTGGTACCTGAAAGCGATGCCGCAAACAGGTACCTAACGATCCCGCCTGAGCTTTGCGACCGGGTTTTCGCCGTGGAGGGTCAAATCGGGGCGAAAACCTGGTCACAAACTTCGCGAAAATCTGGCCCAATGGCTGCACGCTTAATTCATGGCTATGAAGTGCTTCACTCCACACCATCTAAAGCATGTATGAAGTTCACTACTACTTCTTCTTCTTCTTAGGCAGTCCCCAGAGTCGAGGATGACTTGCTTCCACACTAAAATGAGTTCTAAGGTGATTGATGAGACCAATGTGGGATTTACAGTCTCTGTCACAGGTGGGGCAGATGGTGGTTGATGGGACGGGTGGGGCGCTTGGGTTGTCGTGCGCTCCTTCCGCTGTTTGTACTTGGCTCCCAGTGAAGAGTTCGGCGCCTTCTCGGATACTTCTCCTTCACTTTGGGTGGTTTTGGGCCAGGGATTCCCAAGAGTCGGTGGGGATGTTACATTTTTTCAAGGAGGCTTTGAGGGTGTCCTTGAAGCATTTTCTCTGCCCTCCTGGGACTCGCCTGCCGTGACGTAGCTCAGAGTGCTTGTTTCTGGAGTCTAGTATCAGGCATGAGGACAATGTGGCCCATCCATTGGAGCTGATCGAGCGTGGTCAATGGTTGGGGATGTTGGCCTGAATGAGAACACTGATGATGCACCTATCCTGCCAATGAATTTGCAGGATTTTGCTGAAGCACCGTTGGTGGTACTTCTCCAGTACTTATGATCTAGTTTAATTAAATATGTTGTAGGCAAATACCAATTTCCCATGCTTGTCTAAAGCATGTACGAAGTTCACTACTTATGATCTAGTTTAAATAATTGTTTTGTAGATTAATATCAGTTTTACATGAAGCATTAATCCCTTTTGTAAAGAGATGGGCATCACATTTAAATGCATTACTGCTTTCTGATACGAGTTGCTATAAACGGTTAAGGTCAAACGTGTTTACTTTCTTATAGGACAAAAGAAGAACGAAAAGCCCACGGCGGCACTGCACTGGAGGGTCAGCCTAGATTTAGGTGCTCAAGTCCCTGGAGTAGAACTTGAACCCACAACCTTCTGACTCAAAGGAGAGAGTGCTACCTACCCACTGAGCCACAAAGGTGATACATAAATGAAAGGCGCTACAGAAATACAAATCTTTCTGTCTGGCTGTTGTTGCTCAGGCGCTGGCGTGTGGTTGCAAACTACAAGTCCCGGCTGGCTGCTACAGAAAGGGGCGGGAGAGAGGTGCTTCCTCATTGCGATGCTGGTGGTGACCTCTATGATGCAAGGAGTAGGTTTCCGCGAGGAATGAGACGTCCTTGTGGACTCGGGAGCAGAAGCCGGCAGGGTTAGGACCCGCAACACCACCAAAAGCACAGCAGCGAGGAAAGGAAAGGGAAGGACACATACACATACACATACACCAGTCTCTGCGAGAAACCCGCTGTCCTTCCTCCCGGAATCTGCACACAGGCCTGAAGACTGAGCAGGTTAGTGACAGCATCAATCGATTGCATTGTCTCGGTGAATGATATCATCGGGAATTAATGATTAATGATCGATAAGGAGGGAGGAAAAAAAGTTCCCTTTCAATATTTATTGCAGGGGTTACTTCCTGTACGTCTTTTGTCGATTCAACATTGGACGTGAATCGCTCGAGGCACACATTCTGAGTACGACTGTATGAACAATAATATTGCATTATAAATATTTGCATGCATAAGTCCCTGTTGTCCTTTCCCGATAGATGTACCCTCGCATTTTCTGGTATCGCGGATGGGTAATGTGTTGGGGTATTGATAGTTTGCAGTCACACATGTGTGGAGGGGAAAGGAGAAAGAGAGAGAAGGGGAGTGTGTACCTGCTTACATAGGGATTACAGCACAGAAACAGGCCATTCGGTCCAAACAGCGTCCTCCCACCTTTCCTCCTCTAACTATCAGCATAACCCTCTATTCCCTTCTCCCTCATATGCATGTTAAATGCATTTAATCGCTTCAACCACTCCCTGTGGTAGCCAGTTCCACATTCTCACCCTTCTCTGGGTAAAGACGTTTCTTTTCAATTTCCTATTGGATTTCTTGGTGACTATCTTATATTGATGACCTCAAGTTTTGCTGTTCCCCACAAGTGGAAACATTCTACTCTATCAAAACCTTTCATAATTTTAAAGACCTCGATTAGGTCACCCCTCTGCCTTCTCTTTTCCCCAGCCTGTTCATCCTTACCTGATAGATGTACCCGCGCATTATTTGGTGGTATAGATGGTGATGAGTATTGGATTATTGATTGTTTACAG
The DNA here is from genome assembly GCF_044704955.1 of Pristiophorus japonicus. Taxonomy (NCBI): domain Eukaryota; kingdom Metazoa; phylum Chordata; class Chondrichthyes; family Pristiophoridae; genus Pristiophorus; species Pristiophorus japonicus. The sequence continues at coordinate 58,970,088 of NC_091988.1, forward strand.
TCACAATTAATTATCTGGACAGGGGAGTGAGGGGTTAAACCATGTATATTTGGAAGTTTTGATTCAAAATAATCAAACCATAGCCACCAGTTTCTTGCTGAAAAGGGGAACTGAAAGCTGAGATATTTCATAATCTCGAGGTGTGGGGACCCGAGCTGCTTGTGAGTGAAGATCAGAAATATGTGGTCTTTTTAATTCTATCCCTGTTATTTATTTAGCCTTTGCTTGCCCTCTTTAGGTTTCCCTCATGCCACATACCATCCCCCATGCAAAAGGACGGGTAGCTGGGGGCCGGATGTGGTTTTGTAACTAGCAGCTACAGATGTGCATGGGTGATTCGCATTCAAATTTAGATTTTTAGCTACCAACTTCCTCCCTGTGAGGGAAGCACCTGAACTCCACTTGACAGCACCTCATTACATGTCGAGCAGCCACCATTACATGACTACCTACGCTGGTTACATATTGCATAAGGACATAAGAATTAGGAGCAGGTGTAGGCCATTCGGCCCCTTGAGCCTGCTCTGCCATTCAATGAGATCATGGCTCATCTTCTACCTCAACTCCACTATCCCCATAAACCCTTGATTCCCTCAATATCCAAAAATCTCTGTCTTGAATATACTCAAAGACTGAGCCTCCACAGCCCTCGGGTAGAGAATTCCAAAGATTCACCACCTTCTGAGTGAGAAAGTTTCTCCTCATCTCAGTCCTAAATGGCTGACCCCTTATTCTGAGACTGTGTCCCCTGGTTCTAGACTCCTCAGCTAGAGGAAACATCCTCCCTCATCCACCCTGTCTAGCCCTGTAAGAATGTTGTATGTTTCAATGAGATCACCTCTCATTCTGTAAACTCTAGAGAATACAGGCTTAGTCTACTCAATCTCTCCTCCTAGGATAATCTCCCCACCCCAGGATCAGTCTGGTGAACCTTTGTTGCACTCTCTTCTTGGCAAGTATATCCTTGGGTAAGGAGACCAAAACTGTACACAATACTCCAGGTGCGGTCTCACCAGGGCCCTATATAATTGCAGTAAGACGTCTTTACTCTCGTACTCAAATCCTCTTGTAATAAATGCCAACATACCATTTGCTTTCTTAATTGCTTGCTGTACCTGCATGTTAACTTTCAGTGATTTGTGTACAAGGACACCCAGGTCCCTCTGAACACCAACATTTCCCAATCTCTCACTGTTTAAAAAGTACTCTGCTTTTCTAATTTTCCTACCAAAGTGGATAACTTCACATTTTTCCATGTTGTACTCCATTTGCCATGTTCTTGCCCACTCACTTAGCCTGTCTATATCCTCTTGCAGTCCCTTTGCATCCTCCTCACAACTTGCATTCCCACCTAGCTTTGTATCACAGAAACAGGCCATTCGGCCCAACCAGTCCATGCTGGTTGGAGGGTGGCCACACAGAAATTTACCGTGGGGTAGATTTTCATCTTCACTGCCCTCCCTGCCGGTAATCTGAATACTTGGCCTTTATAAAAGCTGCCTGATATTTATTCCATTGATACAAAGCAGGGGCGCTCTGCTCCGACAGATCGCCAGTCAGGTGCTGAAGGTGGAAAGCTACTCCATCATTTCAATTCATAGAATTGTACAGCACAGATGACCATTAGGCCCATCAAGCATGTACCGGCTCTTTGAAAGAACTATTCGATTTAGTCCCACTACCCCTGCTCTTTCCCCGTAGCACTGCAAATTTTTCCTTTTTATGTACATATCCAATTCCCTTTCGAAAATTACAATTGAATCTGCTTCCACCATTCGTTCAGACAGTGCATTCCAGATCATAACAGCTCACTGTGTAGAAAAAAAAAATCTCCCTCTGGTTCTTTTGCCAATTATTTTAAATCTGTGTCCTCAGGTTCCTGACCCTCCTGTCAGTGGAAACTGTTTCTCCCTATCTACTCTTATCAAAACCCCTCATCATTTCAAACACTAAATTGTTGCACTTTTATTTTTTTTTAATAAGGTGTTGTGTACAAGAGCAAGTGACCTTGTTCCACATTTGTTTATGCAGGAATTGATCTTTTTATATCTGTACACCGTTTCTTTTATAGGAACATAAAAACATAGGAACAGGAGGAGGCCATTTAGCCCTTCAAGCTTGTTCCGCCATTCAATGAGATCATGGCTGATCTGTGATCTAACTCCATATACTCCCTCTTTCCCCCCCCCCCCCCCCCCCCCCTTGGTTTTGGTCTGCATCAAGGTGGCAATCTGAATCACACACAGAGTATGACATGATGGGCATGAACCCAGAAACTGGAGTTTTTAAAATTATTTGTTCATGGAATGTGAGCGTCGCTGGCAAGGCCAGCATTTATTGCCCATCCCTAATTGCCCTTGAGAAGGTGGTGGTGAGCCACCTTCTTGAACCGCTGCAGTCCGTGTGGAGAAGGTACTCCCACAGTGCTGTTAGGGAGGGAGTTCCAGGATTTTGACCCAGCGACGATGAAGGAACGGCTTAACATTTCCAAGTCAGGATGGTATGTGACTTAGGAGGGGAATTTGGAGGTGATAGTATTCCCACGTGCCTGCTGCCCTTGTCCTTCTAGGTGGTAGAGGTCGCGGGTTTGGCAGGTGCTACCGAAGAACCCGTGGTGAGTTGCTGCAGTGCATCTTGTAGATGGTACTGCAGTCATGGTGCGCTGGTGGTGGAGGAAAGAGTGAATGTTTAAGTTGGTGGATGGGCTGCTTTGTCCTGGATGGTGTCGAGCTTTGAGTGGAGAGTATTCCATCACACTCTTGACTTGCGTCTTGTAGATGGTGGAAAGACTTTTGGGAGTCAGGAGGTGAGACACTCGCCGCAGAATACCCAGCCTCTGACTGTTCTTGTAGCCACAGTATTTATGTGGCTGGTCCAGTTAAGTTTCTGGTCAACAGTGACCCCCAGGATATTGATGGTAGGGGATTCGGCGATGGTAATGCCGTTGAATGTCATGGGGCGGTGGTTAGACTCACTCTCTGGTTGGAAATAGTCATTGCTTGGAACTTGTGTGGCGCAAATGTTACTTGCCACTTATCAGCCCAAGCCTGAATGTCGTCCAAGTCTTGCTGCATGTGGGCATGGACTCCTCCATTATCTGAGAAGTTACTAATGGCACTGAACACTGCAATCATCAGCAAATATCGCCACTTCGGACATTCTGATGGAGGGAAGGTCATTGATGAAGCAGCTGAAGATGTTTGGGCCTAGGACACTGCCCTGAGGAACTCCTGCAGCGATGTCCTGGTGCTGAGATGATTGGCATTCAACAACCACAACCATCTTCCTTTGTGCTAGATATTACACCAGCCAGTAGAGAGTTTTCCCCCTGATTCCCTTTGACTTCAGTTTTACTAGGGCTCCTTGACACCACATTTGGCCAAATGCTGTCTTGTTTCACATTGTGGTAAAGAATATTTGTACACTCAGAGTTGGTCACTGGTCCTCCTACGTGATGCTGCTTTTGAAATCTAATTGTCATCCCAAGGAGACAGAATAGCAAAGAGTGAATCCAATCTGAATACATTTATTTCAAATATCATCAAATTATTTTGAGGAAAAATTACATTTGGTGGGGTGTAGATGCAAACGTACTACAGGCGTAGTGTAGATTACTGTATAATGGCATATTTTCCGGAAAGTGCTGCAGAACTGTAGCAATGATAAAAAAGTAAAATAGTGCTGACTGGTAGAATTCCCCAATATCTTGTGTATGTGATCAATAATTTAATTATGCAGTGACTACAGTGAGGTGTTGTTTAACAGTAGAAATCCAACACTCATTAAAGATGCAATACTCAATCACTTGGAAACGAACTGACCATCGCTCCATACTCTTTGCATTACTGTCCAAACCTTCACACTATTTTCCTCTCCCTCATTGTAAAGTGTGTTTTTCCCGCTTTCCACTCTGTCCCTGCCATGCTAGGCCACACCTTGGAACATGCTGTTTACTGAAGGCAGGCAGGGCATCTAATCCTCTGACCGATGCTACACTTGAGCTTGCGGCCCGCAGGTGAACAAGGAAAGTGTGACGTATACATCACTCGTTGCCTCCCATTCAATGTCGTCTCCGCACTGTGGCTCGGCTGAGGTTTGAGAATTGATCCAGTGGGTCACAGAGTCTTGTGTTGTTGGAACACAAAGGCACCAGGCTACAACCATATGGAAACATTGATATCCTATTATAAGCCTTGCTTGGCATACACTTCCAGTCCAGAAACCTTTGGTCCCATTGTCACAATTTTAGGTCACGTTTTGACATCAACGTTTTAGTTTATATTGGATTTGCTGTGTCAATGGTCATGGTGTAGGATGGTCAATGTTAGCGTCCTCGACCAGGCCAACATCCCCAGCATTGAAGCACTGACCACACTCGATCAGCTCCGCTGGGCAGGCCACATCGTCCGCATGTCCGACACGAGGCTCCCAAAGCAAGCGCTCTACTCTGAACTCCTTCACAGCAAGCGAACCAAAAGTGGGCAGAGGAAACGTTACAAGGACGCTCTCAAAGTCTCCCTGATAAAGTGCAACATCCCCACTGACACCTGAGAGTCCCTGGCCAAAGACCGCCCTAAGAGGAGGAAGTGCATCCGAGAGCTGCTGAGTACCTCAAAGTCTCATCGCTGAGAGCATGCAGAAATGAAGCACAGGCAGCAAAAGGAGCGTGCGGCAAACCAGACTCCCCACCCACCCTTTCCTCCAATGACTATTTGTCCTGCCTATGACGGGGACTGTGGTTCCCATATTGGACTGTTCAGCCACCTAAGGACTCATTTTTAGAGTGGAAGCAAGTCTTCCTCGATTCCGAGGGACTGCCTATGATGATTGATTTGTCATAGTGTAGTTGCAGACTCTGACCACTAGGTGGTGCTGTTTCTGGAACCTCCCCACTCCAGCGCCATTTTGTATATATATAAAAAAACTCATTTACCCACTGACCATGGGCAACTAACCAGTATATTCTAAACATTCCAGGAAAATATCCATTGTGATTCATTGGAAAGCACCAGGAATATATTACAAATACAGTACTGTCGAGGTGGCTGAGTTAACATCTAGTCTACATGTGACTTAGCAGGAAGCAAACATGATTTAACCCAGTGTAAAGTGGGCAGGGGAAGGGTACTACAATTGGCACTCATTCATTAGGGAAGAGAAAACTGTTGAGGGTTGCCACTCCTGCTGACTGCTATACAGACCGCCTTGCTGGAAGTGTGTATGTGTAGATGATGGGTGAGGACTGGGTTTGGCTCACCTGTGATATCTGTCACAGTCTTTTACCTTGCACGGTCTTAATAGGGTCCTGACACTCAAAGAAAAACTTGCATTTATATAGCGCCTTTCACGACCACCGAATGAAGTACGTTTTGAAGTGTCGTCACTATTGTAATGTAGGAAACGCGGCAGTTAATTTGCGCACAGCAAGCTCCCACAAACAGCATTATGATAATGACCAGATAATCTGTTATTATGTCGATTTGAGGGATAAGTATTGGCCAGGACACCAGGGATAACTCCTCTGCTCTTCTTCAAAATAGTGCCGTGGGATCTTCAGCATCTACCTGAGAGAGCAGATGGGGCCTCAGTTTAACATCACATCTGAAAGACGGCACCTCCGACAGTGCAGCGCTCCCTCAGTACTGCACTGGAATGTCAGCCTAGATTTTTGTGCTCGAGTCCCTGGAGTGGGACTTGAACCTTCTGACTCCGAGTGCTACCCACTGAGCCACAGCTGACACCTAAAAATTCTCTCTGTCAGGGAATTGAACCCCAGTGTCCTGTGTGACAAGTAGTGATACTTACTACTGTCCCTGGTACCATTCTCTGCTACAAGTATCCCTGATTTCTCATACCTTTACAATGATAAACCTATTTGAAAAGTTGTATCAATATTATCTCAGTAAATGTACACTCTGCTGATATTGATCCTAGCCATTGTTCTTTTTGCCATGGCAATTGCTGACCAGTGGGATGTCTCCTATGTTTAACTTACGAGCACACCGTCTAGCTGTCTTTTGTTTACATGCCCTTCATTTGTATAATCATCTTTGCTATTTTTAGTACTGCTTACATTTCTCTCAAAGTCATTTGTCCTCCATCTGTCTGGTTGCTGAAGGACTACAGGTCTATTTGAATGATGCTTGTCTCCTTGTACCATCCACCTTTTCCCCACAACTTTGTACCCCAAGTACGAGTCGATGAGTCAGAGAATCTTATCGTTTTCACATTTACAAATCACAGATTAAATTCCCTTTTCCATACTGTGTTGTTTATAAGTTATCATTCCATAGCACATATTTAAGTACAGTATAGTTTCTATTGGTTAGTTTTTAAACTTGAAAAGAAATACTTGGATTTATATAGCGCCTTTCACATCCACTGGACGTCTCAAAGCGCTTTACAGCCAAATTAAATACTTTTTGAAGTGTATTGTGGGAAATGTGGCAGCCAATTTACGCACAGCAAGTTCCCACAAACAGCAATGTGATGATGACCAGATAATTTGTTTTAATTATGTTGATTAAGGGATAAATATTGTCCGGGACGCCGGGGGATAACTCTCCTGCTCTTCTTTGAAATAGTGCCGTAGGATCTTTTACACCTCTGACAATGCAGCGCTCCCTCTGCACCGCACTGGAGTGTCAGCCTACAGTTTTGTGCTCAAGTCCCTGGAGTGGGATTTGAACCCACAAACATCTGGCTCAGAGGCGAGATTGCTACCCACTGAGCCGCAGCTGAAAGCTAAAAACAAAATGATTTGTTACTGTAGCGTACAAAAGTATATGTATAAATACAATTTACAACTCGGAAATAGTGAAGATGGGACAGTAATCTCTGAATTGTGAGCTTTGTCTTTTGCAAGTGTCCCTGTCTTGTGATGCTTGGCTTTCCCAGATGGTTCCGCATTGCCTGGAGACAGTTCTGGCTTTCCCAGATGCGCTACCTGGTGTTATAGTGAGCTGATCAAACCAGGAACTCCACGGTTTCAATCCCTGGTTTGTACCCAATTTCAGTAGAGGAGCATGACAATTGGCCTCCAGTGTTCGTGGACTTGAGAGGGGGAAGAAAGTGATCAGTCAGGGATCCTGCTGCAGATCACTACCCAGTGACATGCAGGACTTGAACACATGTATCTGCTGGATTACCAGTGCAGAAACACAACCACTACACCACACTACCATACCCTACCATATCGTGACAGGTTATGCAGTAACATCATTTGCCACTCGTTGAATCTACTGCTACAAATATAAAGCCTCAATCAAAAATAGTTCAGATATTTTCAGCTTGAGTTTGCCACTGCGGCAAACTCAACAGCCTCACTTAATGGCAAGATTTCTTTCAGCAGACTTCACCCAAGCAGTTGTAGGAACTTGTCCCTTTTAATGCCCAACGTGTAGACATGTATCTGCAGAGTCCTTTTTAATTCGGAACCAAATTCTAGGCCAATGTATTCCCCTTCGGGGTTTTGAAGTAAAGGGAGTCTGTTGACTTAAATGTTTCACAATGAAACATGTTTCACAGGGCAGTTATTCCCAAACTTGTCACAGATGATCAGCCTCAAATCAAAAAACTAGAATCTGGACATTATGAAAAAGAAAGAAAGACTTACATTTATATAGCACCTTTCACGGCCACTGGACGTCCCCAAGCGCTATACAGCTACTGCAGTACTTTTTTGAAGTGTAGTCGCTGTCGTAATATAGGAAACGCGGCAACCAATTTGTGCACTGCAAGCTCCCACAAACAGCAATATGATCATGACCAGATCATGGCCAGGGTGCCGGGGAGAACTTCCTGTTTTTCTTCGAAATAGTGCCATGGGATCTTTTACATCCACCTGAGAGAGTAGACGGAGCCTCGGTTTAACGTCTCATCCGAAAGTCGGTGCCTCCGACAGTGCAGCACTCCCTCAGCACTACACTGGAGTGTCAGCTTAGATTTTTGTGCCGATGTCTCTTGAGCACAAAAAGCTATGCTGTGGGGTATTATCGAACAAAGTCTTGGTATTAAACTTCTCTGTTCTCTATTTTAATTGAGACGTCAATTCATTTTTAATTAACTCCATTAAAGTAGCTGAAGGAAGAATATCACATGAAAAGTTAAGTGTTTGTCTACTAAGATAACCAACATCATTTCTAGCCTCGATTAAATCTATAACATAAAGCACTTTATTATATCTTGAGCTGTCCCAAAGTAGTTAATATACGAACATATGAACAATGACGGACAGGTAAAGATCCTATGGTCCATTGAGCCTGTCCCACACAATTGCGATACCTTGTGTATCACAATATATATTCTCCACTCCACCCCCAACCATGTGATCTTCTGGGAGAAGCAAAAAGCAGATTTAAAAAAAACCTAGGCCAATTTGAAACATCTGAAGTTCCTCTCCGACCCATCTCGGCGATTGAAATGAGTCCAAGAGGTCACTGAATCCCTGGCAGTACCTACCTGCTGTACGAGGTGATCTGCGCCCCAGCCAGAAACACAACCAGCTCTCGCTTGAAGGAATTCAGCGAATCAGCATTCTCCACATGAAATGTTCCACAGGCCCACTATTCTCTGGGAAATGAACCACCTCCTGACATCTAATCCAGATCTGGCCTTAGACAAATTACATTTGTGACTCCTGGTCCTCCCTAACCTTGGAAATAATTACTTTGAAGTGGAGCTACCTTTGCAGTGTGGGCAAATGCAGCAGCAAATCTGCACACAGCAAGATCTCTCAAACTAACAACATTAATAGCTCGTTAATCTGTTATTTTGATGGGGCGTGGGGACTGTGTGATGTTGTTTGAGGGAAATGTGTTGGCCAGGTCATAAAATTCCTCCTATTTATTGAATAGTGCCATGGAACAGGCAGGCAAGGCCTTTGTTTGACATCTTAGTTGAAGGACAACAATGCAGCACTCCCCCAGTACTGCAGTGAAGTATCAGTCCAGATTATTTGCTCAAGTTTGGGAGCGGGACTTGAACCCACAATACCGATATTTTAAAAGCGGCAGACACAATGTTACCCTGGTGTCTCGCAACGACCTTCAGCTGATGGAAAGAGCAGATTTATCACAAACTTGGAACTTTACGTGCATTATACAGGTGTCATGGAAATGGTAAAGTAGTATTTTTCTTTTCCCTTTACTCCTTCTTACTGGAGGATGACAACTTGCATTGAGCAGGTCAGAGGCTGGGTATTCTGCGGCGAATGTCTCACCTCCTGTCTCCCCAAAGCCGTTCCACCATCTACAAGGCACAAGTCAGCAGTGTGATGGTATAGTCTCAACTTGCCTGGATGAGTGCAGCTCCAGCAACACTCAAGAAGCTCAAAACCATCCATGACCAAGCTGCATGCTTGATTGGCACTCCATCCACCACCTTAAGCATTCACTCGCTCCTCCATTCTACCTTCTCAAGGGCAATTGGGATGGGCAATAAATGCCGGCCTTGCCAGCGATGTCCACATCCAGGAACAAATTTATTTTTAAATAGGGAGATGGTTCCATGGGCCACAGTGGTCCTCTCATTCCAAGTTTCCAATGATGCGCACATCTGAATAGTGAATATCTGTTGGCTACTCAACTCTGGGACTATCACAGCGATTCAGATCCTGCCCTTGTATCCACAACTGTGCAATTTTGGCTGTGCTTGTCAATAACAATTTGGACTGGGGATCCTGGCTGCTTACTCAATGTTTCCCTTCCCTGGCCCAGGGATATCGAGACCAGACTGCAGGTACAGCTGTGGTCAACTCACTGCACATAGACCAGCGACCCAACCTGGTCTACATGGATCAGTGCCACAGCATGTGGTGCTCACTGATCCACACAAATTGTTCGTCAAAAAAAAACGACACGCCTAGTATAATTACCCAGTTGATCCAACATGACTAATTGCTCCTCAAGCGAACAGTGCAATTCGAACTTCAAGATTAAAATTATTGGGATTTATCACTAATGCTAACAAGCCTGCAATAGATAGGTGTGTTTGTGTGTGGGGGAGTGTGATATAAGAAATAGGGGCAGGCCATTTGGCCCCTCGATAAGATCATGGCTGATCTGGAAGCCTGAGCTAATTTAAAAGGATTATGAATATTACAACTGTACAGGACATTGGTTAGACCACATCTACAGTTTTGGTCTCCTTATTTAAGGATTGGATATACTTGCATTGGAGGCAGTTCAGAGAAGGTTCACTAGGTTGATTCCTGGGATGAAGGGGTTATCTTATGAGGAAAGGTTGAGCAGATTGGGCCTATACTCATTGGAGTTTAGAAGAATGAGAGGTGATCTTATTGAAACACAAGATTCTGAGGGGGCTCAACAAGGTAGATGCAGAGAGGATGTTTCCCCTTGTGGGGGAATCTAGAACTAGGGGGCATAGTTTCAGAATAAGGGGTCGTCCATTTAAGACGGAAATGAGGAGGAATTTCTTCTCTGAGAGAAGTGAATCTTTGGAATTATCTACCCCAGAGAGCTGTGGAAGCTGAGTATTTGAATATATTCAAGGCTGAGATAGACGGATTCTTTGAACTATAGGGGGAGTCAAGGGTTATGGGAAACAGGCAGGGAAGACTATCCGGGGCACTAATGCCCACTTTTGCACTACCCCTCCCCAACTGCTATTGGTGTTAAATCCTTGAGGAGCGGAGCTAATTCCAAGAGGGACTCCTCCCTGCAACCTCCAGGAGACCATGGCAAGGAATTTCTTTACTCAGAGGGTTGAAAATCTTTGGAATTCTCTACCCTAGAGGGCTGTGCATGCTGAGTCTCGAGTGTATTCAAGGCTGAGATAGATAGATTTTTGGACTCTAGGGGAATATGGGGATAGGGCAGGAAAGTGGAGTTGAGGTTGAAGATCAGCCATGATCTTATTGAATAGCTGGGCAGGTTCGAGGGGTCTTACAGCCTACTCCTGCTCCTATTTCCTATATTCTTATGTCAGTCATGGGATGCACTATTGCCTCTGACTCAGAAGGTCATGGGTTCAAGCCCCACTTCAGACGCTTCGGCGCATAATCCAGACTGACACTCCAGGTGCCGTCCTTTGGGTGAGACGTTAAACCGAGGCCCCTTCTGCCTTCTCGATTGGACCTAACTAATCACCAGGCACCAATGTTCAATCTGATTGGTTTTGCACCTTTAACAGGCTGTGCGGGCCCATTCAAATTCTCGCACATGCGCGGTTTTTCCATTTAAAAGCCGATGAGTGGCCTGCACGGGACCTCCAGACCGAGGCTGCGCAGCTTAATGGGAACATTGCCTGGTACTATTTCAAAGAAGAGCAAGGGGAATTCTCCCCGGTGTCATGGCCAGCATTTATCCCTCAATCAACATAACTAAAACAGACGATCTGGCCATGCTCTTTGTGGGGCCTTGCTGGGTGCAAATTGCCTTCATTACAACAGTGACGGCACCTCTGAAGTATCATTGTTTCCCTGTATTCTGCAAATAACCTGGTTCTAAACCCTGCCAGTGCTCTATACGTGGTGGTGTTTCCATCCATTCGCTGTAGGAAGTGCTTGCAGGGTGCAGTGCTCCACACTACAAATCTCTGACAGCCCGGCTGATAGCAAGATGGCATCCTGTGGCAAATTCCACACAAAAGGTCATAGTGCCCTGGAACTCCAGCATCCTGTGCTACAGCACAAAAGCGAAATATTGTGGATGCTGGAAATCTGAAATGAAAACAGAAAATGCTGGAAATACTCAACAGGTCAGGCAGCATCAGTGGAGAGTGAAATAGAGTTAACATTTTGGGTCGATGACCCTTCGTCTGAACTGGAACAATTTTGAGATGTAACAGGTTTTTAAGCAAGTGCAGAGGCAGGGAAAAGGGGGGAGGGGAGGAGAGAAAAAAACAAATGGGAAGGTCTATGATAGGGTGGAAGGCAGGAGAGATTAAGAGACAAAAGGAATGATGGTGCAAGGCAAAAAGAGATGGTAATGGGGCAAGTCTAGACTCCACTTTTGTTTAAGAACAATTTGTCCTATTACCATCTCCTTTTGTCTTGCACCGTCATCCTTTGTGCACAGAGTTTGGGCCGTTTAATCCAGTTTGTACTGACCATGGGACAAAATTGCCTCAAATTTGTTAATAATTGCCACTAAGTTGGCGACCTCACTTAGAGAGGTCTAGTATGGGGAATTGAAAACTGGTCCAACGGGGTCGATGCATATTGCTGGGGCGGTTTACTCTGCATTTGACCCATTCTGTACTTGGGAGTGTTTGATGTGCAAATTTACAACTTTCCACCTTGGTAACCAAAATATTCCCCCAATTCAGGAGAAAAATGTTGCATTACTGAGGTAAAAAGAACAAAATGCATTGTCCACCATCAAAAAAAAATATTGGGACTACACTGAATCAAATTGGTACACAACCTTAAAAGGACATATGTGTACTCGCATTCCCATCATGGCTATGTTGCCTGTTTCAAAATTGATGCTCTGAGCTGATCTGGGAGAAGATGGAAACGTTAATATAGTGGTTATGGTACTGGACTAGTAATCCAGAGTTGTACCAAATCCACATCAAAGAAATAGACTACTCCCTCCCTAACAGCACTGTGGGTGTGTCTTCATCCCACGGACTACAGTCCAAGAAGGCGGCTCATTTCATTCATTCATGGGATGTGGGCATCGCTGGCAAGACTGGTTTTTATTGCCCATCCCCAATTGCCCTTGCGAAGGTGGTAGTGAGCCGTCTTTTAGAACTGCTGTATTCCGTGTGGTGAAGGTACTCCTCCAGTGCTGTTAGGGAGGGTGTTCCAGGATTTTGACCCAGCGACAGTGAAGGAACGGCGATATATTTCCAAGTCAGAATGGTGTGTGACTTTGGAGGAGAACTTGCAGGTGATAGTGCTCCCATGCGCCTGCTGCCCTGGTCTTTCTAGGTGGCAGAGGTCGTGGGTTTGGGATGGGCAATAAATGCTGGTCTTCTCAAGTAGAAATGGGCAATAAATACAGGCCTTGCTAGTGACACCCACATCCCATGAATGAATGCAAAAGAACACTTGATGTTAAAATCCCCTGTAGTAATGCTATGAAGCTTTGCTTGAGTTATCTCAAGAATCAGGAGACAATGGGACGTGACCTTCCCTCTTTATATAACATTTGCAATTGTGCAAGAGTTCAGTCAAGTTTGATATTCTTTAGTATAATGCTGGAATACAGATGAGCTACAGAAGGGATTTAAGGGCACAGTTTTGGTCTCCTTAGCTAAGGAATGATATACTTGCCTTGGGGGCGGTGCAACAAAGGTTCACTGGTTGATTCCTGGGATGAAAGAGTTGTCTTATGATGAGAGATTGTGTAGAATAAGCCTATACTCTCTGGTGTTTAGAAGAATAGGAGATGATCCTGTTGAAACATATAAGATTCTGAAGAGGATTGACAGGGTAGATGCTGAGAGGTTGTTTCCCTTGGCTGGAGTGTCTGGAACTAGAGGGCACAGTCTCAGGATAAGGGGTAGGCCAGTTAAGACAGAGATGAGGAGGAATTTCTTCACTCAGAAAGTTGTGAATCTTTGAACTTCTCTACCCCAAAGGACTGTGGATGCTGAGTCTCTAAGTGTATTCAAGGCTGAGAGAGATAGATTTTTGGAGTCCAGGGGAATCAAGGGAGATGAAGATTGGGCAGAAAAGTGGAGTTGAGGTCGATGATCAGCCATGATCCTGTTGAATGGGGGAGCAGGCTCGAGGGGCTCTATGGCCTATTCCTGCTCCTATTTCTTATGTCCTTATGGCATACAATCAGTTCTGTCATTACCTTGTCATTAATGTGATATCCTGACCTTTCTGTCTCCTGAAAGCTCAACATTTCCAGGCCTGTTAATTAATGTTAGAATACATGCGGACTCTTCCCATAACAGCTGATGTCCTTTTGCCTGTCTACAGTCACCCAAGGAATGAGAGTATGGAGGCTGATGTTCACAACAAGAAAGTAGCTTGGGAGGTCAATGGCTCGTTGGCCCCAGCTGAGCTCCAGCGCAGTAGCAGATCGGAGAGTCCCACGCCCGGGCTGGTGGAAGGCACAGAGCCAGGTAAGAAATTCGTGTCTAGAGCAAGGGAAAGAATGAGAGAACTGAGGGAGAACATTCAAGGTTCTCGTTTGGGGAGTGTGAATTGTGTCTGACAGTTAAATTGAACTTTCCAACACTTCAACTGAAGAAGAACAACAATAACATGTATTTATATAGCGCCTTTAATGCAGTAAAACACCGCAAGGTGCTTCACAGGAGTATTATGAGACACAGAATTTGACACTGAGCCACATGAGAAATTAGGGCAGGAGCTTGGTCAAAGAGGGAGGTTTTAAGGAGCGTCTTAAAGAAGGAAAGAGAGGTGGAGAGGTTTAGACAGGGAGTTGCAGAGCTTGGTTTTTAGGCAGCTGAAGGCACGGCCACCAATGGTTGAGCGATTATAATCAGGGATGCTTAAAAGGGCAGAATTAGTGGAGCGCAGATATCTCTGGGGGTTGTGGGGCTGAAGCAGATTAGAGATAGGGAGGGGCCAAGCCATGGAGGGATTTGAAAACAAGGATGAGAATTTTAAAATCTAGGCGTTGCTTAACCAGGAGCCAATGTAGGTCAGCGAGCACAGGGGTGATGGGTGATCGTGACTTGGTGCGAGTTAGGACACAGACAGCTGAGTTTTGGATGACCTAAAGTTTACGTAGGGTAGAATGTGGGAAGCCAGCCAGGAGTGAATAGTCAAGTTTAGAGGTTACAAAGGCATGAATGAGGGCTTCAGCAGTGAATCAGCTGAAGCGAGGGCGGAGATGGGCGATGTTATGGAGGTGGAAATAGGCGGTCTTATTTATGTTGCAGATATGCGGTCGAAAGCTCATTTCAGGGTTAAATGTGACACCAAGGTTGCAAACAGTGTAGATCAGCCTAAGACAGATGTTGGGTGTGAGGGGTAGGTGCGGTGGAAGGGGGATGTGGGTGGAGAGCGATACGAGGAAGTAGTCAGGGATGGCCTTATCTGCGATTGACACGATGGGAATAGTGAGGACACGAGAGCTGGCAAGGTCGAGGGGGAGGCTGTGAATATGGGTTGGGGAGTTTACATGGAGGAAGAGATTAAGGGAGGATAGGAGGCTAGTGAACTTGGAGGAGAGAGCGCGTGATGAATTGAGATGGAGGTAAAAAATTACAGAGGATGAGAAGTCGTTCGGTGCAGAGGCTAAGGGAGGAAAGCAGTTAAGATATATATTGGTAACATTTTTATTGTACTTGGGTGGGCGGTGGAGAAGGAGAATTTTAAATAAGAGGGGTAGAACAAGGTGAGATGCTCAAAAGAGCAGAAAGTGCCAGAGGTGTAAGGGGGACAGACCATGGTGTAATTTGGTGATGCCAGATGTGTTGCCCTCAACTGAGATTAGCTGACTGAGCAACACTGGGAATCGAACCAGGGACCCTCTCTGTCAGTATGGCTTTGTTACTCTGCCTTTACTCACCAACATCGATGCATATAAGGGGAAACTAGATAAGCACATGAGGGAGAAAGGAATAGAAAGGCATAATGATTGGGTTAGATTAAGAAAGGTAGGAGGAAGCTCGTGTGGAGCATAGACGCCAGCATAGTTAGGCCAAATGGCCGGTTCCTGTGCTGTAGACTATATTGTGTCAGAAATTGTGCATTCTTTCTTTTCAAGTGAAAAAAAGAACGACCTGTGTTTCTATAGCGCCTTTCACAACCACAGGATGTCCCAAAGCACTTTACAGCCAATGAGGTGCTTTTTTTTTCAAGTGCAGTGTTGTAATGCAGGAAACACAGCAGCCAATTTGTGCACAGCAAGCTCCCACAAACAACAATGTGATAATGACCAGATAACCTTTTTTTTTAGTGATGTTGATTGAGGATTAAATATTGGCCAGGACACCGGAGATAACTCCCCTGCTCTTCGAAATAGCGCCATGGAATCTTTTACGTCCACCCGAGAGAGCAGATGGGGCCTCGGTTTAATGTCTCATCCAAAATATGGCACCTCCGACAGCGCAGCACTCCCTCAGCACTGCACTGGGAGTGTCTGCCTGGATTTTTGTGCTAAAGCCTCTGGAGTGGGACTTGAACCCACAACCTCCTGACTCCGAGGCGAGGGTGCTATCCACTGAGGTATGGCTGAGGCTCTGTAAATCTAGCTGTGCCCACAATTTTATTTTAAACTCCCTTCCTGAATTTAAAATGTGCAGGCACGGCTGGCAGCTGACTGAGGAGTAGGTGCCCTGAGCTCCCAATAACACTGGCTAACCCCAGAGGACAAAGTACAGGTCGACCTTAGAAAATACAAGGAAGTACAGATAGGCGAGACACACTGCTTCATATCTCCCTGCTTAATAACATATGTAGATCAGAGTTCAACTCATTAGAATCTGAAAACCTTTAAACGGAAGAAGGAGGAGAACATTTAAAACCCTTTGGAGGATTGCAGTACCTTCTAGCAGTTGGTTATAAAATGATCATATTGGCTGAAGCCTAGAAACATAAAAACATAGAAAATAGGTGCAGGAGTAGGCCATTCGGCCCTTCGAGCCTGCACCACTAATCAATAAGATCATGGCTGATCATTCCCTCAGTACCCCTTTCCTGCTTTCTCTCCATACCCCTTGATCCCTTTAGCCATAAGGGCCATATCTAAATCCCTCTTGAATATATCTAACGAACTGGCATCAACAACTCTCTGCGGTAGGGAATTCCACAGGTTAACAACTCTCTGAGCGAAACAGTTTCTCCTCATCTCAGTCCTAAATGGTCTACCTCTTATCCTACGGCTGTGTCTCCTGGTTCTGGACTTCCCCAACATCGGGAACATTCTTCTCACATCTAACCTGTCCTGTCCTCTCCGTTGGGTGCTGGTTCATAGTGTGTTTGTGTCGGGGTGTGGTACAGCTAGGGAGAGGAACTATGTTTTTGAACTTCAATCAGACATTAATGGTTAAGAAGCACTTTTGTAATAAGGGAGAGCCGAGTGTTACTGTTGGATAGAATAGAGTCCTTTTGCCTCTGGGATCCAAGGATTGATTCAGCTCAGATTGGTGTCAGGATTTCTACATGTTTTGACAGCCTCAATCCGATGCTAATCCACAGCAAAAAACTGTTCATAATTTAATACAAATTGGCACTGAACTGGCACATCTCACTCGGGTGTCACAAGGGACAGCCATCATTGGAAATGGAAAAGTGAAGCTGGTGGAGTGAAGGTGCCTTTGGACCTGACTCGTGTTGTACTTGTCCTGGGTACAAGGCGAGGAACCTGTTTCACATCGCAGAATTGATATTCTTCCTCTTATTGACCACAAGGGGGTAACCAAAAATATGAATTAAATAAAAATGGTGTGTTCATGTCCTACATCTAAGTGCATCTTGCATGTGCATGCAAAAATATTTAATTCAAGCCAGTTGCTTACAGAATGATGTTCTGTTGTTGATGCGTGAGGGTATTCACACCAAAGAATTGACAACTGTCACACGCTCATTGCAAGATGATCAAGCAATAATCCCCGATTTAAAAAAAAAAATCGCTCAACCATTGGTGGCCGTGCCTTAAGCTACCTGGGCCCTAAGCTCTGGAATTCCCTCCCTGTTCCTCTCCGTGCTCTCTACCTCTCTCCCTCTTTAAGACTACTCCTTAAAACCTACCTCTTTGACCAAACTCTTGGTCACTGTCTTAATATCTCCTGTGGCTCGGTGTCAAATTTTGCTTGATAATCGCTCCTGTGAAGCATATTTTTACTACTTTAAAGGTGCTATATAAATGCAAGTTGTTGTTGATCAACAAGATATGTTTAACAGGAAATTTACTGTAGCCTTACATGTTTCTGCCAGATAGCCAGTATTTCACTAAATCAGCTAAACTGCTCAATTAGATTGCAGCCCACAACTCAATCCCAAGTATATCTTTTTTTGATTGGAAACAATTGTTTCTTGTCCCAGTGCCCTTTGTACTATACATATACCACCTGAACCCCATGATAAGATTACAGTCTGTAGTCCATTCACAGATAGATGTTCCTCTATATCTAACAATGCTTTTGGACCCCCTCAATGACGAGACAGTCTGAAAGTTCACTCAGTTACTCATTGTTCATGTTGCTTACTGCCGGTGACGAGGCAGGCATGAGAATAAATGTATTTACACATATCTTTGATCTAGGGGCTGGACAAGAGAGTGCAATGTTTGTCCACACGAGATCCTATGAAGACCTGACTGCGGATGATGACGTGCAGAGGGGTCTGGACAGCGTTGACGAGGCCGCCACGGAACAGTCCCAAATCGAAGAGATCAGCAAGGATTTCAACGAGCTGAGCACCCAACTGACGGGCGTGGCGATGGATGTGAACAAGGAGATGAGGGATAGCGACGCAGAGGGCGAGGGGCCGTCAGGCTTGTCCCGCAGAGAATCTGCGCTGTCCGAGAAGGAGGAGGACGTCACCGCAGACTCGTGGCGGCAGCACCGCAAGCACATGTTTGTCTTCAGCGATGCTGGCAAGCCAATTTATTCCCGTTATGGGACAGAGGAGGCCCTTTCTTCCATGATGGGGGTAATGGTCGCGCTTGTGGCCGTTATTGAGGCAAGCAAAAACGTCATCAAGTCCATCCATGCAGGTGCGTTTGATGGTCTTAATGACCTTTCGTCGCGTTACGCTGTTCCATATGAATTTGTATCTTGCTTTCCCTTGTACTGGGCCCAGCCAATAGGATGAGTGGGTGAAAGTGGTGATGAAGGCATTCCCAGAACGATATGTAAATAATGATTTTCCAAATCACCGTCCTTCTGCAATGCACATATAGTAATTATTTCTCAGCACAATAGTATTGCAGTGGCGAATTGCATTTTTCCCTCGTTTGTCTTATTTCGATGGAACACACCCTGTCCGGGGTTGAGAAGGTATGGCCCGTTCAAAGGAACATATGAAATAGGTGCAGGAGTAGGCCATTTGGCCCCTCGAGCCTGCTCCACCATTCAATAAGATCATGGCTGATCTAATCTTGGCCTCAACTCCACTTCCCTGCTCGCTCGCCATAACCCTTGACTCTCCTACAGTTCAAGAATCTGTCTATCTCCACCTTTAAATATATTCATATTCAATGATCCAGCCTCCACAGCTCGCTAAGGTAGAGAATTCAAAAGATTCACGACCCGCTGAGAAAATAAATTCTTCCTCATCTCTGTTTTAAATGGGCGGCCCCTTATTCTGAAACTATGCCCCCTAGTTCTAGATTCCCCCATGAGGGGAAATATCCTCTCTGCATCTACCCTGTCGAACCCGCTCATAATCTTATACGTTTCAGTAAGATCACCTCTCATTCTTCTAAACTCCAATGACTACAGGCTCAACCTGCTCAATCTTTTTTCATGACAACCCCTTCATCTCGAGAATCAACATAGAGAACCTTAGAATCAACCTAGTGAACCTTCTCCGACTTCCCCCAACAACATCTCTCAACCAGCCACCAGGAAAGTGTTCAGGTTTTCCCTACCTTCTCTTTGAGATACACTTGCTCCCCATGGCACCACGTGAGAAGAAAACCTGTGCTCCAACCTTCTAATGTTATTCCCTATTTTCTCTCCACTTCCCTACACCCCTTGAGTTTCTTCATGCTGTACACCTTCCCCGGTAGGTGATGACCTGCTCCCAGCTATCAATAAACAATTTCTATTGTCAACCATCAGGGAGTGTACAAGAACAGCCCAATGTGACTGATATTTTCCCTTATCGAAACTCCTCATAACTTTAGACCCCTCTATCAGATCTCTTTTTCACCTTCTGAAGAAAAGAGCTCCAGTTATTCTTGTCTTGTCCCATAACTAAAGCCTCTTGATCCCTGATGCCATTGTAATGAATCTCTTCTGCACCCTCTCCATGGCCTGGACCCCTTTCGTAAAGTACTGAACACAGTATTTTATTTTGTAATGTATTTGCTTCATGTGTTCTTTGCTTAAGAATTCATAGCAACACATTGCTATTAAGAACTTGTTGGTTTAATAACAAAGGTTTAACAATCACATCACATATTACCAGTTCATCCACTAAGCTCACAACTACATACCTCATCGTGGATGACCTAGACACAACTGACTGGGGTTTTATTGAGGCTTGTGAACATCACGTGACTGGCTAAGCCACTCACAATGTAGCAGCTCTACAACTACTACTATTTTTAGTTGTATTAGTAATCAAGTACCCCCCTGATTAAAGGGGGGGGGGGCAGGCACACTCCAAAAACTTTTCAAGTGCCCCCTTTTTTTTGTTTTGTAATTTTTTTGGATGATGCACTCCAGTCCCTCCGGCGCCCACCTCTTGCGGAAAGCCGCGAGCGTACCGGTGGAGCAGCAGCTCTACAACTATTTTGTTGAAAATTTGACACCGAGCCAAGTAAGGAAAACATATATTTAATTAGCTAAATTCCCCAGCTGCCATGGTGGGAATTGAACTCTGGTCTCCGGATCATTAGTCCAGGTCTGTAGACCAGTACCATAACCACTACATGACCGTCAGTCTATCGCACCTGGTATACCCAATCGGTCTCCCTTCCAAGAACTAATCAGGCTTTACTCTGCTACGCATCCGAGATCAGACGGGATCAGGCTTTTTCAGACCAGTATGGCCGTAGGTCAGCAGCTCTACAACTATTTTGTTGTAATCAGAAAATCAAGTGCCCCCTGATTAAAGGGGGGGGGGGGGGGCACACTCCAAAACACTTTTCAAGTGCCCCCTTGTTTTTTTTTTGAGGGATCAGTCGCTCTGCAAACCGGTGAGCATCCTCATAGTGCATACATTACATAATTGTGGCCTAACCTTTAACCAAAGCTGTCTGCATGGCCCATGCAGTATCCAGTTGAGCCTCTGAATGGGGAGCAGAGAGTCACTCACCGTCTGTGGGTGAAAGAAACCGGAAAAGGCAATGGCAGTCGGATCTGCTGTCTGTATTTCTAAAGAACAGAAACAACACTGCCGCCACCTCCCTTCACCAGTACATAAGAAATAGGAGCAGGAGTAGGCCATACGGCTTTAATTGCAGCAAGTACATACGCAGCAGGGATTTTGGGGTTGTTGTCATTTTCATTCAAATTAAATCATTATGCAGTCGCCCAACACTGACAGTCCCCACCTTGAACAGCCCCTTCCCAAAACCACACAGAGTGGATCGACTAAGTCTATGCTTTCTCTTGCAGAGGGTTACAAGGTGGTTTTCATCCGCCGCAGCCCCCTGGTCCTTGTGGCGGTCGCTCGGACCCGCCAGTCAGAGCAGGAAGTAGCCAAAGAACTTCTGTACGTTTACTACCAGATCGTCAGCCTGCTGACTCTAACCCAGCTCAACAGGATCTTCGAGCAGAAAAAGAACTATGATCTCCGCCGGCTGCTCTCTGGGTCTGAGAGGATCACTGACAATCTCCTCAATCTAATGGACAAGGATCCTAGCTTTTTGATGTGCGCGGTGCGATGCCTGCCGTTGGCCTCATCCGTGAGAGATGTGATCAGCAATAGCCTCCAGCAAGCCAAAGACAAAAGTCTCGTCTTCTCTATTCTGGTTGCCCAGAACCAACTGGTGACGTTGGTGAGGAAAAAGGACCAATTTCTACACCCCATCGATCTCCATCTTCTCTTCAACCTCATCAGTGCGTCCACCTCCTTCCGAGACGGAGAGGTCTGGACGCCGATCTGTCTCCCCAAGTTCAACTCCAGCGGTTTCTTTCACGCCCACATCTCCTACCTTGATCAGGCAAGCAGCCTGTGCCTGCTCCTCATCTCCACGGACCGAGAGCACTTCTTCACCATCTCAAACTGTAAGAATAAATTTCTGGAGCGCATGAAGAGGCGGAATACCTTCCAGACCTTGCTGGAAGAGTTACGGACTCCATCCTACAGTGTTTCTCAAGTGGGCATACCAGACCTCAGGCACTTCATTTATAAATCGAGAAGCTCGGGTCTGTTCACAAGGTAGGAAGCCTGTTCATTTCTGCACTGCACTCACCGAGTTATCTAAATTATGTAACAAAAGAAGTCCCCAAAGCGCTTTACAGCCAATTAAGTACTTTCTGAAGCGTAGTCACTGTTGTAATGTAGGAAATGCGGCAGCCAGTTTGCGCACATCAAGCTCCCACAAACAGTAATGTGATAATGACGGGATAATGTTTTTAGTGATGTTGATTGGGGGATAAATGTTGGCCAGGACACCAGGGTTAATCCCCTGCTCTTCTTCAAAATAGTGCCATGGGATCTTTTACACCCACCCGAGAGGGAAGATGCGGAATTGGCTTATCGTCTTAAAACAATCTCTCACTAGAGAAAAAGTACTAGGCAAACTAATGGGACCAAATGATGACAAGTCCCCAGAACTGGATGGCCTGCATCCCTAGGGTCTTAAAAGAAGTGGCTGCTGAGATAGTGGATGCATTGGTTGTAATATTCCAAAATTCCCTGGAAAACCACAAATATAATGCCCCTGTTCAAGAAAGCTTGAGCAGGTTGGGCCAATACTCATTGGAGTTTAGAAGAATAAGAGGTGATCTTATTGAAACATATAAGATTCTGTGGAGGCTTGACAGGGTAGATGCAGAGAGGATGTTTCCCCTCGTGGGGGAATCTAGAACTAGGAGGCATTGTTTCAGAATAAGGGATTGCCCATTTAAGACTGAGATGAGGAGGATTTTTTTCTTCTGAGGGTCGTGAATTCTCTTCCCCAGAGAACTGTGGAGGCTGAGTCGTTGAATATATTCAAGGCGAGATAGATAGATTCTTGAATTACAGGGAAGTCAAGGGTTACGGGGAGTGGGCAGGAAAGTGGAGTTGAGGCCAAGATCAGATCAGCCATGATCTTATCGAATGGTGGAGCAGACTCGAGGGGCCATATGGCTTACTCCTGCTCCTATTTCTTATGTCTCATCCAAAAGACGGCACCTCCGACAGAGCAGGTCAGCACCGTACTGGAGTGTCATCCTAGATATATGTGCTCAAGTCCACGGAGTGAATCTTGAACAATGTTCCCTGTAATTGTCTTGGGCTGCGGCCCATTCAAAAGTCCGCGCATACGCGTTTTTTTTCAATTTAAAAGCCCGTTCACTGGCTGCGTGAGACTTTGGGAGTGGCTGTGCAGCTTAAAGGGAACATGGGGCTTGAACCTACAACCTTTCGGCTTGGAGGCACAAGTGCTACCACTGAGCAAGTATAAAGTAAATGGGATATTTTTGTTCCAGTTTAAAAAAAAAAAAATCCTTCTTGAGCAGTACCCAGTCAGTGTGCTATCCTTATTCATCTCCGGTCTGATGGGACAATAGGTCCAAAATTAAAATGGGTTTGGGGCAGTCCCGGTCCAATTTAGAGTTAATGCAAGTTCCCCAGTCAAACAATGCCTTTAGATTAACACTGATTGACTATCACAGTAGAAGAAAATAAGAAGTTGTAGGGACTACTCCAGTAAGATTTGCTGTTGAGTAGAATTGGTATCGTAACTATTCCAGAATGGATAGCTAGCTGGCTTCAAGACAGAAAGCAGAGAGTAGGGGTAAACACTAATTGATTTTTAGTGTGTAAGCAAGTCATCCTTGACTCCAAGGGACTGCCCAAGACAAAGAAGGGGTAAAAGGGTAGCTATTCACAGTGACAGAAGGTGGGTCATGGTGTTCCACAAGGAACAGTGCTGGGATCACCGCTGTTCACAATTTATATTAACGATTTAGACTTTGGAATCAGAAACATAATTTCTAAATTTGCGGATGCCACCAAATTGGGGCGATAACAATGAGGAGGACTGCAACAAATTACAGGTGGACGTTAATGAACTTGCAGAATGGACATATAATTGGCAAATGAAGTTCAACACAGATAAATGTGAGGTATTACATTTTGGTAGGAAGAATAGGGAGGTCACTTATTACTTGGAGGGTGCGAGTCTGGGTGGGGTAGAGGAACAAAGGGATCTCGGATACAAATCCACAAATCACTAAAAGTTACAACACAGGTTTTCTTTCTTTATCTTCTTTTGTTCGTTCTTTCGTTCGATCCGGCAATGACATTGAATGTTTTGTGTGTGTTTTTTGCAGCCCAGAAGTTGAAGCTCCCTACATGGGTGAGGAAGAGCAGGAAAGGCTACTGGAACTGTATCAGTATTTGTATAGCCGCATCCACAACTCTGCACGGCCTCTGAAATACATCTATTATGCAGGAGAAAGGGAGAACCTTTTGGCGTGGGTAAGAACCGAGACTTGGAACATTAAACCGAATGGACAGCACAGAAACGGGCCATTCGGCCCAACTGGTCCATGCTGGTGTTTATGCTGCACACGAGCTTCCTCCTACCTTACTTCATAAGAACATAAGAAATAAGAGCTGGAGTAGGCCATTCAGCCCCTCAAGCCTGCTCCACCATTCAACAAGATCATGGCTGATCATCTACCTCAACTCCACCTTCCCCATATCCCTTTATTCCCTTTGTTGCCAAAAATGTATTGACCTCTGTCTTGAATATACTCAATATGCTCTCTAGGGTAGAGCATTCCAAAGATTCACAACTCTTTGAGTGAAGACATTTCTGCTCATCTCAGTCCAAAATGCCAGACCCTTTATTCTGAGACTGTGACCCTTGATTCTGGACTCCCCAGCCAGGGTCATTCAGTAGGTCCCAAGAGTCTTAATGAGACCTCATCTCTTTCCGCCGCCGCCCTCCCCCGTGGCCAAACAGGAAAGTGAGAGGTTACTTTGTGTGTCTCTCTAATTTCGCTGCATTTAATTTAATAGCCAAATGTACAATAATACAAATAATTTGGTAAAATAGTAATCAATGAAATAAAATGATGAGTTTTGGCATGGTGCGGGGGAGAATCTGAACAGACCAACAGGAAATTGGGTGACATCTTGGGATGGAACCCATTCCTTCCACCTCTGGACTGGAGCCGATGGAACAGAAAGTCTCTCAGTTAATGTTCTGATAGTGAAATGCACCTGGGCATTATCGATGCAGTTCATAACGGGCATGGGTCTATCGCACAAAACAGGCAATTGTTGAGCCCTGCCTATCCGGAGCGCAGCAATTTTGGCATCTCCCCCTCCCACTCCTCCCCGATTTTAACGATCACTGGGGTGGGTACCCGAATTTCCAAAAGTGCTCCTGGCAGATGATGCTCTGCTCTGGGAATGCAACCTCGCGGTGAAGAAGGCAAATGGTATGTTGGCTTTCATAGCTAGGGGGTTTGAGTATAGGAGCAGGGAGGTCTTACTGCAGTTGTACAGGGCCTTGGTGAGGCCTCACCTGGAATATTGTATTCAGTTTTGGTCTCCTAATCTGAGGAAGGACGTTCTTGCTATTGAGAGAGTGCAGCGAAGGTTCACCAGACTGATTCCCGGGATGGCAGGACTGTCATATGAGGAGAGACTGGATTGACTGGGCCTGTATTCATTGGAGTTTAGAAGATGAGAGGGGATCTCATAGAAACATATAAAATTCTGACGGGACTGGACAGGTTAGATGCGGGAAGAATGTTCCCGATGTTGGGAAGTCCAGAACCAGGGGACACAGTCTAAGGATAAGGGGTAAGCCATTTAGGACTGAGATGAGGAGAAACTTATTCACTCAGAGTTGTTAACCTGTGGAATTCCCTATCGCAGAGAGTTGTTGATGCCAGTTCATTGGATATTCAAAAGAGAGTTAGATATGGCCCTTACGGCTAAAGGGATCAAGGGGTATGGAGAGAAAGCAGGAAAGGGGTACTGAGGTGAACGATTAGCCGTGATCTTATTGAATGGTGGTGCAGGCTCGAAGGGCTGAATGGCCTACTCCTGCACCTATTTTCTATGTTTCTATGCAAAATTTCCATGGTTGGAATTGGGTGGATGTGGAAGAGCTACGGGCCATTGTTGGAGGGGAGGCAGGGATCCGTTCTCCACTGTGTCCTCGGGCCACTTTGTCCCTTAACCAGCATCACTAAAAACCAGAACTAGGGGACATCAATATAGGATAGTCACCAGTAAATCAAATGGGGAACTCAGGAGAAACTGCTTTACCCAGAGAACGGCGAGAATGTTGAACTCGCTACCGCAGTGAGTGTGCTATTCACCTCAACCAATCATTTTAGGGACAGCTGCATAAATACATGAGGGAGAAAGGAATCGAAGGATATGTTGGAGGTGGATGAAGTAGAGGTGGGAGGAGGCTTGTGTGGAGCATAAACACTGGCCTGGATATGTTGGGTCAAATGACCTGTTTCTGTGCTGTAAATTCCTTACCTAAGGAAGCATATGCTTGCCATCTATTCTGTGTCTAACTGGCAATGTGCCTCAGCCGGGAGCAATAGATGAAGGTTGTGTAGAAGAAGGAGCTTTACTTTGCTTTTAATCCCTACTCACCTTGGCCTGAGAGTTTTTGAAAATTTGTTCCTGGGATGTGGGCATCGCTGGCAAGGCCAGCATTTATTGCCCATCCCTAATTGCCCTTGAGAAGGTGG
Source organism: Pristiophorus japonicus (assembly GCF_044704955.1). Lineage (NCBI taxonomy): Eukaryota > Metazoa > Chordata > Chondrichthyes > Pristiophoridae > Pristiophorus > Pristiophorus japonicus. Next base: position 58,996,539 of record NC_091988.1, read on the forward strand.
TAGTGAGCCGCCGCCTTGAACCGTTGCAGTCCGTGTGGTGAAGGTCCTCCCATAATGCTGTTAGATAGGGAGTTCCAGGATTTTGACGATGGAGGAATGGCCGATATATTTACAAGTCAGGATGGTGCGTAACTTGGAGGTGATGGTGTTCCCATGCGCCTGCTATCCTTGTCCTTCTAGGTGGTAGAGATCGCGGGTTTGGGAGGTGCCGCCAAAGAAGCCTTGGCGAGTTGCTGCAGTGCATCTTGTGCGCCGGTGGTGGAGGGAGTGAATGTTGGTGTTTGATGGGACAGTTTAACACAAGCTTCATGTTGCTTTGTAACCACACTGTATCTCAGCTGGGAAGCTCGATGTTCGCACTTCAGACCGTGAGAAAACTCTTGAGCCCACTTATATTAACTGAGTTACGACTGACGTTACAATGATGCTAATCAGAAACTCTAGGCTCCTGGGCTTCCATGTGGAAATGCCTAACCTCAAGAGTGGGGGCGGGGGGCAAAAAGAAAAGTTGAAATAAACAAGAAAATGTTAGTAAACGTAGACCTGTCTTTCTGTTTTTTAACTCCCGCGTTGTTTCTCCCTCGCTGTGCAGGTTACAAGTGGATTTGAACTCTACATGTGTTTCACTCCAATGGGAACGAAAGCGGCCGCAGGAAATGCCATTACCAAACTGATGAAGTGGATTAGGAAAGAGGAAGACAAACTCTTCATCCTCAACCCAGTGACTTACTGACACAGTGGCTCCACTCCGACTGACCGACTCCCTCACCGCCCACCAAAAACACAAACTGACCAACCCACGGGCAGATGAACTGCAAGTTTAAAGACCACTACATTGGGCACCGAGATTTTAAGGGAGGTTGAGAAACACGACCGTACCCATTCATAAAAACACTACTTCCATTACAAAAACCTTTACACCAATTAATAGTCACAGCCATTAAGACTTTGGTTCCCACACCCCCTTCCCCCCACAATGCCCCCTAGTGTCTGTCATCTTATCCAGCCTTGAAGTCTCAAGGTATGTTTGGAGGTTGAGCGGTTTTATAGGGGCAATAAACAATCCCATAGGATTCGCTATACTGATACAAAAGGGTCACTGCTCCAAATTGGTCAGATGTGCCTGGGACAGTCCACCTTACTACAGGTAGGACCACGGTTATCACCAATACTTACAAAATCCTGCACTGAAACTTGATCCAAATATCCAACAAAGAAAGACTCCAGTTTTATTACATAAACTCATTAAATCTAACGAGAATCTCCTAAAGCAGGAGGGAACCCCATGGGCTAATGCACTTCAGCAAGGACTGGGCCAACAAAACGCCTTGGTTCTCATTTAATAGAAACTATTTCCTTGTTGGCCAGTAGATTGGGAGTGAAGCTAAGGTTGGTGGAACCTGTGACAGTGGGACATCGGAACAGGAGTAGGCCATTCAGCCCCACACCAGCCTGTTCCGCCAAAGTACAGAGATGTGTTTTGATGGGGGAGGGTCTTGTTGCAAGTTCCATTTAATAATAAACTGTGGGTTACACTAAATACAGAAGCTCGAACTTTGACTTCCCTGACAAGAGGGCACTTGTGGCGCTACCTTAAAAGTAAATCTCTGTCAATTCTGACGGCTTATAAATCACTTATTGAAAAGCAATGTTAAGAAAATATATAAACTAACGGTGAAAAAAAAGAAATTGTCAAAATGCCACTGGTTCTCGGACTGTTAGTGTTTGATGCAACACTTGTGATGGTGCTCGCTGACGTTTCTGTTGACTTAAATCGATGGAAAACCAGGCAGTGTCTGATACGTGTTTGCAATCCTTTCCCATCCGATTTTCGTCTCTCCTCTGTGCCCACCCATGCACAGTACAGGGAAATCTGCCCAAATAGGCTAAATCTTAGTCACATTATCTATGATAACGACAACTTGTATTTATATAGCATCTTTAACATAGTCAAACGTCCCAAGGCGCTTCACAGGAGCATTATAAAACAACATTTGACACCGAGCCACATAGAGGTATTAGGAAAGGTGACCAAAAGCCTGGTCAAAGAGGTAGCTTTTAAGGAGCATCTTAAAAGGAGGAAACTGAGGTAGAGAGGCAGAGATTTACAGAGGGAATTCCAGAGCTTAAGGCCTGGGCAGCAGAAGGCATGGCCACCAATGCTGGAGCGATTAAAATCAGGGATGCTCAAGAGACCATACTTATAGGAGCACAGATATCTCGGAGGGTTGTAATTGTAAATCCATTCAACGTAAACGGGTGTACAGTTTTGTTACATGTAGTGTGTGGTGGAAATCTTCTCCCGGAGTAGCTTTGCTGAAGGAAAAGTTTGTATTTCGTTTTTTACATCATGTTGTTTGCCAGCTCAGGATGGAAGGGTTCAGAGATAATAACTTTTTGCGAGCTTTCCCTGGAGTCAATCCTGCAAATGGTGGCTAAATAGTAGTTGTGTGTTCTCTCTCCCCCTCTCTCCCCCTCTCTCCCCCTCTCTCCCCCTCTCTCCCCCTCTCTCCCCCTCTCTCTCTCCAGCCTGGGGGAGGATGTGCACTGGCAAAAGAACTTGAAAAGAAGTCAACTGGAGGGGAGGGGTGGGGAGTCTGAGGACATAAAAGGTAATTTGATTAAATAAATGAAATGGGTCCATTTTATGCAAACTTAGAAAGTGTGTTTGAGAGAGGGAGAGAGCTGGATTTTCCTGTTGAGCAGGTTTTTCGCACTGTGACCAGACTGGTGTTTTAATATACTGTGAGCACTATAATGTAAAACAGTTTCTTAGGCAAGTGGCTTTAAAACAGTTTCTTAGGCAAAAGTGGCTCACTTTTGGAACTAGGCTGACGAAATAAACTGTAGCTGTTGCAGTTTATGACATCACTTAATATCATGAGGAGTTTATTCTCAATGCAAGATGTTAAGTTTATAGGATAGTTACTTATCCTTTTGCTTGATACAAGTTTGAGGATCAGGAAATACTGAGACATCTGATTAATACACTTTATTGATCAAAAAAGCAATATAATCCAGTCCATGAGCTCATGAACAACAGGCTCATCGGTGGTCCCATAGGCATATTGTTTTGACTGTTCACACTAGCCTAAGCACGACTAGGTAAAGGTCCCCAAGGGGCTCCGGTGCACTGTATTTTTATTGGGTTACTTACAGCCCCTGAATGTGACATTACAGCGCAAGCCCAGTCCATCTACGTGCGGTTAGTACGTGGGTACATTCACTTGATATGCCTCTGCACCAAATTACGCTACTGCTCCTTACTCTAAGCACACTTGCCTGATATTGTTCTCTGTTCTTTATACGAGTACCAAGGCCTATTACATAGGATTACATCGGATATTCGGCCCAACCAGTCGAGCCTCCTCCTGTCTTTGCTCATCTAAATCTATCAGCATAACCCTCTATTCCCCCTTCCTCATATGCTTGACTAGCCTCCCCTTTAATGCATCTATACTATTCGCTTCAACCACTCCCTGTGGTAGCGAGTTCCACATTCTCATCTCTCTCTCTCTCGGTAAAGAAGTTTCTTCTGAATTCCGTATTGGATTTCTTGGTGACTATCTTATTTTGATGGCCTCTAGTTATGCTCTTCCCCATAAGTGGAAACATTCTCTCTCTATCCACTCTATCAAAACCTTTTATAATTTTAATGTCCTCGATTAGATCACCCCTCTGCCTTCTGCCATGCCTCTCATTTTGAAAAATTTTAAATCTCGTTTAAAAAAAAAAATGTTAAAAATTATTCATGGGATGCGGGCGTCACCGGTAAGGCCAGCATTTATTGGCCGTTCCTAATTGCCTTGAGAAGGTGATGGTGAGCGCCAGCTTGAAAACAACTGAGTGGCTTGCTCGGCCATTTCAGAGGCCAAGTTAAGACTCCCAGGCCTCTGGCCAATGACGCCCTATGCACAAGGAGCTCGGCAATGCACCAGTGCCCTCCTGCTCCGATTTCCTCCCTCTGGTGCTCGCCGTTTGCTCATCTTTTAAACTTCTGGATGGGCGGAAGATCATTCCCAAACGGAATGATCGACAAATGGAACAGACTCACAGCAAGGTGGAGACAAACTGCCCGGAATCACCCAAGAACCAGCTTTACTTTGTGTGATGGAGGGACTGTAGGTTCTTTTTGGATGGGCGAGCTGGGTTGGGACAAATTATCTCCTTCATTTGTATTTAGCTTGCCATCGGCGCAGCCAAGACTGAAAACCCTGCAGAGCCGTATGGCAGTGTTAGAGAAAGAAAGACAGACTTACATTTATATTGCGAGTTTCACGACCCCTGGGCATCTCAAAGTGCTTTGCAGCCAATAAAGTACTTTTGGAGTGTGGTCACTGTTGTAATGTGGGAAACACAGCAGCGAACTTGCGCACAGCAAACTCCCACAAACAGCAATGTGATAAACTGTTTTTGTTACATTGATTTAGGGATAAATATTGGCCCGGATACCGGGGATCTTTGAAATAGTGCCATGAGATCTTTTACGTCTGCCTGAGAGTGCAGACGGGGCCTCGGTTTAACGTCTCACCTGAGAGACGACACCTCAGACAGTGCAGGGCTCCCTCAGCACTACACTGGAGTGTCAGCTTAGATTTTTGTGTGTTCAAGTTCCTGGACTGGGACTTGAACCCAGAACCTTCAGACTCCGAGGCAGGAGTGCTACCCACTGAGCCACAGCTGCCACCTAGAGCACCAAGTTACTCCTTGCCCACAACTGTAAACAAGGACACAAGCTGTCAAATTCTAAATAATATAAAGAACTCTGTGGGGATTCCGTGCGATGCAAGTCTGAAGCCTGGATCCATTCCTGCAAAGGATGCTCGACCATCCCAATCATTTGTTCAGATATCAAATGCAGCTGTTACCGTGAGGTGCTGAGAACAGTCTGACAATTCTTTCTTTGTTGTCTGCCGATATGTTCAGATGAATGTTCTTTACTAGCCAGATTCTGAAGGGGATTTATAGGGTAGATGCTGAGAGGCTGTTTCCCCTGGCTGGGGAGTCTCGAACTGGGGGGCATATTCTCAGGGTAAGGGGTCAGTCATTTAAGACAGAGAAGAGGAGGAATTTCTTCACTCAGAGGATGGTGAATCTTTGGAATTAGAAATGGCTATGGATTCTGAGTCTCTGAATATATTCAAGGCTGAGATAGATAGTCTAGGAGAATCAATATAGGGATCGGGCGGGAAAGTGGAGTTGATCAGCCATGATATTGAATGGCGGAGCAGGCTTGAGGGGCCGTACGGCCTACGCCTGCTCCTAATTCTTGTGTTCTTATTTGACCCCATCGCCAGAGAATAACACGGGTTGGGGGAGGGGGTTGATGGGGAGAAGTTTAGTGGATCTTACGACCTGCCAATGCCAGAAATCACGCAGCGTGTTTTACGATGCTACTGTGGATTTAAGACCGCTGGAGCTTGTACGATATCACTGGTAGCTTAAAAACTTCATTGTGGCGATGTGTTGTCTCAGGAATGTGAGCCGGCACTGCTGTGGAAGATTGAGTGGGCCCTGGGCTTACCGGATGATGGAGCACTGATTAGTCAGCATCTCCAAGGGGAGAGTGAATTCTCCTGAATACTGGCTAAATCCTAAATATTATGGAGGGATGCAACAAAATGTTTCTCGGAACATGCCCATCAGTCATGCCCTCCTGCCCATCTTCATTCTTTGTCAGAAACAGCCCTGGGGCGGGCACTGTGTGTGGAACTTATTGGGAGCATCATCGGAACCCCCCCGTTTGGGTTACAGTTTGTGACGCAGTCCTAAGAAAACTGTTCTTCCATACAAGAGTGGTTCCAGGGATGAGGGACTTCAGTTACGTGGATAGAGTGGAGAAGCTGAGGTTGTTCACCTCGGAGCAGAGAAGGTTGAGAGGAGATTTGATTAGAGGTGCTCAAAATCATGAGGGGTGTAGACAGAGAGAAGCTGTTCCCATTGCCAGAAGGGTCGAGAACTAGAGGACACCAGAGGTGGTTGGCAAAAGAACCAAAGGCGACATGTGGAAAAACTTCTTTACACAGCGAGTGGTTAAGATCTGGAACGCGCTGCCTGAAAGGGTGGTGGAGACAGATTCAATCGTGGCTTTCAAAAGGGAATTGGAGAAGTACCCGAAGGAATTTTTTTTACAGGGCTACAGGGAAAGGGCAGAGCAGTGGGACTGGCTGAGGTGCTGTTGCAGAGAGCCGGCACAGGCCCCGAAGGGCTGAATGACCTCCTCCTGTGCTGTAACAATTCTACGATTCTATACCAATCGGTTTGCTGATCTTTTTCTTGAACATGTGTAAGCAGTCACGGGACTGCGAAGTCCAGAACTGCCCTCTGCAAGGGCGAGTCTGATGGCGGCAGAGTGGCCATGTGGCCACGGGGCACTGCTCGTTTCCAACGCTGCAGGGTGCGTCACACGGCATGACGTGACAGAAAATGCAAGGGATACGTGTAGAGATTGAACAAACTGCAGCAAATGCTGGCAATCAATCGGAAACAAAAAAAAAACTGCGCTGGAAAAGTAAAGCGGGCCAGTCAGCATCTGAGCGGTAGGTCCACGAGATGGGACCCACCTGGGTTCCGACGGTGAAATTGTGTTCTATACACAGGCACAGATGCTGTTGTGATGACATTGGCTGGAGACGTTTCAATCAACAGTCAGTGTGGAACGCCTCCGCCCGTTGTGTTATATCGGAACCAATCGAAAGTATTTCTCTCAGAAAATCAAAGCAGACATGTGTCAGCTGTGGCTCAGTTGGTAGTACACTCGCCTCTGAGTCGGATAAAAATCTCAACAGTGCCGAGGGAGTGCTGCACATGCTCTGAACAGCAGGTCCTGATACTGTGCTTACCTTTATACAAGAAGGACTTGCATTTATATAGCGCCTTTCACGACCATTGGACATCTCCAAGTACTTTTGAAGTGAGCCGTTGTTATAATGCAGCAGCCAATTTGTGCACAGCAAGCTCTCTCAAACAGCAATGTGATAATGACCAGATAATATGTTTTTGTTACATTGATTGAGGGATAAATATTGACCCAGGATTCCGGGAATAATTCTCCTGCTCTTCTTCGAAATAATGCCATGGGATCTTTTAGGCCAACCTGAGAGCAGACGGGGCCTCGGTTTAACGTCTCTCATCTAAAAGATGGCACTTCCGAAAGCGCAACACTCCCTCAGCACTGCACTGAACTGTCAGCCTAGATTGTTGTGCTCAAGTCGTTGGAGTGGGACTTGAACCCACGACCTTCTGACTCAGGTGAGAGTGCTACCCACTGAGCCATTGTGAGGTAATTCCTGGTAATGTAAAATCATTGGGTGCCACCACAGAAAACCTGTCTATTCTCAAGACACTGGGCTCAAATTAGGGGCTTGGGAAGTGACCGAGAATTCCAAGTCCAACCTCTTCTATCCTGTCGACACGATCACCTGGGAAAGACTGACTCGCAAACTGGCATCAAGGGTCAGTAGTCACCTGGCAGCTTTGTGACTGCAGTGAAATCTTTGCCTTCTGGCCACCTGCCAAGAGTGCGCCAATTCTGGACAATGGGAATGGTTGAGTGGAACCAGAATTGCCAATCTTGGCTAATGTGGCTTTAGCCAGTAGTGAATCGCAGTAATCTTCTTCTCAAGTGCATAATGGCTTCCTAGAACGTCTTGTATGCTGAACCAGAGAGGAAACATTCCTCAGGCTTTGGGGTGGGTGGAGGGTGAATAGTAGTGTAAAGAATCTTGCAGAAATAAGTTTCTAAAAGCTAGGGCCCATGTATTAAGTTAAAATGTCACAGCATTGACCTGTCAGAAGATAGTGCTCGAGTTTCATAGCTCTCTACTACCACCTGGTGTAGATAGCTGGCATTACAGAGCTGCTTTCCTGGGCAGCTACTTTCAAGGCTAGAGAGATGAAAAGCCTGAAGGATTTAACACTGAAAAGCATCAAGAGCTCAAGGTAAAGATTCATTGGTGAGAAACAGAATCTTTAATTTTCAATGACAATTGTTGAGTACTCAATGGTGCATAACTCACGTGGGGGGGGGGGGTTGGTGATGGAGGGAAATGGGACCAGAACTCTATTTGACTGTATTATTATTAAAATTGTATTTAAATACATGCTGTTATTGTCCATTCCTGTTCTAGCCTCCTAATTAATGTAAAGGTATACAAGAACTGAACTAACTCTGTGCAGTACAGTGCACCTGCTGGAGGTCCTGAGTGACTGTGGAGAAATGGACCCTCTAGTGGCAGAGAAGTGTTACATTTGTCTGTGAAATTGGGAACATTTATGTTGAAAATCACCTGTAATTAAGGAGGATGCAAATAAACTTACTATTTTGCTTGAATTTTCATGATTGCTACTTTTCTTCAGTGAAAAATGTGAAGAAAATATGTCCCTTAAATAAATGATTGCAAGAAGGAAATCAATTTTCCTGTCAATTATTTTGTGGCATACATCACAACAACTTCCACTTATTAATAACACATTTATTGTAGCAAAATACCCAAAGGCTTTTAATAAAGTGGACGGTGATTACTGAGCAGGAATTAGAATAATTAAGGGAGCCAACCAAAAGGTAGGGGTGGGGGGTGGGGGGGTGGGGGATGTTTGAAAGGGAGGGTTTTGAAAAAAAAAATAAGTCAGTCTTGCATTTGTATAGCACCTTTCACGACATCCTAAAGCGCTACACAGCCAATGAAGCACTTTTTGAAGCATAGTCACTCTTGTAATGTAGGAAATGCAGCAGCCAATTTACGCACAGCAAGCTCCCACAAACAGCAATGTGATAATGACCGAATAATCTGTTTTTTAGTGATGTTGATTGAGGGATAAATATTGGCCAGGACACCGGGGATAACTCCCCTGCTCTTCTTCGATATACTGCCATGGGATCTTTCACATCCACCTGAGAGAGCAGTCAGGGCCTCTGTTTAACGTCTCATCCAAAAGACGGCACCTCCGACAGTGCAGCACTCCCTCAGCGCTGCATTGAATTGTCAACCAAGATTTTTGTGCTCCCTGGAGTGAGACTTTAACAACCTTCTGTCTCAGTGACGATTGTTACCCACTGAACCACAGCTGACATAGAGTTGAGCAAAAATGACAGACTGTGAATCACATGAGGCTTTTCTGCTCTGGAAAGTACAACCCGTGAAGCCTACACTGCTCATTCCTATTTGTGCTTTTATTTCTTGCTTGCTGGTTTTTCTTTTCCATTCTCGGGATGTGGACGTCAATGGCAATGCCAGCATTTATTGTCCATCCCTAGTTATGTGGAGTTTGATGTGACGGAGTGGCTTGCTAGACCACTTCAGAGGGACACACATAGGCACGCACACACAGCACCTGCCCCTGTTGTCTTCATGTTAGTGTTTCTACACCTCTCATTATGCTTTGATCTTTGTTATTCATTTTCTTTTTGTCTCTGTCCTCTTGCACTTCATTCCTCTCTTCTATTCTTTTGGATAGCAGGTGTTTGTTTTATATGGTCCACGTCTCTGAGCCATACAGGAGGGCGGGTATCACTACTGCCCTGTAGACTTGAGGTCCTGGTCTTCAAATATTCTCTTCCTCAGGCGACCAAAGGTTGCGCTGGCACACTGGAGGCGGTGTTGGACATCGTCATCGATATCTGCCCTTGCTGATAGTAGACTCCCGAGTGATGGAAAATGGGATATATAAAGCAGACATCTCAAAGCACTGGAGCTGCCTCCACAAGATCCTGCAAATCCACTGGGAGGATAGACACACCAACATCAGTGTTCTCGCTCAGACCAACATCCCCAGCATCGAAGCACTGACCGCACTCGACCAGCTCTGTTGGGTGGGGCACATCGTCTGCATGCCCAACACGAGACTCCTTAAGTAAGTGCTCTACTCGGAACTCCTACACGGCAAGCAAGCCCTAGGTGGGCAGAGGAAATGCTTCAAGGACACCCTCCAAGCTTCCTTGATAAAGTGCAACATCCCCACCGACACCTGGAATCCCTGGCCCAAGACTGCCCAAAGTGGAGGAAGAGCATCTGAGAGGGCGCTGAACACCTGGAATCTTGTCACCGAGAACCTGCAGAAAACAAGTGCAGGCAGCGAAAGGAGCGTGCAGCAAACCAGACTCTCCACCCACCCTTTCCTTCAACCACAGTTTGCCCTATCTGTGACAGAGACTGTAATCCCTGTGTTGGACTGTACAGCCACCTGAGAACTCACTTTTAGAGTGGAATCAAGTCTTCCTCGATTATCGAGGGACGTGATGATAATTTTGTTTTATTCATTCACGGGATGTGGGCATTGCTGGCAAGACCAGCATTTATTGCCCATCCCTATTTGAACAACTGAGTGGCTGGCTCGGCCTTTTCAGAGGGCAGTTAAGAGTTAACCACATTGCTGTGGATCTGGAGTCACATATAGGTCAGACTGGGTAAAGGCGGCAGATTTCCTTCCCGAAAGGACATTAGTGAACCAGATTTTACAACAATCCAGTAGTTTTATGGTAGTTTTACTGATACTATCTTTATATTCCAGTTTTATTTAATTAACTGAAGTTAAATTTCCCAGTTGTCGGTTGGGATTTAAACACATGTCTCCGGATCATTAGTCCAGGCCTCTGGATTACGAGTCCAGTAACATAACCACCATACTATCACACCCATATCCCTCACCTCTTCCTCCCTCGCGATGTTCTGTGAAGGGAGCTGTTGAGGGCTCTGGGTCTGGTGGTGAACATGAGGAAAGTGCACCTTGTAGATCCTGGCTGCTCTCTTTCCATCTCTTTGTACGGTCAGCCTTTATATAGCACCTTTAAAGTAGCAAATTGTCTCAAGGCGCTTCACGGAGGCATAATCAAAAACCAGAGATGTTCTCCAAGCCAAAGAAACATGAAACATAGAAAATAGGTGCAGGAACAGGCCATTCGGCCCTTCGAGCCTGCACCAGCATTCAATATGATCATGGCTGATCATTCACCTCAGTACCCCTTTCCTGCTTTCTCTCCATACCCCTTGATCCCTTTAGCCGTAAGGGCCATATCTAACTCCCTCTTGAATATATCCAATGAACTGGCATCAACAACTCTCTGCAGTAGAGAATTCCACAGGTTAACAACTCTCTGAGTGAAGAAGTTTCTCCTCATCTCAGTCCTAAATGGCTTACCCCTTATCCTTAGACTGTGTCCCCTGGTTCTGCACTCCCCCAGCATCGGGAACATTCTTCCTGCATCTAACCTGTCCAGTCCCATCAGAATTTTATATGTTTCAATGAGATCCCCTCTCATCCTTCTAAACTCCAGTGAATACAGGTCCAGTCAATCCAGTCTCTCCTCATATGTCAGTCCTGCCATCCCGGGAATCAGTCTGGTGAACCTTCGCTGCACTCACTCAATAGCAAGAACGTCCTTCCTCAGATTAGAAGACCAAAACTGAACACAATATTCCAGGTGAGGCCTCACCAAGGCCCTGTACAACTGCAGTAAGACCTCCCTGCTCCTGTACTCAAAACCCCTAGCTATGAAGGCCAACATGCCATTTGCATTCTTCATCGCCTGCTGTACCTGCATGCCAATCTTCAATGACTGATGTACCATGACACCCAGGTCTCGTTGCACCTAATCTGTCACCATTCAGATAATAATCTGCCTTCCTGTTGTTGCCACCAAAGTGGATAAACTCACATTTATCCACATTATACTGCATCTGCCATGCATTTGCCCACTCAGCTAACCTGTCCAAGTCACCCTGCAGCCACTTATCATCCTCCTCAAAGCTCACACTGCCACCCAGCTTAGTGTCATCTGCAAACTTGGAGATATTACATTCAATTCCTTCATCTAAATCATTAATGTATATTGTAAGGAGCTGGGGTCCCAGCACTGAGCCCTGCGGCACCCCACTAGTCACTGCCTGCCATTCTGAAAAGGACCTATTTATCCTGACTCTCTGCTTCCTGTCTGCCAACCAGTTCTCTATCCATGTCAGTAGATTACCCCCAATACCATGTGCTTTAATTTTTGCACACCAATCTCTTGTGTGGGACCTTGTCAAAAGCCTTTTGAAAGTCCAAATACACCACATCCACTGGTTCTCCCTTGTCCACCCTACTAGTTATATCCTCAAAAAATTCTAGAAGATTTGTCAAGTATGATTTCCCTTTCATAAATCCATGCTGACTTGGACCGATCCTGTCATTGCTTTCCAAATGCGCTGCTATTTCATCCTAAAGAAGGAGATATTAGGATGGGTGACCAAAAGCTTGGTCAAAGAGCTGGGTTATAAAGGTGGAGAAGGAAACGAAGGGATTTAGGGATGGAATTGCACAGCGAAGTGGCAGGCCTGTAAAGTCTTTGGGCTAGAATTTCCCCAAAGCCTGCCAGTGTCCGATTGCCGCCCAAAAAAACCACTAAGGCTGGGAAGATTATCGCCGGCGAAAACTTGCCGAAAATCTTTTTGAAAAATCTGCCCAGCGAAAAATTTGGGCCTTGCACCCATAATCTGGGTGAAAAAGTGCAATTAGGGCCAGATTGGGCGGTGCCTAAAGAAAATGGGCGATAAAATTAAAAATCAATAAAAATTTACCTCGATGCTGCTGAGTTGCAAATGGAACTAAACACTGGTTAATCATCAGTGAACGTCCCCACTTCTGACCTTATGATTGTAATACAGGGTAGTATCCCGAATTCCGACCGAGGCAATTCCAGATTCTGCATTTTTCCGGACTTTGGAACATCTTTGACGTCACAAATCTGAAAACACCCGAGCCTAGGTTTGGGTATTTCCGGATTTTGGAACGTCAGAAAGGGGGGGGCGGGTGGTGCCGGGTGTTGGCCGAGGAGCTGTTCGGGTCGCTGGCCCCGTCAATGAGGTCATCTGGTGGGGCTCCGCTGCCGAGGAGGAGCTGGCCAGGCAGGGCCCCGCCGAGGAGGAGCTGGTCGGGCGGGCTGGCGAGAAGGCCCCGAGGTAAAGGCAGCGGTAGTGAGGAGCGGTGAGGCGAGGCCCGAGGTCGGACAGTGGCAAGATCTCGAGGTCGGCAGGGTTGGTGGTTCCAGATTCCGGAACATTTTACGGATTCCAGACGACCCTGTCACCAATCGGTCCGGATTCCAGAACTCCGGATTTTGGACGCTACACCTGTATATAGCTCCACCTAGTGGACTACTATGGTAGTGCATCTACTCATGTAAATACAATAAAAGCATCAGGTGGCAGGTTGGGGATGAAGGATGGTTTAATCGGATTCCCCAGCTGAAATTTTTCTTGGTGGATAATTCCAGCCAGAGAGACCTTTAGAGGTCCTTTGTTTTGCAGAACAGCTAAAAGTCCAAGGTAAATTTGAAGCACATATGGGTGAACTTGGAGTCCAGATGGCTGTGCCTATGGGAATAATATGGCACTTGGGTGAGGTCCAACGCGATCAAGAGACTTTTGGAGCATATGTGGAGCGGCTAGAAATATTTTTCACCGCTAATAGTATCATCGAAGTCCCCAATGATGAAAACCGTACCCGGGTGGTGTTAGAAAACAAGCTATTTTCTTGACTAAAACAGGCCCCAGGTGTATGAAACCCTGAAAAATGTGCTTGTTCCCATCAAGCCAAAGGACATATCACTGATGCAGATTCTAAGCAAGTTAGAACAACACCAGTCCTCAGCCCCTGGACTTTGCTGAAAGTTATCATTTGGAATATCGAAATCAATTAACTGACGAGGGCATCAGTGAGTACATTGTAGCATCATAAAAACTATCCATTCACTGTCATTTCAGAAGCTTTCAGGACCGAGCATTGCATGACTGATTTGTTTGCGGGATGAAAAATGAAGCGATCAGAAACATGGAAACATAGAAATCTATAACGCAGAAGGAGGCCATTTAGGCCCATCGTGTCCGCACCGGCCGACAAAGAGCCACATGGCCCTCGGTCAGCAGCCCTGAAGGTTACATATAAAGGTATGAACAATGGCGGAAAGGCAAAGAGTACCCGGCCCAACCAGTCCGCCCCATACAACTACGACACCTCTTGCACCGAAACATTCTACACTCCACCCCAACCGGAGCCATGTGTTCTCCGAAGAGAGGCAAAAACCAGATAAAACTCCAGGGCAATTGGGGAAAAAAAAATCTGGGAAAATTCCTCTCTGACCCATCCAGGCGATCGAAACTAGTCCAGGAGATCACCCTGGCTGTCTTCGATTCCCTGCAGTACTTACCATCATATCTGCGCCAGCCAACAAGAGGTTATCCAGTCTAATCCCACTTACCCTGCAGGTTACGGCACTTCAAGTGCCCATCCAAGCACCTTTAAATGTGGTGAAGGTTACCGAATTCACCACTCTTCCAGGCAGTGAGTTCCAGACCCCTACAACCTTCTGCGTGAAGAAGCCTCCCCTCAAATCCCCTCTGAACCACCAACCACTTTAAAACTATGCCCCCTCGTAATTGACCCCTCCACCATGGGAAATAGGCCCTTGCTATCCACTATATCCAGGCCCCTCAAAATGTGTACACTTCAATGAGGTCTCCTCTCAGCCTCCTCTGTTCCAATGAGAACAAACCCAGCCTATCCAGTCTGTCCTCATAGCTAAGATTCTCCATTCCAGGCAGCATCCTAATAAATCTCCTCTGCACCTCTCCACTGCAATCACATCCTTCCTATAATACGGCGACCAGAACTGCACACAGTACTCTAGCTGTGGCCTAACCAGAGTATTATACAATTTAAGCATAACCTCCCTGCTCTTGTATTCTATGCCTCGGCCAGTAAAGACAAGCGTTCCGTATGCCTTCTAAAGGTAGATAAATCCCCTGGACCTGACGGCTTGCATCCTAGGGTCTTAAGAGAAGTAGCGGCAGGGATAGTGGATGCACTGGGGAGGTCCTAGCAGATTGGAAAACTGCAAATGTAATGCCCCTATTCAAAAAAGGAGGCAGACAAAAAGCATGAAACTATAGACCAGTTAGCCTAACATCTGTGGTTAGGAAAATGTTGGAGTCCATTATTAAAGAAGCAGTAGCAGGACATTTGGAAAAGCATAATTCGGTCAGGTAGAGTCAGCATGGATTTATGAAGGGAGAAGTCATGTTTGACAAATTTGCTGGAATTCTTTGTGGATGTAATGAAGATGGTGGATAAAGGGGAGCCAGTGGATATGGTGTATTCGGATTTCCAGAAGGCATTTGACAAGGTGCCACATAAAAGGTTACTGCACAAGATAAAAGTTCACGAGGTTGGGGGTAATATATTCGCATGGATAGAGGATTGGCTAACTAACTGAAAACAGAGAGTTGGGATAAATGGTTCATTCTCGGGTTGGCAATCAGTAACTAGTAGGGTGCTGCAGGGATCAGTGCTGGGACCCCAACTATTTACATTCTATATTAACGACTTGGAAGAAGGGACCGAGTGTAACGTAACCAAGTTTGCTGATGATGCAAAGATGGGAGGAAAAGCAATGTGTGAGGAGGACACAAAAAATCTGCAAAAGGACATAGACAGACTAAGTGAATGGGCAAAAATTTGGCAGATGGAGTATAATGTTGGAAAGTGTGAGGCCATGCACTTTGGCAGAAAAAAATCAAAGAGCAAGTTATTATTTAAATGGAGAAAGATTGCAAAGTGCTGCAGTTCAGCGGGACCTTGGGGTACTTGTGCATGAAACACAAAAGGTTAGTATGCAGGTACAGCAAGTGATCAGGAAGGCCAATGGAATCTTGGCCTTTATTGCAAAGGGGATGGAGTATAAAAGCAGGGAAGTCTTGCTACAGTTATACAGGGTATTGGTGAGGCCACACCTGAATACTGCGTGCAGTTTTGGTTTCCGTATTTACGAAAGGATATACTTGCTTTGGAGGCAGTTCAGAGAAGTTTCACTAGTTTGATTCCAGAGATGAGGGGTAGACTTATGAGGAAAGGTTGGGCCTCTACTCATTGGAGTTCAGAAGATTGAGAGGTGATCTTATCGAAACGTATAAGATTATGAGGGGGCTTGACAAGGTAGATGCAGAGAGAATGTTTCCACTGAGACTAGAACTAGGGGGGCATAATCTTAGAATAAGGGGCCGCCCATTTAAAACTGAGATGAGGAGAAAATTATTTTCTCAGAGGGTTGTGGATCTGTGGAATTTGTTGCCTCAGAGAGCTGTGGAAGCTGGGACATTGAATAAATTTAAGAAGAGATAGACAGTTTCTTAACCGATAAGGGGTTATGGGGAGTGGGCGGAAAAGTGGACCTGAGTCCATGATCGGATCAGCCAAGATCGTATTAAATGGCGGAGCGGGCTCGAGGGGCCGTATGGCCTACTCCTGCCCCTACTTCTTATGTTCTTATTAACTACCTTATCCATCTGACTTTCAGGGATCTGTGGACAAGCACTCTAAGGTCCCTTTGTTCATCTACACCTTTAAGTGACCTAACGTTTAATGTGTATACCCTTTCCTTATTAGCCCTTCCAAAGTGCATCAGCTCACACTTCTCTGAATTAAATTCCATTTGCCACTGCTCTGCCCACCTGACCAGTAGATTGATATCCTCCTGCAATCCATGATTTTCCTCTTCATTATCAACCACACAGCCAATTTTAGTGTCATTTGCAAACTTCTTAATCATGCTCCCTATATTCAAATCTAGATAATTGATGTATACCACAAAAAGCAAGGGACCCAGTACTGAGCCCTGAGGAACCCCACTGGAAACATCCTTCCAGTCACAAAAACATCCATCAACCATTACCCTTTGCTTCCTACCTCTGAGCCAATTTTGGATCCAACTTGCCACTTTGTCATATGCACTACCCTCAAGGACCCTCCTGGTTACCTTCTCGAAAAATTCAATCAAGTTAGTCAGACACGACCTTCCCTTAACTAATCCATGCTGACTGTCATTGATTAATCTGTGTCTTTCTAAACGTAGATTTATCCTGTCCTTCAGGATTTCTTCCAATAATTTCCCCACTACTGAGGTTAGGCTGACTGGCTTGTAATTACTCGGTCTATCCCTTTCTCCCTTCTTAAACAAAGGTACCACATTAGCGGTCCTCCAATCCTCTGGCACCATGCCTGAATCAAAAGAGGACTGGAAAATGATGGTCACGGCCTCTGCTATTTCCTCTTTTACTTCGCTCAACAGCTTGGAATGCATTTCATCTGGGCCTGGGGACTTATCTTCTTTCAAAGCTGCTAAACCCCTTAATACCTCCTCTCTCACTATGTTTATTTCACCCAGAATCTCACACTCCTCCTCGATAGCAGTATCTGCATTGCCCCTTTCCTTTGTAAAAATAGACGCAAAGTATTCATTCAGAACCATACCCACATCTTCCGCCTCCACACAAAGATTACCCTCGTCGACTCTAAAATGCCCTGTCCTTTCTTTAGTTGTCCTCTTGATCTTAGTATATTTCTAGAACATTTTTGGGTTGTCCTTAATTTTATTAGCCAAGAACTTTTCATGCTTTATCTAAGCATTCCTAATATCCTTTGTAATGTTACCTCTTAACTTTCTATTCCTCCAAAGATTCTACAGTATTTAGCCATCGGTAATGACATAAGCTTCCTTTTTTTCTTTATCTAGACATCCATAGGGCTCTAGAATTGTTATTCCCACCCATTTCCTTTAAGGGCACATGTTTGGCCTGAGCCCTCCAGATCTCCTCCTTGAATGCCTTCCACTGTTCCGACACTGATTTACCTACAAGTAGCTGTTTCCAGTCCACTCTGGCCAAATCACTCCTCAACTTAGCAAAGTCAGCTTTTCCCCAATTTGGGACTTTTATTCCTGGTCTATCCTTGTCCTTATCCATAACTAACTTGAATCTGACTGAATTATGGTCACTGGCACCCAAGTGCTCTCCCACTAATCCCCATTCCACCTGCCCAGCTTCATTCCCCAAAACTAAATCAAAAACCGCTCCCTCTCGTATTGAGCTTGTTACATACTGACTAAAAAAGTTCTCTTGAATGCATTTTAAGAATTCCGCACCCTCTACCCTTCATACTATATTTGTCCCAATCAATATTAGGATAGTTAAAATCCCCTACTATTACTGTCCTATGGTTTTTGGATTTCACAGCAATTTGCCTACATCTTTGCTCCTCTATCTCCTTCCCACTGTTTGGGGGTCTATAATACACGCCCAGCAGTGCGATCATCCCTTTTTTATTTTTCAATTCGACCCATATGGCCTCATTTGATGATCCCTCTAACATATCATCCCTCCTCACCATTGTAATAGTTTATCTAATCAATACAGTGACCCCCCCACACACACATTTTTACACTCCTCTCTGTCTTGTATAAAAATCCTGTAACCAGGAATATTGAGCTGCCAAACCTGCCCCTTTTTCAGCCATGTCTCTGTAATGGCTATAATGTCATAGTCCCAAATGTCTACCTGTGCTCTTAGCTCCTCCACCTTATTCGATATACTCTTTGCATTAAAGTATATACCATTTAGCACAGGAAGACCTCCCTGATTGCTACCTACTAACCCTTGTTTCCTCTAAATTACAGGTTCGCTTTCTAAATTTATGCTGTCCAATTTCAGCTTTACTTCCTTCCCTATTGTATTTGTTCTCAGGTTCCCATTCCCCTGCCAAACTAGTTTAAACTCTCCCCAGAAGAAAGTTGTTGACAACTCCTAACTTGTCTTTTGATTTAGCTTGTCACACTGCTATGTCGATGGATATGGCCGACCAATACTCCTGAGAATTTTATGTTATTTCCAGTCATCAGACAACCAAGGTGAATCGCCTGCAGGTTAAAAGAAAAAGGCAGTTGGGTCCCAAGGCCTCAGCAACAGGCTAAGATAACAGCACTTTGAATGTGTGCTATATCGGTGGCTGGGACAACACATTGCTCAAAGTTGTCCACATGTGAAGGCAGAGTGTTTCTTCTGCAAGGAAACTTGGCATCTTGCGAAGGCATGCCAACTGAAGAGTAAACCAACTTTCAAGACTATATGTAGAAATTCCCAGAGACTACAGCATGGAAGAAAAGCAACAGAATGAAGAGATACACGTCATCAGGAGCATAAGGGGACCTAACCACAATTCGCAAAGTATCGTCATCCACGTGGACGTTGCAGGAACCAGGATATCCATGGAAATTGACACTGGTGGATGATTGAGTGTAGTATCGGAATCGCTATATCTCGACATGTTGAGTGATTTTCCACTGGAGAAGTCAAAGATAGAGCTGCGAGGCTACTCAAGGTTCATTAGGTTGATTCCGGGGATGAGGGGGTTGACTTATGAGGAAAGGTTGAGTAGGTTGGGCCTCTACTCATTGGAATTCAGAAGATTGAGAGGTGATCTTATCAAAACGTATAAGATTATGAGGGGGTTTGACAAGGTGGATGCAGAGAGGATGTTTCCACTGATAGGGGAGACTAGAACTAGAGGGCATGATCTTAGAATAAGGGGCTGCCCATTTAAAACAAGGGGCTGCCCATTTAAAACAAAGATGAGGAGAAATTTCTTCTCTCAGAGAGTTGTAAATCTGTGGAATTCGCTACCTCAGAGAGCTGTGGAAGCTGGGACATTGAATAAATTTAAGACAGAAATAGACAGTTTCTTAAACAATAAGGGGATAAGGGGTTATGGGGAGCAGGCGGGGAAATGGAGCTGAGTCCATGATCAGATCAGCCATGATCTTTTGAATGGTGGAGCAGGTTCGAGGGGCCGTATGGCCTGTTCCTATTTCTTATGTTCTTATGTTCTAAAATCCCTATGGTAGGACGTATCACCGTACCGGTGAAATACAAGGATCAGTTTCAGAGCTTGCCTCTCTTAGTAATGGCAGGAGACAAGCCTGCCTTACTAGGTAGAAATTGGTTGGGATCATTGAAGCTGGATTGGAATGAGATTTTTCGTGTTGAAATGAGATTTGCATCGAAGGATGATGTCATCAAGAAGTATCCGAAGGTGTTCTGCGAAACAGACAGTCCAATCCAAGGCTTCAAGGCATGAGTCAGAGTACAGAAGGATGCTAGACCAGTTTACTGCAAGCCACGTTCCGTACCATACGCACTCACGGAGAAAGTTGAGCAAGAACTCAAAAGACTAGAGACTGAGAACATTATTTCTAAGGTAGATCTAAGTAATTGGGCTACACCCATTGTTGTTGTACTTAAGTCAGATGGTAAGGTAAGGTTGTGTGGTGATTATAAAGTAACCATAAACCTGGTTCTAGAGGGTAACTTACCAAATACATTGCGAAATGTAGAAGATTTGTTCACATCTCTGACAGGTGGTCAGATCTTTTCAAAGTTAGATCTCACAAATTCATACTTACAACTTGAACTAGATAAGGAGTCCAAGTCATGCTTTACTATAAATACTCAACTAGCCCTATATCTATTTAATAGGCTACAGTTTGGAGTGTCCACCGTCTCTGCCATATTCCAAGGGGTGATGAACCAGATTTTGCAAGGCATTGAAGGGGTAGTATGTTATTTAGATGACATACTCATTTCAGCACCAAACAGGCAAATCCATAATAACATATTAAATGAAGTGCTCAAATGACTACAGAAGCACAGAGTACGAGTGACTGCTCAGAGTGTGAGTTATTTTGAAACTTAGTGGAGTACTTAGGGCACAGAGTAGACAAATATGGTTTACAACCAACCGAGGGAAAGCTGGGTGCAATCAGAAGTACTCCCACTCACAAGAATGTCACTGAACTTCAATCATTTTTGAGTCTTTTGAACAATTATGGGAAGTTCCTACCAAATTTGGCTACAGTATTACATCCACTGAATGAGCTATTGGAAAAACAAGTCCATTGGAAGTGGTCAGAAGAATGTGACACAGCATTCAAGGAGTGTAAAAGCCAGTTGGTAGAGAGCACCATGTTAGTTCACTATGATTGATAGAGTATTCAAACAGGCTCATTTAGACAGACTGTGAAAATTCACAGACCCCCAAGTCAAGGCTGCTA
The DNA here is from genome assembly GCF_044704955.1 of Pristiophorus japonicus. NCBI lineage: Eukaryota > Metazoa > Chordata > Chondrichthyes > Pristiophoridae > Pristiophorus > Pristiophorus japonicus. Next base: position 59,017,450 of record NC_091988.1, read on the forward strand.
CGTGCTGCTCAGCATGTTGCATTAACTCATCAATCACCTTGACATTTTCGGACCTTGGGTAGCGAGCCAATTAAAATGTTAAAAGAATATTGATTGAGCCAATAAGGTCAAAGAAGGCGAGTTCTTTTCTGTAAATTGATCCAAGTATAAAATACAGCCATTTTGACCATGTGTCTCAGTAAGACAAAGAAACTGGCAATCAGCCAGCAGTTTGTTGCTCTCTCCCAGTATTAAAAAGTTAAAACTACTATCGGAGTTCGTATTTCATTGGAAATTAAGAGATCTAACAATTTTGGTGCTGCGAGCAGGGTCGCTGAGGAAAGAAACTGAATTTTGGACATCGGACCTATATACGGTTTTAAAAAAAAGTCCTCGGTCAAAAGTCTAAATTCGCCTCTCCTTCTACGCGATTCCGAAAGCCTCCGGTTTGCGAACCCTCCGGTTGGTAGTCGGCTCGAGGTCCCATAGACGTCTAAACTTCGGCGGTGTGTTAGTTAATTAATCACCGACCTATTGATCGGCTAGCAAGCCTACGACTCGAGACCCCAGTAAAGAACTTAGTAAAGAAATGGCAGCAGGAGAAAAGGGCAAAGAATTGCCTACAACTGTTAAAGGTGGACAGGCACCACCTCAAGTTTCGGTAGATTTAATTCTCGAACAGTTGAAAGAATACACAGAGCAACAATTCAACTTATCTAAAACCTGTATTAAGATCGAACAAAAGTACGGAACCTCCAAAGGACAATGGTCCTTGGACGAGATTAAAAGGGTCTGGGGAAAAACGACCCGTATGAAAAATAAAGAGTGAACTAGATGGTCCCTAGCGGTTATGGGCCAGATCCGAAACCGGAATGAAATTATAATGCGTTCCCAACATGATCGAGAGCTGACCAGTACAAAGGATCAATTGCAAGCTGTTTGTGCACAGCTGCGACAGAAAAAGCTTGAACTTGAAAAGCTGGAAGCGGAAGTTAAAGATCTTAAAGGTGAAATTAAAGAATGGAAAAAATCATTAGGTCAAGAGACAGTAATAGGAAAAGGAAAATGTATTGATCAATTCCCAGGGTACCCATGTTTGGATAAATTAAAAGCGCAAACCCGAAGACACGACCGAGGAATAGATACGGTTTCTAAATCCTCCGACAATACAGTGTCGGAGGATGATGAAGAATTAGGGGTGCGCTTTGCCCCATTTAAAAAAAGACGAGTTGTAGTCAAATCAGAAGAGACTGCGGATGAGGGCGGAACCAAAAAAACAAAGAGAAGGGTGTATGGAGAATACTTAGTTCATGATCCGGCAGACCCAGAGAAAATTGATAAATGGTCCAAGGAATTGCCCAATCCAAAGAAAGGGGGAGTAAAAACGTGGGACCAATTGGATCGCTTAAGAAATATATATCAACTTCATCCCTGGGACGGAGTGCAAATTTTGACCATAATGGTGCCAAAAACACAGGGAAGAAAATTGCACGACAAGGTAGATGAAGCTTTGGGGCAGAATGAGCAAGAATTAGACGCAGGATGGGAGGCGATTAAACACTGGCTGCAAGCCTTCAGTCCAGCTAAGACAGACTGGGGAAAAATTGCAGCCTGCCAACAGAAAGGAACAGAGGAGGTCTTGGAGTATGACGAGCGGTTTAGATGCACGTGGCTAGAACATTCGGGTATGAATAATATGGATGAGGAAATGGATGAACAAGCATTTGGACCCCTGAAAGCAGCTTTCGTGGCAGGTCTAAAGCCAGAACTGTCCAAAATGCTTAAGGTAGTGTTACCGGACTGCGAAGGTAGAGGAACTACCTTTGCAGCATTGGTGGATCGATGTAACCAATTAGATTGGGATATGGGAGCTAAAGTCCGAGCTGTACAGGCTATGGGATGGAAATCCCAGGATTCCGATAAACAGTTATTAGGAAAATTACCCGGAAAATTTCATTATTGTGGGAAAGAAGGTCACTGGGCCAAGACGTGCAGGGCAAAACAGAAAGGTCGAGGCTGGGGAAGAGGACACAGCCAGGGATACAATAACGACCTCATAAAAGCATTTAAGCGACTGACAATACAACAACAGAAGGAGTTACTTGGGATAGCAAAAAACGATTAGAGCCTACCCTGGCCCCCCTCCTCGCACTAATACAACAAAGGGGAGATGGGCTATATATAACTGTGAGGGTGGGCGATAAGGATGTGGACTGTCTTTTAGACACAGGGGCAGAATTAACATGCTTACCCCTAAAATATGGAGACTTTTTGCCGTTGGATGGTAGGGCACGTACAGCCTATGGAGTTGGGGGCCATAAAATGGAAATTAAAAGAACAACACCGGTACTTATAGGGCTGGGTCCACATGAACTAACCACGCTGGTCTGGATAGGCCCAGTAGATCAACCCCTTTTGGGAATGGACATTCTAATCCAAGTAGATTCATCGTTGCATTTCGAGGATGGTCAGGTGACATGGTCAATTAGAACTTTGAAGAAAGAAGAATTGAAGGAACACCCGATATGGGCTAAAGATAAGAACGATTGTGGCCTACTCCAGATGGAGCCTGCGTCATTTACAGGGACCAAGCCTCCATGCACTAAACAGTATCCCATCAGTCCAACTGCCATCGCGGGAATCTTACCGGTTATTCAGCAATTGGAGAAACAAGGGTTGCTTATTAAAACGCATAGCTCCTCCAATAGCCCCGTGTGGCCGGTACAGAAATCTAATGAGACTTGGCGTTTGACTGTCGATTATAGGAAAGCTAACCAGTGTATTGATCAAAAAGTTCCTTTGGTCGCAGATCCCTCCACCATTTTTAATGCCCTCAAACCGGAACATAAATATTTCTTGGTTATAGATATGGCCAACGGATTTTGGTCGGTGCCTCTGGCACCGGAGGTTCGACAGTGGTTTGCTTTCACGGTCCAAGGACAACGGTATACTTGGACCCGGTTACCGCAGGGTTTCCACAACAGCCTTACGGTATTCCACATGGCTTTACAAAGCCATTTGCGAGAATTACCTCCCCTGTCATCCACAGTCATCCAATATGTAGACGATATCCTGCTAGCTTCAAACACGGAAGAACAGCATGAACAAGATTTACGAGCTTTGTTGGATCACCTTCGGCTGAAAGGACATAAAGCCAGCATCGACAAAGCACAAATATCCCAAGAAGAGGTTGTATACCTGGGACAAAAGATTTCACAAGGAAAGAGAGAACTTACCCAGGATAGAACTGCAGCCATTCGGGCTGCTAAAAAACCCACCACTATTCAGGAACTAAGGTCTTTTTTGGGATTGTGTAACTTTAACAGAAATTGGATTGACTCCTTCACACAGCTTGCTCAGCCACTGAATGATATTTTAAAGGGGAAACGTGCCTCTAAAGAAGCCATCGCCCTCACTAAAGAACAGCAAGAGGCCTTCCTGAGTTTGAAAAAGGCTTTGTATTCGACACCGGCTCTGGGAATCCCCAACAGTGGTAAGCCATTTACCCTGTTTGTTCATGAGAAAGAAGGATATATGACAGCTATACTGACACAAGAACATGGGGATCGGCAAAGACCTATTGGCTATTATTCGGCAAAACTGGATGCGGTAGCCCTCGGATGGGGAAGTTGCCTAAGGGCCATGGAAGCTACATGTCGAGCGGTAATGATCACTGCGGGTCTAGTCCTCGACCAAAAGCTGATTGTCAAGTGTCCCCACACCGTACACGCTTTGCTGTCTATGAATAGAATGTCTCAGGTGACAGCAGCAAGATGGACCCGCTGGACAGCAGTTTTGGAAGCTCCTAATCTCCATATCGTCCGGGCCAGCCCGGTTAATCCCGCAACTATGCTCCCGATGTCAGAATCGAGGGAGCAAGAGGGGGGAGAATGTGAAGAGCATGACTGCGTGGAGATTTTAAAAGAAACAGAAGAAGCAGCCTTAGCAGCAGAGGAGCCTCTGCACAACCCAGACCTCATCCTGTTTACAGATGGTTTCTCCTTTGTTGACAATGGTACCAGAAAAGCAGGATGGGCAGTTACAACCTTATATGAGGTAGTGGCAAAAGGACGTTTACCCTCAGGAACGTCAGCACAACAGGCAGAGTTACGGGCCCTGTCAGAAGCATGTCGAATAGCAGAAGGACAGACAGCTAATGTCTACACAGATTCGCGTTATGCTTTTGGAGTCGCTCACGACTTTGGTATTTTATGGCGGAAAAGAGGATTCCTCACTGCTGCTGGTACACCTATCCGAAATGGAAAAGAAGTCCAAGACTTACTGGAGGCCATACAATTACCTCAGGAAGTGTCCATCCTGAAGTGTAAGGCCCATACCAAGGAAAATACCACAGAAGCACAGGGAAATGCCCTAGCCGACCAGGCAGCTAAAGATGCCGCCTCACAGGGCGTTCCTCCAGAAGAACCAACACAGATGTGCAGATTGAAAGCACTCAGGACTCTGACACGAGACCTTCAAACAATGCAAGGCGAGTGCTCCCGAGAGGAAAAATGGACATGGATCGAGGCAGGAATTAAGCTATGCGAAGATGGTGTCTGGAGACAAAGAGTTACCGACAAGCCAGTCGCGCCACAAGCGCTTATGCCTTTTTTAGCCCAACAGATCCACTCGTAGGGACACTTGGCCTCACAACAGATGACGGCATGGTTCCAGAAAAACTGGTGGGGTCGGGGATTTAAAAAACATGCCCAGCTGGTAACAGACCGCTGTGTGGCCTGCCAGAAAAATAATTCTGGACCCATCACGGTAATGCCCCAACTGAGGCCCCCTGCCCCTGTCAGACCATTCCAGCATCTGCAGGTTGATTATATATCTCTTCCTTCATGCCAAGGATACACGAACATTCTTGTCATGGTCGACAGATTCTCTAGATGGGTAGAAGCTGTCTCAACTAAAAGAGCCACAGCCAATCACACTGCAAAGGTCTTGTGTAAGGATTACATTCCCCGATGGGTAGTTCCGAGTAGCATTAACTCAGATCAGGGAACACACTTCACAGGTGCTGTCTGCCAAGAAGTCTGTAGGTTACTGAACATTACGTGGGATTTACACTGTCCTTATCATCCACAATCATCAGGACAAGTAGAGCGAATGAATCGAACTCTGAAACAATGGCTTGCCAAATATCACCAAGAAGGAACACCATGGCCCCAGGCACTACCAATAGTGCTATGTAGCATTAGGGAAACCCCGAACAGAACTACAGGTCTAAGCCCATTTGAAATTATAACAGGAAGACCCATGTCGCTGCCAGGAACTATCGATTTACGGAAAGCTGATGTTCACTTAATGAGTGACACTTTGTTATCATACTGTCAGAACTTAACCGATGCTATTAGTTCTGTTTCCCGACAGGTATCGGCAGCTTGGGGTAATCCACCCGAAGGAGGACACGACATCATCCCGGGAGTCTGGGTCTATGTGAAAAAGTTGCATAAAGAACCTTTGGGTGCCAAGTGGGAGGGACCTTATCAAGTGTTATTGACCACCCAGGCAGCTGTTAAAGTCCAAGGAAAGAAAGCCTGGATCCACGCTTCACACGTTAAACGAGCACCCGTAACTGAAGCTGAAATCTAATAAGGACAATTACATTTTGCGAAAATGTATAAATTTACTGTATTATTGATTGTAGGTATTCTAGGCATAGGCCTACTTCTTACTAGCCGATCCTCTGCACTAAAGGGAAATAGTAGGGTAGCAAGGAAATTACATGTAAATACCTTTTACTTTTATATTGCTTATTTATGTTATGCTTAAGGAAAGGTGGTTTACTGGTTGAATTAAGATATTGATTTGGATTAAATGGGAATAAGGTTAATTAACCTACTAAAACCAGACTTCCATTGTGGCCACGATGGAACTTGGGTTGGTGTAAATTTGTGTGGAAGCTACTAGTCCGGACATGTGGCGAAACACATCAACAAATTTTAGAAGGAAACTCTATTAACATATATGAAATTATTTTGTAGAATGTTTAACCAGTGATACCTGAAGTTTTATGATTCAGTTTGTGAAAGAATCAAAGGGGGGATTGATAGAGTATTCAAACAGGCTCATTTAGACAGACTGTGAAAATTCACAGACCCCAAAGTCAAGGCTGCTACGTGCTGCTCAGCATGTTGCATTAACTCATCAATCACCTTGACATTTTTGGACCTTGGGTAGCGAGCCAATTAAAACGTTAAAAGAATATTGATTGAGCCAATAAGGTCAAAGAAGGCGAGTTTTTTTCTGTAAATTGATCCAAGTATAAAATACAGCCATTTTGACCATGTGTCTCAGTAAGACAAAGAAACTGGCAATCAGCCAGCAGTTTGTTGCTCTCTGCCAGTATTAAAAAGTTAAAACTACCATCGGAGTTCGTATTTCATTGGAAATTAAGAGATCTAACAATGACGTATCTAAGGAGATCAAGCTAGCATGTGACGCGCTCCGTATGGAATTGGGGCAATGATCTCATGTACCACATAGTGGGGAAGAAAGACCAATTGCTTTTGCTTCACGCACTCTCAGTGCCAGTGAGCGTAATTATGTGCAAATCGAAAGAGAAACTTTGGTATTAATTTTTAGGGTCAAGAAGTTTCACAAATACTTGTATGGTTGTATTGTAATGGGTCATAAGCCCCTGACAGCAATCCTCTATCCATAGTCCCCAGTTCCAACCTTAGCTGCAGCCCTAATGCAGAGATGGGCTTTGATTTTGTCAGCATATATGTATTACATTGAGTTCGTGGAGCGGGAGTCCTGGGCAGCATCGGAGAGGCCTATAAAAGGCCCAGGAGTTCGAGGAAGGCAGGAGTTCGTGGAGCGGGAGTCTGGGGCAGTGTCAGAAAGGCCTATAAAAGGCCCAGGAGTTCAAGGAAGGCTAGCCGGTGCAACTGCAGGGCAGAAGGTAAACAAAGAAGTCGAAAGAAATCGAAAGGTGACGTCACAGCCAAGGGGGTAAGTGATTGGCTGGTGATTGGTGAGTAGTTTTTCTTTTTCTTTTCCCTATCGGTAGGTAACCTTTATCATTGTTGTTGCCAAATTAAGTTAATCTAAGGATTAAGTCATGGCAGGAGAGTTCGGACACGTGTCATGCTCCTCCTGTGCTTTGTGGGAACTCAGGGATGCTTTCAGTGTCCCTGATGACAACATATGCGGGTAGTGTACCCTGCTGCAGCTCCTGACATCCGCATTGCGGCACTGGAGCTGTGGGTGGATTCACTCTGGAGCATGCGCGATGCTGAGGATGACGTGAATAGCACGTTTACCGAGTTGGTCTTACCGCAGGTAAAGGTTACACAGACAGATAGGGAATGGATGACCAACAGGAAGAGCAGTGGAAGAAAGGTAGTGCAGAGATCCCCTGTGGTCATTCCCTCCAAAACAGATACACCACTTTGGGTATTGTTGCGGGGGTTGACTCATCAGGGCAAGGCAGCAGCAGCCAAGTCCATGGCACCGTGGGTGGCTCTGCTGCACAGGAGGGCAGGAAAAAGAGTGGGAGAGCTATAGTGGTAGGGGATTCAATTGTAAGGGGAATAGATAGACGTTTCTGTGGCCGCAATCGAGACTGCAGGATGGTATGTTGCCTCCCTGGTGCAAGGGTCAAGGATGTAAGGGAGGGGATGCAGGATATTATGAAGGGGGAGGGTGAACAGCCAGTTGTCGTGGTGCATATAGGTACCAACGATATAGGTAAAAAACGGGATGAGGTCCTACATGCTGAATTTAGGGAGCTAGGAGTTAAATTAAAAAATAGGACCTCAAAGATAGTAATCTCAGGATTGCTACCAGTGCCACGTGCTATTCAGAGTAGGAATCGCAGGATAGCTCAGATGAATACGTGGCTTGAGGAGTGGTGCAGAAGGGAGGGATTCAAATTCCTGGGACATTGAAACCGATTCTGGGGGAGGTGGGACCAGTACAAACCGGACGGTCTGCACCTAGGCAGGACCGGAACCATGTCCCAGGGGGAGTGTTTGCTAGTGCTGTTGGGGAGGATTTAAACTAATATGGTAGGGGGATGGGAATCTATGCAGGGAGACAGAGGGAAGTAGAATGAGGGCGGAAGCAAAAGAAGAAAAGTAAAAGTGGAGAGCAGAGAAACCCAAGGCAAAAATCAAAAAGGGCCACTTGCAGCAAAATTCTAAAAGGGTAAAGTGTGTTAAAAAGACAAGCCTGAAGGCTCTGTGCGTCAATGCGAGGAGTATTCGTAATAAGGTGGACGAATTAACTGAACAGGCAGCAATTAATGAATATGATATAATTGGCATCACGGAGACATGGCTCCAGGGTGACCAAGGCTGGGAACTCAACATCCAGGGGTAATCAACATTCAGGAAGGATAGACAGAAAGGAAAAGGATGTGGGGTAGCGTTGCTGGTTAAAGAGAAAATTAACGCAATCGTAAGGAAGGACATTAGCTTGGATAATGTGGAATCTGTATGGGTGGAGCTGCGGAAGACCAAAGGACAGAAAACGTTAGTGGGAATTGTGTACAGACCACGAAACAATAGTAGTGAGGTTGGAAAAGCATCAAACAAGAAATTAGGGATGCGTGCAATAAAGGTATAGCAGTTATCATGGGTGACTTTAAACTATATATAGATTGGGCTAACCAAACTGGTAGCAAAACGGTGGAGGAGGATTTCATGGAGTGTATTAGGGATGGTTTTCTGGACCAATATGTCGAGGAACCAACTAGACTGGGCTGGCCATCCTAGACTGGGTGATGTGTAATGAGAAATAACTAATCTTGTTTTGTGAGGCCCCTTGGGGAAGAGTGACCATAATATGGTAGAATTATTTATTAAGATGGAGAGTTAATTCAAAGACTAGGGTCCTGAACTTAAGGAAAGGTAACTTCGATGGAATGAGACGTGAATTGGCTAGAATAGACTGGCAAATGATACTTAAAGGGTTGACGGTGGATAGGCAATGGCAAACATTTAAAGATCACATGGATGAACTTCAACAATTGTACATCCCTGTCTGGAGTAAAAATAAAACGGGGAAGGTGGCTTAATCGTGGCTAACAAGAGATATTAAAGATAGTGTTAAATCCAAGGAGGAGGCATATAAATTGGCCAGAAAAAGCAGCAAACCTGAGGACTGGGAGAAATTTAGAATTCAGCAGAGGACAAAGGGTTTAATTAGGAGGGGGAAAATGGAGAATGAGAGGAAGCTTGCCGGGAACATAAAAACTGACTGCAAAAGCTTCTATAGATATGTGAAGAGAAAAAGATTAATGAAGACAAACGTAGGTCCCTTGCAGTCAGATTCAGGTGAATTTATAATGGGGAACAAAGAACTGGCAGACCAGTTGAACAAATACTTTGGTTCTGTCTTCACGAAGGAAGACACAAGTAACCTTCCTGAAGTACTAGGGGACAGAGGGTCTTGTGAGAAGAAGGAACTGAAGGATATCTTTATTGGGCAGGAAATTGTATTAGGGAAATTGATGGGATTGAAGGCCGATAAATCCCTAGGGCTTGATAATTGCATCCCAGAGTATTTAAGGAAGTCGCACTAGAAATAGTGGATGCATTGGTGATCATTTTCCAACAGTCTATCGACTCTGGATCAGTTGCTATGGACTGGAGGGTAGCTACTGTAACACCACTTTTTAAAAAAGGAGGGAGAGAGAAAACAGGTAATTTTAGACCGGTTAGCCTGAGATCAGTCATGAGGAAAATGTTGGAATCAATTATTAAAGATTAAATAACAGCGCATTTGGAAAGCAGTGACAGGATCAGTCCAAGTCAGCATGGATTTATGAAAGGGAAATCATGCTTGACAAATCTTCTGCAATTTTTTGAGAATGTAACTAGTAGAGTGGACAAGGGAGAACCAGTGGATGTGGTGTATTTGGACTTTCAAAAGGCTTTCAACAAGGTCCCACACAAGAGATTGGTGTGCAAAATTAAAGCACATGGTATTGGGGGTAATGTACTGACGTGGATAGAGAACTGGTTGGCAGACAGGAAGCAGAGAATCGGGATAAACGGGTCTTTTTCAGAATGGCAGGCATTGACTAGTGGTTTGCCGCAGGGCTCAGTGCTGGGACCCCAGCTATTTACAATATGATTTGGATGAAGGAATTGAGTGTAATATCTCCAAATTTTCAGATGACAACTGGATGGTGGTGTGAGCTGTGAGGAGGATGCTAAGAGGCTGCAGGGTGACTTGGACAGGTTAGGTGAGTGGGCAAATGCATGGGCAGATGCAGTACAATGTGGATAAATGTGAGGTTATCCACTTTGGGGGCAAAAACACAAAGGCAGAATATTATCTGAATGGCAGCAGATTAGGAAAAGGGGAGGTGCAACGAGACCTGGGTGTCATGGTACATCAGTCATTGAAAGTTGGCATGCATGTACAGGAGGCGGTGAAGAAGGCAAATGGTATGTTGGCCTTCATAGTTAGGGGTTTTGAGTACAGGAGCAGGGAGGTCTTACTGCAATTGTACAGGGCCTTGGTGAGACCTCACCTGGAATATTGTGTCCAGTTTTGGTCTCCTAATCTGAGGAAGGGCTTTCTTGCAATTGAGGAAGTGCAGCGAGTTCACCAGACTGATTCCCGGGATGGCAGGACTGACATATGAGGAGAGACTGGATTGACTGGGCCTTTATTCACTGGAGTTTAGAAGTATGAGAGGAGATCTCATAGAAACATATAAAATTCTGACAGGACTGGACAGTTTAGATGCAGGAAGAATGTTCTCGATGTTGGGGAAGTCCAGAACCAGGGGACACAGTCTAAGGATAGGGGTAAGCCATTTAGGACTGAGATGAGGAGAAACTTCTTCACTCAGAGAGTTGTTAACCTGTAGAATTCCCTACCGCAGAGAGTTGTTGATACCAGTTCATTGGATATATTCAAGAGGAAGTTAGATATGGCCCTTACAGTTAAAGGGATTAAGGGGTATGGAGAGAAAGCATGAAAGGGGTACTGAGGTGAATGATCAGCCATGATCTTACTGAATGGTGGTGCAGGCTCAAAGGGCCGAATGGCCTACTCCTGCATCTATTTTCTATGTTTCTATGTTTCTAGTACAGATGATCAGCTGATCACAGTAATTATGATGCTATGTCCAGGTTGCCATCCCAATCACAAGTTACACCCAATAGGGAAGAGGTGTTCTATTTTTCATACATTGATGAACTGCCCAGCACAGCTGAAGAGATTGGTAGAGCAACCAAACATGATGCAATTATTTCAAAAGTGTATGATTATATAGCAAGTGGCTGGCCAAACCAGGTATCAGGGAAAGGTATTCATCCATAATTCGTTCGTAGGAATGAATTGTCCATGAATAAAGATTGTATCATGTGGGGTGCAAGAGTTGTTATCCCAAATAAATTCAGGTCCAAATTATTAGGAGATCTTCAGGAATGTGCTTGACAAAGAGTTTTGCATGCAGTTATTTATGGTGGCCAGGTCTAAATGAAGATATAGAGTACATCGTTAGTCAGTATATAACATGTCAATTGGTAAGCAAGAAACCACCATCAGTACCATTACAGCCATGGAAATGGCCTCCCAGGATGTGGAAAGGTCGCATATCAATTTTGCTGAGCTAGAAGGACAGCAATTGTTCATTGTGATTGATAGCCATTTGAAGTGGGTGTGGATGTTTCTGATGCGAAAAATAACAACAAATAAAACAATAGACAATTTACGAAGATTATTTTCTTCATATGGCCTTCCAGAAGGACCTGGACACCCAATCACAGTAAAGTATTTTCTCATTCATAGTAATAGGAATTTCGTAAGTCCGAAACGCCTATTACTATGAATGAGAAACACACCCAAACACTACATTAAAACATTTTTAAAAAACCTCACATAAATACATTACAGAAATTAAAGTTGATAGAAATGTTTTTGAACAAAGAAAATGTGCCAATTTTTTAAAAAAGTTTAAATTATGGTTTAAAATAAAACTACCTGAGTGGGCAGGGTTTTTAACATAAATATGTATTTTTAAATATTATTTTGATATGATTTGGATATGTTTTAAAATTATTACGCTGGTAAAAGTAGGCTACGCACCTGCTTTTACCAGGCACAAGAGTTTTAAGGACATTCGCAGGGCAAGAGATAGGCAAATAGCCCAATTTCTGTCTTGGGAATGTCTTTGTCCCCGAAATGACACGATCTGTCAAGCCAAAAACTTGACAGATTGGAAAAGCTGGTTTTCGGCGCACGCTGAAAGCCGGCTTTTGTGATGCCTTCCCGGGTCCATACACACTCCGTATGGACCCAGGGAGGCTGGAATTTCAGGGTCATTGTGTCTGATAATGGGCCTAAATGTTGTTCAGAAGAATTTGCACAGTTCATGAGAAGAAATGGTGTGAAACATACCAAGGTTCCACCGTAACACCCTGCTTCAAATGGTGCAGCAGAGCGCATAACACAAATTGTAAAACATGCTTTCATCAAGCAAATGTTGGATCTAAATCCAAAGAAATGGCAGTTATCGTTGGACCAAAAATTGGCAAATTTTCTAATTACTTATCGTAATATTCCCCATACAACTACTGGTAGAACACCAGCAGAGTTGTTTCTCAAATGACAGCCATGAACCAGGTTCTCGTTGTTAAAGCCAAACTTGGCACAGTAGAAGAGAAATAATTAAGATAGAAAGAGAATCATGATAGAGGTAGAGTAAGAGAGAGAAGTGTGAAATTGAATTAGAAGGTTAGAGTGAAGGACCATGATCATAAATGGTTAAAGTGGTTACCAGGAAGAATAGTGAAGATATGTGGACCTCGCACATATTTGGTCAAGATGTTTGATCATGGACAGGTTAGGTTTGTTTATATTGATCATATTTTAACTACAGATGTGGAAGGAGTTGAAAGTTGGAATGATTCGATTATTTCTGATGAGTCATATAGGGCTAGATTTTACACTTTTGCGCAGATCGCCCAAAAATGGGCGTTATTTCTGGCGTGGGCGGTAAAAATGCGTTTTCAGATCGCCAGCTTCTCGCCCATTCTCAAAGCACCTAGTCTCCATTTTTGACATTGGGCGTTCCCGCTAGCTATATGAAATGGGCGGTAGCATTAAATCTCTCTGACCTTTTGCCGTAAAGTGTTGCCGTCCTTAGCAACGGCATAGCAATGCATGATTCCCGCAATTCAGGAGGTCAAACATAGAAACATAGAAACATAGAAAATAGGTGCGGGAGTAGGCCATTCGGCCCCTCGAGCCTGCACCCCATGCAATATGATCATGACTGATCATGCACTTCAGTACCCCATTCCTGCTTTCTCTCCATACCCTTTGATCCCTTTAGCCGTAAGTGCCACATCTAACTCCCTTTTGAATATACCCAACGAACTGGCCTCAACAACTCTCTGCGGTAGAGAATTCCACATGCTCACAGCTCTCTGAGTGAAGAGGTTGCTCCTCATCTCAGTCCAAAATGGCTTACCCCTTATCCTTAGACTGTGACCCCTGGTTCTGGACTTCCCCAACATCAGGAACATTCTTCCTGCATCTAACCTGTTCAATCCCGTCAGAATTTTATATGTTTCCATGAGATCTCCTTTCATTCTTCTAAATTCCATTGAATATAAGCCTAGTCTATCCAGTCTTTCTTCATATGTCAGTCCTGTCATCCCGGGAATCAGTCTGGTGAACCTTTGCTGCACTCCCTCAATAGCAAGAATGTCCTTCCTCAGATTAGGAGACAAAAACTGTACACAATATTCAAGGTGTGGCCTCACCAAGGCCCTGCACAACTGAAGTAAGACCACCCTGCTCTTATACTCAAATCCTCTTGCTATGAAGGCCAACATGCCATTTGCCTTCTTCACTGCCTGCTGTACCTGCATGCCAATAACTGATGTACCATGACACCCAGGTCTCGTTGCACCTCCCCTTTTCCTAATCTGTCACCATTCAGATAATAATCTGCCTTCCTGTTTTTACCACCAAAGTGGATAACCTCACATTTATCTGCATTATTCCGCATCTGCCATGTATTTGCCCACTCACCTAACCTGTCCAAGTCACCCTGCAGCCTCTTAGCATCCTCCTCACAGCTCACACAGTGACCCAGCTTGGTGTCATCTGCAAACTTGGAGATCTTACAATTAATTCCTTCATCTAAATCGTTAATGTATATTGTAAATAGCTGGGGTCCCAGCACTGAACCTTGCGGTACCCCACTAGTCACTGCCTGCCATTCTGAAAATGACCCGTTTATTCCTACTCTTTGCTTCCTGTCTGCCAACCAGTTCTCTATCCATGTCAGTGTATTACCCCCAATACCACGTGCTTTAATTTTGCACACTAATCTCTTGTGTGAGACCTTGTCAAAAGCCTTTTGAAAATCTAAATACACAACATCCACTGGCTCTCCCTTGTGCACTCTACCAAGTACCAAAGAATTCTAGAAGATTTGTCAAGCATAATTTCCCTTTCGTAAATCCATGCTGACTTGGACCGATCCTGTCACTGCTTTCCAAATGCACTGCTATTACATCTTTAATAATTGATTCCAACATTTTCACCACCACCAATGTCAGGCTGACTGGTCTATAATTCCCTGTTTTCTCTCTCCCTCCTTTTTGTAAAAGTCTGGTTACATTAGCTACCCTCCAGTCCATAGAAACTGATCCAGAGTTTATAGAATGTTGAAAAATGACCACCAATGCACCCACTATTTCTAGGGCCACTTCCTTAAGTAGTCTGGAATGCAAACAATCAGGCCCTGGAGATTTATCGGCCTTTAATCCCATCAATTTCCCTAGCACAATTTGCTGACTAATAAGGATTTCCTTTAGTTCCTCCTTCTCGCTAGACCCTCGGTCTTTCAGGAAGGTTATTTGTGTCTTCATTAGTAAAGACAGAACCAAAGTATTTGTGCTGCCATTTCTTTGTTCCCCATTATAAATTCACCTGATTCTGATGGTAAGGGAGCTACATTTGTCTTCACTAATCTTTTTCTCTTCACATATTTGTAGAAGCTTTTGCAGTCAGTTTTTATGTTCCCTGCAAGCTTACTCTCATATTCTATTTTCCCCCTCTTAATTAAACCCTTTGTCCTCCTCTGCTGAATTCTAAATTTCTCCCAGTCCTCAGGTTTGCTGCTATTTTTGGCCAATTTTTATGCCTCTTCCTTGGATTTAACACTATCCCTAATTTTCCTTGTAAGCCATGGTTGAGCCACCTTCCCCGTTTTATTTTTATGCCAAACAGGGATGTACAATTGTTGAAGTTCATCCATGTGATCTTTAAATGTCTGCCATTGCCTATCCACCGTCAACCCTTTAAGTATCATTCGCCAGTCTATCCTAGCCAGTTCACGTCTCATACCGTCGAAGTTACCTTTCTTTAAGTTCAGGACGCTAGTCTCTGAATTAACTGTGCCACTCTCCACCTTAATGAAGAATTCTACCATATTATGGTCACTCTTCCCCAAGGGGCCTCTCACAACAAAATTGCTAATTAATCCTCTCTCATTACACAACACCCAGTCTAGGATGACCTGCTCTCTAATTGATTCCTTGACATATTGGTCTAGAAAACCACCCCTTATACACTCCAGGAAATCCTTCTCCAATCTATATGTAGATTAAAGTCACCCATGATAACTGTTGTACCTTTATTGCACGCATCCCTAATTTCCTGTTTGATGCCATCCTCAATCTCACTATGACTGTTTGGTGGTCTGTACACAACTCCCACTAGCGTTTTCTGCCCTTTGGTGTTCCGCAGCTCTACCCATACAGATTCTACCTCATCCATGCTAATGTCCTTCCTTACTATTGCGTTAATCTTCTCCTTAACCAGCAACGCCACCCCACCACCTTTTCCTGAATATTGAATACCCTTGGATGTTGAGTTCTCAGCCTTGGTCACCCTGAAGCCATGTCTCCATAATCCCAATTACATCATATCCGTTAACAGCTATCTGCGCAGTTAATTCATCCACCTTATTACGAATGCTCCTCGTATTGAAGTCAAGGTTCATCATGACATGCGCAGAAGAGGAGACAGAGAGAGAGGGAGCTGAGAGGGACTGAACACATGTGTAGATGTGGTGTGGCTGCTTTGGGAGGAGGAAGGGCAAATTTAGAGCTTTAGACCAAATAGGGGAACAAAAATTAGCTGTTACCAGCCACATATTTGCCCGAATTTGGCCTATAGTGGAGGGAGAGAAGGAGGTGACACAGCACACTGTGGAGGCTGACGCTGGCGACAGCAGTGAGCTGGGAGAGGAGCACATTGAAGGGTGCAAAGGAGCGAGGAGGTACTCGGATAAGGCAAATACCTCCCTCCTGCAGGAGGTCGAGTTATGCTGGGGTGATTTGACACAGGGAGGGTGTGGGAAGCCCACTCCAAAGGCCTACCAGAAGATATGGACCGAGATAGCAGAGGTGGTCTCCTCGGCGACCAACAAGATGCGTGAGGGCAACCAATGCTGCAAACGACGGAACGACCTTGTGGGATCCGCAAGAGTAAGTATTACATTTATTTACATGTACTTATGTATTTATATAATTTGATTTGTAACAGTCATGAGTGACTATCAGCAGATGTGGGGTCTTTCACCTTTACCAGGAATGTTGTAGTTAAAGCCTGTGGTCACAGTGTGCGTCTTTTGGTAAAGAATGATAATTATCATAATAATCATGATTACATCTGTCGGTTATGTGTTGTATCAGTCCCTGTGACAGTACCTAGCAATGATATCATGCAATTATCTCATGCCATGCCATCCTGTCACCTTTTATAGAAGAAGCTATCAATGATGAGGTCCATGCAGAGGTGAACGGGTGGAGGGCCACCAGTCCCCAGCGACATCACAGAGTTGGAGGAGCGTGTGCTCGCACTTGTGGGGAAGCACCCCGGACAGCCACGGAAGCATCTGCAGACCCTGAAGTGATGCCACGTGAGTAAAGCTTACACTATTATGTGATGTAAAGTCAATAGATGCCACATCCACTCATATCCGAACAATAATATATGATAGATGATTTCTAAAATTGCCCTAGAAATAATGCTGGCCTAATGAAAACCATTGCAATGCAAATGTGTTAATGGTCATGAAATGGTGATGTCTGTGATGATTTTGATAGCGGTGGTGCTTTTGTCGTGCATATGCTGTGTGTAGCGCTGGAATTAATTTGTGACCCGAGCACCCCCTTCTCCTCTAATAGCCTCATTTGTGTTTTGAAGCTCAGCCAGCCGCACGGCCCCAGGCAAGACCACAGTGGCGAGAAGGTGGAGGCGCGGGGCCGGACTCGCTGGACGATCCTAAATTTGGTGCTGAGGAGCTCCGATTCTCGCCCGTCAATCCGCTGGATCTGTCCTCTACGGATGAGAGCGCGGACTTCGAGGAACCCGCATCGCCACACTCCAGAAACCATTCCACCCCAAGGCCATCTAGTGCTCCTCCGGTTATTCCCTCCTCCACTCTGGAGGTACCGGCCCCAAGCACCTCGCCACAGGACAACCCATTTGTTCCCAGGACGGAGGCCTCGTGGACGCGGCAGGTTTGGTCCATGAGCGCCACATGAGAGCGGAGAGATGGTACAGTTGTCCAGGAGGACTGTAGACATTGGTGACCAGCTCCTCAAATCATTGGGGGGCATGTCCTGACAGCTGGCCACCATGACTGAGTACGTTCCGCGGATGGCGGAGGCCCTGGAGGCGATAACCAGGAACACTGCTGGCACAGGCACTCCTCCCCTAGGTTCTGCACCACCACTGCGAACGACAGATGAGAGGCAGGACCAAGATCCTGCTTCTGCATCAGAGAATGTTCCCCCCTCGGCACCCCCTGCTCCCATACCCGTGCAACCACCGCTTCTGCCTTCATCCCCCCCCCCAATGAGGCATCGTCTGAGGAGCTCTTCGGCCAGGCGCCGTGGAGCGAGGAGGGAAAGGGGTAGAGGTGGGGAGAAGAAGGGGAGGGGGAAGGAAAGTGAGGTGTATGTCCGCAGGTGATGGCTGTGTTATATCTCCATCTGGGTGTATGCAATTTGTTGTAATGTATGGGGGGAGGGGACCACCCTCCTGCTTTGCTTTTGTATTCTGTGTTGCTGGACATGTTGAACATTTGATTGATGTCAATGGTGAAAAAAGTGGGGTGTGGGTGGGGGTTGGATGTTTTTGCCCGTGATACTTATGATTTCAGACCAATGGTCATATAAAATGTTTTTTCTTCAACATAACCTTGTTGCGCATTATTTCAGATAGTTGGACCGTTACACACTGGTGATTCCTTAACATGAAAGGGTTAAATAAAACATAACTTCACTCAATGTAAACTTTAACTGGCACCAAGGTGATGGGTACCATTGATGTCTGAGCTGTGTGTCAGCGTTGTCACTCACAGCAACGTTCTTTCAGGCAAATCGTTCATATATCAGTTCCTCATGTAAGAGTCTTGCAGCTATATAGCCACCACGGACCCTTTCCTGCGGTCTGGAGGGGATTGTGAGCATGGTTGCATAGCTAGCCTGATTGCCTGGCCCTAGGTCAGCGTCCAGTCCTTCGTCCTCCTCTTCCTCTCTCTCCTGAGGTGGACCATCAGTCCCTTCTGGCAATTCTTGGCCCCTTCTGATAGCCAGGTT
Organism: Pristiophorus japonicus; assembly: GCF_044704955.1. NCBI lineage: Eukaryota > Metazoa > Chordata > Chondrichthyes > Pristiophoridae > Pristiophorus > Pristiophorus japonicus. The sequence goes on from NC_091988.1 coordinate 59,036,031, forward strand.
GTGGAGCATGAAGCACACGACCACAAATTTAGCTACTTGCTCAGGGTTGTATTGTAGCTCCCCTCCTGAGTGGTCCAGACATCTGAAGTGCTGCTTAAGCACAGATATTGTTTTCTGGACCACATTGCGTGTGTCTCTGTGGTTCTGGTTTTATCGCTGCTCGGCCTCGGTGTGGGTGTCACGCGGGGGGTCATCAGCCAGGTGGCTCGGCCATATCGGTTATCACCAAGTATCCAGCATTGTCCTTGTGGCTGATTCTTAAAGATGTCAGAGACAGCGCTCTCACGCAGGATGTGAGCCTCATCGAAGCTACCCGGACATTTGGCATTCACTGTCATTATAATCTGGTTGTGGTTGACAACTGGTTGGACCTTCAGGGAGTGAAATCCTTTTCTGTTGCGAAAAAGCTCCGGGTCCTGAGAAGGTGGCTGCATGGCGATGTGAGTGCACTGTATTGTTCCCTGCACCGTAGGGAACTTAGCAATGCGATAGAATACTCCAGCCCTGTCAGTCTGAGCCTCCGTGGTCATGGGGAAGCTGATAAAACATAGAAACATAGAAACATAGAAAATAGGTGCAGGAGTCGGCCATTCGGCCCTTCGAGCCTGCACCGCCATTCAATGAGTTCATGGCTGAAACATGCAACCTCAGTACTCCATTTCTGCTTTCTCGCCATAACCCCGATCCCCCCAGTAGCAAGGACAACATCTAACTCCCCCTTCCCCCCCCCCCCCCCGCCCCCCCCGCCGAACACATCCAGTGAATTGGCCTCAACAACTTTCTGCGGCAGAGAATTTCACAGGTTCACCACTCTCTGGGTGAAAAAGCTTCTCCTCATCTCGGTCCCAAATGGCCCACCCACCATCCCCAGACTGTGACCCCTGGTTCTGGACCTCCCCAACATTAATAAGAACATAAGAACAGAAGAACATAAGAATTAGGAACATCTAGCCCCTCGAGCCTGGTCCGCCAACCAACAAGATCATGGCTGACCTGGCCGTGGACTCAGCTCTACTTACCCGCCCGCTCCCCATAACCCTTAATTCCCTTATTGGTTAAAAATCTATCTATCTGTGATTTGAATATATTCAATGAGCTAGCCTCAAGTACTTCCTTGGGCAGAGAATTCCACAGGTTCACAACCCTCTGGGAGAAGAAATTCCTTCTCAACTCAGTTTTAAATTGGCTCCCCCGTATTTTGAGGCTGTGCCCCCTAGTTCTAGTCTCCCCGACCAGTGGAAACAACCTCTCTGCCTCTATCTTGTCTATCCCTTTCATGATTTTAAATGTTTCTATAAGATTTCCCCTCATCCTTCTGAACACCAACGAGTAAAGACCCAGTCTACTCAATCTATCATCATAAGGTAACCCCCTCATCTCCGGAATCAGCCTAGTGAATCGTCTCTGTACACCTTCCAAAGCTAGTATATCCTTCCTTAAGTAAGGTGACCAAAACTGCATGCAGTACTCCAGGTGCGGCCTCACCAATACCCTGTACAGTTGCAGCAGGACCTCCCTGCTTTTGTAGTCCATCCCTCTCGCAATGAAGGCCAACATTCCATTTGCCTTCCTGATTACCTGCTGCACCTGCAAACTAACTTTTTGGGATTCATGCACAAGGACCCCCAGGTCCCTCTGCACCGCAGCATGTTGTAATTTCTCCCCATTCAAATAATATTCCCTTTTACTGTTTTTTTTCTCCCATCCTTTGCGTGTACAGGGCTTCTGTGACCTGTCTAATGCAACGATGGGTGGCATGGTGAGACAGAGGGCAAATCTTGACCACGGAGGCCCAAAATGAGCCGGACGCATAGAAAGACAGTGCCGTGGTGACCTTGACCTCAACCGACTGATGTCCTGATGGCAGGCTGCATATGTGGCCTGATGAGCTCACATATTTCATTGATCACCACCTTGTGGAAGCGCAGTCTCCGAAGGCAGGTGTGGTTGGACAAGTCGAGGTAAGACCTCTTTTCCCTCTACGTGCGGGGTATGTATGATCTGGCCCTCCTCCTCATTCTTGCACGTGTTAAATTGGGCACATAATGATGTGCATCACACATTGAGCCATCTACACTCTGCAGCATCTGCGTATTAATCGATGCAGGCTGAGAAATGGCTGGCCCCATTGCAATCAAAGTATAATAGCGATTGATCAGAAACAATAATTTGCTCATTAAATACACCTAGAGTAAAGCCCCAATAGTCCAGAGTCTGAAAATATGTCTGTTGAGATGGTCAATTCACCTGAAAAGAACTCCAGAGTCAATCCAAACTCCCCCGAAGTTGAAGCAGCCTTTTGAATGAAGCGACCTGCAATTTTAAAAATGGCACCCACACCGCTGGCTTTCGTTCAGAACAGTTCCACTTTTTCCAGGCGGTTTTTTGGGTGAGCGATATTGTGGCCGATATGTGTGCGAGGTGGTGAAAGTGACGGTGGGCTATCTCCTGGGCGTTAGTTTCGACAAATATGATCTTTACGACAAAAAAAAATGGACAGGCGGTATTATTGAATCTCGGCATTAATGCTGTGCGGAAACTAACACTGGGCGATATGGCCGTTGATTTTGACCATTCTGATGATTCCACCCAAAAAAGTGGGCGGGCGGTATTATTTTTTCCCGGCATTACGCACATGGGGAAAGTAACGCTCGGCGATAAGTTTCCGAAAAATGCCCGTCAGTTTCCATTTTGTGGCTAAATGGGCGATATCTGGGCGTTATACGTCATTTCAGCGGTAAAATGGACGTTAAGTGGATGTCAAGCATGCAACAAATGTGGAAAATCTAGCCCATGGTCTTGTTACAAGTAGAGTGCCAGTAGCAAATCCTACATCAGATGTACTAGAAACAAGTCCAAGAGAAAGTCCGAATTTAAGTCTGAGTCCAAGTCAGGCAGATAAACAGCCTGAAGTTGTAGAGAGTTCAAATGTAAATCAAGGGCATCCCTTGGAGGAAAACTCTCCTCAGGCTCAGCCTAGAATGAGTCTAAGTTCGACACCCTTTTTGGGAAGTTCTGTTCAACAGTGAAGTAATCCTTTTTGAAACAGAAAACAAGTGGTTAAGTTTGATTTGTAAATTATGGCAAAATGAGTCCCTATCTTTTGGTTTGTATAACCATGCAAGTTATGTATGAGCAGTCGGGAGCAGCCAGCAGGAGCAGCAGTCGGGAGTAGCCAGCGGGAGCAGCAGTCGGGAGTAGCCAGCGGGAGCAGCAGTCGGGAGCAGCCAGCGGGAGCAGCAGTCGGGAGCAGCCAGCGGGAGCAGCAGTCGGGAGTAGCCAGCGGGAGCAGCAGTCGGGAGCAGCCAGCGGGAGCAGCAGTCGGGAGCAGCCAGCGGGAGCAGCAGTCGGGAGCAGCCAGCGGGAGCAGCAGTCGGGAGCAGCCAGCGGGAGCAGCAGTCGGGAGCAGCCAGCGGGAGCAGCAGTCGGGAGCAGCCAGCGGGAGCAGCAGTCGGGAGCAGCCAGCGGGAGCAGCAGTCGGGAGCAGCCAGCGGGAGCAGCAGTCGGGAGTAGCCAGCGGGAGCAGCAGTCGGGAGTAGCCAGCGGGAGCAGCAGTCGGGAGCAGCCAGCGGGAGCAGCAGTCGGGAGCAGCCAGCGGGAGCAGCAGTCGGGAGCAGCCAGCGGGAGCAGCAGTCGGGAGCAGCCAGCGGGAGCAGGGACAAAAGGCAAAATAGAAGTAAAAAGAAATCAAAGTGTGACATCACAGCCAAGTGGATAAGTGATTGGCTGGTTGATTGGTGAGAGCTTTTTCTTTTTCTTTTTCTGTTTCTTTTCTTATCAGCACGAAACCTTTGGCATTGTTGCCAAATTAAGTTAATCTAAGGGTTAAGTCATGGCAGAAGAGCTCAGAGCCATGTCATGCTCCTCTTGTACTATGTGGGAAGTTAGGGACACTTCCAGTGTCCCTGGCTACTATGTGTGTGGGAAGTGTGTCCAGCTGCAGCTCCTGTCAGACCGCATTGCGGCACTGGAACTGCACATGGATTCTCTCTGTAGCATCCACGATACTGAGGTCGTGGTTAGCACATTTAGTGAGCTGGTCACACTGCAGGTAAAGGTTACACAGGCAGATAGGGAATGGGTGACCATCAGGAAGAGCAGGGAAAGGTCCCCTGCAGTCACCTTCCTTCAAAACACATATACCGTTTTGGATACTGTTGAGGGAGGTGGCTCAGCAGGGGAAGGCAGCAGCAGCCAAGGTCATGACACCAGGGGTGACTCTGCTGCACAGGAGGGCAGGAAAAAGACTGGGAGAGCTATAGTGATAGGGGATTCTATTGTAAGGGGAATAGATAGGCGTTTCTGCAGCTGCAAACGCGACTCCAGTTTGGTATGTTGCCTCCCTGATGCAAGGGTCAAGGATGCCTCGGAACGGCTGCAGGGCATTCTGGAGGAGGAGGGTGAACAGCCAGCTGTCATGGTGCATATAGGTACCAATGATATAGGTAAAAAATGGGATGAGGTACTACAAGCTGAATTTAGGGAGCTAGGAGTTAAATTAAAAAGTAGGACCTCAAAGGTAGTATTCTCAGGAATGCTACCAGTGCCACATGCTAGTCAGAGTAGGAATAGCAGGATAGTTAAGATGAATACCTGGCTTGAGGAATGGTGCAAGGGAGAGGGATTCAAATTCCTGGGACATTGGAACTGGTTCTGGGGGTGGTGGGACCAGTACAAACCGAACGGTCTGCACCTAGGCAGGACCGGAACCGATGTCCTAGGCGGAGTGTTTACTAGTGCTGTTGGGGAGGGTTTAAACTAATATGTGCAGGGGAGGACGAAAACCCCCTCATTTTACCCAGAAGGAAAAGGGCTGTGGGATCAGTCTGTGCTGTGAATTGAAACCGATGGAAGGAAAACTTTGGGACACAAATGGAGACCCCCCCCGTGTTTGGACTCATAGGAAAGGGAATTTAATTTGGAACTATCTACCAGAAAGTTTGAAATCCTAAAGTGCACATGGAAGAAACTACGAACTTTAATCGAATTTGGGATTTTTTTTAAAGGTCTGCAAGAAAAGGGGTGGAGTCAATATCAAAAGGGCCAGTTTGGACATTGGAACGAATCAAATTGTCTGGGAACTGTATACCCTCGAAACTTGCCCCTTGAAAACATTAGCATTTAAACAATGCCACATACATATTCCAACACCTTTTTCATCAGGCATAGAAATATCTGGCTCAGGCCAGACTAGCACAATGGCTACAGGAGGCCAATGCAATCAACACCCACTCAAACCTTGAGTAGGTTAAGATCAGTGGGAAAAAAACCTAAAAACCTCAAACTGCTGCATTTTTCAAAATCAAAAGTCCACCAATGAGAAGAATCGACTTCAGCAGGAGAGGCTATAAAAAAGGGGTTTCTGACGTAGTGAAGAAGAGGAGTGATGATTTTCCCTGCCCTCGTGATTCAACAACCACAACCACAGGCCTTTTGGCGATAGGAGGTGGGTGGGGTGGCTTGACCCATCCACCTCCACGGAGGTGTGTGGGGGGCCTGACCCATCCACCTCCATGGCACGAACCTGGTATTGCAGTACTTCCAGGAACGGTGCAGTGGCTCTAGGCCTTTTGGCTAAGAGCATTGGCACAGAGTGATCCTTGATGTGTGCAAGGTGACCTCTGGCATTTGTGATTTGACAAAGAATTGGAACGATTGGCTACGAATTTAAAAAAAAACAACCACAGGCCTCTCGACACTGAAGGAAAACCAGTGTCTGAAGACACCAAAGATAGAAGAAACAAACCACCAGACTGCGGAAGGCACAGTAGTGAGTATAACCTCTGGTCCCCAGAACTCCCAACTCAGTTAGGCCAGGAAAGGTGGGAGGTTGGGCATTGTACTGCTAAACTGGTGTAAAGATTTTCGTTGTGTCCGTTTAGTGGGATTTAGGGGGATTGTTTTGTTGGTGTATTGCTGTTTGTTGAGTTACACCTTGCCAAATAAATTGGAAGCCTAAAGTTCCTCTTGGAATCACCTTGTCTCAGTTCTATTGTATTATATCTCCTGATCGTGAGTCTTATGTCAGAACCGTGTAAGGGAAGCTAGGAGCGCCTCGAAAACGCTCAACTGTGTGTCACAGGCTAGGGAAGAAGGGGTTAGGAGTGTTTGACACTCACAGGTGCCTCACAGGCTAGGCATAAGCTGTGGGGACGCACGAGTCTCAAAACCCCCTTCATAAGCTGTGGGCACAGTCTCTCCAGGGGTGCTCTTGCAGCACTCAGGGTACCTCACAGGCTGTGAGGGCAGAAGCCCAGAGAGAGACACCCAAGGCACAACAACAACCCTGTGAAAACCCCTTACAGAACATGGCGACCACGAAGGGACTTAAGCAAACAGGAGATGTTAATATAACAGATGAGGTGATTAGAGAGGAAACTAAAATGGAGGAGAGAATTTCCTCATACATTTTTGGCAAGGTGAACCTCACCAAACCTTGGGTACAAGCCCTCACTCGGGCAGAGCGCCCAGTGGATGCTGCTGCCCAGTGGACAGCAGGGAAAGACCACAACCGCAGGGTGGAAAAGGCCATCTGGCTTATCTGCTTCACCCGCCAAGTCCGAAAGCTCGATCAGCGGGTGAAGGACTTGGAACAGAGTCTTCAGAAATCAGAGGAGCTCTCTGCTATCCGGGTTGTGGTTGGGGACAACCTGCTGGCTGAATTAGCTGGGGAGCAGCAAAGGAACCGGCAGTTGGAGGAGACCTTCCGAAATAGCCGGGACTATCTTCAGTGTCAGGTCACTGAGGCCAAGGGTATTGAGGGGTCCCTCCGGGAACAGAATTCTCGGCACACCCAGAAAATTTGGGAACTGGAGAATAAATTAAAAGACGTACAGGCAGCCTATAAAGTGGCCAGTAGCAGTGAGTTTGCAGATCACGGTCCCTGCCAGGAGAGGATTAAAACTCTCACCCACGCTCTATCCCAGGCAAAGGGGATGGTCGCCCTGATAGGACCTGGAGGGTCCACAGGGGACAAAGGAGAGTATTGGGGGGTAGAGGAGAATCCAAAGGCAAGAGACGCCCGACCACCTCCTGAGGCACCGGTGGTTTGTCCGGTGGGGTACCAGGAGGGGCGGGGCACGCAGGTAGTAGCATACCCATGGCTGGAGGCAGGACTAATGTGTCCCGCTCGGCAGCAGGGATGTGAGGCTCCAGCCGAGGGTCAGTTAAAGGCTGGATCAGGCGACCAGGCACTGTCTGCTGCACCGGGTATGGTGGGACAGCCGGAGGTAGAGGGACCAGCGCAGAAAGATCCTGAACCAGGGCGGATGTGCCCGGTCAGGCAGCGCAAGTACGGTCCTCTACAGGAAGGTGGCCAAGGTCGGGGAGCGCTGGAGAGCGACTTTATTATTCCCCATGGAGTTCAATCACTCAGGGCCATGGTGGCCCATTTGGCCAAACTCACTCGCAGTGGGGACCCGTCTATCCACTTCATGGAGGTGATGCAGGCAGGGGAAATTAATGGGTGTGATGAGGAAGAGACAGCCAAGCTGCTGCTCTTATCTCTGGACAGCAAATTGTACCAGGCCCTACCGGCAGAATGCTGGAGGGGACAGCGTACATTTACTGAGGTCCAGAGGGCCGTCCTTGAGGCTATGGGCTTCAATGACGGCAGTCCTTTCGAACAGGTCGAAAGGACAAGGCAGCTCGCAGGGGAAACCCCGCAGGCGTTTGCAGACAGGCTGTGGGTGGTATACCACACAACCTGTGGGGAGCTCCTCGACTGGGCGAATCTTTCCGCGGTACAGACTGGCCGCTGGCTGAGGATGCTGGTGGCAAACTGCTTGCCCCGGCTCAAGGCCAGGGCAGAACTGTGGTTCAATTCCCGGGACCCCAACCTCACCGAGGAAGCAGTGGTCAGGCAACTGGCACTGGTCCAACGGAATGGAGGAGGGGAGGAGGATAAAACCTCCAAAGGTCGGGTAAATGAAGTAAAACCCAACCCGATTCCCAAAAGGGAATGGCACCAGGAGGGTGGCCGCTCGCCTGATAAGGAGGGAGTGTGCTACGGGTGCGGGAAAGCTGGGCATTTTAAAAGGGATTGCAGGAGCCCAGTAAAGAGATATGGAGGGAGAAGTCCTTCAGGTGCCGCCCAGAGTGGGGGAAGTGGAGCGAGCTCCTCACCATCCCTTGACGAGATAGTAGCTGCAGTGAGGACAGCGCTGGAGGGGACTGGGAAGGTAGCCACAGCAACAGGCAGGGAAGCACCAGCAACCCTGCCAGTACAGAGGCCGTGACTAGCCCAGACCCAGCCTGCATACCTGTGCCCACTAGAATATGACCCCTGGGGACGACCCTGGGTCAAGATGGAGGTTGAGGGTGTATTGGGTACCTACCTTTTGGACACTGGTGCTTCCAGCACGATAGTCCATTCGGAGGACCCTGCAACCTCACCTCTATCAAACGGGGTGCCGTATCAACGAGTTGGGTTCACAGGTAATGAGAAGGCTGGGTTTTTCTCAGTCCCGCTCGCGGTTCGTTTAGGAGCACTCCAAACACAATGGAAGTGCGTCCTAATGAACTGGGAGCAGGTGGGAAAAGGGATTTTGGGGGCTGATTTTATCATCACTCGCCAGATCCTAGTAGACTTGAGGAATCACTGTCTATGGGGCACAGTGGGCACAGGAGCAGAGGGAGATGTCATGGTTATTGATAAGAAACAGGGAAAAGGGACTCTGTGTACAATGAAGCCAAAAGGGGGTTACGACCTGGAGGTTCTGGTCGGTAACACCCCAGCCGAGTACCGGGCCTATGTGCAAGCAAATCTTGCAGCATATGCCACCCATAAACACGACTGTGGGAGAGTCACAGAAGTGGAGGTTAGAATAGATGGGGATCCCATGTCCCGCCGCAAAAGCAGTATGGCTTTCCCCGAGAGGCAGAAGCAGACTTGGAGACAGCTTTAAGCTCGCTTGTCAAGCAGGGTGTTTGGAGACCCATAGCCACCCATGTCAACTCCCCGCTTTGGCCAGTTAGGAAACCGGACAATTCTTGGAGGGCTACGGTGGATTATAGGGTGCTCAATAAAAACATCCCAGCTTGTGCTCCCACAGAAGCGGCGGTTGCGGATCTGATCGGGGAAATCCCTGCATCCGCAACCACGTTCACAATGTTGGACATATCCAACGGGTTCTGGTCTATCCCTGTACGGAGGGAAGACCAGTACAAGTTTGCCTTCACCTTCCGGGAACAGCAGTATACATGGAGCTGCCTCCCACAGGGCTTTCATAATAGTCCCAGCATCTTTCACCAATGCATGGCGAACTGCTTAAAAGGCTTCAGCCAGCCACACCAGCTGGTCCAGTATGTGGACGACCTGTTGTTGTTCACAGACAGCAGTGAGGAACACGGTCCACTGCTGGCCGAACTGCTGGTCTTACTGAAGGAAGGGGGTTTTAAAGTTAACCGCAAGAAAGCCCAGATAGGTCTAGGAGAGGTAAAATTCCTGGGCCTGACGATAAGGGCAGGAGAAAGGGCCATTGATGAGGCTAGAAGAAAGGCAGTGCAGGAACTCCCTGTCCCTAGGGATGTGTCAGGGGTAAGGTCTTTCCTGGGAATCACTGGCTACTGTAGGGACTTCATCGAGGACTATGCAGCCACTGCCGCCCCTCTGCTCAGACTCCTACATAAGGGGGTCGAGTGGGAATGGGACGAGGGCTGTGAGGCAGCATTTGTCCGTCTTAAGAGAGACCTGCAGGTATCACCAGCCCGAGGGGCAATTGATGGGGGGGAGGAATTCTTCCTGGAGGTGGCAGCCAGTGGTGACAGCTTAAGTGCAGTGTTGCTCCAGGGGCGAAACGGTCAGCTGAGACCAGTGGTGTACTCCTCCAGGGTCCTCACGGAGGTAGAAAAGGGATACTCCAATTGTGAGAGGCATTTGCTTGCCACCCACTGGGCAGTAAAGAGAGCTCAGATCTTTACCAGAGTACCCCCATTACACTCCTCACCCATCATACCCCGACGCAGATGCTGTTGGACGGGAGGATTAAGGAGGGGACAGTGAGCAGTGCTAGAATCACTCGCTGGACCCTCCTCCTCTCCCAAATGACTTTAAAGGTCAAGGGCCTCTGTGAGCCCAGGCTCGCAGCAAATTTAATCTAACCAGGGCAGCCGCATCGATGCTCTGTGGAGGGAGTATGGGACATTAACTTTGGATTTCGGGCAGGGATACACCCCACAGGCCGCGAGATCTACGTTGATGGCTCCAGTTCAGTGTCCACGGGTACAAGACTCACGGGCTGCGGAGTTTGGGATCCCAAGGCAGGAATTGCCTTGGCTCTTAAACTCCCATGCACCCTGAGCGCCCAGCAGGCGGAACTCTCGGCGGTGATGTATGTGGTCACACACCCCGAGGAATTCCCTACCCCATACACGATTTGCTCGGACAGCATGTTCACTTGCAATTCATGTACAGAGTATCTGGCGATTTGGTCACGCCGGGGGTACATCCCTCTGCGGATGGGAAGCCCCTTGTGACCAAACCCCTGCTAGAAAAGATCGTGGCTGCAGTGGGAGAAACCGGGGATGTATATATCCATAAGGTAAAGGCCCACTCCAAAACTGAGCCACGGGGGGAAGGTAACCAGCAGGCAGACCTGCTGGCAAGGGAAGGTGCTCGCACAGGTCGCCCATGGGACCCATATGAGGCAGGCAGGATAGCAGCAGCAAGAAGCAAGCCAGGGACACAAGGGAGCGTAGGGGCGGCTGCGGCCCCAGACCTTAAAGTAGTCCAGATGCAGGATCCAATCCTGAAGGCTGCCTTGGCTGCTATCAAAAGGGGGGAAAAGGCAGAGGGCCCATACAGTGCTGTAGATATTACTGTGCGGGAAGGCATGTTGTTTAAAGGGGACAAATGGGTAGTGCCGCCACAACACCGGAGGGAATTCCTTCAGCTGGCCCATGTGCGAGACACCCTGGGCCGGAATCTACCTGGCAATGGGTAGAAAAGGCAGGGTGGTGGCCAGACCTCCGGGAAGACGTCCGCAACTTCTGTGCGGGCTGTCTGGTTTGCGCTGCAAACAACCCAGACCCTCAGAAAAGGAAAGCGTCTATGGGACACGTCAGGCGGGTAGAGGGACCATGGCAGTCGATCCAGATCGACTACATCGGACCCCTACCGGCTGCCCAGGGAGGTTATAAATACTGCCTCGTCCTGGTGGATGTGTTTTCCAAGTGGGTGGAAGCCTTCCCTTGCCGAACAGCTACCGCGGTGGGGACTGCAAAAATCCTGGTGAGGGAGGTGTTCTCTCGGTGGGGTCTACCTCAAATCGTGGAGTCCGACCGGGGAAGCCACTTCACCGGCCAGGTGATGCAGGCCACCCTAAAGGTGCTGGGGATAAGAGCCAAATGGCATGTCGCCTACAACCCTCAGTCCTCAGGCCCCGTAGAACGCCTGAACCGGACCCCTAAAGGAAAGGCTGCACAAGGAGACGGGAGACTCACCGAACAAGTGGGTGGAGGTCTTACCGTTGGTCCTCATGGGAATCCGGGCCAGTCAGTCAAAGAGCACAGGGTACTCACCCCATGAGCTGATGACTGGCCGGATCATGAGAACCCCAGTGCATGTGTTGGTGCCGGTTCTCACCGAAGGGCAGCTCCGAGAGGTGAACCGGGACCGGTTTGTCAGGAACCTGTTTGAACACCTGAAACAGATTCACTGGCAGGCTGCTAGTAACATGGGCAGACAGCATCAGAGTAACCGATTGCTGCTAGAACCCAGCAAACACCACGAATGGGAGATAGGAGACCAGGTCATGGTGAGGAACTATGCTCGGGTCGGGGTTTTTGAAGCATTATATATGGGACCATACAGCATTGTGGACAAGGCTAGCCCTATGGTCTATGCGGTTCGACTGCCTCGCCGGGTGAAGTGGTATCACATTAATCAGTGTAAATTGTTTGACCCCAAAAGAGGTAAAAAACAGAGGGGACGAGCAAGGGAAGGGAATCAGGCACTGGGGGAAGAACAGGCCCCAGTGGATTTGGAGGCTCCGGAGGAGGCAGCGGGCCCCGAAGCTCTACAGCCAGGGCTGGTTCATTGCTCCTGTAAGGCTATCCCACCACTGGGTAGAGGTTCCCAGCCCACTAACAGGAGTAGGGAGAAAGGCTCTACCATTAGCAAGGTTCAAGGGGAAGCTGAACCTCCCATGGTGGATCAGCTGGGGCTAGCCCAAGAGGTGGAGGAGATAGCATTGCAGCCCATAACGTGGGACTCTGCACTGACAGTAAGGAGGAGTAACAGAGTGCCACAGCCCAGGGCGCTGTGGTCCCCTGTTTACTTAGCCTCCCGCCCCAGACCGAGAAGGCGAAAGACAACAGGGAGGGTGCTCTGTTGCACTAGCAAGGGTCTCCCACCGATTATCCGGGGCTCGGGAGGGCCTTGGAGGGCAGCACAAGACTCATTAAGGGGGACCATACGAGCCCCTCAGCGGAGGACATCCTGGTCCCCAGGGTACGGTCAGCCAAGTGGTCGACGATGCCTGTACAGTGACAGGATATAGTCTGGCCACCCGGGGACGGGTGGCGGTGTGTATATTTTCCCCTCCTGTTTTGTTACTTTGTGTTGTGAGTATATGTGTTTAGGTAAGGCAGTGACGGTTGGGTACAGCATTTTTGTGTTTGGAACATGTTAAGTGGGCCGAGCCTGGAGAGGTCTCTCAAGGCAAGGCCATGTTCTTCTTGCCTTTCAGATGTCAACACCTCCCTACTGGACGTTAGTGATGCTGGTATCGCTAAGGATCTGCACCGGGCACTGAGGGGACACTGAGGACTCCCTGGTTTTCGGATGCTCCGGGGGCAAAGCGCCGACAGTGACCACAGGAGAAGGGACTCCGGCGGCGGATGGCCGGGTCACCTACTCCCACAAGGGGAAATGGCCTGGGTGGTTGGGATCGAACTCCACCAAGTACTCCAACCATAAGGACTTTACCTACGGAGAGGCCTCCATCCCCTGCCCGGAGATCACTGTGACCACTTCCAGAGTGAGAGTGACAGAAGGCAGGAAGGTATGCCTAACTTGCCAAGGGGACATACCTCTGGGACGGTGGTGGTGGCTCAGAAAGCTCAAGAGGGACGTGGGAGACCGACACTCGGACTGGGAACGTCTGGATAATGATACCTACCGAACCATCATGGGGTCATCTGGCGGGGTCACGGTGTGCTGGGAGAAATGGTGGGCATAAGACCAAGGAATTTATTTGTGTATGTGGGGATCCACTCGCGTGTGTTCAGAGAGGGTCTCCATTGCTTTTTATAGGTGGTGGCAGGATGTCGGGGATGGGGTGGTATGGGATCGCAGCGGGGAGGCGTGTGTGACCCCCAATCCCCGGGTACCAGTAAACACCACCGAACTTGTAGTTCGGGAAAGGAAGCCCCCACCCACGGCCAAGCCCACCGTCCCACACGAGTGCCCGACAACAACCAGGGGGCCGGGGAATGGTTTAGTGTTGGTCCTTACCGAGAAACTATTTTTATCAGGGGGTACACTACGCGGTGGCATCAGTGGTGCTAAATCTGACAGAAGTCCGCCTACCTACGTGGTGTCCCCGGGAAACCGAGCTGTTATACCAGGCTCTGCTGCGGGAGATGTTCCAGAAGTTCTATGAACTGGACTTCGGGGATGTCAAAGTGACAGACTTGTATAAACAGTGGGATAGGGCCGAACCGGGCAGGCAGAAGCGTGGCACTTTAAATGACATTCTTACGGGGCGTCCGCCATAAACAGTTTGGATAACATGCAGCTGGCCCTCCAGATGGGTTAAAGAATCAGCTGCGCAAAGTCCTGGGGGACGAGAATACCGTAGTGGGATCCGCGCTCTACGAAGAGGTGGCAATGACAGTTCACTTAAAGGAGATTATCTCTCAATTGGAGGCGCAGGCCAGGGCTGTAAACGCCTTGATTCGGGAGGATAGAAACGCCTCCGATCAAGCCGCCCAAAATGAGGTGTGCGTGCTCTATGGGGCCTGGTTGCTGGGAGAGGGACGGAGTAACCTCGAGGATCTGAGACAGGGACAGGTCCCCTCCTGGATCAGCAACCAGCACTTAGCAGCACTGCACCCTTACGATAATGTTTTGAGTCCTTGCCAACTTCGTGTAGCATCGGAAGCCTACCCGGTACCGGTGGACTGTGGAAAGTCAAATCATACCATCATGGGTGTGGTGGTCAGGATGCCTGTGATGGGGGCGTCCCCACGACCAGCACCCCTGTACCGAGTGGAGAATGTGGGAATCATTCGTGGAGGGGTGCATGTTCGATTCCAAGAGGTCCCACCTTATGTCACAATGTGGGAGCACACTGTGACAGGTACAGACCTCTCGGGTTGTCGGAGCAGGGGAGCACAGGTAATCCTGTGCCCCCAGCACTTGAACGCTTTTGCAAGGCCACAATGCGGGTTCAGCACTGCTGGGGCAGAGCCTATCAATTGCACAATGGAGGTAATGGCCCCTAACCACATGCCTCCACAGGTAGCATATATAGGCGGTGGGACATATTGTGTCACCACAAGTGCCCAACGGTATGAACACGGACCGGGAAGGTGGTGTCCAATTCCGTACAGCAGCTTTTGCTTTAAACCCAGGGCAGAGGTTCAAGTGGCACACACCAGAATCACACCCTTCCCTGAACCTTCCACGATTCACCTCACGGTACAAAACAACCTCAGCCATCTACAACAATATGTCGCCCAGTTTGGCTATCCCATTGCCCCACTACCTGAGAAACTTACAGCCCTCCTCCAGGCAGTGGATTTGTCTCAAAAACATTTTTATACCATGGAGCAGAAAACTGAAATTCTAGCAGGGGATATTGCCCAGATTAAACCCCGAGCATGGTGGGATTTGGGAATACGGGCAGACATACCTGCATGGATCCGCGTGGGATCGCATGCCTTAGTAATCGGCCAACTCCTGATTGTAGCGTATCTGCTAGTTACAAGCTGTAAGCTCAGGAGAAAAAGAAAAAGAACGCAGTTCCTCAGGCTACTACACAGCCAGGAGAGCCGTTGCTAAACACTCAAGGCGTGTAAACAAAGTTTGACCGCGACACTTAGGCGGTTTTGTTATTTCCAGGGATGACTGCGTTTTTCATACATGGCTCCTGGGGAGTTTGCAGGGCAGGTTTCTTTGTTTTACGTTTGAGACCGAAATGAGACTCAATGTACAATTACTGCTGTAACCTTAAGTACATATATGTATGTTGCTGTCGTGTATTGTAACCTGTTGGATTTCTGTGTTTAGTACCGCGTTAAAAGGAATTACGATATATATCGACGGGATCAGTTTAGAGTTAAACTGGGGAAAGTTGGGCAATTTGGGAGACCTAGGGTTTTCTCACCACCCTGAACTTTGACACACTCGAGTGGTGTCTGACTGTGTCAGATGGGGGATTATGTAGGGGAGGACAAAAGCCCCCTCATTTTACCCAGAAGGAAAAGGGCTGTGGGATCAGTCTGTGCTTTGAATTGAAACCGGTGGAAGGAAAACTTTGGGACACAAATGGAGACCCCCCCCGTGTTTGGACTCATAGGAAAGGGAATTCAATTTGGAACTATCTACCAGAAAGTTTGAAATCCTAAAGTGCACATGGAAGAAACTACGAACTTTAATCGAATTTGGGATTTTTTTTAAAGGTCTGCAAGAAAAGGGGTGGCGTCAATATCAAAAGGGCCAGTTTGGACATTGGAACGAATCAAATTGTCTGGGAACTGTATACCCTCGAAACTTGCCCCTTGAAAACATTAGCATTTAAACAATGCCACATACATATTCCAACACCTTTTTCATCAGGCATAGAAATATCTGGCTCAGGCCAGACTAGCACAATGGCTACAGGAGGCCAATGCAATCAACACCCACTCAAACCTTGAGTAGGTTAAGATCAGTGGGAAAAAAACCTAAAAACCTCAAACTGCTGCATTTTTCAAAATCAAAAGTCCACCAATGAGAAGAATCGACTTCAGCAGGAGAGGCGGACTGGATAATCTGGCTATAAAAAAGGGGTTTCTGACGTAGTGAAGAAGAGGAGTGATGATTTTCCCTGCCCTCGTGATTCAACAACCACAACCACAGGCCTTTTGGCGATAGGAGGTGTGTGGGGGGCCTGACCCATCCACCTCCATGGCACGAACCTGGTATTGCAGTACTTCCAGGAACGGTGCAGTGGCTCTAGGCCTTTTGGCTAAGAGCATTGGCGCAGAGTGATCCTTGATGTGTGCAAGGTGACCTCTGGCGTTTGTGATTTGACAAAGAATTGGAAAGATTGGCTACGAATTTTAAAAAAAAAAAAACAACCACAGGCCTTTTGGCTAAGATCATGCGTAACTGACCTGACAGGGGAGTAACCATGACCCCAAAGTGGTTCTTCCTGGATCAGGAAGGTGGTTCTCCTATGCTTTTTGGAAATAGGAGGTGGGTGGAGTGGCTTGACCCATCCACCTCCACGGAGGTGTGTGGGGGGCCTGACCCATCCACCTCCATGGCACGAACCTGGTATTGCAGTACTTCCAGGAACGGTGCAGTGGCTCTAGGCCTTTTGGCTAAGAGCATTGGCGCAGAGTGATCCTTGATGTGTGCAAGGTGACCTCTGGTGTTTGTGATTTGACAAAGAATTGGAACGATTGGCTACGAATTAAAAAAAAAACAACCACAGGCCTCTCGACACTGAAGGAAAACCAGTGTCCGAAGACACCAAAGATAGAAGAAACAAACCACCAGACTGCGGAAGGCACAGTAGTGAGTATAACCTCTGGTCCCCAGAACTCCCAACTCAGTTAGGCCAGGAAAGGTGGGAGGTTGGGCATTGTACTGCTAAACTGGTGTAAAGATTTTCGTTGTGTCCGTTTAGGGGGATTGTTTTGTTGGTGTATTGCTGTTTGTTGAGCTACACCTTGCCAAATAAATTGGAAGCCTAAAGTTCCTCTTGGAATCACCTTGTCTCAGTTCTATTGTATTACATCTCCTGATCGTGAGTCTTATGTCAGAACCGTGTAAGGGAAGCTAGGAGCGCCTCGAAAACGCTCAACTGTGTGTCACAGGCTAGGGAAGAAGGGGTTAGGAGTGTTTGACACTCACAGGTGCCTCACAGGCTAGGCATAAGCTGTGGGGACGCACGAGTCTCAAAACCCCCTTCATAAGCTGTGGACACAGTCTCTCCAGGGGTGCTCTTGCAGCACTCAGGGTACCTCACAGGCCAGGCATAAGCTGTGAGGGCAGAAGCCCAGAGAGAGACACCCAAGGCACAACAACAACCCTGTGAAAACCCCTTACATATGGCAGGGGGATGGGAATCTATGCAGGGAGGCAGAGGGAAGTAAAAAGGGGGCAGAAGCAAAATGTAGAAAGGAGAAAAGTAAGAGTGGAGGGCAGAGAAATCAACGGCAAAAATCAAAAAGGGCCACATTACAACATAATTCTAAAAGGACAAAGAGTGTTAAAAAAACAAGCCTGAAGGCTCTGTCTCACTGCAAGGAGCATTCGTAATAAGGTGGATGAATTAACTGGGCAGATTGCTGTTGACGGATATGATGTAATTGGGATTAAGGAGTCATGGCTCCAGGGTGACCAAGGCTGGGAAATCAACATCCAGGGGTATTCAATATTCAGGAAGGATAGACAGAAAGGAAAAGGAGGTGGGGTAATGTTACTGGTTAAAGAGGAGATTAACGTAATAGTAAGGAAGGACATTAACTTGGATGATGTGGAATCTATATGCTTAGAGCTGCGAAACACCAAAGGGCAGAAAATGTTAGTGGGAGTTGTGTACAGACCACCAAACAGTAGTAGTGAGGTTGGGGATGGCATCAAACAGAAAATTAGGGATGCGTGCAGTAAAGGTACAGCAGTTATGGGTGACTTTAATCTACATATAGATTGGGCTAACCAAACTGGTAGCAATATTGTGGAGGAGGATTTCCTGGAGTGTATAAAGGGAGGACCTGGAGACAATCACTATCACTAGCGGGGTAGTGCTGCACAGGCTAATGGGACTGAAGGTAGACAAGTCCCCTGATCCTGATGAAATGCATCCCAGGGTATTAAAAGAGATGGCGGAAGTTATAGCAGATGCATTCGTTATAATCTACCAAAATTCTCTGGACTCTGGGGAGGTACCAGCGGATTGAAAAGCAGCTAATGTAACGCCTCTGTTTAAAAAAGGGGGCTGGCAAAAGGCAGGTAACTATAGGCCGGTTAGTTTAACATTTGTAGTGGGGAAAATACTTGAAACTATCATTAAGGAAGAAATAGCGGGACATCTAGATAGGAATAGTGCAATCAAGTAGACGCAGCATGGATTCATGAAAGGGAAATCATGTTTAACTAACTTACTGGAATTCTTTGAGGATATAACGAGCATGGTGGATAGAGGTGTACCGATGGATGTGGTGTATTTAGATTTCCAGAAGGCATTCGATAAGGTGCCACACAAAAGGTTACTGCAGAAGATAAAGGTACGCGGAGTCAGAGGAAATGTATTAGCATGGATAGAGAATTGGCTGGCGAACAGAAAGCAGAGAGTCGGGATGAATGGGTCCTTTTCCGGTTGGAAATCAGTGGTTAGTGGTGTGCCACAGGGATCAGTGCTGGGACCACAACTGTTTACAATATACATAGATGACCTAGAAGAGGGGACAGAGTGTAGTGCAACAAAATTTGCAGATGACACTAAGATTAGTGGGAAAGCGGGTTGTGTAGAGGACTCAGAGAGGCTGCAAGGAGATTTGGATAGGTTAAGCGAATGGGCTAAGGTTTGGCAGATGGAATACAATGTCGGAAAGTGTGAGGTCATCCACCTCGGGAAAAAAAACAGAAAAAGGGAATATTATTTGAATGGGGAGAAATTACAACATGCTGTGGTGCAGAGGGACCTGGGGGTCCTTGTGCATGAATCCCAAAAGGTTAGTTTACAGGTGCAGCAGGTAATCAGGAAGGCAAATGGAATGTTGGCCTTCATTGCGAGAGGGATAGAGTACAAAAGCAGGGAGGTCTTGCTGCAACTGTATAGGTTTTGGTAAGGCCGCACCTGGAGTACTGCGTGCAGTTTTGGTCACCTTACTTAAGGAAGGATATACTAGCTTCGGAAGGGGTACAGAGACGATTCACTAGGCTGATTCCAGAAATGAGGGGGTTACCTTATGATGATAGATTGAGTAGACTGGGTCTTTACTCATTGGAGTTCAGAAAGATGAGGGGTGATCTTATAGAAACATTTAAAATCATGAAAGGGATAGACAAGATAGAGGCAGAGAGGTTGTTTCCATTGGTGGGGGAGACTAGATCTAGGGGGCACAGCCTCAAAATGCGGAGGAGCCAATTTAAAACCGAGTTGAGAAGGAATTTCTTCTCCCAGAGGGTTGTGAATCTGTTGAATTCTCTGCCCAAGGAAGCAGTTGAGGCTAGCTCATTGAATGTTTTCAAGTCAAAGATAGATAGATTTTTAACCAATAAGGGAATTAAGGGTTACTGGGAGAGAGCGGGTAAGTGGAGCTGAGTCCACAACCAGATCAGCCATGATCTTATTGAATGGCGGAGCAGGCTCGAGGGGCTAGATGGCCTACTCCTGTTCCTAATTCTTATGTTCTTATGGTTTTCTAGACCAATATGTTGAGGAACCAACTAGAGAGCAGGCCATCCTAGACTGGGTCTTGTGGAATGAGAGAGGATTAATTAGCAATCTTGTCGTGCGAGGCCCCTTGGGGAAGAGTGACCATAATGTGGTAGAATTCTTCATTAAGATGCAGAGTGAAACAATTAATTCAGAGACTAGAGTCCTGAACTTAAAGAAAGGTAACTTCAATGGTATGAGACGTGAATTGGCTAGGATAGACTGGCGAATGATACTTAAAAGGTTGATGGTAGATAGGCAATAACAGACATTTAAAAATCACATGGATGAACTACAACAATTGTGCATCCCTGTCTGGAGTAAAAATAAAACGGGGAAGGTGGCTCAACCATGGCTAACAAGGGAAATTAGGAATAATGTTAAATCCAAGGAAGCGGCATATAAATTGGCCAGAAAAAGCAGCAAACCTGAGGACTGGGAGAAATTTAGAATTCGGCAGAAGAGGACTAAAGGTTTAATTAGGAGGGGGAAAATAGAGTATGAGAGTAAGCTTGCAGGGAACATAAAAACTGGCTACAAAAGTTTCTATAGATATGTGAAGAGAAAAAGATTAGTGAAGACAAACGTAGGTCCCTTGCAGTCAGAATCAGGTGACTTTATAATGGGGAACAAGGAAACGGCAGACCAATTGAACAAATACTTTGGTTCTGTCCTCACTAAGCAAGACACAAATAACCTTCCGGAAATACTAGGGAACCGAGGGTCTAACGAGAAGGAGGGACTGAGGGAACTGAGGGAAATCTTTATTAGTCAAGAAATGGTATTAGGGAAATTGATGGGATTGAAGGCCGATAAATCCCTAGATAGTCTGTGTCATGTATCTTACATTATTATATATAACTCAGCAGGCTACCCCTGGCGACCACGGAAGGGTCTGACGAACAGGATTATGAGATAGTCATGGCAATCAATGCCTTTGAATCCACAGGTTCGCCCATGACGGCTCGCCAGATCAGAGCCTGGACGGCCAGCGACCCCACGTTATCCTTAGTAAATAGATGTGTCCTAACCGGTGACTGGGCAGAGACTCGCGATGCCTGCCCCGAGGAATTAAATCCCTTTCACAGGCGCATGCATGAGCTATCACTACAAGCAGACTGCCTGATGTGGGGCAGCCAAGTAGTCATGCCTCTGCGAGGCAGAGAGGCATTTGTCCGGGAGCTCCACCGCGAGCACCTGGGAATCGTTCTCATGAAGGCCATAGCCAGATCCCACGTCTGGTGGCCTGGTATTGACGCGGACTTGGAGCTCTGCGTCCGAAGGTGCACCATTTGTGCCCAACTCAGCAATGTCCCCAGGGAGGCTCCACTGAGCCCCTGGCCCTGGCCTACCAAACCGTGGTCGCGGGTGCACGTAGACTATGCGGGCCCATTCATGGGCAAAATGTTCCTCGTAGTTGTAGATGCATTTCAAAGTGGATCGAATGCACCATTTTAAACTCGAGCACAACCTCCACCACTGTTGAGAGCCTCACAACCATGTTTGCAACGCACGGAATCCCTGACATATTAGTCAGTGACAATGGTCCGTGCTTCACCAGCGCAGAATTCCAAGACTTTATAATTGACCACGGCATAAATCACATCAAGACGGCACCGTTCAAGCCGGCCTCCAACGGCCAGGTGGAGAGAACAGTGCAAATCATTAAACAAGGCATGCTTAAAATCCAAGGCCCCACGCTGCAGGGTCGCCTGTCGCGACTGCTGTTGGCATACAGATCTTGTCCACACTCACTTACTGGGATCCCCCCCACGCAACTGTTGATGAAAAGAACTTTAAAAACAAGGCTCTCATTGATCCTCCCAGACATGCACAAAATCATTGAGGCAAAGCGCCGTAAGCTGACTGAGTACCATGAAAGAAATTCGAGGGGGAGATGGAATGAGATAGGGGACAAAGTGTTTGTACTAAACTATGGCAGGGGTCCCAAATGGCTTGTAGGGACAGTAACGGGCAAGGAAGGAAACAGGCTACTGATAGTACAAATGGACAATGGCAAAACCTGCCGGAGGCATATAGACCAAGTCAAAAGCAGATTTACCAACAGCACTGCGGAACCAGAGGCAGACTACAATGTGGAACTCGCACCACACCTGGTGGACAGACAGAGGGAGCAACCTGAGGAAAGGGCAATCCCAACAGACAGCCCAGGCGAGTCAACAACAATCACACCAATTGAAACAGACAGCCCAGGCGAGATACCAGCAACCACACCCAAAGAAAAACAGACACCAAGGCAAACAACTGAACCACAACTCAGACGCTCCACGCGAGAGCATCGACCACCTGAGAGACTGAACTTATAAAGACAATAAGACCGTGGGGGAGGGTGATGTCATGTATCTTACATTATTATATATATCTGTATCCCAACATGCTATACATGACTATAATAAGATATGACCTGTAACCACCAGCATACCTTACCAACGGGGGTGCACTTGCAAGAGACAGGTATATAAGGACAGGTCTCAGGCAAGTGCAGCATTCCAGAGCTGTGAAATAAAAGGTGCAGGTCCAGAGTGACCTTGACTTCACTACATGCCTCGTGTGAATCTGTACTGAGGGGACAGGACTTTACAGTCTGCATCCCAGAGTACTTAAGCAAGTGGCCCTAGAAATAGTAGATGCATTGGTGGTTATTTTCCAACATTGCATGGACTCTGGATCAGTTCCTATGGATTGGAGGGTAGCTAATGTAACCCCACTGTTTAAAAAAGGAGGGAGAGAGAAAACAGGGAAATATAGATCGGTTAGTATTGGGGAAAATGTGGAACCAGTGTATGTGATATATTTGGACTTTCAAAAGGCTTTTGACAAGGTCCCACACAATGGATTAGTGTGCAAAATTAAGGCACATGGAATTGGGGGTAATGTATTGACGTGGATAGAGAACTGGTTGGTAGACAGAAAGCAAAGAGTAGGAATAAACTGGTCCTTTTCAGAATGGCAGGCAATGACTAGTGGGGTACCGCAAGGTTCAGTGCTGGGACCCCAGCTATTTACAATACATATTAATGATTTAGATGAAGGAATTGAATGTAATAGCTCCAAGTTTGCAGATGACACTAAGCTGGGTGGCAGTGTGAGCTATGAGGAGGATGCTACGAGGCTGCAGAGTGATTTGGACTGGTTAGGTGAGTGGGCAAATGCATGGCAAATGCAATATAAAGTGGATAAATGTGAGGTTATCCTCTTTGGTGGCAAAAAACAGGAAGGCAGATTATTATCTGAATGGTGACAGATTAGGAAAAGGGGAGGTGCAACGAGACCTGGGTGTCATGGTACATCAGTCATTGAAAGTTGGCATGCAGGTACACCAGGCAGTTCAGAAAGCAAATGGCATATTGGCCTTCATAGCGAGAGGATTTGAGTATAGGAGCAGGGAGGTCTTGCTGCAGTTGTACAGGGCCTTGGTGAGACCACACCTTGAGTATTGTGTGCAGTTTTTGTCTCCTAATCTGAGGAAGGATGTTCTTGCTATTGAGGGAGTGCAGCGAAGGTTCACCAGACTGATTCCCGGGATGGCAGGACTGACATATGAAGAAAGACTGGATCGACTAGGCTTATATTCATTGGAATTTACAAGAATGAGAGGGGATCTCATAGAAACATATAAAATTCTGACAGGATTGGACAGGTTAGATGCAGGAAGAATGTTCCCGATGTTGGGGAAGTCCAGAACCAGGGGTCACAGTCTAAGGATAAGGAGCAAGCCATATAGGACCGAGATGAGGAGAATCTTTTTCACCCAGAGAATTGTGAACCTATGGAGTTCTCTACCACAGAAAGTTGTTGCGTCCAGTTCGTTGGATATATTCAAAAGGGAGTTAGATGTGGCCCTTATGGCTAAAGGGATCAGGGGTTATGGAGAGAAGGCAGGAGTGGGGTACTGAAGTTGCATGATCAGCCATGATCATATTGAAACATAGAAACATAGAAACATTGAAAATAGGTGCAGGAGTAGGCCATTTGGCCCTTCAAGTCTGCACCACCATTCAATAAGATCATGGCTGATCATTCACCTCAGTACCCCTTTCCTGCTTTCTCTCCATACCCCTTGATCCCTTTAGCCGTAAGGGCCACAGCTAACTCCCTCTTGAATATATCCAATGAGTGGTGGTGCAGGCTCGAAGGGCCGAATGGCCTGCTCCTGCACATATTTTCTATGTTTCTATGTTGACGATGACTTGGAGTTCAGCCTCTGAACGTGCACAGACGCAAGCATCTTCTGTGTACTGTAGCTTGACGATAGAGTATGGGGCGGTCTTGATCTGGCCTGGAGGCAACGAAAGTTGAACAGGTTCCCACTGGTTCTATAGTTTTGTTCCACTCCATTATTATTAGCTGGTTTCCCTGCACAATGAAAGTCTCCCTCGGATTCTTATCACGAGTTGTGTTATCTGATCTCCCTGTCTGTGCATGTCTCTGCTGTCAAGCTTTCCCTAACTGCCTTGTTTAGTTAATTGGAATGTGTTTAGCAACTAGTTTTTCTACACAATCAGTGAAGATCACTCCACAGGCTTTTCTCTGGCTGTACCTGTGGATTCTTCCCTTTTGCCTAAGGCATTCTTTTAATCTGCCTGTGTGTCTTAAATTAAGTTTACGTGACATCTTTTCCCATCATTCTCTTCTTAAAGCTATGCACCCACTAATTTCTTACACCAACACACACAAAGCATATACAAGCTTCGAGAGGGTGTAGGGATGCACAACACTTCGAATGCTGGTTGTATATAAGGCAAGCCAATCATGAGTTTGCAAGTGTTCGCAACATTGGTTCTGTCCAGTATCACTGGCTTACAGTGACTTAATTAAATGGAATTCATGGACTTTTATTGGTGTTTCGAGATTGAATTCTTCAATTCTCTTCACTTTCTCTGTGAAAACTTGATTATTGAACTTGGCTATGCCCTCATAATTAGGAGGCAAGACAAAATTAATTTAAATAGGCATCAACTTAATTAAAAATTATTCGCAAATACATAAGACAAAGTTTGGCAAATATACAATATAATAAAATAAAGTTTAAATTCTATCTGCCTCTATCCTATTGAAAGTCACACACATCTCTTATCTTGCTGCTTGGATGGGGTAAATTCAGTGTGCCTTTTAACATCTTCCTTGTTCATTTTATTTTAATAAAACAGTACTTTGGGCTGAATTTTCACCACCATTCTGTGCCGTTTTTTTGGCCTACGCTGTTTTTTTTGGAGCAGACTCAAATCTGCAAGTTTCGCCAAAGTTTCTGCACCATTCTAAAGTAGGTACGTTTGATTTTTTTAGTTTCCGATTTTTTGACGTCACTGGGAGCGGAATCTGCAGGGTGTGCCATTTCTGGCCATTTAAGTGAGTTTGGCCAAGTAGGATTTTTTCAAAAATGGCGCAGTGCACCGTTCTGAAAAACCTTATCTACACTTAAGAAAATCGGTGCACAGAAGAGAAAATCACCACAGAGAGAATGCCATTGTTTCAGCGTAGGGATGGGGGGGGGGCTTTTCAGCCCGGGATTGCAGTGGCACCGGCACTGTAGAGGCGAAAAAAATCTATAAATGCTATTAACTGCTGTTACAAAAACTCTTGAAGGACTGGAGATGTTGCTCACAGAACTCTGGTTCTGAATTCATGATTATTTTTGAGTGTTGCATCTGGAAGGAGCGCAACATTTTTCTACATATCGTTCATAGGCTCCTGGTTTTATATAGTGAGATTTCAGTCTGTTGTCCCAAGTCTCACTTAGTGATCGATTTTACAAAGGGGAAATACTTTATTTGTGCCTCAGTCCTCAGTGTGTCCCTTGTTCCCCTGGCAACCTCAGTTTTTGGCATAGACCTTAAGCTCCACCCACAGAGCTTAAGGACAATCTGCACCGCTCCAAAATGAAAGGTTATGTCGGCGAAATGTGGAACTTTTCTTTTGGCGCAGTCAGGCCACCAAAAAAATCGGACGTACCTCCATGTGGAATTTTAGGCCCAAAAGCTGTAAACGTCTACGATTCTATCCCCTGGCACTATTTTGAAGAAGAGCAGGGGAGTTCTTCCCAGTACCCTGGCCAATATTTATCCATCAACCAAAATTTCCTAAAACACATTAGGGCCGAAATTGAGCCCCGCCCCAAATGGGGCGTACCTACGGTGTTTTAAAGTTTTTCTCTGCTCCAATTCACGAGGCGGAGCTACCAGAGAAATTCACCTCTTTGTTTCTCTTTTTTGGTTAGGGTGGTATTCCAGGTGGGGCGGAAGTGCCCTTGCAGCTGGTCAGCCGGCGTGACCAGTCATCAGTGCCGATGACCTCAGTGCTGCGCAGACATGCCACGCCGCGTTGACGTGTCACATTGTCCCTCCCCTTCAGTTAAAGAGGAGGACCACTGCGAACTCTGCAAAGTTTTTAGTTAGGTCCACTGGGCCACGAGGGAGGGATTCGGCCGGGCTAGCAACCTGGGACCCAAGAGGGGTTACAAGGCTGACCTGGCAGTCGGCCGACATTAAAAAATAACATGGAGTCACCGGCAGGGCAACTTCCCCTTTAAGGGCGGACCTGCCGCCCAGCCACACACAGCTCCCCGCTGGGGAAAGCTGTCGGAGGCATCGACCGGTGGCCGTGCCACTCCCGCGGGACAATTCCACACGGGGCAATTTCCCGCAGGGGGGGGGGGGTGGGGGGCGGCGGAAAGGGGTCGCCGCTGGTTGGTAATGGGTCCGCGCGTGCCTGATGTGGCGGGACAACGGGCGGAGCGGAAACCTGTTCCCACTGCTTCTGGCCCGGGGTCAATTTCGGAAAGTTCGGCCCATCCATCCGCCCCCAATCGGTACGGCCTCTCCGCTCTATTCCCACCTCTTTGAGGCAGTAATGGAGCTTATGGAAGGGGACAATTTCGACTCCATTATCTGGTCATTTATCTTACTGCTGTTTGTGGGAGCTTGCTGTGTGCAAATTGGTTGCTGCATTTCCTACATTACAACAGTGACTGCACCTCAACGACTCAGCATCCAGAGCCCTTTGGGGTAGATATTCATTGGCTTTGGGACATCTAGAGGTCCCGAAAGGCGCTATATAAATGCAAGATCTTTGATTTACAGTGTCAGCTTGGCTGAGTTGGTAGTACTCACACTCGGAAGATATAATCTTATGGGTTCAAGCACCACTATCTGTGATGTGGTAAATGAATGAAGAGAAAAGATGATCAGGGGCATGAATCTTCCCTTTTGCACTACCCCTCCCCAACTGCTATTGGTGTTAAATCCTTGAGGAGTGGAGCTAATTCCAAGTGAGACTCCTCTCTGCAACCTCCAGGGGACCATGGCAAGGAATTTCTTTATTCAGAGGGTTGTGGATCTTTGGAATTCTCTACCCCAGAGGGCTGTGAATGCTGAGTCATTGAGTATATTCAAGGCTGAGATATAGATTTTTGCACTCTAGGGGAATCAGGGGATATGGGGATAGTGCAGGAATGTGGAGTTTAAGTTGATCAACCATGATCTTATTGAATGGCAGAGCAGGCTCGAGGGGCCATATGGCCTACTCCTGCTCCATTTCTTATGGCACAGAAATCAATGAAGGTAACTCCCCCTCACCTCACCCCACTCCCTCTCCATCAAAATGCCCTCGCAAATCCTTTTTTCAAAAAAAAGCTATGCCTCCCCCCAGATAGATAGATAAGGAAATACACACGCCTACACACACACGTGAGGTGTTAAATCTGTACATAAAATAGTATCATTCCCTCGCAGGGGAATCTAGAACTAAGGGGCATAGTTTCAGAATAAGTGGTCACCCATTTAAATGGAAATGAGGAATTTCTTCTCTCAGAGGTTCGTGAATCTTTGGAATTCTCTACCCCAGAGAGCTGTGGAGGCTGGGTCATTCAATATATTTAAGGTGGAGATAGACAGATTTTTGAATGATAAGGGAATCAAGGGTTATAGGGAGCGGGCAGGGAAGTGGAGTTGAGGCCAAGATCAGATCAGTCATGATCTTATTCAATGGTGGAGCAGGATCGAGGAACCAAATGGCCTACTCCTCCTCCTATTTCTTATGTATCATAAGGAAATTATGTGACTAATACAAGATTTACATGCATACACTGCAATGTAGATGGGTGGAGGAGTCCGTGTTCCACATTTTTATAGTGTGTGAGGTTGCAGCCCCTCTTCCATTATTTCAAGGGGCTGCTCCTCAATTTCTGGCTGCACTTCAGTCCCACATTCCTGATCTTTGGGCATCCGGTGTGGAGGGGAGCGGGCAGGTCAGAGGGCCTCCTTGTGGGACTGCTCCTGGGCCTGGCCAAGGTGGCCATTAACCGGTGCAGGCAGTGGGCAGTTGAGGGGGTTGTTCAGCCTAACTGCCTGCCTCTCTTCCTACGGTTATGTTCGTGCCAGGGTGTCTCTGGAGACGGAGCACACGGTGTCCACTGGAGGGACTGGAGTGCATCATCACCCTTGGCAACCAAATTTCGATTTGATTTGTTTGGTTTTCTTAAACATTTTTGGTTAGTTAGCAGTTTCCATTTGTTGTACCCCCTGTCTTTCGGTTGAGACGTTAAACCGAGGCCCCGTCTGCCCTCTCAGGTGGATGTAAAAGATCCCATGGCACTATTTCGAAGAAGAACAGGGGAGTTATCCCTAGTGTCCTCGTCAATATTTGTCCCTCAATCAACATAACAAAAAAACAGGTTATCTGGTCATTATCACATTGCTGTTTGTGGGAGCTTGCTGTGCGTTTCCCACATTACAACAGTGACTACACTCCAAAAAGTACTTCATTGGCTGTAAAGCGCTTTGAGACGTCCGGTGGTCGTGAAAGGCGCTATATAAATGCGAGTCTTTCTTTAACAAGGGGGGGGGATTGGCTTCATTGTATAATTTAAGAGAGTTGTCGATGGGTGGAGATACAGTGTGAGAGGTAGCTGCCACAAGAGGGAGACTTGTACTAAAGTTCTACAGAAGAAAGCCAAATCAATCGTTGGCTCGGAAAGTTGGGTAAAGTCGAGTCCAGTCCAACCCACCACAGTGTCAGCACGTCTCACGTTTGCCGGAGTTAGACTCTCCCTGGCGGCCAGGACAAGCGCTGCTCAGGGGGCCAGGCGCCGCTTCGGATCCAGGTGAGAGCGCAGCGTTCAGGTGAGCGGCCAGAGAGACAAGTCTATCGAGACCCCAGTCACAAGCAAAGAAGCACTCGGGGCGGTCACTGTTCAAATAGCACCGGCGGAGGGCAGACACTTCTCTGCAACAGTGGAAGGTTGGTAACCCAGATTAAACGCCCTTCTAAGCTTCTTCATACCTGGGGCGAGTTACCTGGATATTTCTCTTTCCAACTTACTCAACAGGTGTGGCTCCTTAAACACTTTTAAAGTCCCTTCCTTGAAGATCCTAAAAAGTTCTTGAAGTTAATTAACAACCAGGATTTAAGATAAAAGGTCGAAAATTAAGAAGGTTACTTAAAAAAAAATCTGAGAAATTAATTCTTAATTCCCAAATCCTTAGGGCGTGGGAAGTTACAGGGCCCAACAATCAACCTTAAGACATTCGGCGAGCAAAGAATTGAAAAGTTTACCTGAAAGTTAAAGTCACCCCAGTGTGGGACCAGACATTTTTTTCTCCTCTAATTCTGAGGGCGGGAGGTGGGGGGTGGGGGGGGGAGGGGGGGGGGTGGCGGAGAGAAATAATATTGTTTTGAATATTTAACCACATGTTGTAACCTTCTACATACAATCCATTAAATATTTATTCGTCGGTTTGGGATCACTAACCAGAGCCAGAAACACTGGTCTCTAACCGGCATCGGGAAATTCCAAGTAAGATATAGAGCAGACAGTGTCTTTGTCACAGTCCAGGGGTGGTATGTGTATATGTCTTTATTGTATGCCGGGGGGAAAAGGACAGAAAGGCGTGCTGCTTCTCACACGAGAGTCTCCCTGGAACAGTGATCTCAGCAGGATAAGAGTCTGTGGCTTTAAAGGGACAGGTCAGTAACCCACAGCTGCTCCCACCCCTCCGCGGCAGAATAATACTTAATTGTCTTAACCTTGTAGAACAGCAGAACGACTGATTTACTGTGAGCGATGTCTTGGGAGATCTGCAAGTGTCATCATCCATCATCATCATCATCGGCAGTCCCTCGGAATCGAGGAAGACTTGCTTCCACTCCTGAAGTGAGTTCTTTGGTGGCTGAACAGTCCAATATGAGCCACAGATTCTGACAGGTGGGACTGATAGTCGTTGAGGGAAGGGTGGGTGGGACTGGTTTGCCGCACGCTCTTTCCGCTGCCTGCACTTGATTTCTGCACGCTCTCGGCGTTGAGACTCGAAGTGCTCAGCGCCCTCTCGGATGCACTTTCTCCACATAGGGCGGTCTTGGGCCAGGGACTCCCAGGTGTCAGTGGGGATGTCGCACTTTATCAGGGAGGCTTTGAGGGTGTCCTTGTAGCGTTTCCGCTGCCCACCTTTGGCTCATTTGCCATGAAGGAGCTCCGAGTAGAGCACTTACTTTGGGAGTCTCGTGTCTGGCATGCGGACAATGTGGCCTGCCCAGCAGAGCTGATGGAGTGTGGTCAGTGCTTCAATGCTGGGAATGTTGGCCTGGTCGAGGACGCTGATGTTGGTGCGCCTGTCCTCCCAGGGGATTTGTAGGATCTTGCGGAGACATCACTGGTGATATTTCTCCAGCAACTTGAGGTGTCTACTCTATATGGTCTTCCCGTTGTGTCAGCAGTTGCTCAGTGGGTGCCACACTCGCCTCTGTAGTCAGAAGGTTGTGGGTTCAAGTCAACACTCCAGGAACTTGAGCACATAAATCTAGGCTGACACTCTAGTGCAGTGCTGAGGGAGCGCTGCACTGTCGGAGGTGCCATCTTTCGGATGAGACGTTAAACCGTCTATCCTCTCAGGTGGAAGACCCCATGACACCATTTTGAAGAAGAGCAGGGGAATTATCCCCGGTGTCCTGGCCAATATTTACCCCTCAATCAACATCTCAGTAATACAAATTATCTGATCTTTACCACATTGCTGTTTGTGGGAGCTTGCTGTGCACAAATTGGCTTCCACATTATAACAGTGACTACACTAAAAAGTACTTCATTGGCTGTAAAGCGCTTTGAGACATGTGGTGGTTGTGAAAGGCGCTATATAAATACAAGTCTTTATTTCCTTGTGTTAGTTGGCCTGTCCTGTCTGTGACCCCTTTGAGACCTGTAACTATTTTCAATGGCTCTGCTCCTCTCCTGGTGAATGTTAATATTAACTTCCAGTCGAACATTACTTTCTCTGATGAGGACAAACCCCCGGTGTTTTTGTTTATGGGTAGGAATAGTTTTCAAAATGTTCAAAATACAACTGTAAATTGACATCACAGTGCGCAATACTTTGTCAGGCAAATAATTAAAGAAATACCTTGTGCAACTGCCAATATCTTGCAGAAGTAAGCTAGGGTTGTATGTAACAATGCTGGAGCTTGTAAGTGAGCCACTTTCTGGCATTGCATTTATAATTAAAATGTTTGCAAGTTTGCACCCTTCCTGCTACTGTTAGTCAGTGAAATAATTAAAGTGTTTTAATGCAGTGGTTTTTGGTTATGGGATGTGTGGTGTGTGTCTTTACCTCTTCCTGGGAGTTCCGGTTCTATACTTAGTAGGAATCCAGGGATAACAAACAGAAGTCAATGATACGATTGTGCAATACTGTGCATTCCTGAAACTGGCATTCGATGGGACAACTAAATATTTTTACGCTCTGTGTGTGTGTGTATGCCTGTTGAGAAGGTGCGCCTATGCCTTTGAAAAAAAAATTTTTTCTGCCAATTTTCTTTCCTGCCTGCCTTCTCTCCTGAACTTCCTTGTTAAGATACAGTTCCACAGCTGGAGTCGTGTTTAAGCTACTAAGCCTGTCATTAAGAGAGTGACTGAGCAGTTGAACAAATATGAGGTAATCAAAGCAAGCCAAGTATGACTTTTCCAATGGAAAGTCACGTTTGACTAATCTAGTTACATTTTTGAGAGGTAAGGTAACATTAGTAAAGTGTCTATGAATGTTATCTATATCAACTTCCAGACGGCATTCAATAAGGTTCCACACAAAAGATTATTGGCAAAAATGGCCATATTTATTAATGACTTGGTTGAGAGTTGTATATCCAAGTTTGCAGATGACACAAGGTTCGGAGGGACAGTAAATAGTGCAGACAGGAGCAGGAAGTTGCAAAGACAAATTAAGTGAGTGGGCCAAACTATGATGGATAGAGGTGAACATGGGCAAGTGTGAGGTCATCCACTTTGGACCTAAGAGAGAGAAATTGGAATATTTTCTAAATGGTGGGAAACTAGGAACTATGGAGGAGCAAAAAGATTCGGGAGTCCAAGTTCACAAATCATGTAAAGCTAGGAGACAGGTACAAAAAATAATCCAAAAGGCGAATGGAATGTTAATAAGAACATAAGAAATAGGAACAGGAGTAGGCCATACTGCCCCTCGAGCCTGCTCCGCCATTCAATAAGATCATGGCTAATCTGATCTTCCCCGCCCGCTCCCCATAACCCCTTATCGATGAAGAAACTGTCTATTTCTGTCTTAAATTTATTCAATGTCCCAGCTTCCATAGCTGTCTGAGGCAGCGAATTCCACAGATTTACAACCCTCTGAGAGAAGCAATTTCTCCTCATCTCTGTTTTAAATGGGTGGCCCCTTATTCTAAGACCATGCCCTCTAGTTCTAGTCTCCCCCATGTTGCCTTTAATTGCAAGGGGGCTGGGATACAAAGGGGATGAAGTTATGCTTCAGTTGTGCAGAATCTTGATCAGACTCCATCTAGAACACTACCTTCAGGTTTGGGCACTGCACCTCAGGAAGGAGATATTGGCCTTGGAGAATGATACTTGAGCTTAGAAGGTTATATTATGAGGACACTTGCCTAGTATTGCCTTGAGTATAGAAGATTGAGGCGTGATCTGATCGAGGTGGTTAAAATGTTAAAATGATTTTATATAGGGTAGATACAGAGAAACTATTTTCTCGAGGGGGGAATCCAGAACGAGGGGACATAATTGTAAAATTAGAGCTAGGACATTTAGGAGAGAAATCTGGAACTCTCTTCCACCAAAATGCTGTGGATGCTGGATCAATTGGAGCCTTCAAGTGTTAGGTCGGGTATCAAAGGATATGGGGCCTAGTTTGGTAAATGGAGTTGAGATACAGATCGTGCATGATTTAATTGAATGGCGGAGCAGGTTCAAGGGGCTGAATGACTTACTCCTGTTCCTATGTTCCTATGAAGTTATCCACTGGTACCTCGCTCGAGGTCATTCTTCATTTCCGAGCATGGATAATGCGTGTCAGGAGACTATCCGATTAGGGGAGGGGCGTGATGAAACCTGACGAGGGGAGGGGGAGTGTTTGTATCCGATTAGTGGAGGGCAGTGTTTGTATCCGACGAGGGAAGGGGAGTGTTTGAACCCGATTAGGGGAGGGGAGTGTTTGTATCCGATTAGGGGAGGGGAGTGTTTGAACCTGATTAGGGGAGGGGAGTGTTTGAACCTGATTAGGGGAGTGAAGTGTTTGTATCCGATTAGGGGAGGGGGAGTGTTTGAAATCAATTAGGGGAGGGGGAGTGTTTGTATTCGACTAGGGGAGGGGAGTGTTTGAACCTGATTAGGGGAGGGGAGTGTTTGAACCTGATTAGGGGAGGGGAGTGTTTGAACCTGATTAGGGGAGGGGGGAATATTTGAACCTGAGAAGGGGAGGGGGGTGTTTGTATCCGATTAGGGGAGGGGTGTGTTTGAACCCGATTAGGGGAGGGGAGTGTTTGTATCCGATTAGGGGAGGGGTGTGTTTGAACCCGATTAGGGGAGGGGAGTGTTTTACCCTGATTAGGGAAGGGGAGTTTTTCCATCCGATTAGGGGAGGGGAGTATTTAAATCTGATTAGGGGAGGGGAGTTTTTACATCCGATTTGGGGAGGGGAGTGTTTGTATCCGATTAGAGGAGGGGAGTGTTTGTATCCGATTAGGGGAGGTGAGTGTTTGAACCTGATTAGGGGAGGGGAGTGTTTGTATCCGATTAGGGGAGGGGAGTGTTTGAACCTGATTAGGGGAGGGGGAGTGTTTGAACCTGATTAGGGGAGAGGAGTGTTTGTATCCAATTAGGGGAGGGGGAGTGTTTGTATCTGATTAGGGGAGGGGAGTGTTTGAACCCGATTTGTGGAGGGGTAGTGTCTGTATCGAATTAGGGGAGTGAAGTGTTTGTATCTGATTAGGCGAGGGGGAGTGTCTAAACACGATTAGGGGAGGGGAGTGTTTGAACCCGATTAGGCGAGGGGGAGTGTCTAAACACGATTAGGGAAGGGGAGTGTTTGTAACTGATTAGGCGAGGGGGAGTGTTTGAACCCGATTAGGGGAGGGGAGTGTTTGTATCTGATTAGGCGAGCGGGAGTGTCTAAACACGATTAGGGGAGGGGAGTGTTTGTATCTGATTAGGCGAGGAGGAGTGTTTGAAGCCGATTAGGGGAGGGGGAGTGTTTGTATCCGATTAGGGGAGGGGGAGTATTTGAACCTGATTAGGGGAGGGGAGTATATATATCCGATTAGGGGAGGGGAGAGTTTGAACCTGATTAGGGGAGGGGAGTGTTTGTATCCGATTAGGGGAGGGGAGTGTTTGTATCCGATTAGGGGAGGGGGAGTGTTTGTATCTGATTAGGGGAGGGGGAGTGTTTGAATCCGATTAGGGGAGGGGGAGTGTTTGTATCTGATTAGGAGAGGGGGAGTGTTTGTATTTGATTAGGGGAGGGGGAGTGTTTTTATCCGATTAGGGGAGGGGATTGTTTGTATCTGATTAGGGGAGGGGAGTGTTTGTATCCGATTAGGGGAGGGGATTGTTTGTATCCAATTAGGGGAGGGGAGTGTTTGTATCTGATTAGGGGAGGGGAGTGTTTGTATCCGATTAGGGGAGGGGAGTGTTTGTATCCGATTAGGGGAGGAGTGTGTTTGAACCCGATTAGGGGAGGGGTGTGTTTGTATCCGATTAGGGGAGGGGTGTGTTTGAACCCGATTCGGGGAGGGGAGTGTTTGACCCTGATTAGGGGAGGGGAGTTTTTACATCCGATTAGGGGTGGGGGAGTTTTTGAACCTGATTAGGGGAGGGGGAGTGTTTGTATCTGATTAGGGGAGGGGGAGTGTTTGTATCCGATTAGGGGAGGGCAAGTGTTTGAATCTGATTCGGCGAGGGGGAGTGTTTGAACCCGATTAGGGGAGGGGGAGTGTTTGTATCCGATTAGGGGAGGGGAATGTTTGTATCTGATTAGGGGAGGGGAGTGTTTATATCCGATTAGGGTAGGGGAGTGTTTGTATCCGATTAGGGGAGTGTTTGTATCCGATTAGGGGAGGGGAGTGTTTGACCCTGATTAGGGGAGGGGGAGTTTTTACATCCGATTAGGGGAGGGGAGTGTTTGTATCCAATTAGGGAAGGGGAGTGTTTGAACCTGATTAGGGGAGGGGAGTGTTTGTATCCGATTAGTGGAGGGGAGTGTTTGTATCCGATTAGGGGAGGGGAGTGTTTGGATTCGATTAGGGGAGGGGAGTGTTTGACCCTGATTAGGGGAGGGGGAGTATTTGTATCTGATTAGGGGAGGGCAGTGTTTGACCCTGATTAGGGGAGGGGGAGTGTTTGTATCTGATTAGGGGAGGGGAGGGGATTGTTTGAACCTGATTAGGGGAGGGGAGTGTTTGTATCCGATTAGGGGAGGGGAGTGTTTGACCCTGATTAGGGGAGGGGTGTGTTTGTATCCGATTAGAGGAGGGGAGTGTTTGTATCCGATTAGGGGAGGGGATTGTTTGAACCTGATTAGGGGAGGGGAGTGTTTCTATCCGATTAAGGGAGGGGAGTGTTTGTATCCGATTACGGGAGGGGAGTTTTTACATCCGATTAGGGAAGGGGAGTGTTTGAACCTGATTAGGGGAGGGGAGTGTTTGTATCCGATTAGTGGAGGGGAGTTTTTACATCCTATTAGGGAAGGGGAGTATTTGTGTCCGATTAGGGGAGGGGAGTGTTTGTATCTGATTAGGGGAGGGGAGTATTTTTATCCGATTAGGGGAAGATAGTATTTGTATCCGATTAGGGGAGGGGAGTGTTTGTATCCGATTAGTGGAGGGGAGTGCTTCAACCTGATTAGGGGAGGGGGAGTGTTTGTATCCGATTAGGGGAGGGGAGTGTTTGTATCCGATTAGGGGAGGGAAGTGTTTAAACCTGATTAGGGGAGGGGAGTTTTTACATCCGATTAGGGGAGGGGAGTGTTTGTATCCGATTAGGGGAGGGGAGTGTTTGAAACTGATTAGGAGAGGGGGAGTGTTTGTATCTGATTAGGGGAGGGGGAGTGTTTTTATCCGATTCGGGGAGGGGGAGTGTTTGTATCCGATTAGGGGAGGGGATTGTTTGTATCCGATTAGGGGAGGGGAGTGTTTGTATCCGATTAGGGGAGGGGAGTGTTTGTATCCGATTAGGGGAGGGGAGCGTTTGTATCCGATTAGGGGAGGGGGAGTGTTTTTATCTGATTTGTGGAGAGGGAGTGTTTGTATCCGATTAGGGGAGGGGGAGTGTTTGTATCCGATTAGGGGAGGGGAGTGTTTTTATCCGATTAGGGGAGGGGAGTGTTTGTATCCGATTAGGGGAGGGGAGTGTTTGTATCCGATTAGGGGAGGGGAGTGTTTGTATCCGATTAGGGGAGGGGTGTGTTTGAACCCGATTAGGGGAGGGGAGTGTTTGTATCCGATTAGGGGAGGGGGAGTGTTTGAACCCAATTAGGGGAGGGGGAGTGTTTATATCTGATTAGGCGAGGGGGAGTGTTTGAACCCGATTTAGGCGAGGGGGAGTGTTTGTATCTGATTAGTGGAGGGGAGTGTTTGTATCTGATTAGGGGAGGGGAGTGTTTGACCCTAATTAGGGGAGGGGGAGTGTTTGTATCTGATTCGGGGAGGGGGAGTGTTTGTATCTGATTAGGCGAGGGGGAGTGTTTGAATCCGATTAGGCGAGGGGGAGTGTTTGTATCTGATTAGGGGAGGGGAGTGTTTGTATCTGATTAGGGGAGGGGAGTGTTTGTATCCGATTAGGGCAGGGGAGTGTTTGTATCCGATTAGGGGAGGGGAGTGTTTGACCCTGATTAGGGGAGGGGAGTTTTTCCATCCGATTAGGGGAGGGGAGTATTTAAACCTGATTAGGGGAGGGGAGTTTTTACATCCGATTTGGGGAGGGGAGTGTTTGTATCCGATTAGAGGAGGGGAGTGTTTGTATCCGATTAGGGGAGGGGAGCGTTTGTATCCGATTAGGGGAGGGGGAGTGTTTTTATCTGATTTGTGGAGAGGGAGTGTTTGTATCCGATTAGGGGAGGGGGAGTGTTTGTATCCGATTAGGGGAGGGGAGTGTTTTTATCCGATTAGGGGAGGGGAGTGTTTGTATCCGATTAGGAGAGGGGAGTGTTTGTATCCGATTAGGGGAGGGGAGTGTTTGTATCCGATTAGGGGAGGGGTGTGTTTGAACCCGATTAGGGGAGGGGAGTGTTTGTATCCGATTAGGGGAGGGGTGTGTTTGAACCCGATTAGGGGAGGGGAGTGTTTGACCCTGATTATGGGAGGGGAATTTTTACATCCGATTAGGGGTGGGGGAGTTTTTGAACCTGATTAGGGGAGGGGGAGTGTTTGTATCTGATTCGGGGAGGGGGAGTGTTTGTCTCCGATTAGGGGAGGGGAGTATTTCTATCCGATTAGGGGAGGGGAGTGTTTGTATCCGATTAGGGGAGGGGAGTGTTTGTATCCGATTAGGCGAGGGGGAGTGTTTGAACCCGATTAAGGGAGGGAGAGTGTTTGTATCCGATTAGGGGAGGGGAGTGTTTGCATCTGATTAGGGGAGGGGAGTGTTTGTATCCGATTAGGGCAGGGGAGTGTTTGTATCCGATTAGCGGAGGAGAGTGTTTGTATCTGATTAGGGGTGGGGAATGTTTTTATCCGATTCGGGGAGGGGTGTGTTTGAACCCGATTAGGGGAGGGGAGTGTTTGTATCCGATTAGGGGAGGGGGAGTGTTTGTATCTGATTAGGGGAGGGGGAGTGTTTGAATCCGATTAGGGGAGGGGGAGTATTTGTATCTGATTAGGAGAGGGGGAGTGTTTGTATTTGATTAGGGGAGGGGGAGTGTTTTTATCCGATTAGGGGAGGGGATTGTTTGTATCTGATTAGGGGAGGGGAGTGTTTGTATCCGATTAGGGGAGGGGATTGTTTGTATCCGATTAGGGGAGAGGAGTGTTTGTATCTGATTAGGGGAGGGGAGTGTTTGTATCCGATTAGGGGAGGGGAGTGTTTGTATCCGATTAGGGGAGGAGTGTGTTTGAACCCGATTAGGGGAGGGGTGTGTTTGAACCCGATTAGGGGAGGGGAGTGTTTGACCATAATTAGGGGAGGGGAGTTTTTAAATCCGATTAGGGGTGGGGGAGTTTTTGAACCTGATTAGGGGAGGGGGAGTGTTTGTATCCGATTAGGGGAGGGGGAGTGTTTGAATCTGATTAGGCGAGGGGGAGTGTTTGAACCCAATTAGGGGAGGGGGAGTGTTTATATCTGATTAGGCGAGGGGGAGTGTTTGAACCCGATTTAGGCGAGGGGGAGTGTTTGTATCTGATTTGTGGAGGGGAGTGTTTGTATCTGATTAGGGTAGGGGAGTGTTTGACCCTAATTAGGGGAGGGGAGTTTTTACATCCGATTAGGGGTGGGGGAGTTTTTGAACCTGATTAGGGGAGGGGGAGTGTTTGTATCTGATTCGGGGAGGGGGAGTGTTTGTATCCGATTAGAGGAGGGGGAGTGTTTGAATCTGATTAGGCGAGGGGGAGTGTTTGAACCCAATTAGGGGAGGGGGAGTGTTTGTATCTGATTAGGCGAGGGGGAGTGTTTGAATCCGATTAGGCGAGGGGGAGTGTTTGTATCTGATTAGGGGAGGGGAGTGTTTGTATCTGATTAGGGGAGGGGAGTGTTTGTATCCGATTAGGGCAGGGGAGTGTTTGTATCCGATTAGCGGAGGGGAGTGTTTGACCCTGATTAGGGGAGGGGAGTTTTTCCATCCGATTAGGGGAGGGGAGTATTTAAACCTGATTAGGGGAGGGGAGTTTTTACATCCGATTTGGGGAGGGGAGTGTTTGTATCCGATTAGAGGAGGGGAGTGTTTGTATCCGATTAGGGGAGGTGAGTGTTTGAACCTAATTAGGGGAGGGGAGTGTTTGTATCCGATTAGGGGAGGGGAGTGTTTGAACCTGATTAGGGGAGGGGGAGTGTTTGAACCTGATTAGGGGAGAGGAGTGTTTGTATCCAATTAGGGGAGGGTGAGTGTTTGTATGTGATTAGGGGAGGGGAGTGTTTGAACCCGATTTGTGGAGGGGTAGTGTCTGTATCGAATTAGGGGAGTGAAGTGTTTGTATCTGATTAGGCGAGGGGGAGTGTCTAAACACGATTAGGGGAGGGGAGTGTTTGTAACTGATTAGGCAAGGGGGAGTGTTTGAAGCCGATTAGGGGAGGGGGAGTGTTTGTATCCGATTAGGGGAGGGGGAGTATTTGAACCTGATTAGGTGAGGGGAGTATATATATCCGATTAGGGGAGGGGAGAGTTTGAACCTGATTAGGGGAGGGGAGTGTTTGTATCCGATGAGGGGAGGGGAGTGTTTGTATCCGATTAGGGGAGGGGGAGTGTTTGTATCTGATTAGGGGAGGGGGAGTGTTTGAATCCGATTAGGGGAGGGGGAGTGTTTGTATCTGATTAGGAGAGGGAGAGTGTTTGTATTTGATTAGGGGAGGGGGAGTGTTTTTATCCGATTAGGGGAGGGGATTGTTTGTATCTGATTAGGGGAGGGGAGTGTTTGACCCTGATTAGGGGAGGGGAGTTTTTACATCCGATTAGGGGTGGGGGAGTTTTTGAACCTGATTAGGGGAGGGGGAGTGTTTGTATCTGATTAGGGGAGGGGGAGTGTTTGTATCCGATTAGGGGAGGGCAAGTGTTTGAATCTGATTCGGCGAGGGGGAGTGTTTGAACCCGATTAGGGGAGGGGGAGTGTTTGTATCCGATTAGGGGAGGGGAATGTTTGTATCTGATTAGGGGAGGGGAGTGTTTATATCCGATTAGGGTAGGGGAGTGTTTGTATCCGATTAGGGGAGGGGAGTGTTTGTATCCGATTAGGGGAGGGGAGTGTTTGACCCTGATTAGGGGAGGGGGAGTTTTTACATCCGATTAGGGGAGGGGAGTGTTTGTATCCAATTAGGGGAGGGGAGTGTTTGAACCTGATTAGGGGAGGGGAGTGTTTGTATCCGATTAGGGGAGGGGAGTGTTTGTATCCGATTAGGGGAGGGGAGTGTTTGTATTCGATTAGGGGAGGGGAGTGTTTGACCCTGATTAGGGGAGGGGGAGTATTTGTATCTGATTAGGGGAGGGGAGTGTTTGACCCTGATTAGGGGAGGGGGAGTGTTTGTATCTGATTAGGGGAGGGGAGGGGATTGTTTGAACCTGATTAGGGGAGGGGAGTGTTTGTATCCGATTAGGGGAGAGGAGTGTTTGACCCTGATTAGGGGAGGGGTGTGTTTGTATCCGATTAGAGGAGGGGAGTGTTTGTATCCGATTAGGGGAGTGAAGTGTTTGAACCTGATTAGGGGAGGGGAGTGTTTCTATCCGATTAAGGGAGGGGAGTGTTTGTATCCGATTACGGGAGGGGAGTTTTTACATCCGATTAGGGAAGGGGAGTGTTTGAACCTGATTAGGGGAGGGGAGTGTTTGTATCCGATTAGTGGAGGGGAGTTTTTACATCCGATTAGGGAAGGGGAGTATTTGTGTCCGATTAGGGGAGGGGAGTGTTTGTATCTGATTAGGGGAGGGGAGTATTTTTATCCGATTAGGGGAAGATAGTATTTGTATCCGATTAGGGGAGGGGAGTGTTTGTATCCGATTAGTGGAGGGGAGTGCTTCAACCTGATTAGGGGAGGGGGAGTGTTTGTATCCGATTAGGGGAGGGGAGTGTTTGTATCCGATTAGGGGAGGGAAGTGTTTAAACCTGATTAGGGGAGGGGAGTTTTTACATCCGATTAGGGGAGGGGAGTGTTTGTATCCGATTAGGGGAGGGGAGTGTTTGAAACTGATTAGGAGAGGGGGAGTGTTTGTATCTGATTAGGGGAGGGGGAGTGTTTTTATCCGATTCGGGGAGGGGGAGTGTTTGTATCCGATTAGGGGAGGGGATTGTTTGTATCCGATTAGGGGAGGGGAGCGTTTGTATCCGATTAGGGGAGGGGGAGTGTTTTTATCTGATTTGTGGAGAGGGAGTGTTTGTATCCGATTAGGGGAGGGGGAGTGTTTGTATCCGATTAGGGGAGGGGAGTGTTTGTATCCGATTAGGGGAGGGGAGCGTTTGTATCCGATTAGGGGAGGGGGAGTGTTTTTATCTGATTTGTGGAGAGGGAGTGTTTGTATCCGATTAGGGGAGGGGGAGTGTTTGTATCCGATTAGGGGAGGGGAGTGTTTTTATCCGATTAGGGGAGGGGAGTGTTTGTATCCGATTAGGGGAGGGGAGTGTTTGTATCCGATTAGGGGAGGGGAGTGTTTGTATCCGATTAGGGGAGGGGTGTGTTTGAACCCGATTAGGGGAGGGGAGTGTTTGTATCCGATTAGGGGAGGGGTGTGTTTGAACCCGATTAGGGGAGGGGAGTGTTTGACCCTGATTATGGGAGGGCAATTTTTACATCCGATTAGGGGTGGGGGAGTTTTTGAACCTGATTAGGGGAGGGGGAGTGTTTGTATCTGATTCGGGGAGGGGGAGTGTTTGTCTCCGATTAGGGGAGGGGAGAATTTCTATCCGATTAGGGGAGGGGAGTGTTTGTATCCGATTAGGGGAGGGGAGTGTTTGTATCCGATTAGGCGAGGGGGAGTGTTTGAACCCGATTAAGGGAGGGAGAGTGTTTGTATCCGATTAGGGGAGGGGAGTGTTTGCATCTGATTAGGGGAGGGGAGTGTTTGTATCCGATTAGGGCAGGGGAGTGTTTGTATCCGATTAGCGGAGGAGAGTGTTTGTATCTGATTAGGGGTGGGGAATGTTTTTATCCGATTCGGGGAGGGGTGTGTTTGAACCCGATTAGGGGAGGGGAGTTTTTACATCCGATTCGGGGTGGGGAAGTTTTTGAACCTGATTAGGGGAGGGGGAGTGTTTGTATCTGATATGGGAAGGGGGAGTGTTTGTCTCCGATTAGGGGAGGGCGAGTGTTTGAATCTGATTATGCGAGGGGGAGTGTTTGAACCCGATTAGGGGAGGGGGAGTGTTTGTATCTGATTAGGGGAGGGGAATGTTTGTATCTGATTAGGTGAGGGGGAGTGTTTGAACCCGATTAGGGGAGGGGAGTGTTTGTATCTGATTAGGCGAGGAGGAGTGTTTGAAGCCGATTAGGGGAGGGGGAGTGTTTGAAATCAATTAGGGGAGGGGGAGTGTTTGTATTCGACTAGGGGAGGGGAGTGTTTGAACCTGATTAGGGGAGGGGAGTGTTTGAACCTGATTAGGGGAGGGGAGTGTTTGAACCTGATTAGGGGAGGGGGGAATATTTGAACCTGAGAAGGGGAGGGGGGTGTTTGTATCCGATTAGGGGAGGGGTGTGTTTGAACCCGATTAGGGGAGGGGAGTGTTTGTATCCGATTAGGGGAGGGGTGTGTTTGAACCCGATTAGGGGAGGGGAGTGTTTTACCCTGATTAGGGAAGGGGAGTTTTTCCATCCGATTAGGGGAGGGGAGTATTTAAACCTGATTAGGGGAGGGGAGTTTTTACATCCGATTTGGGGAGGGGAGTGTTTGTATCCGATTAGAGGAGGGGAGTGTTTGTATCCGATTAGGGGAGGTGAGTGTTTGAACCTGATTAGGGGAGGGGAGTGTTTGTATCCGATTAGGGGAGGGGAGTGTTTGAACCTGATTAGGGGAGGGGGAGTGTTTGAACCTGATTAGGGGAGAGGAGTGTTTGTATCCAATTAGGGGAGGGGAGTGTTTGAACCTGATTAGGGGAGAGGAGTGTTTGTATCCAATTAGGGGAGGGGGAGTGTTTGTATCTGATTAGGGGAGGGGAGTGTTTGAACCCGATTTGTGGAGGGGTAGTGTCTGTATCGAATTAGGGGAGTGAAGTGTTTGTATCTGATTAGGCGAGGGGGAGTGTCTAAACACGATTAGGGGAGGGGAGTGTTTGAACCCGATTAGGCGAGGGGGAGTGTCTAAACACGATTAGGGAAGGGGAGTGTTTGTAACTGATTAGGCGAGGGGGAGTGTTTGAACCCGATTAGGGGAGGGGAGTGTTTGTATCTGATTAGGCGAGCGGGAGTGTCTAAACACGATTAGGGGAGGGGAGTGTTTGTATCTGATTAGGCGAGGAGGAGTGTTTGAAGCCGATTAGGGGAGGGGGAGTGTTTGTATCCGATTAGGGGAGGGGGAGTATTTGAACCTGATTAGGGGAGGGGAGTATATATATCCGATTAGGGGAGGGGAGAGTTTGAACCTGATTAGGGGAGGGGAGTGTTTGTATCCGATTAGGGGAGGGGAGTGTTTGTATCCGATTAGGGGAGGGGGAGTGTTTGTATCTGATTAGGGGAGGGGGAGTGTTTGAATCCGATTAGGGGAGGGGGAGTGTTTGTATCTGATTAGGAGAGGGGGAGTGTTTGTATTTGATTAGGGGAGGGGGAGTGTTTTTATCCGATTAGGGGAGGGGATTGTTTGTATCTGATTAGGGGAGGGGAGTGTTTGTATCCGATTAGGGGAGGGGATTGTTTGTATCCAATTAGGGGAGGGGAGTGTTTGTATCTGATTAGGGGAGGGGAGTGTTTGTATCCGATTAGGGGAGGGGAGTGTTTGTATCCGATTAGGGGAGGAGTGTGTTTGAACCCGATTAGGGGAGGGGTGTGTTTGTATCCGATTAGGGGAGGGGTGTGTTTGAACCCGATTCGGGGAGGGGAGTGTTTGACCCTGATTAGGGGAGGGGAGTTTTTACATCCGATTAGGGGTGGGGGAGTTTTTGAACCTGATTAGGGGAGGGGGAGTGTTTGTATCTGATTAGGGGAGGGGGAGTGTTTGTATCCGATTAGGGGAGGGCAAGTGTTTGAATCTGATTCGGCGAGGGGGAGTGTTTGAACCCGATTAGGGGAGGGGGAGTGTTTGTATCCGATTAGGGGAGGGGAATGTTTGTATCTGATTAGGGGAGGGGAGTGTTTATATCCGATTAGGGTAGGGGAGTGTTTGTATCCGATTAGGGGAGTGTTTGTATCCGATTAGGGGAGGGGAGTGTTTGACCCTGATTAGGGGAGGGGGAGTTTTTACATCCGATTAGGGGAGGGGAGTGTTTGTATCCAATTAGGGAAGGGGAGTGTTTGAACCTGATTAGGGGAGGGGAGTGTTTGTATCCGATTAGTGGAGGGGAGTGTTTGTATCCGATTAGGGGAGGGGAGTGTTTGGATTCGATTAGGGGAGGGGAGTGTTTGACCCTGATTAGGGGAGGGGGAGTATTTGTATCTGATTAGGGGAGGGGAGTGTTTGACCCTGATTAGGGGAGGGGGAGTGTTTGTATCTGATTAGGGGAGGGGAGGGGATTGTTTGAACCTGATTAGGGGAGGGGAGTGTTTGTATCCGATTAGGGGAGGGGAGTGTTTGACCCTGATTAGGGGAGGGGTGTGTTTGTATCCGATTAGAGGAGGGGAGTGTTTGTATCCGATTAGGGGAGGGGATTGTTTGAACCTGATTAGGGGAGGGGAGTGTTTCTATCCGATTAAGGGAGGGGAGTGTTTGTATCCGATTACGGGAGGGGAGTTTTTACATCCGATTAGGGAAGGGGAGTGTTTGAACCTGATTAGGGGAGGGGAGTGTTTGTATCCGATTAGTGGAGGGGAGTTTTTACATCCTATTAGGGAAGGGGAGTATTTGTGTCCGATTAGGGGAGGGGAGTGTTTGTATCTGATTAGGGGAGGGGAGTTTTTTTATCCGATTAGGGGAAGATAGTATTTGTATCCGATTAGGGGAGGGGAGTGTTTGTATCCGATTAGTGGAGGGGAGTGCTTCAACCTGATTAGGGGAGGGGGAGTGTTTGTATCCGATTAGGGGAGGGGAGTGTTTGTATCCGATTAGGGGAGGGAAGTGTTTAAACCTGATTAGGGGAGGGGAGTTTTTACATCCGATTAGGGGAGGGGAGTGTTTGTATCCGATTAGGGGAGGGGAGTGTTTGAAACTGATTAGGAGAGGGGGAGTGTTTGTATCTGATTAGGGGAGGGGGAGTGTTTTTATCCGATTCGGGGAGGGGGAGTGTTTGTATCCGATTAGGGGAGGGGATTGTTTGTATCCGATTAGGGGAGGGGA
The DNA here is from genome assembly GCF_044704955.1 of Pristiophorus japonicus. Taxonomy (NCBI): domain Eukaryota; kingdom Metazoa; phylum Chordata; class Chondrichthyes; family Pristiophoridae; genus Pristiophorus; species Pristiophorus japonicus. The sequence goes on from NC_091988.1 coordinate 59,081,011, forward strand.
GTGTTTGTATCCGATTAGGGGAGGGGAGTGTTTGTATCCGATTAGGGGAGGGGAGCGTTTGTATCCGATTAGGGGAGGGGGAGTGTTTTTATCTGATTTGTGGAGAGGGAGTGTTTGTATCCGATTAGGGGAGGGGGAGTGTTTGTATCCGATTAGGGGAGGGGAGTGTTTTTATCCGATTAGGGGAGGGGAGTGTTTGTATCCGATTAGGGGAGGGGAGTGTTTGTATCCGATTAGGGGAGGGGAGTGTTTGTATCCGATTAGGGGAGGGGTGTGTTTGAACCCGATTAGGGGAGGGGAGTGTTTGTATCCGATTAGGGGAGGGGGAGTGTTTGAACCCAATTAGGGGAGGGGGAGTGTTTATATCTGATTAGGCGAGGGGGAGTGTTTGAACCCGATTTAGGCGAGGGGGAGTGTTTGTATCTGATTAGTGGAGGGGAGTGTTTGTATCTGATTAGGGGAGGGGAGTGTTTGACCCTAATTAGGGGAGGGGGAGTGTTTGTATCTGATTCGGGGAGGGGGAGTGTTTGTATCTGATTAGGCGAGGGGGAGTGTTTGAATCCGATTAGGCGAGGGGGAGTGTTTGTATCTGATTAGGGGAGGGGAGTGTTTGTATCTGATTAGGGGAGGGGAGTGTTTGTATCCGATTAGGGCAGGGGAGTGTTTGTATCCGATTAGGGGAGGGGAGTGTTTGACCCTGATTAGGGGAGGGGAGTTTTTCCATCCGATTAGGGGAGGGGAGTATTTAAACCTGATTAGGGGAGGGGAGTTTTTACATCCGATTTGGGGAGGGGAGTGTTTGTATCCGATTAGAGGAGGGGAGTGTTTGTATCCGATTAGGGGAGGGGAGCGTTTGTATCCGATTAGGGGAGGGGGAGTGTTTTTATCTGATTTGTGGAGAGGGAGTGTTTGTATCCGATTAGGGGAGGGGGAGTGTTTGTATCCGATTAGGGGAGGGGAGTGTTTTTATCCGATTAGGGGAGGGGAGTGTTTGTATCCGATTAGGAGAGGGGAGTGTTTGTATCCGATTAGGGGAGGGGAGTGTTTGTATCCGATTAGGGGAGGGGTGTGTTTGAACCCGATTAGGGGAGGGGAGTGTTTGTATCCGATTAGGGGAGGGGTGTGTTTGAACCCGATTAGGGGAGGGGAGTGTTTGACCCTGATTATGGGAGGGGAATTTTTACATCCGATTAGGGGTGGGGGAGTTTTTGAACCTGATTAGGGGAGGGGGAGTGTTTGTATCTGATTCGGGGAGGGGGAGTGTTTGTCTCCGATTAGGGGAGGGGAGTATTTCTATCCGATTAGGGGAGGGGAGTGTTTGTATCCGATTAGGGGAGGGGAGTGTTTGTATCCGATTAGGCGAGGGGGAGTGTTTGAACCCGATTAAGGGAGGGAGAGTGTTTGTATCCGATTAGGGGAGGGGAGTGTTTGCATCTGATTAGGGGAGGGGAGTGTTTGTATCCGATTAGGGCAGGGGAGTGTTTGTATCCGATTAGCGGAGGAGAGTGTTTGTATCTGATTAGGGGTGGGGAATGTTTTTATCCGATTCGGGGAGGGGTGTGTTTGAACCCGATTAGGGGAGGGGAGTGTTTGTATCCGATTAGGGGAGGGGGAGTGTTTGTATCTGATTAGGGGAGGGGGAGTGTTTGAATCCGATTAGGGGAGGGGGAGTATTTGTATCTGATTAGGAGAGGGGGAGTGTTTGTATTTGATTAGGGGAGGGGGAGTGTTTTTATCCGATTAGGGGAGGGGATTGTTTGTATCTGATTAGGGGAGGGGAGTGTTTGTATCCGATTAGGGGAGGGGATTGTTTGTATCCGATTAGGGGAGAGGAGTGTTTGTATCTGATTAGGGGAGGGGAGTGTTTGTATCCGATTAGGGGAGGGGAGTGTTTGTATCCGATTAGGGGAGGAGTGTGTTTGAACCCGATTAGGGGAGGGGTGTGTTTGAACCCGATTAGGGGAGGGGAGTGTTTGACCATAATTAGGGGAGGGGAGTTTTTAAATCCGATTAGGGGTGGGGGAGTTTTTGAACCTGATTAGGGGAGGGGGAGTGTTTGTATCCGATTAGGGGAGGGGGAGTGTTTGAATCTGATTAGGCGAGGGGGAGTGTTTGAACCCAATTAGGGGAGGGGGAGTGTTTATATCTGATTAGGCGAGGGGGAGTGTTTGAACCCGATTTAGGCGAGGGGGAGTGTTTGTATCTGATTTGTGGAGGGGAGTGTTTGTATCTGATTAGGGTAGGGGAGTGTTTGACCCTAATTAGGGGAGGGGAGTTTTTACATCCGATTAGGGGTGGGGGAGTTTTTGAACCTGATTAGGGGAGGGGGAGTGTTTGTATCTGATTCGGGGAGGGGGAGTGTTTGTATCCGATTAGAGGAGGGGGAGTGTTTGAATCTGATTAGGCGAGGGGGAGTGTTTGAACCCAATTAGGGGAGGGGGAGTGTTTGTATCTGATTAGGCGAGGGGGAGTGTTTGAATCCGATTAGGCGAGGGGGAGTGTTTGTATCTGATTAGGGGAGGGGAGTGTTTGTATCTGATTAGGGGAGGGGAGTGTTTGTATCCGATTAGGGCAGGGGAGTGTTTGTATCCGATTAGCGGAGGGGAGTGTTTGACCCTGATTAGGGGAGGGGAGTTTTTCCATCCGATTAGGGGAGGGGAGTATTTAAACCTGATTAGGGGAGGGGAGTTTTTACATCCGATTTGGGGAGGGGAGTGTTTGTATCCGATTAGAGGAGGGGAGTGTTTGTATCCGATTAGGGGAGGTGAGTGTTTGAACCTAATTAGGGGAGGGGAGTGTTTGTATCCGATTAGGGGAGGGGAGTGTTTGAACCTGATTAGGGGAGGGGGAGTGTTTGAACCTGATTAGGGGAGAGGAGTGTTTGTATCCAATTAGGGGAGGGTGAGTGTTTGTATGTGATTAGGGGAGGGGAGTGTTTGAACCCGATTTGTGGAGGGGTAGTGTCTGTATCGAATTAGGGGAGTGAAGTGTTTGTATCTGATTAGGCGAGGGGGAGTGTCTAAACACGATTAGGGGAGGGGAGTGTTTGTAACTGATTAGGCAAGGGGGAGTGTTTGAAGCCGATTAGGGGAGGGGGAGTGTTTGTATCCGATTAGGGGAGGGGGAGTATTTGAACCTGATTAGGTGAGGGGAGTATATATATCCGATTAGGGGAGGGGAGAGTTTGAACCTGATTAGGGGAGGGGAGTGTTTGTATCCGATGAGGGGAGGGGAGTGTTTGTATCCGATTAGGGGAGGGGGAGTGTTTGTATCTGATTAGGGGAGGGGGAGTGTTTGAATCCGATTAGGGGAGGGGGAGTGTTTGTATCTGATTAGGAGAGGGAGAGTGTTTGTATTTGATTAGGGGAGGGGGAGTGTTTTTATCCGATTAGGGGAGGGGATTGTTTGTATCTGATTAGGGGAGGGGAGTGTTTGACCCTGATTAGGGGAGGGGAGTTTTTACATCCGATTAGGGGTGGGGGAGTTTTTGAACCTGATTAGGGGAGGGGGAGTGTTTGTATCTGATTAGGGGAGGGGGAGTGTTTGTATCCGATTAGGGGAGGGCAAGTGTTTGAATCTGATTCGGCGAGGGGGAGTGTTTGAACCCGATTAGGGGAGGGGGAGTGTTTGTATCCGATTAGGGGAGGGGAATGTTTGTATCTGATTAGGGGAGGGGAGTGTTTATATCCGATTAGGGTAGGGGAGTGTTTGTATCCGATTAGGGGAGGGGAGTGTTTGTATCCGATTAGGGGAGGGGAGTGTTTGACCCTGATTAGGGGAGGGGGAGTTTTTACATCCGATTAGGGGAGGGGAGTGTTTGTATCCAATTAGGGGAGGGGAGTGTTTGAACCTGATTAGGGGAGGGGAGTGTTTGTATCCGATTAGGGGAGGGGAGTGTTTGTATCCGATTAGGGGAGGGGAGTGTTTGTATTCGATTAGGGGAGGGGAGTGTTTGACCCTGATTAGGGGAGGGGGAGTATTTGTATCTGATTAGGGGAGGGGAGTGTTTGACCCTGATTAGGGGAGGGGGAGTGTTTGTATCTGATTAGGGGAGGGGAGGGGATTGTTTGAACCTGATTAGGGGAGGGGAGTGTTTGTATCCGATTAGGGGAGAGGAGTGTTTGACCCTGATTAGGGGAGGGGTGTGTTTGTATCCGATTAGAGGAGGGGAGTGTTTGTATCCGATTAGGGGAGTGAAGTGTTTGAACCTGATTAGGGGAGGGGAGTGTTTCTATCCGATTAAGGGAGGGGAGTGTTTGTATCCGATTACGGGAGGGGAGTTTTTACATCCGATTAGGGAAGGGGAGTGTTTGAACCTGATTAGGGGAGGGGAGTGTTTGTATCCGATTAGTGGAGGGGAGTTTTTACATCCGATTAGGGAAGGGGAGTATTTGTGTCCGATTAGGGGAGGGGAGTGTTTGTATCTGATTAGGGGAGGGGAGTATTTTTATCCGATTAGGGGAAGATAGTATTTGTATCCGATTAGGGGAGGGGAGTGTTTGTATCCGATTAGTGGAGGGGAGTGCTTCAACCTGATTAGGGGAGGGGGAGTGTTTGTATCCGATTAGGGGAGGGGAGTGTTTGTATCCGATTAGGGGAGGGAAGTGTTTAAACCTGATTAGGGGAGGGGAGTTTTTACATCCGATTAGGGGAGGGGAGTGTTTGTATCCGATTAGGGGAGGGGAGTGTTTGAAACTGATTAGGAGAGGGGGAGTGTTTGTATCTGATTAGGGGAGGGAGAGTGTTTTTATCCGATTCGGGGAGGGGGAGTGTTTGTATCCGATTAGGGGAGGGGATTGTTTGTATCCGATTAGGGGAGGGGAGTGTTTGTATCCGATTAGGGGAGGGGAGTGTTTGTATCCGATTAGGGGAGGGGAGCGTTTGTATCCGATTAGGGGAGGGGGAGTGTTTTTATCTGATTTGTGGAGAGGGAGTGTTTGTATCCGATTAGGGGAGGGGGAGTGTTTGTATCCGATTAGGGGAGGGGAGTGTTTTTATCCGATTAGGGGAGGGGAGTGTTTGTATCCGATTAGGGGAGGGGAGTGTTTGTATCCGATTAGGGGAGGGGAGTGTTTGTATCCGATTAGGGGAGGGGTGTGTTTGAACCCGATTAGGGGAGGGGAGTGTTTGTATCCGATTAGGGGAGGGGTGTGTTTGAACCCGATTAGGGGAGGGGAGTGTTTGACCCTGATTATGGGAGGGCAATTTTTACATCCGATTAGGGGTGGGGGAGTTTTTGAACCTGATTAGGGGAGGGGGAGTGTTTGTATCTGATTCGGGGAGGGGGAGTGTTTGTCTCCGATTAGGGGAGGGGAGAATTTCTATCCGATTAGGGGAGGGGAGTGTTTGTATCCGATTAGGGGAGGGGAGTGTTTGTATCCGATTAGGCGAGGGGGAGTGTTTGAACCCGATTAAGGGAGGGAGAGTGTTTGTATCCGATTAGGGGAGGGGAGTGTTTGCATCTGATTAGGGGAGGGGAGTGTTTGTATCCGATTAGGGCAGGGGAGTGTTTGTATCCGATTAGCGGAGGAGAGTGTTTGTATCTGATTAGGGGTGGGGAATGTTTTTATCCGATTCGGGGAGGGGTGTGTTTGAACCCGATTAGGGGAGGGGAGTTTTTACATCCGATTCGGGGTGGGGAAGTTTTTGAACCTGATTAGGGGAGGGGGAGTGTTTGTATCTGATATGGGAAGGGGGAGTGTTTGTCTCCGATTAGGGGAGGGCGAGTGTTTGAATCTGATTATGCGAGGGGGAGTGTTTGAACCCGATTAGGGGAGGGGGAGTGTTTGTATCTGATTAGGGGAGGGGAATGTTTGTATCTGATTAGGTGAGGGGGAGTGTTTGAACCCGATTAGGGGAGGGGAGTGTTTGTATCTGATTAGGCGAGGAGGAGTGTTTGAAGCCGATTAGGGGAGGGGGAGTGTTTGTATCCGATTAGGGGAGGGGGAGTATTTGAACCTGATTAGGGGAGGGGAGTATATATATCCGATTAGGGGAGGGGAGAGTTTGAACCTGATTAGGGGAGGGGAGTGTTTGTATCCGATTAGGGGAGGGGAGTGTTTGTATCCGATTAGGGGAGGGGGAGTGTTTGTATCTGATTAGGGGAGGGGGAGTGTTTGAATCCGATTAGGGGAGGGGGAGTGTTTGTATCTGATTAGGAGAGGGGGAGTGTTTGTATTTGATTAGGGGAGGGGGAGTGTTTTTATCCGATTAGGGGAGGGGATTGTTTGTATCTGATTAGGGGAGGGGAGTGTTTGTATCCGATTAGGGGAGGGGATTGTTTGTATCCGATTAGGGGAGGGGAGTGTTTGTATCTGATTAGGGGAGGGGAATGTTTGTATCTGATTAGGTGAGGGGGAGTGTTTGAACCCGATTAGGGGAGGGGAGTGTTTGTATCTGATTAGGCGAGGAGGAGTGTTTGAAGCCGATTAGAGGAGGGGGAGTGTTTGTATCCGATTAGGGGAGGGGGAGTATTTGAACCTGATTAGGGGAGGGGAGTATATATATCCGATTAGGGGAGGGGAGAGTTTGAACCTGATTAGGGGAGGGGGAGTGTTTGTATCTGATTAGGGGAGGGGGAGTGTTTGAATCCGATTAGGGGAGGGGGAGTGTTTGTATCTGATTAGGAGAGGGGGAGTGTTTGTATTTGATTAGGGGAGGGGGAGTGTTTTTATCCGATTAGGGGAGGGGATTATTTGTATCTGATTAGGGGAGGGGAGTGTTTGTATCCGATTAGGGGAGGGGATTGTTTGTATCCGATTAGGGGAGGGGAGTGTTTGTATCTGATTAGGGGAGGGGAGTGTTTGTATCCGATTAGGGGAGGGGAGTGTTTGTATCCGATTAGGGGAGGAGTGTGTTTGAACCCGATTACGGGAGGGGTGTGTTTGTATCCGATTAGGGGAGGGGTGTGTTTGAACCCGATTAGGGGAGGGGAGTGTTTGACCCTGATTAGGGGAGGGGAGTTTTTACATCCGATTAGGGGTGGGGGAGTTTTTGAACCTGATTAGGGGAGGGGGAGTGTTTGTATCTGATTAGGGGAGGGGGAGTGTTTGTATCCGATTAGGGGAGGGCAAGTGTTTGAATCTGATTCGGCGAGGGGGAGTGTTTGAACCCGATTTAGGGGAGGGGGAGTGTTTGTATCCGATTAGGGGAGGGGAATGTTTGTATCTGATTAGGGGAGGGGAGTGTTTATATCCGATTAGGGTAGGGGAGTGTTTGTATCCGATTAGGGGAGGGGAGTGTTTGTATCCAATTAGGGGAGGGGAGTGTTTGAACCTGATTAGGGGAGGTGAGTGTTTGTATCCGATTAGGGGAGGGGAGTGTTTGTATCCGATTAGGGGAGGGGAGTGTTTGTATTCGATTAAGGGAGGGGAGTGTTTGACCCTGATTAGGGGAGGGGGAGTATTTGTATCTGATTAGGGAAGGGGAGTGTTTGACCCTGATTAGGGGAGGGGGAGTGTTTGTATCTGATTAGGGGAGGGGAGGGGATTGTTTGAACCTGATTAGGCGAGGGGAGTGTTTGTATCCGATTAGGGGAGGGGAGTGTTTGACCCTGATTAGGGGAGGGGTGTGTTTGTATCCGATTAGAGGAGGGGAGTGTTTGTATCCGATTAGGGGAGTGAAGTGTTTGAACCTGATTAGGGGAGGGGAGTGTTTCTATCCGATTAAGGGAGGGGAGTGTTTGTATCCGATTACGGGAGGGGAGTTTTTACATCCGATTAGGGAAGGGGAGTGTTTGAACCTGATTAGGGGAGGGGAGTGTTTGTATCCGATTAGTGGAGGGGAGTTTTTACATCCGATTAGGGAAGGGGAGTATTTGTGTCCGATTAGGGGAGGGGAGTGTTTGTATCTGATTAGGGGAGGGGAGTATTTTTATCCGATTAGTGGAGGGGAGTGCTTCAACCTGATTAGGGGAGGGGGAGTGTTTGTATCTGATTAGGGGAGGGGAGTGTTTGTATCCGATTAGTGGAGGGGAGTGCTTCAACCTGATTAGGGGAGGGGGAGTGTTTGTATCCGATTAGGGGAGGGGAGTGTTTGAATCCGATTAGGGGAGGGGGAGTGTTTGTATCTGATTAGGAGAGGGGGAGTGTTTGTATTTGATTAGGGGAGGGGGAGTGTTTTTATCCGATTAGGGGAGGGGATTGTTTGTATCTGATTAGGGGAGGGGAGTGTTTGTATCCGATTAGGGGAGGGGATTGTTTGTATCCGATTAGGGGAGGGGAGTGTTTGTATCTGATTAGGGGAGGGGAGTGTTTGTATCCGATTAGGGGAGGGGAGTGTTTGTATCCGATTAGGGGAGGAGTGTGTTTGAACCCGATTACGGGAGGGGTGTGTTTGTATCCGATTAGGGGAGGGGTGTGTTTGAACCCGATTAGGGGAGGGGAGTGTTTGACCCTGATTAGGGGAGGGGAGTTTTTACATCCGATTAGGGGTGGGGGAGTTTTTGAACCTGATTAGGGGAGGGGGAGTGTTTGTATCTGATTAGGGGAGGGGGAGTGTTTGTATCCGATTAGGGGAGGGCAAGTGTTTGAATCTGATTCGGCGAGGGGGAGTGTTTGAACCCGATTTAGGGGAGGGGGAGTGTTTGTATCCGATTAGGGGAGGGGAATGTTTGTATCTGATTAGGGGAGGGGAGTGTTTATATCCGATTAGGGTAGGGGAGTGTTTGTATCCGATTAGGGTAGGGGAGTGTTTGTATCCAATTCGGGGAGGGGAGTGTTTGAACCTGATTAGGGGAGGTGAGTGTTTGTATCCGATTAGGGGAGGGGAGTGTTTGTATCCGATTAGGGGAGGGGAGTGTTTGTATTCGATTAAGGGAGGGGAGTGTTTGACCCTGATTAGGGGAGGGGGAGTATTTGTATCTGATTAGGGAAGGGGAGTGTTTGACCCTGATTAGGGGAGGGGGAGTGTTTGTATCTGATTAGGGGAGGGGAGGGGATTGTTTGAACCTGATTAGGCGAGGGGAGTGTTTGTATCCGATTAGGGGAGGGGAGTGTTTGACCCTGATTAGGGGAGGGGTGTGTTTGTATCCGATTAGAGGAGGGGAGTGTTTGTATCCGATTAGGGGAGTGAAGTGTTTGAACCTGATTAGGGGAGGGGAGTGTTTCTATCCGATTAAGGGAGGGGAGTGTTTGTATCCGATTACGGGAGGGGAGTTTTTACATCCGATTAGGGAAGGGGAGTGTTTGAACCTGATTAGGGGAGGGGAGTGTTTGTATCCGATTAGTGGAGGGGAGTTTTTACATCCGATTAGGGAAGGGGAGTATTTGTGTCCGATTAGGGGAGGGGAGTGTTTGTATCTGATTAGGGGAGGGGAGTATTTTTATCCGATTAGTGGAGGGGAGTGCTTCAACCTGATTAGGGGAGGGGGAGTGTTTGTATCTGATTAGGGGAGGGGAGTGTTTGTATCCGATTAGTGGAGGGGAGTGCTTCAACCTGATTAGGGGAGGGGGAGTGTTTGTATCCGATTAGGGGAGGGGAGTGTTTGAATCCGATTAGGGGAGGGGGAGTGTTTGTATCTGATTAGGAGAGGGGGAGTGTTTGTATTTGATTAGGGGAGGGGGAGTGTTTTTATCCGATTAGGGGAGGGGATTGTTTGTATCTGATTAGGGGAGGGGAGTGTTTGTATCCGATTAGGGGAGGGGATTGTTTGTATCCGATTAGGGGAGGGGAGTGTTTGTATCTGATTAGGGGAGGGGAGTGTTTGTATCCGATTAGGGGAGGGGAGTGTTTGTATCCGATTAGGGGAGGAGTGTGTTTGAACCCGATTACGGGAGGGGTGTGTTTGTATCCGATTAGGGGAGGGGTGTGTTTGAACCTGATTAGGGGAGGGGGAGTGTTTGTATCTGATTAAGGGAGGGGAGGGGATTGTTTGAACCTGATTAGGGGAGGGGAGTGTTTGTATCCGATTAGGGGAGGGGAGTGTTTGACCCTGATTAGGGGAGGGGTGTGTTTGTATCCAATTAGAGGAGGGGAGTGTTTGTATCCGATTAGGGGAGTGAAGTGTTTGAACCTGATTAGGGGAGGGGAGTGTTTCTATCCAATTAAGGGAGGGGATTGTTTGTATCCGATTACGGGAGGGGAGTTTTTACATCCGATTAGTGGAGGGGAGTTTTTACATCCGATTAGGGAAGGGGAGTATTTGTGTCCGATTAGGGGAGGGGAGTGTTTGTATCTGATTAGGGGAAGGGAGTATTTTTATCCGATTAGGGGAAGATAGTATTTGTATCCGATTAGGGGAGGGGAGTGTTTGTATCCGATTAGTGGAGGGGAGTGCTTCAACCTGATTAGGGGAGGGGGAGTGTTTGTATCCGATTAGGGGAGGGGAGTGTTTGTATCCGATTAGGGGAGGGAAGTGTTTAAACCTGATTAGGAGAGGGGAGTTTTTACATCCGATTAGGGGAGGGGAGTGTTTGTATCCGATTAGGGGAGGGGAGTGTTTGAAACTGATTAGGAGAGGGGGAGTGTTTGTATCTGATTAGGGGAGGGGGAGTGTTTTTATCCGATTTGTGGAGAGGGAGTGTTTGTATCCGATTAGGGGAGGGGGAGTGTTTGTATCCGATTAGGGGAGGGGAGTGTTTGTATCCGATTAGGGGAGGGGTGTGTTTGAACCCGATTAGTGGAGGGGAGTGTTTGTATCCGTTTAGGGGAGGGGTGTGTTTGAACCCGATTAGGGGAGGGGAGTGTTTGACCCTGATTATGGGAGGGGAATTTTTACATCCGATTAGGTGTGGGGGAGTTTTTGAACCTGATTAGGGGAGGGGAGTGTTTGTATCCGATTAGGGGAGGGGAGTGTTTGTATCCGATTAGGCGAGGGGGAGTGTTTGAACCCGATTAAGGGAGGGAGAGTGTTTGTATCCGATTAGGGGAGGGGAGTGTTTGCATCTGATTAGGGGAGGGGAGTGTTTGTATTCGATTAGGGCAGGGGAGTGTTTGTATCCGATTAGCGGAGGAGAGTGTTTGTATCTGATTAGGGGTGGGGAATGTTTTTATCCGATTCGGGGAAGGGTGTGTTTGAACCTGATTAGGGGAGGGGAGTGTTTGTATCCGATTCGGGGAGGGGTGTGTTTGAACCCGATTAGGGGAGGGGAGTGTTTGACCCTGATTAGGGGAGGGGAGTTTTTACATCCGATTCGGGGTGGGGAAGTTTTTGAACCTGATTAGGGGACGGGGAGTGTTTGTATCTGATATGGGGAGGGGGAGTGTTTGTCTCCGATTAGGGGAGGGCGAGTGTTTGATTCTGATTATGCGAGGGGGAGTGTTTGAACCCGATTAGGGGAGGGGGAGTGTTTGTATCTGATTAGGGGAGGGGAATCTTTGTATCTGATTAGGTGAGGGGGAGTGTTTGAACCCGATTAGGGGAGGGGAGTGTTTGTATCTGATTAGGCGAGGGGGAGTGTTTGATTCTGATTAAGGGAGGGAGAGTGTTTGGATCTGCTTAGGGGAGGGGAGTGTTTGTATCCGATTAGGGGAGGGGAGTGTTTGTAGTCGATTAGGGCAGGGGAGTGTTTGTATCCGATTAGGGGAGGGGAGTGTTTGTATCCGATTAGGGGAGGGGAGTGTTTGACCCTGATTAGGGGAGGCGGAGTTTTTACATCCGATTAGGGGAGGGGAGTGTTTGTATCGGGTTAGGGGAGGGGAGTGTTTGCACCTGATTAGGGGAGGGGAGTGTTTGTATCCGATTAGGGGAGGGGAGTGTTTGTATTCGATTAGGGGAGGGGAGTGTTTGACCCTGATTAGGGGAGGGGGAGTGTTTGTATCTGATTAGGGGAGGGGAGTGTTTGACCCTGATTAAGGGAGGGGGAGTGTTTGAACCTGATTAGGAGAGGGGGAGTGTTTGTATTTGATTAGGGGAGGGGGAGTGTTTTTATCCGATTAGGGGAGGGGATTGTTTGTATCTGATTAGGGGAGGGGAGTGTTTGTATCCGATTAGGGGAGGGGATTGTTTGTATCCGATTAGGGGAGGGGAGTGTTTGTATCTGATTAGGGGAGGGGAGTGTTTGTATCCGATTAGGGGAGGGGAGTGTTTGTATCCGATTAGGGGAGGAGTGTGTTTGAACCCGATTACGGGAGGGGTGTGTTTGTATCCGATTAGGGGAGGGGTGTGTTTGAACCCGATTAGGGGAGGGGAGTGTTTCTCTCCGATTAAGGGAGGGGAGTGTTTGTATCCGATTACAGGAGGGGAGTTTTTACATCCGATTAGGGGAGGGGAGTGTTTGAACCTGATTAGGGGAGGGGAGTGTTTGTATCTGATTAGGGGAGGGGAGTGTTTGAAACTGATTTGGGGAGGGGAGTGTTTGAACCTGATTTGGGGAGGGGAGTGTTTGTATCCGATTGGGGGAGGGGGAGTGTTTGTATCTGATTAGGGGAGGGCGAGTGTTTGTATTTGATTAAAGGAGGGGAGTGTTTGTATCCGATTAGGGGAGAGGAGTGTTTGTATCCGATTAGGAGAGAGGAGTGTTTGTATCCGATTAGAGGAGGGGAGTGTTTGTATCCGATTAGCGGGGGGGAGTGTTTGAACTTGATTAGGGGAGGGGAGTGTTTGTATCCGATTAGGGGAGGGGAGTGTTTGTATCCGATTAGGGGAGGGGAGTGTTTGAAACTGATTAGGGGAGGGGGAGTGTTTGTATCCGATTAGGCGGGGGAGTGTTTGAACCCAATTAGGGGAGGGGAGTGTTTGAACCTGATTACGGGAGGGGAGTGTTTGTATCCGATTAGGGGAGGGGAGTGTTTGTATCCGATTAGGGGAGGGTTTGTATCCGATTGGGGGAGGGGGAGTGTTTGTATCCGATTAGGGGAGGGGGCGTGGTTGTATCTGATTAGGGGAGAGGGAGTGTTTTATCCGATTAGGGGAGGGGAGTGTTTGTATACGATTAGGGGAGGGGATTGTTTGTATCCGATTAGGGGAGGGGTGTGTTTTTATCTGATTAGGGGAGGGGGAATGTTTGAACCTGATTAGGGGAGGGGAGTGTTTGTATCTGATTAAGGGAGGGGAGTGTTTGTATCTGATTAGGGGAGGGGAGTGTTTCAACCTGATTAGGGGAGGGGGAGTGTTTGAACCTGATTCGGAGAGGGGAGTTTTTATATCCGATTAGGGGAGTGGAGTGTTTGTATCCGATTAGGGGAGGGGGAGTGTTTGTATCTGATTAGGCGAGGGGGAGTGTTGGTGTCTGATTAGGGGAGGGGGAGTGTTTGTATCCGAGTAGGGGAGGGGGAGTGTTTGTATCCGATTCGGGGAGGGGAGTGTTTGTATCTGATTAGGCGAGGGGGAGTGTTTGTGTCCGATTAGGGGAGGGGGAGTATTTGATCCTGATTTGGCGAGGGGGAGTGTTTGTATCCGATTAGGGGAGGGGAGTGTTTGGATCCGATTAGGGGAGGGGAGTGTTTGGAACTGATTAGGGGAGGGGGAGTGTTTGAACCCGATTAGGGGAGGGGAATGTTTGTATCCGATTAGGGGAGGGGAGTGTTTGTATCTGATTAGGGGAGGTGGTGCGTTTGAACCCGATTAGGGGAGGGGAGTCTTTGTATCCGATTAGGGGAGGGGTGTGTTTGAACCTGATTAGGGGAGTGGAGTGTTTGAACCTGATTAGGGGAGGGGAGTGTTTGTATCCGATTAGGGGAGGGGTGTGATTGTATCCGATTAGGGGAGGGGAGTGTTTGTATCCGATTTGGGGAGAGGAGTGTTTGGAACTGATTAGGGGAGGGGGAGTGTTTGAACCCGATTAGGGGAGGGGAATGTTTGTATCCGATTAGGGGAGGGGTGTGTTTGAACCCGATTAGGGGAGGGGAGTGTTTGACCCTGATTATGGGAGGGCAATTTTTACATCCGATTAGGGGTGGGGGAGTTTTTGAACCTGATTAGGGGAGGGGGAGTGTTTGTATCTGATTCGGGGAGGGGGAGTGTTTGTCTCCGATTAGGGGAGGGGAGAATTTCTATCCGATTAGGGGAGGGGTGTGTTTGTATCCGATTAGGGGAGGGGAGTGTTTGTATCCGATTAGGCGAGGGGGAGTGTTTGAACCCGATTAAGGGAGGGAGAGTGTTTGTATCCGATTAGGGGAGTGGAGTGTTTGCATCTGATTAGGGGAGGGGAGTGTTTGTATCCGATTAGGGCAGGGGAGTGTTTGTATCCGATTAGCGGAGGAGAGTGTTTGTATCTGATTAGGGGTGGGGAATGTTTTTATCCGATTCGGGGAGGGGTGTGTTTGAACCCGATTAGGGGAGGGGAGTGTTTGTATCCGATTCGGGGAGGGGTGTGTTTGAACCCGATTAGGGGAGGGGAGTTTTTACATCCGATTCGGGGTGGGGAAGTTTTTGAACCTGATTAGGGGAGGGGGAGTGTTTGTATCTGATATGGGAAGGGGGAGTGTTTGTCTCCGATTAGGGGAGGGCGAGTGTTTGAATCTGATTATGCGAGGGGGAGTGTTTGAACCCGATTAGGGGAGGGGGAGTGTTTGTATCTGATTAGGGGAGGGGAATGTTTGTATCTGATTAGGTGAGGGGGAGTGTTTGAACCCGATTAGGGGAGGGGAGTGTTTGTATCTGATTAGGCGAGGAGGAGTGTTTGAAGCCGATTAGGGGAGGGGGAGTGTTTGTATCCGATTAGGGGAGGGGGAGTATTTGAACCTGATTAGGGGAGGGGAGTATATATATCCGATTAGGGGAGGTGAGAGTTTGAACCTGATTAGGGGAGGGGAGTGTTTGTATCCGATTAGGGGAGGGGAGTGTTTGTATCCGATTAGGGGAGGGGGAGTGTTTGTATCTGATTAGGGGAGGGGGAGTGTTTGAATCCGATTAGGGGAGGGGGAGTGTTTGTATCTGATTAGGAGAGGGGGAGTGTTTGTATTTGATTAGGGGAGGGGGAGTGTTTTTATCCGATTAGGGGAGGGGATTGTTTGTATCTGATTAGGGGAGGGGAGTGTTTGTATCCGATTAGGGGAGGGGATTGTTTGTATCCGATTAGGGGAGGGGAGTGTTTGTATCTGATTAGGGGAGGGGAATGTTTGTATCTGATTAGGTGAGGGGGAGTGTTTGAACCCGATTAGGGGAGGGGAGTGTTTGTATCTGATTAGGCGAGGAGGAGTGTTTGAAGCTGATTAGGGGAGGGGGAGTGTTTGTATCCGATTAGGGGAGGGGGAGTATTTGAACCTGATTAGGGGAGGGGAGTATATATATCCGATTAGGGGAGGGGAGAGTTTGAACCTGATTAGGGGAGGGGGAGTGTTTGTATCTGATTAGGGGAGGGGGAGTGTTTGAATCCGATTAGGGGAGGGGGAGTGTTTGTATCTGATTAGGAGAGGGGGAGTGTTTGTATTTGATTAGGGGAGGGGGAGTGTTTTTATCCGATTAGGGGAGGGGATTATTTGTATCTGATTAGGGGAGGGGAGTGTTTGTATCCGATTAGGGGAGGGGATTGTTTGTATCCGATTAGGGGAGGGGAGTGTTTGTATCTGATTAGGGGAGGGGAGTGTTTGTATCCGATTAGGGGAGGGGAGTGTTTGTATCCGATTAGGGGAGGGGAGTGTTTGACCCTGATTAGGGGAGGGGAGTTTTTACATCCGATTAGGGGTGGGGGAGTTTTTGAACCTGATTAGGGGAGGGGGAGTGTTTGTATCTGATTAGGGGAGGGGGAGTGTTTGTATCTGATTAGGGGAGGGGGAGTGTTTGAATCCGATTAGGGGAGGGGATTATTTGTATCTGATTAGGGGAGGGGAGTGTTTGTATCCGATTAGGGGAGGGGATTGTTTGTATCCGATTAGGGGAGGGGAGTGTTTGTATCTGATTAGGGGAGGGGAGTGTTTGTATCCGATTAGGGGAGGGGAGTGTTTGAACCCGATTAGGGGAGGGGAGTGTTTGACCCTGATTAGGGGAGGGGAGTTTTTACATCCGATTAGGGGTGGGGGAGTTTTTGAACCTGATTAGGGGAGGGGGAGTGTTTGTATCTGATTAGGGGAGGGGGCGTGTTTGTATCCGATTAGGGGAGGGCAAGTGTTTGAATCTGATTCGGCGAGGGGGAGTGTTTGAACCCGATTTAGGGGAGGGGGAGTGTTTGTATCCGATTAGGGGAGGGGAATGTTTGTATCTGATTAGGGGAGGGGAGTGTTTATATCCGATTAGGGTAGGGGAGTGTTTGTATCCGATTAGGGGAGGGGAGTGTTTGTATCCGATTAGGGGAGGGGAGTGTTTGACCCTGATTAGGGGAGGGGGAGTTTTTACATCCGATTAGGGGAGGGGAGTGTTTGTATCCAATTAGGGGAGGGGAGTGTTTGAACCTGATTAGGGGAGGTGAGTGTTTGTATCCGATTAGGGGAGGGGAGTGTTTGTATCCGATTAGGGGAGGGGAGTGTTTGTATTCGATTAAGGGAGGGGAGTGTTTGACCCTGATTAGGGGAGGGGGAGTATTTGTATCTGATTAGGGAAGGGGAGTGTTTGACCCTGATTAGGGGAGGGGGAGTGTTTGTATCTGATTAGGGGAGGGGAGGGGATTGTTTGAACCTGATTAGGCGAGGGGAGTGTTTGTATCCGATTAGGGGAGGGGAGTGTTTGACCCTGATTAGGGGAGGGGTGTGTTTGTATCCGATTAGAGGAGGGGAGTGTTTGTATCCGATTAGGGGAGTGAAGTGTTTGAACCTGATTAGGGGAGGGGAGTGTTTCTATCCGATTAAGGGAGGGGAGTGTTTGTATCCGATTACGGGAGGGGAGTTTTTACATCCGATTAGGGAAGGGGAGTGTTTGAACCTGATTAGGGGAGGGGAGTGTTTGTATCCGATTAGTGGAGGGGAGTTTTTACATCCGATTAGGGAAGGGGAGTATTTGTGTCCGATTAGGGGAGGGGAGTGTTTGTATCTGATTAGGGGAGGGGAGTATTTTTATCCGATTAGTGGAGGGGAGTGCTTCAACCTGATTAGGGGAGGGGGAGTGTTTGTATCTGATTAGGGGAGGGGAGTGTTTGTATCCGATTAGTGGAGGGGAGTGCTTCAACCTGATTAGAAGAGGGGGAGTGTTTGTATCCGATTAGGGGAGGGGAGTGTTTGAATCCGATTAGGGGAGGGGGAGTGTTTGTATCTGATTAGGAGAGGGGGAGTGTTTGTATTTGATTAGGGGAGTGGGAGTGTTTTTATCCGATTAGGGGAGGGGATTGTTTGTATCTGATTAGGGGAGGGGAGTGTTTGTATCCGATTAGGGGAGGGGATTGTTTGTATCCGATTAGGGGAGGGGAGTGTTTGTATCTGATTAGGGGAGGGGAGTGTTTGTATCCGATTAGGGGAGGGGAGTGTTTGTATCCGATTAGGGGAGGAGTGTGTTTGAACCCGATTAGGGGAGGGGTGTATTTGTATCCGATTAGGGGAGGGGTGTGTTTGAACCCGATTAGGGGAGGGGAGTGTTTGACCCTGATTAGGGGAGGGGAGTTTTTACATCCGATTAGGGGTGGGGGAGTTTTTGAACCTGATTAGGGGAGGGGGAGTGTTTGTATCTGATTAGGGGAGGGGGAGTGTTTGTATCCGATTAGGGGAGGGGGAGTGTTTGTATCCGATTAGGGGAGGGGAATGTTTGAACCCGATTAGGGGAGGGGGAGTGTTTGTATCCGATTAGGGGAGGGGAATGTTTGTATCTGATTAGGGGAGGGGAGTGTTTATATCCGATTAGGGTAGGGGAGTGTTTGTATCCGATTAGGGGAGGGGAGTGTTTGTATCCGATTAGGGGAGGGGAGTGTTTGTATCCAATTAGGGGAGGGGAGTGTTTGAACCTGATTAGGGGAGGGGAGTGTTTGTATCCGATTAGGGGAGGGGAGTGTTTGTATCCGATTAGGGGAGGGGAGTGTTTGTATTCGATTAGGGGAGGGGAGTGTTTGACCCTGATTAGGGGAGGAGGAGTATTTGTATCTGATTAGGGAAGGGGAGTGTTTGACCCTGATTAGGGGAGGGGGAGTGTTTGTATCTGATTAGGGGAGGGGAGGGGATTGTTTGAACCTGATTAGGGGAGGGGAGTGTTTGTATCCGATTAGGGGAGGGGAGTGTTTGACCCTGATTAGGGGAGGGGTGTGTTTGTATCCGATTAGAGGAGGGGAGTGTTTGTATCCGATTAGGGGAGTGAAGTGTTTGAACCTGATTAGGGGAGGGGAGTGTTTCTATCCGATTAAGGGAGGGGATTGTTTGTATCCGATTACGGGAGGGGAGTTTTTACATCCGATTAGGGAAGGGGAGTGTTTGAACCTGATTAGGGGAGGGGAGTGTTTGTATCCGATTAGTGGAGGGGAGTTTTTACATCCGATTAGGGAAGGGGAGTATTTGTGTCCGATTAGGGGAGGGGAGTGTTTGTATCTGATTAGGGGAGGGGAGTATTTTTATCCGATTAGTGGAGGGGAGTGCTTCAACCTGATTAGGGGAGGGGGAGTGTTTGTATCTGATTAGGGGAGGGGAGTGTTTGTATCCGATTAGTGGAGGGGAGTGCTTCAACCTGATTAGGGGAGGGGGAGTGTTTGTATCCGATTAGGGGAGGGGAGTGTTTGTATCCGATTAGGGGAGGGGAGTGTTTGGATCCGATTAGGGGAGGGGAGTGTTTGGAACTGATTAGGGGAGGGGGAGTGTTTGAACCCGATTAGGGGAGGGGAATGTTTGTATCCGATTAGGGGAGGGGAGTGTTTGTATCTGATTAGGGGAGGTGGTGCGTTTGAACCCGATTAGGGGAGGGGAGTCTTTGTATCCGATTAGGGGAGGGGTGTGTTTGAACCTGATTAGGGGAGTGGAGTGTTTGAACCTGATTAGGGGAGGGGAGTGTTTGTATCCGATTAGGGGAGGGGTGTGATTGTATCCGATTAGGGGAGGGGAGTGTTTGTATCCGATTTGGGGAGAGGAGTGTTTGGAACTGATTAGGGGAGGGGGAGTGTTTGAACCCGATTAGGGGAGGGGAATGTTTGTATCCGATTAGGGGAGGGGTGTGTTTGAACCCGATTAGGGGAGGGGAGTGTTTGACCCTGATTATGGGAGGGCAATTTTTACATCCGATTAGGGGTGGGGGAGTTTTTGAACCTGATTAGGGGAGGGGGAGTGTTTGTATCTGATTCGGGGAGGGGGAGTGTTTGTCTCCGATTAGGGGAGGGGAGAATTTCTATCCGATTAGGGGAGGGGTGTGTTTGTATCCGATTAGGGGAGGGGAGTGTTTGTATCCGATTAGGCGAGGGGAGTGTTTGTATCCGATTAGGGCAGGGGAGTGTTTGTATCCGATTAGCGGAGGAGAGTGTTTGTATCTGATTAGGGGTGGGGAATGTTTTTATCCGATTCGGGGAGGGGTGTGTTTGAACCCGATTAGGGGAGGGGAGTGTTTGTATCCGATTCGGGGAGGGGTGTGTTTGAACCCGATTAGGGGAGGGGAGTTTTTACATCCGATTCGGGGTGGGGAAGTTTTTGAACCTGATTAGGGGAGGGGGAGTGTTTGTATCTGATATGGGAAGGGGGAGTGTTTGTCTCCGATTAGGGGAGGGCGAGTGTTTGAATCTGATTATGCGAGGGGGAGTGTTTGAACCCGATTAGGGGAGGGGGAGTGTTTGTATCTGATTAGGGGAGGGGAATGTTTGTATCTGATTAGGTGAGGGGGAGTGTTTGAACCCGATTAGGGGAGGGGAGTGTTTGTATCTGATTAGGCGAGGAGGAGTGTTTGAAGCCGATTAGGGGAGGGGGAGTGTTTGTATCCGATTAGGGGAGGGGGAGTATTTGAACCTGATTAGGGGAGGGGAGTATATATATCCGATTAGGGGAGGTGAGAGTTTGAACCTGATTAGGGGAGGGGAGTGTTTGTATCCGATTAGGGGAGGGGAGTGTTTGTATCCGATTAGGGGAGGGGGAGTGTTTGTATCTGATTAGGGGAGGGGGAGTGTTTGAATCCGATTAGGGGAGGGGGAGTGTTTGTATCTGATTAGGAGAGGGGGAGTGTTTGTATTTGATTGGGGGAGGGGGAGTGTTTTTATCCGATTAGGGGAGGGGATTGTTTGTATCTGATTAGGGGAGGGGAGTGTTTGTATCCGATTAGGGGAGGGGATTGTTTGTATCCGATTAGGGGAGGGGAGTGTTTGTATCTGATTAGGGGAGGGGAATGTTTGTATCTGATTAGGTGAGGGGGAGTGTTTGAACCCGATTAGGGGAGGGGAGTGTTTGTATCTGATTAGGCGAGGAGGAGTGTTTGAAGCTGATTAGGGGAGGGGGAGTGTTTGTATCCGATTAGGGGAGGGGGAGTATTTGAACCTGATTAGGGGAGGGGAGTATATATATCCGATTAGGGGAGGGGAGAGTTTGAACCTGATTAGGGGAGGGGGAGTGTTTGTATCTGATTAGGGGAGGGGGAGTGTTTGAATCCGATTAGGGGAGGGGGAGTGTTTGTATCTGATTAGGAGAGGGGGAGTGTTTGTATTTGATTAGGGGAGGGGGAGTGTTTTTATCCGATTAGGGGAGGGGATTATTTGTATCTGATTAGGGGAGGGGAGTGTTTGTATCCGATTAGGGGAGGGGATTGTTTGTATCCGATTAGGGGAGGGGAGTGTTTGTATCTGATTAGGGGAGGGGAGTGTTTGTATCCGATTAGGGGAGGGGAGTGTTTGTATCCGATTAGGGGAGGGGAGTGTTTGACCCTGATTAGGGGAGGGGAGTTTTTACATCCGATTAGGGGTGGGGGAGTTTTTGAACCTGATTAGGGGAGGGGGAGTGTTTGTATCTGATTAGGGGAGGGGGAGTGTTTGTATCTGATTAGGGGAGGGGGAGTGTTTGAATCCGATTAGGGGAGGGGGAGTGTTTGTATCTGATTAGGAGAGGGGGAGTGTTTGTATTTGATTAGGGGAGGGGGAGTGTTTTTATCCGATTAGGGGAGGGGATTATTTGTATCTGATTAGGGGAGGGGAGTGTTTGTATCCGATTAGGGGAGGGGATTGTTTGTATCCGATTAGGGGAGGGGAGTGTTTGTATCTGATTAGGGGAGGGGAGTGTTTGTATCCGATTAGGGGAGGGGAGTGTTTGAACCCGATTAGGGGAGGGGAGTGTTTGACCCTGATTAGGGGAGGGGAGTTTTTACATCCGATTAGGGGTGGGGGAGTTTTTGAACCTGATTAGGGGAGAGGGAGTGTTTGTATCTGATTAGGGGAGGGGGAGTGTTTGTATCCGATTAGGGGAGGGCAAGTGTTTGAATCTGATTCGGCGAGGGGGAGTGTTTGAACCCGATTTAGGGGAGGGGGAGTGTTTGTATCCGATTAGGGGAGGGGAATGTTTGTATCTGATTAGGGGAGGGGAGTGTTTATATCCGATTAGGGTAGGGGAGTGTTTGTATCCGATTAGGGGAGGGGAGTGTTTGTATCCGATTAGGGGAGGGGAGTGTTTGACCCTGATTAGGGGAGGGGGAGTTTTTACATCCGATTAGGGGAGGGGAGTGTTTGTATCCAATTAGGGGAGGGGAGTGTTTGAACCTGATTAGGGGAGGTGAGTGTTTGTATCCGATTAGGGGAGGGGAGTGTTTGTATCCGATTAGGGGAGGGGAGTGTTTGTATTCGATTAAGGGAGGGGAGTGTTTGACCCTGATTAGGGGAGGGGGAGTATTTGTATCTGATTAGGGAAGGGGAGTGTTTGACCCTGATTAGGGGAGGGGGAGTGTTTGTATCTGATTAGGGGAGGGGAGGGGATTGTTTGAACCTGATTAGGCGAGGGGAGTGTTTGTATCCGATTAGGGGAGGGGAGTGTTTGACCCTGATTAGGGGAGGGGTGTGTTTGTATCCGATTAGAGGAGGGGAGTGTTTGTATCCGATTAGGGGAGTGAAGTGTTTGAACCTGATTAGGGGAGGGGAGTGTTTCTATCCGATTAAGGGAGGGGAGTGTTTGTATCCGATTACGGGAGGGGAGTTTTTACATCCGATTAGGGAAGGGGAGTGTTTGAACCTGATTAGGGGAGGGGAGTGTTTGTATCCGATTAGTGGAGGGGAGTTTTTACATCCGATTAGGGAAGGGGAGTATTTGTGTCCGATTAGGGGAGGGGAGTGTTTGTATCTGATTAGGGGAGGGGAGTATTTTTATCCGATTAGTGGAGGGGAGTGCTTCAACCTGATTAGGGGAGGGGGAGTGTTTGTATCTGATTAGGGGAGGGGAGTGTTTGTATCCGATTAGTGGAGGGGAGTGCTTCAACCTGATTAGGGGAGGGGGAGTGTTTGTATCCGATTAGGGGAGGGGAGTGTTTGAATCCGATTAGGGGAGGGGGAGTGTTTGTATCTGATTAGGAGAGGGGGAGTGTTTGTATTTGATTAGGGGAGTGGGAGTGTTTTTATCCGATTAGGGGAGGGGATTGTTTGTATCTGATTAGGGGAGGGGAGTGTTTGTATCCGATTAGGGGAGGGGATTGTTTGTATCCGATTAGGGGAGGGGAGTGTTTGTATCTGATTAGGGGAGGGGAGTGTTTGTATCCGATTAGGGGAGGGGAGTGTTTGTATCCGATTAGGGGAGGAGTGTGTTTGAACCCGATTAGGGGAGGGGTGTATTTGTATCCGATTAGGGGAGGGGTGTGTTTGAACCCGATTAGGGGAGGGGAGTGTTTGACCCTGATTAGGGGAGGGGAGTTTTTACATCCGATTAGGGGTGGGGGAGTTTTTGAACCTGATTAGGGGAGGGGGAGTGTTTGTATCTGATTAGGGGAGGGGGAGTGTTTGTATCCGATTAGGGGAGGGCAAGTGTTTGAATCTGATTCGGCGAGGGGGAGTGTTTGAACCCGATTAGGGGAGGGGGAGTGTTTGTATCCGATTAGGGGAGGGGAATGTTTGTATCTGATTAGGGGAGGGGAGTGTTTATATCCGATTAGGGTAGGGGAGTGTTTGTATCCGATTAGGGGAGGGGAGTGTTTGTATCCGATTAGGGGAGGGGAGTGTTTGACCCTGATTAGGGGAGGGGGAGTTTTTACATCCGATTAGGGGAGGGGAGTATTTGTATCCAATTAGGGGAGGGGAGTGTTTGAACCTGATTAGGGGAGGGGAGTGTTTGTATCCGATTAGGGGAGGGGAGTGTTTGTATCCGATTAGGGGAGGGGAGTGTTTGTATTCGATTAGGGGAGGGGAGTGTTTGACCCTGATTAGGGGAGGAGGAGTATTTGTATCTGATTAGGGAAGGGGAGTGTTTGACCCTGATTAGGGGAGGGGGAGTGTTTGTATCTGATTAGGGGAGGGGAGGGGATTGTTTGAACCTGATTAGGGGAGGGGAGTGTTTGTATCCGATTAGGGGAGGGGAGTGTTTGACCCTGATTAGGGGAGGGGTGTGTTTGTATCCGATTAGAGGAGGGGAGTGTTTGTATCCGATTAGGGGAGTGAAGTGTTTGAACCTGATTAGGGGAGGGGAGTGTTTCTATCCGATTAAGGGAGGGGATTGTTTGTATCCGATTACGGGAGGGGAGTTTTTACATCCGATTAGGGAAGGGGAGTGTTTGAACCTGATTAGGGGAGGGGAGTGTTTGTATCCGATTAGTGGAGGGGAGTTTTTACATCCGATTAGGGAAGGGGAGTATTTGTGTCCGATTAGGGGAGGGGAGTGTTTGTATCTGATTAGGGGAGGGGAGTATTTTTATCCGATTAGGGGAAGATAGTATTTGTATCCGATTAGGGGAGGGGAGTGTTTGTATCCGATTAGTGGAGGGGAGTGCTTCAACCTGATTAGGGGAGGGGGAGTGTTTGTATCCGATTAGGGGAGGGGAGTGTTTGTATCCGATTAGGGGAGGGAAGTGTTTAAACCTGATTAGGAGAGGGGAGTTTTTACATCCGATTAGGGGAGGGGAGTGTTTGTATCCGATTAGGGGAGGGGAGTGTTTGAAACTGATTATGAGAGGGGGAGTGTTTGTATCTGATTAGGGGAGGGGGAGTGTTTTTATCCGATTTGTGGAGAGGGAGTGTTTGTATCCGATTAGGGGAGGGGGAGTGTTTGTATCCGATTAGGGGAGGGGAGTGTTTGTATCCGATTAGGGGAGGGGTGTGTTTGAACCCGATTAGTGGAGGGGAGTGTTTGTATCCGATTAGGGGAGGGGTGTGTTTGAACCCGATTAGGGGAGGGGAGTGTTTGACCCTGATTATGGGAGGGGAATTTTTACATCCGATTAGGTGTGGGGGAGTTTTTGAACCTGATTAGGGGAGGGGGAGTGTTTGTATCTGATTCGGGGAGGGGGAGTGTTTGTCTCCGATTAGAGGAGGGGAGTATTTCTATCCGATTAGGGGAGGGGAGTGTTTGTATCCGATTAGGGGAGGGGAGTGTTTGTATCCGATTAGGCGAGGGGGAGTGTTTGAACCCGATTCAGGGAGGGAGAGTGTTTGTATCCGATTAGGGGAGGGGAGTGTTTGCATCTGATTAGGGGAGGGGAGTGTTTGTATTCGATTAGGGCAGGGGAGTGTTTGTATCCGATTAGCGGAGGAGAGTGTTTGTATCTGATTAGGGGTGGGGAATGTTTTTATCCGATTCGGGGAAGGGTGTGTTTGAACCTGATTAGGGGAGGGGAGTGTTTGTATCCGATTCGGGGAGGGGTGTGTTTGAACCCGATTAGGGGAGGGGAGTGTTTGACCCTGATTAGGGGAGGGGAGTTTTTACATCCGATTCGGGGTGGGGAAGTTTTTGAACCTGATTAGGGGACGGGGAGTGTTTGTATCTGATATGGGGAGGGGGAGTGTTTGTCTCCGATAAGGGGAGGGCGAGTGTTTGATTCTGATTATGCGAGGGGGAGTGTTTGAACCCGATTAGGGGAGGGGGAGTGTTTGTATCTGATTAAGGGAGGGAGAGTGTTTGAATCTGATTAGGGGAGGGGAGTGTTTGTATCCGATTAGGGGAGGGGAGTGTTTGTAGTCGATTAGGGCAGGGGAGTGTTTGTATCCGATTAGGGGAGGGGAGTGTTTGTATCCGATTAGGGGAGGGGAGTGTTTGACGCTGATTAGGGGAGGCGGAGTTTTTACATCCGATTAGGGGAGGGGAGTGTTTGTATCTGATTAGGGGAGGGGAGTGTTTGAACCTGATTAGGGGAGGGGAGTGTTTGTATCCGATTAGGGGAGGGGAGTGTTTGTATTCGATTCGGGGAGGGGAGTGTTTGACCCTGATTAGGGGAGGGGGAGTGTTTGTATCTGATTAGGGGAGGGGAGTGTTTGACCCTGATTAAGGGAGGGGGAGTGTTTGAACCTGATTAGGGGAGGGGAGTGTTTGTATCTGATTAGGGGAGGGGATTGTTTGACCCTGATTAGGGGAGGGGAGTGTTTGTATCCGATTAGAGGAGTGGAGTGTTTGTATCCGTTTAGGGGAGGGGAATGTTTGAACCTGATTAGGGGAGGGGAGTGTTTCTCTCCGATTAAGGGAGGGGAGTGTTTGTATCCGATTACAGGAGGGGAGTTTTTACATCCGATTAGGGGAGGGGAGTGTTTGAACCTGATTAGGGGAGGGGAGTGTTTGTATCCGATTAGGGGAGGGGAGTGTTTGAAACTGATTTGGGGAGGGGAGTGTTTGAACCTGATTTGGGGAGGGGAGTGTTTGTATCCGATTGGGGGAGGGGGAGTGTTTGTATCTGATTAGGGGAGGGCGAGTGTTTGTATTTGATTAAAGGAGGGGAGTGTTTGTATCCGATTAGGGGAGAGGAGTGTTTGTATCCGATTAGGAGAGAGGAGTATCCGATTAGAGGAGGGGAGTGTTTGTATCCGATTAGCGGGGGGGAGTGTTTGAACTTGATTAGGGGAGGGGAGTGTTTGTATCCGATTAGGGGAGGGGAGTGTTTGTATCCGATTAGGGGAGGGGAGTGTTTGAAACTGATTAGGGGAGGGGGAGTGTTTGTATCCGATTAGGCGGGGGAGTGTTTGAACCCAATTAGGGGAGGGGAGTGTTTGAACCTGATTACGGGAGGGGAGTGTTTGAACCTGATTACGGGAGGGGAGTGTTTGTATCCGATTAGGGGAGGGGAGTGTTTGTATCCGATTAGGGGAGGGTTTGTATCCGATTAGGGGAGGGTTTGTATCCGATTGGGGGAGGGGGAGTGTTTGTATCCGATTAGGGGAGGGGGCGTGGTTGTATCTGATTAGGGGAGAGGGAGTGTTTTATCCGATTAGGGGAGGGGAGTGTTTGTATACGATTAGGGGAGGGGATTGTTTGTATCCGATTAGGGGAGGGGTGTGTTTGTATCCGATTAGGGGAGGGGTGTGTTTGAACCTGATTAGGGGAGTGGAGTGTTTGAACCTGATTAGGGGAGGGGAGTGTTTGTATCCGATTAGGGGAGGGGTGTGATTGTATCCGATTAGGGGAGGGGAGTGTTTGTATCCGATTTGGGGAGAGGAGTGTTTGGAACTGATTAGGGGAGGGGGAGTGTTTGAACCCGATTAGGGGAGGGGAATGTTTGTATCCGATTAGGGGAGGGGAGTGTTTGAACCTGATTAGGGGAGTGGAGTGTTTGAACCCGATTAAGGGAGGGAGAGTGTTTGTATCCGATTAGGGGAGGGGAGTGTTTGCATCTGATTAGGGGAGGGGAGTGTTTGTATTCGATTAGGGCAGGGGAGTGTTTGTATCCGATTAGCGGAGGAGAGTGTTTGTATCTGATTAGGGGTGGGGAATGTTTTTATCCGATTCGGGGAAGGGTGTGTTTGAACCTGATTAGGGGAGGGGAGTGTTTGTATCCGATTCGGGGAGGGGTGTGTTTGAACCCGATTAGGGGAGGGGAGTGTTTGACCCTGATTAGGGGAGGGGAGTTTTTACATCCGATTCGGGGTGGGGAAGTTTTTGAACCTGATTAGGGGACGGGGAGTGTTTGTATCTGATATGGGGAGGGGGAGTGTTTGTCTCCGATTAGGGGAGGGCGAGTGTTTGATTCTGATTATGCGAGGGGGAGTGTTTGAACCCGATTAGGGGAGGGGGAGTGTTTGTATCTGATTAGGGGAGGGGAATGTTTGTATCTGATTAGGTGAGGGGGAGTGTTTGAACCCGATTAGGGGAGGGGAGTGTTTGTATCCGATTAGGGGAGGGGAGTGTTTGTAGTCGATTAGGGCAGGGGAGTGTTTGTATCCGATTAGGGGAGGGGAGTGTTTGTATCCGATTAGGGGAGGGGAGTGTTTGACCCTGATTAGGGGAGGCGGAGTTTTTACATCCGATTAGGGGAGGGGAGTGTTTGTATCTGATTAGGGGAGGGGAGTGTTTGAACCTGATTAGGGGAGGGGAGTGTTTGTATCCGATTAGGGGAGGGGAGTGTTTGTATTCGATTAGGGGAGGGGAGTGTTTGACCCTGATTAGGGGAGGGGGAGTGTTTGTATCTGATTAGGGGAGGGGAGTGTTTGACTCTGATTAAGGGAGGGGGAGTGTTTGAACCTGATTAGGGGAGGGGAGTGTTTGTATCTGATTAGGGGAGGGGATTGTTTGACCCTGATTAGGGGAGGGGAGTGTTTGTATCCGATTCGAGGAGTGGAGTGTTTGTATCCGTTTAGGGGAGGGGAATGTTTGAACCTGATTAGGGGAGGGGAGTGTTTCTCTCCGATTAAGGGAGGGGAGTGTTTGTATCCGATTACAGGAGGGGAGTTTTTACATCCGATTAGGGGAGGGGAGTGTTTGAACCTGATTAGGGGAGGGGAGTGTTTGTATCCGATTAGGGGAGGGGAGTGTTTGAAACTGATTTGGGGAGGGGAGTGTTTGAACCTGATTTGGGGAGGGGAGTGTTTGTATCCGATTGGGGGAGGGGGAGTGTTTGTATCTGATTAGGGGAGGGCGAGTGTTTGTATTTGATTAAAGGAGGGGAGTGTTTGTATCCGATTAGGGGAGAGGAGTGTTTGTATCCGATTAGGAGAGAGGAGTGTTTGTATCCGATTAGAGGAGGGGAGTGTTTGTATCCGATTAGCGGGGGGGAGTGTTTGAACTTGATTAGGGGAGGGGAGTGTTTGTATCCGATTAGGGGAGGGGAGTGTTTGTATCCGATTAGGGGAGGGGAGTGTTTGAAACTGATTAGGGGAGGGGGAGTGTTTGTATCCGATTAGGCGGGGGAGTGTTTGAACCCAATTAGGGGAGGGGAGTGTTTGAACCTGATTACGGGAGGGGAGTGTTTGTATCCGATTAGGGGAGGGGAGTGTTTGTATCCGATTAGGGGAGGGTTTGTATCCGATTGGGGGAGGGGGAGTGTTTGTATCCGATTAGGGGAGGGGACGTGGTTGTATCTGATTAGGGGAGAGGGAGTGTTTTATCCGATTAGGGGAGGGGAGTGTTTGTATACGATTAGGGGAGGGGATTGTTTGTATCCGATTAGGGGAGGGGTGTGTTTTTATCTGATTAGGGGAGGGGGAATGTTTGAACCTGATTAGGGGAGGGGAGTGTTTGTATCTGATTAAGGGAGGGGAGTGTTTGTATCTGATTAGTTGAGGGGAGTGTTTCAACCTGATTAGGGGAGGGGGAGTGTTTGAACCTGATTCGGAGAGGGGAGTTTTTATATCCGATTAGGGGAGTGGAGTGTTTGTATCCGATTAGGGGAGGGGGAGTGTTTGTATCTGATTAGGCGAGGGGGAGTGTTTGTGTCTGATTAGGGGAGGGGGAGTGTTTGTATCCGAGTAGGGGAGGGGGAGTGTTTGTATCCGATTCGGGGAGGGGAGTGTTTGTATCTGATTAGGCGAGGGGGAGTGTTTGTGTCCGATTAGGGGAGGGGGAGTATTTGATCCTGATTTGGCGAGGGGGAGTGTTTGTATCCGATTAGGGGAGGGGAGTGTTTGGATCCGATTAGGGGAGGGGAGTGTTTGGAACTGATTAGGGGAGGGGGAGTGTTTGAACCCGATTAGGGGAGGGGAATGTTTGTATCCGATTAGGGGAGGGGAGTGTTTGTATCTGATTAGGGGAGGTGGTGCGTTTGAACCCGATTAGGGGAGGGGAGTCTTTGTATCCGATTAGGGGAGGGGTGTGTTTGAACCTGATTAGGGGAGTGGAGTGTTTGAACCTGATTAGGGGAGGGGAGTGTTTGTATCCGATTAGGGGAGGGGTGTGATTGTATCCGATTAGGGGAGGGGAGTGTTTGTATCCGATTTGGGGAGAGGAGTGTTTGGAACTGATTAGGGGAGGGGGAGTGTTTGAACCCGATTAGGGGAGGGGAATGTTTGTATCCGATTAGGGGAGGGGAGTGTTTGTATCTGATTAGGGGAGGTGGTGTGTTTGAACCCGATTAGGGGAGGGGAGTCTTTGTATCCGATTAGGGGAGGGGTGTGTTTGAACCTGATTAGGGGAGTGGAGTGTTTGAACCTGATTAGGGGAGGGGAGTGTTTGTATCCGATTAGGGGAGGGGTGTGATTGTATCCGATTAGGGGAGGGGAGTGTTTGTATCCGATTTGGGGAGAGGAGTGTTTAAACCTGATTAGGGGAGGGGAGTGTTTTTATCCGATTAGGGGAGGGGAGTGTTTGAACCTGATTTGGGGAGGGGTGTGTTTGTATCCGATTGGGGGAGGGGGAGTGTTTGTATCCGATTAGGGGAGGGGGAGTGGTTGTATCTGATTAGGGGAGGGGAGTGTTTGAACCTGATTAGGGGAGGGGGAGTGTTTGTATCCGATTAGGGGAGGGGAGCGTTTAAAACCAATTAGGGGAGGGGGAGTGTTTGAACCCGATTAGGGGAGGGGAGTGTTTGAACCTGATGAGGGGAGGGGAGTGTTTGTATCTGATTAGAGGAGGGGGAGTGTTTGTATCCGATTAGGGGAGGGGAGTGTTTGTATTAGATTAGGGGAGGGGAGAGTTTATATCCGATTAGGGGAGGGGAGTGCTTGTATCCAATTAGGGGAGGGGGAGTGTTTGTATCTGATTAGGCGAGGGGGAGTGTTTGTATCTGATTAGGGGAGGGGGAGTGTTTGTATCCAATTTGGGGAGAGGGAGTGTTTGTATCCGATTCGGGGAGGGGAGTGTTTGTATCTGATTTGGCGAGGGGGAGTGTTTGTATCCGATTAGGGGCGGGGGAGTGTTTGTATCCGATTAGGGGAGGGGGAGTTTTTATTTCCGATTAGGGGAGGGGAGCATTTGAACCCGATTAGGGGAGGGGGAGTGTTTGAACCCGATTAGGGGAGGGGAGTGTTTCAACCTGATTCGGGGAGGGGAGTGTTTGTATCCGATTAGGGGAGGGGGAGTGTTTGTATCCGATTGGGGGAGGGGAGTGTTTGAACATGATTAGGGGAGGGGAGTGTTTGTATCCGATCAGGGGAGGGGAATGTTTGTATCCGATTAGGGGAGGGGAGTGTTTGTATTCGATTAGGGGAGGGGAGTGTTTGATCCTGACCACCTGTGTTTGACCACCTGTGACAGAGACTGTGGTTCTCGTATTGGACTGTACATCCACCTAAGAACTCATGCTAAGAGTGGAAGCAAGTCTTCCTCGATTCTGAGGGACTGCCTATGATGATGATGATGATGATATTTAAAGGCAGTTCTGGTCAGGTAGGCAAAATTTATTTCTCTCCCCATTTCTAAATACCTAGTCACCCGTTACACAATTCTTTGACTTCAGGATTTAAAAGAACTAAATGCACATGGCACAGGGTTTTGCCTCAACCAAGATTGGTTTGTTTATTGAACAGACACACAATTACCTCCCCAGTATAAATCACTACGATCTATGTGGGACTAACAAACCCCAACGAAATAGTCATTTGCATCGGCACAATTTGACACAGTTAAACCCGTCCATGATTTGACTTTTACACATAAAGTTACCCAGACCCAATCACAATATCCTTCTATGATTTGGCTGGAACAAACATACACTCACCAATACCCCTGCTGTCTTCTGAGGTTGACTGTAGGCCCTTTTCTTAGTTGTAGCTTGTGTCCCCAAGACACCATCATCATCATCGGCAGTCCCTCGAAATCGAGGAAGACTTGCTTCCACTCTCAAAGTGAGTTCTCAGGTGGCTGTACAGTCCAATACGGGAATTACAGTCTCTGTCACAGGTGGGCCAGACAGTGGTTGAAAGAAAGGATGGGTGGGGAGTCTGGTTTGCCGCACGCTCCTTCCACTGCCTGTGCTTGTTTTCTGCATGCTCTCAGTGATGAGACCTCGGGAGCGTCTTATCAACAAGAGCAGACATTGACGACGAGATTCAACACCATGTCCAGTGCGCCAGTGCAGCCTACGGCCGCCTGAGGAAAAGAGTGTTTGAAGACCAGGCTCTCAAAACTGCCACCAAGCTCATGGTCTGCAGGGCTGTAGTAATACCTGCCCTCCTGTATGGCTCAGAGACATGGACCATGTACAGTAGACACCTCGCATCACTGGAGAAATGACACTAACGATGTCTCCGCAAGATCCTACAAATCCCCTGGGAGGACAGGTGCACCAACATTAGCATCCTCGACCTGGCCAACATCCCCAGCATTGAAGCACTGACCACACTTGATCAGCTCTGCTGGGCAGGCCACATTGTTCGCATGCCAGACACGAGACTCTTAAAGCAAGCGCTCTACTCGGACCTCCTTCACGGAAAACGAGCCAAAGGTGGGCAGAGGAAACATTACAAGGTCACCCTCAAAGCCTTCCTGATAAAGTGCAACATCCCCACTGACTCCTGGGAGTACCTGGCCAAAGACCGCCCTAAGTGGAGGAAGTGCATCCGAGAGGGCGCTGAGCACCTCGAGTCTCGTCGCCGAGAGCATGCAGAAAACAAGCGCAGGCAGCGGAAAGAGCATGCAGCAAACCAGTCCCACCCACCCTTTCCCTCAATGACTGTCTGTCCCACCTGTGACAGAGACTGTAATTCCCGTATTGGACTGTACAGTCACCTGAGAACTCACTTTTAGAGTGGAAGCAAGTCTTCCTTGATTTTTGAGGGACGGCCTATGATGATGATTTATTATACTTAGTTTAAAATTATTATTGGCAGTAAACTGTCTTGTATCAAGTCTTCAAAATTGTCCAATTTCTCTCATTTTGGGCATTTGTAAGGAATGCTGACTTTTTTAATGTTCAGACTGGTAATAACAACAAGTATTTTATTCACTTTTTTGGTCAGTGGCTATATTATGATGAAATCTCCAGTACAGCTACCTGAATACATTCTCTGCAGGTAATGCACAAAGGTTCTGAATTGGAAAGAAATACTTCCATATATATCGCGTCTTTCACGACCACCGGGCGTCTCCAAGCGCTTTACAGCCAATGAAGTCTATGTTAAATGTGCGAGGTTGCAGCCCCTGTTCCATTATTTAAAGGAGCTGCTCCTCAATTTCTGGCTGCACTTCAGTCCCACACTCCTGATCTTTGGGCACCCTGTTCGGAGGGGAGCAGGTAGGTCCGAGGGCCTCCTCGTAGGACTGCTCCTGGGCATGGCCAAGGGTGCCATCAGCCGGTCCAGGCAGCGGGCGGTCGAGGGGGTCGTTTAGCCTGACTGCCTGCCTCTCTTCCGCGCGTACATCCGGGCCAGGGTGTCCTTGGAGATGGAGCACGCGGTGTCCACCGGTACGCTCGCGGCCTTCCGCGAGAAGTGGGCGCCGGAGGGACTGGAGTGCATCATCACCCCCAGCAACCAAATTTTAATTTGATTTTATATGTTTTAAAGTTTAATTTGTTTTTATTGCTGGTTTTAATGTCCCCCGAGTCAGGGGGCACTTGTATAATTTGCCTCTCGGTGCCCTAAAAAAAAACACAAAAAAACCCACAAAGAAAACCACAAAAAAAAAGGCTCTTGAAAAATGTTTGGAGTCTCCCCCCGCCTTTAATAAGGGGCACTTGATTTAACTGTTTACTTATTGGTTTGCAACAAAAGAGTTGTAGAGCTGTTGCCTCGTCTGCCATCCGGACACGCCATGGCGCACCATCTTGTCGTCCGGAGGAGGCGGGGGTCCCCGATGGAGTGCTCTCTATCTGGGAGTCCTCCCTTTATTTATTGGGGTCTTGGCCTGGAGGGTGTTGCATGGGGCAGTCCCGTGCAATTGGTTTTTAAGTCGGTTCATGGTCTTCCAGGCCGCCTGCAATTTCTGCAGTCTGGAGGAGTCCGTGTTCCATGTTTATGTGGAATGTATCAGGTTGCAGCCCCTGTTACAATATTTCACGACCACCGGACAGCCAATTAAGTACTTTTTGGAGTGTAGTCACTGTTGTAATATGGGAAATGCGGCAGCCAATTTGCGCACAGCAAGCTCCCACAAACGGCAATGTGATAATGACCAGAAAACCTGCTTTTGTTATGTTGATTGGGGGATAAATATTGCCCAGGACACTGGGGATAACTCCCTGCTCTTCTTTGAAATAGTGCCGTGGAATCTTTTACGTCCAGCCGAGAGAGCAGACGAGGCCTCGGTTTAACTTCTCGTCCGAAAGACGAAAGATAAAGCACAATTTGTGTTTGTTGACCAGTTTCTGTGCAGTGTCACATGATGCAGGATCCTATATTGTTATGGGGGCGGGGGGGAGCCTTATGGAATAAAATTCTCTTTGAAATGAAAAATGTGGAAAAAGCCTTCATGAATAAGTCATTAATTGCAGGAATGCCAGCTTTGGTACATTTTGTTAGGAGTGTAAGGCGCTTTCCCTTTTAAAAACTTGTCCTTTAGGATTTTAATCAAGTGTATTGAAGGAGGTGAAGTGCTCATACTGAGCATATTTGTACTGCGAAAAACATGTGATTGGATCGCACAATTTGTCCTTCCAAACTCGGGTTGAGTCTGGGACGAGTGCACTAGTATTACAGGACTGGTATTTATTGTGGGAGTGACTAATTGAACATGACACATTGCTCCCTTTCCCACGTCACGTTCCCGTGCAAGTGCAGGAGATGCAGCACCTGCCTTTTATTCCTCCCTTCCCACAGTCCAAGATCCCCAAACACTCCTTCCAAGTGAAACAGCGATTTACCTGTACTTCTTTCAATTGGCTGTATTGTATTCGCTGCTCACGATGCGGTCTCCTCTACATTGGGGAGACCAAATGCAGATTGGATGACCACTTTGCGGAACACCTCCAAGCGTGACTCCGAGTTCTGGTCGACTGTCACTTTAGTTCTCTGCCCCACTCCCACTCTGACCTCTCTGTCCTCGGCCTCCGACACTGTTTCATTATGTGTCAGCTGTGGCTCAGTGGGTAGCACGCCATGTCTTCTGAGTCAGAAGGTTGTGGGTTCAAGGCTGACACCCCAGTGCAGTTCTGAGGGAGTGCTGCACTGTTGGAGCTACTGTCTTTTGGATGAGACGTTAAACCGAGGCCCCGTCTGCTCTCTCAAGTGGATGTAAAAGATCCCACGGCACTATTATGAAGAAGAGCAGGGGAGTTATTCTCAGTGTCCTGGCCAATACTTATCCCTCAATCAACATAACAATAAAACAGATTATCTGGTCATTATCACATTGCTGCTTGTGGGAGCTTGCTTGTGCGCAAATTGGCTGCCTCGTTTCCTACATTACAACAGTGACAACACTCCAAAAGTACTTCATTGGCTGTAAAGCACATTGAGACGTCTGGTGGTCGTACAAGGTGCTATATAAATCCAAGTCCTTCTTTCTTTTTCCAATGAAGCTCAAGGAACAACACTTCGATTACGCACTTTACAGCCTTCCGGACTCGAAATAGAGTTCAATAATTTCAAATCATAAACTTTGCCCCCATTTTTTCAGATAGCAGCTGTTGCTGATGATTCTTTTCAAAAAAGGAGGGAGAGAGAAAACAGGGAATTATAGACCGGTCAGCCTGACATCGGTAGTGGGTAAAATGATGGAATCAATTATTAAGGATGTCATAGCAGCGCATTTGGAAAGAGGTGACATGATAGGTTCAAGTCAGCATGGATTTGTGAAAGGGAAATCATGCTTGACAAATCTTCTGGAATTTTTTGAGGCTGTTTCCAGTAGAGTGGACAAGGGAGAACCAGTTGATGTGGTGTATTTGGACTTTCAGAAGGCTTTCGACAAGGTCCCACACAAGAGATTAATGTGCAAAGTTAAAGCACATGGGATTGGGGGTAGTGTGCTGATGTGGATTGAGAACTGGTTGGCAGACAGGAAGCAAAGAGTAGGAGTAAATGGGTACTTTTCAGAATGGCAGGCAGTGACTAGTGGGGTACCGCAAGGTTCTTTGCTGGGGCCCCAGCTGTTTACATTGTACATTAATGATTTAGACGAGGGGATTAAATGTAGTATCTCCAAATTTGCGGATGACACTAAGTTGGGTGGCAGTGTGAGCTGCAAGGAGGATGCTATGAGGCTGCAGAGTGACTTGGATAGGTTAGGTGAGTGGGCAAATGCATGGCAGATGAAGTATAATGTGGATAAATGTGAGGTTATCCACTTTGGTGGTAAAAACAGAGAGTCAGACTATTATCTGAATGGTGACAAATTAGGAAAAGGGGAGGTGCAACGAGACCTGGGTGTCATGGTACATCAGTCATTGAAGGTTGACATGCAGGTACAGCAGGCGGTTAAGAAAGCAAATGGCATGTTGGCCTTCACAGCGAGGGGATTTGAGTACAGGAGCAGGGAGGTGTTACTACAGTTGTACAGGGCCTTGGTGAGGCCACACCTGGAGTATTGTGTACAGTTTTGGTCTCCTAACTTGAGGAAGGTCATTCTTGCTATTGAGGGAGTGCAGCGAAGGTTCACCAGACTGATTCCCGGGATGGCGGGACTGACATATCAAGAAAGACTGGATCAACTGGGCTTGTATTCACTGGAGTTCAGAAGAATGAGAGGGGATCTCATAGAAACGTTTAAAATTCTGATGGGTTTAGACAGGTTGGATGCAGGAAAAATGTTCCCAATGTTGGGGAAGTCCAG
The DNA here is from genome assembly GCF_044704955.1 of Pristiophorus japonicus. NCBI lineage: Eukaryota > Metazoa > Chordata > Chondrichthyes > Pristiophoridae > Pristiophorus > Pristiophorus japonicus. Next base: position 59,116,732 of record NC_091988.1, read on the forward strand.
AACCAGGGGTCACAGTCGAAGGATAAGGGGTAAGCCATTTAGGACCGAGATGAGGAGAAACTTCTTCACCCAGAGAGTGGTGAACCTGTGGAATTCTCTACCACAGAAAGTTGTTGAGGCCAGTTTACTAAATATATTCAAAAAGGAGTTAGATGTAGTCCTTACTATTAGGGGGAATCAAGGGGTATGGCGAGAAAGCAGGAATGGGGTACTGAAGTTGCATGTTCAGCCATGAACTCATTAAATGGCGGTGCAGGCTCGAAGGGCCGAATAGCATACTCCTGCACCTATTTTCTATGTTTCTATGTTTCTATTCTGTTATACCCATTTGCACCTCTTCTCAACCCACCTTTTTGTTTCTTTACTTGTCCCATTACCATCTCCTTTCACCATGTACCATCATCCCACCTTCCACCCTATCTCGGACCTTCCGTTTTGTTCCAGCCTCCCCTCCCCACTTTCCCTGTGTCCATACTTGCTTAAAACCTGTTATGTCTCTAACTTTTTCCAGTTCTGCCGAAGAGTCATCTCTGTTTCTCCCTCTGCTGATGCTGTCTGACCTGCTGAGTATTTCCAGGGAGTATTTTCTGCTTTTGTAGCACTATAATATGTTGGCTTTTAGTACGTTATTTTCAGTAGCAGATTGGCACCAGTAAACCAAATGAAACCCAGTGACCTCATGCAAGGATGCTGCATTGTGGTATTGACCTCTGGATATTTAGGTCCCATGGCACTATTTCGAAGAAGAGCGGGGGAGTTCTCCACAGTGTCCTGACCAATATTTATCCCTCAACCAGCATCACTAAAAATACAGATTATCTGTTCATGCTGGGGAGCGAGAATGCAAAAAGGGGAACTCAGATGAAAAAAGCTGGCTGATTGAATATTATGAGGAAATATTCTAAGTAAATCTTACCTGCAAGATGCATGAGACAGGGCCCTCTAAGGGAAAAGTCGGCGTGCAAGTTGTAAAAAATGCTAAAGGTAAAGACCATGTATGGCACTGGTGGAGGGGCCAGGGAGCAGGGGCGGATTAACCATGGGGCAGATGGGGCTGCAGCCCCAGGCCCACCTAAGAACATAGGCCCACCAAATAAATGTAGGAAAAAAATATAAGGCCTCCCAAATAGGCTGAATAGAATAGACAATAAGAGAGGAAAAGCCAGAATATATATCTACATGGTACAGAATATATGCTTTCATTGTTGAATATACAGGCCTATGTTTTCATACTCAGAATCATATACGTAATGTAATGTACATGAACAAACATAACTAGAGGCCCATTTTGGTCAGTTTGCATCAGGCCCTTAATCCGGCCCTGTGGTGGGAGGGGTGTGGAAGTGGGTTCCTTCTTGTAATAATTCAGAGGAACAGGAAAGGGTGAGGATATATTTTTGTAATTGCGACTTTTGAAGAGTGAGTCAGGAGGAAATGAGTACGATTACAAGGTAAAATCTCTTTGATTATAACTTCCCTGAGGTGATTGTTTGAAACCTTGCTGACTATGTGAAAGGATTGAATGTGCTTTAAACTGTAAGGTGCTGTGAGCTTATTTAAGGGTTATCACACTGAACGAGGGGAGAAAATTCTGTACTTGATTTTCGGCCAGCTAACTTTATTTTTTCTCCTTCTAACATACAGCCTTCACATCTGGGAGGCTTCTGCAGAAAGAAGACTGCACTGAAGAAGATACGAGCTTTGCGTCTGAGCTGCACGATCCCTTACCCCATCTTCAGTGTACAGAAATTGTTCGATATCAACGTATGACAACCTCGTTTCCTGGGGGTACTTTGTCATGATTCCAGGATTGAAGAAGACTGCTCAAAAGTTAAGAATTTTTGGCTTGATCGTTTGAAAATTTGGAAATTGCTGATCTTTTCCCCTCCCACCCACCGTCCCCATTGAAGTGACATCTGGCAACGGGATGACATCGGGGGCAGGAATCTACCTCTGGCTAACTGTATGGATACTGACAAATATTTCATTCTGCGACATCCAAGAGTGCCCAAGGGAGCCCAAACAGTTTGACTTTGATGTCCGATACACCCTGACCAGTTTTAATGCTAAGCAATCGATCCAGAATATCGTGGTGTATGCCTATGAGCCACGACGCATCTATCTAGCAGTGCGGAACTGGCTATACGGTTTGAACCTGGCTCTCGAGAAGACGTCTGAATTGCAGACCGGTCCGGTTGGCAGTCCGGACTGTGCGATGTGCAAGCGATGTGCGACAGACTGGAAGCTGGCAGTTGACATGGAAGATAATGACAATGAGGTCCTCGTGTTCGATATTATCGACCCAAATTTGTACAGCTGTGGAAGTTCTCAACATGGCATCTGTCACCTTCACAATATCGCAGAAGGTAACCTCAGTAACCACATGTGCCTATTTAAGAAGGAAAACAATAGGCCTGACCTTTGTCCCGACTGTGTGGCGAGCCCATTAGGCACCCAAGTGCAAGTTCATGCAGAGTCATATGTCACCTACTTGTTCATTGGTGCCACAGTCAACAAGACAGTTGCAAAAACATATAGTCCAAAGTCAATATCGATGAAGAAACTGCTGGGAACGATGGATGGGTTTGTATTCCCTTCTGAAAAGGAGTCGTCTTTAACTGTGCTGGATGAATTTCTGGACTCCTACCCGATAGATTATATTTATTCCTTCAGCTCTGGTGATCATGTCTACTTTCTAACCGTTCAAAAGGAAAGTATCACCTCAGAAAGCTATCACACTCGGATCGCTCGGCTGAAGGTTGGAGAGTACGAGGTCAGAAATTACCGTGAGGTTGTTCTGGAGTGCTTTCACGAGCCAAAGGTGACCCCCGGGGACAGGAACACCATATACAACGTATTGCAAGCTGCTTATTTGGCCAAACCGGGCTCGGATCTTGCCAAGGAGCTTCATGTGACAGAGAGTGATGACGTGCTGTTTGGAGTTTTTGCAGAAAGTGAGCCCAAAACCAACGTCTTGCGTCGGAAATCGGCCCTATGCATTTTAGCAGTCAAAAACATCAATGATGTAATTGAATGTGGGATGGACTTGTGTTGTCAGCCAAATCATAAGTCCATGGAAAGGGGGCTAGAATTTTTCCAGGAGGTGGAGTACTGCCCTCAAAAGGTGAGTACAGAATTCTTTGAAAGAAAAAGAAAAACTTGCATTTATATAGCGCCGCTCACGACCACTGGCCGCCTCAAAGCGCTTTACAGCCAATGAAGTACTGTTGCAGTGTAGTCACTGTTGTAAAGTGGGAAATGCGGCATCTAATTTGTGGACAGCAAGCTCCCACAAACAGCAATGTGATAATGACCAGATAATCTGTGTTTATTATGTTGATTGAGGGATAAATATTGGCCAGGACACTGGGGATAACTCCCCAGCTCTTCTTCGAAATAGTGCCATGGGATCTTTTACATCCACCTGAGAGGGCAGACGGGGCCTCGGTTTAACGTCTCATCTGAAAGACGGCACCTCCAACAATGCAGCACTCCCTCAGCACTGTAGTGTCAGCCTAGATTTCTGTGCTCAAGTACCTGGAATGGGACTTGAACCCACAACTTTCTGACTCAGAGAATGTGCTATCCACTGAGCTACAGCTACCACTTTGCTCCTATTTTTGTTCTTCCTATCCCCACCACACTTCAAAATCTTCAAATTAAGCTACGAAGCACCATGTGATACAAGAGGAAGACTGGAGTTTAGCTTTTTTTTAAATATTTGTTCCGGGATGTGGACGTCGCTGGCAAGGCCACCATTTATTGCCCATCCCTAATTGCCCTTGAGAAGACGGTGGTGAGCCACCTAGAACCATTGCAGTCCATGTGGTGAAGGCACTCCCACAGTGCTGTTAGGGAGGGAGTTCCAGGATTTTGACCCAGCGATGATGAAGGAACGGTGATATATTTCCAAGTCAGGATGGTGTTTGATTTGGAAGGGTACTTGGAGGTGGTGGTGTTCCCATACGCCTGCTGCCCTTGTCCTTCTAGGTGGTAGGGGTCGTGGGTTTGGGAGGCGCTGCCGAAGAAGCTATGGCGAGTTGCTGCAGTGCATCTTGTAGATGGTACACACTGCAGCCACGGTGCGCCGGTGATGGAGGGAGTGAATGTTGAAGGTGGTGGATGGGGTGCCAATCAAGCTGGCTGGTTTGTCCTGGATGGTGTCGAACTTCTTGAGTGTTGTTGGAGCTGCTCTCATCCAGGCAAGTGAAGAGTATTCCATCACAATCCTGACTTGTGCCTTGTAGATGATGGAAAGGCTTTGGGGAGTCAGGAGGTGAGTCACTTATTGCAGAAACTGGGCTTTAAATTAAGCATGCAGCGCAGTGCACAAAAGACCAGTGATTGTGGGAATATGACTGGGAGGTAGGGTTGTATTCAGTGACAATTTTAGGTCTTATGGTCTTGGGGCTTGATCATATCTGAAGCGTCTTTTTTTATGGGGGGGGGGGGGGCACGCGAACTACATAACCTACGCCCACCCCCGTGCGCCCAAAAATGTCCACAGCCCAATTTATAGGCTATTGTGGGTTTTTTTTAAAATGCACGGCGGTGAGAGAGATTTTATTTTGTGCTGATCAGAATGAGGGACATTATTGTTGTGGAGTGGAAAATTAATTTTCTCTCTCTCTTCTGCTTTCGAATTTGATGCCTGATATGTCCTTACTATACAGTATAGATGCACACGAGGCCCATACTTGAGAGAAAGTCACTCTGTGACCAGTTACCTTTATTACCAAGACCTCAAGTGATGAAGGTGGGTGGAGTTTCCCCTTTTATACCTGAAAGTCCAGTATAGGAGTGTCTCTCACAAGTTCGCCCCCTGTGGTCAATGTTCTCAAGGTGTACAACTTAGGTCAACTTATACATGGGTTACAATGATAGTTGAATACATGACATCACCTCCCCCCCCAAAGTCTTATTGGGATCAGGTTAAGTCTCTCTGGTGGTTTACGCTCCCTTGTAGAGAGTCTGAGTTGGGGCTCCGGTTGTTGGGCGCTGGCCTGAGTGTCTGCTGTTTGCGGTGCCTCAGGCCTGTCCGGACTGCCCACAGTGACTGGGCTCTCCTCCACTTGATTCCGGTGTTCGGTCACCTGTGGTGAAGTAAACTCTACGTCGTGTTCTTCCTCTGCTTCTTCTATGGGGTTGCTGAACCTCCTTTTAGTTTGATCCACGTGTTTGCGGCAGATTTGTCCATTGGTATGTTTAACTACCAAAACCCTATTCCCCTCTTTGGCAATCACAGTGCCTGCAAGCCATTTGGGCCCTGCAACGTAATAAAGGACAAAAACAGGGTAATTGACATCAATACATCATGCCCTCGCATTCCTGTCATGGTAGTCACATTGTGACTGACGCCTGCTCTCAACAATTTCTTTCATAGCAGGGTGTATAAGGGATAACCTGGTTTTGAGCGTCCTTTTCATTAGCAGCTCTGCGGGTGGAACCCCTGTGAGCGAGTGTGGTCGGGATCTATTGGCCAACAGGAGGCGTGATAAGCGGCTTTGTAGGAAACCCCCTTGGATTCTGAGCATCCCCTGTTTGATTATCTGCACTGCTCGTTCCGCCTAGCTGTTTGAGGCCGGCTTGAACGGTACCGTTCTGACATGGTTGATTCCATTGCCTGCCATGAAGTCCTGGAATTCAGTGCTTGTGAAGCACGGGCCATTGTCACTGACCCAAACATCCGGTAGACCATGGGCGGCGAACATTGATGGTAGACTTTCTACCGTGGCAAAGGATGTGCTTGAATTTAAAATGGCACACTCAATCCATTTGGAGTAGGCATCCACCACAACCAAAAGCATTTTTCCCATGAATGGACCTGCGTAGTCCATATGGATAGGTGACCATGGCTTGGCGGGCCAGGACCAGGGGCTAAGGGGGGCTCCCTGGGTGCGTTGCCCAGCTGAGCACATGTGTTGCACCTGCGAACACAAAGTTCCAGGTTTGCATCTATTCCTGGCCACCAAACATGTGACCTGGCAATTGCTTTCATCATATCCCCGGGTGCTCATTGTGAAGTTCTCTGATGAACACCTCTCTGCCCATCTGGGGCATGACTACTCGGTTTCCTCACAGTAGGCAATCGGCCTGAATCGAGAGTTCATCCTTGCGCCTATGAAACTGTTTAAATTTCTCAGGGCTTGCCCCGTACGTGACTGCCCAGTCCCCATTCAGGACACATTTCTTAACTAAAGACAGTAGCGGGTATTTATTTGTCCAGACTTTAATCTGACGGGCTGTCACAGGTGAGCCTTCGCTTTCGAAAGCTTCAACAGCCAAAACCATCTCAGCATCATGCTCAGCTGCCCCCTCAGTGGTGGCTAGTGGGAGCCTGCTGAGTGCATCGGCACAATTTTCAGTGCCCGGTCTGTGCCGAATTGTGTAGTCATAGGCGGCTAACGTGAGTGCCCACCTCTATATGCGGGCTGATGTATTCGCATTTATGGCCTTGTTGTCAGCCAAAAGGGACTTTAGGGGTTTGTGATCTGACTGCAGTTCAAATTTCCTGCCAAACAGGTACTGGTGCATTTTTTTTACTGCATATACACATGCTGGCGCCTCCTTTTCTACCATCCCATAGCTCCTTTCTGCCTGGGACAGACTTCTGGAGGCATAAGCTACCGGCTGTAACTGACCATTGGCATTCACATGCTGCAACACACATCCGACCCCATAGGACGACGCATCGCACGTTAAAACAAGTTTCTTACACAGGTCATATAATGTTAACAGTTTGTTAGAGCACGCAATTTGTTATGCTCCATCAAAAGCCATTTCCTGGCTGTCCCCCCAGACCCAATTGCGACCTTTGCATAGGAGCACGTGTAGCGGCTCTAACAGCGTGCTCAATTTGGGAAGAAAGTTACCAAAATAGTTCAGGAGCCCCAGGAACGAACGCAGCTCCGTCGTGTTACGGGGTCTGGGTGCTCTCTGGATCACTTCCGTTTTGGACGCAGTAGGGCTGATCCCGTCTGCTGCTACCCTCATCCCCAGGAATTCTACCTCTGGAGCTAGGAAGACGCATTTCACCTTTTTCAGTCGCAGCCCTACCCGGTCCAGTCTGCGTAGCACCTCCTCCAGGTTGTGGAGGTGTTCTTCAGTATCGTAACCCGCAATGAGGATGTCGTCTTGAAAAACCACCGTCCTTGGAATTGACTTGAGGAGGCTTTCCATATTTCGCTGAAAGATTGCGGCGGCTGAACGAATCCCGAACGGACATCTGTTAGACTCAAACAACCCCTTGTGTGTCGTGATGGTGGTCAGCTTCTTTGACTCACTCGCCAGCTCCTGGGTCATGTAAGCTGAGGTCAGGTCCAATTTTGAAAAAAGTTTGCCACCGGATAGCGTCGCAAAGAGGTCCTCCGCTCTCGGTAGCGGGTACTGGTCTTGGAGTGACACCCGATTGATGGTGGCTTTGTAATCGCCACATATCCTGATCGACCCATCCGCCTTGAGCACCAGCACGATCGGGCTCGCCCAGTCACTGAATTAGACTGGCGAGATGATGCCTTCCCTCAGCAGGCGGTCCAATTCGCATTCTATCTTTTCCCGCATCACGTACGGCACCGTTCTGGCCTTGTGGTGTACTGGCCTGGCATCGGGTTTATGTGAATCACTACCTTGGCCCCCATGAAAGTGCCGATGCCAGGTTGAAATAATGAGTCAAATTTGTCCAGGACTTGTGAGCATGATACTCACTCCACAGAGGAAATTGCATTGACATCGCCCCATTTCCAGTTCATGACAGCAAGCTAACTCCTTCCCAGTAGTGCGGGACCATCCCCTGGAACAATCCAGAGTGGCAACCTGTTCTCCGAATCTTTTGGGTCACGACTACCGTGACACTGCCTAGCACCGGAATGATCACCTTTGTATATGTCCGTAGCTGTGCGTCAATCGGCGATAATTTTGGCCTCCTGGCCTTGGACACCCACAACCTTTCGAACTGTTTGATATTCATCAGGGACTGGCTGGCCCCCTTGTCTAGCTCCATTAATATTGGGATGCCATTGAGGAGCACTTTCATCATTATCGGTGGCGTCCTGGTATATGAACTGTATACGTGCTCCACGTGAACTCGCTGAACTTCAGCTTCCAGCAATTTCCCCCAGTATTCATTTGGCCTTGTAGGGCTTACATCGCTCCTCCTCGTACATCAACCTGGCTGCATGCTTCCTGCACCTACAGACCAAGTGACTGCTGATGTTGCAGTTTCTGCAGGTGTATTGCTGATACCTGCAAGCTCTGGCTGGGTGTTTGCCTCCACACCTCCAGCATGAGCTGGAGGCCCCGTTGTTGGAAACAAAAGGTCCATTACCAGTCGATCGTCTCTGACTGTCTCTGTAACTGTCCTTAAGCGCACCATAAACAGGTGTTGATGGTCCCATTACTGGCCGCATTGTTCCTTGCGATAGCGTGAATCGCCGTTCAGCTCGCCATTGTCTCTGTTGAATTCCTCCTTTGGGTTTGACTACATGCTGGGGCATGTCCGATTGCCCTTGTTTGCCTAGAGAACTGTGTGCCACGTTAACAATGTTGATTCCCTGTCCATTTGCCACATTGGAGCCAAGATTTTTGTCATACATCATTCTGGTCTCTTCCTCCCCTGAGATAAATGTCTGGGCTATCAGAGCCGCCGCTTCCAAGGTCAAGTCTTTGGTCTCAATCAGTTTCCTGAAAAACCCGGCGTGCCCGATGCCCTCAATAAAAAAATGTCTCACAGCATCTCCGCTCTGCATGCATCTGGGAACTTACATAGGCTCACCAGTCGCCGGAGATCTGCCACGAAGTCTGGAACGCTTTGCCCTTCTCGCCGCCGGTGCGTGTAAAACCGGTGTCTCGCATGTGCGTGCTGCTCTAAGGTTTAAGGTGTTCCCTGATCAACTTACTGAGCTCTTCGAACGTCTTGTCCGCCGGCTTCTCTGGCGCTAGAAGGTCCTTCATCAGGGAGTACATTCTGGATCCACAAACCGTCAGGAGATGCACCCTGCGTTTGTCGGCTGAATCCTGTCCCAACCATTCCTTAGTGACAAAACTTTGCTGTTTTCTCTCAATAAAGTCATCCCAATCATCACCAACACAGTACCTCTCTTCTGTGCTGCTAGTGGCCATGCTCGTGTGGTTTAAATCCCAGTTTCTCATCGCCAATGATATGTCCTTACTCTACAGTATAGATGCACACGAGGCCCTTGAGAGAACGTCATTCTGTCACCAGTTACCTTTATTCCCATGACCTCAAGTGATGAAGATAGGTGGAGCTTCCTCTTTTATACCTGAAGGTCCAGGTTAGGAGTGCCTCCCAAAAGTTCACCCCTTGTGGTCAATGTTCTCAAGGGGTACAACTTAGGTCAGCTTATACATGGGTTACAATGATAGTTGAATACATGACAATGCCAACCATTCCAGTGGCCTAATTTTGTTTTCTGTAACCAATGTTAGCAGTAAGCTAACTCTCCAATGGGACCTATTTTCACATGGGCTGATTGCCCCAGTGTAAGGTGGGTGGTGCACAGTTCACATGTGCCTGATTTGAACCGCGCTGAACCAGGCTGTATTTTTTTGGTGGGGCGGTTTAGCACATTTGCTTAATGTCGGAGTTCTAGGTCGGCTACAGCTTGCGATCCAACGCTTATTGAGCAAGGGCGAATGGAGAGATTTATTGCCCCAGTGGAGAAAAATGCCCTTTTTATTACGTTCAAATGTCCCTTGGGCATTCATGCAAGGAGAGATTGCTACAATCTTAGCAGGGGACGTTAAGATCAAAAAATAAAGAGACCGGTAATTGAAGTAAAATGTGAATAAGAACTAAAAAGTTAGGGCTAGAAATTGATCAGCCTCCTGCCGGGTTTTTCGCCGGTATTTCGTCGTTTTGGCCTGAAAGCGGATTGGTGTGAAATTCATTGCAGTCTTCCACCGGCGGTTTCGAAATACCGCTGGGGAGTGGATCGCCGGCGTGCAATGCTGGGAAAACCGCTCCCGCCTGAATTTGGTGGGGCAGGTGATCAGCCTTTTTGATGGACGGTAGGTATGAAACCCTGCAAAAAAAAAAGGTAAATGAACATTTTTTTAAATAATTCTTTTGCAGCGATGCAGTGGAAAAGGGTCCTGTGAATGTTTTCTGATGTTTTATTTTTTTATTTTTTGAAAAAATATTTTGCCTGTTTTCCCCCCTCCCTAGACTCTAGCCTGGGACTTAATTTGGCCAACACCACCGAGAATCTACGTGCAACTCCCATTTTTCCCGCAGGGCGTTATTTTTCTCCTATTTTTTGATCAATTTTCCTCCGACGTTAATTGCAGAATCTTAGCGGTTTTTTGGGCCATAAGCGGGCGGGGGTGGCTTTTAATCAATTTCTAGCCCTTGGTCTTGTGTCTCGACATTTCTCACACAAGGCAGGAATACTGTTGCAGCTCTTAACGGTCTGCAGCAGCTTAAAGGGGCGAGAGCATTTCTTTTTGAATAGTAGTTGCTGATACTGTAGCAACAGCCGAAGAAAATGTCTGAGAGCAGTACTGGCAACAGCAGAGCACCCATCTTCGAGGAGGAATCGATCGAAATCTGACTGCAGCAAATGCACCAGAGGAAGGACCTCCTATTTCATAAGAACATAAGAAATAGGAGCAGGAGTAGGCCATACGACCCCTCGAGCCTGCTTGCCATTTAATACGATCATGGCTGATCTGATCATGGACTCGGGTCCACTTCCCTGCCCGCTCCCCATAACCCCTTATTCCCTTATCGGTTAAGAAACTGTCTATCTGTGTCTTAAATTTATTCAATAACCCAGCTTCCACAGCTCTCTGAGGCAGCGAATTCCAGAGATTTATAACCCTCTGAGAGAAGAAATTCCTCCTTATCTCAGTATTAAGTGGGCAGCTCCTTATTCTAAGATTATGCCCCCTAATTCTAGTCTCCCTTATCAGTCGAAATATTCTCTCTGTATCCACCTTGTCAAACCCCCTCATAATCTTATATGGTTCGATAAGATCACCTCTCAGCCTTCTGAATTCCAATGAGTAGAGGCTCAACCTACTCAAATGTTGCTAATAAGTTTCTCATGATAGCCCTCAGGTGAGCTGAAGGGCAGGCCAGCAAGATTGGTCGGAAGTGACTAATCAAATGAATGCCAGCACTATAGGGCTTCGAGCTCAGTACCATAACCACAACACTATGCTCAGAAGACAGATTTAGTTGGGCTGAATTCTTGATGGTGCAAATTGTGTTGCTCTCTTGGAAGAAGGGGTCGCACTGGGTGAAATGACTCTTTCTTATTTCGTACTTCCTCATCCAGGCTGGTTTGATCGTGGAAGGCCAGCACAATATTTTGTATTTATACAGGGGTACATGTCATCTGATGAGCAATTTTGTGCTTGTGAGGTCATGTTTACCAAGCTAGTAAATTGAAGGGGGTTCAGTCAAAGTGATTTTTTTTAATGGGCAGTGCTTGCGTGAATTGCATCTATTTTTGCTCACAATAATATCTCTCCCGTAAATAATCTTCTAATCATCACACAAGGCAGGAGTACTGTCACAGATAAGAAGGAAAAAGAAATGCAAAGCTGGAATAAAATCAGACAAATGTTGGAGATATATAAGATATTGGTGAGGCCACACCTAGAATACTGCGTGCAGTTTTGGTTTCCATATTTACAAAAGGATATACTTGCTTTGAGGCAGTTCAGAGAAGGTTCACTAGGTTGATTCCGGGGATGAGAGGGTTGACTTATGAGGAAAGGTTGAGTAGGTTGGGCCTCTACTCATTGGAATTCAGAAGAATGAGAGGTGATCTTATCGAAATGGATAAGATTATGAGGGGGCTTGACAAGGTGGATGCAGAGAGGATGTTTCCACTGATGGGGGAGACTAGAACTAGAGGGCACGATCTTAGAATAAGGGACTGACCATTTAAAACTGAGATGAGGAGAAATTTCTTCTCTCAGAGGGTTGTAAATCTGTGGAATTCGCTGCCTCAGAGAGCTGTGGAAGCTGGGACATTGAATAAATTTAAGACAGAAATAGACAGTTTCTTAAATGATAAGGGGATAAGGGGTTATGGGGAATGGGCGGGGAAGTGGAGCTGAGTCCATGATCAGATCAGCCATGATCTTATTGAATGGTGGAGCAGGCTCGAGGGGCCAAATGGCCTACTCCTGTTCCTATTTCTTATGTTCTTATAACGTTTGGGTCCAAAGAAAGGGAAAAGATTGGGTAATATTTATGTCTGAGGCTTCCACACCTTTTTGATGAGCCCCCACCACTCTCGGAGACTCTGATTCCATTCACGTCTCTTTCTCCTTTTTCTAAGAAAAACAGTTTTGTAGTCCACAGCACAATGGTGGACTTCAATCTTATTGGTTTCAAAAACTGAGGGGAAAAAAAAAGTTGAAAAAATGTGAAAATGCTCACCCTGCCTCCAGTCATTTTGGGATTGTGTGCCTTAAATAGCTTCAATAATCTCTACTTTCATGCAGCAGCCAGGAGATGCCTTTTACTTTAATTGAAGCAACCTTGCATAGCCACAGAAGGTGCATTACGGGAACATAGTAACAGGAAAAGGCCATTTGGCCTTTCGAGCCTTCTCTGCCATTCAGTTAGATCATGGCTGATCTGTACCTCAACTCCGTCTACCCTCCTTTGTTTCATATCCCTTGATCCCCTTTCCCGACAAAATTCTATTGGTCTCAGTCTTAAAAATGTCTATTGTCCCAGCATCCTCAGCCTTTTGGTGGTGGTGGCGGGGGGCAGGGGGAGAGAGTTCCAGATTTCTACCATCCTTTACATGATTCCGCTCTAATCTTAAGATTAATGCCCTCTTGTTCTGGATTCCCCCAGCAGTTTTACTGTATCTAATCTATCAAATCCCTTTTATCATTTTAAACACCTCAATTCTATTACCTCAGCCTTCAAAACGCATGGGAATACACATCAAGTTTATGGAACCTCGCCTCATAATTTAACCTTTTTTAAGTATCAATTTGTACTGTAACCCTCCAGGACCAATGCATCTTTCTTGAGGTGCAGTGCCCAAAAGCCCAGATGGAGTCTGACCAGGGTTCTGTACAACTGTAGCATCACTTCTTCACTTTTGAATTCCAACCTCCTTAAGATAAAGGCCAACATTCCATTAGCCTTTTTGATTACTTTTTTACCTGTCCACGAGCCTTTACTGATTTGTGCACATGGACACCTAACTGCCTTTGCTCCTTCACAGCTTCTCATCTCCCACCATTCAGAAAATATTCTGATTTGTCTTTCTCCAATCCAAAGTTGATGACATAAGAGCATTAGAAATAGGAGCAGGAATAGCTCATTTGGCCCCTCGAGCCTGCTCCACCATTCAATAAGATCATGGTTGATCTGATCTTGGCCTCAACTCCACTACCCTGCCCGCTCCCCATAACCCTTGACTGCCCCACTTCGCACTCCCCCCACATTGAATTCCATTGACCGTAATTTCGCCCTTCACCGAGTCTGTCTATGTTGATTTGTAACTTCCTGCTCACAAGGTTACCTCCAATTTTATATGCTCTTGTTTTTGCTAATATTCGCTTGTGCGGAACTTCATCAAATGCCTTCTGGAAGTCCATATGGACCACTTCCATAGACACGCCCTTATCCAACATGTTGGTGACTTCAAAAAGTTCAACTAGATTAGTCAGACATGCCCTACCCTTCAGCAATCCATGCTGACTCTCACTGACCTGCTCACACTTGCCCAAGTGCTCAGTCACTCAGTCCCTGATGATCAGTTCCAGTAACTTCCCACAATTGAGGTTAAACGGACTGGTCAGTACTTAGCTGGATTCTCCCTGCATTCCTTCTTAAACACGCAATGGAATGACATTTGCAATTCTCCAATCCAAAGGCACAATTCCTGAACCTAGAAAACTTTGGAAAATTATGATGATTGAATCTGCAATTTCCCTATCTGTTTGGAAAAGAATCAGGGCCTGGAGATTTTTCTATCTTAACTCATTTATGTTTTTCATTATCAGTCTTTTTACTTGTATTACATCCACTGAGTTCTACCCTATGTAAGCTAGAGGTGATCTAAAACTTGGCTGCCCGTGTCCGAACTAACACCAAGTCCCACTCACCCATCACCCCTGTGCTCGCTGACCTACTTTGGCTTCTGGTTAAGCAATGCCTCGACTTCAAAATACTCATCCTTATTTTCAAATCTCTCCATGGCCTCGTCCCTCCCTATCTCTGTAATCTCCTCCAGCCCCACAACCCCCCGCCCCCCCCCCCCCCCCCAAGACTGCACTCCACTAATTCTGCCCTCCTGAGCATCCCTGATTATAATCGATCAACCATTGGTGACCATGCCTTCTATTGCCTCGGCCCCAAGCTCTGGAACTCCCTGCCTAAACCTCTCCGTTTCTCTTTCCTCCTTCAAGACGCTCCTTAAAACCTACCTCTTTGACCAAGCCTTTGGTCATCTGCGCCCATTTCTACTCGGTGTCAAATTTTTATTGCATAACATTCCTGTGAAGCGCCTTGAGACCTTTCATTGCGATAAATACAAATTGTTGTTGAGTTCCCCCCCCCACCCCATATCCCCTGCACCCCGGACTTATTTTTAGGTTCCCTTGTACTGTCAGCAGTGATCTCCGCACAGAAGGGGATGTTTGAATCCCCGCTGATTTTTAGAAGTGGACATTGGACTGATCAGAGCTGCTTTCTTGTGCACCAAGTGATCGATTACAATGTGCCGCAATCAGCTCCGAGGTCCAGTGTCCACCTCTAGAAATAAGCAGATATTCATGCACCCACACTGAGCTGCGATCGGCCCGTAAAGCACCTCCTTTAGCAATGTGAGTCTGCAACGGTGGCTCTCCTTGATCAGCCCATCCTCCTAGCATCCCCTTGATAACCCCAGTTGGGAACCTCTGGTTTAAGGTTATGGATGCTTTGACTAAACAAAGAACGGAGGGAGAAAGAACATGCATATGAATGTTTATGTTTATCTGCTAGCGCAAAGCAACTGCTAATGAAAGACAGAAAGACTTGGATTTATATAGCGCCTTTCACATCCACTGGAAATCTCAAAGCGTTTTACAGCCAATGAAGTACTTTTAGAGTGTAGTCACTGTTAATGTGGGAAACGTGCCTGTCAATATGCGCACTGCAAGCTCCCACAAACAACAATGCGATGATGATCAGATAATCAGTTTTCTTGTTATGTTGATTGAGGGATAAATATTGGCCAGGGCACCGGGCATAACTCCCCTACTTGCCATCGAAATAGTGCCATGGGATCTTTTACGTCCACCTGAGAGAGCAGACGGGCCTCGGTTTAACGTCTCATCCGAAAGATGGCACCTCCGACAGTGCAGCACTCCCTCAGCACTGCACTGGAGTGTCAGCCTAGATTTTGTGACTTGAACCCACAACCTTGAGACTCAGAGGTGAGAGTGCTACCCACTGGGCCACGGCTGACAGTAATGGGTTTAAAAGCCTGCAGACGTAACAAATCCATTTACTTTGTACTAGTAGGGGTAGAACTTCAGGTGGGGTTCCCCGACCTCTGCCATAATTTCAGAAAAAAACCCTGGTGAAATGGGGTAAACAGCCATTTATATAATTTCATCGAGGTTTCCTCTGATCTAAAGTTTCGGTGATCAATCGGGAGATCCCCACCGTGGAAACTTAATGGCAGTAGTTAGCGTATGTGAAGGGTCTCTCTCCAAAACAGTAACCTATCTCTTCTTTATTCAGATGCTATTGATCTATTACTTTTACATTTTGTTTTAACATTAACAAAAACTTGTATTTGCATAGTGCCTTTAATGTAGTAAAATGTCCCAAGGCGCTTCCCAGGAACGTTCTCAAGCAAAATTTGACACCAAGCCACGTAAGATATTTGAGCAGATGAACAAAAGCTTGGTCAAAGAGGTAGGTATAAGGAGCGCCTTAAAGGAGGAGAGAGACGTGAAGAGGAGGAGAGATTTAGGGAAAGGGTTCCAAAGCTTAGGGCCTTGACAGCTGAAGGCACGGCCGCCAATGGTTGAGCGATTAAAACCAGGGGTATGCAGGGGGCTTTTTATTCACTGGTTTAGTTTGGATTGGGAAAGACTGGTACCGCGAGCCTGCTCTGTAATTTTATGCTGCTGAATCATACTCCCTTATCTTGGTTAAAACAAACCCTGACAGACTGGATTTATTTCCCTGAGCAGACGGATCAATAACATGGGGCATAGATTTAAAGTAGTTGGTAGAAGGATTAGAGGGAGATGAGGAAACATTGCTTCACCCAGAGGGCAGTGGGAGTCTGGAACTTGCTGCCTGAAAGGGTGGTAGAGGCAGAAACCCTCACCACATTTACAAAGTACTCGAATGTGCACTTAAAGAGCCGTCATCTACAGGGCTACGGACCTGGAAAGTGGGATTCGGCTGGGTAGCTATTTTTCGCTCAGGGAAATAAATCCTTCCTATCCACTCTATCTAGGCCCCTCATAATTTTATACACCTCAATTAAATCTCCCCTCAGCCTCCTCTCCTCTAAGGAAAACAACCCTAGCCTATCCAATCTTTCCTCATAGCTAAAGTAAAATGTCCCAAGGTGTGAGACAGAGAGTTTAAGGTTCACTGTCTGTACTTCCCTCCCCATTTTACATGCAACCTGGACTGTCATAGCATCCTAAAGGCACTTTTATAGATCACATATGTAGGTGACATACATGAACCAACTCCCTTAAACCAGCAGCAGACTCACAGACCCGGTCTGTCAGGGTTTGTTTTAACCAAGGTAAGGGAGTATGGACACGATGGGCCAAATGGCCTCCTTCTGTGTGGTGATTTTCTATGATTCTGTGACTACGTTAAAGGTGCTACTTAAATGCAAGTTGCTGTTGTCGTTGTCTTGATAGATAAAAGTAAAACTTCCGGATGTAGTTGGCACCTCACCTGCCATTGCCACGGCGCCAACAAGCCCACCCCTGTGTCGTGCCAAGCAGCAATGCGGCAGGTGATGTGACTTCCAGCATTAATCTGGGAGCATAGCGCTCCTCGACTGCCCTCCTAAAACCCAAGCTAAAAGGTTCTTAGACAATCTTCTGCCTGCTGACCTAATGCCCTGTGCGGTGCAGTAATCTGTTTCGTCTTGTTGTGTCAACATTAATAATCATTAATAAAATTATGTCGTCTTTAAACTTCTAAGCAAAGGTTTTGATGGGAATACCTCCAAGGACAGGTGGCTTGGGGATGGTGATGGGAAAGCAACATTTTTAAATTCCCAAACCTGACCAAAACATGCCTCCAACCTGCCCACTTCCGGTTCCATCGGAAGTGGGTTCGGGTCCAACTCGCTCTCAGGAAGTAGATCAGTCACTAAAGTCTTTTAAAGAGGCTGAGTGCCTTCAATTTAGCAGAAGTTTTATTTTTATCTCATGGAGGCCGGGATTCCTGTGCCTCGAGAATCCCGGCAGGCGGAAGGCAGCGAGGAGGGTCGGATCCATGAGGTAAATTATTTTATTGCACTGATTGTGGGCCAGGAGAAGCAGGAGTGTTTCCTCCAGCTGTGGCTCAGTGGTAGTATGCTCGCCTCTGAGTCAGAAGGTCATGGGTTCGAGTCCCACTCCAGGGACTTGAGCACAAAAATCTAGGCTGACACTCCCAGTGCAGTGCTGAGGGAGTGCTGCACTGTTGGAGGAGCTGTCTTTCAGGATGAGATGTTGAACTGACCTGTCTGCTCTGTCAAGTGGATGTAAAAGATCCCATGGCACTATTTTGAAGAAGAGCAGGGGAGTTATCCCTGATGTCCTGGCCAAGATCAATATAGCAAAGGGATTATCTGGTCATTATCACATTGCCGTTTGTGGGAGCTTACTTTGCGCAAATTGGCTGCCCTGTTTCCTACATTACAACAGTGACTACACACCAAAAGTACTTTCTTGGCTGTAAAGTGCTTTGAGACACCTGGTGATCATGAAAGGCGCTATATAAATGCAAGTTTTTCTTTTTTCCAGGCCCAATGAGGTTACCTCTATGTGATCGGATTTGCCTGACATCTGCTCCCTGGTTGCTTTCCTGCCCCAACATGCATCCATCCTGTCAATCTGTCGGGCAGGAAACCTGCTGAAAAAATCTAAAAGACGTCCTGCGGTTAACAACTGCAGGAGGTCTGTACGAAAATCGTCCCCCTCCCCCTGCTCTCTTCCCAAACTCGAGTAAACAGCGGGGCCTTGCTTTCCAATGATTTTCACAATAGAAAGAATGATCCATACAGCATGGCTTTTACAAAGGAGCGTCAATGTCTGGAATCAAACACATCATGTTGTCAAATGGCACTTAAACAACCATTTTTTAATCTGAGCACTGAGAATATCTTGAGCCATTCCACCCATACATACTTGAGACATTGCTGAGATGACTAGGCTGTGCAAACATTCCCCTTTTTGGCTTTGGAAAGAATATGGGCGTTAGGGTAGGAGGCCTCAGTTACATTCTGGTGAAGTTCACTCCGAGGACGAGAGAATGTTTGTGGTTCACAGCTCTTGCACATTATAAAACTATTGAGGCAACATTTATCGACCAGCTCCTTTTAACAAAATGCTATCCTCATTCCAGCAGTGCAATGCATTTTAAGAAGCTGTTTTTGAAGTTGGCGAGTATGTTTGTGTGCAATCGGTCTGTGACGTTAAAGTGTGTGTACATCAGACTGTTGAAAGCTTGTTGGAAGTTTGTTTGGATGTTGAGGGGGAGGGGGAGGGGGAGGAGGCTGGGTATGGGGGGAAAGGAAGGAAAGTACTGCAGCTCTGGATTTTGATCAGCTACATTCCCGCGTTCGATGGTGAAATCACTGCTTTCAGATCTTCATCTAGTTGAAGGGCGAAGTTAATTGACAGACATTTTTGGATTCTTGCCAGTGCTGTTGCTAGACTATATTTTTTTTGGACATGGGAAAATACCATTAACGTTCAGTTAAGGAGGGGAAACAAAATTTCCATATGCTTAAATTGGCAGAGATAGTTTAAAAAAAGGTTTCACATTCTACCCTATGTAAATTAGCGCTGATCCAAAACTCGGCAGCCCGTGTCCCAACTCGCACCAAGTCCTGCTCATCCATCACCCCTGTGCTCGCTGACCTACATTGGCTCCCAGTTAAGCTATGCCTCGATTTCACAATTCTCATCCTTATTTTGAAATCCCTCCATGGCCTCGCCCCTTCCTATCTCTGTAATCTCCTTCAGCCCCACAACCCCTGAGATGTCCGCGACCCTCTAATTCTGCCCTCTTGAGCATCCCTGATTATAATCGCTCAACCATTGGTGACCATGCCTTCTGTTGTCAAGGCCCCAAGCTCTGGAACTCCCTGCCTAAACCTCTCCGCCTCTCTACCTCTCTTTCCTCCTTCAAGATGCTCCTTAAAACAAGCTTTTGGTCACCTGCGCTAATTTCTACTTATGTGGCTCGGTGTCAAATGTTTAAATCTCATAATTTAAAGCGCATTGGGATGTTTCACTACGTTAAATGTGCTAAATAAATACAAGTTGTTGTTGTTGTAGAAAGGATATGGTCCCCTAAGGAAGCCATCAGGTTTTTTTGACCTGAAGCAGGGTATAATTGCTGTTTCTAAGCTTTGGTAACTCAAATACCTTTCCCTCTTCCACCCCTGAAGACATCAGCTCCTTTTAGTTGGGCTCCTGGGACCTCGGTCAAGTAGGAGAGGAAAGGGGCACTACTGTCGAGAACAATCTTGTCCTTGATTGGCATCTCCCCACGTGCACTTCATTTTGAATAGTGAGCACGAGCTCCATTTCTTCATTCCTTCCCCAACTTCTTCCCCTTGAAGCTAATTCAGACTGGAAATCAAACTAAAGACCGCCCTAGTGTTTATGGCTCAGTTATTCATGCTCAAACCTCAATGAGCTGAAATAAATGTTTTTACTAGAAATTTTAGGTTCCATAGTCATGATAAAATAAATGTGTAATCTGTAGAGTTCTTTCATGATAAGCCTGTTTTTTTTCCCCATAAAGGAATATGTCTCAAAGCACTTTACAGCCGATGAAGTACTTTTTGAAGTGTAGTCACTGCTGTAATGTAGGAAATGCAGCAGCCAATTTGCACACAGCAAGCTCCCACAAACAGCAATGTGATGATGACCAGACAATCTGTTTTAGTGATGCTGGTTGAGGGATAAATATTGGCCAGGACACCGGGGATAACTCCCCTGCTCTTCTTGGAAATAGTGTTGTGGGATCAGTTACGTCCACCCGAGAGAGCAGACGGGGCCTCGGGTTAATGTCTCATCCGAAAGACGGCACCTCTGACAGTGCAGCACTCCCTCAGCACCGTGCTGGAGTGTCAGCCTAGATATTTGTGCTCAGGTCTTTGAAGTGGAACTTGAACCCATAACCTTCTGACTCGGGCAAGAGAGCTCCCCACTGAGCCACGGCATGATTGATTGGAAACAATTACTTGGCCTAGTCCAGACATGTAGCTATCCATTTGTGTTGTACAGAAATCACAACTTCAGGTAAACTCCTGACTTTCTTGTGAACCAATGCCCTGTCTGGGTTTCAGGGCAAGGTGGGCATTTCTCAAACCAATGTTGAATTTTCCTCTGGGCTATTTAAATCCAAGTTATTGTCCAGTTTTCAGAAATGCCCTCTGCCCTGTGGTTTCTTCCCACCCCACCTCCAGACGAAAGGAAGTTGCCATCTGCGTGTCAATTTTGGAATTGGGGTAGGTGTGTGAAGTAAGAATGTTTGCCACATGTTCACTATTGTCAGTAAAAGGTGCTTTCAGTTCAGTTACTGGAGTAACAAAGGACACTGTACAGACAGGTTGGGCTGTCTGGATTGTTTGAAATAAATCATGCTACGAAAGGCTCCGTGTCATCAATGAGGTAATGACGGAGATAAGCTGGAAAGCACCAGCTTGAGATCAGCAGGGGGCGTGATTACAACACCTCTAAACAGGAATCCTCGAGCCCTGGCAATTCAGCCCTTGAAACCCAGGTATTGGTCCTATCTCAGCCAATGTTTCCGACTCACTAGCTTGTCCACTTGAATTTTCTGGGTCTGTCGGGTTGGTAAGGGTTGTTGCCTCATGATCGATGAATCAAAAGACCCAAGATCTGTCAGTGTCAGCAGCTTGTGAGCGATGCGAATTAATGTGAATGTGGATTTAATGCTCCTTTACAACAGGAGTGCATTTCTGCAAGTGGTCTGTGCCCCTGATTTTGGCGAGGCTTCCTACTGGTAGTGCGAAATCAGAATTACTGTCAGAAAGTGTTTCCTGAGAAAATATGAACATAAGAATTCGGAGCAGGAGTAGGCCATTTGGCCTCTCGAGCCTGCCCCGCCATTCAATATGATCACAGCTGATCTTCTACCTCAACTCCACTTCCCTGCACTATCCCCATATCCCTTGATTCCCTTAATATCCAAAAATCTATTGATCTCTGACTTGAATATACTCAACGACTGAGCTTCCAAAACCATCTGTGTTAGAGAATTCCAAAGATTCACCACCCTCTGAGTGAAGAAATTTATCCTCATCTCAGTCCTAAATGGCCGACCCCTTATTCTGAGACTGTGAACCCTGGTTCTAGACTCCCCAGCCAGGGGAAACATCCTCCCTGCATCTACCCTGTCAAGTTCTGTAAGAAATTTATATGTTTCAATAAGATCACCTCTCATTCTTCTAAACTCTAGAGAATATTGTTCATCCAAAACTTAGCAGCCCATGTACTAACCCGCAGGTAGTCAAGATCACCCATCACCCCTGTGCTTTCTGACCTACATTGGCTCCCGGTTAAACAACGCCTCGATTTCAAAATTCTCACCCTTGTTTACAAATCACTCCATGGACTTGCCCCTCCCTATCTCTGTAATCTTTTTCAGCCTCACAATCCCACAAAATGTCTGCACTCCTGAAATTCTGGCCTCTTGAACATCCCTCATTATAACTGCTCAACCATAGGTGGCCATGCCTTCAGCTGCCTGGGTCCTAAGCTCTGGAATTCAATCCCTAAACCTCTCTGCCTCTCTATCTCTCTTTCCTCCTTTTAAGACGCTCGTTAAAACCTACCTCTTTAAACAAGCTTTTGATCATCTGCCTTAATTACTTCTGTGGCTCAGTGTCAAATTTATCTGTTTGTCTGTAACACTGTTGTGAAGCGTCTTGGGACGTTTTACTACGTTAAAGGCGCTATATAAATAAAAGTTATTATTATTATTTTATAGGCCTAGTCTACTCAATCTCTTCTCATAAGACAATCCCCTCATCCCAGGAATCAGTCTGGTGAACCTTCATTACACTCCCTCAATGGCAGGCTTATGTTTCCTTAGGGAAGGAGACCAAAACTGTACACAATACTCCAGATGCGGTCTCACCAGGGCCCCATATAACTGCAGTAAGACATCTTTACTCTTGGGCTGTGTGGTTTGCCCCTTTGCAGCCCATGAAGAATAAAAGCTTGAGCGCCACTACTATATCGCTCATTGTCACCTGTGCTGAAAGGTCAAGTGGATGTGATCCGCAGACACTAGATAGGATTTTCTCTTGCGCAGCCAGCCTAGTGCCCTAAAAGAGGCGTGCAACGCTTCCCTTAGCGCCCCGCTCCAAACTCCGGAACTAGTGGATGAATTTTGCGGTGGCAGACGCAAACCATTTGCCGGTGCAAAATTTACCGCTTCGCCCGGGACACCACCCCCAACTGAGGCGCGACCGAATTTCTCCCCCAAGGTCTCGAAATGATAGGAGTGAATGAAAGTCTATGAACTCTGAGTTGCCAAGTTTCTGAAACAAGTTTCATTGACATGAGTGGCCAAGGTGGTCACTCGGTACTCTGTGTCCAAACAAATATATCCTAAGCAAATATTCGTGGTCATTTATTCATGCTTTTTGCAGCAAAGTTACTAAATTTAAAAATTGAGTTTAAAAATATAGCTGTGCATTGAAGCACCCTCATTACCAAGTTCAGGGATGTTTTTAAAAAGTACATCTGGTGTTGGGACAGTTCTGTAGAGATTGGGAGAACAAGCCTAAAATCAGGAGGAAGACTTTGAGTGTCTGCGTGAGGACAAATGTGTGCTGTCCCTCCATGGCCTCACCCCTTCCTATCTCTGTAACCTCCCCCAGCCCTCCACGTCCTCGAGATCTCTGCACTCCTCCAATATTGGCATCTTGCGCATCCTAAATTTTCATCGCTTTTAACCGTTGGTAGCCGAGCCGTCAGCTGCCAAGACCCTAAGCTCTGGAATTTCCTCCCTTAATCTCTCCTCCTTAAAACCTACCTCTTTGACCCAGCTTTTGGTCACATGTCCTGATGTCTCCTTCTCTGGCTCGGTGCCAAATGTCAATCAATCATGGCCCTTTGAAGCGCCTTCGGACGTTTTGCTATATTAAAGGCGCTATATAAATGCAAGTTGTTTTGTTCATTAACTTGAGAAACTTTAGCTTTTCAACCTGGAATGATGGCACATGAGTGGTGATCTTACTGAGGTATAGAAGATCGTTAAACTTTAAATTGTAAGTGTAAAGAAAGAAAGACTTGCATTTATACAGCGCTTTCACAACCACCGGATGTCTCAAAGCGTTTTACAGCCAATGAAGTATTCTTGGAGTGTAGTCACTGTTGTAATGTGAGAAATGCAGCAGCCAACTTGCGCCCAGCAAACTCCCACCAAAATAATGACCAGACTTTTTGTTATGTTGATTGAGGGATAAATATTGGCCTGGACACAAGGGATAATTCCCCTGATCTTCTTCGAAATAGTGACATGGGATCTTTTACATCCACTTGAGAGAGCAGATGGGGCCTCGGTTTAACAACTTAACTGAAAAATGGCACGTCTGACAGCGCAACACTTCCTCAGCGCTGCAGTGTCAACCTAGATTTTTGTGCTCACAACCCACAACCTTCTGACCCCAAGGCGAGTGTGTTACCCACTGAACCACAGCTGACAAAGGGAACTCAGACTCAAACTAATTAAAAAGGCAAATTTAGAACTGATACCAAGGAGTTATTCATCATGCAAAGAGTGATCTGTGCATGGAATGTACTCCTGGATGGAGCTGTGAAGATGAATGCCCGGGAAGGATTTAAGATGCACTGAGCGGTCTACTTCATCTGTAATTATCTTGTGAACTTTGGATGTTGTAGTGAAACTGTTTGCCAGCTACACGGCCCTGTAATTATTGTATGGGTGTACACACCTATTAGTTCAACAAATGGCAAAGGACTGTTATGTGGGTGGTTTGATAGTTACCACTACACAAAGTACATTGTTTTCCAATTGCTATACCTGCTGTTGATAGACCAGTGAATGAATTGGACTGAATCATCATTCTAGAAAGAACATGTTTGTTAAACGGGATACATTTCTTTTGAGTTTTGGCAGTGTGGTGCCCAGAATTGGACACAATATTCCAGTTGAGGCCGAACCAGTATTTTATAAAAGTTCACCATAAGTTCTTTGCTTTTTTAAGAGTACAAAAGCAAGGAAGTTCTAATGAACCTTTATGAAACATTGGTTCTGCCTCAACTGGAGTACTGTGTCCAAATCTGGGCACCGCACTTTAGGAATGATGTGAAGACCTTGGAGAGGATGCTGAAAAGATTTACAAGAATGGTTCCAGGGTTGAGGAACTTCAGTTATCTGGATAGGCTCGAGAAGCTGGGGTTGTTCTCTTTGGAGCAGAGAAGGTTGAGAGGAGATTTGCTAGAGGTTTTCAAAATCATGAGGTTTCTAGACAGAGTAGATAGAGAGAAACTGTTCCCATTGGCGGAAGGGTCGAGAACCAGAGGATACAGATTTACGGTGATTGGCAGAAGAACCAAAGGCGACATGAGGAAAAACCTTTTTATGCAGCGAGTGGTTAGGATCTGGAATGCACTGCCTGAAAGGGTGGTGAAGACAGACTCAATTGTGGATTTCAAAAGGGAATTTGTTAAGTACTTGAAGGAAAAAAAATTGCAGGGCTATGGGGAAAGGGTCGGGTAGTGGGACTAGCTGAAGAGCTCTTGCAGAGAGCCGACACGGGCTCGATGGGCCGAATGGCCTCCTTCTGTGCTGTAAGCATTCTATGATTCAATGATTCTAAGAGATGTGGGTGGAGGATGGGAGAAGGATGGAGATTATTTATTGAGATGAGAATGAACACAGTTCTGGATGGACAACACTAACATTTAACTCATTGTAATTCAGAAGAATGAGTGGTGATCTTATTGAAAGGGATAAGATTATGGGGGAGCTTGACAAGGTGGATGCAGAGAGGATGTTTCCACTGATGGGGGAGATTAGAACTAGAGGGCATGATGTTAGAATAAGGAGCCGCCCATTTAAAACAGAGATGAGGAGAAATTTCTTCTCTCAGAGGGTTGTAAATGTGTGGAATTCGCTGCCTCAGAGAGCTGTGGAAGCTGGGACATTGAATAAATTTAAGACAAAAATAGAGAGTTTCTTAAATGATAAGGGGATAAGAGGTTATGGGGAGCGGGCGGGGAAGTGGAGCTGAGTCCATGATCAGATCAGCCATGATCTTATTGAATGGCGGAGCAGGCTCGAGGGGCCTTATGGCCTACTCCTGTTCCTATTTATTATGTTCTTATGTTCTTAATGTAGAAAAATTTCCCTGTGATTTATGGATCCAGTGAAATGCCAAACTTAGAATAAAGTTTCATCCCAACACTGTGCTTCATCAAACATTTTTGCCCCCATCGATCCTGGTGCCCTGTGAGTGAGACTGCCAATTGAGCAATTTTGTTCTATGAAATCATGAGCAAATGCAACACTGTTCCAAACTCATTTCTCGTCCTACTTAGCTGTTGGAGGAGAAGCCATGCATTCCAAGTGAGAAAGGTAGCATTGTGGTTCTGTTACTGGATTAATGTTCTAGAGGTCCTGACAAATGAGATGCGAGTTCAAATCCCACCATGGCAGCTGGGGAGTTTAAGTTCAGTTTATTATATAAATCTGGAAATTAAAAAGCTAGTATCAGTAATGGTGACCATGCAACTACAGAATTAGTAATCCAGAGACCTGGAGTAATGATCTAGAGACACGAGTTCAAAGTCCACCACGGCAGTTTTGGAATTTAAATAAATATGGAAATAAAAAGCTAGTATTAGTAATGGTAATTGTAAAAATCTCAACTATTTCACTAATGTCAAGAAAATCTGTTGTCCTTACTTGTTCTGGCCTATATGTGACTGGAGATCCACAGCAGTGTGGGTGACTCTGTTTGATACAATGTTCTATCAAATTACTTGGCAGACACCTCACGGACTGCAGCGACTCTCCACCAAGGGCAATTGGAAATGGGCAATGAATGCTGGTTTGCCAACAACACCCACATCCAATGCATAAAGAAAAATAAATCCGTCACCTGGGCTGGATTCAATCCCACAAAGATTTTCTGGAGAACTTTGCTAAAAGCACCCTGCATCAATATCTAATCATTCTAAGCACCTCTTGTTGCATGAAGATGAATGGAATTGGTGGAATGCAAAGGAGTGTCCAAAAATGTGTGCTTGCTTGCTTACTTATCAGTGAGTGTGTTGGTGTGCCTGTGCTTTTCCATTCTGCATCCAGTGATGTCATCACAGTGATTCAACAGTGTGTATTAAGTGTGTCAGTGCTTAACTACATTTCTCCCCACCCCATCCTCCCCTAGCAGTTCACCCACCTCCTCCCTGAAAACACTCGCTTGCAAAAGAAAGAAAGACTTGCATCCTTTACATCCACTTGCAAGGGCAGTTCAGTTTAATGTTTCATCTGAAAGATGTCAGCCTCAGACAGTGCAGCACTGCATTGAAGTGTCAGCTGAGATTTTGTGCTCAAGTCTCTAGAGTGAGACTTGAACCCACAACCTTCTGACTCAGAAGTGAGGCTGCTACCCACTGAACCACAGCTGACACCTAACTTGCAATTTATGTTGGTCTTTTTCTGTCCTTCTCTTCCATTTTTTGCTGCCCTTTTTCCTTCAATTCATGTTGACACTCTTGCCTCCATCCCCAATTCTACTGATCTTCACCGTTACCTCATTCCTTCATCCCCAGTTCTCGTTGGTACTTGCCCCTCTCTCTTTTGCTTTTCGCTCCTCCATTTCATGCTGGCACTCCCCTTTCTTCCCCTTCCCCCTCTTTCAGATCACACTCGCACTTGCTTCATCATTCCTCCCCTCCAGTTCAGGTTGGAACCCTGCTCTCCACTCCTTTGCCACTGCTCCCAGTTCCTTTCTAATGTTGCTGTTGTTTTGTGCTGATCTTGTAAAACTATCGCAAGAACTTCTGCCACAGAATTCAACAGAGCCTCAAGCTCTAGAGCAGCAGCATCAGGTAAATGCTGGGAGCAGAGACGATTGTCGCATGTGGATATGGACACTGACTCCCAACTGCTAATTGTCTATGTAAATCATGGGCGCTTGGCATGCATGGGTAATGGTGTGCCCTTATTTTGTAATGAATGTGATACTCGTTTCAAATGGGGCAAAGTTAAAATTGGGCGCATTGTGGAGCTATGGAGAATGCAGTGGAAACATGGTGGTAATTTGAGGGCATATTTTGAATATATTTAAACTTTCCCAGGCCATGCACCAGCCATGAGCAAAAGGGCTAATGGATAGTCTACTCCTAGGTCCCCACTAATTTGGTTCCAAATTGACCACAGGGTGTAAGGGAATGTACGGCCGTGCCTTCAGCTGCCTGGGCCCTAAGCTCTGAATTACCTTCCGAAACCTCTCTACCACTCCATCTCTCTCTCTCCTCTATTAAGTTCCTCCTGAAAACATACCTTTTTGACCAAGCTTTTGATCATCTGTCCCGATGTCATCTCCTTCGGCTCGGTGTCAATTTTAGTCTGATTACGCTCCTGTGAAGTTCCTTGGGACGTTTTAACCATGTTTAAAGGCTCTATATAAATGCAAGTAGTTGTTGAGGTTGTTCCAAGGGTTTATCTTCTCGGCCTCTTGGCAGTTCTCCACAGCATCACTGTTATAAGCCAGGAGCCAATGGCATGGGTCCAGTGAACTCCTATCCAGTACTTGTGTTGACAAGTGCTAAATGTATTGAAATTCTGCGCTGTTTGTGCATGTTCCCTGCCCCCTCCCCTCTCGTCTGTGTAATCCAGTTGTTGGGTCCACAGTGTACAGCCTGTTAATATCCCTTTGGATTATTGAAACACTTCCTGGCACTTTTCCAAGCAAAGCAATTTATGCTTTACAGAATGCTCCAGACCATGTCCTTGGAATTCTGAGCTGGGGAGGGGTAACTGGTGTCGTGATTACAACAACCAGTATATAGACCTGCAGGTAGTTTATTGTTGCAGTTATCTGAGGTGTGATTGTGTGCGTGTCCTTTATTATTTAATAAATAAATATTAAAATACATTAAATGAAGTAACTTAAATTGTGGTCGGATATGAATTACCCATATTTTTTTCTGTCTGAGTATTCTCTAATCTCTTCTCTCACCTTCAAGAGAAAAATCGAGTTATGCCTCCTTACCCAGCTCAGATATCAGACTGGTGCTTCGCTTGTAGAATTGTGATGATACCACTCATGAGCCAATCACCAGATGCCTTTACAAGACCGTATCCTGGTGGTGCAGTGCTCTCTTCAAAGGGCTAAAGTGATGGGCGCAAGGGACTGGAAGCAGTTTGTTTCTTCTAGCTCACAAGTTTTGCACAAGAGTGTTTAACTGTGTAAATGGGAAAAAGTAAATATTTGGTATCTTAGTGAGACTGGACAAATGTTTTGGCAATTTCTCCTGTTATTTTGGCAGATGAAAAGCTCCCTTTCAGACAGCAGGCAACTGAAAATGTTTTTCTGTCTCTCTCTAACTGCATCTGTGACTCCTTATCTTTTCAGTCTCATTTTACTCTTGATCTCTCATGCTTTCAATTATCCATTCTCTTTTTCCCCCTCTTTCTTTTTCCTCTTCCGCCCCCAATTAAAACCAGCGTCACAGTACAGCTTCTTTTGAAGATCTGCTCCTTTGTTACCAGCCAACTGGTTATTGTGCTTTATTTTTTTCAATGAGAGAAGCATGTGTGATATTTAAGACCAGCGTCTCCTCCCTCCCCCTGCAAGATGCTAAACCAGACAGCCAAATCCTTTTCATTTCCAACATTGACTATGAAAGATCCTTTTTTGATATGTTTTTGTTGCTGAAATGCCTGAAACTCGAGGATTAATGTGTGTGTGTTTTGGATTCCATTATGAATTCTTGTTGGTGTAGGTCAATTAAACTTGCTTCCTATTGGTTTGCCAAGTTATGTGCCCCACATATAGTGGAGCTCATTAAGTTTGGTGTCAGCTGTGGCTCAGTGGGTAGCAGCCTTGCCTCTGAGTCAGAAAGTTGTGGGTTCAAGTCCCATTCCAGAGACATGAGGTCAAAAATATAGGCTGACACTCCAATGCAGTGCTGAAGGAGTGTTGAAATGTTAGAAGTGCCATCTTTCGGATGAGACATTAAACAGATACCCCAGGTGGACATAAAAGATCCCAGGGCACTATTTTGAAGAAGAGCAGGGGAGTTATCCCTGGCTGGCTAATATTTATCCCTCAACTAACATCGCTAAAACAGATTATCTGGTTATTATCACATTGCTGTTTGTGGGAGCTTGCTGTACACAAATTGGCTGTCGCGTTTCCTACATTACAACAGTTACCACACTCCAAATGTACTTAATTGGCTGTAAAGCACTTTGGAACACCTGGTGGTTGTGCAAGGCGTTTATATAAATCTTTGTTATCGTTTTGTTGAGGTGATACCATGTGTGCATGCACTTGTATTCACTGTGCCATATGCATGTGTTTACCTGCATTTAGTAAGGGCCTGACTCTCGAGGAAAATGCCTGATTCACCCAACCACGCATCTAAATCGGCTTACTGCTCTAATGGGTTGCATAGGTTAAACCAGTAAGTAGGTGCAGGAAAGTTTCAACAAGCATCATAATGGGTGTTCAGTCTGGGATATTGTCAGCAATACACTGGAGTGCTCACCCATTGTTGATGGGTCCCAATAGATGTGGTGCGATGGAAGCTGAGTGAGACTTGGTTGCTGTATACTCTGTATACTTTGATTTAATTCTGTAACTACATTACTGCATTAGTGCAAAAACACCTCGGGCTAGAAATTCGTCATTGGCCATAGCGGTATTTTCTCGGCATTTCTCGGCAGTGTGATTAGCGCCAAAAATACCGCTAATCATACTGCCATTTTTTAAAGGCCTAAGTTTCGTTAAAAAATACGGGCAGCGGTAAAAATCGGAGTTGCATGAGGATTTGCGGTGGAAACCGCAGTCTTTAGTCCGAGGCCGATTACCGCTAAAAGACCGGCCCTGGGAAGGGGAAAACACACAAAACAAAATTGCAAAAAACAAAAAATAAAAATTCACAAAACATTCAGAAGACACTTATCTAGTGAATCGCTGAAAAAGAATTGAAAAAATAAAAACTTTAACTTACTTTTTTTGCAGGTCTTCATACTTACCGTTGTTTCTGGGGCTACAACGCAGGCTTTTCTTGGGCGTTGTTTTTTGCGCGGAATACGGGTGTGCCAAACTGCCAATTTAAAGCGATACCTCTTTTTTTCGTCTTGCACACCGGGGTCTGCTTTTCAGTGGTATTTCAAAACCGCCAGCGCAAGAATTTGGCCAATTTAGCGGATCACCTTTTTCCACCAAAAAAGGTCAAATATCGCGGAAAAAATGGGCGCAAGGCTTGGGAATTTCCAGCTCTATATGATGAAGAGATATAACCTAGCTGTCTTGTGTTGATATAGCACAACTCCAGATGCCATTAACAGTTTCAGGGTGAAGCTTCATTTCCTGCTTATGATGTCATTTCCCACTAAAATGTTAAAATTCTCATCCTTGTTTTCAAATCTCTCCTCCGTCCCTACAACCTTTTGCCCTACACCATCAACATCCTGGGGGTCACCATTGAGCAGAAGATTAACTGGACCAGCCACATAAATACTGTGGCTACAAGAGCAGGTCAGAGGCTGGGTATTCTGCAGCAAGTGTCTCACCTCCTGACTCCCCACAGTTTTTCCACCATCTACAAGGCAGAAGTCAGGAATGTGATGGAATACTCTCCACTTGCCTGGATGAGTGCAGCTCCAACAACACTCAAGAAGCTTGACACCATCCAGGCCAAAGCAGTCCGCTTGATTGGCACCCCATCCACCACCTTAATCATTCACTCCCTCCACTAACGGCGCACCGTGGTTGCAGTTTGTACCATCTACAAGATGCACTGCAGTAACTCGCCAAGGCTTCGTCGACAGCACCTCCCAAACCCGCGACCTCTACCACCTAGAAGGACAAGGGCAGCAAGCGCATGGGAACACCACCACCTCCAAGTTCCCCTCCAAATCACACACCATCCTGAATTGGAAATATATTGCCATTGCTTCATCGTCGCTGGGTCAAAATCCTGGAACTCCCTCCCTAACAGCACTGTGAGAGTACCTTCACTACAGGGACTGCAGCGGTTCATGAAGGTGGCTCACCACCACCTTCTCAAGGGCAATTAGGGATGGGCGATAAATGCTGGTCTTGCCAGGATGCCCACATCCCAAGAATTAATTTTTTTTAAAAACCTCAGAAATCTCTGTGCTCCAATTCTGGCCTCTTGCGCATCCCCGATTTTAATCGCTCAACCATTAGCTGCTGTGCCTTCAGCTGCCAAGGCTCTAAGCTCTTGAATCCTCTCCCTAAACCTCTCCACATCGTGACCACGCTCTCCTCTTTTAAGATGCTCCTTAAACCTATCTGACCAAGCGTTATCAAACAAAATTTGACACTAAGCCACATAAGGAGATATTAGGATACTTGACCAAAAGCTTGTTCGAAGAGGTAGATTTAAGGAATGTCCTAAAGGAGGAGAGAGAGGTAGAGATGCAAAGAGGTTTATGGTGAGAATTCCACAGCTTGGGGCTGAGGCAAATGGTACTTTTTGGGCCTTTTTTTTAGCTGGTGCTGTTCAATTGGATGGTTTTATTCAGGGATCTTTCCTTACTCAGTCACTGTTTGTTCAATCCTATAATGTTTTGGCTCAGTACACTTAAAAATTATGAATGGTGTAATGCTTTTTATGTTTCACCATCACATACTATGCTCTGGGGCTTTTAAACATTTCAGAGCATGATTTATTAGTTTGTTGTATCTTGTTTACCTCCACCCCCGTTCCTCAAAGAAAGATTGTTTAGCTTTCAAACCTATTCCCAGGTGGCTGCATCATCGGTGCACTGTGCGGATTGGGTGGAGCGCCATCCACTGTCTTTGAGGGAGATCGAACCCAGGGACCCCTGCTGCTGACTCAGTGATGATGTGTTGGTTCTTTATGTTGCAAGCGTCCCACGATTCTGTCCATCTGGATAGTCATCATAGGCGGTCCCTCGAACGAGGATGACTTGCTTCCATAAGAGTTCACAGATGTTTCAATGAAGGACCCGATGTTCCAGTCCTGAACTCCAATTGAGGGGGTGGAAGATGCCTGTGTGTGGATTTTTTTAACGTGTGGTGACCGTTGCACATCAGCCACCACACGGGATCGACAGAGCTAGGCCTTTATCCAGTGGCAAGGGTTGAACCAGGACGATTGGAGCCCTGCTCTGCTGCACTGACCTAGTGCGCACACATAGCGCAGTGTGGGCTGGCCCCTATTGTTCTTGGGCCCTCGACTCTTCTGGGGCCCGTACCCTCATTTGCCGTACCTTCGTCACTGGGTTTGATCTCCCTCGAAGACAGTGGATGGCGCTCCACCCAATCCGCACAGTGCACAGATGACGCGGCCACCTGGGAGTAGGTTCGAAAGCTAAACAATCTTTCTTTGAGGAGCGGGGATGGAGGTAAACAAGGTGCAACAAACTAATAAATCATGTTCTGAAATGTTTAAAAGCCCCAGGGCATGAAATGTAATGGTGAAACATACAATTTATGAATGGTGTAATGCTTTTTAAGTGTTCTAGGGCCCGGCGCTCCAGCTCTATCTATAGCCCCGACCTGCGGTGGTGTTCTCACACAGGTCCGGGCAGTCCACGATGTGGATAGTGGATTGATACCAGCGGCATGAACATTGGTTGCTGTTTCCCAGAATGGCCGGTGTGATTTTAAACGCTTTCGTGGTGGGTTTTTCAAGTCTTCGTCAATGGGAAGGTTGAATTTGCTGCTGATATTTTCCTGCTTCACACGGGGAAGGGGAGGGACGACCCGAAGTGCGACTGTCCCTGGCTACGAGTCCCAGACCATGGAGCACCTCACATCAACCCGCCCACTGAGGTCTGTTGCGGGAGGCCACTCATTTCTCCACTCCGCATCTCAGGAGGCCATCAAATGGATAGCTAAAGTAGACATTGCATTCTAAGCTTTTCCTGTCGTACGAAACAACAACCTACTCCCAGTCAGACCGGCCCCACTTTCCAATCTTAATCACTTTTGAAGTGCTGAAATCGTGCACGCTTCTACATACCAACTCCCTTCATCATAGAATTTGAGTAGTTTCAAAAAAAAAATCCCTGCGATATTCTCTTCCCCCTAAAGATGGTGACTGAAATATTGTTCCTTGGGTGAGAGCAGCTCCAATGGTATACTGCCCATGTCACCGTTCCTTATGCGTGAGCCTGAAGAATGAGTCAGCAGGCTTTTCGATCATGCAGGTATTGAAATTATCCGGTCTTAACCAACATTACACCTGTGCACTTGCCAACATAAGAAATAAGAGCAGGAGTAGGCCATACAGCCCTCTGAGCCTACTGCATCATTCAATAAGATCATGGCTGATGTTCTACCTAAACTCCACTTTCCCGCCCTAACCCCATATCCCTCGATTCCAAAGTGCACCAAGATCTATCCTATCGATCTCAGTCTCAACAATAGAGCATCCACAGCCCTCTGGGGTAGAGAATTCCAAAGGTGGCGTGATTGAAATGATCAGGAGCAGGAACCCTGGCTAGCCGTTCTCTCCCCTCCTCCAGCCCAGGACACAAACCACTGATAGAATCTGGGACCCTCTTTGTCTGCTTGACTCATAAGCCATGCAATGCAGTGCATTTACCCATGAACCATCTGGGAGCTTTCACATAGGAACAGGAGTAGGCCATTCAGCCTACTTGTTCTGCCATTTAGCTTGTTCCGCCATTCGATTAGATCATGGCTGATCTGTACATTTTAAACATCTTGATTAGAGGGAATGCAGCGAAGGTTCACCAGACTGATTCCTGGGATGGCAGGACTGTCGTAAGAAGAGAGATTGGGTCAACTAGGAGTTGAGAAGAATGAGAGGGGATCTCTGAAGTTTAGAAGAATGAGAGGGGATCTCATTGAAATGTATAAAATTCTGATGGGGCTGGACAGACTGGATGTGGGGAAGATGTTTCCCCTGGCTGGGAAGTCTAGAACAAGGGATCACAGACTCAGGATACGGGGTAGGAAATTTAGGACCGAGATGAGGAGAAATTTCTTCATTCAGAAGGTGGTGAACCTGTGGAATTCTCTACCACAGAAGGCTGTAGAGGCCAAGTCACTGAATATATTTAAGGAGATAGATAGATTTCTAGACACAAAAGGCATCAAGGGTTATGGGGAGAAAGCAGGAATATTGTGTTGAGATAGAGGATCAGCCATGATCATATTGAATGATGGTGCAGGCTTGAAGGGCCGAATGGCTGACTACTGCTCCTATTTTTAATGTTTCTAAACTCAAGGGAACACAAGCCAAGTTTATGCAACCCAGTCCGCATACTTTAACCCTTTCAGCCCTGGTATAATTCTTGTGAATTTACACTGCCCACCCTCCAAGGCCAATATATCCTTACTTGGGTGCAGTGCCCAAAGCTGAATGCAGTATTCCAGATAGGGTTTTGTATAACTAAAGTATCATTTTCTATTCCAATTCGCTTTAGATAAAGGCCAATATTCGATTAGCTTCTTTGATTACCCTTTGTACCTGTGCAAAGATTTTTAGTGTACCTGTACACCCAAATCCCTTTGCTGTTCCAGTTTCTAGTTGCTCTCTCTTTTAAGGAAATATTCTGATTTTTCTTTCATGGGTGCAAAGCACTTCCCTACATTGAACTCCATCTGCCACAGTTTTGCTCACTCACTTAATTGGTCTATGTTAGGATGACCACATGCCCTCGTTTTCCATGGACAGTCCCCGGATGAGGTATCGTGTGCTTGGGCAAACAAAGTCCCTATGCGAGTCCCCGGTTCATGAAATTCGTCCCCGAATAGACTAGTGCCGTATTCATTGGAATACATGCATATCATAACTTTAGGCATAATCACAGTTTCGGGTCAATGGCCCTGTTCTTCTTAGGCAGTCCCTCGGAGTCGAGGATGATTTGCTTCCACACTAATATGAGTTCTCAGGTGACCGATGAGACCAATGAGGGACCTACAGACTCTGTCACAGGTGGGGCAGGCGGTGGTTGGAGTGACGGGTGTTTGGTTTGTCGTACGCTCCTTCCCTTGTTTGTGCTTGGCTTCCGTGTGCTCCCGACGAAGAGACTCGGAAGTGTTCGGCGCCTTCTCGGCTGCTTCTCCTCCACTTTGAGTGATCTTGGGCCAGGGGTTCCCAAGAGTTGGTGGGGATGTTACATTTTTTCAAGGCAGTTTTGAGGGTGTCCTAGAAGCGTTTTCTCTGCCCTCCTGGGACTCCTGGTTATTGTATTATTTATAAATGGTGTCTGATTGCACTTCTGTAGCGGTAATTATATGCACAATTGTTTTGCATTTGTAGTGTATGTGCACAACTGTTAAAATATAGCCTGCAAAAAAGGTTTGCCTCACTATACTGCATGACCTACATTTCCCGTCCTGGCTACATTTCTGTGCTCCCACCCTGTGTGTCCCCAGATCTGGTTTCGAAAATATGGTCACCCATATAGTCCCTTTGTAAATTCCAGCCGCACAACTTACACACATAACGGGGCTTAGTGACATTACTGAACGGTAAATCACCTCGGGGCGGATTAACCACGGGGCAGATGGGGCTGCTGCCCCAGGCCCACCAAAGAACATAGGCCCACCAAATAAATGTAGGAAAGAAAATATAAGGCCTCCCAAATAGGCTGAATAGAATAGACAATAAGAGAGGAAAAACAAGACTGAGGAAAATATTGTTTATTGGCCTAACATATACATACCTATTTTTGCAGAGACAAGATCTTTACTATTTATCTGTGTTTTTATTTAACTGTGTTATATAATATATAAAATATATGTTAATATATAATATATTATGTTAATATATTATAGTTTAAGTCCACCAAAGTAATTTATTATATTTATGCATTTTATATCATGCTTTCATTGTTGAATATACTGGCCCATGTTTTCATACTCAGAATCAGAATCATATATGTAATGCAATGAACATGAACAAACATAACTATAGGCCGATTTGGATCCATTTGCCCCAGGCCCATCATTCCCTTAATCTGGCCCTGAGTCACCTGTTTACTGAACTTCACTGCTACTTTCTGTAAACTACTGAAAGCCATTGTGCTTTGTTTATTCTGCATGTCTAGTGTATTTATCTCAGCGGTTATTTTCATGATGCGAGGACTGAAGGCTACCCATACGCACAGTGATAAACAGTTTCTATTCCATGATGAAGTGAGAAATTTGTCGAGGCGGGCTGGCTGGTGTTTGTGTCGCGGACCAGCACAGGACTGTTGGGGAAAGTTTTGTTCTTAAGAGAGTATGCTGAATAATAAGGGTGGGAGATGGAGATGTAGACAGGGAAAGAGTGCAGGAATCCATTGTTTATAGTTGGGAGAGTGGAGGATAATTCCACTGTTGTTCATTGAGTGCGTGTGTATGTCATGTGATGTACAACTCTGGGCATCAAAAAGAATGCTGGGCTCAGTGATAGTTCATAGTCACTGATCCATGAGCTCACAGAGCTGATATTTCAACACTCAGGCTGATAGTTCACTAAAAGCAATGGAGCATGTGTCAGCTACTGAGCAACCCTGAGTAATGCAGGTTTCGCAACTAAGCTAACATACGTAAAGAGGAATCACTGCACCTTAAGGAAGCTTTTGGACAAGTTCAATTCCAGGGTCAAATATGCTCTGAAAACTTGATATTTCACAACTGCTGTACTGGCTGTTTACAAGGTTTGCTCAGCACAAGATGACAGCTTCAGCTACAACTTGAACTCTGCAACTTTGATTTCAAGCAGAGAGCTGAAGTTCAAAAAGTTAATTTATTAAAACAGAACTGTCCAAGCGCAATCTGCAATGTAATGCTGGTGGCATCGGTCATTTCAGAAAGGAAAGAACTTGCATTTATATAGCGCCTTTCACGACCTCAGGACGTCCCAAAGCACTTTATTGCCAATGAAGTACTATTTTTGAAGTGTAGTCACTGTTGTAATGTGGGAAACACGGCAGCCAATTTGCACACAGCAAGCTCCCACAAAAGGCAATGTGGTAATCACCAGATAATCTGTTTTCTTATTATGATGATTGAGGGATAAATATTGGCCCCAGGACACCGGGGATAACTCTCCCGCTCTTCTTCGAAATAGTGCCACGGGATCTTTTATGTCCACCTGAGAGAGCAGACTCGGTTTAATGTCTCATCCAAAAGACGGCACCTCTGACAGCGCAGCACTTCCTCAATTCTACCCTGGAATGTCAGCCTGGATTTATGTGCTCCAGTCTCTGGGGTAGGACATGATCATTTTCAGTTAGGGGTGACGCTGCTCAAAATCACTTTTGAAGGAATTTGAATACGTGTCGCTATCTTTTTGCTTCTTTAAAAAATTGTGGAGGCGAGATGGCCCCTTTGTATAGCCCCGTTAGTGCTTCCGGGGGGCGCTAACAGGGTGCAATGACCTTTTCGCCCAGGGGAAGGGGCCTTCGGGGAAATTGCCCCAGAGGTTTGAGGGGTGCGCTGTTCCGGCAGTGCAATTAATGCCCCGAGCCGACACGCAACCGCCGATGATATCATCAACGTGCGCACCACCCCTCACCGCCCTGTGCCGACCCCTCATCGCCCCGCTGGTGGACATCCGTCAAGAGGCACCCCTTAAAGGGGAGGCTTTTAGCGCCAGTTTTATTTGTCGGTCGACCGGGCCGCAATCGTGCAGCCCGGCACTCCGTCTTGGGTGCCGGGCTGCTTGTCCGGTCGATCGCGTCCCTGGCCACCAAAGGGCCATGCATAGTAGGCAGTGGCCCTCCTCTTTAATGGAAGGGGAGGCGTGTTGTAGCGCGTCAGTACTACGCAGAGCATCCACGTAGCGCTGACCTCAGTGCCATGCTACCACCCTGGGAGCGCCCCTCCAAGGACACGAAACACTGGAGACAATGTACTGCTTCCTTTGAGGGGCGCATGGCCCAATTCCGCGTCGGGGGAGGGACTACCGTGCCGGGCACAGGATGGTTACCGCCCCCTCTCCCTGCCTGAAAGCTTCCTCTCTAACCTAGGCCACTGAGGCCAATTGCAGTATCCCCTATGTCCATACCAGTGGAGATTAGTTGGTATTGAACCACGTGCCTGTCTGGTCTGCGTGCCGCAGTGCTGTAAGAACTGGGCCTATGTTTGATTTTGAACCACTTGTATACAGAGTGCATCAGCTTGCACTGAGGTGGCATCTTTCGGATGAGACGTTAAACTGAGGCCCCATCTGCTATCTCAAGTGGATGTAAAAGATCCCATAATACCATTTCGAAGAAGAGCAGGGGGGTTATCCTCTGTGTCCTGGCCAATATTTATTCTTCAATCAATAGAACAAAAACAGATTATCTGGTCATTATCACATTGCTGTTTGTGGGAGCTTGCTGTGCGCAATTTGCCTGCCGCATTTCCCACATTACAACAGTGACTACACTCCAACAGTACTTCATTGACTGTAAAGTGCTTTGGGATGTTCAGTGGTCATCAAAGTTGCTATATAAATGCAAGTCTTTCTTTATGTGACTGTGGCACTATATATCTATTTTCTCTTCCCATCTTAGATTTTTATATTATGTCTGCTTGCAATTCCTGTTCATTGCACTTTCTCATTAGGATTTTGGTCTGACTCACAATGACATTACCCTTCGAGTATCACACTTGAGGCGGATGCATTTTATACAAATTTCCTCCACCTTATTGCCTCAAACTTTGTATATATTAATAA
Organism: Pristiophorus japonicus; assembly: GCF_044704955.1. NCBI lineage: Eukaryota > Metazoa > Chordata > Chondrichthyes > Pristiophoridae > Pristiophorus > Pristiophorus japonicus. Next base: position 59,155,837 of record NC_091988.1, read on the forward strand.
CTGACAGATCACAACTGAACACATAGCCCATGTAGCAGTTAATCATGAGAGAAGCATGTTGCTAAACCTTCAATGATAAAATATCTGAGGAATGTTGAAAATAACCCTCCCTGAAGCAGAGGAAGATACAGGGCTGTGGGATAGAGCAGGGCAGCAGGATGGCACAGACACAATAGGCCGAATAGTTTCTTTTTGTGCTGTGTATTTCTTTGGTCTTATGAGCACCTACTAATAAAAGAATGGAGAGGGTCAAGCAATCAGATTACTCAAAATAATTTTTGAAAATTATTTCTTTTATCACCTATTTCCGCCACATACCACGCCCCAGCAAGTTAAGAAGTTAAAAATTCAATTTACAACATAATAAACGTGTAAAAATTGTTTTTTTTTAAAATACATTTAATTTGCTCAAAAATTGGACAAATTCTGTTGAAAAGCAACTATTACATTTTGCCTCCATGCACTAACTTCTGTGAGGGTCAAGGACTCGAGTCGATTGGCTATCCCAACCTATAGTGCTAAGTTTTACCTCTCCCACTCCCCTACATTCTTGGCTCTTTCTAACCCACCTTGCACCACCCTGACTTTGCCTGTCGAGCCTGTCCCTCAGTGGGTTCCTGCTATTTTGCCAGTGGCCACCCCCCCCATCCCCCACTCAGAAGAACATCAAATTCAGTTGGAGGGTGAGAAAGTTGGATCTCAAACCAGTGTCCTGTGTCATGTATTCAACTATCATTGTAACCCATGTATAAGCTGACCTAAGTTGTACACCTTGAGAACATTGACCACAGGGGGCGAACTTGTGGGAGACACTCCTAACCTGGACTTGCCGGTATAAAAGGGGAAGCTCCAACCACCTTCACTCTCTGGAGGTCTTGGTAATAAAGGTAAATGGTCACAGAGTGACCTTCTCTCAAGTATGGGCCTCGTGTGCATTTATGCTGTATATTAAGGACATATCCAGTGTCCTGATCTTAAATAAAAGCAATTTCAAAGGCATGAAGGCAGAGTTGGCTTAAGTGGACTGGGAAAATAGATTAAAGTGTAAGACGGTATATAATCAATGACAGACATTTAAGGAGGTATTTCATAACTCTCACCAAAAATATATTCCATTGAGAAGGAAAGACTTTAAGAGAAGGGAGAAACATCCATGGTTAACGAAGGAGGTAAAGGATGGTATCAAATTTTTAAAAAATGGCATGTAAGGTTGACAAAATTAGTGGGAGGCCAGAGGATTGGGAAATTTTTAAAAGAAGATAGAGTATGAGAGCAAACTAGCAAGGAATATAAAAACAGATAGTAAATGCTTCTATAGGTATATGAAAAGGAAGAGAGTAGCTAAAGTAAATGTTGGATCCAATAGAGGGTGAGACTGGGGATTTAATAATGGGGAACAGGGAAATGGCGGAGACTTTGAAGAAATATTTTGTATCGGTCATCGTGGTAGAAGACGGAGCGGCAGCATCGTCGGGAGGCCTATAAGGGCCAGCGTCGAATCGGAGAGGCCCAGCAGGGAGTCGGAGAGGCCCAGCAGGGAGTCGGAGAGGCCCAGCAGGGAGTCGGTGAGGCCCAGCTGGGAGTCGGAGAGGCCCAGCAGGGAGTCGGAGAGGCCCAGCAGGGAGTCGGTGAGGCCCAGCAGGGAGTCGGTGAGGCCCAGCAGGGAGTCGGTGAGGCCCAGCAGGGAGTCGGAGAGGCCCAGCAGGGAGTCGGAGAGGCCCAGCAGGGAGTCGGTGAGGCCCAGCAGGGAGTCGGAGAGGCCCAGCAGGGAGTCGGAGAGGCCCAGCAGGGAGTCCGTGAGGCCCAGCAGGGAGTCGGTGAGGCCCAGCAGGGAGTCGGTGAGGCCCAGCAGGGAGTCGGTGAGGCCCAGCAGGGAGTCGGAGAGGCCCAGCAGGGAGTCGGTGAGGCCCAGCAGGGAGTCGGTGAGGCCCAGCAGGGAGTCGGAGAGGCTCAGCAGGGAGTCGGTGAGGCCCAGCAGGGAGTCGGTGAGGCCCAGCAGGGAGTCGGTGAGGCCCAGCAGGGAGTCGGTGAGGCCTAGCAGGGAGTCGGTGAGGCCCAGCCGGTGCAGCTGCAGCAGGGAGGCAAAAAAAAAATAGAAAGAAATCGAAAAGTGACGTCGCAGCCAAGGGGGTAAGTGATTGGCTGGTGATTGGTAAGTAGTTTTTCTTTTTCTTTTCGATATCAGTAAGTAACATTTAGCATTGTTGTTGCCAATTTAAGTTTATCTAGGGGTTAAGTCATGGCAGGACAGCTCAGACATGTGTTATGCTCCTCCTGTACTATGTGGGAAATCAAGGACGCTTCCGTTGTTCCTGACGACTACGTGTACGGGAAGTGTATCCGCCTGCAGCTCCTGACGGACCACATTGCGGCACTGGAGCTACGGGTGGATTCACTCTGGAGTATGCACGATGCTGAGAATGACGTGAATAGCACGTTTAGTGAGTTGGTCTTACCGCAGGTAAAGGGTACATAGCTAGAGAGGGAATGGATGACCAACAGGAAGAGCAGTGCAAAGAAGGTAGTGCAGGGGTCCCCTGCGGTCATCCCCCTGCAAAACAGATACACCGCTTTGGATACTGTTGAGGAGGATGACTCATCAGGGGAGGGTAACAGCAGCCAAGTTCATGGCACCGTGGGTGGCTCTGCTGCACAGGAAGGCAGGAAAAGGAGTGGGAGAGCTATAGTGATAGGGAATTCAATTGTAAGGGGAATTGATAGACATTTCTGCGGCCGCAACCGAGACTCCAGGATGGTATGTTGCCTCCCTGGTGCATGGGTCAAGGATGTCTCGGAGCGGGTGCAGGACATTCTGAAAAGGGAGGGTGAACAGCTAGTTGTCGTGGTGCATATAGGTACCAACGATATAGGTAAAAAAGGGATGAGTTCATACGAGACGAATTTAGAGAGCGAGGAGCTAAATTAAAAAAATAGGACCTCAAAAGTAGTAATCTCAGGATTGCTACCAGTGCTACGTGTTAGTCAGAATAGGAATCGCAGGATAGCTCAGATGAATACGTGACTTGAGGAGTGGTGCACAAGGGAGGGATTCAAATTCCTGGGACATTAGAGCCGGTTCTGGGGGAGATGGGACCAGTATAAACCGGATGGTCTGCACCTGGGCAAGATGGGAACCAATGTCCTAGGGGGAGTGTTTGCTAATGCTGTTGGGGAGGAGTTAAACTAATATGGCAGGGGGATGGGAACCTATGCAGGGAGACAGAGGGAAGTAGAATGGGGGCAGAAGCAAAAGATAGAAAGAAGAAAAGTAAAAGTGGAGGGTAGAGAAACCCAAGGCAAAAAACAAAAAGGGCCACATTACACCAAAATTCTAAAGGGGCAAAGTGTGTTAGAAAGACAAGCCTGAAGGCTCTGTGCCTCAATGCGAGGAGTATTCGGAATAAGGTGGACGAATTAACTGTGCAGATAGCAGTTAACGGGTATGACGTAATTGGCATCACGGAGACATGGCTCCAGGGTGACCAAGGCTGGGAACTCAACATCCAGGGGCATTCAACATTAACAAAGGAAAGACAGAAAGGAAAAGGAGGTGAGGTGGCATTGCTGGTTAAAGAGGAAATTAATGCAATAGTAAGAAAGGACATTAGCTTGGATGATGTGGAATCGGTATGGGTGGAGCTACAGAATACCAAGGGGCAGAAAATGCTAGTGGGAGTTGTGTATAGACCACCAAACAGTAGTAGCAAGGTTGGGGACAGCATCAAACAAGAAATTAGGAATGCATGCAATAAAGGTACAGCAATTATCATGGGTGACTTTAATCTACATATTGATTGGGCTAACCAAACTGGTAGCAATGCAGTGGAGGAGGATTTCCTGGAGTGTATTAGGGATGGTTTTCTAGACTAATATATCGAGGAGCCAACTAGGGAGCTGGCCATCCTAGACTGGGTGATGTGTAATGAGAAAGGACTAATTAGCAATCTTGTTGTGCGAGGCCCCTTGGGGAAGAGTGATCATAAAATGGTAGAATTCTTTATTAAGATGGAGAGTGACACAGTTAATTCAGAAACTAGGGTCCTGAACTTAAGGAAAGGTAACTTCGATGGTTTGAGGCGTGAATTGGCTAGAATAGACTGGCAAATGATACTTAAAGGGTTGATGGTGGATAGGCAATGGCAAACATTTAAAGATCACATGGATGAACTTCAGCAATTGTACATCCGTGTCTGGAGTAAAAATAAAACGGGGAAGGTGGCTCAACCGTGGCTAACAAGGGAAATTCAGGATAGTATTAAATCCAAGGAACAGGCATATAAATTGGCCAGAAAAAGCAACAAACATGAGGACTGGGAGAAATTTAGAATTCAGCAGAGGAGGACAAAAGGTTTAATTAAGAGGGGGAAAATAGAGTACGAGAAGAAGCTTGCCGGGAACATAAAAACTGACATCAAAAGCTCCTATAGATATGTGAAGAGAAAAAGATTAGTGAAGACAAACATAGGTCCCTTGCAGTCAGATTCAGGTGAATTTATAATGGGGAACAAAGAAATGGCAGACCAGTTGAACAAATACTTTGGTTCTGTCTTCACGAAGGAAGACACAAATAACCTTCCGGAAGTAGTGGGGACCGAGGGTCTAGTGAGAAGGAGGAACTGAAGGATATCCTTATTAGGCAGGAAATTGTGTTAGGGAAATTGGTGGGATTGAAGGCCGATAAATCCCCGGTTCCTGATAGTCTGCATCCCAGAGTACTTAAGGAAGTGGCCCTAGAAACAGTGGATGCATTGGTGATCATTTTCCAACAGTCTATCGACTCTGGATCAGTTCTTATGGACTGGAGGGTAGCTAATGTAATGGACTGGAAGGTACCTAAAAGTTATTTGCTTAATAGCCTCTATGTGTGTGTAAATTTTAATTTTAAAATATATATATATTTTAAAAAGGGAGGGAGAGAGAAAGCGTGTAATTATAGACCGGTTAGCCTGACATCAGTAGTGGGGAAAATGTTGGAATCAATTATTAAGGATGAAATAGCAGCGCATTTGGAAAGCAGTGACAGGATCAGTCCAAGTCAGCATGGATTTATGAAGGGCAAATTATGCTTGACAAATCTACTGGAATTTTTTGAGGATGTAACTAGTAGAGTGGACAAGGGAGAGCCAGTGGATGTGGTGCATTTGGACTTTCAAAAGGCTTTCGACAAGGTCCCACACAAGTGATTGGTGTGTAAAATCAAAGCAGATGGTATTGGGGGTAATATACTCACGTGGATAGAGAACTGGTTGGCAGACAGGAAGCAGAGAGTCGGGATAAACGGGTCCTTTTCAGAATAGCAGGCAATGACTAGTGGAGTGCCGCAGGGCTCAGTGCTGGGACCCCAGCTCTTTACAATATACATCAATGATTTGGATGAAGGAATTGAGTGTAATATCTCCAAGTTTGCAGATAACACTAAACTGGTTGGCGGTGTGAGCTGTGAGGGGGACGCTAGGAGGCTGCAGGGTGACTTGGACAGGTTAGGTGAGTGGGCAAATGCATGGCAGATATAGTATAATGTGGATAAATGTGAGGTTATCCACTTTGGAGGCAAAAACATTATCTGAATGGTGGCAGATTAAGAAAAGGGGAGGTGCAACAAGACCTGGGTGTCATGGTACATCAGTCTTTGAAAATTGCCATACAGGTATAGCAGGCAGTGAAGAAGGCAAATGGCATGTTGGCCTTCATAGCTAGGGGATTTGAGTATAGGAGCAGCGAGGTCTTACTGCAGTTGTACAGGGCCTTAGTGAGGCCTCACCTTGAATATTGTGTTTAATTTTGGTCTCCTAATCTGAGGAAGGACGTTCTTGCTATTGAGGGAGTGCAGCGAAGGTTCACCAGACTGATTCCCGGGATGGCAGGACTGACATATGAGGAGAGACTGGATCAACTGGGCCTTTATACTTTGGAGTTTAGAAGGATGAGAGGGATCTCATAGAAACATATAAGATTCTGACGGGACGGGACAGGTTAAATGCGGGAAGAATGTCCCCGATGTTGGGGAAGTCCAGAACCAGGGGACACAGTCTTAGGATAAGGGGTAGGCCATTCAGGACTGAGATGAGGAGAAACTTCTTCACTCAGGGCATTGTTAACCTGTGGAATTCCCTGCCGCAGAGAGTTGTTGATGCCAGTTCATTGGATATATTCAAGAGGGAGTTAGATATGGCCCTTACGGCTAAGGGGATCAAGGCATATGGAGAGAAAGCAGGAAAGGGGTACTGAGGGAATGATCAGCCATGATCTTATTGAATGGTGATGCAGGCTAGAAGGGCCGAATGGCCTATTCCCGCACCTATTTTCTATGTTTCTATGTAAGACACTAAAAAATCCTAATAATAGATAATCAAGGGGCTATAGGGAGGAAGGAAATTAAAACAATCACTATCACTAAAGAAAAAGTAATCGGTAAAATAATGGGACTAAACGGGTCAAGTCCCCTGGACCTGATGGCCTGCATCCTAGAGTCTTAAAAGATGTGGCTATAGAGGTAGTGGATGCATTGGTTGTAATCTACCAAAATTCTCTTGATTCTGGAGGGGTCCCAGCGAATTGGAAAACTGCAAATGTAACGCCTCTATTTAAAAAAGGAGGCAGAATGAGAGCGGGAAACTATAGACCGGTTAGCCTAACATCAATAGTTGGGAAAATGCTGGAATCCATTATTAAGGAAGCAGTAGGTGGAAAAGCATAATAAAGTTGAGCAGAGTCAGCATGGTTTTATGAAAGGGAAATCATGTTTGACAAATTTTCTGGAGTTCTTTGAGGATGTAACGAGTCGGGTGGATAAGGGGGAACCAGTGGATGTGGTGTATTTAGATTTCTAAAAGGCATTCGATAAGGTGCCACATAAATGTTACTGCACAAGATAAAAGTTCATGGAGTTGGGGTAATATATTAGCATGGATAGAGAATTGGCTACCAGAAAACAGAGAGTTGGGATAAATGAGTTATTTTTTGGTTGGCAAACGATAACTACTGGGGTGCAGCAGGTATCGGTGCTGGGGCCTCAACTATTTACAATCTATATTAATGACTTGGATGAAGGGACAAAGTGTAATGTAGCCAAGTTTGCTGATAATACAAAGATGGGTGGGAAAGCAAGTTTTGAGGACACAAAAGATCTGCAAAGGGATATAGACAGGCTAAGTGAGTGGGCAAACATTTGGCAGATGGAGTATAATGTGAGAAAGTGTGAGGTTATCCATTTTGGCAGGAAAAATAAAAAAGCAAATTATTATTTAATAGAGAGAAACTACAAAATTCTGCAGTTCACAGGGGCCTGGGGGTCATTGTGCATGAAACACAAAAAGTTAGTATGCAGGTACAGAAGTAAACAAGAAGGCAAATGGAATGTTGGTCTTTATTGCAAGGGGGATAGAGTATAAACGCAGGGAGGTCCTGTTACAACTGTACAGGGTATTGGTGAGGCCACACCTGGAGTACTGCGTGCAGTTTTGGTCTCCTTGTTTAAGGAAATATATACTTGCATTGGAGGCAGTTCAGAGAAGGCTCACGAGGTTGATTCCGGAGATAAGGGAGTTGACTTATGAAGGACGGATGAGTAGGTTGGGCCTATACTCATTGGAGTTTAGAAGAATGAGAGGTGATCTTATTGAAACATAAAAGATACTGAGGGGGCTCAAGATAGATGCAGAGAGGATGTTTCCACTCATGGGGGAATCCAGAACTAGGGGGCATAATTTAAGAATAAGGGGTCGCCCATTTAGAACTGAGATGAGGAGGAATTTCTTCTAGGTGGAATTCTCTGCCCCAGAGAGCTATGGAGGCTGGTTATTGAATGTATTTAAGGCAGAGATAGACAGATTTCTGATTGATAAGGGAGTGAAGGGTTATGGGGAGCGGGCAGGGAAGTGGAACTGAGCCTAAGATCAGATCTACCAAGATCTTATTAAATGAGGGGCCAAATGTCCTACTCCTGCTCCAAGTTCTTAGGTTCTTATATTGTTATGTTAATTAGGACCAGGAGTAGGCCTGGGATGGGGGGATTGTCCGATGAGGAGAGTTTGAGCAGACTAGGCCTATACTCTGTGGAGTTTAGAAGAATGAGAGGTGGTCTCATTGAAGCATACAAAATGATTACAGGGCTAGACAGGGTAGATGCAGGGAGGATGTTTCCTTTGGCTGAGGAGTCTAGAACCAGGGGGTCACAGTCTCAGAATAAGGGGTCGGCCATTTAGGACTGAGATGAGGAGAAATTTCTTCACTCAGAGGGTGGTGAATCTTTGGAATTCTCTACCCAAGAGGACTGTGGAGGCTCAGTCGTTGAGTATATTCAAGACAGAGATCGATAGATTTTTGAATATTAAGGGAATAAAGGGATATGGAAATAGTGCAGGAAAGTGAAGTTATGGGTGAAGATCAGCCATGATCTTATTGAATGGTGGAGCAGGCTTGAGGGGCCAGATGGCCTACTCTTCCTAATTCTTATGTTCTTATACGGCCCCTCGTCAAGAAGATCATAGTTAATCTTTGACCTCAACTTCACTTTCCCGCCAGATCCCCGTATCCCTTGATTCCCCTAGACTCCCAAAATCTATCGATCTCAGTCTTGAATATACTCAACGAGTCAGCATCCACAACCCTCTAGGGTAGAGAATTCCTCCTCATCTCACTCTTAAATGGCCTTCCCCTTATCCTGCGGCTATGTCCCCTTGTTCTAGACTCATCAGCCAGGGGAAACAACCTCTCACCATCTACCCTGTCAATCGCCCTCAGAATCTTGTTAAAATCAGATCACCTCTCATTCCTCTAAACTCCAGAGGGTATAGGGCAAATCTACTCAATCACACTCGTTACTTTACCCTTCACCACCATTGCTGCCTTGAATCTGGTTATCAGTGCTCGACACACCTGTATTTGTTGACTTTGTGCAACACTTGTGCTTTCATTTGTTTACACAATTCATAAACAGTTTCAAACTGATTTAATTATGAGGCTGGGCTAGCTGTACCCAGATGTACTGTCACCAGGGACAACATTTATAAATAGCGAAAAGCATGTACTGCCAAAAATATAGATTTCAATTTATTTTTGGAGCTTTTTCTACAATAAGCCATTAAATTAAAATGTGTTTGTGTTTTTTTTTTATCCAACTTCGTATTCCAGAGAAAGTGAGGCAATATAAATAATTTTAAAAAGAAAAATTATACAACTTTACTGCATAAGGGAAACCTTATTTTCTGAGAAATGGTCATAAATACTTTGCTGCCTCTCTTGCAAGCATCTTTTTAATGTGGCTCAGCACCCTTGCCTTTGAGTCATAGAAGGTCATGGGTTCAAATCCCACTCCAGGGACTTGAGCACATAAATGTAGGTTGACACTCCAGTGTAGTGCGGAGGGAGTGCTGCACTGTTGGATTGCGTCTTTTGGATGAGACGTTAAACCGAGGCCCTGTCTGCTCTCTCAGGTGGGTGTAAAAGATGTGATGGCACTATTTCGAAGAAGGGCAGGGGCGTAATCCCCGGTGTCCTGGCCAATATTTATCCCTCAATCTACGTAACAAGAACAGATTATCTGGTCATTATCACATTGCTGTTTGTGGGAGCTTGCTGGGTGTAAATTGGTTGTCGCGTTTCCCACATTATAACAGTGACTACACTCCATAAATATTTCATTGGCTGTAAAGCGCTTTGAGACGTCCGGTGGTCGTGAAAGGCGCTATATAAATGCAAGTCTTTCTTTAGTAACCACTGTTTAGTTGAGTTTTTAACAACAATTTGGTCGTTTCTTAGCTATTTTTTGTGATGTTTGCCAACCAGTGGCCAGCTTTATATGAATTTAATTTTGCAGCTTGCTCTCGTGGGATCTAAACTCACGATCTGTAGATTGATCGCTGCAGAGCTATACCTCTCCACCACTTCCGCACTCCATCAAATACCCTCAGCTTCAGAACAGGATAATTTCTTGACTTGCTGTAAGCAATGTCACAGGAGATCTGCCATTCTTCCCAATGTATACGCCAGTATTTGGTGCTCATTTTCCTACCTTCACCCTGATGCAGTACATTATCCCTTGCTCAGTAACTTGTAGGTTGATGCATGATTCCTGAAATTGCAATAATCTATTTGTGCCTTCCCTCCCTTTTTTCAGGATGAGGGACAGTGTCTGGCCAAGCCAACCAAGACCTCGTGCATCTTTAGCCGATTGGATCAATTTGCTGGTCGGCTGGATGATACTAAACTGACATCCATCATTGTATCCGTGATAGGAAATTCCACAGTTGGTCATCTTGGGACATCAGATGGAAGAATTTTACAGGTAAAAGGTGTTTGGCAGCAGTGGTAGGAATCTGTGATGTACCTCTGATCATGGCATTGGCTTAATGAGGTAGCTGCACTCTTTATCTGAAAGGTTAGCCATTATCCTCACTTCAGTTTTTATTTGAATGACACAGCCCACTTGCTAGAGTAACTTAGTTTGCAGTTAAACCAAACATAGAATTTCCTCATGACCAGGGAACCGGCTATCAGTCACCGCAGCTCGCCAGAGCTTAGGAAATCTGAATCGGAACATATTGTGCAACAGGGATTGTGTGTAGGCCAGACTAAGGGTGGGGCTGACTGGTTTCCTTCCCTACAGGGCATTAGCTATGTTGGCTGTGGCTCAGTGGGTAGCACTCTTGCCTCTAATTCAGAAGATTGTGGGTTCAAATCTCACTCCAGAGACTTAATCACAAAATCTATACTGACACTCCAGTGCAGTTGGATGTGCTGTCTTTTTGATGAGGTGTTAAACTGAGGCCCTCTCGGGTGGTCATAAAAGATTCCAAGGCATTATTTGAAAAAGAGCAGCGGAGTTCTCCCCAACGTCCCACGCAATATTTATCCCTCAATCAACATCAGATTATCTGGGTCATTATCACATTGCTTGCTGTGGGCAAATTGGTTGCTGCGTTTCCCAATTACAACAGTGACTACACTTTAAAAGTACTTCATTGGCTGTAAAGCGCTTTAGGACGTCGTGAGGTTGTGAAAGGTGCTATATAAATGCAAGTCTTTCTTTAGTAACCACTGTTTAGTTGAGTTTTTAACAACAATTTGGTCGTTTCTTAGCTATTTTTTGTGATGTTTGCCGACCAGTGGCCAGCTTTATATGAATTTAATTTTGCAGCTTGCTCTCGTGGGATCTAAACTCACGATCTGTAGATTGCTCGTCTGGTACCATAACAGGACCCGTATTGTTACTGAGTAGTTATGGAAAGTTTTGACATTGCAAAGAGATAGTGATTTTGTGACCAGATCTGTAGCAAGAAGTGTCAAGTGATTTTCAGTATTTTGCCCTCGCTGCGGGAGTTTGCCGTTTGCGAAACAAAAACAATCATGTACTCTTGGGCATCGAGTAGTTCCAAATACAGGAAGCTCTGCTATGTTTGTGGTCCATTTCCCAAGTCTGTCATTATGCAGCGCACACAGACCCATTTGGGACAGTTTTTCCGCCTGTGTATTAAATTTTTTTTAATCATCTCATTAGGTGAAGTCCCCGTTTGTTGTCTGATCGGAGTTCAGTGAATTGTGGATGACTGCTCCCAAAGTGCTCTCTCTCAGGCTATCTGAACCACGCGTGTTTTATGAGGGCTTTTGCTGCCTGCAATTGCAGATGCACCACAAGCCATTGGATTTGTTTTTGTGATATTTGATGGTCGGTTTATCTCTTTCCCCCCCCCCTTCCCCATGGATTAAAAGTTGCTCGTGATTGTGGTGGAGTTCTAAATAGGGTGTACTGGGGACACTGGCCCATACATCTAGGATATTTAAAGCTGTACGCAGTAGTGATCCTGCTGTCAGTCGGTGTTATCCTACTTGCTGCAGTAAGGGACTGATTGTCCTTTAAATACCTTAAACTGGGCCCGTGTATGATATGCTTCCCCAGACCTGCTCCCACTATGAATGCTACACGTTTGGACTGGTCCCCTGTAAACGTTAAACAAATAAGAACAGGGAGGTTATGCTTCAACTGTATAATACACTAGTTAGGCCATAGCTAGAGTACTGCGTGCAATTCTGGTCACCACATTACAGGAAGGATGTGATTGCACTAGAGAGGATACAGAAGAGATTTACGGGGATGTTGCCAGGACTGGAGAACTTTAGGTATGAGGAAAGATTGTATAGGCTGGGGTTGTTTTCTTTGAACAGAGGAGGCTGAGGGGAGACCTAATTGAGGTGTATAAAATTTTGAGGTGTCTAGATAGAGTGGATAGGAAGGACCTATTTCCCTTAGCAGAGGGGTCAACAACCAGGGGCATAGATTTAAAGTCATTGCTAGAATGTTTAGAGGAGATTTGAGGAGCAATCTTTTAACCCAGAGGGTGGTAGAGGCAGAAACCCTCATAGCATTTAAAGTGTTTGGATATGCACTTGAAGCGGCGTAACCTACAGGGCTATGGACCAAGAGCTGGAAGGTGGGAGCAGGCCGGAGAGCTCTTTGTCGACTGGCGCGGACACGATGGGCCTCTTTCTGTGCTGTAAATTTCTATGGTTCTATGAAGTTAGAGAAATTCAATAGAACACAAGAGTTGGAGCAATTGAAATGGACATTGAAAGGGTGCAAGGAGAGAGGTGGGGGTGGGTGGGTGCAGAGGGAGGGGGGTGGGTGGGAAGAGAGTGGTGGTGAAATTAGAGCAGAGTGGGGACCAGGAGGGCCGCACAGGAGGGTGTAGGAACAACGCAGATGGGTTGTGGGGCTCTTTAAATCAACTCTGACGTTTCCAGAGGCCCAGTTAATACCACGTCATTGTGCTATAATTGGAGCCGTAGGTTTGTGTCGTAATCTCTTTGCAATTTTGCTGCTCAGCATTGGAAACATTTAAATCAACAGCATTGCCAAAAAAAACACTCTCTTCTGTTTGAGGGGATGTTGTTGCCGTTGTTCCTTGGAGACTTTCTTCTATACGACAGTTTGGTTTAGTAGACAAGTTATTTTGGAGTTTTCTCTGAATGGTGCATAACAATAGTGGAGTCGAGGGTCATGGGGAGCGGGCAGGGAAGTGGAGTTGAGGCCAAGATCCGATCAGCCATGATCTTATTGAATGGCGGAGCAGGCTCGAGGGGCTGTATGGCCTACTCCTGCTCCTATTTCTTATGTTCTTATGTAATAGAGAAAAATAAAACAATTGAAGGAAGAAGAAAAACACAAAGCTTAACTACTGACGAAGGAAATTGATTGACGTTCACTACAGACATAAAACTTTTTATTTCAACGCTTAGTGGTGAAAATAAATGTTTTGTAACTGAGAATCAGACAGACCCGAGAACCCATTGGTGAGCGGATTGAGATTATTATATAGTGGTTAGACTACACTATTGCAAACAGATTAGACATTTTTAAATAAGATCGGGTCTTGCCAACTATAACGTTGTCTATTTGGACCACACAGTGCCCAAGCTTGGGAATTTTACCATCTGGTTTTTAATGAAGAGGAAAAAAATAACTAAACCTTTAATTAAAAGAGTTGTGGAATGGCAGGAAATGGCCTCATTGTAAATCTCTGTTAATGTGATACTGCACTAGTTACAACTACACCACATACTATTGGCCCAATTTTAACTCCAGGCCAGTTTTGGGCAGTTAAGAACCAATGTGAGTTAGAAATTTAACCAGAAATTGAATATTTTAACCACCTGGGTTGCATTTAAATGCCGCTGACCAACTTCCAATTTGTTGTGGGCGGGAAGTGGTGAGCAATTGCATGGCTCACAGGCCGCCGACTGACGTCAGGCAGGTGGCAGGGTCTTCTGCCAGCGACATCCCTTGGGAGTCCCGCGATTGGGTAAGGTGGTGGGGGGAGTCCTCAGCAGGGGAGGCCTAATCTTTACTTGTGGGGCCCAGAGGAGCGCTGCTGCACTCTGAGACTATTATCATACAGGTAATCCTCAGGTTTACTCCTAATAGTTGGTTATATTATTTTACCTGGTATTGAAGTAAGTCTGATGGGTGTATAGTTGCTTGTGTCTGCCTTGTCACCCTTTATGAAAATCGACACCTGAAAGGGGTGAATTTACTCAATCATGGCTCAGTGGGTAGCACTCTCGCCTCTGAGTCACAAGGTTGTGGGTTCAAGTCCTGCTCCAGAGTCTTGAGCACAAAAATCTAGGCTGACAGTCCAGTGCAGTGCTGAGGGAGTGCTGCACTGTTGGAGGTGCTGTCTTTCGGATGAGACATTAAACTGAGGCCCCGTCTGCTCTCTCAGGTGGATGTAAAAAAACCCATGGCACTATTTTGAAGAAGAGTTCTCCCCAGTGCCCTAGCCAATATTTATCCCTCAATCGACTTCACTAAAACGAATTATCTGGTCATTATCACTTTGATGTTTGTGGGAGCTTGCTGTGCGCAAATTGGATGCTGCATTTCCTACATTACAACAGTGACTACACTTCAAAAAGTACTTCATTGGCTGTAAAGCACTTTGGGACGTCCGGTGGTCGTGAAAGGCGCTATATAAATGCAAGTTCCTTTTTTCTGAGTATGTAGGCAGTGCGCAAAATGGGAATTAAAAGTTTTGCCCGTATACACTGCTGACAAGAACATCCAACTTCACTCTGTACTATATTGGGGAGTTTGGGTGTGTGGTTTAATGCACTAACGAGTGCCCTGTTGGAAAGCAGCTACAAGATTGCTGCTGAACCAGAGAAACTGCCACATGGCTGCTATAAATAATAAATTGCGGGCTACTGGCTGTGGGGAGAGATCGCCCGAAGAGAGATTCATCAGAACAAAGATTCAACCGGTTCGCCTGGTTTGAACAATGACACAGACAAAGACGAAACAAACAAAGAGACAGTAAGAAAGCAAAGGAGAATCTGCTGGGTGCTGATGCAGCTGAAGTGAAAGTCAAGCATGGAAATGGTAAACACTAGCTAGAGGTTAGTCCATGGGAAGCCAAGGTGAGAAAGAATGAGGCAATGGCAGGAAACCAGCAACTGCCTGGAAACCAGCTATGTTACAGCTTGTCAAAATGCTACCATCAGCTGGATGGAGATCCAGGGACTGTGCGACAAATAGGTGAAGGAAGGTAGTCCTCGAGGCTGAAAAGCAGGTGTCCAATGGAACAGTTTCCTGCCATATTACACACTAATAAAAAGCAGTGGTAAGAAGGGAACTTTTATCTGGAATTTTCTACACAGTAACACCACCACTTTACAGGCCTCCAATCCCTGATATTATTCAGGGGTTTGACACATCAGTTTATGCCTTTTTAAAAATTTGTTCACAGGATGTGGGTGTTGCTGGCAAGACCTGCATTTATTACCCATCCCTAATTGCCCTTGAACAACTGAGTGGCTTACTGTGGCAGTTAAGAGTAAACCACAGGGCTGTGGGTCTGGAGTCACATATAAGCCAGACTGGGTAAGGACAGCAGATTTCCTTCCCTAAAGGACATTGGTGAACCAGATGGGTTTTCACAACAATCCAGTGGTTTCACGATCAATATTACTGATATTAATTTTTTAATTCTACTCAATTAACTGAATTTAAATTCCACAGTGGGATTTGAATTCCTGTTTCTGGATCACAAGTCCAGACCTCTGGATTATTAGTCCAGTAACATACCCACTACACTACCATCCTCTCTTGTCTCCACGATAGCTATGACGAAGGAGGTGAAAGCTCAATATACGCAACAATGTAAGGAGGTGCTTCCTACCCTGAGGATTTGAATTCCCTTGTGGAACCCTGGCCAGAAGATTGATTTGGAGAGCAGCTATGTTACGGCCTGTCAAAATGCTACCATCAGCTGGATGGAGAGCCAGGGACTGTGCGACAAGTAGGTGAAGGAAGGTAGTCCTAGAGGCTGAAAAGCAGGTGTACAGTGGAACAGTGAGCCATAAACCAGCTCACCCTCATGACTCATCGGGCGAGCCGTTGGGAGACCGGAGCAGGCCCGGAAATTGATTGAAAACTGCTTCATTTTCCACTTCCTCCACTACAATGTGGACGAGCTGCACATTCCAGCCTTGGCTACTCAATGTTTCAAGGGCCAGGAAATCAGTCACATAACGACAGAGCGCAAGAATAGTGCAAAATGTATTTCGTGTGGTGGGTGGGGTCACACTGCATCCCAGTGCTCTCAGCAAAAGCATTCTGCCACCAACGCCAACTGTAGACCACTTCATCCAGCCTGCACATGAAACATCACTTTCTTTGAAGAAACCACAACCATTCGGTGGCAAGAAACCTCAAGAGCACACTGAGGCGAAGGTGGCTGCATGAAAGAGTCCAGGACAAAGCAACCCGCTTGATTGGCACCCCATCCAACACCTTAAACATTCTCTCCCTCCATCACTGGCACACCATGACTGCAGTGTGTACCATCTACAAGATGCACTGCAGCCACGCACCAAGGCTTCTTCCACAGCACCTCCCAAACCCGTTACCTCCACCACCTAGAAGGACAGCAGGTGCATGGGAACACCATCACCTCCATGTTCCCCTCCAATCACACACCATCCTGCCTTGGAAATATATCGCTGTTGCTTCATCGCCGCTGGGTCAAAATCCTGGAATTCCCTCCCTAACAGCACTGTGGGAGTACCTTCACCATATGGACTGCAGTGGTTCAAGAAGGCGGCTCACCACCATCTTCTCGAGGGCAATTAGGGACGGGCAATAAATGCCGGCCTTGCCAGCGAGACCCACATCCCAGGAACGAACATTAAAAAAAATGACAGTTTAATACAGAGACCAGCACCTCTGATGGCAACAGGAAAAGGGACAAGGAAACAAACTGGAATCCCCCAAACCAGACTCCGGCAATCCAGACTATAACCTCTTCACTTTCCTTGTGGTGCTCTTGAGCAATATGGTGACAACGCACAGCATATGCTGGCACTCACCAAGCAATGTTGTACGTCACCAGTGAGCCCCAAAGTACTCCACTATTGGCTGCAATGAATTGACTGAATCAAAATAAAAGCCTTGTCGGTCTCCTCTGTGTGTTGCATATAAACATTAGGAGTGTCTAGAGGCAAAAAATATAATTTAACCATCAGAAGATGAAAAGTTGACAACTCCTCCATGCTGATACTGTGAATCAGTTGGATCTTTTCTGCAGAAATGATGAATGATCGCAGTATCCGATTCGCAGGGCCAGTGCAGAGACAGACACCGAGCCAGCAGAGTTGTTCAAGGATCACCTGTGTTGTTCACACCCAAACCAAATCACAAGGACACAAGGAATTTGACAGTGGCTGGGAAAATGAGGCGGACCGCTAAATGCATACGCAACCACAAGTGGTTATTGAGGTTGGGACTATAACTGCATCTAAATTGGAATTGGACACTTGTTTGAGGAGAACGAGTATAAAAGGGAAATGGTAGGGAAACGGGATTGAGGGTAGTTGAAAAGAGGATTAGGAATAGTTGAAAAACTAGGATAGGTGTAGATGTGCTGGGCCAAATGGCCTCCTTGTATGCTCTAGTATTCTTTGCTGTTGGTGAAAGGCCAATGTATATTCAGAAAGACGGAAGTGAAACATAAAGGTAAGTTTCAAAGTAAGAACTGTTTCATTGAAACTTGGGGAGCCCTTGCTGCTTCCTGCAGTGGACTCTGGGCTTCTGTATTTTCTTTTCCCCTTCTGTTTCCTTGTGGTTTGTGGCTGCTGCTAGTTCAAAAAAACACGTATTGCTCTTTTGATGACAATATATTGCAGCACACCATCATTATCATCCTAGGTCATTTTGCACAGTTCCCTAACTGGGATGCTAATGTCAAATCCATAGCTTGAATATGTCTGTGCTTTGATGTTTCTGCCCCTCAAATGTGCATAATTGGATGTTCTTTCTTGGGGATGTTGCTACCTTTTTGAGTGTGTGTGTTGTATGCTCCTTGTCTATGTATGTGTTGGTGTCACGAGCCACATTTCCAGTGGGTTATCCCAATCTTGGAAATGCCCACTGTCCAACTTCTCTTCATCGTGAAACCCATGACTCTTTCACCATATGACCGTCACAGAGAGTCCTGTGAAACTGTGCATTATCATTTGGACATGCATCAATTGATGATTTCTATTGATGAACAAAGTGGGATGTTGCACAGGGTCTTGATGAGCCATATGGGACCAGACAGTGGTACCCTATACCATCGAAAAGGCCTGTTGACATATTTTACTGCATGCTGTTGCTGATTTTATCTATTCAACATCCGTGACCTTACAACAGTGACTACACTTCAAAAATTACTTCATTGGCTCTAAAGTGCTTTGGAACTACCGGTGGTTGTGAAAGGTGCTATATAAAGGTAAGCCTTTCCTTTTTCTTTTTTTTGCCTGGAAGTTGCCTGTGGCTAAAATGTTGAGTGTCATCATAACTTTTTACTGCTACTGGCACCACTGACATAAAAACACAAGAAATAGGAGCAGGAGTAGGCCATCCGGCCCCTCAAGCCTGATCCGCCATTCAATAAGATCATGACTGATCTGATCTTGGCCTCAGCTCCACTTCCCTGCCTGTTCCCTGTACCCCTTGACTCCCCTGTAGTTCAAGAATCTGCCTATCTGATTGTGCCCGTGGAACTCCATAATTCCAGGTCTGATGTCAGGAGATGGTACAATCGGTACAATTGATGGTACAATTGACGAGCTTTCTTGCTGAGATGTGGCTTCCTCGCACATTGGTCTTCAGCTGTAATGACCTTTTTGCACGTCTGCTTCTATCCTGATGCCGGCATTGTCAGATATTCCGCTATAGTCCAACTATTTACAGGACACTGAAACAAGAGAAGATTAGGATGGACCCACGTGGGTTGTGTTTGTTATTACAGTTTAGCCCCAAATTGGAAAGAAATTGAATTTTAAGACACCAGTGCGTCGTGTGGCTGTTTTGAAGAGCAATGTTTCTTGCTGTGGCGTATCTAATTGTGGGAGCCGGTGTAGATGTAATCTATAACTGCTCTAATTTAATTTTTTTTGCAACAAAAATGGGAGCTAAATATTTGGTGAACTTGCATTTCACTGGCACTGCCTGTTGCTTCAAATTCTCAACGTGCAGTCGATCAGATTCCTGTAGTGAATCCTGCTTTATGTCCTGTCTCAATTGCATACAGTCACTTTATCGGTACAGACTGCATGGCTTGTGTTATTTCTGCTACTTACCCAAAAAGAACTACTAACAGTACAGAATGGTTCACATTTTGGAAAGTACTGAAATGGCAAGGAAGAAATGGTCCAATGGAAATATTTTGATCTTAATCTCTCCAAATTCCATGTCGTAAGTTCTACGTAAATTCCCTGAGTGAATAGAGCTGTGTGCCAAAGGTCTGTTTACTTCACAGGAACTGAGTAATGCACATCAAGGACTGAATTTCTCCTGCCAGTAACCTATCTCCTTTAACCTGGATTAATTTTGGCATTCCTCCTCTGCTGAGATCAGTGTACTTGTATGGAGCAGAGCACTTCTTGCCGGTCCTCTCCTCAGTGACTAGTTAGCATTGAAAAGAGAGCATCTGTTTCTCAATTTGGCCCATTCTTGATTCTGCAGAGTAATTATAATGGAGTGAACAGAGCATGAGGTCAGCAGATGCATCCTTTTCATTTGCTTCTGATGATGACAACCCCCTCCTGTTTTCAATTCCTTTAAGTTTAAAGGAATTTATTTTTGGATGGGATTTCATGAAATTCTTCCAAGCTCAATATTGAATGTACGCCTTTAAGCTTAACAAGAGACGATCATGTACTGAACTATTTTTCCAAGTGCAGTGACTGCTGTAGCCAAATGCTAATCACTAACACAAAAGCAAAACACAGCAGATCCTGGAATCTGAAATTAAAAAAAACAGAAAATGCTGGAAATCTCAGTGGGTCAGGCAGCGTCTGTGGAGAGATAAACAGAGTTAACGTTTCAGGTCGATGACCCTTCATCAGAACTGTCAAAAGTTCAAAATGTAACAGATTCTTAAGGAAGTGCAGAGGCAGTGAAAGGGGGAGGGGAGGAAAGAACAAAAGCGAAGGTCTGTGATAGGGTGGAAGGCAGGAGAGATTTGAGAGACAAAAGGGATGATGGGCCAAATTGAGGTGGTATTGACACAAGTTAGGAAACAAAAGATGAGTCTAGATAGGGTGTGAATGGCAGAATAATTCCAGCTGCCATGGGAAACAGAGAAAATGCTAATCACTGTCCTACAATAGCTTGCACTGGTGAGGCACCTTTGATATGATAAAACATCCCAAAATACTTCACATGTGAAAGAAGAGAAAAGCTGCAATAGGAATCTTTTGAGATCTGACCAAAGGCGGGTTGAAGAGATAGGTTTCAGGGGGCTTTTAAATCAGGGATGGAAAGAGTGAACGGAAGGGATTTGGGGAGAGAGTTCAAGAGGATAGGATCTAAATGGCGGAATGCTCCCTGCCACCAAGTTTGAAATGCTGGGTGGGTGCACAGGAGGACAGAGTCGGAGACTGTGGAGTGTGGATTAGAGGAGGTTGTAGAAGTAGGGGGAGGAAGCCATGAAGAGATTTGTAAATGAGGATAAATTTGAAGTTGGTTGTGAATAGAGACGAGGAGCCAATGGAAGTTGGTGAAGAGGGTATTTGAGAAGTCACATCTCAACAAGGTAATGGTAGCCTTGGTGCGGGCAACAGCAACAGTGGGAATGACATAGAAGAAGAGATTAACAATGTTTGCGGCTGTGGAAGTGTGTTTCCGGTTGAACTGTACGTAGAGTTTATGCACTTGGGGAGAGGTTTGTCAATTCAAGCTCTGAGGAAATTTGGGACCACTAACATAAAGTGCTCTCAATTAGTGTCAGCCGTGGCTCAGTGGATAGCACTCTTGCCTCTGAGTCAGAAGGTTGTGGGTTTAAGTCCCACTCCAGGGACTTGAACATGTAAATCTAGGCTGACACTCCAATGCAGTGCTGTCTTTTGGATGAGATGTTAAACCGAAGCCCTGCCTGCTCTTATCAAGTGGATGTATTTTGAAGAAGAGCAGGGGAGTTATCTCCAGTGTCCTGAGCCAATATTTATCCCTCAATCAACGTTTGAAAAAAAAACCCAGATTACCTAGTTATGATCACATTGCTGTTTGTGGGAGCTTGCTTGTGCACAATTTGGTTGCCTCGTTTCCAACATTACAACAGCGACTTCATTGGCTGTAAAGCGCTTTGAGATGGCCGGTGTTCGTGAAAGGCGGTATATAAATGCAAGACTTTCTTTTTTCAATCGCTGTTCCCGTTAAGCCGCGCGTCTCTCTGGTGGTCCCGTGCAGCCGGCTCACTGGCTCTTAAATGTATGGAAATTTGAGTGGGCCGCGTAGCGTGTTAAAGGAGCCATGCTCCCCCCTGAAAAATTAGAAGGAAGACGACTCCTAGCACCAGCTTTCATTCTCACCCAAGGGAAGATATCTGTGAGCCCACAACATGGTAACGGTTATATAGAGGGAAGGGGAGCTATACGTCCCCATTCTAACTTAGTTACAAATTGGTGGGTGTGGGGACACGCTAGACATCTCTTTGAAGAAAAAAAGCATCTTTAAATCATTATTGGTGAAACCACTAATGTTGCCAGGTTTACCACGAAGACATCTTGTAGGACAACGCCATTTTAAATGAGCAGTTGTGTTCTGATTTACCAATCGCACTTTAGAAAGTGTACTGCAGTGCTTGTCAAGCGGGATCACTCTTTGTACAGATGTGAATCCCACTCTCGAGTGTCACACCGTACTTTGAGAGACTGAATGTGTTTGGAATTTGCATGCTGTTCAGCGCAGTGATTGGCTGACACTTCCAGTCATGAAAATCTAACGGAAATGAATGTTATTGAAATGCTACGTTCACCGCACGCAGCCTTTGCTTTGATTTCTGCTACCACACTGAGTTTTATGAACTCTCCTCTAAAGTGTTCGATTGCTTTCTTTTCGTAGGTGGTTATTCAACAACCCCTTAAACTACATGCGAACTTCAGCTTGAGTGAGTCAGATCCTGTTTCCCGAAAAGTTGCCCGTTTGGACGAATCTTTGCTGTTTGTGACTGGAAAAAAGGTAAGGATCGGGAAAGTAGAGTCTGCTCTTGCTTCATTTGGACTGAGTATGTCATGAATTGATTATAAACAAACCAGAACACCTGATGCCACTGAAATGACTGTTCCCAAGACCCAGCTCTTGTGTTCCATAAATTGCACAAGACAAATTAATAATAAAAACAGAAAATGCTGGCAATCTCAGCAGTCAGGCAGCATTTGTGGAGAGAAACAGAGTTAACGTTTCAGGTCTGTGACCCTGTGTCAGTATTGGAAAAGTTTGAGATGTAACAGATTCTTAAGGACGTGCAGGGGTAGTGAAAGGGGGAGGGGAGGAAAGAACAAAAGGGAAGGTCTGTGATAGGGTGGAAGGCAGGAGAGATTAGAGAGACAAAAGGGATGATGGGCAAAAATGAGAAGGTAATGGAACAAGTTAAGAAACAAAGATGAGTCTAGATGGGGTATGAATGGCAGAATCATCACCAGCTGCTGTTGGAAAAAAAGGCTAATTATGTATACAATGTTTTATTTTACAGAAAGAATGCAGTTTTGTATTGTGGTTGATGTTGGAGAAATAGATTTTGGAGATCGCCATGTTAAATGATTCAGAAACTAAAACCTTTCCCTCTCACTGTTTTCTCTATTTTATAATGTTTTTCTTTTTGCCACCTCTTTCGGTCTCCTAACACCACAACAATCTATTGACAGAGACATTAATGTAATGACTTAAATCTAGACCACTCTACTAGTGTCAGTCTTGAATTATCTGTAAGTAGCTGAAAGTTTCCAGTGTGGGTTGACTAACTCTTAGATTATATATTTTAAAGTTGTCCGCCTTCTGCTGTAGAAAATTGCTTGCCATGTCCTTTAGACAGGCAGCTCAGAGAATAGCTGGCCAGGGAGAGAAAGGAACCCATGAGCTAATAGTCTGTAATGCAACATGTTGGTGCTTCAACATCCTGTGACCTAACTTTGCCTTCTCAAATCTCAAAGTCTTAGGAATTTGGAAATATATTGTGAAATATTGCAGCTGACAAATGCTATGTGCAGCTGGATGAAATTCTTACAACAAGGTGGTGTTTGAAATGTTGGACAGACCAAAAGTAACAGCTCGTCCTGAGACGTAATCAACCAAACATGATACTTTTTGTCCTATGTGATGTAGATAGGCTCTAGACAGCCTACATGGCCCCAATCTGATCTTGCAACTCCATAATCTTCTGGAATTTTTTGAGGATGTTTCCAGTAGAGTGGACAAGGGAGAACCAGTTGATGTGGTATATTTGGACTTTCAGAAGGCTTTCGACAAGGTCCCACACAAGAGATTAATGTGCAAAGTTAAAGCACATGGGATTGGGGGTAGTGTGCTGACATGGATTGAGAACTGGTTGTCAGACAGGAAGCAAAGAGTAGGAGTAAATGGGTACTTTTCAGAATGGCAGGCAGTGACTAGTGGGGTACCGCACTGGTCCCAGCTGTTTACATTATACATTAATGATTTAGACGAGGGGATTAAATGTAGTATCTCCAAATTTGCGGATGACACTAAGTTGGGTGGCAGTGTGAGCTGCGAGGAGGATGCTATGAGGCTGCAGAGTGACTTGGATAGGTTAGGTGAATGGGCAAATGCATGGCAGATGAAGTATAATGTGGATAAATGTGAGGTTATCCACTTTGGTGGTAAAAACAGAGAGACAGACTATTATCTGGATGGTGACAGATTAGGAAAAGGAGAGGTGCAACGAGACCTGGGTGTCATGGTACATCAGTCATTGAAGGTTGGCATGCAGGTACAGCAGGCGGTTAAGAAAGCAAATGGCATGTTGGCCTTCACAGCGAGGGGATTTGAGTACAGGGGTAGGGATGCTATTCCAATGCTCCCATGACAAGCCTCATATCCACCATGCTCTGTAAAATTCAGCTCATCCAAAACTATCCACTTTGGTGGGAAAAATAAAAAAGCAAGAGTATTTTTTAAACGGTGAAAGATTGGGAAATGCTGGTGTTCAGCGGGACCTGGGTGTCCTTGTACATGAATCACTGAAAGTTAACATGCAGGTACAGCAAGCAATTAAGAAAGAAAATAGTATGTTGGCCTTTATTACAAGAGAATTTGAATATAAGAGTAAATGTCTTCCTGAAATTATATAGGGCCCTGCTGAGACCACAGCTGGAGTATTGTGTACAGTTTTGGTCTCCATACTTAAGGAAGGATATACTTGTTAGAGGGAATGCAATGAAGGTTCACCAGACTGATTCCTGTGAGGAGAGATTGAGTAGACTAGGCCTATATTCGCTAGAGTTTAGAAGAATGAGAGGTGATCTCATTGAAACATATAACATTCTTACAGGGTTTGACAGGGTAGATGCAGGAAGGATGTTTCCCCTGGCTGGGGAGTCTAGAACCAGGGGTCAGTCTCAGAATAAGGGGTCGGTCATTTAGGACTGAGATGAGGAGAAATGTTTTAACTCAGAGGGTGGTGAATCTTTGGAATTCTTTATCCCAGAGGGCTGCGGATGCTCAGCCATTGAGTATATTCAAGACCGAGATCGATAGAGTTTTGGATATTACGGAAATCAAGGGATATGGAGATAGTGCAGGAAAGTGGACTTGAGGTAGAAGATCAGCCATGATCTCATTGAATGGTGGAGCAGGCTCAAGGATCCAAACGGCCTACTCCTGCTCCTATTTCTTATGCTGTCCGCACCAACTCCCGCTCACCCATCACCCCAATGCATGCTGATCTACATTGGTTCTGTGTTCCCCAATGCCTCTAATTTAAAATTCCCAGTCGCATGTTGGATGCCCTGTGTGGCCATGCCCTTCCCTATCTCTGGAGCCTCCTTATCCCTACTCGCCCACCTCCAACCTAACTCTTTGCTTCCAAACTCTGGCCTCTTGTGCATTTCCCTTCCCTTTGCACCTCCATTGGTGGCCATGTCAGCCACACTTTCAGGAATTTCTCCCTAAGCTCCTCTGCTTCTCCACCCTCCCTCTCCTTTAAGACAATGCCTAAAACCCACCTCGTTGACCAAGCTTTCGATCAGCCCTCCTAATACCTCCTTCTTTGGCACAGTGATCGTTTTTTCTGGTTCTGCCTTTGTGAAGTGCCTTGGGACAATTTTCTGCAATAAAGGCGCTTGTATAAATACAAGTTCTTGTTGTAATGGAGGCTGATAAACATATGTACTCCATTAGGGTGAATGCAGCTTACCCACTGATAAAGAATATAGAAAAAGGTCTGTCCTCTGATAATATATCTCCAATCTAAAAAAAAATGAAACTCGTGCAAAACAAAATTAATCAACCAGTTGCGATGATCAACTGATAGAATCATAAAATGGTTACAGAACAGGAGGCCCATTCGGCCCGTCGAGCCCGTGCTGGCTCTCCACAAAAGCACTTCAGCAAGTCCCACTCCCCTGCCCTTTACCTGTGGCCCTGCAAAGTTTTTTTCCTTCAGGTACTTATCCAATTCCCTTTTGAAAGCCACAATTGAATCTGTTTCCACCACCCTCCCAGGCAGTGCATTCCAGATCCTAACCACTCGCTGCGTAAAAATGTTTTTCCTCGTGTCGCCTTTAATTCTTTTACCAATCACCTTAAATCTGTGTTCTCTGGTTCTCGACCCTTCCACCAATGGGAACAGTTTCTCTCTAATTTACTCTGTCCAGATCCCTCATGATTTTGAACACCTCGATCAAATCTCCTCTCAACCTTCTCTGCTAGAAGGAGCACAACCCCAGCTTCTCTTGTCTGTCTATGTAACTGAAATCCCTCTTCCCTGGAATCATTCTCTCAAAATTTTTTTTGCACGCTCCCGAAGGCCTTCACATCCTTCCTAAAGTGCGGTGCCCAGAATGGAACACAAAACCCCAGTTGAAGTCAAACCAGTGTTTTATAAAGGTTCATCATAACTTCCTTTCTTTTATGCCTCTATCGGATCCCGTAAGCTTTTTTAACCGCTTTCTCAACCTGCACATATACCCCAGCTCTCTCTCTTAATGAGAATTGTACCCTTTCATTTATTTTGCCTCGCCTCGTTGTTCTGAACCAAAATGTATCACTTTGCACTTTTCTGCGTTAAATTTCATCTGCCACATGTCTGCCGATTCCACCAGCCTGTCTATGTCATCTTGAAGTCAATCACTACCCTCCTCACTGTTCAGAATACTTCCAAGTTTGGTGTCATCTGTTCAGATTACGAAGATTAACGTGGGCTGGAAATGTATTTCAAGAATTGAATCCAATCCTTCGATTCGGATATCAATCGCACCTCAATACTTCTTCTCATGCCACTTAGCCAATATTTCATCTTGTGTGCGACGGCACGGCACGGTGACTAATTTGAGGAATTTTTCTGAAGAACGTTTTGTAATATCATACAAAGGAGGATGTGGATTTCCTTTGTTTCATTTCAGGTGACCCAAGTACCAGTCGATGGACCAGGCTGCCGTCACTTCCTCACCTGCAACGAGTGTCAGATAGCACCTTCCTTTATGAAGTGTGGCTGGTGTGAAGGGTCATGCACTCGACGGCAGGACTGTCAGAAAAAGTGGATGCCAGACACTTGTTCACCTGTTGTTGTTGAGGTAGGTTTCTAAAAATGTACAAACTTTGAGGGAAAAAAATGTTCTGTTTATTTCATGATATTCATAAACATCAGTGTCAGTTATGACTCAGTGATAGCACTCTTGCCTCTGAGTCAGAAGGTTGTGGGTTCAAGTCCCACCTCAGAGATTTGAACACACAATCAAGGATGGCATTTCACTGCAGTGCTGAATGGGTGCTGCACTGTCGGAGGTGCCGTCTTGCAGGTCAGATGTTAAAGCAGACTGTTGAGAGTGCATGGAGATCCTAGCCCCCAAAATGCCCTTTGCCCTGATTGGGGGTCGGAAACCTTCCAGGGGGCAGGAGTTCCTTTGCCCTGGTCGGAAGTCCCGGTCCTGAATTGCCGTGCGCCCCTCAAAGGAAGCGGATGCTGTCTCTGCTGCTCCGCTTCCTTTGATGAACACTCCTGGGATAGCAGCGCGCGCGCTGCGCAAGCCAGCGCTAAAATACCCCTCCCCTTAAATTAAAGGGGAGGGGGCGCTGCACACTCTGCAGGCCCTTTGGTGGCCACCACTCGGCCACCAGGGAGGCAATTGAGCGGGCCAGCAGCCCGGCATGTAAAATGGCGAGGGCCACCATTGTCGGTCCGACGCAAAAGTCGTCCAACAAATAAAGATGGGCGCAAACACAAAAGCCAAAATACTGCGAATGCTGGAAATCTGAAATAAAAACAGAAATTGCTGGAAATACTCAGAAGGTCAGGCAGCATTTGTGGAGAGAAACAGAGTTAATGTTTCAGGTCGATGACCCTTCATCAGAACTGGCGAATGTTCGAAATGAACAGATTCTGAAAGAGCACTGAAAGGGGGAGGGGAGGAAAGAACAAAAGGGAAGGTCTGTGATAGGGTGGAAGACAGGAGAGATTAGAGAGACAAAGGGGATGATGGCCCGACTTGAGATGGTAATGGCAGAAGTTAGAAAAAGATTAGTCTAGAGAAGGTGTGAATGGCAGAATAATTACCAGCTGCCATTGGAGACACAGAGAGAGAAATGTAAAAAAAGGAAAGGGAGCAAAATATGGGCAGCGTTTATGGTTGCGCACCGGCCCGGGGCGATAATTGTGGGACGCGGTGCTGCCTGGACAACTATTGAATGACTGACTGCTCTAGCAGCTTGTCCTCAGCATAAAACTGATAGCAATCAACATCAACCTATTTTATCTGAAAGTGGTTCGACACCTAAAATGCCCTGCTGTTTCCAAGTGAACTTTGGATTGACTGTATTTAGTTAGTGGAATGTTGAACTTTAAACATTTGAAGATTGCCAAATACCTTGAATTATGTACAATGGGAGTACGCTGGGATTCTACATTGTTGTTTGATATAGCTCCATTCTCACCACTGAGCAAATGGGAGGTGAGTTGAATGATTGAACCCCATGAAAAAGAATGGCAGAAATTCATTTAACTTACTGAAGTTTGACCAGTGTGAAACTGCACGTCTCACGACTGAGTACAATATCATGACATTGGAGTTTTTACGAGTAGGAAACTGGCACGGTAGGATGGTTAAGCTCTAGCTTATCCAACATGTAAGTTTACAGGTTATTGGCAGTAAAGCTGCAATCCTGTAACTATTCTACCTAAAACAGTTCAGTTTGGATCAACAGTGTTACAAAGAAGCACAGAAGGAGGCAATTCGGCCCATCGTGCCTGTGCCAGCTCTTTAAAAGAGCTATCCAAATACAGGTTGAGCGTCCGAAATCCGGAGTTCCAAAATTCAGAATTCCGGCTGATCCGTGGCAGGGTCGTCAGGAAAACGGAAAATGTTCCGAAATGCAGACTCCCCCGTCTTGGCCCCGTGCCTCGGCCCCCCCGACCTACCTTCGATCCGACCGCTGACCACCTGACCTCCCCCCACCTCGGACCCCTGACCTGCCCCCGCCTCGGCTGCCCGACCTCCCCTCGCCTCGGGCCTCCGACCTCCCCCTGATCACCCCCCCCACTTCAGACGCCCCACCTCCCTCCATCTCGGCCGCCCCACCTCCCCTCGTCTCGGACCCCCGACCTCCCCTGATTACCCTCCGCCTCGGACCCCCGACCTCCCCTGATTACCCTCCGCCTCGGACGCCCGACCTCCCACCGACCTCCCCCCGCATCGGCCCCCCCGACCTCCCCCCACCTTGGCCCCCCCCCCCCCCACGCCTCGGGTCCCCAACCTCCCCCCGCCTCGACATCCCCCTGCCTTGGCCCCTACCGCCTCGGCCACCCGACCTCCGGCCACCCGACCTACCTTCGGCTCGACCTTCCTCTGCCCGCTTGACCTCCCCCCACCTCGGCCACCTGACCTCCGGCCGCCCGACCCCTCCTGCCCCCTCCCCCCCCCCACCTTACCTCGGCCACCTGACACCCCCCCCCCCCCACCCCTTCGCTACCTACCTCAGCCCAGGCAAAGATGTCCCGAAATCCAGAAATATCGGGAATGGCATCCCCAAGGTTTCCGGATTTCGGAATTCACACCTGTAGTCCCATTCCTCTGCCATTTACCCATAGCCCTGAAAATTTTTGCCCTTTATTTACCTCTCTTGAAAGTTACTATTGAATCTGCTGCTACCGCCCTTTCAGGTAGTGCATTCCAGATCACAACTCGCTGCATTAAAAAATAAATTCTCCTCATGTCGCCTCCTGTTCCTTTGCCAATGATTTTAAATCTGTGTCCTGTGGTTACTAACCCTTCTGCCACCAGAAGCAATTTCTCCTAATTTACTTCTTCAAAACCTTGAATTTGTACACCTCTAATAAATCTCCCCTTAACCTTCTCTGCTCTAAGGAGAACAATCCCAACTTCTCCAGTTTCTCCATGTAACTGAAGTCCCGCTTCCCTGGTACCAATCTAATACTAAATCTCCTCTGCACCCTTTCTAAGGCCTTGACATCCTTTCTAAAGTGTGGAGCCCAGAATTGGACACAGTATTCCAGCTGGGGCCTAACCAGTGACTTATAAAGGACGAACATAACCTCCCTGCTTTTGTATTCCATAAATGTCTCCGTTTATAAAGCCAAGGATACCGTATGCTTCTTGGCTTGTCAAACCCATTCCTTTTTGATAGATAGCTCCATCTATCTGATTTCCCAACATGTCCCTTCTTGAGAAATGCATCTGATCTTGGAAAGCCATTTATACTGTCTGATCAATGGCCTTTTCATAATTCCTTTTCTATAAGTTATTTTTAAGATCAGTGTGACAAATGCAAGGTAATTGAGATGCAAGTCAGAACAAATGTCTGAATAAAAAACTCTTGCACTCTCTCTTTGCACTTGCCCTTGCACGAGAACCAATGAATATCAGATTTGCAAACAGTTTGGATGATCACTGCATGTATTGTTTATAAATATATTTCTGACTAAATGGAAAGAATGAATCAAATTACTCAATTGAACCCAGGGTTGGGATATTTGCCACAGAATGTTGGATTACAGTTGCAATCGGGGATGCAGTAAGTAAATAGATAAATTCTTAGTTTTTCGGAGAGTAGGCAACAGGGAAAAAAAAGCTGGGAAAGATGGTGACCTGCAGTTTAATAGGCATGTGCATATGATATACGGCACAGAAACAGGCCATTCATTCCAACCAGTCCATGCCGGTGTTTATGCTCCACTCGAGCCTCCTCCCGTCTTTCCTTATCTAAGTCCATCAGCATAACCCTCTATTCCCTTCTCCCTCATATACCTATCTAACTGCCCCTTAAATGCATCTATACATTCACTTCAACCACTCCCTGTGGTAGAGAGTTCCTCATCCTCACCACTCTCTGGGTAAAAAAGTTTCTTCTGAATTCCGTATTTGATTTCTTGGTGACTATCTTTTATTGATGGCCTCTAGCTTTGCTCTTCCCACAAGTGAAAACATTCTCTCTGTATCCACTCTATCAAAAGCCTTCTCTTTCCTGATATGTATACTGTCGCATTTCTGGTATAATTCTTGTAATTCTTCTCTGCACTCTCTCCAGTGCCTCCATATCCTTTTTATAACATGGCGACCAGAACTGCACACAGAACTCCAAGTGTATCTAATCACGGTTCGATACTACTTTTCAATTCTATCCCTCTCGAAATAAACCCTAGTGCCTAGTTTGCCTTTTTTATGGCCTTGTTAATCTGTGTCACTATTTTGTGATTTGTGTATTTGTACTCCGAAATCCATTTGCTCCTCTACCCCATTTAGATTCTTATTCTCCAAGTAATATGTGACCTTCCTATTGACCATTGCCTCTCAGTGTTATTCTCTAATTAATCTGTTTGACCCGTTTCCCTTTCCTCCCCTGCACTGCGTTCCCATGGTTTCTTGCCTGTTGCAACAGACATTGCAACTGATCTGAAGAGCTCTCCTCCTGTGGTTTCACGGTCACCTCTGATGTATCCCTGTTTCAAAAAGGGAAAAATGGGAAAAAATAAATGCAGCTTTTCTTCAAAAGAAACTCAAAAGAGTTTAGTGATACGCGTTGTCGTGGCAGATTCTGTGCATTGTGTTGACTATTGCTCATTGTACTTTGTTTCCTCCCCTTTCTTCAAATTTCAGTTTCTTCCCAAAAGTGCTCCTGTTAATGGAGCGACCGAGCTAACCCTGTGCGGCTGGGATTTCCTATCTCAAAATGGCCCCGCAATAACGCCAACCTCCCATGTGGTTCAGGTGGGAAATCGACCTTGCAAAATCATTCCTGAAAACAGCAATGCGAAGAGGTAAGTTTGAACATTTTGTTCTTCCCCATTTAAAATCTTAATTAACTGAAACATGTATTTAAGAGTCTCCTTGTGAGGATTCCCTTTTCAAAAGGAAAAGCTTGCGCTTGGGGAAACCCCTCAACCATGTCATTGCTCTGTATGTTCCCGTATAGCTGTTTACAACCGTACAGATTGGACCTGCCGCTTACAAACAACTTTAACAGGGTCAGTCTTCTCGAATTTTTTTCTCTGGTGAATGGCCATTTTCCTCAATGCAAAGATCAGGGAGAGGGTGCAGAGACCTGTTTTCCTGGGTCTCGGTCGTTTCCATGTCTCTAGGATATTGGCGGTTTCCCAGTGGGGCAGTAGGTGGGGCAGAGCTAGGCCCGTGTCTGCCGTCAGCTCAAATGAGGTGTCGGGTGTAGCTCATCCTCTTGCCTTCATTTCCTGATTCAACGCTTACTGAGTTGCCCGAATGTAGGGGTGTCCAGTGAAACATGGAGCTATAGCCTGGCCCTGGACCCTTGTCAACTAGAGGGTCTGATGGAGTCCTGAGGGCAGGCCAAAGATGAGAAGATCTTTTATTTTATTTTTAAATTCTCTGCTCCAGGATGTTTACAGTTTACCTGGACCTGTACTTGCTGATCCCCAAACAGCAGGAAGAAAGCCCCATTCTCCCAGGCCTGAGAGACTGCCAGCTCAACGCCCTCCCGGATGGACTTTCTCCACCTCGGGCTATAAGAACATAAGAACATAAGAAATAGAAGCAGGAGTAGGCCATTTGACCCCACGAGCCTGCTCCGCCATTTAATAAGATCATGGCTGATCTGATCATGGACTCAGCTCCACTTCCCTGCCCGCTCCCCATAACCCTTCACTCCCTTATTGTTCAAAAATCTGTCTATCTCCACCTTAAATATATGCAATGACCCAGCCTCCAAAGCTCTCTGGGGCAGAGAATTCTCTAGATTTACGACCTTTTGAGCGAAGAAATTCCTCTTCATCTCCGTTCTAAATGGTCGGCCCCTTAGTCTTAAACAATGCCCCCTAGTTATAGATTCACCCACGAGTGGAAACATCCTCTCTGCATCTACCTTGTCGAGCCCCCTCAGTATCTTATATGTTTCAATAAGATCACCTCTCATTCTTCTAAACTCCAATGAGTAGAAGCTCCACCTGCTCAACCTTTCTTCATAAGTCAAACCCTTCATCTCCGGAATCAACCTTGTGAACCTTCTCTGAACTGCCTCCAATGCAAGCCATGACCGAGTAATGCTTATATTTCCTGCACCTTCTCGCCAGCACTCTCATCGGAGAAGAGTCCGGTGCCAGAAAGTGAGGAGATGCGGGGGCAAAAAAATCGGGCCTAATATCTTCTTTGTTTTGTATATTTCTTGATTCTCTTTGGGCGGAAAGGGAAGTGAACAGTATGGTTCAGAAAATGAATGCTCCTGATGCCGGGGGCCATCGACTCGAAGTATTCGTTGAGCTGTAGAGTTTGAGTGCGAAGAATGAAAATGTCTTTGAGCTCGATAACCCAGGGGAGCTCTCCCGGTGTCCCTCAACTAACATCACTTAAAAAAAGATTATTTGCTCATTTATCTCATTGTTGTTTGTGGGACCTTGCTGTGATTGGCTGCCATCTTTCGTTATGTTACAACAATGTCTGCATTTTAAAAGAGCATCATTGATTAAGAAGCAATTCGGATGCGCTGAGGTCGTGAAAGGTGCTTTTTATATGCAAGTTGGCTCTTTCTGTCTCTCACTCTCTTTCTCTCTCTCCCCGTGCCCGTGCCCGCCCCCGCCCCCGTCCAAAGGCAGGCAGTCCAATATATATAAGTCGTGACCAATCTGTAGCATCAGGAGATGAATAAACTGGTCCCTTCTCCAGAAGGCTATCTCATTGCAGCTTGAGTTTTTTTTAATGTAAAGCTGCATTTAATTTGGTCTGCATACTTTATTGGCACATTTCCCTCAGTAACCTTAAATAGCCTGTAATTAACCCTGGCCAGAGAACTTCCACACAGGTTGTAATTGGGCAGGTTGATCAGATACCTGATCCAGTTACACATTGTGGTTTTAAAAAGCACAGACCAAGTTAAGAAGTTTTCCTCAAGGCTAATCCTTTGCACCTATTAGCAAAGAACTTTCAAGATGCTCTCTTGCACCGGCATACCATGTCTGCAGTATGTACCATCTACAAGATGCTCGGCAGCAACTCGCCAAGGCTCCTTCGACAGCACCTCCCAAACCTGCGACCTCTACCACCTAGAAGGACAAGGGCAGCAGATGCATGGGAACATCACCATCTCCAAGTTCCCCTCCAGGTTACACACCATCCTGACTTGGAAATATATCGGCCGTTTCTTTGTCGTTGCTGGGTCAAAATCCTGGAACGCCCTCCCTAACAGCACTGTGGGAGTACCTTCACCACATGGACTGAAGCAGTTCAAAGCAGCGGCTCACCACCACCTTCCCAATTAGGGATGGGCAATAAATGCTGGCCTTGTCAGCGACGCCCACATCCCGTGAATGAATATAACAAAAATGTATACAACCTCTTGCTTAAAATAGTGAATCTATTTTTAAGTAGTCTTGTTTTTAGAAAGCGGCAGTAAAGCATTTGTGATGTTTGCTGTTTACATGATAACACGTGGCCCCAGGGGAAATGTACAAGTTCATTACATAATTGAAAGATTTACACGACATAATGATATAATTTAATGTTCAGTGCACATCCCTACCTGCCTTACAGCAGTGGCTTATAATCTTGGAGAAAATATTGTCAAATGTATAAACCTCTAGTTCATTTTATTTTTAAATTTGTGTTGCACTCTACCACTGGCTCCGATGGTTCAAGGTGTAATAACCTCATGCTGGGATAGACTTCTGTCAGCTGCCCTCGCGTATATAGCAAATTTAAAAAAAAGTGTGAGTCTAGACAGAGAGTGGGCGATGGGCTATTATCTGTCTGGGGGCGGGGGAAGGGTGGTCGTCGGGGGGCTGGTAGAATATCATAGACAGACGTAGAGAAGATGTTTCCACGTGGGAGAGACCAAAACTAGGGGCCATTAATAAACTAATACATCCAGTAGAGAGTTCAGGAGAAAGCTCTTTACCCAGAGAGTGGTCAGAATGTGGAACTTGCTACCACAGGGAGTGGTTGAGGCGAATAGCATAGCTGTATTTAAGGGGAAACTAGATAAATACATGGGAGCAGGGAATAGAAGGTTATGCTGATAGGGTGAAGATATAGATGAAGAGGGGTGCGAGGAGGAGGCTCATGTTGAGCATAAACACTGGCCTGAGCAGTTGGCCTGTTTCTGTGCTGTACATTCTATGTACAAACACTTTTTCTAATAGAAACATAGAAACATAGAAAATAGGTGCAGGAGTAGGCCATTCAGCCCTTCTAGCCTGCACCGACATTCAATGAGTTCATGGCTGAACATGCAACTTCAGTACCCCATTCCTGCTTTCTCGCCATACCCCTTGATCCCCCTAGTAGTAAGGACTTCATCTAACTCCTTTTTGAATATATTTAGTGAATTGGCCTCAACAACTTTCTGTGGTAGAGAATTCCACAGGTTCACCACTCTCTGGGTGAAGAAATTCCTCCTCATCTCGGTCCTAAATGGCTTACCCCTTATCCTTAGACTGTGTCCCCTGGTTCTGGACTTCCCCAACATTGGGAACATTCTTCCTGCATCTAACCTGTCTAACCCCGTCAGAATTTTAAACGTTTCTATGAGGTCCCCTCTCATTCTTCTGAACTCCAGTGAATACAAGCCCAGTTGATCCAGTCTTTCTTGATAGGTCAGTCCCGCCATCCCGGGAATCAGTCTGGTGAACCTTCGCTGCACTCCCTCAATAGCAAGAATGTCCTTCCTCAAGTTAGGAGACCAAAACTGTACACAATACTCCAGGTATGGCCTCACCAAGGCCCTGTACAACTGTAGCAACACCTCCCTGCCCCTGTACTCCCAAATCCCCTCGCTATGAAGGCCAACATTCCATTTGCTTTCTTAACCGCCTGCTGTACCTGCATGCCAACCTTCAATGACTGATGTACCATGACACCCAAGTCTCTTTGCACCTCCCCTTTTCCTAATCTGTCACCATTCAGATAATAGTCTGTCTCTCTGTTTTTACCACCAAAGTGGATAACCTCACATTTATCCACATTATACTTCATCTGCCATGCATTTGCCCACTCACCTAACCTATCCAAGTCGCTCTGCAGCCTCATAGCATCCTCCTCGCAGCTCACACTGCCACCCCAACTTAGTGTCATCCGCAAATTTGGAGATACTACATTTAATCCCCTCGTCTAAATCATTAATGTACAGTGTAAACAGCTGGGGCCCCAGCACAGAACCTTACGGTACCCCACTAGTCACTGCCTGCCATTCTGAAAAGTCCCCATTTACTCCTTCTCTTTGCTTCCTGTCTGACAACCAGTTCTTAATCCATGTCAGCACACTACCCCCGATCCCATGTGCTTTAACTTTGCACATTAATCTCTTGTGTGGCTCATTGGACAGCAACCAGGAATTGGAACCCTGATCGACTTGTCTTTTCCCCCTCCATAGCCCAGGTGGATGAAGGCCAATGGTTCAGTTCCACATCAGGGACTATCTTTGCCAGTTAAGCTGTTGGGGTGGGGAGAGGGGAAGGCAGAAATGTCTTCATGCGAACCCAAAAAGTGTTGGTAACTTCACATAAGTAATCTGTGTCTATGGATATCACTGTGTCTAATCAATTGAAGTAAATAGTTACTCTTTTTCAATGGTGGGGCAAGCTTTCCTCTGCTCACTGTTAGTAACAAAGTCGTAAATGCGATCTTTATACGCACACTGACTATTTCACCACGAATAATGAGCAGGGGAAATCTTCCCCAACGGTGTTTACACATTGAGACAACCACCAGCCAAATGATGGTGGGGATGATGGAGACTCAGCCACTCGCCATCACGCAAGGCTCGCTCAAGCAAGTGACCTTTCTTGACTACAAATTTGAATAAAACTATCTGAATCATTCATCTCAAACTTCTTTGTGTTGAGCTCCACAAAAAACTTCAACTTCTCACATCCTTGCTACTGAGGATAGTGGCAAGAATGTAAAACATAACTCTTTCCCCCTGGACTTATTTTTCTTTCATCTTCACTGCTTGTTTTTTTCCTCCTTTTTCTCCTCTCTCTCTCTCTCTCTCTCTCTTTCTTCCCCCTTTTGTCTCACGCTGTTCCTTCAATTCTGTCATTCTCAATCTCCTCCACC
This sequence comes from Pristiophorus japonicus, assembly GCF_044704955.1. Classification (NCBI taxonomy): domain Eukaryota; kingdom Metazoa; phylum Chordata; class Chondrichthyes; family Pristiophoridae; genus Pristiophorus; species Pristiophorus japonicus. The sequence goes on from NC_091988.1 coordinate 59,192,362, forward strand.
ATCATCATCATCATCATAGGCAGTCCCTCGGTATCGAGGAAGACTTGCTGCCACTCCTGAAGTGAGTTCTTTGGTGGCTGAACAGTCCAATACGAGAGCCACAGACTCTGTCACAGGTGGGTCAGATAGTTGTTGAGGGGAGGGGTGGGTGGGACTGGTTCGCCGCACGCTCTTTCCGCTGTCTGTGCTTGATTTCTGCATGCTCTCGGCGATGAGATTCGAGGTGCTCAGCGCCCTCTCGGATGCACTTCCTCCATTTAGAGCGGTCTTGGGCCAGGGACTCCCAGGTGTCAGTGGGGATGTTGCACTTTATCAGGGAGGCTTTGAGGGTGTCCTTGTAGCGTTTCCGCTGCCCACCTTTGGCTCATTTGCCATGAAGGAGCTCCGAGTAGAGCACTTGCTTTGGGAGTCTCGTGTCTGGCATGCGGACTATGTGGCCTGCTCAGTGGAGCTGATGGAGTGTGGTCAGTGCTTCAATGCTGGGGATGTTAGCCTGAGTGAGGACGCTGATGTTGGTGCGCCTGTCCTCCCAGGGGATTTGTAGGATCTTGCGGAGACATTGTTGGTGATATTTCTCCAGCAACTTTAGGTGACTACTGTACATGGTCCATGTCTCTGAGCCATACAGGAGGGCAGGTATTACTATAGCCCTGTAGACCATGAGCTTGGTAGCAGTTTGGAGGGCCTGGTCTTCAAACACTCTTTTCCTCAGGCGACCGAAGGCTGCACTGGCGCACTGGAGGCGGTGTTGGATCGCGTCGTCGATGCCTGCTCTTGTTGATAGGAGGCTCCCGAGATATGGGAAGTGGTCCACGGTGTCCAGAGCCGCACCGTGGATCTTGATGACTGGGGGGCAGTGCTGTGTGGTGAGGACAGGCTGGTGGAGGACCTTTGTCTTACTGATGTTTAGCGTAAGGCCCATGCTTTCGTACGCCTCAGCAAATACATCGACTATATCCTGGAGTGTGGCCTCTGTATGTGCGCAGACGCAGGCGTCGTCCGCGTACTGTAGCTCGACGACAGAGGTTGGGGTGGTCTTGGACCTGGCCTGGAGACGGCAAAAGTTGAACAGGTTTCCACTGGTTTAGTTTAGTTTAGTTCCACTCCAGCGGGGAGCTTGTTGACTGTGAGGTGGAGCATGGCAGCGAGAAAGATTGAGAAGAGGGTTGGGGCGATGATGCAGCCCTGTTTGACCCCAGTCCGCCACTACTATGATCGCTTTCCATTTCTTTCTGTCTGACTTTCTCTCTTCATTTTCCCACTCCACTTCTGGATTTCCCTTTCTCTTCTCATCTGTTTTCTCTTGCTACCATTACTTCACATTTGTTTCTCTTCTCTTCGGTGCTCTCGTGCTCTTTCCCCCCCCCCCCCCCCCCCCACTCTCTCTCTCTCTCTCTCTCTCTCTCTCTCATGAACACGTTTGTTTCTTGTGTTTTTCTTCACTTCTGGTTCTCATGTCTATCTCTTTCTTAGTTTTCCCCTCCCTCAGTCTTGTCTCTCTCCCCTCCTTCACTCTTACACTGTTCTCACCTGTTTTTGTAAGTGCCTCCCTCTTTCTCCTTCCTCACATTTCTGTATGTGTTTCTGTCTTCCCGCTCACTTTTGTCTCTTTCGGATGAGACGCCCTGTCTGCTCTCTCAAGTGGATGTAAAAGATCCCATGGCACTATTTCAAAAAAGAGCAGCGGAGTTATCCCTGGTGTCCTGGCCAATATTTATCCCTCAGTCAACATAACAAAAAAACAGATTATCTAGTCATTATCACGTTGCTGTCTGTGGGAATTTGCTGTGCGTAAATTGGCTGCTGTGTTTCCCATATTACAACAGTGACTATGCTCCAAAAGTACTTCATTGGCTGTAAAGCGTTTTGAGACGTCCGGTGGTCGTGAAAGGCGCTATATAATGCAAATCTTTCTTTCTTTCTCTTCTGCCTCAGTTTTGTCTCTGTTCACCTCACTTTTTCTCTGCCTCTTTTGTCTTTTTGTCTCTCCCCTACCCCTCACTTTTCTCTCTCTCTCTTCCCTTACTTTTCCATCCCCTTTGTTCCCTCACCCTCGCTCTCTTTTCTTTTCACTTGCCATTTTCCTTTTTGCCATTCCAACAATTTTCTCTTCACTCTACTTCCTGCAGCCTGGGGAGGAAGAGGGAGCTTGACTGATCAATCAGCCAGGTTTTATAAAGAGTGTGGGGAGTGGACTAATGCGTGTGGCGGGAGGCGTGAGAAACTTGACAAGCCACTAAAGTCGGACAGGATGGCCCTGACTATCCTGTGCGGTGGGTGTGCCAGTGATTTCAGTCACTTTTGTGCCATTTGTTGTACATTAGAAAATCAGAGTGAACATCTTGGCAATCTTGAATCTGGTGTTTACATAGGATATACAGACTATTAGAAATAGACTATTTGGCCCAACCAGTCCATGCCGGCGTTTATGCTCCACTCGAGCCTCCTCTCGTCTTTCCTCATCTAAATCTATCAGCATAACCCTCTATTCTCTTCTCCCTCAGTGGGTAACACACTTGCCTCTGAGTCAGAAGGTTGTGGGTTCAATTCCCACTCCAGGGACTTTAGCACATAAATCTAGGCTGATACTCCAGTGCGGTGCTGGGGGAGCGCTGCACTGTCAGAGGTGCCGTCTTTCGGATGAAACGTTAAACTGAGGTTCTGTCTGCTCCTTCGAGTGGACGTAAAAGATCCCATGGCACTATTTCGAAGAAGAGCCGGGGAGTTATCCCCGGTGTCCTGGCCAATATTTATCCCTCAATAAACATAACAAAGAAACAGATTAACTGGTCATTATCACATTGGTGTTTGTGGGAGCTTGCTGTGCACAAATTGTCTGCCGCGTTTCCTACATTACAACAGTGACTACTCTCCAAAAGTACTTCATTGGCTGTAAAGCACTTTGAGACATCCGGTGGTTATGAAAGGCGCTATGTAAATCCAAGTTTTTTTAAATTATTGATGACCTCTAGTTATGCTCTTCCCCACAACTTATGCACACTATTTGTTTTACTTCCTCATTTCAGGGCTAGTACGATGACGCAGTATTTATCTATAGATCACAACCTCTGATTGCTGGTCGACTCATAAAAGTGGCTTGTACAAAATGTTAGATCGGTCTCAGTTCTTGTGTGTCCTTGCTTGAAGGGTTGATTCACTTTCTATTTTTATACAGGTTAATTAATTGGAAGAATGGTTTAAAAAAAAAGGTGATGTCTCTAGCTCTGCCCATTTGTACGTGAAAATTGCAATTGATTTGCATATTTAAGAAGCGTCCCATCTGTTCCAGGCGGATGGGTTGCTCGCCCATTTACAGGCACGCCAGGACATTGCATCAGGCAGGTTGTGGCCATTAATGGGGTGGCTGATGACGTGACTTTTAATTGTTGACCGCTTGTTTTTCAGGTGACCTACTGGCCAGTGGAAAATGACCCCCCCCACCCCAACCCCAAAAGTGGGTTGAATTTCTACTGCATTCCTCCCGATGGTCCGGTGTAACTTTGGTGGAAGAGCTGTGAAATCCCCAGAAACATAACATACATGTCCTTGATACACAGCTCCTCCACTGAAGTTACACCACACAAAGAGGAGAACCTCCATCTAAATTCACCCCCCACCCCCCCATGCCTGGTCAGGTGTCTGAGGTTGATGTTGTTTGAGGGATAATTTTGGTCAGGCCACCAGGTCAAGAACTCACTTGCTCTTGTTCAAATTTGTTGCCATGGGATCTTTTACATCAGATATCTGAGGGAGGACAAAGTCATTCAATTCAATCACCTTAAGGGTTTTGTTTGTCTGTATGTTAGAGCTTAGAAGGTGCGTGCTGAAGTTTTCTTTGCCCCAGTCAAATTTTGAAAAGTATTTCTTAGCCTGCCTGGTTCCTGTTGGGCAGTCTGCCTGAAGTCATCAGAAAGTTGTAGACGGGCCAGAGCGATTCTGTGAATAGCCAGCAACATAGGTTATTATTGCAGCACCAACACCAACAACTTGCATTTGTATAGCGCCTTGGAACCATGGGAGCTTGCTGTGCACAAATTGGCTGCCATGTTTCCCACATTACAATAGTGACTACATTTCAAAAGTGCCTCATCGGCTGTAAAGCGCTTTGAGACGTCCGGTGAACGTGAAAGGCGCTATATAAATGCAAGTCTTCCTTCTTTCTTTATCATAGAAAGTGGTGCCAAGGCGCTTATCTTGTGTCATGCTCAGCTTATGTTGCCGTGCAGTGAAGCAGACACAAACTTTTACTATTTTCCAGTGAATGATAGTTAATCCTGTAACTACTATGAATCTACCATGTGCCATTGATTCTGTTCATTTGTTGTTAATTAAATTGGTAGTTTATAGCTTACACCACTATCTGGTGAAGTGTTTATTCTTCTGCCTTCCAAAGTTGAGGAAGATCAACAGGTGGCACAACACAGCCAGTTGCCAAGATTTCTGTTTTACCCTCATACTGCAAATTAGCCAGATATTGGGCAGGTAAAGGCACATTCCAGGCCGTAGGCAGCGAGTGCTTTCCTATGGGAGTGGTTTGATGCACTGAACCTGGAAAAAAAACCAGAATAAAAAACCCAAAATGTATCTGTGGACAATTCAAGATATCCTTAAAGCAATATTATACCGAATTCTTTGCCCCCTCCACCAAGAGGTTCAAATGCTTTTTTTATTCATTTGCTGGATGTGAGCGTCGCTGGCAAGGCCAGCATTTATTGCCCATCACTAATTGCCCTTGAGAAGGTGAAAAAAAGACTTACATTTATCTTTCCTGACCACCGGACGTCTCAAAGTGCTTTACAGCCAATGAAGTACACTTGGAGTGTAGTCACTGTTGTAATGTGGGAAATACTGCAGCCAATTTGCACAAACAGCAATGTGATAATGACCAGATAATCTGTGTTTTTTTGTTATGTTGATTGAGGAATAAATATTGGCCAGGACACCAGGGATACCTCCCCTGCTCTTCTTCGAAATAGTGCCATGGGATCTTTTACGTCCACTTGAGAGAACAGATGGGGCCTCGGTTTAACGTCTCATCCGAAAGACGGCACCTCCGACAGTGCAGTGTTCCTTCAGCGCTGCACTGGAGTATCGGTCTAGATATTTTTGTGCTCAAGTCCCTGGAGTGGGACCTGAATCCACAACCTTCTGACTCAGAGGTGGGAGTGCTACCCACTGAGACACAGCTGGCACTGGTAGTGGTGAGTGCCTTCTTGAATAAAGGTGAGTGGCTTGCCAGGCCATTTCAGAGGAGCAATTAAGAGTCAACCATATTGCTGTGGGTCTGGAGTCACATATAATCCAGACCAGGTAAGGATGGCACATTCTTTCCCTAAAGGACAGTAGTGAACCAGATGGGTTTTTATGACAATCCGATAGTTTCATGGTTAGCATTACTGAGACTAGCTTTTTATTTAAACTCCCCAGCTGCCGTGGTGGGATTTGAACTCACGTCTCTGGATCATTAATCCAGGCCTCTGGATTACTAGTCCAGTGATATAACAACTATACTACCATACCCCCAGTCTGTGCTGATGTGTTGGATAAATTCGTACTACTTTTTTAATCCTGGATCCGGCATACTGAAATTTGTCTCAAAATGTAAGATGCAAATTAGGATAGTAATTTAACACAGGGTTTTGTGACCTACAAACCTGATGTTAGCTATGGTTTTTCTTCCTGCCTAGAGCAAGACTCTCAGGTCCTACTTCTATTCCAGTGTGAACAATAGAGTGGATTATTAGAGTACATTATGTGGTGTGAATGGGTTGGGCAGGTGGGGTATCAGCATTTTATCATTCTGTAGTGAAGCACAGTTGAACTGTGAATTTGGACAATATGTTTTATTTTCCTGTATCCTTTATCTCGATAAGAATACATTTAATTCAAAATGCAAAAAATCTTACCTATTTAAAAAAAAACAAATGGTCTTGATATATTCTTTACAACATCAGTAACAAACACATTACACAAGATGGCGATTACTGGAAACTTGTCATGTGACCTTGTCACATGATCCTTTTATTATATAAACATAATTAGTTGCATTACCACAGTAGTCCAGTGGGGGTGGGGGGAGGGGGGGGCGGGGGTCTATATTACAGGCCAAGCACGTGATGCCCTGGCAATAAGGGATGCAAGTTCGGTTTCCCTACTCTGCTGTAGCATGAGGAGGCTTTGAGAGAGGCTGGGTAATTTCCATAGGGTGAGGGGGAAGTCAGAAAGATAATCATGACTGGGACACACTTCTATGCCTCCTACAACAGCACAGATTGAATTCTCACCCTCCACACTACAAGGCGCTGCTTGCTTGGGAGTAGCTAAAATCTGGAGCTCTCTCTCCCCAAAAAAAGTTATTGAGGCTCGGTCAATAGAAAATTAAAAAACTGAGACTGATAGCTGTTTGTTAGCTGTGGTATTGAGTGTTACCGAACCAAGATGGAGTTAAGATGCAGATCAGCCATGAGCTAATTGAATGGCGGAATAGGCTCGAGGGGCTGAATGGCCTACACCTGTTCCTATGATTGGAGACAAAATTTGAAGAGGAAAATTCTACTGCAAGCCATTAGCACATTACCTACCAGAGCAACTTACTGTTGCATAGCTCTGTTGCATCCTGCACTAATTGTTGCCATGGCAACGCTCAATGCTGTGTTGTAATCTGTTTAAAAATAGTTGGTGCTCAATTGTCAGATTTCACAGAAATTTCCTCCAGCACAACCGCCGCTACCTGTGTGCAGGTTGGCAGTGGGTCTCGTCTCAGCTATTGTGCATTGCAGGACGGCACCGTGTAAAATATTCACGGTGGTAACATCATTAACAAAAACCACTGAGCATGCCATACTTAGTGGTAAAGAAAGAAAAAGTTTACATTTATATAACACGTCAATTTCTGTCTCCGAAACATCCCAAAGCTCCTCGCATACAATGAATTACTTTTGAGGTGTAGTTAGACTAATGGTAATGATACTACGTGTGACCAGAAGATGTCATGACCTTACCACAGATTGCGACGGCAGTGGAGTGCAGGCAACTTGATTGCACAACATTTCTGATAAAGTATGTGCAAGTTCTGCTCGAGAGTTGGTGTATTTTGCTCAAAGAATGATAAGGTTGCAACTGATCGATTATTGTTCTTTGGAGGTGCTTGCTGATGGAGTCTACCATTGACCTTAACCGAGAGAGCATCATATTGGCATCTTCTGACCTAAAATCTCTGGTATTTCTAGGGCTGCGCGGTAATGATTAAACTAAATTACTCCTAAATATGGAAGACCGAAAAGCGCCATTGGACGAAAATGCTTTTTACTTTCCCATTTGATGATAAAGGCTCATTTAGTGACACACTTATCCCTCTTATTTCATGTATTCTTGTTGGTTCTTCCATTTTTTTTTTCTCTGCCAGATTTCTCCCTCAAATCAACATCACTAAAAACAGATTATCTGGATATTATCATATTGCTGTTTGTGAGAGCTTGCTTTGCGCAAATTGGCTGCCGTGTTTCCTGCATTACAAGTGATTACGCTTCAAAAGTACTTCATTTGGGACCAAATGTTCCCTCTTTGTTTCGGTGCATGGGTCCTTTAACACGCAGGGCGGCCCATTTAAATGTTGGCGGTTTTTCTCATAAAAGCCATTGCATGGCATGCGCAGGACCCCCAGAGCATGGTCGCGCAGTTTCATGGGAACATTGATTGGGAGCAGGTTGTGAAAGGTGCTATATAAATGCAAGTCTCCCTTGCGTTGTTCATTCTTTCCCCTCCTCTTCTCTTCCCAAAGATGTTAACTTTTCACTGGGCTTTGGTTGAATAGGCACTGGGTACTCTCCAGATGCTCGCTCAGGTGCCAGTTCTCCACATGCCAACCTCGATGGTGACTATTGCCAAGTTCAGCCATGGATGTGGCATCACGGCCAAACCCCACGCTAACCCTGACCACCCTCCTCATCTGACGTCTATACATTCTCGCACACGCACGCACACACACACACTCCGCCCCGACCACCACCCCAGCTCAGATCAGTCAACTCAGCACAGATGCTGGATTGAACCGAGATCCTTCCTGATCTGTATGGCTCATAAGAAGATAAGAATTAGGAGCAGGAGTAGGCCAATTGGCCCCTCGAGCCTGCTCTGCCATTCAATAAGATCATGGCTGATCTTCTACCTCAACTCCACTTTCCTGCACAGTTCCTATATCCCTTGATTCCCTTAATATTCAAAAATCTATCGATCTCTGTTAGTTACAGCCTCAATCATCTGAGTCATGGGGGGAGTGTGGTGGGGAGCAGCTTTGCTTTTTGTTTGAACACAGGTATTCAGAAATATTGTGTAATGCAGTGTAGAAAGGGGTTAACATGATAGCTGTGGCTCTTGTTTGGAATGAAATGCGTGACTAATTTAATTTTAATTTGGAACAAAAACAGTCTGTGTTTTCTGGCAGGTTAGTGTGTAAACTGGAGATTACTGGAAAGTCTCAACCCATCACTTCGACAGAGATCAAGATCACGATTCAAGAGACCAAGCATAATGGAGAGTTCACCATTACTGGATCCACCTCCATCGCAGGATTTGAATTTGTGGTGAGGTTTCTGCAGCAGTGTGATTGTAAACATTCATTATCCATTACTTTTTTTTCACATGTAGTTTTTGAGAGCTAAATTTGTCATTAAGATGTTTCTAAATGTCCCCTTTAAATTGCAGAACCACCTCATGTAAAAGTTGTCCTTCAGTTCCCCGGGGCTTGTGTTGCTGAGGAATTTGACCTGTTTATATTATGAGGCAAGATCCTCAGCACCTACTGTGGGCAAGAGCTCATACCTGTCTGCCCTCATTTGGAGCTAGTCTCACTCGAGCCTCGATTTCAAAATCATCATCCTTGTTTTCCAATCCCTCCATTGCCTCGCCCCTCCCTATCTCTATAATCTCCTCCAGCCCCACAACCGCCCTCTCCCCCGCCCCGAGATGTCTGCACTCCTCTAATTCTGTCCTCTTGAGCATCCCTGATTATAATCGCTCAACCATTGGTGACGGTACCTTCTGTTGCCTCGGCCCCAAGCTCCGGAATTCCCTGCCTAAACCTCTCCGCCTCTCTACCTCTCTTTCCTCCTTCAAAAACGCTCCTTAGCTCTTTGTCCAAGCTTTTGGTTACATGCCCTAATTTCTCCTTATGCGGCTCGGTGTATAATATTCTTATGAAGCGCCTTGGGATGTTTCACCATGATGAAGGCACTATATAAATACAAGTTGTTGTTGCTTAAGAATACTGCCATTTTGATGTAAAATAGGCACAGCTCCATGTGCTTAAATGGGTTTGTGATCTGTCTCAACCCATATAACTTTCACTCCTAACTGTTCCACAATCTTTGACAAATCCGGAAACAAGAATGCCATAATATCTAAAAGACAACTCGCACTCCTATATTTAAAAGATGTGAAGAAACCTTCTAAATATGTGCCTTAGCCATGGGCACGTGCAATGTCATAGAAACAGGAAATGCTGGAAATAAACTGCAGGTGAGCCAGCACCAGCTTATTTCATATTTCTGGGTTTACAGTTTTTCCTTTCACATTTGACTGGCTTTTGCAGTGTTGTACGTTCTATCACTGGTATGCAGTGAATCATGTTTCATTGGGCCCAAGTTTCCACACGCGCCTAGAACGGCGCAGTCCCGACCTGGACGCCCGTTTTTCGCGCCACAAAGTGCGCCTAAAAAAATCCTCGGTATTCTCCACCTCCCTGCAGGTCCTCTGGCCCTTGGCGCAGTGCAGCACGAGCTGTGGGGGGGTGGAGCCAGGTCCCTGCGCTGAAAACAGTGCCGGGACCTCTGCACATGCGCGCTACAGTGGGCACACAAGTGCAGTAGCTCCAGGCGCCGAACTGTGTGGGAGGGGCCCGAAGCACGCAGCCCCTAGCCCTGGCTAAGTGGCCTCACTGGGGCTGCGTGAATAAGGCTCCTCCCACGGCCAGCTCCTGCTTCCCCCCCCCCCCCCGACCAGACCCGACACCCGCTCCCCCCCCCCACTCCCCGACTGACCCGACCCGACCCGCGCTCCTGTTCCCGCTCCCCGCCTCCCCGACTGGACCCGACCCGACCCGCGCTCCTGTTCCCGCTCCCCGCCCCCCCGACTGGACCCGACCCGACCCGCGCTCCTGTTCCCGCTCCCCGCCTCCCCGACTGGACCCGACCCGACCCGCGCTCCTGTTCCCGCTCCCCGCCCCCCCGACTGGACCCGACCCGACCCGACCCGACCCGCGCTCCTGTTCCCGCTCCCTGCCCCCCCGACTGGACCCGACCCGACCCGCGCTCCTGTTCCCACTCCCTGCCCCCCCCCGACTGGACCCGACCCGACCCGCGCTCCTGTTCCCGCTCCCCGCCCCCCCCGACTGGACCCGACCCGACCCGACCCGATCCGCGCTCCTGTTCCCGCTCCCCGCCTCCCCGACTGGACCCGACCCGACCCGCGCTCCTGTTCCCGCTCCCCGCCCCACCCGACTGGACCCAACCCGACCCGCGCTCCCGCCCCCCAACCCGACCCGACCCGACCCCCCCCCCCTCACTGGACCCGACTCCCGCTCCCAGACTGGGTCCGACCTGACCTCCCCCCCCTCCCTCTCTCTCCCCCCCCTCCCTCTCTCTCTCTCCCCCCTCCCTCCCTCTCTCTCCCCCCTCCCTCTCGCTCTCTCCCCCCCTCCCTCTCTCTCTCTCTCCCCCCCCCTCCCTCTCTCTCTCTCTCCCTCCTCCCCTCCCTCTCTCTCTCTCTCTCTTCCTCCCCCTCCTCCCTCTCTCTCTCTCCCTCCCCCCCCCCCACCCCCCACCCACCCGAACCGAACCTCCCCGACCCGACCCAACCCAACGCCACCTACCTGTAAATCTGGTGCTGGGGACGGGCCCTGCCCGAAGTCTCGGGCCGGCCCGTTCAGCCTTCGGTCCCGAAAGGCCTGCCTGAAGCACTTTCACACAGGTAGGAAGATGGTTTATTTAATCTTTTCTTTGCTTATAAATGTTTATTCAGGTTGGATTTATTTGTATAATATTTGTATAAGTATAAATAAGGATGTATTATAGAATTTAATGACTTCCCTCCCCCCCCACCTCGTTCTGGACGCCTAATTTGTAACCTGCGCCTGATTTTTTAATGTGTAGAACAGGTTTTTTCAGCTCTACAAAAATCTTCACTTGCTCCATTCTACTTTAGTTTGGAGTACGTTTTCACTGTGGAAACTTTCAAATCAGGCGTCAGTGGCCGGACACGCCCCCTTTTGAAGAAAAAATTCTGTTCCAAAGTAGAACTGTTCTACCTGACTAGAACTGCAGAAAAAAAAATGTGGAGAATTGCGATTTCTAAGATAGTCCGTTCTCCACCAGTTGCTCCTAAAAATCAGGCGCAAATCATGTGGAAACTTGGGCCCATTAAAACCTTCTTAATTTCATGGTCATGAAGTAACACTGCTCCCAATGCTCACTGCCCTCGCTCTCCAGCAGCTCTTTGCAAATGTCACTGGAGGCTTGAGCTCAGCTATTGGACCCATTGGAGCACAATACCAGTGGCATTTCGACAACACTCCTCCAAATAAAGAAAGCCACACGAGCCCTTTACAGGGAGGAAGGGAAAATGCAGTAGATGCTGAGCGTCAGAGGAAAGAGCATCGGCAGTGGAGGACAAGGCAAGCTCGGACAAAGAGAAGGATTTTTAATAGAGTTTTGGAAAGTAGGAAAGAAAGATGGAAGGCAAAGTGGACGGATTTAGGGAAGGAGTTTCAGGCTGAAAGAATGGTCGAGCAGCAAGACAAAGTTCCACACCTCCAGGTACAATTGAGTTTTATTGCTGGTCATAAAATGAGTGCAATTGTAACATTGCCCATTCTTAGTATTTTTATTTTGTTTTGCTCTTTCTGCTCTAAGCCTTTCCACACACAAACACGATGGGCGCAGTGCACATTGGCCTCTCCCATTGGCACCCTGCAACTGCCTGCCATGGGCTGGTTTTCCAGCCGATACTCTGTTTTCACCTGTGTGCTAGTTCCTCAAGGTCTACAGGGCTGTAGTAATATCCGCCCTCCTGTATGGATCAGAGGGATGGACGATGTACAGAAGACACATCAAGTCGCTGGAGATATATCACCAACAATGTTTCCGCAAGATCCTGCAAATCCCCTGGGAGGACAGATGCACCAACATCAGTGTCCTTACCCAGGCTAACATCCCCAGCATTGAAGCACTAACCACTCTCGATCAGCTTCACTGGGCAGGCCACTTAGTTCGCATGCCAGACACGACACTCCCTAAGCAATTGCTCTACGCGGAGTTCCTTCATGGCAAATGAGCCAAAGGTGGGCAGTGGAAATGTTACAAGGACACCCTCAAAGCCTCCCTGGTGAAGTGCAACATCACCACTGACACCTGGGAGACTCTGGCCGAAGACCACCCTAGGTGGAGAAAATCTATCCGGGAGGGCGCTGAGCTCCTTGAATCTCAAGCGCAGGCGGCGGAAGGAGCGTGTGGTAAATCAGTACCACCACCCCTTCCCCCGACGAATATCTGTCCCACCTGTGACAAGGTCTGTGGCTCTCGTGTTGGACTGTTCAGCCACCAAAGAACTTACTTTAGGAGTGGAAGCAAGTCTTCCTTGATTTCGAGGGACTGCCTATGATGATGATGGTGAGTTCCCCATGTACAGTGGGAAACAAAGCCTCAGGATCTACATCGGAGTATTGTATTAAAGGTGCGGCGGGAGATCGTGGTGGAGGTGCAGCGGGAGATCGTGGCGGAGGTGTGGCGAGTGTTTTTGTGGTGGAGGAGCGGTGAGAAATTTTGGCGGAGGTGCAGCGAATGAGGGTACAGGGCCCAGGGGCAGCACGGGCCAGCTCACACTGCGATATGTGTGCGCACTAGGTCCATGCAGCAGAGCAGGTCTCCAGTCATCCTGGTTAACCCTTGCCACTGGATAAAGGCCTAGATCTGTCAAACCCGCATGGTGGCTGATGTGCAACGGTCACCACACATTAAAAAAATCCACACACAGGCATCTTCCATCCCCTCAATTGGAGTTCAGGACTGGAACATCGGGTCCTTCATTGAAACATCTGTGAACTCATGTGGAAGCAAGTTATCCTCGTTTGAGGGACCACCTAAGATGAGTTCTCCATGTTGAGAGGCTTCGGCTGATATGTGGCGCGAATGTTACTTGGCACTTAAATGCCGGGCTATGACTATCTCCAACAAGCGAGAGTCTAACCTTGACATTCAGCGGCATTATCATTGCCGATTTCCCCACCATCAACATCCTGGGGGTCTCCATTGACCAGAGACATAAGTGGACCAGCGCATAAGTAGTATGGCTACAAGAGGCTGGGTATTCTGTGATGAGTGTCTCACCTCCTGACTCCCCAAAACCTTTCCACCATCTACAAGGCACAAGTCAGGAGTGTGATGGAATACTTTCCACTTGCCTGAATGAGTGCAGCTCCAACAACACTCAAAAAGCTTGACATCATCCAGGACAAAGCAACCCGTTTCATTGGCAGCCCATCCACCACCTTCAACATTCACTCCCTGCACCATTGGCGCACTGTGGCTGCAGTGTGTACCGTCTACAAGATGCACTGTAGCAACTCGCCAAGGCTTCTTCAGCAGCACCTCCCAAACCAGCGACCTCTACCACCTAGAAGGACAAGGGCAACAGGTGCATGGGATCACCACCACCTCCAAGCCACACACCATCCTGTCTTGGAAGGATATTGCCATTCCTTCATCGTCGCTGGGTCAAAATCCTGGAACTCTCTCCCTAACTGCACTGTGGAAGTACCTTCACCACACGGACTGCAGCGGTTCAAGAAAGCGGCTCACCACCATCTTCTCAAAGGCAATTAGGGATGGGCAATAAGTTCTGGTCTTGCCAGAGACACCCACATCCTGGAACGACTTGGGCGGACCTGTTAGGAGAGTAAAAGTGAGGTGAGGTGCATTTGCCTCTTCCTCTGCCTGGCCAAAGCCTGACGATTGGACTCACCATGCCTGCAGTTGTCAAAGTCTCCTATAACTGTATTTTTGCAAATGATTCTGCTATACCAGTGTCCGACTGCTCTTTCCCAGCCAGTGAAAGTAAATTTGCTGCACCACTCCAAGGAGCCATGGTGGCAGCTGAGCTAGTTCCCCTGCAGCTTGGAAAATTGGAATCCGATGGATTAACTGGCTTCAAAGGACACATGCACTACAAGCAGGCAAGTCTCGGTAGTAATGCCTGCATGAGCCAATGCGAAGACAGCTCTGTTTGGGAGCATTTCCCCCCATGCAACAACAATTATTTGCATTTATATAGGGTCTTTTCATGTTGTAAAATGTCCCAAGGTACTTCACAGCAGCGTAACCCAAGAGAAAATTGACACAGATCTAAATAAGGAGGTATTGGGACTGGTGACCATCATGATCATAGGCAGTCCCTCGTAATCAAGGAAGACTTGCTTCCACTCTTAGCATGAGTTCTTAGGTGGCTGAACAGTCCAATACGAGAACCACAGTCTCTGTCACAGGTGGGGCAGATAGTCGTTGAGGGAAAGGGTGGGTGGGACTGGTTTGCCGCACGCTCCTTCCGCTGCCTGCGCTTGATTTCTGCATGCTCTCGGCGATGAGACTCGAGGTGCTCAGCGCCCTCCCGGATGCATTTCCTCCACTTAGGGTGGTCTTTGACCAGGGACTCCCAGGTGTCAGTGCGGATGTTGCACTTTATCTGGAAGGCTTTGAGGGTGTCCTTGTAACATTTCCTCTGCCTACCTTTGGCTCGCCGTGAAAGAGTTCCGAGTAGAGCGCTTGCTTTGGGAGTCTTGTGTCTGGCATACGAACATTGTGGCCTACCCAGCGAAGCTGATCAAGTGTGGTCAGTGCTTCAATGCTGGGGATGTTAGCCTGGTCAAGGACACTATTGTTGGTGCGTTAGACCTCCCAGGGGATTTGTAGGATCTTGTGGAGACATCGTTAGTGGTATTTCTCCAGTGACTTGAGGTGCCTACTGTACATGGTCCATGTCTCTGAACCATACAGGAGGGCGGATATTACTACAGCTCTGTAGACCATGAGTTTGGTGGCAGTTTTGAGAGCCTGGTCTTCAAACACTCTTTTCCTCAGGCGGCCGAAGGCTGCACTCGCGCACTGGAGGCGGTGTTGAATTGGGACTGGTGATCAAAAGCTTGGCCGAAGAGGAGGAAAATTTTAAGCAGAGCCTTAAAGGAGGAGAGAGAGGTAAAGAGGTTTGGGGAGGGAATTCCAGAGCTTTAGGGCTTCGATGGCTGAAGCCCTAACACTAACATCGGGGAAGTTGTTGCTGCCCCAAACTGTATCTCACATATAGTCTCCTCCATCCCTTCTGTGTGACATAAAGGAGACTGAAATAATTTATTGCTGCTGAATTATGTATGTGATAATGACCAGATAATCTCTTGTAGTGATGTTGATCGAGGGATAAATATTGGCCGGGACACTGGGGATAACTCCCCTGCTCTTCTTCAAAATAGTGCCGTGGGATTTTTTACCGTAAGATTTGTATGTGGGTGACCGAATGAATGCAGTATTCTACAAATAGATTGACAAACTAGAAACTTAGTCCATATGATTTTGGTTCATGTAACTGCTGTTATGATCTCAGAGTGACTTGGATAGGTTAGGTGAGTGGGCAACTGCATGGCAGATGAAGAATAATGTGGATAAATGCGAGGTTATCCACTTTGGTGGTAAAAACAGAGAGACAGACTATTATCTGAATGGTGACAGATTAGGAAAAGGGGAGGTGCAACGAGATCTGGGTGTCATGGTACATCAGTCATTGAAGGTTGGCATGCAGGTACAGCAGACGGTTAAGAAAGCAAATGGCATGTTGGCCTTCATATTGAGGGGATTTGAGTACAGGGGCAGGGAGGTATTGCTACAGTTGTACAGGGCCTTGGTGAGGCCACACCTGGAGTATTGTGTACAGTTTTGGTCTCCTAACTTGAGGAAGGACATTCTTGCTATTGAGGGAGTGCAGCGAAGGTTCACCAGACTGATTCCCGGGATGGCGGGACTGACATATCAAGAAAGACTGGATCAACTGGGCTTGTATTCACTGAAGTTCAGAAGAATGAGAAGGGATCTCATAGAAACTTTTAAAATTCTGACGGGTTTAGACTGGTTAGATGCAGGAAGAATGTTCCCAATGTTGGGGAAGTCCAGAACCAGGGGTCACAGTTTAAGGATAAGGGGTAAGCCATTTAGGACTGAGATGAGGAGAAACTTCTTCACCCAGAAGTGGTGAACCTGTGGAATTCTCTACCACAGAAAGTAGTTGAGACCAATTCGCTAAATATATTCAAAAAGGAGTTAGATATAGTCCTTACTACTAGGGGGATCAAGGGGTATGGCAAGAAAGCAGGAATGGGGTACTGAGGTTGCATGTTCAGCCATGAACTCATTGAATGGCAGTGCAGGCTTGAAGGGCCGAATGGCCTACTCCTGCACCTATTTTCAATGTTTCTATGTTTCTGTGTTTCAAATGGTTGAAGATGGAATCTTGAGGTGTTCCTGCTCGCCCTCCAATACCTCCTCATCTCATACCTCGCCTCAAGTGACCATTCTTTGGTAGAAGGATGGTATTAGGAGCCAGATTGGTGATGATGAGGCGTGCGGCACAGCAATGCTCAATTCTGTCCTCACTCATGTGCTTTCCAATCCCTGGGTGGTGATCAGAAGTGGGAAGAGAACTCTCACTCCATCCCTGTATTAACGTCCTGTCAAATGGTGCGAAGCCAATTGCAGTGCCATTACAGCTGCACCCTGCTGGAACCACTGAGCTCTGCACAGATAAAGGAATGGACCTGGGACTGTTCCCATCTGTCTGGCACGCTCCCTAGCAAACTGCGTACTCGCTAAGCCAATGGGTGTAATATATTTGGATATTGGAGGGGCTCTGTTAGTTCTGCAGATGTTAAGGGTTGTGGGGTAGCTATGAACCCATATCATTTTTTTTTGTAGGAACCTATTATAACTCACGTGACTCCAACGTACGGGCCTCAAGATGGTGGGACTTCGATTACATTATTTGGGAGACATCTGACAGCTGGCAATAACCAGAAAGTGACAATCGGTGGAAAAAGCTGTATCATAACCAGGTAAGAGATTGGGACTGAAAAAAGTTGCACAAGAGGCATTATCCAAACCTTTGATTTAAGCCTGGTTCCAAATTGATTAAAACTGTCAGTTTTTAAAGGGGGTAGTTGCTGTGTTGGATTTGAACTAGACCTGCGATCCTGAGTCCAGCACAACAACTACAAGTGTCTGTGCTGAAGCAGTTGCTGCATCTGCAACAGCACAAGCACTTAACGCCCGACCAATCAGGTGTTCCGCTGCAGCTCGCCAGTCGGTCCCAGCATAAAATTGTCCGTCTCAGATGCTGCCAGCGTCTCTCAGGTAGGTCCAGAGGTTTATTGGGGGTGGGCTGTGGGTGGGGTGAGAGTTGAATGGGAGGCTGGGCTTGGGCGGGGTGGCAGTACTGGTGTGGCTCTCCTCCTAAAAGTTCATTTGCCTTGCTTTGACGGGACCGCTTATCGTTCGGCTGCAGACCTGGAAAAATTAGGTGGAGCTTGGGCAGGGCAAGCTTCGCATAGTTTTCTGACCAATTTCAGACGGGATCCTAAAACCCTGATTAGTGTATATATAAGCGGCCTAACATCTGTTTCAGGCGGATGTCTGGGACGCCTAAATCCAATATCGCGTTTGCGCACTTTCGGGGTGAATTGGGCGTGGGACAAAGCGCCCTGAAATTGGTAGAGTTTGTACCTTTTTTACAGCCAAAAAAACAGGTGAAACACACAACAATTTCTTCCTCTGTGTTTGTCAAGGTGGAGGATGTCTATGCTAATGAATGGAGAACTTTCCATTTTAGATAGCTTTTTAGCACACCCAAGGCAAGTATAGTATGCACAGAAAAAAAAGAAAGACTTGCATTTATATGGAGCCTTTCACAACCACCGATCTAAGCGCTTTACAGCCAATGAAGCACTTTTAGAGTGTAGTCACTGTCGTAATGTGGGAAACACGGCAGCCAATTTGCACAAAACAAGCTCCCACTGTGATAATGACCAGATAGTCTGTTTTTTTTTTTGTTATGTTGATTGAGGGATAAATATTGGCCCAGGAAACAAGAGATAACTTCCCTGTTCTGCTTCGAAATAGTGCCATGGGATCTTTTACATCCACCATAGAGGACAGACGGAGCCTCAGTTTAACATTTCATCCGAAGGACGGCACCTCCGACAGTGCAGCATTTCCTCAGCTGGAGCGATAGCCTAGATTTATGTGCTCAAGTCGCTGGAGGGGGACTTGAACCCACAACCTTCTGACTCAGAGGCAAGAGTGCTTCCCACTGAGCCACAGCTGACACTTAAAAGGCTCCTTTTATTCTGCCCCAATCTGAAAGAGGGTGTCCACACACCTGCCTTCTTGTGACCTCTGAGATTTGGAAATTTAGGGGCAGTTTTTGCCTTGGATCCAGAACTGGTCGCAAATTGCCCAACCTGATCTCGTAATTGGCCCTTACAGTCAAATTACAGAGGCGCTCTCATTCCAACTGCCTGGTTCCAGAGGTGATGGTCTAGCACATAACCCACTGAGTCACCCAGTCCTGCTCTCCCCAGCTTGAATTTTTTAATGTAAAATAAATATATTTTTTTACTTAAATGTTTCAAAATGGGCGACAATCATGACATTATTTCACAGTGCACCCATCGATTTACAAACAAGGAATTGCGCTATCAAGATTCCTTTCTCAAGTCCCTCTTCCCTCTTCAAGGACGTTGAACATCTTGTCACCTTCCAAATCCATAGCCATCTTACCTGCAACTCTGTTTGAACCTCTCCAATGAAGTTTCCGCCCTAACCAAAGTCAGCAATGACATTGGGCTCAATTTTCCCCGGTGATTGGTGGCATTTTATTGGCGCGTGCCGCTTTTTTTGGCGTAAGTTTAAAAAATGTAAGTTTCCCCAATGAATTACGCGCTAGCGTAACTCAGTTAGTTACGATTTTTTTAGGTTTGGTTTTTTTTTGCGTCATAGGGGGGGCATAGCCTGATGTCTGCACCAGTTTTTCTCAATTATGTAAGTTTGCTCAAAAAAGATTTCTCCTAGGTCAGCGTATGTGACCACTCCTAAAAACCTTCTGGTGAGTTAAGAAAAATCAGCGCAGAAAGACAACATTGTTTTTCAGCGAAGTTTTGGAGGGAGCGAAGAACACTTATTAAAAAGTACATTTTTTTACCTTAAAATGCAGTAAATGGAAGTTTGCTGGAATTCTGTAAGTTTTCATTTTTTTTAAACTGACATGCAAACAGGGTTCGAGGGTCGGAGCGTCGGTCGGCAGAATCTGATACTCGCCTGGATACAGGGACTCGGCTTCAAAAGAAGCCCAATGGAGGGGTGGGGTCTGTGGAAGGCATACGGAAGGCATCAGAAGCCTGCACTACGCATCAAATGTAGCCCGGGAGTTGGCAGGGGTGGGGGGCTCCCGATCACTGCGCCTGCTCAGAAATGTGTGTGGTCCCTACAGACCTTGTGGGGTGGGAGAACAAAGAACCTTGTCCTGCCTGCCTGTCGTTTTGAGCTTTTTGCAAAGGTAAAATTTAAATATGGGGGCAATACTGACAATGCCATACCTTGTGCAAGCCTTCTGCATCATAGTGCTACGTAGGAGACAATTGATTCGACGTCATCGCATCAGGAACATCAAAGCCCATAGGGTGCTGGGCAGGAGACCTTACCCACCTCGGGTTTATCGAGACAGGCGTTCGTACCTGCACCTGAGTGATGCAGACTGTGTCAGAAGGCTGCGTTTCTGCAAAGATGTTGTAACCGAGATCTGTGAGCTAGTAAAAGCAGACCTGCAACCTAGAAGCATCAGGATGACTGCTTTGTCAGTTGAAGTGAAGGTTACAGCTGCTATTTCATTCTATGCATCTGGATCATTCCAGGCCACAACTGGGGATGTGTGCGCCATTTCTCAACATGCAACACATATCTGCATTTGGCAGGTGACTGCTGCAATATATGCCTGGAGGAATGACTACATAAAGTTCCCCATGATCGCCCAGGCAATGAGTGACAGGCTGTTGACTTCTCCAGGATTTCTGGCTTCCTGAAGGTACAGGGCTGCATTGATTGCACCCACATCACCTTACGGGCATCTTTGGAGGATTCCAAGATGTACAGGAACAGAAAAGGTTTCCACTTCGTGAATGTGCAGCTCGTGTGTGACGACATGCATCGCATAATGTCAGTTGATGCAGGATACCCTGGGAGCACCCATGATGCGTTCATCCTACACGAGAGTGTTATGTCTGCCATTTTTCAGCAGCAGCCAGAAGGGCAGAGCTGGCTACTAGGAGACAAAGGGTACGGCCTCACCAGCTGGCTCATGATGTCTCTATGCGTAACCTGGACGGAAGCTGACTGGGAATACAACATGTCGCACATTGCGACGCGCATCTTAATAGAGAGGACCATTGGCATCTTGAAGCAGCATTTCCGATGCCTGGACCCTTCCGAAGGCTAATTGCAATACTCCCCTGAGATTATCGGTCAGGTCACTGTTGTGTGCTGCATGCTGCATAACTTAGCCATCATGAGGCAGCAGCAGCTGATAGTAGAAGACCCACCTGCGGTCAGAGTGGCTGATGATAATGATGAGGAAGATGCAGCCAATGAGGAGGAGGAAGTCAAGGATGAGGAAGCCATGCAACTACCTGAATCCGGAACACGACAGCGGAGGAGGGCGGGCCATTGTGCCCCTTTAACGATCGCTTGAGCCTTGCACCAGCTGCTCATCTGTGAATGCTTTGCTGCCTGAAGGCTCAGTGGAAACTATTCCACATGGACCATGTTTACTATTTGGACCTGTTCCTTAATGTTGTGTTGTGTTAATGGAACAAATGATGGAAATTATTCTTGTTTACTTCAAAAAGTTGTGTTAATAATCGAACAAATAATGAAATTATAAAATGAAATATATTTTATTCAAAAGCTTAACAAATATTTGTTTGTACTTAACTTTAATAAATATATTCTTGTATCAAACTTTAAAGTTTTCACTTAAGATCATTTACAAACTTTGAGATCACTTACTAACTTTTAAACTTGTAAATTTACATACCGTACAAAAAACTTTTAATTTGAGAACAGTTACAACAGGAACAACAATAATAATAACAACAACAACAACAGCAGCAAAGAAAGGCTGCACCCATCTCTCCTCCACCTTATTCTAAGACCGCCCGCTGCGTTTGGTCTTGTTGACTCCGCCCCTGTCCGCAGGTGGCAGTGTTTCTTGGATTGGTACCAAGCTTATTCTTTCGAACACCTCGGGTAATGCGCACTTCTTGATGGCGGGTGGGGGCGGATGGGGGTGGCACAGCCGGTAATGAGGCTGGTCTGGGGATTGGATTGGGAGTGGCAGTTGATTCTGTCAATGGGCGTGGTGTCTGGGTGTGTTCCCTTATTGCAGTCGTTAACTCCGACATTCCCTCCCTCATGTGCCCTGACTGTCTCAACTACCTCCAACATTCCCTCCCTCATGTTCACTGACAGCGCATCAGCTACCTGTGACATTCCCTCCCTCGTGCACCGACATTGTTTCTGCTGACTGAGATATTCCCTCCCTCATGTTCCCAGACAGCGTTCCCATTTCTCGTGAGTGTTGTTACTTCTCCCGACAGTCCCATACCTCATTACCCACCCCACTGATGGTGTCCAGGAGTGATCGGGTAAGGTCAATGCTCTCCGCACTCATTGCCATCATGTGAACCACATCTGTTAGATCCAGCACCTCAGGAGAGCGCGGTCGAGCTCTCCTTCCCCTCCTCACCCTGGGTGTGCCTCACTGCACCCCACCACTGGGACCTGCAGCCTGGTACAGTGGGCCCCTGGGTGTGCCTCGCTGCACTCCACTGGAATTCCCAGCCTCGGACGGTGGGAAACCATGGAATGTCCCACCAACACTCAAACCACTACTCAGGGAAGGAGCTGACACCTCAATGGGTGGCACCTGCACCTCCTCAAAAGTGAGTACAACAGTGGGGACTTCATCCATCACCTCCACCTCCCCTCACCCCCATGCTCTTGGTCTAGAAGGAGTGATTGGAAGATGGTCTCCTCTTCAGGCTCGTCCTCGTCTGAATCTTCTTCTGCATCGTCGGGGTTGGCCTCAATTCTGCAAAATATAACAGAACAGGCAAATGGTTAGCAGCAGAGGAGGGGGCAGGGTGGGTGGCATGAGTAGGCTCACACAGCGCAGGCAGCAGGCTGATTTAAAGGACCACGATGAATGATGGCACATTGCATCAACCGAAGCGTAGCTGATGGAGACATCCCCATGAACCGAAGCATGGCTAGCCCGCACAGTACTTAACATTTAGCAAAGCCAGACTGTGGAATTTGCAGGACATAGAAACATAGAAACATAGAAAATAGGTGCAGGAGTAGGCCATTCGGCCCTTCGAGCCTGCATCGCCATTCAATGAGTTCATGGCTGAACATGCAACTTCAGTACCCCATTCCTGCTTTCTCGCCATACCCCTTGATCCCCCTAGTAGTAAGGACTACATCTAACTCCTTTTTGAATATATTTAGTGAATTGGCCTCAACAACTTCCTGTGGTAGAGAATTCCACAAGTTCACCACTCTCTGGACTTACCCTCTCCCTCGAGTGTGGGCCCAGCTTGTGCAGTGGTGGTTGCTTTTCTCCAGGCAGGACCCATCAAAGCAGTGACCCTCTCTTCCAAGGGTGTCAGTGGGTGCAGATTTGCTGGGCCTCCTCCTGTTCAAGTTCTTTCTCATTTGTTGTGTGCCACTTTTCTCTGCAAAGATGAAAATATAATTTTTTCGAGAGGGTTTCTTTCTGCTGGGTAGGACATATACATATGGTCATAATTACAATTGCAATTCTATTGAAAAATTTAAATATTATTTACACTAACTACTTTTTGCACTGGCCTCCAGACCTCGGGGTGCTCACCATTGCACAGTAATCTTCTGCAAGTTGGTTCCAGCGTTTTTTCATTTCTTTGGGTGGAACTTTTATGTGACCTCTGCTGGTGTCGAGCTCCTGCCATCTGCCCTCAATCACAGTAACGAGTGCCTCCACTTCATCCTGTAAGAAATTCTTGGTCCTTGCACCGCGTTGCATCTTGTATTGCAGCTCCGATTTTTCCAATGACAATTAAAGTACTCACACATCATTGAAAAGTTCTCACTCACACAACTGGCTCTTTTCAAATGGCCGATTGCAGACCGGGAGCTGTACTGCGCATGTGCGCCCATAGGAATCGCATCAAAATCGTCCTTTTTTTCCCGCACATGTGCAGAAGGGGCGGCATCATTTTTTTCGGCGCAGACATTAGACTCCACCCCCCGAGGCTACAGGACAGCTGCATGGTGCCAATTTCAAAAAATAGAATGGGAAAACTTGGCACATTTCTTTTTGGAGCAGTTCTGGCCTAGAAAAACAGGCATAACTCTGGCAAGACTCTAAAAATCGGCTTTGGGGAAAATTGAGCCCACATTCTGTGACTGTGACCACGGTGCATTATATCTTTTAGCTATACTAAACAATGTACTACTGAAAAACATCGGAGCTAAACGATATTTAGCTAGCTTCCAGAGAAACAACCCCAATTCTATTGACCAATGTGAATGATGTATGTGTTCAAAGAGTTCAACTCTTCTGGTGTCAATCACACAGCCCTGCTTGTACTGTAGATGACCTCCAAATCAATGAAGGACTGGCACATTGTTATTCTACATCACTCGTTTACTCCCTCTTTGCTAATAAGGGTCCTCACACAGGTCCAAAAAAGGCAAGACATACTTATATCGGTCAGAAAGAGCCGTCTCCTGGCTTGTGATCTTGACTGCTTATCTTTCGCTCCTCGTATAGAATGTTTCTTTTGTATGAGCCTTCATGGTTAAATCTAGCAGTAACATTTTCCTTTCCTAGCATTCAGTCTGACTACTCACTACATTTTGAGGATACATTTAAGACAATTCTTCAGGCAATTGCTTCTTAAAACCCATCTCTTTGACCAAGCTTTTGGTCACGCGTCCTCATATAATATTCCTCAAGCTTATCATTCAATTTTAAATTATCATTATGCTTCTGTGAAGTGTTTTGGGATATTTTTATGTATTAATTGCAAATTGTTTTTGTGATATATCCTTACAACATCACTAACAAACATACTCTGCAAGATGGCTCCAACAGAAAGTATCATCATGTGACTTTGACACATGACCCTTTTATTGTATTTACATCAGTAGTTGCATTACCACAGCAGTCCACTAGGTGGAGCAGTAGTCTTCTAGGGAGAACTCTATTACAGTTTTACGAGGTGATGCTGACTTTTGAGAGTGATATATTTATGGAGATCAACGAGAAGATCTGCACATTTGTTGTTCCCTGTTATGGAGGAGAAATTACTGCACCTCCTACCCCCTTTAATTTTTGGCTGGGTTTTGTACCATTTGTTGTGCACTTGTCGTCATTTTACAAACTATGACCATTCAAGCATTGTAGGCACTAAATTGGTGTCAATAAGCAACTTTTAGAGATTACTTTTGAACAATGTCACCAACATTGTGATATTGTTACCAAGATCATACTATGTAGTGGTTCCAAATTTTGAATTTAATAATCGTCTCTACTTGGACCTGAGAATGGCAAACCCAGAATATGTCATACACTGAGTGTCTGTCACCGATATCGCTCTTTAACACATGCTGCCTATGATTAATTAGGTTTGCAATCTAAGATAACGACTTGCGTTTGATGCAACTGTGTTGGATTGAGTGGCTGGCCTACCACATCCTACCTCTTGAGGAATGGTGCAAGAGGGAGGGATTCAAATTCCTGGGACATTGGAACCGGTTCAGGGGGAGGTGGGACCAGTACAAAATGGATGGTCTGCACCTGGGCAGGACTGGAACCGATGTCCTAGGGGGAGTGTTTGCAAGTGTTGCTGGGGAGGGTTTAAACTAATATGGCAGGAGGATGGGAACCTATGCAGGGAGACAGAGGGAAGTAGAATGGAGGCAGAAGCAAAAGATAGAAAGGAGATAAGAAAAAGTGGAGGGCAGAGAAATTAAAGGCAAAAATCAAAAAGGGCTATATTACAACATAATTCTAAAAGGACAAAGAATGTTAAAAAAACAAGCCTGAGGGCTGTGTGTCTCAATGCGAGGAGCATTCGTAATAAGGTGGATGAATTAACTGTGCAGACAGCTGTTAACGGATATGATGTAATTGGGATTACGGAGATATGGCTCCAGGGTGACCAAGGCTGGGAACTCAACATCCAGGGCTATTCAATATTCAGGAAAGATAGACAGAAAGGAAAAGGAGGTGGGTAGCGTTGGTGGTTAAAAAGATGATTAACGCAATAGTAAGGAAGGACATTAGCTTGGATGATGTGGAATCTGTTTATGGGTAGAGCTGCGGAACACCAAAGGACAGAAAACACAAGTGGGAGTTGTGTACAGACCACCAAACAGTAGTAGTGAGGTTGGGGATGGCATCAAACAGGAAATTAGGGATGCGTGCAATAAGGGTACAGCAGTTATCATGGATGACTTTAATCTACATATAGATTGGGATAACCAATGCGGTGGAGGAGGATTTCCTGGAGTGTATAAGGAACGGCTTTCTAGACCAATATGTCAAGAAACCAACTGGAGAGCTGGCCATCCTAGACTGGGTGTTGTGAAATAAGAGAGGATTAATTAGCAATCTTGTGGTGCGAGACCCCTTGGGGAAGAGTGACTATAATATGATAGAATTCTTCATTAAGATGGAGAGTGACACAGTTAATTCAAAGACTAGGGTCCTGAACTTAAAAAAAGGGAACTTTGATAGTATGAGACGAAAATTGGCTAGGGTAGACTGGTGAATGAAACTTCAAGAGTTGACGGTGGATAGCAATGGCAGGCATTTAAAGATCACATGGATGAACTTCAACAATTGTATATCTCTGTCTGGCATAAAAATAAAACGGGGAAGGTGGCTCAACCGTGGCTAACAAGGGAAATTAGGGAGAGTGTTAAATCCAAGAAAGAGGCATATAAATTGGCCAGAAAAAGCAGCAAACCTGAGGACTGTGAGAAATTTAGAATTCAGCAGAGGAGGACAAAGGGTTAAATTAGGAGGGGGAAAATAGAGTATGAGAGGAAGCTTGCAGGGAACATAAAAACGGACTGCAAAAGCTTCTATAGATATGTGAAGAGAAAAAGATTAGTGAAGACAAATGTAGGTCCCTTGCAGTTAGAATCAGGTGAATTTATAATGGGGAACAAAGAAATGGCAGACCAATTGAACAAATACTTTGGTTCTGTCTTCACTAAGGAAGACACAAATAACCTTCTGGAAATACTAGGGGACCGAGGGTCTCGAGAGAAGGAGGAACTGAAGGAAATCCTTATTAGTCAGGAAATTGTGTTGGGGAAATTGATGGGATTGAAGGCCGATAAATCCCCAGGGTCTGATAGTCTGCACCCAGAGTACTTAAGGAAGTGGCCCTAGAAATAGTAGATGCATTGGTGGTCATTTTCCAACATTGTATAGACTCTGGATCAGTTCCTATGGATTGAAGGATAGCTAATTTAACCCCACTTTTTAAAAAAGGAGGGAGAGAGAAAATAGGGAATTATAGACCGGTTAGCCTGACATCGGTAGTAGGGAAAATGTTGGAATCAATTATTAAAGATGTAATAGCATTTAGAAAGCAGTGACAGGATCGGTCCAAGTCAGCATGGATTTATGAAAGGGAAATCATGCTTGACAAATCTTCTAGAATTTTTTGAGGATGTAACTAGTAGAGTGGACAAGGGAGAACCAGTGGATGTGGTGTATTTGGACTTTCAAAAGGCTTTTGACAAGGTCCCACACAAGAGATTGGCGTGCAAAATTAAAGCACATTTTATTGGGGGTAATGTATTGACGTGGAAAGAGAACTGGTTGGCAGACAGGAAGCAAAGAGTAGGAATAAACGGGTCCTTTTCAGAATGGCAGGCAGTGACTAGCGGGGTTCAGTGCTGGGACCTCAGCTATTTACAATATACATTAATGATTTAGACGAAGGAATTGAATGTAATATCTCCAAGTTTGCAGATGACACTAAGCTGGGTGGCAGTGTGAGCTTTGAGAAGGATGATAAGTGGCTGCAGGGTGACTTAGACAGGTTAGGTGAGTGAACAAATACATGGCAGATGCAGTATAATGTGGATAAATGTGAGTTTATCCACTTTGGTGGCAACAACAGGAAGGCAGATTATTATCTGAATGGTGACAGATTAGGAAAAGGGGAGGTGCAACGAGACCTGGGTGTCATGGTACATCAGTCATTGAAGATTGGCATGCAGGTACAGCCAGCGGTGAAGAATGCAAATGGCATGTTGGCCTTCATAGCGAGAGGAATTGAGTAT
Source organism: Pristiophorus japonicus (assembly GCF_044704955.1). Taxonomy (NCBI): domain Eukaryota; kingdom Metazoa; phylum Chordata; class Chondrichthyes; family Pristiophoridae; genus Pristiophorus; species Pristiophorus japonicus. The sequence goes on from NC_091988.1 coordinate 59,219,850, forward strand.
AGGAGCAGGGATGTGTTACTACAGTTGTACAGGGCCTTGGTGAGGCCACACCTTGAATATTGTGTACAGTTTTGGTCTCCTAATCTGAGGAAGGACATTCTTGCTATTGAGGGAGTGCAGCGAAGGTTCACCAGACTGATTCCTGGGATGGCAGTACTGACATATGAAGAAAGACTGGATCGACTAGGCTTATAGTCAATGGAATTTAGAAGAATGAGAGGGGATCTCATAGAAACATATAAAATTCTGATGTGTTTGGACAGGTTAGATGCAGGAAGAATGTTCCCAATGTTGGGGAAGTCCAGAACCAGGGGACATAGTCTTAGGATAAGGGGTAAGCCATTTAGGACCAAGATGAGGAGAAACTTCTTCACTCAGAAAATTGTGAACCTGTGGAATTCTCTACCACTGAAATTGAGGCCAGTTCGTTAGATATATTCAAAAGGGATTTAGATGTGGCCCTTACCGCAAAAGGGATCAAGGGGTATGGAGAGAAAGCAGGAATGGGGTACTGAAGTTGCATGATCAGCCATGATCATATTGAATGGTGGTGCAGGCTCGAAGGGTTGAGTAGCCTACTCCTGCACCTATTTTCTATGTTTCTATTTAAACTTCAGATCATCCGAAACTCGACTGCCTGTGTCCTAACCTGCATCAAGTCCCGTTCACCCATCACCTCTGTGCTCGCTGACCTACATTGACTCCTGGTTAAGCAGGGCCTTGATTTAAAAATTCTCATCCCTGTTTTCAAATTCCTCCAAGACCTAGCTCCTCCCTATCCCTATAATCTCCTTCAGCCTCCCCGAGATATCTGCGCTCCTCTAATTCTGCCCTCTTGAGCATCCCTGACTATAATCGCTCAACAATTGATAGCCGTGCCTTCAGCTGCCTAGGCCCTAAGCTCTGGAACTCCCTCCCCAAACCTCTCAACCTCTCTACCTGTCTTTCCTTCTTTAAGACGCTCCTTAAAACCTACCTCTTTGACCAAGCTTTTGGTCATCTGCGCTAATTTCTTCTTCAGTGGCTCAGTGCCAAATTTTTGTCTGATACCACTCCTGTGAAGCGCCTTGGAACATTTTACAGGTACAGCATCGAAAATCCGGAATGTTCTGGAGGTCCAGATGTCGGAAGGGGGGGAGGAGCGGAGATTGAGACCGACGAGGTCCGAAGATCGGGACCGGTGAGGAGCAGAGGTCGGAAGCAGCGAGGAGCGGGGGCCAGAATCGGGAGAGGAGCGGGGGTCGGGGCGGGTGAGGTCCGGAGATTGGAAGCGGGGGAGGAGCGGAGCTCGGGACAGGCGAGGTCCGAAGATCGGGATGGGTGAGGAACAGAGGTCAGTAAGGGCGAGGAGCGGAGATCAGGATGGGCGAAGTGCGGTGGATGAGATGGGTAAGGTCCGGACGTCTGTTGAGATCTGGGTTTAAATGCAGTCCGATGGATGGGGTGAAAAAATCTCTTGTTTACAAAGGTAGTGCCTGAGGTCAATTTGGGTTATCACGGGTTATTTCGTAATCAGTGTGGAACCTCAGCATAAAAGTACTCCACATTTGGCACAAGTTAACTTTTTGGTACAGTCGCAGGGATAGGAGGGGTGGTCTTTTGAGTTTGAAATGATGACGGATTGATGGGACTGAGCAATGGGAGCTTTACACCCCAGCTGGCCATGATTTACACAGCCAGAGATTGCTTGATGCTAACAAATCTCAGCTTGATCAGTACAAAAAATGCACCAATTTGTTTTTCGGAGTGACTCTTGCCAGCGAACCAGAAGCTGCGCAAAAGCATTCTATGCATAACTGTCAGGTCCCAAATTAAAAAAATAACTTTCAGCACAACAGACGGAGGGTGCAGAGCAGGTTGAGAGGAGATTTGATCGAGGTGTTCAAAATCATTCGGGGTCTGGACAGAGTAGATAGAGAGAAACTGTTCCCATTGACAGAAGGGTCGAGAACCAGAGGACACAGATTTAAGGTGATTGGCAGAAGAACCAAAGGCGACATGAGGAAAACCTTTTTTGCACAGCGAGTGGTTATGATCCGGAATGCACGGCCTGAGAGGGTGGTGGAGGCAGACTCAATCGTGGCTTTCAAAAGGGAATTGGATAAGTACCTGAAGGAAAAAAACATTGCATGGCTACGGGGAAAGGACAGGGGAGAGGGACTAGCTGAAGTGCTCTTACAGAGAGCCGGCACGGGCTCGATGGGCCGAATGGCCTCCTTCTGTGCTGTAACCATTCTATGATCTGAGCAGTGCTCTGGCCTCCCGGCTTTTTCACCAGCCCGCCCTCCTTCCCGGCTTTCCCACCAGCCCGCTCTCCTTCCCGGCTTATATAAATGTTCCTGGCTGTCTCTGCCAGCCCGCTCCCTTCACAGCTTTTTAAAAAATGATCCCAGCTTTCTCAACAACCCACCTCCCTTCTCGGCTTAAAAAACATTTTTTTTACGAACTCACTCCAGTGATGAACCGGCAGCGCGCATGCGCAGACCACTTCCGATTCACTGGCAGTATTCGCGTCCTCTCTTTTTTATAGCATACATTGACGTGTGCAGGCATCTGATTATCTCCTTTCTCATACTATCAAGAATCCAGGACCCTGAGGTTGCAGGAGCTCCTCCGTGATCAGAAAAAAGGCTTTGCTGTTGTCAGTGTTGTAAGGTGGCCATGAAAACATTATTTGAGCAGAACATAGGGACAGGACTAGGCCATTCAGCCCCTCGAGCCTGTTCCGCTGATCTGTATTCTAACTCCATCCGCCTGCCTTGGTTCCATAACACTTAATGCTCTTGCCTAACCAGAATCGATCACTCGTTAGTTTTTACATTTTCAGTTGACTCCCAGCCTCAAGAGCTTTTTTGGGAGAGAGTTCCAGATTCCAGAATGTAGGAGGACAGTGGGTTGATGAAGATAAAGCATGAACATCCCACGAACATTTGTAATATTTCCTGCTGTGTAACATCTGGAAAATAGAGCTTCTATTGATTTTTTTTTTTGCTGAATGCCCAAAAGTGGTTGACTCTTAACTGCCCTCTGAAATGGCCTAGCCAGGGCATTTAGGGATGGGCAATAAATGCTAGCCTTGTCAGCGATGCCCACATCCTGTGAACGAATTTTTAAAAAAAGTATTGAAACAAATAGTAACTGGGCTGTATATTTCTGTACAATATGGATTGCTTTAATTTTATCAAATGGCCTACTTTTTTCATCCTATATTTTGTACATATTTTTATCTGCCAGCAAAAATGATACTTCTATAAAATGCACAACTCCAAAAATGGATATGCTGAAGGAGGAACTTCCTATTGTGGTGATAGACTCTGCAAAGGCAGCAACTGAGGGTAACTTCAAGTTCCAGTACCGAAAGAATCCTGTCATCCTCGACATCTCCCCACACTGCAGCATCATGAGGTAAGCCACAGCCATTTAGCCATGTCTTGTGTGAGTGGCCCGGTCAGGCAATGAGGTAACACAAGGTTACCTGCTGTTGTTAGCGCTGTAAGACGTGCATGAAAAATTGCTTGAGCAGAACATAGGAACAGGAGGAGGCCATTCAACCCCTCGCACCTGTTCTGCCATTCAATTAGATAATGGCTGGTCTGTATCTTAATTTCCATCAACTGAAGCATTAAGCAATAGGATTACGTATGTTGAGGGGTAGGGGGAGCGTTTCCATGCCAGTGATTGTTTTGCATCGGGGAAAGCAGAAAGGGACGCTGGGGTCATAACTACAATATATGCACGTGTGGGGGGGGGTCATTCTTGACTTTGTGCGATAGTGTAAAACCGGTGATTTCCAAATGGAAATAAAAATCGGGAGTCATTTAAAACAGCCGCCATTACCTGTTTTACACAATCGCACAAACTCAAGGAAACCCCCATTGTGTTACCGGATTTCATTTTCTATTTGTGTGTGTGTGTGTTCTGCAATGAAAATTGATGTGTTTATTTGGAGAAAAAGGATGGAACTGTGCAGGGAATTGTGGGTGTGACCTTGCATAGAATTACACCAGTTCATGCCAATGTTTATGCTCCGCTCGAGCCTCCTACCATCCTTCCTCATCTAACTTGTTGGGCAGGACTCTCTGGGGGAAAAATTTGTCCCGTTAGCACCAGTAAATTACACTAATGTGGCATTGAGACCAGTACCGATAGGGCAAGGCGAATCCAGCGCTGTGCGCCAAATTGGGACCCCCCCCTCCCCCGCCCCCCCTTGCTGGTAACAGCCATCGTCAGGGACCTCAATGCTAGGGTGATGTCAATGAGTGTGCAACGCTCACCGAACGCCTGATTTCCCAAATTGCTTTTAGCTACTTACCTCACCACCTGGAGTAAACATCGACAGGGAGAGCTGGTGTGCAGCACCAGGAAGCTGGCTGCAGGGACGCTATTTAAAGGGATCATCAATAATCACTCGCACCTGTCAGATCAGTGCCGTTTCAGTGCCTTTTTGTTGGTTTCAGCTACTGCAACAGTTTCCTTGAGTAATTTCAAGGTTCATTTGTGTCGGGAGTCTTGTGGCTTGTGGCAAGTACAAAGCAACTACATTTATTCTTCAAAGATTTAAACTGCAACACTTGGTAAGATTAACGGGGGCTGTACTGGCATGCCACCTTGCCCTGCAGGTTTTACGGTGGAGGGAGCGTAGGCAGCAAGAAAGACGGGACCATGTTCGCAGAGGGAGGAGGAGGAGGATGAGGAGGAGGAAGAAGACGAGGAGGAAGAAGAGGAGAAACAGAAGGGAGGGAGGGGTCAGGCAGACAATTGGGCTTCCGGACGGGCAGTCCGTGATGTTGTGTGCTACCTCCCTCCACATAGTGCGGCAAGGGCCTCTTGACAGATGGTAAGTACAGGACTGCCCGCTTTCTCTCCAACGCTTGAATCAGTGCCTCCAAAGCTTCATGGGAAAACCTGCGGGCTCTCTCCCTGGGGCGATACCATGAGGATTTGTAATTAAGTGCTCCTTGTCCTTCTTGTAGTTGTTAAGGCAGCTGCACACCCAGCAATGCTGGGATTGGTATCACATTTTTGTCTCCTAGCACTCCTGTGAAGTGGGATGTTTTACTACTTTAAAGGCACTATATGAATACAAGTTGTTGTTGTGTAGGGTAAATGGCGATCGGCACACCAGCTGTGTAACTTTCTGCCCCTTTCCGATCCACTTCCTTGGCTCCTGCATGGAGGCGATGTGAAGAAATCTCAAAGTTTAAAAAAAAATCACTATACATATACACCCGCAGAGTAGTCACACACATGCAGTGATTGTTTACATTTGGGTTTCTGTTGAAGCATTTCTCAAGGTGAAGATCTTCACACTGTGGCAAATGACGATCTTCTCTTCACAGTCACGACTGAACAGTGTGACTGACAGACTGGTGATTACATCTCGGGGCAGAAAAAATGTTACTCAGCCTCCTGCCTCTGTTGTTTGTTTGGTTGTTTGCGCTACGCGTAAGTGTCTCTCTCTCTCTCTCTCCTGCATGCACTGTTTAATCCACTGGGCTTCCTGACAGTAAATGTTACTGCTTTCCACAGAGGCCTCAACATCACAATAAGTGGGACTAATTTGGACTCTGTGTATCAACCGAAGCTCGTATTTACTGACGAACATAATGAACTGTTTGAAAAGGTATGTTTTTAGATCAGAAATAAACTGTATTTCAATTTTATTTTCTCTCCATCTCCCTATCTCTTCCCCCAACCCCATCTCTTGCCCCTTAGACATAGGTAGGGCTGACCTTCAACCGTCAAGTCATGATTTACTTATGAATTGACAGCCCTATTGTCAGTATGAAAAGATTCCGGTGCTTTAAAGATTGAACAAACAAAATCAATTTCTGTCTGACAATATAAGATCAAAGAAGGAATCATTCCCAATACCTGCCACGTTGTTTGCTCCGACCCCCCAGGGCTGTGTAACCCAGGTGAGACCCTACCTCTCTCAAAGTCCATTGATTTTAACATCAGAACTCGACGAAATTTTCCAGGAACTAATATTTCTGAACTAGATTTTTGAACTAGAACATTTCATTCAATTTGCATCCAATTTCCACCCTTCCCCACCTTCACATAGTCCATCTCCAGCTCTTCCCTTCCCTTCCTCGACTTCTCTGTCTCCATTTTCGGGGCTAGACTATTGACAAACATTCACCAAAAGCCCACTGACTCCCACAGCTACCTGGACGACACTTCCTCCCACCCCGCATCCTGTAAGGACTCCATTCCATTCTCCTAGTTTCTCCGTCTCTGTCGCACCTGTTCTGACGACGCCACCTTCCACACGAGTGCCTCTGATATGTCTTCCTTTTTCCTCAACCGTGGTTAATCTCAACTGTGTCTGTTCGATTTCCCGCACTTCTGCTCTCACCCCTTCCTCTCCCTCTCGTAACCATGACAGGGTTCCACTTGTCCTCACCTTTCACCCCACCAGCCTCCATTTTCAATGGATCATCCTCCGCCATTTCCGCCATCTCCAGCTTGATCCCACCACCAATCACATCTTCCCCTCCCTTCCCCTCTCAGCATTCCGAAGAGAGCACTCCCTCCGTGACACCCTCGTCCATCCCGCAGTCACCCCCAGCACCCCCTTTGCTTCCCACGACATCTTCCTGTGCAAGCGCAGCACATGCAACACCTGCTGTTTTACCTCTCCCTTCCCACTATCCAGGGCCCAAAATACTCCTTCCAGGTGAAACAGCGATTTACTTGTACTTCTTTCAATTTAGTATACTGTATTCGCTGCTCACGATGCAGTCTTTTCTACACTGGGGAGACCAAACGCAGATTGGGTGACCGCTTTGCAGGACACCTCCATTCAGTCTGTAAGCGTGACCCTGAACTTCCGGTCGCCTGTCACTTCAATTCTCCGTTCCACTCCCACTCTTGTCAATCCATCTTCTGCCTCCTACATTGTTCCAATGAAGATCAATGCAAGGTCGAGGAACAGCATCTTATCTTTTGATTAGGCACTTTACAGCCTTCTGGACTCAACATTGAGTTCAACAATTTCAGACCAGAACCTCTGCCCATATTTTTTCCCTATTTTTAACACCCCCACTTTTTTTCTCTTTCCCACGGCAGCTGGTGATGATTCCGCCATTCACACCCCATCTAGACTGATCTTTAGTTTCTTAACATGACCCATTACATAGAAACATAGAAACATAGAAAATAGGTGCAGGAGTAGGCCATTCGGCCCTTCTAGCCTGCATCACCATTCAATGAGTTCATGGCTGAACATTCAACTTCAGTACCCCATTCCTGCTTTCTCGCCATACCCCTTGATCCCCCTAGTAGTAAGGACCTCATCTAACTCCTTTTTGAATATATTTAGTGAATTGGCCTCAACAACTTTCTGTGGTAGAGAATTCCACAGGTTCACCACTCTCTGGGTGAAGAAGTTCCTCCGCATCTCGGTCCTAAATGGCTTACCCCTTATCCTTAGACTGTGACCTCTGGTTCTGGACTTCCCCAACATTGGGAACATTCTTCCTGCATCTAACCTGTCTAACCCCGTCAGAATTTTAAATGTTTCTATGAGGTCCCCTCTCATTCTTCTGAACTCCAGTGAATACAAGCCCAGTTGATCCAGTCTTTCTTGATAGGTCAGTCCCGCCATCCCGGGAATCAGTCTGGTGAACCTTCGCTGCACTCCCTCAATAGCAAGAATGTCCTTCCTCAGGTTAGGAGACCAAAACTGTACACAATACTCCAGGTGTGGCCTCACCAATGCCCTGTACAACTGTAGCAACACCTCCCTGCCCCTGTACTCAAATCCCCTTGCTATGAAGGCCAACATGCCATTTGCTTTCTTAACCGCCTGCTGCACCTGCATGCCAACCTTCAATGACTGATGTACCATGACACCCAGGTCTCTTTGCACTCCCCTTTTCCTAATCTGTCACCATTCAGATAATAGCCTGTCTCTCTGTTTTTATCACCAAAGTGGATAACCTCACATTTATCCACATTATACTTCATCTGCCATGCATTTGCCCACTCACCTAATCTATCCAAGTCGCTCTGCAGCCTCACAGCATCCTCCTCGCAGCTCACACTGCCACCCAACTTAGTGTCATCCGCAAATTTGGAGATACTACATTAAATCCCCTCATCTAAATCATTAATGTACAGTGTAAACAGCTGGGGCCCCAGCACAGAACCTTGCGGTACCCCACTAGTCACTGCCTGCCATTCTGAAAAGTACCCATTTACTCCTACTCTTTGCTTCCTGTCTGACAACCAGTTCTCAATCCATGTCAGTACACTACCCCCAATCCCATGTGCTCTAACTTTGCACATCAATCTCTTGTGTGGGACCTTGTCGAACGCCTTCTGAAAGTCCAAATATACCACATCAACTGGTTCTACCTTATCCACTCTACTGGAAACATCCTCAAAAAATTCCAGAAGATTTGTCAAGCATGATTTCCCTTTCACAAATCCATGCTGACTTGGACCTATCATGTCACCTCTTTCCAAATGCACTGCTATGACATCCTTAATAATTGATTCCATCATTTTACCCACTACCGATGTCAGGCTGACCGGTCTATAATTCCCTGTTTTCTCTCTCCCTCCTTTTTTAAAAAGTGGGGTTACATTGGCTACCCTCCACTCCATAGGAACTGATCCAGAGTCAATGGAATGTTGGAAAATGACTGTCAACGCATCCACTATTTCCAAGGCCACCTCCTTAAGTACTCTGGGATGCAGTCCATCAGGCCCTGGGGATTTATCGGCCTTCAATCCCATCAATTTCCCCAACACAATTTCCCGGCTAATAAGGATTTCCCTCAGTTCCTCCTCCTTACTAGACCCCCCGACCCCTTTTATAACCGGAAGGTTGTTCGTGTCCTCCTTCGTGAATACCGAACCAAAGTACTTGTTCAATTGGTCCGCCATTTCTTTGTTCCCCGTTATGACTTCCCCTGATTCTGACTGCAGGGGACCTACGTTTGTCTTTACTAACCTTTTTCTCTTTACATATCTATAGAAACTTTTGCAATCCGTCTTAATGTTCCCTGCAAGCTTCTTCTCATACTCCATTTTCCCTGCCCTAATCAAACCCTTTGTCCTCCTCTGCTGAGTTCTAAATTTCTCCCAGTCCCCAGGTTCGCTGCTATTTCTGGCCAATTTGTATGCCACTTCCTTGGCTTTAATACTATCCCTGATTTCCCTTGATAGCCACGGTTGAGCCACCTTCCCTTTTTTATTTTTACGCCAGACAGGAATGTACAATTGTTGTAGTTCATCCATGCGGTCTCTAAATGTCTGCCATTGCCCATCCACAGTCAACCCCTTAAGTATCATTCGCCAATCCATCCCAGCCAATTCACGCCTCATACCTTCAAAGTTAGCCTTCTTTAAGTTCTGGACCATGGTCTCTGAATTAACTGTTTCATTCTCCATCCCAATCCATCTCATTTTGCCCATCATCCCTTTTGTCTCTTAAATCTCTTCTGCCTTCCACCCTATCACAGACCTTCCCTTTTGTTCTTCCCTCCCCTCCCCCTTTCACTGCTCCTGCAGTTCCTTAAGAATCTGTTATATCTCAAACTTTTCCAGTTCTGATGAACGTCACCGATCCGAAACGTTAACTCTGTTTCCCTCCACAGACGCTGCTTGACCTGCTGAGATTTCCAGCATTTTCAGTTTTTATTTCAAAATCCAGCATCCCCAGTATTTTGCTTTTGAAATATTTCCAAAGCTTTTCAGCCCCACCTTCGTGCAACATTGTAATCTCCGTCACTGTGAGGAACACCACAGTGGATCTGCTGCTGAAGTTTGTGCGGCAAGAATTTTTCACTGATGGCATTCAAATCTGCTTTGAGTCATGGGAGAAATAAACTTAGTAATGAGAATGGTTAAAGAAGATGCTCAGTATCATATCCTGTGACAAATCTTGTGACTTTCTACCAAGCCAAGTGCAGCTCAAGTTGCTGTAAAGCATTGTAATTTGGCATAAATAGTCTCCTTGGCTGTAAAATGCATAGGATACGTTAAAGTCAACTAAACAGGTCTCTCCCATCCCTTTTTTTATCTCTTTCTCTCTCTCTTTCTCTTTATTTCTCTCTTTCTCTCGCTCACTCTCTCTTACTCTCACTCTCCTTCGCTCTTTCTCGTTCTCCCTTTCTTTTTATCTTTCTCTTTTCCCCTCATTCTCTCACTCTCTCTCTTTCACTCTTTTTCTCTCTCTGTCTCTGACTCTGTCTCTGTCTCTCATTCTCTTTTTCTCTCTCTCTCTCTTTCTCTCTCTCGTTCTCTTTTTCTCTCTCTCTCTTTTTCTCTCTCTTTCTCTCCTAAGAACATAACGCTTGGAATGAGAAAAAGCCATCCTGCTGTTCCATCCACAGCCCCGGAATTGGAGGTACTCTCTCACCTTTTCTTTTCCCTTACTTCCCCCACCCAGGATCTTTGTGCTCTCTGCCAGACTCCCATGTGAATCAGATAACACTATTAATATTTGTGCAATCCTGAATACCCTTCCTCTTACCGGCAGGCATGTGATCCGCCAGACTCTGCGGAGACAATGACCTGCCAGACCCCTCCGATTCAGGAAGATGAAGCAGAAGGAATGCTGACTGTGATTATGGATGGTGTGCAGAACCTCAAGTCGTTTGAGATGGAATATAAGCCGAACTATGAGGTTATTCCATTTGAAGATGATGAGCAAATATGCAAGCTAACCAAGGGTGAAGATGAGATTGAGTTACATGTGAGTTGAAGATTTTGGTTCCTCAGCTCCCATGAGAAAATGTGAAAATGATTTATGTCTGGTTAGCATACAAATGTAAATTGCAATCTGTACCCTTGGGTGTGTTACTTAAAAAGAAACTTATGACTGTGAATGTCAGTGGGTGATCAAGTAATGCAACTTGGAGCGTTACGTGGAAAGATAATGGCGTATAAACCAAATGCGAGATTAACTGGGCTGCTTGCTTACGCATCGCCCAGTACATGGCTCAGCAGTGAGATTGCTGGAGTTCCACAGGCGGGTCACAAAGGGGACGAACTGCCCTCCGCCCAAACGGGGCGCGTCTTCCATTTTTGAAGTGACAATCTGGGGAAATTCAGCTCTTTGGGATTTTTTTGGATGTGGGGTCATCAGCATGGCGGAAGTGTGGTCGGGTCAAAATGGCCGTCACTCCGAGTCATCAGCGTGACACGGACGTGCTGCACCGCGCTGATGCGTCACAACGTCTCTCCCCTTCAGTTAAAGGGGAGGGCCGCTGTGAGCTCGGCAGCCACTTTAGTGACAAACACTGGGCCACCAGTGATGGTTTCGGGATACCAGGCTGCTTGTTGATGGCCCGGCCGAACCCATGGCCATCATTATCGGGCCGACCTGGCAGTCATCCGATAATTAAAATAAAATGGCGGCCGCGGCAGTGCACCCTCCCCTTTAAGGGTGGACGCGCCGCCCAGTCTCAAGAAGCTTCCCACCGGGAAAAGCTGTTGGGGGCACCGAGCGGCGGCTGATCCACGCTCCCGCAGGGCAATTTACCGCGGGGCAATTTCCCCAGCCCATCGGGCCAAACTTCCTCTCAGGTTCCTCACCCTAGCACTGACCTCACATCATTCTCCAGTTTCTCTCTGATCTCCCCGCACTCATCTTGTCCATGAGACCAACTTCTTGCTCCCTCAACCCTATTCCCACCGTACTGCTGACCACCCAACAACTTTTTCTGGCTCCCATGTTAGCTGACATTGTTAACGTTCTCTCTCCTCATGTACTGTCCCTCTCTCCCTCAAATCTGCCGTCATCATCCCTGTCCTCAAAAAAACAATCCTCAACCTCTCCGTCCTTGCAAACTACCGGCCCATCTCCAGCCTCCCTTTCCTCTCCAAAGTCCTTGAACGTGTTTTCATCTCCCAAATCCGTACCCATCTTTCCCGCAACTCCATGTTTGAATCCCTCCAATTCTGTTTCCGCGCCTGCCACGGTACCGAAATGGCTCTCATCAAAGTCACAAATGACATCCTTTGTGACTGTGACAAAGGTTATCTATCCCTCTTCATCCTTCTTGCCTTGTCCACAGCCTTTGGTCTACGCCTCTCCACCGTTGTCCAGCTGGGTGGGACTGCAGTCGCCTGGTTACATTCGTATTTACCGAATCGTAGCCAGAAAATCACCTGCAATGGCGTCTCTTCCTATTCCCACATCGTCACCTCTGGTGTACCCCAAGGATTTATCCTTGGCCCCTTCCTATTTCTCATCTACATTCTGCCCCTTGGCGACATTATCTGAAAACACAGTGTCAGTTTCCACATGTACGTTGATGACACCCAGCTCTACCTCACTACCACTTCTCTCAACCCCTTCGCTGTATTAAATTGTCAGACTGTTTGTCCGACATCCAGTTCTGGATGAGCAGCAATTTTCTCCAATTAAATATTGGGAAGACCGAAGCTATTGTTTTCGGTCTCCGCCACAAATTCTGTTCCCTAACCACTGACTCCATCTCTCTCCCTAGCATCTGTCAGAGGCTGAACCACAATGTTCACAGCCTTGGTATTATATTTGACCCTGAAATAAGCTTCCAACTACATATCCGGAGCATAACTAAGACCGCTTATTTCCATCTCCGTAACATTGCCCGTCTCGGCCCTTGCCTCAGCTCATCCACTGCTGAAACCCACATCCATGCCTTTGTTACCTCTAGACTTGGCTATTCCACCACACTCCTGGCTGGCCTCCCACATTCTACCCTATCCAAAACTCGGCTGCCCATGTCTTAACTCGCACCAAGTCCTGCTCACCCATCAACCCTGTGCTCACTGACCTACATTGGCTCCCGGTTAAGCAACACCTCGATTTCAAAATTCTCATCCTTGTTTTCAAATCCCTTCATGCTCCCCACCCCTCCCTATCTCTATAACCTCCTCCAGCCCCACAATCCCTTGAGATGTCTGCGCTCCTCTAATTCTGCCTTCTTGAGCATCCTGAGTATAATCGCTCAACCATTGGCGACCATGCCTTCTGTTGCCTAGGCCCTAAGCTCTGGAATTTCCTGCCTACACCTCTCTACCTCTTTACTTTCTGCTGGAGCGGGTTTGTTAAAAAAAAAATTAAATGCCGGGAGGAAGCGGGCTGTGAGGAAAAATGCCGGGAGAGAACGGGCTGCTTCAAAAATGCTCTGTTCCGGTTCCAGATCAATGTTCAGTGCACTTCTGTGCCGCTTCCGGCCGTTGGCAGCAGTCACTCCATTTCCAGAATGCCTATTTCAAGCATGGAGCTGAGGACGGGGAAAAGAAGTTTTTTTGTACAAGTTGGAGTTCCCTTATCCGGGACTCCCTTATCTGTCATCACCCCTCGTCCAGCATGATTCCGGTGGGCCGGGGGTGCATGCGCAGAACGCGGCTGACCTCCACCCTGACCTTGGGGCCGTGCCAATACTCGGCCCGCTGACACTTCCTTTGCAGCCCGCCCCCCCCCCCCCCCGACCTCAGGCCGTTGACCTCCCCTCATCCGGCAAAATCCCTTATTGGGCACAGGCCAGGTCCCCAGGGTGCCGGATAAGGGAGGGTCAACCTATACTTAAAACGAGAGTGGATTTTCATTTTGCTGGCAGTGTGGGAGAAGATTGAGAGGCAAACGGTTTGTGTTTGTTCGGCAACTTCCTTTTAATATGATTTTCTTTTTTTTTCTATGGAGACAGCACGTAATGTTGCTCAAGTTGAAGGACTGCTTGAATGTGACTCTTGTTGTGGGAGATGAGATCTGTGATGCAAAAGTACTGGTACAAGAAATTATCTGCCGGATCCAAACTGAACTAATTCCCAGTGAAGGACTTCCTGTCAAGGTTTGCAAATTGAACAATGTAACTCTCTAACCGGGGAATGTTTTCAACTCCCGGTTTTCTAGCAAAATTTCAAGCATCTTCTTTATAGACACATTTAGGATTTGGGTTCATAAAAGGCCACACGACCCCCATCATGCTGTTATAGGAGGGGAGCTAAGCAGAGGTTGGGTTCCTTCCCCGTGCCCTTCCTCCAGAGGTGAAACAGGGAAGGTCAGAGGGCAAGCTGATGCCAGGCACTTCATGGCAGCTGGTCCTGTGGCATTGTGGGAAGTGTAATGCATTTGCGTCCTGGGTAATTTGCTTAAGAATTCATAGCAACACATTGCTATTAAGAACTAGTTGGTTTATTAACAAAGGTTTAACAATCACACTACACATTACCAGTTCATCCACTAGGCTCACAACTGCATACCTCATCGTGGATGACCTAGACCCAACTGACTGGGGTTTTATTGAATCATGTAAACATCACATGACTGGCTAAGCCACTCACAATGCAACAGCTCCACAAACCTATGAGCATCCTCACATGTACATACATTACAGGAGCAGGAAACAAGCGATTCGCCTGCTCCCTTGGTCAAGATGTCTCTTGACAAAGCATTCCTAAAATGGTGGAGCTTGAACTTGATTGGTACATTGTACTCATAATTCAAAGTCATTTTATTCAAGTTATCTGATAGTTCAATTTTATTTCAGCATTATGTTAGTAACATCGATTATTTCAAATTACTGGGCAATCAAACCTTTAATTAGTGCAAAATTAAAGAACAACTTTGAATTACCAGAAGAAGACTGAATCTTTTCATTTCTATGTTTGGGGAATGGATTACAATTTAAGAATACCAGAGGGTATGGTGGCATAGTGGTTATGTTACTGGACTAGTAATCCAGAGGCCTGGATTAATGATACAGAGATGTGAGTTCAAATTCTACCAGGGTAGCTGAGGAATTTAAATTCAGTTAATTAACTAAATCTGGACTAAAAAGCTAGTGTCAGTAATAGTGACCATGAAACTACAGGATTGTTGTAAAAACCTATTTAGGGAAGGAAATCTGCCGCCTTTACCCGGTCTGGCCTATAAATGACACCAGACCCACGGCAATGTGGTTGACTCTTAACTGCCCTCTGAAATGGCCTAGCAAGCCCCTCAGTTGTACCAAACTGTTACGACAAAGCCAGCACTGTGGGAGTACCACAGGGCCACAAGGACTGCAGCGGTTCAAGGTGGCAGCTCACCACCAACTTCTCAAGAGCAATTAGGGATGGGCAATAAATGCCAGACTTGCCAACGATGCCCAGATCCCGAGAAACAAGGCCATTCAGGTTACTAGAACTCACATCTCTAATACCAAACCCCCCCCTCCCCCCAGCAACCAAACTAAGAGAGTCGTTAGAATGTGAAACTTGCTACCACATATAGTTGAGGCGAATAGCAAATATGCATTTAAGGGGATGCTCGATAATCATCTGAGGGAGAAAGGAATATGCTGACAGGGTTCGATGAAAAGGGCTTGTGTGGAGCATAAACACTCGTGTGTTGTAAAGTCTGTGTAATTCTATGTAACATAGAAATTTGAACTACCCTGATGTTTTCATTGTTGCTACCTTGCCTGACAGATTGTTCCAGCCGTTTCAGGTCAGAAATTTCAACTACTCATAGCTAGTGGGTGGAAAATTTAGCCCTTATAATTTTCTGTCAAGACAACCTGATCTTATTGTTCTTTTCTCATTTGTACCCTTAGCTGTGGGTGAACAAGGTGGAGTACTTCATTGGCTATGTCATCTATGTCGACGAAAGTGTCAATACAATCGTGGGAATTATTATTGGCACCATTGTGTTTTTGCTGGCTGCAGTCATTTTGATTGTTGTGATGGTGATATACAGGAAGAAAAGTAAAGGTAACTCTGCTGCTTTTTTGCTTTTTCTAACAGCGCTGACTCATCCATGACTACAGTTCCAGGGTTGCCAGCCAATCGCCTGTATCCCAGTCAATATGAGGGACAGGGAGGTGGGATGTGGGAGGGGAGGGGAAGAGGCCATTTGCTAATAGTTTGGTGAAGGCTGAGGTAGCGGTTGGGGAAGAAAGAAGGAATAAAAAATTCCACGCTGGAAAAGCGGTGACCTCACTTGATATCATCACAGGAGCTTCCCCTGTAACATTATTAAAACAGTTTTATTGTAAAACAACAACAACTTGTATTTATGTAGCGCCTTTTAACATAGTAAAACGTCCCAAGGCACTTCACAGATGTATTATGAAACAAAAACATTTGACACCAAGCCTCATAAGGAGATATTAAGGCAGATGGCCAAAAGCTTGGTCAAAGAGGCAGGTTTTAAGGAGCGTCTTAAAGGAGGAAAGGGAGGTGGAGATGTTTAAGGAGGGAGTTCCAGAGCTTGGGGCCTAGGCAGTTGAAGGCACGGCCACCAATGGTTGGGCGATTAAATTCAGGGATGCTCAAGAGGGCAAAATCATAAAGTACGTCAACCATTTGCCCATTCTTTATGTGTGAGTCTAGATAGAGTGCTGACAAACGATTAGACTGTGTTGGCATTTCAAGTCAAGTCAGGTCCTCGTCTCCCCTGATATTGACACACACGTGCCTTCCAGCAGCGGTTATTAGATAAAGATTGGGGAAGAGAAACTCTAACTAATTATTTTATTGCAAGGGGGATGGAGTATAAAAGTAGGGAAGTCCTGCAACAACTGTACAGGGTGTTGGCGAGACCACATCTGGAGTACTGCGTAAGGAGGTATATAATTACATTGGAGGCAGTTCAGAGAAAGTTCACTAGGTTGATTCCTGAGATGAAAGGGTTGTCGTATGAAGGAAGATTGAGCAGGTTGGGCCTGTACACATTAGAGTTTAGAAGACTGAGAGGTGATCTTATTGAAACATATAAGATTATGGGGGGGCTTGACAGGGTAGATGCAGAGAGGATGTTTCCCCTCGTGGGAGAATCAAGAACTAGGGGCATAGTCTCAGAATAAGGGGGTTGCCCATTTAAAATGGAGTTAAGGAATTTCTTTTCTCAGAGGGTCGTGAATCTTTGGAATTCTCTGCCCCAGAGAGCTGTGCAGGCTGGGTCATTCAATATATTTAAGGTAGAGATAGACAGATTTTTGAACGATAAGAGAGTCAAGGGTTATTGGGAGCGAGCAGGGAAGTGGAGTTAAGGCCAAGATAAGATCAGCCATGTTCTTATTGAATGGCGGAGCAGGCTCGAAGGGCCAAATGGTCTACTCCTGCTCCTATTTCTTATAATTACCTATTTTTAAAAATTCCCTCCCTAGACCTGGGACACGAACGCCGTTTGATCACCGATTGCAGCACCTGAAGTGTTGCCTTGGCTGAGATTGGCGAACTCAGTACAGGTCTGGAATAAATCTTGCAATGTTCTGGTATGTATGGCACAGTACTAGACCAGGCACTGTCTCCACAAATTAGCCCATTGTGGGAGCTTTCCTGCCATTTTTTCAATGGTTGCATGCAGTCAGAATCAGGGGAAGTTATAATAGGGAACAAAGAAATGGCATACCAATTGAACAAGTACTTTGGTTCGGTATTCACTAAGGAGGACACAAACAACCTTCCAGATATAAAAGGGGTCAGAGGGTAAGAAGGAGGAACTGAGGGAAATCCTTATTAGTCGGGAAATTGTGTTGGGGAAATTGATGGGATTGAAGGCCGATAAATCCCCAGGGCCTGATGGTCTGCATCCCAGAGTATTTAAGGAGGTGGCCTTGCAAATAGCGGATGCATTGACAGTGATTTCACAACATTCCATAGACTCTGGATCAATTCCTATGGAGTGGAGGGTAGCCAATGTAATCCCACTTTTTAAAAAAGGAGGGAGAGAGAAAACAGGGAATTATAGACCGATCAACCTGACATCGGTAGTGGGTAAAATGATGGAATCAATTATTAAGGATGTCATAGCAGCGCATTTGGAAAGAGGTGACATGAAAGAGGTGGATTTGTGAAAGGGAAATCATGCTTGACAAATCTTCTGGAATTTTTTGAGGCTGTTTCAAGTAGAGTGGACAAGGGAGAATCAGTTGATGTGGTGTATTTGGACTTTCAGAAGGCTTTCGACAAGGTCCCACACAAGAGATTAATGTGCAAAGTTAAAGCACATGGGATTGGGGGTAGTGTGCTGACGTGGATTGAGAACTGGTTGGCAGACAGGAAACAAAGAGTAGGAGTAAATGTGTACTTTTCAGAATGCCAGGCAGTGACTAGTGGGGTAGCGCAAGGTTCTGTGCTGGGGCCCCAGCTGTTTACATTGTACATTAATGATTTAGACGAGGGGATTAAATGTAGTATCTCCAAATTTGCGGATAACACTAAGTTGGGTGGCAGTGTGCGCTGCGAGGAGGATGCTATGAGGCTGCAGAGTGACTTGGATAGGTTAGGTGAGTGGGCAAATGCATGGCAGATGAAGTATAATGTGGATAAATGTGAGGTTATCCACTTTTGTGGTAAAAACAGAGAGCCAGCTATTATCTGAACGGTGACAGATTAGGAAAAGGGGAGGTGCAACGAGACCTGGATGTCAAGGTACATCAGTCATTGAAGGTTGGCATGCAGGTACAGCAGGCGGTTAACAAGGCATGTTGGCCTTCATAGCGAGGGGATTTGAGTACAGGGGCAGGGAGGTGTTACTACAGTTGTACAGGGCCTTGGTGAAGCCATACCTAGAGTATTGTGTACAGTTTTGGTCTCCTAACTTGAGGAAGGACATTCTTGCTATTGAGGGAGTGCAGTGAAGGTTCACCAGACTGATTCCTGGGATGGCGGGACTGACATATCAAGAAAGACTGGATCAACTGGGCTTGTATTCACTGGAGTTCAGAAGAATGAGAGGGGATCACATAGAAACGTTTAAAATTTTGATGGGTTTAGACAGGTTAGATGCAGGAAGAATGTTCCCAATGTTAGGGAAGTCCAGAACCAGGGGTCACAGTCTAAGGATAAGGGGTAAGCCATTTAGGACCGAGATGAGGAGAAACTTCTTCACCCAGAGAGTGGTGAACCTGTGGAATTCTCTACCACAGAAAGTTGTTGAAGCCAATTCACTAAATATATTCAAAAAGGAGTTAGATGTAGTCCTTATTACTAGGGGGATCAAGGGGTATGGCGAGAAAGCAGAAATGGGTTACTGAAGTTGCATGTTCAGCCATGAACTCACTGAATGGCGATGCAGGCTCGAATGGCCAGATGGCTTAATCCTGCACCTATTTTCTATGTTTCTATGTTTCTATGTTTCTATGTTTCTAACCATGTACAGTTGATGTGCAAGGCCTACATGCATGTAATTGGAGACATTGACCGAATTAATGATTGATAGTCGGATGTGTCACAGTTATATCAGCTGCGTTGTTGAAATCTAAGGTCTCTACCCTTTCGAAAGCATAAATTTTGCTCAGTGATGCAGTGTGTGCTGGTGGGACACTGGTTTCATTAGTTTGTGTAGTCATCAGCAAGCAATTAGGAAAGCAAAAGGTCTTTTAGCTTTTGTTACAAAGAAATTTGAGTATAAGAGTAAAAACAGCTTAAGACAATTATACAGGGCATTGGTGAAGCCACACCTGGAGTATTGTGTACAGTTCTAAGAATATAATAAACAGGAGCGGCCTGCTCCACCATTCAATAAGATCATGGCTGATCTGATCATGGGCTCAACTCCACTTCCCTGCCCGTTCCCCATAACCTTTTACCCTCAAAAATCTGTCTATCTCTGCCTTAAATATATTCAGTGACCCAGCCTCCACAGCTCCCTGGGACAGAGAATTCCAAAGATTTATAACCCTCTGAGTGAAGAAATTCCTCCTCATCTCAGTTTTAAATGGGTGACCCCTTATTCTAAAACTAATCCCCCTAGTTCTAGATTCCGCCATGAGTGGAAACATCCTCTCTGCATCTACCTTGTCGAGCCCCCTCATTATCTTATATGTTTCAATAAGATCACCTCTCATTCTTCTGAACTCCAATGAGTACAGGCCCAACCTGCTCAATCTATCTTCATAAGTCAACCCCTTCACCTCAGGAATCAACCGAGTGAACCTTTTCTGAATTGCCTCCAATGGAAGTATATCCCTCCGTAAATAAGGAGACCAAAACTGTATGCAGTACTCTCGGTGTTACTTCACCAATACCCTGTACAATTGTAGCAGGACTTCTCTGCTTTTATACTCTATCCCCCTTGCAATAAAGGCCAACATTCTATTTGCCTTCCTGATTACTTGCTGTATTGCATACTAACCTTTTGTGTTTCATGCACAAGGACTCCCAGGTTCCTCTGTACTGCAGCATTTTGTAATTTTTATCCATTTAAATAATAATTTGCTTTTTTTATTTTTTCTGCCAAAGTGAATAACCTCACAATTTCCCACATTATACTCCATCTGCCAAATTCTTGCCCACTCATTTAGCCTGTCTATGGGCTAGATTTTCCACTTGTGCTTATCACCCAAAAACGGGCGTTATTTCCGATGTGGCCGGTAAAAAAAGATTTTCAGATCGCCAGCTTCTCGCCCATTCTCAAAGCACCTAGTCTCCATTTTTAAAAATGGCCATTACCATGAGTGATATGAAATGGGCGGTAGCGTTAAATCTCGCTGACCTTCTGCCGTAAAGTGTCGCCGTCCTCAGCATGGCAACGCTCGATTCCTGCGGTTCAAGAGGTCACGGGTCATCATGACATGCGCAGAAGAGGAGACAGAGAGAGAGAGGGAACTCAGAGGGATTGAAAGCGTGTGTGACTGTGGTGTGTGCTTGTTTGGCTGTTGTGGAAGGCATGAGGGAGATTCACCAGCAGCAAAAAGCCTACTAAGCACCAAGAACATAGTTGGCACCGAGTTTTTGTCAACAATTAAGATATAACATGGAAGGGATGGTGGAGGCCCTGGAGCTGGTAGCCAGGAACACTGGTGGCAGAGGGCTCCCAGTGGTCCCGGAGCGCGGCACTGCACCCCAAGTTGCCGCACCCCCATTGCCAACCCACACATGAGAGCCAGCAGCAACATCTTGCTTCTGGCTCGGAGCACAATCCCACCTCGGGACCGTCCTCTGCTGTATCCGTCCAAGCAGCGTTTCGGACATCATCACCCTCCTCCCCCCCTCCGCAATGAAGCATTGCCTGAGAACCTCCTCGATAAGGCGGCTTGGAGTCAGGAGGGGAAGGGGTAGAGGTGGGAAGGAGAAGCGTGGGGTGGGGGGGACGGGGTGAAGGGTTGGTTTTTACAGAAATACTGATGATTTCAAACAAATGTTTGGTTTAAATGTTTTTTATTTAACAAAACCTTGTTGTGCATTGGCTCAGATAGCTGCACTGTTACATGCTGGTGATTCCTTAACATCAAAGGGTATAATGACTTAACTTTAATCAACTTAAACTTTAACTGTCACCAAGGTGATGCCCACCATTGATGTATCACCTGTACACCCAGCAGTGTGTCAGCTTTGTAAATAACACCAACGTTCTTTCAGGTAAAGCAATCATTGATGAGCTCCTGACGTAAGGCTCTTGCAGCTATCATGCCACCACAGGCCCTTTCATACGGTCTACAGGGGGGCGAAGGCATGGCTTCAGCATCAGCCTGATTGTCTGGGCCGATGTCAGTATCCGTCTCCTCGTCCTCCTCTTCCCCTCTCTGATGAGGTGGACTGTCAGACTCATCAGGCAATTCTTGTCCCCTCCTGATAGCCAAGTTGTGCAGCATGGAGCACACCACCACGAATTGAGCTACCTGCTCAGGTTGGTATTGGAGGTTGCCTCCTGAGTGGTCCAGGTATCTAAAGCGCTGCTTAAGCACTCCAATAGTTTACTCACAATATTTCGAGTGGCTCTGTGGCTCTCATTGTATCGGCTCTTGGCTTCGGTGTCACACAGGAGGGTCATCAGCCAGGTGGCAAGGCCATATCCTTTGTCACCAAGCATCCAGCATTGACCTTGTGGCTGATTGTTAAACAAGTCAGATACAGTGCTCTTACGCAGGATGTGAGCATCATGGATGTTGCCCGGAAATTGAGCATTCACTACCAGTATAATTTGCTGGTGGTCAACAACCAGTTGGACATTCAGGGAGTGGAATCCCTTGCAGTTCCTGAAAACCTCTGCATCCTGAAAAGGTGCTCGCATCGCTATGTGCGTACAGTCTTTTTCTCCCTGCACCTTGGGGAAGTTTGCAATTCTGGAGAATCCTAGAGCCCTCTCAATCTGTGCCTCCCTGGTCATAGGGAATCTGATAAAGTCCATCCTGTGTGCGTACAGGGCTTTGGTGACCTGTCTAATGCAGCCATGTGTGGCATGCTGAGAAAGTCAACAAATGTTGCCAGCTATGGCCTGAAAAGAAACCGAGGCATAGAACGACAGTGCCGCGGTGACTTTGATCTCAACAGACAGTGTAGTACTGATGGTACTGGCAGGCTGCAGATCTCCCTTTATGAGCAGGCGTACCTCAGTGATAACCTCTTTGTGGAAGCGCAGTCTCCGAAGGCAGGTGGTGTCAGGCAAGTTGAGGTAAGACTGCTTCTCCCTGTACTTGTGGGGGGTGTAACATCTGGTCCTCCTCATCAGTCTGGCACATCTTACATTGAGCACATAATGCTGTGGAGCGTACCTTCGGTGATCTCGAGTCTGCTGCATGTAATTGTTCATCGAGAGAGGGTGAGAAAGGACAGGACCCATGGAAGTATCTCTCTGTTTTCCACCAATTGGTCACAAACAATGAATGTCCCGATGAAGACACCTATTCAATTCCAATTGGTTACAGTATGGTCAAGATGTTTGTACAGATGATCACATCAACTCCAACGATCTCCAGAGTACTTCTGAGCTCCCCCAAGGTTGAAGCACAGCAGCCTTTTAAAGGATGCGACATGTGATATAGAACATGATGTCCATAACGCTGTGATTAGTTCTGATTAGTTCCACTTTTTATGGGCATTTTTTGGGGCGAGCGATACTGTGGGTGATATGTGTGCGAGGTGGTGAAAGTGATGCTGGGAGATTGCATGGCCGCTAGTTTCGGTAAATATGCTCTTGACGACAAAAAAAAGTGGGCGGACGGTATTACTGAATCTCGGCGTTAAATCAGTGTGGAAATTAACGCTGGACGATATTATGGGCGTAGATTTCGTCCATTCTGATGATTCCTCCCAAAGAAAGTGGGCGGGCGGTATTATTTTTTCCTGGCGTTAAGCACATGGGGAAAGTAACGCTCGGTGATAAGTTTCCGAAAAATGGGTAAATGGGCAATATCTGGGCGCTTTACGTATTTTCAGCAGTAAAATGGGCATTAAGTGGACGTTAAGCTTGCAAACAAACTGGAGGTTCTAGCCCCATATCCCTTTGCAGATTTTTTGTGTCCACCTCACAACTTGCTTTCGCACCCATTTGTTATCATCAGCAAACTTGGCTACATTACAGTCCGTCCCTTCATCCAAGTCATTAACATAGATTGTAAATAGTTGAGGCCCCAGCATCGATCCCTGTGGCACCCCACTAGTTACTGTTTGCCAACCAGAACATGACCCATTTATCCCGATTCTCTGTTTTCTGTTAGATAGTTAATCCTCTATCAATACTAATATATTACTCCCAAACCCGTGAACTTTTATCTTGTGCACCTTTTATGAAATCCAAATACACCATATCCACTGGTTCCCCCTTATCCACCCTACTCGTTACATCCTCAAAGAACTCCAACAAATTTGTCAAACATGATTTCTCTTTCATAAAACCGTGCTGTCTCTGCTTGACTAAATTATGCTTTTCCAAATGTCCTGCTACTGCTTCCTTAATAATGGACTTCAGCATTTTCCCAACGACAGATGTTGGGTTAACTGATCTATAGTTTATTACTTTCTGTCTGCCTCCTTTTTTAAATAGGGGCATTACATTTATGGTTTTCCAATCCGCAGAATGCACGGAATTTTGGTAGGTTACAACCAATGCATCCACTATCTCTGCAGCCACTTCTTTTAAGACCCTAGGATGTAAGCCATCAGATCCAGGAGACTTTTCCACCTTTAGCCCTATTATTTTACTGAATACTTCTTCTTTAGTGACAGTGATTGTTTTAAGTTCCTCCCTCCCTATAGCCACTTGATTATCCATTATTGGTTTTCAGTGTCTTCTACTGTGAAGACCGATACAAAATATTTGTTCAACGTCTCTGCCATTTCCCTGTTCTCCATTATTAATTCCACAGCCTCATCCTCTAAGGGACCAACGTTTACTTTAGCCACTCTCTTCCTTTTTATATACCTGCAGAAACTCTTACTATCTTTTTTTATGTTTCTTGCTAGTTTACTTTCATAATCTATCTTCCCTCTCTTTATTATTTTTTTAGTCGTTCTTTGCTCGTTTTTAAAAGTTTCCCAATCCTCTGGCCTCCCACTAATCTTGGCCACTTTGTATGCCATTGTTTTCAATTTGATACCATCCTTTATTTCCTTAGTTTGCCAAGGATGGTTCTCCCTTCTCTTAATGTCTTTCCTTCTGATTGGAATATATTTTTGTTGACAGTTATGAAATAGCTCCTTAAATGTCTGCCACTGCTCATCAACCGTTTTGCACTTTAATCTGTTTTCCCAGTCTCCTTACCTAAAGAAAGACATACTTGCCTTAGAGGAAGTGCAACAGAGCTTTACTAGAGTAGTTCCTGGGATGGGGGGATTGCCCTATGAGGAGAGCTTGAGTAGACTAGGCCTATAATTCCCTATATTCCGGCATGGACTGGTAGGGCCAAATAGCATGGTTCTGTGCCATATATCCTATGTAGTTTAGAAGAATGAGAGGTGATCTAATTGAAACATAGAACATTTTTAAGGGGCTTGACAGGGTTAATGCTGAGAAAATGTTTCCCTTGGCTGGAGTATCTCGAACACAGGATCACAGTCTCAGAATAAAGGGTCAATCCATTTAGGACTGAGATGAGGAGAAATATCTTCACTCAAAAGGTTGTGAATCTTTGGAATTTTCTACCCCAGAGAGCTGTGGATGCTCAGTCGTTGAGTATATTCAAGACAGAGGTCAATACATTTTTGGGAATGAAAGGTATTAAGGAATATGGGGCTAGTGCAGGAAGGTGGAGTTCAGGTAGAAGATCAGCCATGATCTTGTGGAATGGTGGAGCAGGCTCGAAGGCCCAATGGCATACTCCTGTTCCTAATTCTTATGTTCTCATCTGAGCCATTGGTGAGGTGCTGAGCACATATCCAATATCCCTGAGGAGAAGGGGAATTTAGGTGCGTGAGCAAGGCCAGCATTTATTGCCCATCCCTAATTGTCCTTGAGAAGGTGGTGGTGAGCCACCTTCACGAACAGCTGCATTCCATGATACTTTGCTGTAGCAGTTTGGTACAACTGAGTGGCTTGCTTGACCATTTCAGAGGGCAGGTAAGAGTCAAGCTACACCATCTCCAGTGTGCCAGCGCAGCCCTTGGAAGAGTGTGTTTGAAGATCAGGCCCTCAAATCTGGCACCAAGCTTATGGTCTACCGGGCAATAGTGAAACCCGCCCTCCTATATGGCTCAGAGATGTGGACCATATACAGTAGACACCTCAAAGCACTGGAGAAATAATACCAGCGCTGCCTCCGCAAGATCCTGCAAATCCACTGGGAGGATAGACGCACCAACGTCAATGTTCTCGATCAGGTCAACATCCCCAACATCGAAGCACTGACCACACTTGACCAGCTCTGTTGGACGGGCCACATCGTCCGCATGCCCGACACGAGACTCCCAAAGCAACTCCGACATGCCAAGCAAGCTCCAGGTGGGCAGAGGAAATGTTTCAAGAACACCCTCAAAGCCTCCTTGATAAAGTGCAACATCCCCACTGACACCTGGGAGTCCCTGGTGAAAGACCGCCCTAAGTGGAGGAAGAGCATCCGGGAGGCCACTGAGCACCTTGAGTCTCGTCACCGAGAGCATGCAGAAATCAAGCGCAGGCAGCGGAAGGAGCATGTGGCAAACCAGACTCCCCACCCACCCTTTCCTTCAACCACTGTCTGTCCCACCTGTGACAGAGACTGTAATTCCTGTGTTGGACTGTACAGTCACCTTAGAACTCACTTTTAGAATAGAAGCAAGTCTTCCTCGATTTCGAGGGTCTGTCTATGATGATGATGATGACATTGCTGTAGGTCTGGAGTCACAACCGGGTAAGGGTGGCAGATTTCCTTTCACGAAAGGACATTAGTGAACCAAAATGGTTTTTACAACAATCCAGTAATATCATGCTCACCATTCCTGACACTAGCTTTTTATTCCAGATTTATTTAACGCATTGAATATAAATTCCGCAGCTGCCGTGGTGGGATTTGAACTCACGTCTCCGGATCATTAGTTCAGGCCTCTGGGTTATTAGTCCAGTAACACAACCATACCATGGTATGGGGAACCTAGCACATCCCCAACTTTAATCGCTCCACTGGTGGCCATGTCTTCAGTTGCCGAGGCCCTAAGCTCTGGAATTGCATCCCTAAACCGCCTCTCGCGCTACCATTAAGACTCTCCTTAAAATCTACCTCTTTGACCAAGCTTTTGGTCACCTATCCTAATATCTCCTTATGTGACTCAGTGTCAAATCTTGTTTGATAACGCTTCTGTGAAGCGCCTTGGAATGTTTTTACTATGTTAAAGGTGGTAAATAAATACAAGTTGTTGTTTATTATTTTACAGTTAGATGCATTTATAATGGTACAGGCAAGCCCCTGTGATGACAGAAAGTAAGGTCACCTCTTTTCCACCCTGGGACTTGTAATTCTTTCTTTCCCTGACTCCATTACCAAACTGCTAGGAATCCAAGAGGTTATGCTAAACCTATATAAAACTAGTTCGGCCCCAGCTGCACTATTGTGTCCAATTCTGGGCACCACACTTTAGGAAGGACGTGAAGGCTTTGAAGAGAGTACAGAAGAGATTTACTAGAATGGTTCCAGGGATGAGAGATTACAGTTATGTGGATAGACTGGAGAAGCTGGACTTGTTCTCCTTGGAGCAGAGAAGGCTAAGAGGAGATTTGATAGAGGGATTTAAAATCATGAAGGGATTAGAGTAAAAAGAGAACCTGAAGGGTCGATAACGAGAGGCACAGATTTAAGGTGATTAGCAAAAGTAACAGAGGCGACCTGAGGAAAACCTTTTACACAACGAGTGGTTAAGTTTTAGAGTGCACTGCCTGATAGGGTGGTGCTTACAGATTCAATAGTAGCTTTCAAAAGGGAATTGGATAAATACATGAAGGAGAAAAGCATTGCAGGGGTAAGGAGAAAGAGCGGGAGAGTGGGACTAACTGGATTGTTCTTCGAAAGGACCAGCGCAGACTCGATGGGCCGAATGGCCTCCTTCTGTGCTGTACTATTCTATGATTCTATGATTCAATCTCTTTCCCCCTCTCTTCACTGTCCCCGCCCCCGCCCCCGCCACATACTATTTGTTTTGAATTTTCTATGTCAATTTGGCTCAGTTGGTAATACTCCCCTTTCTGAATGAGAAGGTTATGGTTTTAAGCTTCATATCAGCAGTATTAGCTCTCAGTGTAAACTGAGATCTCTGGTGCAGCGCTGAGCATGAGATGTTACACCAATTGCTGACAGGTTGTTAGTCCTGCCTGCCCATTTCATTGCTGTAGGTGGACATTAAAAACATCCCATGATATTATTGGAAGAAGCAGAGAAAATTCTCCCCATGTTTTGACCCAATATTCCTCCCTCAAACAAAACCGTCAATGACAGATTGGCTGGCTGTCCATTCCATTGCTGCTTGTGGGGTCTTACTGCATGCAAAATGGCTGCCATGCTTGTTTACATAACAGCATTAAAGGTATTGAGGGATACGGAACCAAGGCAAGTAGATGGAGTTAAGTTTACAGATCAGCCATGATCTAATTGAATGACGGAA
The DNA here is from genome assembly GCF_044704955.1 of Pristiophorus japonicus. Classification (NCBI taxonomy): domain Eukaryota; kingdom Metazoa; phylum Chordata; class Chondrichthyes; family Pristiophoridae; genus Pristiophorus; species Pristiophorus japonicus. The sequence continues at coordinate 59,247,573 of NC_091988.1, forward strand.
CAGGCTCGAGGGATTGAATGCCCAATTCATGTTCCTGTGTTCCTGCCTATATAACAATCACTCCACTTCAAAGTAATTCATTGGCTGTGAAGCAATTTGGGATGTCCTGAAGACGTGAAATCATTATTTTCGGTCCCTGCCACTGACTCCATCCCTCTCCCCAACTTCTGTCTGAGGCTAAACCAGACTATTTGCAACCTTGATGTCATATTTGACCTTGAAAGGAGCTTTCGACCACATATCCACAGCATAACTAAGATAGTTAAGATAGTTATTTCCATCTCCATAACATCGCCCGTCTCCGCCCTTGCCTCAGCTCATCCGCTGCTGAGGCCCTCATCCATGCCTTTGTTACCTCTAGACTTGATTATTCCAACGCACTCCTGGCTGGTCTCCCACGTTCGACCCTACGTAAACTAGAGATGATCCAAAACTCGGCTGCCTGTGTCCTAACTCGCACCAAGTCCCGTTCACCCATCACCCCTGTGCTCGCTGACCTACATTGACTCCCGGTTAAGCAATGCCTTGATTTCAAAATACTCATCCTTGTTTTCAAATCCCTCCATGGCCTCGCCCCTCCCTATCTCTGTAATCACCTTCAGTCCCACAAGCCCCCGAGATTGGGCTGGGTGCCCTTTGCCTTTCCGTCGTTGTTCATGGTTTTGTATGTAACCTTTAGGGCTGCTGACGAAGGACCATGCGGCTCTTTGTCGGCCGCGCAGACACGTTGGGCCGAAATGGCCTCCTTCTGCACTGTAAATTTCTATGTTTCTATGTCTGTGCTCCTCTAATTCGGCTCTCTTGAGCATCCCTGATTATAATCGCTCAACCATTAGTGGCCGTACCTTCTGTAGCCTCGGCCCCAAGCTCTGGAATTCCCTGCCTAAACCTCTCCGCCTCTCTTCCTCCTTTTCCTCCTTCAAGACGCTCCTTAAAACTTACCTCTTTGACCAAGCTTTTGATCACCTGCCCTAATTTCTCTTTATGTGGCTCAGTGTTGCCTTGGGACGTTTCTATCCGTTAAAGGCACTACATAAATACAAGTTGTAAAAATGCAACTTCTTTCTCTTCTTTCTTTATGCTTGTTTGTCTTCTTAATTTTCTTTCTTAAGCCACTGTTATGCTTCTGTTTATTTAGGCCAATTTCTGACAATCTTGCTCTCTTATCCTGGCATGAGACTCATGGGGGTGGAAATTCAGTACCGCCCATTTTGAGGCGGTAATGGCAGCGGGGCGGTAAATTTTGCGCCGGGAAATGGTTTGCGTCATCAGCCGCAATATTCAGCATCTGGGCTCTGAGTGTGGGGCGGAGCGCTGAGGGAGGCGTTCCACACCTCTTTTAGGTTGTTAGGCAACAGAAAACCCAGAGCTAAACAGCTGGCCTCAGAGAGAGGCTTCCCTGGGGAAAAAAAAAAATCGTCAAAAAAACCACCAGAAACATTCCCAATACCTTACTGACGCCACACAAACTTAAATCGCAAAAATAAAAAATAAAAATACAATCACACTTAAACTTCCTTCCCTCACTGCTGCCGGTACAGCTGGGACTGCCCGCTTTCCCAGGCAGTCCCACTAGGGGGCACTGCGGGGCGCGAACCAAATAACGAGACGGTGTTGCAACCAGGGGTGTTGCACACCGACTCGCCTCTCCTGGGTGCTACTGCTCTGCACTCCCGCAAACCGAATGTCCCAGCGGGGCGCTGGAAGCTGGAGGTCTGCCCAGAAATGATTTCCACCGCCAGCCGCCCCTCCGGGGCGCAAACTGAGGCAGCAAGAAGCCGAAAATCCAGCTCCTATACCACTTTTTTCCTGGGTCTACAACTCTGCTGCTGGGTTAAGGAAGCTGGATTTACTGGGAGGTAGTTTATGACCTCAATCAGTAGCAGTACAGTAGCTTTTGTCCAACATTGCAGAACTCACAATGCACAATGGATGCAATATATTATATCCAGATATACACATATCATTGCTACTTCCATGACCTAATTATGATCCATTGTCTTTGTTTATATTAAGAGTTTAATATGGCATCTTAAGAAGCCAGCTGACAAAAATAATATCTTATTTTTCAGAGCATGCAGATTTAATGAACCGGTTGGAGGCTTCAGTTAACATGATCTCTCTCGGTACAGTACCACCCGCTCCCAGCGATTACAGGAGTACCCGTAAGTTCCAGTATGAAGTTAGTTTCCGATCCCCATAAAAGGGGCAGTTTGTTTGTATTTTGCAATTTTATTTTTAATTTCCTTCGTAAAGGCAAAGCGGCCTCATTGGTCGAGATGGGACGGCATTTTTCAATTGCCAATCTAAATGTAAAGACTAGAACCTTGTGATCCAGTACGGTTTGACTCTCACTTGCACATCCCACTTGTTGGGGGTGGGGTTCAGATGAGCAGGAACTCATAAAGAAAGACTTGGATTTATATAGTGTTTTTCACGACCACCGGATGTCTCAAAGCGCTTTACAGCCAATCGAGTACTTTTGGAATATAGTCACTGTTGTAATGTAGGAAACGCGGCTGCCAATTTGTGCACAGCAAGCTCCCACAAACAGCACTGTGATAAAGACCAGATAATCTTTTTTTTTTGTTATGTTGACTGAGGGATAAATATTGGCTAGGACACCGGGGATAAACTCCCTGCTCTTCTTCAAAATAGTGCCATGGGATTGTTTACATCCACCTGAGAGAGCAGATAGGGCCTCAGTTTAATGTTTTATCTGAAAGATAGCACCTCTGACAATGCAGCACTCCCTCAGCACTGCACTGTAATGTTAGCCTAGATTTTTAGGCTCAAGCAGGGACTTGATCCCATAACCTTCTAGCTCAGAGGCAAGTGTGCTATCCACTGAGCCATAACTGGCCCATGGTTGTAGCCTCTTCGGTTCACCCACTTGCAAAACAGCAGCCCTGTCAAAATAGCAAGAATACTTGTAATTTATATGTTTTTTAAATAATCTTTTTATCAAGAACGTTTTATTTGGAGACCATGACACAGGTAATTAATGCTAAGTCAAGGTATGTTGCAGTGCTAACTAAGAGCATTTATATTTTACGTGGTTATTGCACTTTCCAACAACACCTCAAGAAGCTCGACACCATCCAGGACAAAGCAGCCCACTTGATCAGCACCCCATCCACCACCTTAAACATTCACTCCCTCCACCACCGGCGCACCATAGCTGCAGTGTGTACCATCTACAAGCTGCACTGCAGCAAATCGCCAAGGCTTCTTCGGCAGCACCTCCCAAACCCGCGACCTCTATCACCTGGAAGGACAAGGGTAGCAGGCGCATAGGAACACCACCACCTCCACGTTCCCCTTCAAGTCACACACCAACCTGACTTGGAAATATATCACCGTTCTTTCGTCGTCGCTGGGTCAAAATCCTGGAACTCCCTCCCTAACAGCACTGTGGGAGTACCTTCACCACACGGGCTGCAGCAGTTCAAGAAGGCAGTTCATCACCACCTTCTCAAGGGATGAGTGATAAATGCTGGCCTTGCCAGCAACGCCCACACCCCATGAACATACCTGAAGACACTGATGCACATTTTGCTGTCTTTGTGCCAGAGCGTAAAGGATGATTGGGCGTGGAAGATAATCACACGCCGACATGGAGCCCTTTGGATTTTTCAACCATTTAAGTGAATGGACAGGGTATTGGGCAGGATCCCTTATGGGGGCGCAATCCTTCCTCCCTGCCAATCACTGCACCCAACCAATCCAACTCGCCGAGGCGCAGTGACAGGAAATCCACCCCACAGACTCCTGTTGGGGTATGAATCCACAAATACCAGCAATGCTCGAGCACCTCGCCCAATGGCCATCCTTCATGGGAAAGTCTAGGTCACAAGAATGCTCTTGGCTCACGGAAGGAACTCAAAAGCCGACAATTGAAATGTTCTTAAATTTTCACACTGCATTGACGTCTGGATTGAAGTAGCACTCCAATTAATCGCAGATATATTCAATGCACCAACAAATTCTGCCCTTCCGCAATAGCAGGAGTGTTTGGTTTAGTCGGTGCTGAACACGTTAATGTAATGTTACAAGGTTTAAGTCCTGGGGTGAGAAATTGAATAGATTAGCACCACTTGTTAGCGCTGGCGAAGGGTGCGGCTGGGGTGCTAAAGGCTTATTGCCTGGGTGCAGCGATATTAGCGCTGCTCGCCAACTTGAGTGGCGTTTTAGCGGTGGCGATAATACTTAGAGCCGGTGAATGTTGCGCCAGTGTGTAACGCCCAGTAGCACCATGGAAGCCAACTTGAATGTTATCGCCTGCGTTACCGCCTGGCACTAATTACGCCATAAAAAACCGGGGCATTAATGGGAGGAATCAGTGTATAAGGTGAGTTTTAGAGATTGCATTTAACTTTACGTGCATTGATTCTACTTTATTCGATGTTCCTACATAAGAACATAAGAAATAGGAGCAGGAGTAGGCCATAAGGCCCCTTAAGCCTGCTCCGCTATTCAATAAGATCATGGCTGATCTGATCATGGACTCAGCTCCACTTCCCTGTCCACTCCCCATAACCCCTCATCAACCCCCATCGCTCAAGAAACTGCCTATTTCGGTCTTAAATTTATTTAATGTCCCAGCTTCCGCAGCTCTCTGAGGCAGCGAATTTCACAGATTCACAACCCTCAGAGAAGAAATTTCTCCTCATCTCAGTTCTAAATGGGTAGCCCCTTATTCTAAGATTATGCCCTCTATTTCTAGTCTCCCCCACCAGTGGAAACATCCTCTCTGCATCCACCATGTCAAGCCCCCTCATAATCTTATACATTTCTATAAGATCTCTTCTCATTCTTCTGAATTCCAATGAGTAGAGGCCCAACCTACTCATCCTTTCCTCTCCAGAATCAACCTTATGAACCTTCTCTGAACTGCCTCCATAGCAAGTATATCCTTTCTTAAATATGGAGCCAAAACTGCACGCAGTATTCCAGGTGTGGCCTCACCAATACCCTGTGCAGCTGTAACAAGACTTCCCTCCATCCCTTTTGCAATAAAGTCAAGATTCTATTGGCCTTCCTGATCACTTGCTGTACCTGCATACTATGCTTTTGTGTTTCATGCACAAGTACCCCAGGTCCCGCTGTACTGCAGCATTTTGCAATCTTTCTCCATTTAAATAATAATTTGCGCTTTGATTTTTTCTGCCAAAGTTCATGACCTCACACTTTCCAACATTATACTTCATTTGCCAAATTCTTGCCCACTCACTTAGCCTGTCTATGTCCTCCTGCAGCATCTTTATGTCCTCCTCACACATTGTCCTTCCTCCCATCTTTGTATCGTCCGCAAACGCTCCTGATGCGGTAATTATTTGAATTACAATGTTTTTTAAGTTTGCATTTTTTAAGCTAACCTTCTCTTTGAGCGCAAGGATGCGGGATGTTAGTGCCAGAACTTCAGTAGCGCTATCGGCTTAGCACCCTAAAAGAAGTGTGGAACGCTTCTCTTAGCGCTTCATTCCACTCTTGGGGCGCTAAAAATCAACATCGATGCCGCTGGCGCTAAATATCGCCCAGCGCTAAACGTAGCGCTCAGGCGAGTTTACCACCTCAAAATGGCTGCTAATCAATTTTTGTCCCCCCCGCCAAGAGTTTCCAATCCGTGCTCATCGGTAACAAGGCTCTGTGACCGGAGTGAAGCATTGCACCATTACCTACTATATCCAGTTGGGTTGGGATAGTTAGTGAGTGTTAGCTACAGACACGTTTTCTTGGCTTGAATGATATTCCTGATGAACTCTAATTGACGTATCTATTGAAAATGAAGATTTTTTTTAATGTAATGTGCTTTTTCAGTTCCTATGTGGGCCCCTATGGAAAACTCTCACGGAGCGTTTTTTTAACAACAACTGAAGCTGCACTGGAACAGGAATGTTTTATGTTCCATTGAATGCTCGCTTTTAATTTTGTGTAATCTATCTTTACAACAACAACAACTTGTATTTATATAGCATCTTTAACATAGTGAAACGTCCCAAGGCGCTTCACAGGAGTATTATGAGATAACAAATTTGACACCGAGCCACATAAGGAGAAATTAGGGCAGGTGACCAAAAGCTTGGTCAAAGAGGTAGGTTTAAGGAGGCTCTTAAAGGAGGAAAGAGAGGTAGAGAGAGTGGAGAGGTTTAGGGAGGGAATTCCAGAGCTTAGGACCTAGGCAATAGAAGGCACGGTCACCAAGGTTGAGCGATTATAATCAGGGATGCTCAAGAGGGCAGAATTAGAGGATCGCAGACATCTCAGGGGGGTTGTGGGGCTGAAGGATATTACAGAGATAGGGAGGGCCGAGGCCATGGAGGGATTTGAAAACAAGAATGAGAATTTTGAAATTTAGGCGTTGCTTAACCAGAACCGAGCACAGGGATGATGGGTGAGCAGGACTTGGTGCAAGTTAGGACATGGGCTGCCGAGTTTTAGATCACCACTTGTTTATGTAGGGTAGAATGTGGGAGGACAGCCAAGAGTGCATTGGAATAGTCAAGTCTGGACATGGATGAGGGTTTCAGCAGCAGATGAGTGGAGTTGGGCAATGTTAGAGGTGGAAATAGGCGTTCTCAGTTATGCTGCATGGAACTATTTCTGAGAAGAGCAGGGTAGTTCTCCTCGGTCTCCTGGCCAATGTTTACCCCTCAACCAACATCATTTAAAAAAAAGATTATCTGGTCATTATCTCACTGTTGTTTGTGCAACCTTGCTATGCGCAAATTGGCTGCCATTTTTTCTACGTTACACAATTTATTTAATTGGCTTTAAAGCACTTTGGGACATCCTGAGATCATGAAAAGTACTATGGAACAGGATTTACTCTGAGTACATGTCATATCACCTTCAAAATGGACAGCAAGTTCTGGATTTCCGCATGCGCTTGCGTTAAATCCCGAACTTACGACTTGTCAAGTTCCGATTTGGCAGATCATCTGCTCCGACTGTATTATCCTCATTGCTGGCGCAGAGTTGGGATAATTGATTAGCAATTACATATGAAAATTTTACAGCTGGTGCAAACAGACAGGTAAGGGGACACCCGTCATGATAAAACATCTTAATGTAATGCTTAATTTGGTGCTCACTGCGATATATTCTTACAACATCACTAAGAAACACACTCTACAAGATGGCGCCAACTATCGTCATGTTTTGTCACATGACCCTTTTACTGTATGTACATCAGTAGTTGCATTACCACAGTAGTTCACTAGGGGGAGCTCTATTACACTCACCACCACCTTCTCAAGGGTAATTAGGGATGGGTAATAAATGCCGGCTTTGCCAGCGACAGCCACATCCCATCAACAAATAAATTAAAGTAAAACTCCGTAGCTATGCCGCTGACTGCAATTTCAGGGCCTTTATAAATGCAAATGGCTGCCTGGGACTCTCCCTTCACTCCAGCTGTAACGATCATTGCCGTAAACATTGAAACTAGCACCCTGACAGATATAGTGCAGAGCCACAAAGAATTCTAGCAATTATTTGATCACCTTAAGGAAATATTAAAACTCAGAGTATTGGCCTTTTTAAAAAAAAATATATATATAATTTTTTTTTGTTTAGGTTTCTTTTCCAGCCCAACATCTGGATCCAGTGGAATCACGTTTAGGGGAGCTGCTCATAAAGGCAGCACTGATGGCTTAGCAGCCCCTTTGCTATGTCCTACAGAAATTATATCTGAGAACCTGCGACCCGAGCTGCTGGAAGAAGTGAAAGATGTTCTGATCCCAAGGGAAAATTTAACTGCGTACATGGACCAGGTGATTGGCAAAGGTTAGTATGTGCTCAATTGTTGACTTGTTAACATTCATGGAGTTGGTTAGGCACTTTTCAATGTACTGTCTGGCAGAAGGTGCAAGAGATAGATAAAGCCACTTCAACGTGATACGCCTTGCAGTGGTACCAACTCCTGCCCTGTGCTGCTAAGCTGCAGAGGTGTTAGTCAACCAAGCACAGTTCGGGGTGGGTAAACCTTGAGTCTGATCTATTCACGCCTAGGTTCTCTGGGATTAAGTGAGTGGGGCGTAGCTATGGGGAGCGAGTGTGGCCTCCATATCAGACGAACAGAAACTCTACTCTTACAGATTTCACGGTACTTTGGTTTGTATGATGAGGGTTTTTAGGTGGGGTAAACTCCTCGGCTAGCCACAAAACTACCAGAAAAGTTAAATAGAGTTCTTTATTGACAAATCTAGGTGGCGAGCTGAGGTGTACTATTTTTTGTAAAGATTTCAAATGCAGTGAAAACAAATGTTGAAGTAATGATGTCTCTCTTTACAGGACATTTTGGTAGTGTTTACCATGGGCTGTACAAAGACCAGAACAAGCAAGAAATTCATTGTGCTGTGAAGTCTTTGAATAGTACGTACAAGGATTCCATTGGCACACTGTCATTGTTTTATGATCGTTTTTATCCACGGTATTAATGTCTTTATGTTTATGAATCTCTTGCCTGTTCCCCTAATTTAGCTCTCCTTGCATCATGCATCATTACACATTCAAGAGGGCAGACATTTGACCTGTTTTGTGGCTCTGACACATCTACACGGTAATCTGGCCATCGAAGGATGCAAGAGTGGTCCAAGAGGAGCAAACAGTCCCTTTCCACCCCGCCACTCCCCATCTATTTGTTCATTCATGTGGCAAAGTACCTAGTCTCTCTTGACACTCCCAACCTCAATCCTCATCTCCCCATGGCACATCCTAGATGGGCAGCTCACCTGACAACCAGGGGGAATAGATTTAAAGTAATTGGTAGGAGGTTTAGAGGGGAGTTGAGGGGAAATATTTTCACCCAGAGGGCGATAGGAGTCTGGAGCTCACTGCCTGAAAGGGTGGTAGTGGCAGAAAGCTTTACCACTTAAAAAAAAAAAAATTGGATATGCACTTGATGTGGCCATGGACCAATAGCTGGAAAGTGGGATTAGGCTGGATAGCTCTTTGTCGGCCAGTGCGGACACAGTGGGCTGTAATGGCCTCCTTCCGTGCTGTAAATTTCTATGATTCTATGATGACATCTACACAATTGCACTTTTGCACATTTACAATTTGGAGCAAAATATTTCCCCCCCCCCTTCCCACCCACTCCTTTTAACCTCCCCCTCCTGAACCCAGTGACATGAAGACCAAATACAGCACCCCCACAATCAGTGTGCCTAAACTGCCAAGCCTGGCACAGACCAAGGATTGAAAATGGGGTTCTTGGTCTTATCAATACCATCCTACATGGGATGCATTTAAAAAAAATAAGTAATTAATTTACAATGATACACCCTCCGTGTAATGACTCATCTCCACATCTCCTGATAATTCCATTCCATTCCCTATCTAAGGAGGTAGGCAAGATAACTAGTATAAAGCCTTTACAAATGCCATTCTTGAGCAAGTCACCAGATAGAGCATGAGAGTAGAGATGGTCTCTCATTCAATTTCACCTCTCCCCAATGGCCTGACTGAGGTTGGGAACTGGAACAAAGCTGTTGAGATAATGGCTTCAAAATCCTTGGGGATGGAGAAGGCCTAGATCCCATTTCTGTTGGGGGTTACCTGGGATATGAGCCAAAGCCTGGCTCTGCTGGGAATCTGTCCCTTTGAGACCAAACCCTTAAATTCTGTTTGGGGGGAGGGATGTCATGGCTGGATCTAGCACCCAATGCTATCCAATCTCCAGGAAGCGTGTCGGGGAGAGTTCCTCGACTTCTCGGAGATGTTCCACCCTTCATACCCTTGACAATCTAGCATGAGACCCTTTGAGACCTTCTGACATTTACTGGAATAAGGCAATTGATACTGGATGGGATTGAGAAGCTTCCCTAGTTAGAGTGGAACCAGTGGGAGTATAAGATTTTATGAAATATTTCTCTTCAGCCCATTTGGACTTGGGCAGACTCACACCACCTTACAAAGGTCAATCATCTCTAGCCTAGGTGGCAACCACTGATGCATCCTTACAGGCACTGACAGCCCATGTTGGCTATGCAAATGTGATTTGGGACGGGGGGTCTCCAGACTTGGCAGACAGTTCCGTTCCACGGCACTTACACCAATAGGAGCGGGGTCCCAGCAACTTCCAGGCCAAAGTGCACAAGTCACATTTCAACTCCTCACAGACACAAGTCCAGTGTGCAAGCATAAATACAGCGTGCAAAAGCCTCTTCCCCCACCCCCACTACCCCAAAAAAATTACAAAATACATTTTCAGTCTCCTGCATACTGCATATTCATACTTGTGCGTTGTGCCATTTCAATAGGAATTTCAGATGTCGAAGAGGTGGAGCAGTTTTTGAAAGAAGGTCTTATCATGAATGGTTTCCACCACGAAAACGTTCTCTCTTTGCTGGGAATTTTCCTTCCTAAGGAAGGATTGCCATTGGTAGTTTTGCCATACATGAAGCATGGAGATCTCCGGCATTTTATCCGTCAGGAGAAGCGAGTAAGTAATGATCAATTAAACTGCAACAATATAAACTGCCAGGAGGAACAGGGTGATGCAACGGGTTAGAAAATAAGAATTAGAAGCAGGAGGTAGGCCATATGGCCCCTCGAGCCTGCTCCTCCATTCAGTAAGATCATGACTGATCTTCTACCTTATCTCCACTTTCCTGCACTATCCCCATATCCTTTGATTCCCTTACTATTCAAAAAGCACAATTAGCACACTGTCCTTTCACTTTCAGATACAGGAGGTAATTTTAACTATTGGTGATGGTGCGAAACAGGTGAAATCGGACTGGGCAAGGTGTGTAATGGGCAATAGTGACCATTTTACACTATCGACAAAAGTTAAAATTACCCCCTCCGCTCCGCTGTCTCTTGGCCATAAGCACCCCAGCTGAAGTTTATTTTGCAAATCTCCATCCATTTTTCTTCCCCCATACATTCTTGTGGAAGTGATAGAGGTTCTGATTGGTTTATGATGGGCTAGTCAAGAACTCATCTTATGAAAAATTGCGAGTGTGATTTAAGGAGCAATCTGTAGTATTTTCCAAAACCCTTCTATCTTCCTGGATCTCTCCCCACCTTCAAACACCACCTCAAAAAATGTACATCTTGACCACATCTTCTGTCTACTACCCTCGATTCTTCCTCTATTTCAGCTCAGCGTCTAACTTTCCCTCTTGCGAATTGTGGTGGGTTGTGTTATGGGCGTCAGTTGTTGTTGCCACTGCCATTGATGAGGCACAGATCACAAGGTTCCAATGCAGTACACCTGGCTAATCGCTCCAGTTAAATATTGCTCTCTAGCATTGTGCCACAGAGAGGTAGAATGCAGCATTGACCGTGCATGGGCGGGGGTGCAGGCACTTTCTATAAATTTGAAAAATAATTGAATTTGTTGCTGTCTATAAATAACATGGGCGTAAGGCTCTGGTAACTTAGAGAGGGCACTGTTTAGGTCTTCATCAGAATGTGTTCGTTCTCTTCTGCCTTGTAACAAACTCCCAATCATCTGTTAAAGTTATCATCCTTATTTCTTTATATTGATCTTGTAAATTGCAATTTTTGTTTTGTTTTACTGCTTTTGAAATGTTTGTTTTTCACGAATGTACATTCCACTGAGTCCCTGATTGTTGTCTAAGCCCAAAGTTCTGGAACTCCCCGCGTAAACCTCTTTGCCTATCTACCTCTCTTTCCTCCTTCAAGATGCTTCTTAAAACCTACCGCTTTGACCAAGCACCTGCCCTAATTGCTCTTTATGTGGCTCGGTGTCAAATATTTTGTCTCATTATACTCCTGTGAAGTGTCTTGGGATGTTTCACTACGTTAAAGGCGCTATATAAATATAAGTTGTTGTTGTTGTTGTAAACCACATTGCTAAGTGAGGGCTAGGTGCCTCATCGCAGTGGAAGGGAACACTGAAGGAACTCATCCCAAGACAGTCCCACACACACTTTCTAATGACCAGCGTTGATGGAGGACAGAACAGGTGCTCTGCCTGCAAGTCTTGTCAGCCACGGCTGACATCGGGTGTAGGAATCCCAGGAGAAAATAGAAGGGTTAGAAAATAGATGTTTAAAAAACAAATGTCCCAATAATGGCCAGCTTGGATTGGTATTGCTGGAGGACGACAGACAGGTGCTCTGCATCAAGTAATACTATTCAGTGTTGATTCTGACAGCAAGTGTTTGAATTTCCCCCCAGAATCCAACAGTGAAAGATCTAATAGGTTTCGGCCTACAGGTTGCCAAGGGAATGGAATACCTCGCACAAATGAAATTTGTTCATCGAGATCTTGCAGCGAGAAACTGCATGTAAGTACATTTGTAAATAAAGTCAATTATAATGTTAAAAGCACATTGTACTGTGTGCGGGGTTGAGTTATTTACAGTTGGTTTTGATGTCTACCTTCCTTAACCTCTCTCGTGCTCCCTCTTTCAACGTCCCCACTACACTGTTGGGAGGTCCCCTGCAGGCCGCTCACCGGATTTTCAATGGAAATAACCGCGCATGCACGAAAATTTGAATGGGCCACGCAGCCAGTTAAAGGGACCACGCACCCAAAGGAAATTACAGGGAGCATTGCCCGCTCTCCCATGGACAAGATTTGCAAAATAATTTAACTGAGAATCTGGCACTTGACTCTGCATCTTTCCTAATACAAAAATATCCTAGTACTTCCATTGGTGGCCTGGTCAGTCAAAGCACCACCTCCAATAGGGAATTCGGAAGCAAATTCTTTACCCAAAGAATGGTGAGAATGTGGAACTCGCTACCACAGGGAGTGGTTGAAGCGAATAGTATAGATGCATTTAAGGGGAGGCTAGACAAGCATATGAGGGAGAAGGGAATAGAGGGTTATGCTGATAGAGTTAGATGAGGAAAGGCGGGAGGAGGCTCGAGTGGAGCATAAATGCCAGCATGGACTGGTTGGGCCGAATATCCTATGTAATTCTATGTAATAGGCCTTGGTACTCGTATAAAGAACCGAGAACAGTGTCAGGCAAGCGTGCTTAGAGTAAGGAGCAGTAGCGTCATTTGGTGTAGAGACATATCAAGTGATATCAAGCTGATAGAGTTAGATGAGGAAAAATGGGAGGAGGCTTGAGTGGAGCATAAATGCTGGCATGGACTGGGTGGGCCAAATGGCTTGTTTCTGTGCTGTATATCCTATGTAAAAGAACAAATCCAAACAGAAGATTCTTGGGCTGTACTGTGCTGCTGATCTCATTGAGGTATCAGTTTGGGTGCCCCCAATTGATCTCAGCATCACAGTCTTGGAGAGTGGGGGTGGAAATCAGCTTCTGATTGCTGTTGGTAAAAACATATGCCTGGACATGGGAAGAGGACAGAATCGGGCTCAACTATAAGGCCTTCCATGGTTAAATAGTCAATCAACACTGCTCCCTCGGCTTGCGTATGAAGAATGGCCCCTTGAGCAAGGTACCACAGGTCTGCCAGAAGCCAAACTTCCAGCAAGCATCCGTGACTTTAGGAGCTGAAGGGAGAAACTTAGACGGTATAAAGAAAGAATGAGTGCTCCTTCAAAAGAAATGTTACTTGAGCCATTGCAGTTAGCACTTTTGGATATGGCAGCAACATCAGATAATTGGTTTGTGGTTAGAAACTGGATTAAAAGGCTGTATTCAATCAGTTAGGTACAGGGCTCTGAAGTGCGACAAGGTTGGGTTATGTACCTGAGCAATCGAAAAGTGATTATTTTTCAACATCAAATATATGAATCATAGAATCATGGAATGGTTACAGAAGGAGGCCATTCGGCCCATTGAGGTTATGCCGGCTCTCTGCAAGAGCCCTTCAGCGAGTCCCACTCCCCTGCCCTTTCCCCGTAGCCCTGCATTTTTTTTTTTCTTTCAGGTATTTATCCAACTTCCTTTTGAAAGCCACGGTTGAGTCAGCCTCCACCACCCTTTCAGGCAGTGCATTCCAGGTCATAACCACTTGCTGCGTAAAATGAGTAGAAGTATCGGATACATTTCCTGGTCTGCCAATCCCTCTCAAGTGAGATAACTTGCCCAAGAAGAGTAGGGATTAATCCGTTTTGGCAAAGGGATCTTGATAGGATTTCTTAAAGCACTAACCATTGAAATTGTACCTCAAAATTGCGGGGCTGGAATTTGGTGGTTTGCGCCACCCGTTCGCGCCGGAAAGGGCGGCTAATGGGCCGCTAAGCACCTACCGATGGAGCAGCGCACTGTCCTCGCCTCCCGAAAACTTCAATGGAGCGGTGGGGCGGCGCTAAGAGGTAGCGCTGCACACTCTAGCACCACCCATGTGGTGATATCATCGAGAGTGTGGCGAATTTGAATTGGATTGCTTGCTTTACCGGCAGGCGCTGTTCCCGACAGGGAAAGCGTTTGGTACATCGGTGATTCCGGGGCAGTATCGTCCGGAGAGCGAGGTAAGTTGTGAAGTTTAATTTATTTAACTTCTATTTATTTATGGCAGCAGTGGGGAAGTGTCATTGAAGTTTTCAGTAACATTTTTTTCTCAAGTTCAGGCACCAGGATACCGGCATCCTAGTGGCAAAAAATTGAGCAGGCCTCGTGCGCTATCGTTTCATTGGTGCCTGAGGACGAGTGTGTGTAACACTTCTCTTCTAGCGCTCCACTCTCCTCTTTGGGGAAAACAACTGAATTTTGAGGTGGGAGACACTGCCTGGCGCTAATGTTAGCGGTCAGGCGGGGTCACCGCCTCAATGCGGGCGGCACTGAATTTCCACCCCGCTGTTTATGGGGCGAGAGCTGATCTACCGTACAATGAGTCCAAGTATCGAATCCACACGGAGAGCTGATCCACACTGTTGGCTTGTGCTTTTCTTTGAATGCTTTAGGCTGGACGAGTCATTTATAGTGAAGGTGGCAGACTTTGGCATGGCCCGGGACGTGTTGGACAAAGAGTATTACAGCATTCAAAACCATCGGTCAGCCAAGCTACCCGTGAAATGGATGGCGCTCGAAAGTCTGCAGACTCAAAAGTTCACAACTAAGTCTGATGTGGTAGGTTTGTGTTTGTTCTATTAGGGCACTTCTGTTGTGTGTTGTTGGTCTTTAATTGTATTTCCTTACTTCATAGAATAACACAGTGTAATGTATTTGCTTCATGGGTTCTTTGCTTAAGAATTTATAGTAACACATTGCTATTAAGGACTAATTAAGGACTGGCTAAGCCACTCACAACTCAACAGCTCTACACTATTTTGGTTAGAATTTTAAAATCAAGTAGCCCCTTTTACTAAGGGCACTAGAACCCACAAATTTCCAAATTAACTGGGAACTTTGACTGTTCAAATTAAATTAAAGTTCTGTTCCCGGGGGTGATGATGCACTCCAGTCCCTCCGGTGCCCACCTCTCGCGGAAGGCTGCGAGCGTACCGGTGGATACCGCGTGCTCCATCTCCAGGGACACCCTGGCGCGAACGTAACCACAGAAGAGAGGCAGGCAGTCGGGCTGAACGACCCTCTCAACCGCCCGCTGCCTGGACCGGTTAATGGCCACTTTGCCCAGGCCCAGGAGCAGTCCTGCGAGGAGGCCCACCGACCTGCCTGCTCCCCTCCGCACAGGGTGCCCAAAGATCATGAGTGTGGGACTGAAGTGCAGCCAGAATTTGAGGAGCAGCCCCTTCAAATAATGGAAGAGGGGCTGCAACCTCGCACATTCAGCATAACATGGAACACGGACTCTTCCAGACAGCAGAAATTACAGGCGACCTGGGAGTCCGTGAACCACCTTAAAAACCTACTGCACGGGACTGCCCCATGCAACACCCTCCAGGCCATGTCCCCAATGAATAAAGGGGAGGAATTCCACATAGAGAACACTCCATAGGGGACCCCCGCCTCTTCCAGATGGCAAGATGGAAGATGGTGTGCCATGGCGTGTCCGGAAGGCAGACGAGGATGGCAAAGTGGAGAGTGTGCAAGAGCAGCCCGTACATGAATCCTCTCTGCGCAGAACGGAAAGGCACAGAGAGATCAACAGCTCGACAAACCTGAGAGCATACTCACAGGTGCATACAGTACACATGGCTGGGTGTTGTTCCACATAAAACCTTTTATTTTCTTTCATCCTTGGGTCTTTCCTCACCAAACTGGTGATGTGGTGAATATATGTGGCCAGGATTCCAATGTTATTCACCCACCAGTACGACTCTATGTGAGTGAGTAGCTGGCCTTCCTACTGGTGCCTCCCTAGGATGGCATAACTGAGATTTTCATCGTGCTTTGTCTCGGGACGTTTTATATAAATGCAAGGTATTTGTTGTGTAGGGGATCAAAGGTGTGAATCCATGTGTTCTCATCATCATGCAGCAACGAGCTTTATTCATAAGCTTGAAGTACATGTGACATCCTGACTGTGCTCTGCCTGTATGAGTGTGTTTCTTTTGCGTTTCTCTGCAGCCTTTGACACGGTTGACCACTCCATCCTCCTCCAATGCCTGTCCACGAATGTCTAGCTAGGTGGAACTGCACTCACCTGGTTCCATTCTTATCTATCTAATCGTAGCCAGAAAATCTCCAGTAATGGCTTCTCTTCCCACTCCCGCATCATTACCTCTGGTGTCCCCCAAGTATCAGTCCTTGGCCCCCTCTTATTTCTCATCTATATGTTGCCCCTTGGAGATATCATCCGAAAACACGGAGTCACTTTCCACATGTACGCAGATGACACCCAGCTCTACCTCTCCACCACTTCTCTCGACCCCTGCTTGGTATCTAAATTGTCAGACTGCTTGTCCGACATCCAATACTGGATGAGCAGAAATTTTCTCCAATTAAATATTGGGAAGACCGAAGTCATTATCTTTGGTCCCCGCCACAAACTGCGTTCCCTAACCACTGACTCCATCCCTCTCCCTAGCATCAATCTGAGGGTGAACAAGACGGTTCGCAACCTAGGTGTCATATTTGACCCTGAAGTGAGTTTCCAGCCACATATCCGCAGCATAACTAAAACCACCTTTTTCCACCTCCGTAACATTGCCCGCCTCTGCCCCTGCCTCAGCTCTTCTGCTGCTGAAAACTTCATCCATGCCTTTGTTACCTCTAGAGTTGACTACTCCAACTCACTCCTGGCCGGCCTTCCACATTCCACACTACGTAAACTTGAAGTCATCCAAAACTCAGCAGCCCATGTACTAATCCGCACCAAGTCAAGATCACCCATCACCCCTATACTTTCTGACCTACATTGGCTCCCAGTTAAAGAATGCCTCGATTTCAAAATTCTCATCCTTGTTTACAAATTACTCCATGGACTTGCCCCTCCCTATCTCTGTAATCTTTTTCAGCCTCACAATCCCACAAGATGTCTGCGCTCCTCAAATTCTGGCCTCTTGACCATCCTTCATTATAACTGCTGAACCATCGATGGACGTGCCTTCAGCTGCCTGGGCCCTAAGCTCTGGAACTCCCTCCCTAAACCTTTCTGCTTCTCTACCTCTCTTTCCTCCTTTAAGATGTTTGTTAAAACCTACCTCTTTAAACAAGCTTTTGATCATCTGCCTTAATTTCTTCTGTGGCTTTGGTGTCAAATTTATTTGTTTGTCTGTAACACTGTTGTGAAGCGCCTTGGGATGTTTTACTCCGTTAAAGGCGCTATATAAATAAAAGTTATTATTATTATTATTATTGTGAAGTATTTCTGTGTCACATACCATTCTCCAGTTGAAGGGTTTGGAAGATGAGCTGCTTCCAGGTCTCTATGACTGGGGATACTGCAACAGCGATTCCCCGGAGTGTGGGAAGAAGAGAATGATAATCTCTACTTTTTCTCCTCTCCTGCCAGGTATCCATGGCCAGGATTACTGATGCTTGGTGGCTCCCCCACCATGATCTCTGGTGTCCCCCAATGATATATCCTTGGCCCCCTCCTATTTCTCATCTACATGTTGTCCCTAGGCGATATTATCCAAAAACACGGCATCAGCTTCTGCATGTACGCTGAAGACACCCAGCTCTACCTCTCCACCGACTCCACCCCTGCCTCAGCTCATCCGCTGCTGAAGCCCTCATCCATGCCTTTGTTACCTCCAGTCTTAACTATTCTAACGCACTCATATGCCGGCCTCCCACGATCTACCCTCCATAACCCTGCTGCCGGTGTTACTACACTCGCCCATCACCCTTGAGCTCGCTGACCTACATTGGTTCCCGGTGAAGCAATGCCTCGATTTTAAAATTCTCATCCTTGTTTTCAAATCATTCATCCCTTTCCTATCTCTGTAACCACCTCCAGCCCTACTACCCTCTCGAGATGTCTGCCCTCCTCCAATTCTGGCCTCTTGAGCATCCCCAATTTTAATCGTTCCACCATTGGTGGCCGTGCCTTCAGTTGCCAAGGCCCTAAGCTCTGGAACTCCCTGCCTAAACCTCTTCGCCCCTCTCTTTCCTCCTATAGGACATTCCTTAAAACCTACCTCTTTGACCAGGCTTTTGGTCATCTGCCCTAATATCTCCTTATGTGGCTCGGTGTCAGATTTTGTTTGATAACGCTCCTGTGAAGCGGCTTGAGACGTTTTACTACCTTAAAGGTGCTATATAAATACAAGTTTTTGTTGTTGAATAAGTAAAATTCTATTTTTATTACACAGGGTTACTGGTGTGTTGAGGATTCCAATTCCATCCATTCTTTTATGACCATAAATCTGTTGCCTTGCTCATAGCATAACCGAGTAAAAACCATGCAGTGAGCAGTAGGCGTGACCACACACCCACCTACTCTGTGATTATAGCTTGGTCAGAGCATAGCTGTGTTACACAATGTGGTTGCATTTCATAGAAATATGGAAAATCTAGAGGCTGGAAAACCTGTAGGCGCAACTAGGCTGCCTCTGCATACTTTGTGTTCCTTTACAAGATTCATGTCCAATTTGACCTTTGAGAGATCTAAGCTACTTGCCGCAATAATCTCGCTTGCTCAGCTTTTCCAAAGGCCAACCCACTTCCCAGTGAAATAATCTGAAACCAACCCTCTTCAGCTTATACATATGTTTCCGTACCCTGTTATCCTGCACTAAACTGATTATCCCCTGACTGAACCCCTACATAAAACGTTTGTGTAAAATTCCACAGTGAACCATTTCAAAGTCATCATTAACCTAATTGTAAACTAAATGGAGTAGTTTTATAACTGTTAGAATAGCACTCATGGGACTTTTATACAAACATGTTAATTGGCATACTTCCAGAAGAAATTAAACCCTTAAAATATATTTTTAATAACATTGCGGAACGTTGGGTTAGAGGAAGTGATCAATCCTTCATAGAATCATAGAAATTAACAGCACAGAAGGAGGTCATTTGTCCCATCGTGTCCGCACCGGACGACAAAGAGCTATCAAGCCTAATCCCACTTTCCAGCTCTTGGTCCGTGGACTTGTAGGTTACGGCACTTCAAGTGCACATCCAAGTACTTTTTAAATGTGGTGAGTGTTTCTGCCTCTACCACCCTTTCATCCTCTGGGTGAAGAAACTTCTCCTCAAATCTCCTCTAAACCTCCTACCAATTACTTTAAATCTATGCCCCCTGGCTGTTGACACCACTGCTGAGGGATATAGGTCCTTCCTATCCACTTTATCTAGGCCCCTCATAATTGTATACGCCTCAATTAGGTCTCCTCTCAGCCTCCTCTGCTCCAAAGAAAACAACCCCAGCCTTTCCAATCTTTCCTCATAGCTAAAATTCTCCAGTCCATGCAACATCCTTATTTATATCATCCGCACCAATGCAATCCATTGGGACTTAAACAGTGTTGTTTTGTGCAATATCTATGGCTATTTGCAGATTGATTGACCTTTGTCGGTATTGTTCTATTCAGTGGTCCTTTGGAGTGCTGCTGTGGGAGCTGCTAACTCGAGGGGCACCGCCCTACCCCGAGATAGATCCTTATGACGTCACAAGATACTTGTTAAAGGGGAGAAGATTGCCTCAGCCAGAATACTGCCCAGATGAGCTGTGAGTGTTTTGTATATGGTTGTTCTTTGTTTCATTCTAATGTTGAAGGAAGAATTCGTCTCCTTTGTTAATGACATTTCTACAACTTTAGTCCAATCCTAAACAGTGAGGTTCAGCCATCGTAAAAGGCCTCAAACCATTTCTGTAAATGCAACTAATTTAAGTGACTTCCCAACACAGTGCTTTTACTTGACTTTCTAGGTCAGGATCTCTGTGCCGCCTCTTACACTGGGATCAGTCTCTGTAGGTACGCTGGGCTCTACGGTACAAAGGGAGACTCGGGCCTAGAAATTGGGCTGCATAGTGCCTGTTTTTCAGGTGCTACGCGGCTTACTAAGGCCCCAAAATGGCAGGCAGGACTTGCTCGCACACATTTGGCTGGAAGTGCGCCGCCCACCATATTGGGAAAGGACAAACAACAGATGTCCTTTACCCATGCCTGAAGCAGGCTTTAGGCCCCAGGTTGTCTCACCCATCTCCGACCCCGTCCACTTATCTGAGTGCCTCATTTCTTAGCAGCCCTCTCCACGTTATGCCAGTGGGCTGTAACGTTACGCCGGCTCTGGCGATTGGTTCCAAGGCCTAATATCAGGGGGCCCTTGGACCTTGTTATTCTGGCACAGGGTACTTACCCTGCCCTTCCCCCACGCCCCCCGAGCCACCAAAAATGGGAGCGCCTGAATTTCTAGGCCCCAGAATCCAAACCTGCAGAACCACCTTCATGTGTTGAGTCTGCTGGAACTCGTGCCTTCATTCCAATGGCAAAGTTGGCGTTGACTTGGCCGTCCGGCGTAGTTCACAACCACGACAATGGTGCACCTGCCTTCCTGTAATGCCAAAGCATCTTAGAACTAGGAAACATGAATTGGCAATAGAGGTATAAAGCTGGTGAGGACCACGCTGTTGCCACCGGCTCCTGGTGCATGGGCCACGTGCAGCTGGCAGCGACACCAAAAATAAAGAGTCAGGATTGGCCACGGCCAGCGACTGAGATGACCCACTGTCACCTGCCTTGGCAAACGGGGAAAGCTTATTTTGGCACTAATGCTGGTTGTGCAATGACCTGCACGTCAGGAGCCAGTGGCACCAGCGCAGCACTAAGCCAATCGAAAAGCTCCTTAAGATAAACAGGAGGAGAGTACGGGGCACACTACAGAAGAGCGAACCTGGGATACTGGCGGGCAGCTCGCTGTTGCCCTCAGCACAGTATGCAACATCAGCAAAGAGTGAAAACAAGATTTCAGTGTGTGCAGAACCAGAGGGATAGAACCTTTAGTCCCAGGGTATAACTGTGAGCATCTACAAAGCATTGGTTGGGTCCCACTTTCAGAATTGTGTACAATTCGCATCGCCGTATGACAGTGGGGACCCTCTGGCTTCAGAAAGGGTAGGTTTGCTATCTTTTGCGTAAAGTGCTCCTCTGTGCTGCACACACATCCCCGTGAAGGGATATGGGGATCGTGCAAATTAAATATTTTACACAAAAAAATTTTTTTTTTAATTTTTTTTTCCCATCTATGTTTTAACAGGGCTAAAAAGAAACTTGCCTTAATGGACGGGGTTTTTAATATATAAATGTGTGATAACATTTTATTTTTCTAATTTTTAGAACTCTTACGCTGGTAAACGCATTCCTTATGCTTGCTTTTATCAGCCGAAGAATTTGAGGGACATTTGCTGGGCAGGAGTTGGTGCAAATAGCCCAAATCTCCACCCGCGGAGGCCTTTTTCCGTCGCATGCGCGCAATCTGCCAAATGACATTTTTGACGGATCAGAAGTGCTGGGCTTAGGCGCATGCGCGTCGCATACCTAAACCCGGAACCTGTGGGGACCTCATGGGCATGTCACACTTCGTGGGGAGCGCAATTTCAATCCCATTAGTATTGGAATCCGGACACTTTATAGCGGTTTTTAAGTTGGACACCCATTTGCTTCAATCTCTGCGTTAAAAAAATCCATGACCAAGCCCTTTGTGTGTACTTCAGCTTTGAAGATGAACTCATCAATGCAGCATGGGGAAAGGCAGAGAAAGAGACAGCACTTTAAACTTTGCTTGCAGCTCTTTAAGTCTCTGCAACAGGGCAGAAAACCCTGCCTCCCGAGCCGATGAGTTTCCAGCTGTGTCCTGCTGCATGGGTGGGTACTTGCATTGAATAATGAATGAGCACTGAGTCGGGAAGGTTTAGCAGGAACGCTGGTTGGGATGGACCATTACGCACCATTCCCGGTTGGAAATCCGGAAGAGCTGGAAATGTAACATGGTCCACAGGGCGGCTTAATTTTAACGGCATTCTTTCTTGCCCAGGTTTAACATCATGCTGCGTTGCTGGGATCCAAAGTCAGAACTGCGTCCAAAATTTACAGAACTTGTCGATGAAATCGGAGAGATGCAATCCATATTGGAAGGAGAACACTATATTAACTTGCAAGTGAATTACGTGAATTTGGGTAACAGCCAGCCTTACCCTGCAGTGGACACTACTGATGATGAATTCGATCCGGATTCAGAGTGATTACATCTTGCTGCACTTGCTGACGCATCAGTTCAAAAACATTGACTTGAATTTCATGAGAATTTTATTTTTAAACACAATGAAAGTCATTACTACAATTAAGTTACTATTTCTTCCTCCATGTCAGCCAGTGGCTCAGTGGCTAGCACCCTCACCTTTGATGTCAGAAGGTTGTGGGTTCAAGCCCCATGCTAGAGACTTGAGCACATCAATCTAGGTTGACATTCCAGTGCAGTACTGAGGGAGTGCTGCGCTATCAGAGGTGCCGTCTTTCAGATGAGACGTTAAACCGAGGCCCTGTCTGCCCTCTCAGGTGGATGTAAAGATCCCACAGTGCTATTTTAAAGAAGAGCAGGATAGTTATCCCCAGTGTTCTGCTGAATATTTATCCCTCAACCTCAACATCACTAAAACAGATTATCTGGTTATTATCACATTGTTGTTTGTGGGAGCTTGCAGTGCGCAAATTGGCTGCCTCATTTCCTTCATCACAACAGTGACTACACTTCAAAAAGTACTTCATTGGCTGTGAAGCGCTTTGGGGCATCTGGTGGTTGTGAAAGGCGCTATAGAAATAGAAGTCTGTCTTTTCTTTCAGTATTTTTCCTCCTGTCATGTGTCTCTGCTCATTCCTCTGGCCAATGCACTCTGCAGGAAAGAACATGGGTCTCCTAAATTGTCAAGACATCTTCACAACTAAGAGTTCTGTCCAAAAACCAACCAACCAGGTGATGGTGATTTTCCTTTGGGCGGAGTGAAGGGGAATGGTAGCGGCTTTGTCCTCGGCAACATAATCTTACTAAGAGTTCTGAGCAACAGTGAGACCCAATGGCTTGTATAAACCACTGCAGCTTTCTGCCCCAGGAGTCACCCACAACAAAAGGGCATTGCAGGAAAGGTGAGGAATTATGCGATCACACCCTCAGTTAGATGTGGCATTTCTACCTAAGTATAAAGGAAAAGAATGAGCTGCAATGGAGCCAAATGTGTACAAAATCAAAGTTCAATTCAATAACTTGACTCCCATTAATTTCCAGTGGTTATATTCAGTTTACCATTCCGTACAAGCAACAAATGATGAAATACATCATCAGGTGCTGCTCCCTTGATGAAACATTTTGTAGTTAATTACAAAGCCTTAAGGTTAACAATATTATGCTGCCAGCAGCTGGCTGTATTTGTTTTTACAATGGGTACTGTATTATATATTCCTGACAATTGGAGAGCGCCACTGATCCTGCTTGCGTAAGAGGCCATTTGCCTGTTAGATTTAACAAAGAAAAATCTGGCAATTGCCATTAATTCTCTCTCCCATTTTACACCGCAATGGTTAGGTGGATGACTGATCTGTCACCGGCCCCTCTGTCTCTAGTCTTTTTCCCCCCTGTTTATGAGGAAGCATTTAACCTTTGCTTTCTTTCACCAAGTAATACGATGGATATTAAAAAGTAGAAATCGCGAGCGTGAATCTCGCTTTTTACGAGCAGGCGAGATGTCCGCAGCAGTTTGAAACCACTTGCGGAAGTCTCGTCACCTAATGATCCTATGCTTACTGCTTCCAGATTCAAATTATTAGACGGACAATCACAGACCATGTGCCCACAGTTTCCCACAATCTATTCTCTACAAGCTGCACTCCCGCTGGGAGAACAGAATTACAGTGAAGTGCTGCCAGTTAACTCAATTCCTCATCAGTTTGAATAATGAACATTCTAAAGGTTCAGGCTGAGAAATAGCTATTCAGACAATCAAGGTTAATCCCTGTGGTACCCTAACTCTCCTATTATAGCATCCACCTAGAAGGACAAGGGCAGCAGGCGCATGGGAACACCACCACCTCCACGTTCTCCTCCAAGTCACACATCATCTTGACTTGGAAATACATCGGCCATTCCTTCATCGCTGGGTCAAAATCCTGGAACTCCCTCCCTAACAGCATTGTGGGAGTACTCTCACCACATGGACTGCAGCGGTTCAAGGCGGCGGCTCACCACTACCTTCTCGAGGGTAATTAGGGATGGGCAATAAATGCTGGCCTTGCCAGCGAGGCCCGCAACCCAGGAACTAATGTTTTAAAAATCCAGCTGCATTTGTGACATCCTAATGTTTTTTGTATGGTCTACCTCGCCTGGCAAATCATTGATTGTTCTTTGAGTGGGGAACTATTCCCACATTACATTTTAAATTTACTTCTCACTGAATTTAACTTGACATCTTCTGGTCCTACTCTTGCTAACTATTTTAAAGAAATATGACTTTCTTTTTTTCTATGCTATTTATTATATGCATCTCGATAAGTTCCACGAGTAACTGCTTTCCTTCTAGATGGCACCATCTGAACTTCTCATCGTTTCTATTGATTCATCTGTATTGACGTGGAATCAGTCGTGATGATTTTCTCTGCACACTCTCCAATGCTCGTGTTTTTGTGCCAGGGTATATGCTGGATATATGTTCTCACTTAGCTGGAAAGATACGTCACAGTATGATTCGATTCTGTTCAATGTTTATCTCGTCTGCCAGGAGATGTTCCTGCTTTGCTTAGGATTTTTACCAACTGTAGGAAAAGCTGCTAATCTGTGTCCCCACAGCCCATTGAATCATTGTCAGTGAATTCAATCTTAAAAGGCACATAAAACACTGAACTGAAGCCTGTGATTTCTAAGATGTGCTGCTGTCTCCAGATTAAACTGGACCATGAGTTGATCGGACTGTGTTCTGCGTTCAAAACGCAGATAATTGCACAAGTGCTTCGTATTTAAATGTTCTGCTTGGGTTATGTGGAATTGGAGTGAATGGGAAGTAGTTTGAACTATTTGGATCCTGAGCGTGGATGAGAATTGTATTTTGGAATCAAGTCCGTCTCTACCTGGAGTTGAATGAACCAACAATCAAATTTAATGACCAGTGAAAGTCTCTAATAGTGAAACGTGTACAGGCTGTTACAATGCAGCATTTATTTTTGTACATTTATTTTGTATTTTTAAATTATAATAATTTTGGCCTTGAAATTGGGCTCCTTGAATGCTTAATGAAATTGTGTGAAAATTCTTTACCTTCTGCTTAACAGAGATGTTGACCTGTTTAGAATAAATGGGCCGATCTCTCGGTTAAAATAGTGGATGAAGCATCTGTGCCCTATTGTGTGAAGAGTCTAATTTCAAGGCACTTGTATTAAAAATGAGTTTTGATGGAACAGTACCCTTATTTTATTTTCCCCGGACCTACAAATTATGGATTTAAAGAGAACATTCAAAAGTGCCCAACATTTTCCCGTCTGAATCTGTGCCGGCTTGAAAACTGAAGGTTCGTGAAATCATGTCAGCAAGGACAAAATTCCATGATTTCAAATAACTCTTGTAATGCTTCCCTTATTGCCATGTTATTGAAAGTCAGGGCCAGACTTAGAGCAAAGAGTAAATATGAGGTTTCAAAGCTGATCGGCACAATGCATGTCAAAACACTGTTTTTGCATCTGTGAGGCTGTGGTCAAACATAAGAATGCAAGAACTAGGAGCAGGAGTAGGCCATTAGGCTCCTTGAGCCTGCTCTGCCATTCAACGAGATGATGGCTGATCCTCTACCTCCAGCTTCCCACACTATCCCCGTATAACCTGGCCAGACAGAGGAGATGAGGACCTCTTGAGAGCTTTGGCCTAGCGTTGAGCATTGAATCTCCTTCTGGAGAAATAGGAATGTTTCCAAATTCACCACGTTTGGTTCCGAGCAATTTAGATTCAACCACGTGTTGAGGTAAAGATATTGTTGCAGAGGTGTGCCCATGTGTTTATTTCCTTCCCCACAAATACCTCCTGTTTTCTTCCATTTTATGTACCACCGGCGTGCTAGGCCGCAGGCGCCTGCCAGTGTTGCTTTAGGAGATGGTTGAAGGAGAGAGAGATAGAGAGATTATGGGAAGCAGGGTGGGCACTTCAGATTAGGACCACTGCTCGTCTAGAGAATACATACCAATATGGGTGGGTTGAGCTGAATGGCCTGTTCTCTGTTGCAATTTCTATGTAATTTATGTGTGCCTTGCCAGGAAGTGCACAAGAGCATGTCACAAATAACTCTCCCTTTCATTTACTGTCTCGCTCAGAGAAGCACCCGATGCCTGTTCAGCCTCTTGCCATGGCACTGTGCTAAAATCAGGAACTTGATGATGGTTGCTATGCAACCCCCTGTACTCCTGTTGCTCTGATGTAGCACGTTTCAATGTGCTGGGTCATTGCATCATCTGCAGCTCCAACCTTTGCCGGCTCAGAGTTCTTGACTCAGCCCCTAGTTGCTTCACAGAAAACTCCCAATCTCTGTAACCTTCTTCAGCCCTACAACCCTCCGCAATCTCTGCGCTCCTCCAATTCTGGCCTCTTGCGCAGCCCTGATTTTCAGCGCTCCACCATTGGCGGCCGTGCCTTCAGCTACCTTGGGCTTGTGCTCTGGAATTTCCGCCCTAAACCTCTCCACCCCTCCTCCTTTAAGTCGCTCCTTAAAATCTACCTCTTTGATCAAGCTTTTGGTCACCTGCCCTAATCTCTTTATATGGCTCAGTGTAAAATTTTGTCTGATAAGGTTCCTATGAAGTTCCTTGGGACTATTTACTACATTAAAGACACTATATACATGCAAGTAGTTATTGAAGTAACTATCAGAAATAGATGTCCTCTGTAAAATAAAGTCACGCTCTCTCATGGCAGTATATAGTGGCCATGAGCCCAAATTTAGCATCAAGTTGCACAGATTTGACAGTAGAGGCCACAAGATACTGAATTTGGAAACAGATGTGGCACAGCAGTGCATTGAGGGTGCTTCTCTTGGGGTTTGAGGAACATTGTTAGAAGCATGTCCGGAAAGAGGGGTTGAATTACATGGGGGAATACTAACTGAGCAGTCACTAGAGACTAGATGGTCATGCCTGTTGTACATATGCAGGCATATCCAGAGATACAGTCGTAATGCGTTGTAACAGGAATGTGGAATGCATTCGAATATAGACTGAATCCAGCTGCACAAACAAGGCCCAAATTTTGAGTTTGTAACTTCTTCAATTATTACAGAGGGAATCTGTCACTTTGCATCTAATAAATGTCATCATCTGCTCTGAGAGTGCTTGATGTTCCACTCTTCAACATATCAAGACCAGGGTCTAGAATATAGAGCCATAGATAAAATAATAAATGTAAGATTTAGAACAGAGAGCAAGAGAAAGTTCTTTGGACAGAAAGTGGTGAGGTGTATAAGTTCACTTCCAGGGCTAGTGGCTGAGGCAGAAACTATGTAAACGTTCAAGATTAGTTTGGAGTGGCGTATGAAGGCTAAGGGGTTAACGGAATATGGGAACAGGGTGGGTAATTGTGATTAGGACTACTTGCTTGTGTGGAGGGTAAAGGCTGACGTAGACAGGTTAGGCCGAATGGCCTGCTTCCATGCTATGACCTTTATGTATTTCTATGCACGTCATCCTTTGAGTCAACGGGTATATGTTGCATTTAAATTATAAAGTAAGTTATAAACAAGGGAAAATTATTTCAAAAATGGCCACTGTTCAAGGTATCATTGGATAGATCTAACGGAATTTCAAATGCCAAATAGGATACTGTTTTTCAATAAACATTGTTATTAAAAATTTGAGTTGCAAAAAAAAAATGTTGGTGTTGGTGAAATGTATTTACTTAATTCTCAACTTTAGGTACAGAAATATTTGCGATGATCTGTATATACAGGAGTGTCCCACTGTGTGGCAGTGCATCCTGTACTTGAAAGACATTTTCTAATGAATGTGATCTGATTTTTTTTAAAGTAAATGTTAACTTAAATAAAATGAGTTGTTTAATATTAAAGCTGCTGATCCTGAGTTCATACAGTTTGTGCTTTTGTTTCTACTTTATGGGGTAGAAATTGCCCTCCGCCAGAAACGGGGCGCACCTACCTATCCGGCGAAATTCAGCTCCTCGGGTTTTTTTTCTAGCGGGGCAGAAATGGATCAGCATGGGGGCAGAAATGGGAGCGGAGCAGAGTGGGCGTCACCAGCAGGGGGATGGAGTGTTCGCAGCTGTCAGTCATCAGTGCCGCGCTGATGACATCATCTCGCTGGCACGTCTCAAGGTCTCTCCCCTTCAGGTAAAGGGGAGGGCCGATGCGAACTCTGCATTCATTTTAGTTAGGTCCACTGGGCCACCACGGAGGGTTTCGGCCGGCCCAGCGGGGCCATAATTGTTGAGCTGACTGTCGAAAAAAATAATATGGCGGCTGCGGCAGTGCGCCTGCTAATATTGTACCTTTGTTTAAAAAAAGGGAGAAAGAGATAGACTGAGTAATTTTAGGCCAGTCAGCCTAACCTCAGTGGTGGGAAAATTATTGGAAAAAGTCCTGAGGGACAGGATAAATCTACATTTGGAAAGACACGGATTAATCAAGGACAGTCAGCATCGATTTGTTAAGGGAAGGTCATGTCTGACTAACTTGATTGAATTTTTCGAGGAGGTAATCAGGAGGGTATGACATAGTGTATATAGATTTTAGCAAAGCTTTTGATAAGGTCCCACATGGCAGACTAGTCACTAAAATAATAGCCCATGGGATCAAGGGCAAAGTGGCAAGTTGGATCCAAAATTGGCTTAGAGGCAGGAAGCAAAGGTTAATGGTTGATGGGTGTTTTTGTAACTGGGAGGTAGTATCCAGTGAGGTTCCGCAGAGCTCGGTGCTAGGTCCCTTGCTTTTTGTGGTATATATCAATGACTTGGACTTTAATGATAGAGGTATGATTAAGAAGTTCTGGTCACCACATTACAGGAAAGATGTGATTGCACTGGAAAGGGTGCAGAGGAGATATACAAGAATGTTGCCTGGACTGGAGAATTTTGGCTAAGAGGACATGATGGGCCGAAATGGCCTCCTTCCGTGCTGTAAATTTCTATGATTCTATAATCCCCTTTAAGGGCGGCCATGCCCCCTTTTCACAAAACTGTCGGGGGCACATGCCTGCGACGGCGCCGCTCCAGTGGGGCAATTTCGGATAAAGGGCCATTTTGCGAGGGGATCCCCGCCAGGCGGTAAGGGGTGGGCGTGTGCACGCCATGGTGGGAAAACGGACGGAGCGGTCCCGGACACCGCTCCGCTCCTGAGGAAGGGAATTTCTAAAATGGCGGCCCCTCCACGGAGAGTCGGCCATTCCACGTCGCCCCATGGCTGCTGCTTTCCGGCAGCCAGAGGCCTTATCGAAAGGGGCAATGTTGGCTCCTATGTATCCAAATTGAGAAACCTGGGTAAAGGACCATGGCTCTGAGTGCAGGACATAAAAACATAAGAATTAGGAGCAGGAGTAGGCCGTTTAGCCTCTCGAGCCTGTTCCACCATTCAATAACATCATGGGTGATCTTCTACCTCAACTCTACTTTCCCACCCAATCTCCATATCCCTTGATTCCCTTAATATTCAAAAATTTATCGATCTCTGTCTTGAATATACTCAAAGACTGAGGCTCCACAGCCCACTGGGGTAGAGAATTCCAAAGATTTACCACCCTCTGAGTGAAGAAGTTTCTCCTCACCTCAGTCCTAAATGGCCAACGCCTTATTCTGAGGCTGTGACCCCTGGTTCTAGACTCCCCAGCCAGGGGAAATATCCTCCCTGCATCCACCCTGTCAAGCCCTGTAAGAACTTTGTATGTTTCAATTTCAGGACAGCACCAGGGCTAGAAAACAAGAGGCGAGACGACAAAGTAGACCAAGGTCAATGGTTGCATGGCACTCGGCTCAGGGTGGAAGCAGCTCGAGATAGAGGGAGGGAAGACTGTGAGTGACAAGTTCCACAGTTTTCAAGTCACAGGAAAGTGATGGGAGATGATGCAATGGGTCTCGACACACAGTTGAGGCTGAAAAAAAGGAAGAAGTGCATGGAGGAAGACATATTCGGAGGAACAAAAGAGGAAATCTCGGAGGAAGGCAACCAAAATAATATCAACAATTAGCAGACAAAAAAAACAATACAATGGTATGGGAGAAACATTTGTGGCCTAGTGATTGAGGCAAGCCCTCAAAATAACAACAATAATTTGTCTTTATATAGCACCTTTAATGTAGTAAAGTATCCCAAGGCGCTTCAGAGGAGCGTTATCAAACAATTTAACACCGAGCCACATAAGGAGGTATTAGGGCAGGAAAGAGTTAAGTTTTAAGGAGCGTCTTAAAGGAAGAAAGAAAGGTAGAGGCTATTTCCCCCCCCCCCACCCACCCTCCCTACTTTCTTCCTCTCTTGAAGATGCACTGTGGACCTACAGGTATCTTCTTCAGTAACCTGCCAAAAGCTATTGATTATTTCTGTTGAAATTGAACATTACCATAGTACTCAACTATAGCAATGGATCATAGCCGTAACTAACCCTATCCATTGCGCCATCCACAAATGTGCAGGGTTTCTCGATCTCTTGTCAGGGCAGGAGCCCTAACTAATTTATCCTGTCCCTAACTCCCTAGGATACAGAGGTCACCATTACATTGATCTAACTATGAATTACTCCAAATAATTTGTTAAAAATCAGAACTGGTATGTAATTAATCCACAGGTTATATTTAGTGGGGCTGGGATTTTTCTAGTGCTGAGAAAGCAACTCCTGTTCACCAACAAAGCTTGAGTATACCCAGGGTAAGTCTTGGGATGGAGTCTGGAACAGAGGAAGATAGAAATAGTAGTAGGCCATTCAACCCCTCGAGCCTCGTCCACCATTCAATGAAATACAAACATACGAACATACGAACAATGACGGACAGGTAAAGACCATCTGGTCCATTGAGCCTGTCCCACACAATCCCGATACCTTGTGTATCACAACATATACACTCCACCCCACCTGAAACCATGTGATGTCCTGGGAGAAGCAAATAAAAAACAGATAAAAAACCTAGGCAATTTGGGAAAAAAAACATCTGGGGAATTCCTCTCCGACCCCTCTAGGTGATCGAAGCTACTCCAGGAGATCACTCTGGCCATTAATTCCCTGCAGTACCTACCTTCTGTAAGAGTTAATCTCCGCCGCAGCCAGAAACAAATCCAGCTTTGCTTGAAGGTGTTCAGTGAATCTGCATCCACCACATGAGAGGGCAGCTTGTGGCAGAGGTCGACTATTCTCTGCGAAAAGAACCACCTCCTGACATCTAACCTAGATCTAGCCTTATACAACTTAAATTTATGCCCCCTGGTCCTGCCTAACCTATTTAATAGAAATAAACTCTCAGCTGGAACACTGTCTATTCCCTTCACTCTCTTATAAACCTCAATCATATCTGCCCTAAGTCTACGCTGCTCTGAGGTAAAGAGTCCCAACACTTTTAACCTATCTTGATAACTAAGATGCTTTAGACTTGGAATTAGTCTAGTGGCCCTTTCCAGAGCCTCAATATCACCCACCATGTGAGGAGACCAAAACTGGACACAGTATTCCAAGTGCAGCCTGACTAAGGTCTTGTACAAGGACAAAACAGTGTGCCTCGTCTTATACTCCATTGTCCTATGGATTCACCCCAACACCCTATTTGCTCTAGCTATCACTGCATGGCATTGCTCATGTACCTTTAAGGATGTATGCACTAAAATGCCCAAATCCCTTTCCATCTCCACCATCATTAATGCCTTTCCCTGGAGGGCGTATAAATGTTGAGCATTTGCCCTGTCTACATACATAACACAAAGTTATATATCTAAGTTTTCCATCATTTTCCAATCATGAACCCAGACTCCCAACACATTAAGATCTGCCTGAATCAGATGAGCCTCTTCTACAGTTCTTGCACTCGCAAAGATCTTGGTATCACCTGCAAATTTGCAAATTGTGCCGCCAACCCCTGAATCCAGATCATTAATAAAAATAGTAAAAAGCAACGGTCCCAACACTGATCCTGCGGGACACCACTGGTGACTGGTCTCCAAACAGATCCGAATCCATCTATAACTACCCTTTGCCTGTGTCCTGCCAGCCAGTTCTGTATCCAGCTCAATATATTTTCACTAATACCAGAGGCTTCAATCTTATAGAGAAGCCCCTTGTGTGGCACCTTGTCAAAAGCTTTTTGGAAATCTAAGTAGATAATGTCTACATGGCTGCTCTGCGATCTAACTCCATATACCCGCCTTTGACCCCTATCCCATAATATCTTTGGTTAACAAAAAGCTAACAATCTCTGCTTTAAAATTAACAATTGATCTTGCATCAATTGGCGTTTGCGAAGAGGGTTCCAAACTTCTACCACCCTTTGGGCTCAATTTTCCCCAGTATGTGCGCTGTTTTTTTTGGAGTCGGCTGCTTTTTCTGGCCTAACTTAAAAATCCCCAGTTTCCCCAATCAATTTGCACCACCGTAACTCAGTTATGAATTTTTTAAGTCCGTTTTTTTTCAGTCAAAGGGGGCGTAACCAGCCACCTACGCCACTTCTGGCCATATAAGGAAGTTTGGCCAGCTGAGAGTTACTCTAGTTCTGCTTAGGCCAGTGTATGTGGCCTGTCCTGAAAAACCTTCCCGAGAGGTAAGGAAAGCGGTGCAGCAGATGCCTGGACACACTGAAAGAATTGAAAAACACAGAGCAGCAACTTACCTCCAACCCCGCCCGAAGGCTGTCCAGTCCCATTCTCGGTCCCCGGTTCACACACACAGTCCGGTCCCATTCTCGGTCTCCGGTTCACACACACAGTCCGGTCCCATTCTCGGTCCCCGGTTCACACACACAGTCCGGTCCCATTCTCGGTCCCTGGTTCACACACACAGTCCGGTCCCATTCTCGGTCCCCGGTTCACACACACAGTCCGGTCCCATGAGAGAGAGAGAGAGAGAGAGAGAGAGCCGAACCAGCGACCGAGAAGACCAGACAGCCTTCGGGCAGGGTTGGAGGTAAGTTGGTGCTATGTGTTTTTCAATTCTTTTAATGTGTTAGGAGGTGGCTGTATGTTTCACGTTGCAGCCTCAGCTCACATTGTGTCCCTGGTTACCATGGCAGCCTGATCTTTTTCACGCAGATCAACCTTCCACCCCCAAAACTAAAGGTCGGATCAGGCCACGCCAAAATGAAGAGATCCAACGGGGAAACGTACAACACTTTTCTTTGGCATACTTAAGCCCCCAAAAATCGGGCGTAACTCTTCAAGTACGCCAAAAAAATGCTTTGGGGAAAATTGAGCCCTTTGTGTGTAGAAGTATTTCCTAATTTCTCTATTTTTTAGACTGTGCCTCCTCGTCCAAGACTCCCCAACTAGCGTAAATAGTTTCTCTCTATCTACCCTATTTGTTCCCCTTAATATCCTGAAAACTTCAATGAGATCACCCCTTAGCTTTCTAAATTACAACCCTAATTTGTGTAATCTCGCCTCGTAACTTAGCCCTTGAAGTCCGGTTATCATTCTGGTGCAACCATCGGGACTGGGTCACTCCGTACACACGGGGAAGGGTTTCAAAAACATTTTGTAATTGAGACATTGGACATGCTTTTCACCCCTGACAATAATGGTCTCTTTTAAATGCTATGTTCAGTTAAGTTTCTATTGAACATTCTACCTTTCCTCCAAACATTCTATATTCCTGCAAAACTTGGCATCAGCCTCAAACTCTAACTAATATTTTGGTATATAAGGTGGGGAAAATACAGGGGGGTGCTGAAGAGCTTAATCAGAATCTATACGTGTTATAGTGCTTTGAAGCTGGCCCAGGACTGAGTGGCCTATTAGATATGCAGACCGGAGCTTAATGTTCAAAACAAGTGAGGTCTATTCACCCATGGCAGCTGTGTCTTTAAATGTCGAGAGATGAACAAAACAGTAATAGGGACTAGTTTCCAGCATACATATGCTCCCTCTTAGCTACTTCTGCTCCAACCTCTCCTAACTGAACCATTACATAGAGTAGAATTACATAGAATCTTACAGCAAAGAAACTGGCCATTTGGCCCAGCTGGTCCATAAGATGGAATACAATGTCGGAAAGTGTGAGGTCATTCACCTTGGGAAAAAAAACAGAAAAAGGGAATATTATTTGAATGGGGAGAAATTACAACATGCTGCGGTGCAGAGGGACCTGGGGGTCCTTGTGCATGAATCCCAAAAAGTTAGTTTACAGGTGCAGCAGGTAATCAGGAAGGCGAATGGAATGTTGGCCTTCATTGTGAGAGGGATGGAGTACAAAAGCGGGGAGGTCCTTCTGCAACTGTATAGGGTATTGGTGAGGCCGCACCTGGAGTACAGCATGCAGTTTTGGTCACCTTACTTAAGGAAGGATATACTAGCTTTGGAGGGGGTACAGAGACGATTCACTAGGCTGATTCCGGAGATGAGGGGGTTACCTTATGATGATAGATTGAGTAGACTGGGTCTTTACTCGTTGGAGTTCAGAAGGATGAGGGGTGATCTTATAGAAACATTTAAAATAATGAAAGGGATAGACAAGATAGAAGCAGAGAGGTTGTTTCCACTGGTCGGGGAAACTAGAACTAGGGGGCACAGCCTCAAAATACGGGGAGCCAATTTAAAACCGAGTTGAGAAGGAATTTCTTCTCCCAGAGGGTTGTGAATCTGTGGAATTCTCTGCCCAAGGAAGCAGTTGAGGCTAGCTCATTGAATGTATTCAAATCACAGATAGATAGCTTTTTAACCAATAAGGGAATTAAGGGTTATGGGGAGCGGGCAGATAAGTGAGCTGAGTCCACGGCCAGATCAGCCATGATCTTGTTGAATGACGGAGCAGGCTCGAGGGGCTAGATGGCCTACTTCTGTTCCTAATTCTTATGTTCTTATATTCTTATGGTGTTTATGTTCCTCCTGCGCCTCCTCCTGGTGTCAGCCATGGCTCAGTGGGTCCCACTCCAGAGACTTGAGCACAAAAATCCAGCACAGTGCTGAGGGACTGCTGCATTGTTGGAGGTACCATGAACAAATACTTTGGTTTTGTCTTCACGAAGGAAGACACAAATAACCTTCCAGAAGTACTAGGGGACCGAGGGTCTAGTGAGAAGGAGGAACTGAAGGATATCCTTATTAGGTGGGAAATTGTGTTCGGGAAATCGATGGGATTGAAGGCCGATAAATCCCCAGGGCCTGATAGTCTGCATCCCAGAGTACTTAAGGAAGTGGCTGTAGAAATAGTGGATACATTGGTGATCATTTTCCAACAGTCTATTGACTCTGGATCAGTTCCTATGGACTGGAGGGTAGCTAATGTAACACCACTTTTTAAAAAGGAGGGAGAGAGAAAACGGGTTATTATAGACCAGTTAGCCTGACATCAGTAGTGGGGAAAATGTTGGAATCAATTATTAAAGATGAAATAGCAGCGCATTTGGAAAGCGGTGACAGGATCGGTCCAAGTCAGCATGGATTTATGAAAGGGAAATCATGCTTGACAAATCTTCTGGAATTTTTTGAGGATGTAACTAGTAGAGTGGACAAGGGAGAACCAGTTGATGTGGTGTGTTTGGAATTTCAAAAGGCTTTTGACAAGGTCCCACACAAAAGATTGGTGTGCAAAATTAAAGCACATGGTATTGGGGGTAATGTATTGACGTGGATAGAGAACTGGTTGGCAGACAGGAAGCAGAGAGTCGGGATAAACGGGTCCTTTTCAGAATGGCAGGCAGTGACTAGTGGGGTGTTGCAGGGCTCAGTGCTGGGACCCCAGCTACTTACAATATACATTAATGATTTGGATGAAGGAATTGAGTGTAATATCTCCAAGTTTGCAGATGACATTAAACTGGGTGGCCGTGTAAGCTGTGAGGAGGACGCTAAGAGGCTGCAGGGTGACTTGGACAGGTTAGGTGAGTGGGCAAATGCATGGCAGATGCAGTATAATGTGGATAAATGTGAGGTTATCCACTTTGGGGCAAAAACACGAAGGCAGAATATTATCTGAATGGTGATAGATTAGGAAAAGGGGAGGTGCAACGAGACCTGGGTGTCATGGTACATCAGTCATTGAAAGTTGGCATGCAGGTACAGCAGGCGGAGAAGATGGCAAATAGTATGATGGCCTTCATAGCTAGGAGTATTGAGTATAGGAGCAGGGAGGTCTTACTGAAGTTGTACAGGGCCTTGGTGTGGCCTCACCTGGAAAATTGCATTCAGTTTTGGTCTCCTAATCTGAGGAACGACGTTCTTGCTATTGAGGGAGTGCAGCGAAGGTTCACCAGACTGATTCCCGGGATGGCAGGACTGACATATGAGGAGAGACTGGGTCGACTGGGCCTGTATTCACTGGAGTTTAGAAGGATGAGAGGGGATCTCATAGAAACATATAAAATTCTGACGGGACTGGACAGGTTAGATGCAGGAAGAATGTTCCAGATGTTGGGGAAGTCCAGAACCAGGAGACACAGTCTAAGGATAAGGGGTAAGCCATTTAGGACTGAGATGAGGAGAAACTTCTTCATTCAGAGAGTTGTTAACCTGTGGAATTCCCTACCGCAGAGAGTTGTTGATGCCAGTTTATTGGATATATTGAAGAGGGAGTTAGATATGGCCCTTACGGCTAAAGGGTTCAAGGGGTATGTAGAGAAAACAGGAAAGGGGTACGGAGGTGAATGATCAGCCATGATCTTATTGAATGGTGGTGCAGGCTCGAAGGGCTGAATGGCCTACTCCTGCACCTATTTTCTGTTTCTATGTTTCTTTCAGATGAGATGTTAAACTGAGAACCCCGTTTGCTCTCTTGGGTAGACATAAAAGATCCCACGGCACCTCTGACATTACAGCACTCTCTCAGCACCGCTTTGTAATTTCAGCCTGGGTTATGTGCTAGGGCTAGAAATTCGCTAACTTTGCGACTGGGTTTTTGGCATATTTGGCGAAAGGCCGGTCGGCGGGAACTTCCGGCACCTTTGTGCGACGCCGTTTTCTATGTACAGCTGAGCGCCGGCATTCAAGACCCGAAATAATGTTTTTGCCAGAAATTTGGCTCTCTCCGCACACGTATTCTGCGCTTAGAATACCGACAGGAAAAACCCGCGTTGCAGCCCTGCCAGCAGCGGTAAGTATGAAGACCTGCAAAAAAGGTAATTCTTTTTCAGCGATTTAGTCGGTAAGGGTTTTGTGAATGTTTTGTGAATTTTATTGTTTTGTTTTTTCCAATTTTTGGGGGGTGTTTTTCCTCCCTCCCAAGGCCCAACTCGCGGCGCTATCGACGGTGGACTAAAGTTGCCGAAATTTGTGGTTTGCGCCGTGAATCCTCGCACAACGCCGATTTTTACCGCTGAGCAAATTGAAGGCCGAATATCGGGCCTACTAATGGTAGCGAAGTGAAAACGGTAATTTGGGCAAAAAAATACCGTTTTCGAACCAAATTTCTAGCCTCAAGTCTCTGGAGTGCGACTTGAACCTACAACCTACTGAGTTGGAAGTGAGAGTGCTCTCACATGCACAAAGCTCTCTCCTGGACAAGGGAATTGCAGCTGGAGCAGGGCAGTGTAAATGAGCTACGACCTGACTGGAACAAATATGACAAATAGCAGTCTCAAGCCCAGTATAAATAGATCATGAAAAATCTCTCTGTCTCGGTCTCTGCTGTTGGCTTTGGGTTGGTTGAATGAATTGCAGTTCCAAAATCTCTGTATTCTGAACCATTAGTCGACATTCTGCAGGGTTGCTAATTAATTTGAACAGAATAGAAATGGTATTTTGCAGTCCAAAACAGGGAAATGAATGAGTTGCAAATAGAACCCAGGAATGAGGAACATAAGGCTATAAATATTGATTGGTACAGATTGCATACTGATAAACACAAGCACAGTCAGGGAGAATAATGGGCTTAGTTCGAACCATGAGTACTGTACAATTTGCCTGGGGTCAGTTGGTCGATCTAGTTTATTTTGAATCAAATTTTTATTATCTTATGATTTGCTGGGTTGGGTATGTTATAGATAGCACAGCGTTTGCAAGCTTTGAGGATTTTAGAGATTATAAGCTTCGATGGTAGGGCAAAACGGGGATAGCAAATCGGCACATGCTTTACATCTCGCCCAATCGTTTCTTTCCATTGACTTCAACGATTGAAAAGAAAATCGGGCGGGGTCTAAAGCGGGCTCTTGATTCGCTATCGCCCATTTTGCGGCACCATCAAAGTCGAATTTCACCTCCTCCTGTGTTTTTGCCTTAAAAAACATAGAGGAATCACCGTCCTGCCTTGTAGTTTTTAAACTTACCAATGAAATCACGGGTATAAAAACAGAAAATGCTGGAAATACTCAGCAAGTCAGGCAGCGTCTGTGGGGAGAGAGACAGAGTTAACGTTTCAGGTCTGTGAGCCTTCGTCAGAGACAGAAAAAGTTCGGACTTTAACAGGTTTTAAGCAACTGCAGGGGCAGGGAAATGGGGGAGGGGAGGAAAGAACAAAAGGAGAGGTCTGTGATAGGGTGCAAGGCAGGAGAGAAGAGACAAAAGGGATGAAACATAGAAACATAGAAACATAGAAAATAGGTGCAGGAGTAGGCCATTCCGCCCTTCGAGCCTACACCGTCATTCAATGAGTTCATGGCTGAACATGCAACTTCAGTACCCCATTCCTGCTTTCTCGTCATACCCCTTGATCCCCCTAGTAGTAAGGACTATTTCTAACCCCTTTTTGAATATATTTAGTGAATTGGCCTCAACAACTTTCTGTGGTAGAGAATTCCACAGCTTCACCACTCTCTGGGTGAAGAAGTTTCTCCTCATCTCGGTCCTAAATGGCTTACCCCTTATCCTTAGATTGTGACCCCTAGTTCTGGACTTCCCCAACATTGGGAACATTCTTCCTGCATCTAACCTGTGTAAATCCGTCAGAATTTTAAACGTTTCTATGCGATCCCCTCTCATTCTTCTGAACTCCAGTGAATACAAGCCCAGTTGATCTAGTCTTTCTTGATATGTCAGTCCCACCATCCTGGGAATCAGTCTGGTGAACCTTCGCTGCACTCCCTCAATAGCAAGAATGTCCTTCCTCAAGTTAGGAGACCAAAACTGTACACAATACTCCAGGTGTGGCCTCACCAAGGCCCTGTACAACTGTAGCAACACCTCCCTGCCCCTGTACTCAAATCCCCTCGCTATGAAGGCCAATATGCCATTTGCTTTCTTAACCGCCTGCTGTACCTGCATGCCAGCCTTCAATGACTGATGTACCATGACACCCAGGTCTCGTTGCACCTCCCCTTTTCCTAATTTGTCACCATTCAGATAATAGTCTGTCTCTCTGTTTTTACCACCAAAGTGGATAACCTCACATTTATCCACATTATACTTCATCTGCCATGCATTTGCCCACTCACCTAACCTATCCAAGTCACTCTGCAGCCTCATAGCATCCTCCTCACAGCTCACACTGCCACCCAACTTAGTGTCATCCGCAAATTTGGAGATATTACATTTAATCCCCTCGTCTAAATCATTAATGTACAATGTAAACAGCTGAGGCCCCAGCACAGAACCTTGCGGTACCCCACTAGGCACTGCCTGCCATTCTGAAAAGTACCCATTTACTCCTACTCTTTGCTTCCTGTCTGCCAACCAGTTTTCAATCCATGTCAGCACACTACCCCCAATCCCATGTACTTTAACTTTGCACATTAATCTCTTGTGTGGGACCTTGTCGAAAGCCTTCTGAAAGTCTAAATACACCACATCAACTGGTTCTCCCTTGTCCATTCTACTGGAAACATCCTCAAAAAATTCCAAAAGATTTGTCAAGCTTGATTTCCCTTTCACAAATAGTACAAGACAGAAGGAAATGATAATGGGATAAGTTAAGAAACACTTTAAGTAGGCACTTTATATCAAGTTCAACAATTTCAAACCATAACCTTTGCCCCTATTTTTTTTTCTTTTTTTCTGTTTTTCTCTCTTTCCCACGGCAGCTGCTGGTGATTGTGCCATCTTCATTCACACCCTATCTAGACTCATCTTTTGTTTCTTAACTTGTCCCATTACCATCTCCTTTTGCCTTGCACCATCATCCCTCTTGTCTTTTAATCTTTCCTGCCTTGTACCCTATCACAGACCTTCCCTTTTGTTCTCCCACCTCTCTCCTCCCCTTTCCCTGCCCCTACACTTGTTTAAAAAACAGTTACATCTCTAACTTTTTCCAGTTCTGACAAAGGGTCATCGACCTGAAACATTAACTCTGTTTTTTCTCCCACAGACGCTGCCTGACCTGCTGAGTATTTCCAGCATTTTCTATTTTTATTTCAGATTCCAGCATCCGCAGTATTTTCCTTTTCTATTAATGAAACCACAGGATGGTTTTGAAACATGTGATTCTTGAGAATATGATTCTGTTAGTGGGAATGAAAAACATCAATTGCAATGCACCAATAATAACCATTTTGCGAACAGATCTCAAACAGCTAATGAGCTGCTTACGTTATAGTTGTTGAAGGATTGTTAGTCCTGAAGTGGAGTGTGCAATATTTGTGCTGACTAGCACAATGTGATTCCAATTTACTCTCAAGACCCTGCATATCATAACAACCCAGAATCATAGAATGGTTACAGCACAGAAGGAGGCCACTCAGCCCATCGAGCCCGTGCCGGCTCTCTGCAAGAGCATTTCAGCCAGTCCCACTCACCCGCCCTTTCCCCGTAGCCCTGCAAATGTTTTCCTTCAGGTACTTATCTAATTCCCTTTTGAAAGCTGCGATTGAGTCTGCCTCCACCATCCTCTCAGGCAACGCATTCCAGATCCTAACCATTTGCTGCGGAAACAAGTTTTTCCTTATGTAACCTTTGGTTCTTCTGCCAATCACCTTAAATCTGTGTCCCCTTACAGTTAAATAGTGCTCAGGGGATCCTGTTTAAATATAACCAGAGTTGTCATATGATTATAAAAACCTCCCAATGTTATACAGATATTAGAAACCCACTCTATTGGATTTCTGTTCTATATCTAAAAGACAAATTGAATAAGTTTTCACTGCTTTCCTATCACTTGCAGGAGTTAATTGCCTTCAACAGGTAAGATATAATCTGAGTGGACCAGGAGCTGCTTAGCTAAATCTAATGCTGAATCCTGTTACTGCAGTACCTTAAGGTAGATCCACAAACAGTGTCAGTTTTGGCTATTGATCTGAAATGAGCAGATTATATCAATGTTAAATCATTTCATAGAAGCATTGACATTTACAGCACAGAAGGAGGCCATCGTGTCCGTGCCGGCCGACAAAGATCTATCTAGCCTAATCCCACTTTCCAGTTCTTGGTCCGTAGCCTTGTAGGTTACGGCACTTCAAGTGAATATCCAAGTACTTTTTAAATGTGGTGAGGGTTTCAGCCTCTATCACCCTTTCAGGCAATAAGTTCCTGTTATGTATGCGATAAAGGTTCACACTGAGTACTATTTAACTAACCAAGGTACAACCTTGCTTCTGCTTTATTTTGGCCCAAACTGCCTGACTCACAAAATGGCTGGCCTTTTATACCAGAGCAGCACCATGTGCATGCTGCTCAATGGCCTCCAACAATGACACCATCTGGTGGCTACACACAGCATGTACATACATGACAGTTCCAGACCCCTACTACCCTCTGGGTGAATAAAGTCCTCCTCAACTCCCCTCTCTAATCCTTCTACTAATTACTTTAAATTTATGCCCCCTGATTATTGGCGTTTCTGCTAAGGGAAATAGGTCCTTCCTATCCACTTTATCTAGGCCCCTCATAATGTTATGTACCTCAATTAAGTCTCCCCTCAACCTCCTCTGTTCCAAAGAAAACAATCCCAGCCTATCTAATCTTTCCTCATAGCTAAAATTCTCCAGTCCTGGCAGCATCCTCATAAATCTCCTCTGTACTCTCTCTAGTGCAATCACATTTTTCCTGTAATGTTGTGACCAGAACTGTATGCAATACTCTAGCTGTGGCCTAACTAATGTTTTATATAGTTCTAGCATAACCTCCCTGCTCATATTCTATGCCTCGGCTAGTAAAGGCAAGTATCCCATATGCCTTCTTAACCACCTTATCTACCTGTCCTGCTACCTTCAGGGATCTGTGGACATGCACTCCAAGATCCTTCTGTTCCTCTACACTTCTCAGTATCCTACCATTTATTGTGTATTCCCCTGCCTTGTTTGCCCTCCCCAAATGCATTACCTTACACTTCTCCGGAATGAATTGCATTTGCCACTTTTCTGCCCACCTGACCAGTCTATTGATATCTTCCTACAGTCGACAGCTATCGTCCTCACTATCAACCACATGGCCAATTTTTGTATCATCTGCAAAATTTCTACTATTTCTTGTAGTTCACATAACTAGTTTCACCTGACTATGGTACCATAGTTCTACTATGTTCTACTGATTAATTTAGCTTATGTTTCGGATGTTAAAACAATTAATGATTGCACAGAAACTCCACCACCCTTAGCTTCACTGAATGTTAACAAGCTTGCCAACCGACCGAGCACGGACAGAGAAGGAAGAGAAATTAAGCCAAGCATATGCAATTAGTGCTGGAGTCTCTACAGAAAGGTAGCAGCTTTTTCAGACTATCCATCAAGGACTGTAAATGGCAAGAGAAGAGCATAATGGTCATGGAAGATGTTGTAATTGTACCACCTTACCAGGCTGAGAACTGTAGAGGCAAAGAGGGAAGAGCATTAAGTCACATACGCAAAATAAGTAGAAGTTCCAACTTGTCGCATAGTGATCGCTGCTAGACCTGCTGTAGGACCAAGACCTGCAAGACCATCAGCAGGCCGAAGCCATTGGAGGGATAACGTGCGGCGGCATACCACTGCAGGGAGCAGCGCGTGCTGCTGCAGGAGGGCAACGGCTGCGAAGCCAGGTCGTTGATTGCAGTGCAGGCAGGTACAGCAGGAGGGGTGAAGGAATGGTAAGAGTTTGTAGATGGAGGTGACCGGGGCTCAGGAGAGGCGTGAGTTCGGAGCCCAAGGACGCGAGGGCCCAGTGGCAGCACGGGCCAGCCCACACTGCGATATGTGTGCGCACTAGGTCCGTGCAGCAGAGCTGGTCTCCAGTCGTCTTGGTTAATCCTTGCCACTGGACCAAGACCTAACTCTGTCAAGCCCGTGTGGTGGCTGGTGTGCAACGGCCACCCCACGTTAAAAAAATCCACGCACAGGCATCTTCAAGATGTAGTTTGGGATCTGGAACATTGAAACACCTGTGAACTCTGCCCTTTTTGGCATGGAAGCAAGTCATCCTCGCTTCGAGGGACTGCCTATGATGATGATGATGAGGTATCACATTAGGTATATTCAGATGGGCCGGCCCAAAGGCATTGCTGAGAAAATGAGAAAAGATTCAGATCATGGCCACTAAACTGCACGCACAGTGCTACTTACTGGGATGTGGCCACTGGGAATGTTATTAATGACAGAGCACACTTGCGTTGTATTTTACTGATGTCTTCTTTCAGGGGAACATTTGCTGTTGCGCATTTTATGTCATGTTTCTGGTGAATTTTGAACCATTCCACAGAAAACATTTACTGGAAAAGGTCTGTCAATGTGTGGTCTATTGCAGTTCCACAATCTCACAGTCGAGGGCACTAATGCCTCACTTTCCTTCATCAGGTTTCTTCTCTTTGTGAACATATAGAAAACACAAAAGGTAGTCTCATTATCCAAGTGAAACCTTTATGTCTAGATGATGTGTAGTGGCTAGCTGCAACTGCTGTAAGAATACTGTATGGAGATTAATGTTCTGAGGGAGGAATCCAGTTAAAACAGGTCTGTACATTAAGTTCTATAATAAACTATTTCCTCAAAATTTTGCACTGATTTTTGAGTATTTAATACTAAATGAGGGCTCCCAGAATCTGTATATGTATCCATCTATATATAATCTGTCTCTTTGCCTTTCCATTTTACATAGTACCTTTGATGTAGAAGAATGTCTTAAGAGGCGTGAGGCATTTTTAATATAATCACTGATATGGTCTGGGTGGTCGGAATGACCAGGTTTCATGTTATAACTTTATATATATTCATAGTCTTATCTCCAATGCATGATTATCACATCTAAAAATGCCAAAGG
Organism: Pristiophorus japonicus; assembly: GCF_044704955.1. Lineage (NCBI taxonomy): Eukaryota > Metazoa > Chordata > Chondrichthyes > Pristiophoridae > Pristiophorus > Pristiophorus japonicus. Next base: position 59,292,015 of record NC_091988.1, read on the forward strand.
TGTGTAAGCAATCCACCTTCACCAATAGCAACTATCTTGTAATTCACCTCAGTTTGGCTCATTGATAGCTCTCTCACCTCTGAGCATGATTGGCCCACTCCAGAGGCTTGAGCACATAACCCAGGCTGGCACGTCAGCGAGGGAGTGCTGCATTATCGGAGGTGCCGTCTTTTGGGTGAGACATTAAACCGAGGCCAATTCAGGTGGACGCAAAATATCCCATGAAACTAAAATTATAGAATCATAGAATGATTACAGCACAGGAGGCCATTTGACCCATCGAGCCCGTGCCGACCCTCTGCAAGAGCACTCCAGCAATTCCCACTCCCCCACCCTTTCTCAGTAGCCCTGCATTTTTTTTTCCTTCAGGTACTTATCCAATTCCCTTTTGAAAGCCAGGATTGAGTCTGCCTCCACCACCCTCTCAGGCCGTGCATTCCAGATCATAACCACTCGCTGCGTAAAAAAGTTTTTCCTCATTTCACCTTTGGTTCTTAATCACCTTAAATCTGTGTCCTCTGCCCTCGACCCTTCTGCCAATGAGAACAGTTTTTCTCTGTCTACTCTCTCTAGACCCCTCATGATTTTGAACTATTCGAAGAAGGGCAGTTGAGTTCTCCCCGGTGTCCTGGCCAACATTTCTCTCTGAAACAGTGTCACCGAAAAAAAGATTATCTAGTCATTTATCTCATTGCTGTTCATGGGATCTTGCTGTGTACAAATTGGCTGCCGCCATTCCCTACAAAACATCAGTGACTACACTTTGAAAGAAATGCATTGGCTATGAAGCACTTTGGGACGTCCTTAGATCCAATTAAACTTTGGAACCTTAAAGGGAAAGGTTAAATTACATGCGGCCACACCTAGGCAGTAAAATAATGGATTTCCGTTTATATGCTATAATGACTCATTGACTTGTCACAAGTAATGCGATGGGCAGTGGGATGCCCGCTTGATTGGCACCCCATCCACCATCTTCAACATCCACTCCCTCCACCACCGGCGCACCGTGGCTGCAGTGTGTATCATCCACAAGATGCACTGCAGCAACTCGCCAAGTCGGGCAATAAATGCCGGCCTTGCTCCACGACACCCGCATTCCAGGAACAAATAAATAAAATAAATGAAAGCTGTTGTTTTTATTCCTTTGTGGTGTTCTGCGCTATGAGGCTTGGTCCTTCACTTAAATGCTTCAACTTTGAAAGGACCTGCAGATATGAATTTGTACGGATAAATTGCACGCGTGACTCTGCTATGTGACTCACACAACAGTAATATAATCTTTTCCTTGAAATGCTAAGGGAGAATAACGTAAGCATAGAGAAAAATAACAGTATAAGTGAGCTGATGTTGTTCGCAGGCAGTCTGGGCTCTGGAGCATGATTACGATGTTCTGCTGTTAGCCTGGCCTGTCACTTTAAGGTCATCATTCAAGTACTTCCTCAGGTCAGGTAGTCCAAATAGCTGCTGAGATCAATTAAGGGCTAATTATTGTTGTTGTTGGAAGTTTCTTTACATTGCCTATGATTGGCTCCTCTTGTTACCTCAACAACTTCTCCAGATTATGTTAAAATCAGAAAAAGGCTCAGATAATAATGGCCCGGACTTTGCGGCAGCAATGGCGGTGAAACTGTCAGCATTCGTCGTTAGCTGTGACTCAGTGGGTAGCACAGTCGCCTCTGACTCAGAAGGTTATGGGTTTAAGTCCCACGCCAGGGACGAGCGCACAAAAAATCTAGGCTGACACTCCAGTGCAGTGCTGAGGGAGTGCTGCATTGTCAGAGGTGCCGACTTTCAGATGAGACGTTAAACCGAGGCCCCGTCTGCTCTCTCAGGTGGACGTAAAAGTTCCCATGGCATTATTTCAAAGAAGAGCAGGGGAGCTATCCCTGGTGCCCTGGCCAATATTAATCAACATAACAAAAACAGATTATCTGGTCATTGTTACATTGCTGTTTGTGGGAGCTTACTGTGTGCAAATCGGCTGCCGCATTTCCTACATTACACCAGTGACTACACTCCAAAAGTACTTCATTGGCTGTAAAGCACTTTGGGACGTCTGGTGATCGTGAAAGACGCTATATGAATGCAAGGGTTGGATTTTCCGGTCCTTTGCACTCTGGTTTTCACCCCGGAGCAACGTGAAAGGTGACGGTGAGGTCTCCTGCGCTCTGTCGCGATGCTCCGGTCGGGTTTTGCGGTGGCGCTGACCAGCACCGCGGGAAGAGCTGCGCCCGGTGTGCAACGCCCCTGGTTGCGATACCGGCACGAGTTTTGACTCTTGCCCGATCTGTCCGCCCGGAAGTGTGCCAGCAATGACCACCTGGGAAATTGGTCCAGCCATGCCGACGGCGCGGAGCAAGATAATGTGCTGTAAAAGTAAGTGCGAGTGTTTTTTATTTTAAATTTCTGTGCGACTTGTATTGCGGTGGTGTGGACAACGTTTTAGGACTGTTTTTCTGGGTTTTGTTTAGGTCCCCTCAGCCTCTCCCCCCCGACCCAAGTCTCTCTCGGAATGCTCTGGCTCAACTCTTTAGTTTGGGAGTTTCCCATTCTTCTGCCACGAGAGGTGTACAACACCTCCCTTAGCACTCGCTCCCTGACACAGGGCCCAGATGCCCAAACTTGCAAACTAAAGCACAAACTATTCCCGGCCTCTAACTTTCCCGCCCCGCTGCCATTATCGCCCCGAAAACAGAAAAGCCAAAAATCCAACCCTTGGGGTTAGAATTTGCATAAATAGCGATATCACCGTTTTTTGATGTTATTCGTGGTTAACGACTTATTTTGTCGCCGAAATAACAGCAAAAAATAAATGCTTACATTTCGCCAAACGTTTTGTTATGTTTGGCGAAGCGTTAAAAAAGTGTCGGTTTTAACAACAAAAATGAAATAATTTCGCGATTTAAAAAAAAATGGCATGTGCAGAAACATTTTTTTTTGTCCGTTTCTCACATTCTAGGAGTTCTCGGAGAGTTCTAGGAGAGTTCTCAATTCTTCCACACTGGTGCTGCAAGAACAAAAATGCAGGGTGATTTGGGAAGGAAGAGGGCTCGGAAATTTACTCAGGATGCAAATGAGGCCCTGGTAGGCGCTGTAAAGAGAAGATGGGGCCAGATAGGAAAGAAGGGTAAAGGGAAACTGCACACATCTGCAATGGCAGAGCTTGGAAACGTATTGCCAATCGGGTTACCTCTGTGGATTCTGTCAGGAGGACCTATTACCAGTGCAGGAAGTGCTGGCATGACCTTTGCGGGACAGCCGGTGTAAGTCATATTTTTATTTATGCACTCCAATTACTTAAATTGTAAATGTGACCCATCTTGGTATCGCTAGGCTTCTGATCGTCACACATTATAAAGACTGCTTTTTTCTGCACTGCACTTTGATGTTTTCGTGATGAACAACATGCAAGTAAAGGGACATTATATAGATCACTTAATTAAATGCAGACAGATGGTATAAGTGCTTTGATGACAATCTGTGTGTGCCACAACGGCAGAAGGCTCCTCTCTTAAAAATTTCTATTGCCATCTTTGCAGAGAAAGTTGTCCCAGAACCGGCGACAGCAGTGGAAAACTGATGGCGGTCCGGCAATACTGGTCCCACTCACACACCTTGAAAGTCGTGTTGCAGGTCTGATTGGTGCGTCGCAGAGATCGACCACCTATGCGGATGCTGAGCGCACGTTCAGGAGTGACAGTAGTAAGTCTTGCAAAATCCACAGTCTGGGTTGGCTCAATGTTAAGTACTGTGTGGGCTAGGCTTCGGTTTATGCGATGTACTGTCATTCGTCGTGGTCCTTCAAATGAGCCTGCGCTGTGTGAGCCTGAACGGGAAGTGGTAGCTTTGATGGGAATGACTTGGGGAGAATGTCCAGCTCACCAAATCGTTCCTCGAGGCCATGGCTGGGATCTTGGAACGCATCACAGCACTATCTGCTGACATTAGGGAGGGCATGTAGCTGCAAGGCGTGAAAACACCGAGGTTGTCCATGCCCAGTGGCAATTGACGGTCTTAATTGATCCCACTCCAATCTCCAGACCAAACTTACCAGACAGTGTGCAGCTTCCATTACCGTCTCCTTTGTCTGTCCCCAACAAGCGCAGCGCCTTACCCGCAAAACGACTAAAAGACAGCTTGGGGTCACCGGGACTAGGGGTAAGCCTGCGGTAACGGGCAAGGCTAATGCCAAGGGCAAGAAGGGGTGGGTCGGGGGGGGGGGGGGGTGGGGGAGAGGTGGCTGCAGCTGACGTTTGTTTGCTGCTGCGGTGGTTGTTCTTTTGCTGCTCTTTTGTTGTTGTTGGTTTACTTTATTGTTATTTAAGTGACGTTAATTTAAACGTTTAATATAATATAAAAATGTTTTATTAAAGTTAAGAAAGTTGCTTTTAAGTACAAGTGTACAAATGTTTAATAAATTTCAAATTATTTTTTCAACTAAACCAAACTTATGCTGTGTCTCATTCAATGTCCTTAAAAACGAATTATAAACTCACAAAAAACTCAATCTGTAAAATGCAGCCTTCCCTCCAAAGGCTTTCATTTACTGAACTGTAGCTCCATTTTTCAAGCTGGAGCCATTATCAATGATTTTGATCTAACTCGGCCAGGTAAGACAAGCTTTTTTTATGCGGTACTTATCAGTCTTTGAAAATGTCGTTATTGGGCAAATTCACAAAATCGACGATATCGTTGTTTTTGACGCCGAGTGATGTCACTAAAACGGTTTTGAAAAAAGGCAGCGGTTATTTTTCAATGAGGGCGTTAAAGCACTTGCGAAATTAGCAAAATGTCGTTCAATTTTTTTAACGACAAAAAACACTTTTAAAATGTGCGTTAGGCTGGTGAATTTCTAGCCCTAAATCTTTACGCCTTGTTGAAAGACTGGGATTTTCATCGTCATAAGAACATAAGAAATAGGAACAGGAATAGGCCATACGGCCCCTTGAGCCTGCTCCACCATTCAATATGATTATGGCTGATCTGATCATGGACTCAGCTCCACTTTCCCGTATGAGAGAGGATTAATTAGCAATCTCGTTGTGCGAGGCCCCTTGGGGAAGAGTGACCATAATATGGTGGAATTCTGCATTGGGATGGAGAATGAAACAGTTAATTCAGAGACCATGGTCCAGAACTTAAAGAAGGCTAACGTTGAAGGTATGAGGCGTGAATTGGCTGGGATGGATTGGCGAATGATACTTAAGGGGTTGACTGTGGATGGGCAATGGCAGACATTTAGAGACCGCATGGATGAACTACAACAATTGTACATTCCTGTCTGGCATAAAAATAAAAAAGGGAAGGTGGCTCAACCGTGGCTATCAAGGGAAATCAGGGATAGTATTAAAGCCAAGGAAGTGGCATACAAATTGGCCAGAAATAGCAGCGAACCTGGGGACTGGGAGAAATTTAGAACTCAGCAGAGGAGGACAAAGGGTTTGATTAGGGCAGGGAAAATGGAGTATGAGAAGAAGCTTGCAGGGAACATTAAGACGGATTGCAAAAGTTTCTATAGATATGTAAAGAGAAAAAGGTTAGTAAAGACAAACGTAGGTCCCCTGCAGTCAGAATCAGGGGAAGTCATAACGGGGAACAAAGAAATGGCGGACCAATTGAACAAGTACTTTGGTTCGGTATTCACGAAGGAGGACACGAACAACCTTCCGGTTATAAAAGGGGTCGGGGGGTCTAGTAAGGAGGAGGAACTGAGGGAAATCCTTATTAGCCGGGAAATTGTGTTGGGGAAATTGATGGGATTGAAGGCCGATAAATCCCAGGGCCTGATGGACTGCATCCCAGAGTACTTAAGGAGGTGGCCTTGGAAATAGTGGATGCGTTGACAGTCATTTTCCAACATTCCATTGACTCTGGATCAGTTCCTATCGAGTGGAGGGTAGCCAATGTAACCCCACTTTTTAAAAAAGGAGGGAGAGAGAAAACAGGGAATTATAGACCGGTCAGCCTGACATCGGTAGTGGGTAAAATGATGGAATCAATTATTAAGGATGTCATAGCAGTGCATTTGGAAAGAGGTGACATGATAGGTCCAAGTCAGCATGGATTTGTGAAAGGGAAATCATGCTTGACAAATCTTCTGGAATTTTTTGAGGATGTTTCCAGTAGAGTGGACAAGGGAGAACCAGTTGATGTGGTATATTTGGACTTTCAGAAGGCGTTCGACAAGGTCCCACACAAGAGATTGATGTGCAAAGTTAGAGCACATGGGATTGGGGGTAGTGTACTGACATGGATTGAGAACTGGTTGTCAGACAGGAAGCAAAGAGTAGGAGTAAATGGGTACTTTTCAGAATGGCAGGCAGTGACTAGTGGGGTACCGCAAGGTTCTGTGCTGGGGCCCCAGCTGTTTACACTGTACATTAATGATTTAGACGAGGGGATTAAATGTAGTATCTCCAAATTGCGGATGACACTAAGTTGGGTGGCAGTGTGAGCTGCGAGGAGGATGTTGTGAGGCTGCAGAGCGACTTGGATAGGTTAGGTGAGTGGACAAATGCATGGCAGATGAAGTATAATGTGGATAAATGTGAGGTTATCCACTTTGGTGGTAAAAACAGAGAGACAGACTATTATCTGAATGGTGACAGATTAGGAAAAGGGGAGGTGCAAAGAGACCTGGGTGTCATGGTACATCAGTCATTGAAGGTTGGCATGCAGGTGCAGCAGGCGGTTAAGAAAGCAAATGGCATGTTGGCCTTCATAGCAAGGGGATTTGAGTACAGGGGCAGGGAGGTGTTGCTACAGTTGTACAGGGCATTGGTGAGGCCACACCTGGAGTATTGTGTACAGTTTTGGTCTCCTAACCTGAGGAAGGACATTCTTGCTATTGAGGGAGTGCAGCGAAGGTTCACCAGACTGATTCCCGGGATGGCGGGACTGACCTATCAAGAAAGACTGGATCAACTGGGCTTGTATTCACTGGAGTTCAGAAGAATGAGAGGGGACCTCATAGAAACATTTAAAATTCTGACGGGGTTAGACAGGTTAGATGCAGGAAGAATGTTCCCAATGTTGGGGAAGTCCAGAACCAGAGGTCACAGTCTAAGGATAAGGGGTAAGCCATTTAGGACCGAGATGCGGAGGAACTTCTTCACCCAGAGAGTGGTGAACCTGTGGAATTCTCTACCACAGAAAGTTGTTGAGGCCAATTCACTAAATATATTCAAAAAGGAGTTAGATGAGGTCCTTACTACTAGGGGGATCAAGGGGTATGGCGAGAAAGCAGGAATGGGGTACTGAAGTTGAATGTTCAGCCATGAACTCATTGAATGGCGGTGCAGGCTAGAAGGGCCGAATGGCCTACTCCTGCACCTATTTTCTATGTTTCTATGTTTCTATAACCCCTTATTCCCTTATCGATTAAGAAACCATCCATTTCTGTCTTAAATTTAATCAATGTCCCAGCTTCCACAGCTCTCTGAGGCAGCAAATTCCACAGATCCACAACCATCTGAGAGAAGAAATTTCTCCTCATCTCTGTTTTAAATGGGTGGCCCCTTACTCTAAGGCCGTGCCCTCTAGTTCGAGTCTCCCCCATCAGTGGAAACATCCTCTCTGCATCCACCCTGTCAAGCCCCCTCATAATCTTATACGTCTCGATAAAATCACCTCTCTTTCTTCTGAATTCCAATGAGTAGACGCCCAACCTACTCAACCTTTCCCCATAAGTCAACTCCCTCATCCCCGGAATCAACCTAGTAAACCTTCTCTGAACTGCCTCCAAAGCAAGTATATCCTTTCGTAAATATGGAAACCAAAACTGCATGCAGTATTCCAGGTGTGGCCTCACCAATACCTTATATAGCTGTAGTAAGACTTCCCTGATCTTATACTCCATCCCCTTTGTAATAAAGGCCAAGATACCATTGGCCTTCCGAGCAGCAGGGAGTCCGGGGACGTCGGAGGCCAACAAAAGGCCCAGCGTGTCGGAGAGGCGGGAGTGCAAGTAGCAGGGAGTCCGGTGACGTCGGTGAGACCTACAAAAGGCCCAACGCATCAGAGAGGCGGGAGTGCGAGCAGCAGGGAGTCTGGGGATGTCGGTGAGACCTACAAAAGACCCAACACGTCGGAGAGGCGGGAGTGCGAGCAGCAGGGAGTCCGGTGACGTCGGTGAAGCCTACAAAAGGCCCAACACGTTGGAGAGGCGGGAGTGCGAGCAGCAGGGAGTCCGGGGACGTCGGAGTCCTACAAAAGTCCCAACGTGTCGGAGAGGCCAGTCGGTGCAGCTGCAGGGAGAGAAGGCAAAAAAGAAGTAGAAAGAAAGCGAAAGGTGACGTCAGAGCCAAGGGGGTAAATGATTGGCTGGTGATTGGTAAGTAATTTTTCTTTTTCTTTTCTTTATCAGTAAGTAACCTTTTAGCATTGTTGTTGCCAAATTAAGTTTATCTAGGGGTTAAGTCATGGCAGGAGAGCCTGGACACGTGTTATGCTCCTCCTGTGCTATGTGGGAAGTCAGGGACGTTTCCGATGTCCCTGATGGCTATGTGTGCGGGAAGTGTGTCTGGCTGCAGCTCCTGATGGACCGCATTTTGGCGCTGGAGCTGCGGGTGAATTCACTCTGGAGCATCCATGATGCTGAGAATGATGTGAAAAGCATGTTTAGTGAGTTGGTCTTACCGCAGGAAAAGGGTACACAGCCAGATAGGGAATGGATGACCAACAGGAAGAGCAGTGCAAGGAAGGTAGTGCAGGGGTCCCCTGCGGTCATCCCCCTGCAAAACAGATACACCGCTTTGGGTACTGTTGAAGGTGATGACTCATCAGGGGAGGGCAGCAGCAGCCAAGTTCATGGCACCGTGGGTGGCTCTGCTGCACAGGAGGGCAGGAAAAAGAGTGGGAGAGCGATAGTGATAGGGGATTCAATTGTAAGGGAAATAAATAGAAGTTTCTGCGGCCACAACCGAGACTCCAGGATGGTATGTTGCCTCCCTGGTCCAAGGGTCAAGGATGTCTCGGAGCGGGTGCAGGGCATTCTGAAAAGGGAGGGTGAATAGCCAGTTGTCGTGGTGCACATAGGTACTAACGATATAGGTAAAAAAAGGGATGAGGTCCTACAAGATGAATTTAGGGAGCTAGGAGCTAAATTAAAAAGTAGGACCTCAAAAGTAGTAATCGCAGGATTGCTACCAGTGCCACCTGCTAGTCAGAATAGGAATCGCAGGATAGCTCAGATAAATACGTGGCTTGAGGAGTTGTGCAGCAGGGAGGGATTCAAATTCCTGGGACATTGGAACCGGTTCTGGGGGAGGTGGGACCAGTACAAACCGGACGGTCTGCACCTGGGCAGGACCGGAACCAATGTCCCAGGGGGATTGTTTGCTCGTGCTGTTGGGAAGGAGTTAAACTAATATGGCAGGGGGATGGGAACGTAAGCAGGGAGACAGAGGGAAGTAGAATGGGGCAGAAGCAAAAGATAAAAAGAAGAAAAGTAAAAGTGGAGGGCAAAGAAACCGAAGGCAAAAAGCAAAAAGGGCCACATTGCAGAAAAATTCAAAAGGGGCAAAGTGTGTTAGAAAAACAAGCCTGGAGGCTCTGTGCCTCAATGTGAGGAGTATTCGGAATAAGGTGGACGAATTAACTGTGCAGATAGCAGTTAACGGGTATGATGTAATTGGCATCATGGAGACATGGCTCCAGGGTGACCAAGGCTGGGAACTCAACATCCAGGGGTATTCAACATTTAGGAAGGATAGACAGAAAGGAAAAGGAGGCAGGGTGGCATTGCTGGTTAAGTAGCAAATTAATGCAATAGTAAGAAAGGACATTAGCTTGGATGATGTGGAATCTGTATAGGTGGAGCTGCGGAATACCAAGGAGACAGAAAATGCTAGTGTGAGTTGTGTACAGACCACCAAGCAGCAGTAGTAAGGTTGGGGACCGCATCAAACAAGAAATTAGGGATGCATGAAATAAAGGTACAGCAGTTATCATAATCTACATATTGATTGGGCTAACCAAACTGGTAGCAATGCAGTGGAGGAGGATTTCCTGGAGTCTATTAGGGATGGTTTTCTAGACCAATATGTTGAGGAACCAACCAGGGAGCTGGCCATCCTAGACTGGGTGATGTGTAATGAGAAAGGACTAATTTGCAATCTTGTTGTGCGAGACCCCTTGGGGAAGAGTGACCATAATATGGTAGAATTCTTTATTAGGATGGAGAGTGACACGGTTAATTTGGAAACTAGGGTCCTGAACTTAAGGAAAGGTAACTTTGATGGTTTGAGGCATGAATTGGCTAGAATAGACTGGCAAATGACACTTAAAGGGTTGACGGTGGATAGGCAATGGCAAACATTTAAAGATCACATGGATGAACTCCAGCAATTGTACATCTCTGTCTGGAGTAAAAATAAAATCGGGAAGGTGGCTCAACTGTGGCTAACAAGAGAAATTAAGGATAGTGTTAAATCCAAGGACGAGGCATATAAATTGGCCAGAAAAATCAGCAAACCTGAGGACTGGGAGAAATTTAGAATTCAGCAGAGGAGGACAAAGGGTTTAATTAAGAGGGAGAAAATAGAGTACGAGAAGAAGCTTGCCGGGAACATAAAAACTGACTGCAAAAGCTTCTATAGATATGTGAAGAGAAAAAGATTAGTGAAGACAAACGTAGGTTCCTTGCAGTCAGATTCAGGTGAATTTATAATGGGGAACAAGGAAATGGCAGATCAAAATTGAACAAATACTTTGGTTCTGTCTTCATGAAGGAAGACTCAAATAACCTTCCGGAAGTACTAGGGGTCCGAGGGTCTAGTGAGAAAGAGGAACTGAAGGATATCCTTATTAGGTGGGAAATTGTGTTAGGGAAATTGATGGGATTGAAGGTCGATAAATCCCTGGGGCCTGATAGTCTGCATCCCAGAGTACTTAAGGAAGTGGCCATAGAAATAGTGGATGCATTGGTGATCATTTTCCAACAGTCTATCAACTTGGGATCAGATCCTAGGGAATGGAGGGTAGCTAATGTAACACCACTTTTTAAAAAGAGAGGGAGAGAGAAAGCGGGTAATTATAGACCAGTTAGCCTGACATCAGTATTGTGTTCCTAACACAGATGAGACTGCACACAGGGAGGTTAAAGTAATAGTGACCTCAGTCTTTATTGAGACACTCCAGAGTCAGGAACAGGCTTTAGGGGCTGGCTTGTATACAATGCTCCCAAGGGATGCTGGGATCCCTTGGGACTTCAGGGGATGCACTCCCTGGTGGCGGTACATGGGAGTGCATGCTTTACAGATACACAACATCACTCCCCCACAAATTCAAAGTGAAAACTATTTACAAGGTGAGGCGGTCGGGAGCCTTTCTTTCCCTGGTGGACCGTCTTGGTACAAATGTCTGTTCTGGTGTGTTGGCTGTGCCCTCGCTGGGCTGATGTGTTGTTGGCCCTGCAGGACTGCCGGGTGAGCCTGGCCTTGCTGGACTGTTGGGTGTGATGGGTTCAATTTCCTGGTCTGGGGTGGTGTCGTTGATACTTTGGGTGTGTGTTGTGGGCTCGAAAAAGGTGCTTGTTCAGGGCAGTCTGTGAACCGCAGCCTCGTTTGGTCCAGGTGCTTTCTGCAAATTTGTCCATTGTCTAGTTTGACTATAAACACCCTACTCCCTTCTTTAGCTATCACCGTGCCAGCGATCCACTTGGCACCATGTCCATAGTTTAGCACATACACAGGTCAATTTCCCGTAACACAGTGGCACGACCATCGTTTACATTTTGTTGCTGCCGCCTGCTCTCTATCTGATCATGCAGGTTGGGGTGGACCAGCGCGAGTCTGGTTTTAAGTGTCCTTTTCATGAGTAGCGCAGCCGGGGCAGCCCTGTGAGTGAGTGGGTAGCTGAGCATTACCTGGGACAGGCGGGTTTGGAGTGAGCCTTCTGTGACTCGTTTAAGGCTCTGTTTGATTGTTTTTACTGCCCGCTCTGCCTGCCCATTGGAGGCTGGTTTAAACGGGGCCGAGGTGACATGTTTGATCCCATTGCGTGTCATGAATTCTTTAAATTCAGCTCTGGTGAAACATGGCCCATTGTCACTGACCAGTATGTCAGGCAGACCGTGGATGGCAAACATGGCCCTCAGGCTTTCAATGGTGGCGGTGGTGGTGCTTCCCGACATTATTTCACATTCAATCCATTTTGAAAAAGCATCCACCACCACCAGGAACATTTTACCGAGAAACGAGCCCGCATAGTCGACATGGATCCTCGACCATGGTCTGGAGGGCCAGGACCACAAACTTAGTGGTGCCTCTCTGGGCGTGTTGCTCAACTGAGCACACACGCGGCATTGCCGTATACAGAACTCTAAGTCAGAGTCGATACCGGGCCACCACACGTGGGATCTGGCTATCGCTTTCATCATTACTATATCCAGGTGTGTGCTGTGGAGATCCGAGATGAACGTCTCCCTGCCCTTTTTGGGTAGCACTACGTGGTTACCCCACAACAGGCAGTCTGCCTGAATGGACAGTTCGTCCTTTCGCCGCTGGAACGGCTTGATTAGCTCTTGCATTTCAACGGGGTTGCTGGCCCAGCTCCCATGCAGTACACAGTTTTTTACTAGGGACAGCAGAGGATCTTGGCTGGTCCAAGTCCGAATCTGGCAGGCCACGACAGGTGATTTATCATTTTCAAACGCTTCCATGACCATCAACAAGTCTGCGGGCTGCGCCACCATCAACAAGTTTGCAGGCTGCGCCATTTCCACCCCCGTGGTGGGCAATGGTAGCCGACTGAGAGCATCCGCACAGTTCTCGGTGCCTGGCCTGTGGTGGTTGGTATAGTTATACGCTGATAGCGCGAGTGCCCACCTTTGTATGCGGACTGAGGCATTAGTATTTATCCCCTTGTTTTCAGCGAACAGGGATATGAGGAGCTTGTGATCGGTTTCCAGCTCAAATTTGAGGCAAAACAGGTACTGATGCATTTTCTTTACCCCGAACACACGCTAATGCGTCTTTCTTAATCATGCTGCAGGCCCTCTCGGTCTTAGACAAGCTCCTGGAGGCATAGGCGACAGGTTTCAACTTCTCCGCAAAGTTAGCTTGTTGTAATACACACCCGATTCCGTACGACGACGCATCACATGCTAACACAAGTTTTATACAATACAAGCAGCTTGTTGGAGCATAAAATGTTTCTGGCTTTCTCAAAAGCAATTACTTGTTTTTTTCCCCATAACCAGTTCTCACCTTTACGCAATAACACACGTAGGGCTCTAAGAGGGTGCTTAACCCCAGTAGGAAGTTACCAAAATAGTTGAGGAGATCCAGGAACGACCGCAGCTCCATGACGTTCTGTGGCCTGGACGCGTTCCTGATAACCTCTGTCTTGGCGTCTGTGGGCCGAATGCCGTCCGCCGCAATCTTTCTCCCCAAAAACTCCACTTCTGTTGCCATGAAGACGCATTTCGACCTCTCCAGCCGCAGCCCTATGCGATCCAGTCGCTGGAGGACCTCCTCCAGGTTTTGTAGGTGCTCGACGGTGTCCCAACCCATGACCAATATGTCATCCTGAAAATTCACCATGCGTGGTACCGACTTGAGTAGGCTCTCCATGTTTCTCTGGAAGATCGCTGCAGCCGACCGAATTCCAAATGGGCATCTGTTGTAGATGAACAGTCCCTTGTGCATGTTGATGCAGGTGAGGCCCTCCGAAAACTCCTCCAGCTCCTGTAGGTTGAAGTCAGGTCGAGCTTGGTGAATGTCTTGCCTCCTGCCAGCGTTGCAAATAGGTCATCTGCTTTAGGTAGCGGGTATTGCTCCTGTGGCGAGAAACGATTAATAGTTACTTTATAATCGCCGCAAATCCTGACCGTGCCATCACTTTTGAGTACTGGAACAATCGGGCTGGCCCATTCGCTGAATTCCATTGGGGAGATGATGCCTTCGCGTTGCAGCCTGTTCAGCTCGATTTCCACTCTCTCCCTCATCATGTGAGGTACCGTTCACGCCTTGTGGTGAATGGGTCGTGCCTCTGAGACCAAGTGGATCCGCACCTTCACCCCAGAAAAGTTTCCAATACCTGGCTCAAAAAGGGAAGGAAATTTGTTAAGAACCTGGGTACATGAGGCCTCATCAACATGTGATAGTGCTTGGATGTCATCCCAGTTCCAGCGGATTTTGCCCAGCTAGCTCCTTCCAAGCGGTTTGGGGCCATCGCCCGGGATAAACCAGAGTGGCAGTTCATGCACCGTGCCCTCGTAGGTGACCTTGACCATGGCGCTGCCCAGGACAGTGATAAGCTCTTTGGTGTACATTCTCAGTTTCGTGTGGATGGGGCCCAGGGCTGGTCTGAGTGCCTTGTTGCACCACAGTTTCTCAAACACTGGCTAGCGCCAGTGTCCAGTTCCATGGCTACAGGTAAGCCATTCAATTTTAGATTTAGCATTAAAGCTGGACATTTAGTCGAAAATGTGTGTACCCCGTGTACTTCAGCATCTGCCTCCTCTCTGAGGCTCGAAATTGCTTTGATCCACCATGGACCGATCTTCCTCTGCCACGTGGTGGTTAGCAGGTTTTGCAGAGCTCGTCTGCAAGTTTGTTGGAGGTGTCCCATTGTTCCACAGCCCTTGCAAACATACGCTTTGAAGCGGCATGAATAGGTTGAATGGAAGCCTCCACAACGCCAACAAGGTGTGAATTGCCTTGCATTCATCCTTTGTTGCGGACTCCAAGTCATCTGGGTCATCTGAGGCCTGCTGGCAGTTACAGACTCATGGTGTCCGCCCTGTGCATTTCTGCTCGCAAACACAGTTCCAGTTATTTTATGAACATTGCTAGCACTTGTGTGCTGAGAGATTTGTTTGGTGTTATCACTGGTGGACATAAGCATCTGTGCTATCGCAATGGCCTTACTGAGGGTCGGTGTCTCTACAGTCAAAAGTGTTCGTAGGATGGTCTCGTGGCCAATGCCCAGTACAAAAAAGTCTCTGAGCATTTGCTCCAGGTAGCCATCAAACTCACATTGTCCTGCAAGTCGCCTTAGCTCGGCGACGTAGCTCGCCACTTCCTGACCTTCAGATTGTTGGCATGTGTAGAACCGATACCTCGCCATCAGCACGCTCTCCCTCGGGTTAAGATGGTCCCGAACCAGTGTACACAGCTCCTCATACGACTTATCTGCAGGTTTCACTGGAGCCAGAAGATTCTTCATGAGGCTGTAGGCCAGTGCCCCGCAGACCATGAGGAGGACCGCTTTCCTTTTTCCTTCCTTCTCCGTCCAGCTCGTTGGCTATAACGTACTGGTCTAGCCATTCGACATAGTCTCCCCAGTCCTCACCCTCCGAGAACTTCTCCAGGATGCCCACAGTTTTCTGTATCTTTGCGTTGGATTCGTATACTCATCACCAGTTATTGTGTTCCTAACACAGATGAGACTGCACACAGGGAGGTTAAAGTAACAGTGACCTCAGTCTTTATTAAGACACTCCAGATTCAGGAACAGGCCTTAGGGGCTGGCTTATATACTCCCAAGGGATGCCGGGATCTTTTGGGACTTCAGAGGATATGCTATCTGGTGGCGGAATATGGGAGTGCATGCTTTTCAGATACACAACAATCAGTGGTGGGGAAAATGTTGGAATCAATTATTAAGGATGAAATAGCAGCACATTTGGAATGCAGTGAGAGGATCGGTCTGAGTCAGCATGGATTTATGAAGGGGAAATCATAAAAACATAAGAACATAAGAACTAGGAACAGGAGTAGGCCATCTAGCCCCACGAGCCTGCTCCGCCATTCAACAAGATCATGGCTGGTCTGGCCGTGGACTCAGCTCCACTTACCCGCCCGCTCCCCAGAGCCCTTAATTCCTTTATTGGTTAAAAATCTATCTATCTATCTGAGACTTATGCTTGACAAATCTTCTGGAATTTTTTGAGGATGTAACTAATAGAGTGGACAAGGGAGAACCAGTGGATGTGATGTATTTGGACTTTCAAAAGGCTATTGACAAGGTCCCACACAAGAGATTGGTGTGCAAAATTAAAGCACATGGTATTGAGGGTAATGTACTGACGTGGATAGAGAACTGGTTGGCAGACAGGAAGCAGAGAGTCGGGATAAACAGGTCTTTTTCAGAATGGCAGGCAGTGACTAGTGGGGTGTGTAGGGCTCAGTGCTGGGACTCCAGCTCTTTACAATATATCATCAATGATTTGGATGAAGGGATTGAGTGTAATATCTCGAAGTTTGCAGATGACACTAAACTGGGTGGTGGTGTGAGCTGTGAGGGGGACGCTAAGAGGCTGCAGGGTGACTTGGACAGGTTAGGTGAGTGGGCAAATGCATGGCAGATGCAGCATAATGTGGATAAATGTGAGGTTATCCACTTTGGAGGCAAAAACGCAAAGACAGAATATTATCTGAATGTTGGCAGATTAGGAAAAGGGGAGGTGCAACGAGACCTGGGTGTCATGGGTCATCAGTCATTGAAAGTTGGCATACAGGTACAGCAGGCGGTAAAGAAGGCAAATGGTATGTTGGCCTTCATAGTTAGGGGATTTGTGTATTGGAGCAGGGAGGTCTTACTGCAGTTGTACAGGGCCTTGCTGAGGCCTCACCTGGAATATTGTGTTCAGTTTTGGTCTCCTAATCTGAGGAAGGACGTTCTTGCTATTGAGGGAGTGCAGCGAAGGTTCACCAGATTGATTCCCGGGATGGCTGTACTGACATACGAGGAGAGACTGGATCAACTGGGTCTTTATACATTGTAGTTAAGAAGAATGAGAGGGGATCTCATAGAAACATGCAAGATTCTAACGGGACGGGACAGGTTAGATGCGGGTAGGATATTCCGGATGTTGGGGAAGTCCAGAACCAGGGGACACAGTCTAAGGATAAGGGGTAGGCCATTTAGGACTGAGATGAGGAGAAACTTCTTAACTCAGAGAGTTGTTAACCTGTGGAATTCCCGACTGCAGAGAGTTGTTGATGCCAGTTCATTGGACATAGAAAATAGGTGCAGGAGTAGGCCATTCGGCCCTTCTAGCCTGCACCGCCATTCAATGAGTTCATGGCTGAACATGCAAATTCAGTACCCCATTCCTGCTTTCTCGCCATACCCCTTGATCCCCCGAGTAGTAAGGACTTCATCTAACTCCCTTTTGAATATATTTAGTGAATTGGCCTCAACTACTATCTGTGGTAGAGAATTCCACAGATTCACCACTCTCTGGGTGAAGAGGTTTCTCCTCATCTCTGTCCTAAATGGCTTACCCCTTATCCTTAGACTGTGACCCCTGGTTCTGGACTTACCCAACATTGGGAACATTCTTCCTGCATCCAACCTGTCTAAACCCGTCAGAATTTTAAATGTTTCTATGAGGTCCCCTCTCATTCTTCTGAACTCCAGTGAATACAAGCCCAGTTGATCCAGTCTTTCTTGATAGGTCAGTCCCACCATCCCGGGAATCAGTCTGATGAACCTTCGCTGCACTCCCTCAATAGCAAGAATGTCCTTCCTCAAGTTAGGAGACCAAAACTGTACATAATACTTCAGGTGTGGCCTCACCAAGGCCCTGTACAACTGTAGCAACACCTCCCTGCCCCTGTACTCAAATCCCCTCGCTATGAAGGCCAACATGCCATTTGCTTTGTTAACCGCCTGCTGTACCTGCATGCCAACCTTCAATGACTGATGTACCATGACACCCAGGTCTCGTTGCACCTCTCCTTTTCCTAATCTGTCACCATTCAGATAATAGTCTGTCTCTCTGTTTTTACCACCAAAGTGGATAACCTCACATTTATCCACATTATACTTCATCTGCCATGCATTTGCCCACTCACCTAATCTATCCAAGTCACTCTGCAGCCTCATAGCATCCTCCTCGCAGCTCACACTGCCACCCAACTTAGTGTCATCCGCAAATTTGGAGAGACTACATTTAATCCCTTCGTCTAAATCATTAATGTACAGTGTAAACAGCTGAGGCCCCAGCACAGAACCTTGCGGTACCCCACTAGTCACTGTCTGCCATTCTGAAAAGTACCCATTTACTCCTACTCTTTGCTTCCTGTCTGACAACCAGTTCTCAATCCATGTCAGCACACTACCCCCAATCCCATGTGCTTTAACTTTGCACATTAATCTCTTGTGTGGGATTTGTCGAAAGCCTTCTGAAAGTCCAAATATACCACATCAACTGGTTCTCCCTTGTCCACTCTACTGGAAACATCCTCAAAAAATTCCAGAAGATTTATCAAGCATGATTTCCCTTTCACAAATCCATGCTGACTTGGACCGATCATGTCACCTCTTTCCAAATGCGCTGCTATGACATCCTTAATAATTGATTCCATCATTTTACCCACTACTGAGGTCAGGCTGACCGGTCTATAATTCCCTGTTTTCTCTCTCCCTCCTTTTTTAAAAAGTGGGGTTACATTGGCTACCCTCCACTCGATAGGAACTGATCCAGAGTCAATGGAATGTTGGAAAATGACTGTCAATGCATCTGCTATTTCCAAGGCCACCTCCTTAAGTATTCTGGGATGCAGTCCATCAGACCCTGGGGATTTATCGGCCTTGAATCCCATCAATTTCCCCAACACAATTTCCCGACTAATAAGGATTTCCCTCAGTTCCTCCTCCTTACTAGACCCTCTGACCCCTTTTATATCCGGAAGGTTGTTTGTGTCCTCCTTAGTGAATACCGAACCAAAGTACTTGTTGAATTGGTCTGCCATTTCTTTGTTCCCAGTTATGACTTCCCCCGATTCTGACTGCAGGGGACCTACGTTTGTCTTTTCTAACTTTTTTCTCTTTACATATCTATAGAAACTTTTGCAATCCGTCTTAATGTTCCCTGCAAGCTTCTTCTCGTACTCCATTTTCCCTGCCCTAATCAAACCCTTTGTCCTCCTCTGCTGAGTTCTAAATTTCTCCCAGTCCCCAAGTTCGCTGCTATTTCTGGCCAATTTGTATGCCACTTCCTTGGCTTTAATGCTATCCCTGATTTCCCTTGATAGCCACGGTTGAGCCACCTTCCCTTTTTTATTTTTATGCCAGACAGGAATGTACAATTGTTGTAGTTCACCCATGCGGTCTCTAAATGTCTGCCATTGCCCATCCACAGGCAACCCCTTAAGTATCATTCGCCAATCTATCCTAGCCAATTCACGCCTCATACCTTCAAAGTTACCCTTCTTTAAGTTCTGGACCATGGTCTCTGAATTAACTGTTTCATTCTCCATCCTAATGCAGAATTCCAACATATTATGGTCACTTTTCCCCAAGGGGCCTCGCACAACGAAATTGCTAATTAATCCTCTCTCATTACACAACACCCAGTCTAAGATGGCCTCCCCCCTAGTTGGTTCCTCGACATATTGGTCTAGAAAACCATCCCTTACGCACTCCAGGAAATCCTCCTCCATCGCATTGCTTCCAGTTTGGTTAGCCCAATCTATGTGCATATTAAAGTCACCCATTATAACTGCTGCACCTTTATTGCATGCACCCCTAATTTCCTGTTTTATGCCCTCCCCAACATCACTACTACTGTTTGGAGGTCTGTACACAACTCCCACTAACATTTTTTGCCCTTTGGTGTTCTGCAGCTCTACCCATATAGATTCCACATCATCCAAGCTAATGTCCTTCCTAACTATTGCATTAATCTCCTCTTTAACCAGCAATGCTACCCCACCTCCTTTTCCTTTTATTCTCTCCTTCCTGAATGTTGAGTTCCCAGCCCTGATCATCCTGGAGCCACGTCTCCGTAATCCTGATCACATCATATTTGTTAACATCTATTTGCACAGTTAATTCATCCACCTTATTACGGATACTCCTTGCATTAAGATACAAAGCCTTCAGGCTTGTTTTTTTAACACCCTTCGTTCTTTTAGAATTTTGCTGTACAGTGGCCTTTTTTGTTCTTTGCCTTGGATTTCTCTGCCCTCCACTTTTCCTCATCTCCTTTCTGTCTTTTGCTTTTGTCTCCTTTTTGTTTCCCTCTGTCTCCCTGCATTGGTTCCCATCCCCCTGCCATATTAGTTTAACTCCTCCCCAACAGCACTAGCAAACACTCCCCCTCGGACATTGGTTCCGGTCCTGCCCAGGTGCAGACCGTCCGGTTTGTACTGGTCCCACCTCCCCCAGAACCGGTTCCAATGCCCCAGGAATTTGAATCCCTCCCTGCTGCACCACTGCTCAAGCCATGTATTCATCTGCGCTATCCTGCGATTCCTACTCTGACTAGCACGTGGCACTGGTAGCAATCCAGAGATTACTACTTTTGAGGTCCTACTTTTTAATTTAGCTCCTAGCTCCTTAAATTCGTTTTGTAGGACCTTATCCCTTTTTTTACCTATGTCGTTGGTACCAATGTGCACCACGACAACTGGCTGTTCTCCCTCCATTTTTAGAATGTCCTGCACCCGCTCCGAGACATCCTTGACCCTTGCACCAGGGAGGCAACATACCATCCTGGAGTCTCGGTTGCGGCCGCAGAAACGCCTATCTATTCCCCTCACAATTGAATCCCCTATTACTATCGCTCTCCCACTCTTTTTCCTGCCCTCCTGTGCAACAGAGCCAGCCACGGTGCCATGAACTTGGCTGCTGCTGCCCTCCCCTGATGAGTCATCCCCCTCAACAGTACTCAAAACGGTGTATCTGTTTTGCAGGGGGATGACTGCAGGGGACCCTTGCACTACCTTCCTTGCACTGCTCTTCCTGCTGGTCTTCCATTCCCTATCTGGCTGTGGACCCTTCACCTGCGATAAGACCAACTCGCTACATGTGCTACTCACGTCATTCTCAGCATCGTGGATGCTCCAGAGTGAATCCACCCTCAGCTCCAACTCCGCAACGTGGTCCGTCAGGAGCTGGAGGCGGATACACTTCCTGCACACGTAGTCGTCAGGGACACTGGTGTCGTCCCTGAGTTCCCACATGGTACAGGACCGAGCTCTCCTGCCATGACTTAACCCTTAGATACACTTAAATTGACAACAACAGTGTTAAAGGTTACTGACTAAAAGAAAAAGAAAAACTACTCACCAATCACCAGCCAATCACTTATCCCCTTGGCTGTGACGTCACCTTTTGATTTCTTTTTACTTCTTTTTTGCTTTCTCTCCCAGCTGGAGCTGCACAAGCTCCGCCTCTCTCCCCGGACTGCCCGACTGCTGAGCCTTTATAGGCCGCTGCCTCTCGCCGACTCCCGCCTCTCTCGATGCTCCCCGGACTGCCCGACTGCTGAGCCTTTATAGGCCGCTGCCTCTCACCGACTCCCGCCTCGCTCGACGCATATTCAAGAGGGAATTAGATATGGCCCTTACGGCTAAGGGAATCAAGGGATATGGAGAGAAAGCAGGAAATGATCAGCCATGATCTTATCAAATGGTGGTGCAGGTTTGAAGGGCCGAATGGCCTACTCCTGCACCTATTTTCTATGTTTCTATCACTTGCTGTACCTGCATACTATCCTTTTGTATGCAGGTACCCCAGGTCCCAAGTACCCCCATGTCCCAAGTACCCTCAGGTCCTGCTGTACTGCGGCACTTTGCAATCTTTCTCCATTTGAACAATAACTTGCTCTTTGATTTTTTTCTGCCAAAGTGCATGACCTCACACTTTCCAACATTGTACTCTATCAGCATCATCATCATAGGCAGTCCCTTGGAATCGAGGAAGACTTGCTTCCACTCTTACAAATGAGTCTTTAGGTGGCTGAACAGTCCAATACAAGAACCACAGTCCCTGTTACTGGTGGGACAGATAGTCGTTGATGGAGAGGGTGGGTGGGACTGGTTTGTCGCACACTTCCTCCGCTGCTTACGCTTGATTTCTTCATGCTCTCGGCGATGAACTCGAGGTGGTTGGTGCCCTCCCGGATGCACTTCCTCCACTTAGGGCGGTCTTTGGCCAGGGACTCCCAGTGTCAGTGGGGTTGTTGCACTTTTTCGGGAGGCTTTTAGGATGTCCCTATAACATTTCCTCTGCCCACCTTTGGCTCGTTTGCCGTGAAGGAGTTCCGAGTAGAGCGCTTGTTTTGGGAGTCTCATGTCTGGCATGCGAACTATGTGGCCTGCCCAGCGGAGCTGATCAAGTGTGGTCAGTGCTTCAATGCTGGGGATGCTGGCCTGATCGAGGACGCTAATGTTGGTGCGTCTGTCCTCTCAGTGAATTTGTAAGATCTTGCGCAGGCATCATTAGTGGTATTTCTCCAGCGACTTGAGGTGTCTACTGTACATGGTCCATGTCTCTGAGCCATACAGGAGGGCGGCTATTACTACCGCCTGTAGACCATGGTCTTGGTGGCAGTTTTGAGGGCCTGGCCTTCAAACACTCTTCTCCTCAGGCGGCGGAAGGCTGCACTGGCACACTGGAGGCGGTGTTGAATTGCGTTGTCAATGTCTGCTCTTATTGATAATAGACCTCAAAAACATTTTTAACGTGTTAGGCTGGCGAATTTCTAGCCCTAAATCTTTACGCCTTGTTGAAAGACTGGGTTTTTAACAGCGTACTGACTGCTGAACAACCATTCTGGACCTGAAAAACTAATTTTATATTTGTAGAATGTCAAATGTTTCCATTAACATGAATTACCAGTTTTTAAGTTTGTTTATGTTATTTCAGCTACTAGCTTAATCATATGTGTATGTCAAAATCTTTATTTCAGTAAAATTTATATAAATTAAGTTAGAATCTGTGCAGTTTACTTCCTGGTTTGCTGTCTCTGAGAAATCTTCAGTGTGATTTACTGCTTAGTCAGCTTGATGGCATCACTGTTGCTGGACGCTCAGAATTCACCTGCTTTGGTGCCAGATTCGAACAAAGGTCGGGAATACTGAGATTCGCACC
Organism: Pristiophorus japonicus; assembly: GCF_044704955.1. Taxonomy (NCBI): domain Eukaryota; kingdom Metazoa; phylum Chordata; class Chondrichthyes; family Pristiophoridae; genus Pristiophorus; species Pristiophorus japonicus. The sequence continues at coordinate 59,314,851 of NC_091988.1, forward strand.
AGAGAGGTCGCTAGATCTTTGTGTGCAGCTTCAATCGAGGTCAGCAGCGAACGCCATTGCTGTGCCACTGACTGCAAATTTTGGGCAAAAGACTTTTTATGTATATCGTTCTTTGAGTGACATATTGAGTATGACATAGAAACATAGAAAATAGGTGCAGGAGTAGGCCATTTGGCCCTTCGAGCATGCACCACCATTCAATAAGATCATGGCTGATCATTCCCTCAGTACTCCTTTCCTGCTTTCTCTCCATACCCCTTGATCCCTTCAGCCGTAAGGGCCCTATGATAGGCTCTAAAACCTTTATATAACCTAACAGATTAAAAAAATTTATTCTTGGGATGTGGGCGTCGCTGGCGAGGCCAGCGTTTATTGCCCATCCCTAATTGCCCTGGAGAAGGTGGTGGTGAGCCATCTTCTTGAACCACTGAAATCTGTGTAGACAGTGCTGTTAGGAAGGGAGTTCCAGGATTTTGACCTAGCAATGATGAAGGAACGCCGATATATTTCCAAGTCAGGATGTGTGTGACTTGGAGGGGAACTTGGAGGTGGTGGAGTTCCCATGCGCCTGCTGCTCTTGTCCTTCTAGGTGTATGAGGATGGGAGGGAGGGAGGCAAGAGACACAGAAGAGGGAGGCAGGATATGGAGTGGGAGAGGCAGGAGGGACATGGAGGGAGGGAGGCCGGTGTTCCCATTATTATAGTGCCTTTAATGTAAAAAGAAAGTCATTCGGTTCTTAACAGAGACGTGAGGAAACATTGAGATTAGGAGGGTCGACTAAAGGCTTGGTCAAAGAGGTGGGCTTTACGGAGGGTCTTATAGGAGGAGAGGGAGGTAGAGAGGTGGAGGGGCGTAAGGAGGGAATTTCAGTGCTGCATAGGTGCCTAAATACTTAGGTGCTAATGGTTGGGTGAAGGGAGGGAGATACACAAGAGTTAGGGGAATGAGAGTTCTTTGTAGCACTGCAAGGGGGTTATCGACATAGGCTCTGGATGGATTTAAACACATCAAAGATGATTTGAGTCATTGGGAAACCGTGTATGGTATGGTGTGTGGAGCCTTAGACTGTAGGTAGCGAGTGTGGTGGGATCTGGGACTGTAGATACAGAGTGTGTGGGGTCTGGGACTGTAGATACAGAGTGTGTGGGGTCTGGGACTATATAGAAACATAGGCCCCAAGTTTCGACATGATTTGCTCCTGATTTTTAGGAGCAACTGGTGTAGAACGGAGTATCTTAGAAATCGGAATTCTCGCCATTTAATTTGCTCCAGTTCTAGTCAGTTAGAATAGTTTCACTTTGGAACAGAATTTTTTTTTCAAAAGGGGGCGTGTCTGGCCACTTACGCCTGTTTTCAAAGTTTCGTCAGTGAAAACTTACCCAAACTAACTTAGAATGGAGTAAGTGAAGATTTTTGTACGCTCAAAAAAACCTTGTCTACACTTTAGAAAATCAGGCGTAGGTTACAAATCAGGCTACAAATCAGGCGTGGGGGTTTAAAGGGAAATTTACAAACATTAAACACTTCAGTTTTACAAATAAAGAGCCATCATCAATAATAAATGATAAATACATCAATAAATCAACCAATAAATCAATCCAAAAAAATTAATAAGAAATAATTTTTTTTTAAATCAATAAATAAAACATTTTCTACTTACCGACAGCAGCACTGGGAGCCCTCCAACAGCGTGCTGGGATGCCCCCCCCCAGTGTGTCTCTGTCAGTGTCTCTCTCTCTCTGTCTGTCTGTCTGTGTGTGTCTCTCATTCTCTGTCTGTCAGTGTCTGTGTTTCTGACAGCGAGGGGAGGGGGAGGAGGGGGGTAGAGCGAGAGAGGGGGGGAGCAGAGGGAGGGAAGGGGGAGGGGGAGGAGGAGAAGGGGGAGGAGGAGATGGGGGGGAAAGGAGATGGGGGGGAAAGGAGATGGGGGGGAAAGGAGATGGGGGAAAGAAGATGGGGGGAAAGGAGATGGGGGGAAAGGAGATGGGGGGAAGGAGATGGGGGGAAAGGAGATGGGGGAGCGGAAAGGAGATGGGGAGGGGAAAAGGAGAAGGGTGGGGGGGTGGGAAAGGAGATAGGGGGGGGAAAGGAGATGGGGGAGGGGAAAAGGAGAAGGGTGGGGGGGGGGGGTGGTAAAGGAGATGAGGGAGGGAGGCTGAACGGGCCGGGCCCGGCCGGGCCCGAGACTTCGGGCAGAGCCCGTTCCCAGCACCAGATTTACAGGTAGGTGGCGTTGGGTCGGGGCGGGGGGAGTGCGGGTCGGGGGTGTGGTGGGAGGGAGGTCGGTTCGGTTCGGGTCGGGGGGAGGAAGGGAGAGGGAGGTCAGGTCGGGGGGAGGGAGATCAGGTCGGGTCCAGTCCGGGGGTGGGCGGAAGCGGGAGTCAGGTCGGTGTCGGTGTCGGGTCCGGTCCGGGGGGGTGAGGGGAAGCGGGAGTCGGGTCAGGTCCAGTCCGGGGGGTTGGGTCCGGTCCGGGGGCGGGGAGGGTGGAGCGGGAGTCGGGTCGGTGTCGGGTCCGGTCCGGGGGCGGGAAGCGGGAGTCGAGTCGGGTCGGGAGGAAGCAGGAGCTGGCCGTGGGAGGAGCCTTATTCACGCAGCCCCAGTGAGCCCATTCGGCCAGGGCTAGGGGCTGCGTGCTTCGGCCCCTCCCACACAGTTTTGGGCGCCTGGAGCTACTGCACATGCACGCCCACTGTAGCGCGCATGTGCAGAGGTCCCGGCACTGTTTTCAGCGCAGGGACCTGGCTCCACCTCCTACAGCTCCTGCTGCGCTGCGCCGAGCTGCAAACGACCTGCAGGGAGCTGTAGAATCTGGAAGGTTTTTTTAGGCGCACTTTGTGGCGCGAAAAACGGGCGTCCAGGTCTGGACTGCACCGTTATAGGCGCGGCTCGAAACTTGGGCCCATAGAAACGTAGAAAATAGGAGCAGTAATAGACAGTTCAGCCCTGCGAGTCTGCACCGCCATTCAATATGATCATGGCTGATCCTTTATCTCAACACCATATTCCCGCTTTTTCCCTATACCCCTTGATGCCTTTTGTTTCTAGAAATATATCTATCTCCCTCTTAAATATATTCAGTGACTTGGCCTCCACAGCCTTCTGTGATAGAGAATTCCACAGGTTCACCACCCTCTTAGTGAAATATTTCTCCTCATCTCGGTCCTAAATTTCCTACCTCGTATCCTGAGACTGTGACCCTGTGTTCTACACTTCCCAGCCAGGGTAAACATCCTCTCCGCATCCATTCTATCCAACCCAGTCAGAATGTTATACGTTTCAATGAGATCCCCTCTTATTCTAAACTAGAATGAATACAAGCCTAGTCGACCCAATCTCTCCTTATACGACAGTCCTGCCATCCCAGGAATCAGTCTGGTGAACCTTTGCTGCACTCCCTCTATGGCAAGTATATCCTTTCTTAGGTAAGGAGACCAAAACTGCACACACTACTCCAGGTGCGGTCTCACCAAGGCCCTGTATAACTGTAGTAAGACATCCTTGCTCCTGTACTCAAATCCTCTTGCAGTGAAGGCCAACATGCCATTTGCCTTCCTAACTGCTTGCTGCACCTGCATGTTTGCTTTCAATGACTGGTGTACAAGGACACCAGGTCCCTCTGTACATTGACACTTCCCAAGCCATCACCATTTAAATTATACTTTGTCCTTATGTTTTTCCTACCAAAGTGGATAACTTCACATTTATCCACATTATATTGCATCTGCCATGTGTTTGCCCACTCACTCAATCTATCTAAATCGCCTTGCAGTGTCTTTGCATCCCGCTTATAACTCACAATCCCACCTAGTTTTGTGTCGTCAGCAAACTTGGAAATATTACATTTGGTTCCCTCATCCAAATCATTTATATATATTGTGAACAGCTGGGGCCCAAGCACTGATCCCTGTGGTACCCCACTAGTCACTGCCCGTAGGGTCTTGGACTGTAAGTAGAGAGTGTGGTGGGGTCTGGGACGATAGATAGAGTATGATGGGGTCTGGGACTGTAAGTACAGAGTGTGGTTGGGGCTGGGACTGTAGATACAGAGTGTGGTGAGGTCTGGGACCAAAGGTAGAGTATGATGGGGTCTGGGACTGTAGATAGAGAGTGTGGTGGGGTCTGGGACTATAGGTAGAATATGATGGGGTCTGGGACTGTAGATACAGAGTGTGGTGGCGTCTGGGACTGTAGATACAGAGTGTGGTGGGGTCTGTGACTGTAGGTAGAGAGTGTGGTGGGGTCTGGGACTGTAGGTACAGAGTGTAGTGGGGTCTGGGACTGTAGGTAGAGTATGATTGGATCTGGGACTGTAGATACAGAGTGTGGTGGTGTCTGGGACTATAAGTAGAGTATGATGGGGTCTGGCACTATAGGTAGAGTATGATGGGGTCTGGGACTGTAGATACAGAGCGTGGTGGCATCTGGGACTGTAGATAGAGAGTGTGGTGGGGTCTGGGACTGTAGATACAGAGTGTGGTGGCATCTGGGACTGTAGGTAGAGAGTGTGGTGGGGTCTGGGACTGTAGATACAGAGTGTGGTGGGGTCTGGGACTGTAGGTAGAGAGTGTGGTGGGGTCGGGGACTGTAGGTAGAGTATGATGGCGTCTGGGACTGTAGATACAGAGTGTGTGGGGTCTGGGATATAGAAACATAGAAACACAGAAAATAGGTGCAGGAGTAGGCCATTTGGCCCTTCGAGCCTGCACCACCATTCAATATGATTATGGCTGATCATGCAACTTTAGTACCCCATTCCTGCTTTCTCTCCATACCCCTTGATCCCTTTAGCCGTAAGGGCCACATCTAACTCCCTTTTGAATATATCTAATGAACTGGCCTCAACAATTTTCTGTGGTATTCCACAGGTTCACAATTCTATGAGTGAAGAAGTTTCTCCTCATCTCAGTCCTAAATGGCTTACCCCTTATCTTTAGACTGTGACCCCTGGTTCTGGACTTCCCCAACAGCGGGAACATTCTTCCTGCATCTAACCTGTCCAATCCCGTCAGAATTTTATATGTTTCTATGAGATTCCCTCTCATTCTTCTAAATTCCAGTGAATATAAGCCTAGTCGATCAAATCTTTCTTAATATGTCAGTCCTGCCATCTCGGGAATCAGTCTGGTGAACCTTCGCTGCACTCCCCCAATAGCAAGAATGGTCTTCCTCAGATTAGGAGACCACAACTGTACACAATATTCAAGGTGTGGCCTCACCAAGGCCCTGTACAACTGCAGTAAGACCTCCCTGCTCCTATCCTCTCGCTATGAAGGCCAACATGCCATTTGCCTTCTTCACTGCTTGCTGTGCCTGCATGCCAACTTTCAATGACTGATATACCATGACACCCAGGTCTTGTTGCACCTCCCCTTTTCCTAATCTATCACCATTCAGATAATATTCTGCCTTCCTGTTTTTGCCATCAAAGTGGATCACCTCACATTTATCCACATTATACTGCATCTGCCATGCATTTGCCCACTCATCTAACCTGTCCAAGTCACCCTGCAGCCTCTTAGCATCCTCCTCACAGCTCACATTGCCACCCAGCTTTGTGTCATCTGCAAACTTGGAGATATTACACTCAATTCCTTCATCTAAATCATTAATGTATATTGTAAATAGCTGGGGACCCAGCACTGAGCCTTACGGCACCCCACTAGTCACTGCCTGCCATTCTGAAAAGGACTTGTTTATTCCTACTCTTTGCTTCCTGTCTGCCGACCAGTTCTCTATCCACGTCAATACATTACCCTCAATACCATGTGCTTTAATTTTGCACACTAATCTCTTGTGTGGGACCTTGTCAAAAGCCTTTTGAAAGTCCAAATACACCAAATCCACTGGTTCTCCCTTATCCACTCTACTAGGTACATTCTCAAAAAATCCCAGAAGATTTGTCAAGCATGATTTCCCTTTCATAAATCCATGCTGACTTGGACCGATCCTGTCACTGCTTTCCAAATGCGCTGCTATTACATCTTTAATAATTGATTCCAACATTTTCCCGACTACCGATGTCAGGTTAACTCGTCTATAATTCCCTACTTTCTCTCTCCCTCCTTTTTTAAAAAGTGGTGTTGCATGAGCTACCCTCCACTCCATAGGAACTGATCCACAGTCAATAGAATGTTGGAAAATGACTACCAATGCATCTACTATTTCTAGGGTCACTTCCTTAAGTACTCCGGGATGCAGACTATCAGGTCCTGGGGATTTATCGGCCTCTAATCCCATCAATTTCCCGAACACAATTTCCCGGCTAATAAGGATTTCATTCAGTGCCTCCTTCTCACTAGACCCTCGGTCCCCTAGTATTTCCGGATGGTTATTTGTGTCTTCCTTCTAAATTTCTCCCAGTCCTCAGGTTTGCTGCTTTTTTCTGGCCAATTTATATGCCTCATCCTTGGTTTTAACACTATCCCTAATTTCTCTTGTTAGCCACGGTTGAGCCACCTTCACCGGTTTATTTTTACGCCAGACAGGGATGTACAATTGTTGAAGTTCATCCATGTGATCTTTAAATGTCTGCCATTGCCTATCCACCGTCAACTCTTTAAGTATCATTTGCCAGTCTATCCTAGCCAATTCACGTCTCATACCATCAAAATTACCTTTCTTTAATTTCAGGATCCTAGTCTCTGAATTAACTGTGCCACTCTCCATCTTAATGTACATAGAGAGTGTGGTGAGGTCTGGAACTGTAGATACAGAGTGTGGTGGGGTCTGGGACTGTAGATACATAATGTGGTGGGGTCTGGGACTGTAGATAAAGTATGATGGGGTCTGGGACTGTAGGTACAGAGTGTGTGGGGTCTGGGACTGTAGATACAGAGTGTGTGGGGTCTGGGACTGTAGATAGATGATGATGGGGTCTGGGACTGTAGGTACAGAGTGTGGTGGGGTCTGGGACTGTAGGTAGAGAGTGTGGTGGGGTCTGGGACTGTAGGTACAGAGTGTGTGGGGACTGGGACTGTAGGTACAGAGTGTGTGAGGTCTGGGACTGTAGATACAGAGTATGATGGGGTCTGGGACTGTAGGTACAGAGTGTGGTGGGGTCTGGGATTGTAGATACAGAGTGTGTGAGGTCGGGGACTGTAGGTAGAGATTGCGTGGGGTCTGGGACTGTAGGTAGAGAGTGTGTGGGGTCTGGGACTGTAGGTACAGAGTGTGTGGGGTCTGGCACTGTAGATATAGAGTGTGGTGGGGTCTGGGACTGTAGGCAGAGAGTGTGTGGGGTCTGGGACTGTAGGTAGTGAGTGTGTGGGGTCTGGCATTGTAGATATAGAGTGTGGTGGGGTCTGGGACTGTAGGCAGAGAGTGTGTGGGGTCTGGGACTGTAGGTAGTGAGTGTGTGGGGTCTGGCACTGTAGATATAGAGTGTGGTGGGGTCTGGGACTGTAGATGCAAAGTATGGTGGGGTCTGGGACTGTAGATACAGAGTATGGTGGGGTCTGGGACTGTAGGTACAGAGTGTAGTGGGGTCTGGGACTGTAGGTAGAGTATGATGGGATCTGGGACTGTAGATACAGAGTGTGGTGGTGTCTGGGACTATAGGTAGAGTATGATGGGGTCTGGGACTATAGGTAGAGTATGATGGGGTCTGGGACTGTAGATACAGAGTGTGGTGGCATCTGGGACTGTAGATAGAGAGTGTGGTGGGTCTGGGACTGTAGATACAGAGTGTGGTGGGATCTGGGACTGTAGATAGAGAGTGTGGTGGGGTCGGGGACTGTAGGTAAAGTATGATGGCGTCTGGGACTGTAGATACAGAGTGTGTGGGGTCTGGGATATAGAAACATAGAAACACAGAAAATAGGTGCAGGAGTAGGCCATTTGGCCCTTCGAGCCTGCACCACCATTCAATATGATTATGGCTGATCATGCAACTTTAGTACCCCATTCCTGCTTTCTCTCCATACCCCTTGATCCCTTTAGCCGTAAGGGCCACATCTAACTCCCTTTTGAATATATCTAATGAACTGGCCTCAACAATTTTCTGTGGTATTCCACAGGGTCACAATTCTATGAGTGAAGAAGTTTCTCCTCATCTCAGTCCTAAATGGCTTACCCCTTATCTTTAGACTGTGACCCCTGGTTCTGGACTTCCCCAACAACGGGAACATTCTTCCTGCATCTAACCTGTCCAATCCCGTCAGAATTTTATATGTTTCTATGAGATCCCCTCTCATTCTTCTAAATTCCAGTGAATATAAGCCTAGTCGATCCAATCTTTCTTAATATGTCAGTCCTGCCATCTCGGGAATCAGTCTGGTGAACCTTCGCTGCACTCCCCCAATAGCAAGAATGGTCTTCCTCAGATTAGGAGACCACAACTGTACACAATATTCAAGGTGTGGCCTCACCAAGGCCCTGTACAACTGCAGTAAGACCTCCCTGCTCCTATCCTCTCGCTATGAAGGCCAACATGCCATTTGCCTTCTTCACTGCTTGCTGTACCTGCATGCCAACTTTCAATGACTGATATACCATGACACCCAGGTCTTGTTGCATCTCCCCTTTTCCTAATCTATCACCATTCAGATAATATTCTGCCTTCCTGTTTTTGCCATCAAAGTGGATAACCTCACATTTATCCACATTATACTGCATCTGCCATGCATTTGCCCACTCATCTAACCTGTCCAAGTCACCCTGCAGCCTCTTAGCATCCTCCTCACAGCTCACATTGCCACCCAGCTTTGTGTCATCTGCAAACTTGGAGATATTACACTCAATTCCTTCATCTAAATAATTAATGTATATTGTAAATAGCTGGGGACCCAGCACTGAGCCTTGCGGCACCCCACTAGTCACTGCCTGCCATTCTGAAAAGGACTTGTTTATTCCTACTCTTTGCTTCCTGTCTGCCAACCAGTTTTCTATCCACGTCAATACATTACCCCCAATACCATGTGCTTTAATTTTGCACACTAATCTCTTGTGTGGGACCTTGTCAAAAGCCTTTTGAAAGTCCAAATACACCAAATCCACTGGTTCTCCCTTATCCACTCTACTAGGTACATTCTCAAAAAATCCCAGAAGATTTGTCAAGCATGATTTCCCTTTCATAAATCCATGCTGACTTGGACCGATCCTGTCACTGCTTTCCAAATGCGCTGCTATTACATCTTTAATAATTGATTCCAACATTTTCCCACTACCGATGTCAGGTTAACTCGTCTATAATTCCCTACTTTCTCTCTCCCTCCTTTTTTAAAAAGTGGTGTTGCATGAGCTACCCTCCACTCCATAGGAACTGATCCACAGTCAATAGAATGTTGGAAAATGACTACCAATGCATCTACTATTTCTAGGGTCACTTCCTTAAGTACTCCGGGATGCAGATTATCAGGCCCTGGGGATTTATCGGCCTCTAATCCCATCAATTTCCCGAACACAATTTCCCGGCTAATAAGGATTTCATTCAGTGCCTCCTTCTCACTAGACCCTCGGTCCCCTAGTATTTCCGGATGGTTATTTGTGTCTTCCTTCTAAATTTCTCCCAGTCCTCAGGTTTGCTGCTTTTTTCTGGCCAATTTATATGCCTCATCCTTGGTTTTAACACTATCCCTAATTTCTCTTGTTAGCCACGGTAGAGCCACCTTCACCGGTTTATTTTTACGCCAGACAGGGATGTACAATTGTTGAAGTTCATCCATGTGATCTTTAAATGTCTGCCATTGCCGATCCACCGTCAACCCTTTAAGTATCATTTGCCAATCTATCCTAGCCAATTCACGTCTCATACCATCAAAATTACCTTTCTTTAATTTCAGGATCCTAGTCTCTGAATTAACTGTGCCACTCTCCATCTTAATGTACATAGAGAGTGTGGTGAGGTCTGGGACTGTAGATACAGAGTGTGGTGGGGTCTGGGACTGTAGATACATAATGTGGTGGGGTCTGGGACTGTAGATAGAGTATGATGGGGTCTGGGACTGTAGGTACAGAGTGTGTGGGGTCTGGGACTGTAGATACAAAGTGTGTGGGATCTGGGACTGTAGATAGAGTATGATGGGGTCTGGGACTGTAGGTACAGAATGTGTGGGATCTGGGGCTGTAGGTACAGAGTGTGTGCGGTCTGGGACTGTAGATACAGAGTATGATGGGGTCTGGGACTGTAGGTACAGAGTGTGTGGGGTCTGGCACTGTAGATATAGAGTGTGGTGGGGTCTGGGACTGTAGGTAGAGAGTGTGTGGGGTCTGGGACTGTAGGTAGAGAGTGTGTGGGGTCTGGCATTGTAGATATAGAGTGTGGTGGGGTCTGGGACTGTAGATACAAAGTATGGTGGGGTCTGGGACTGTAGATACAGAGTATGGTGGGGTCTGGGACTGTAGGTACAGAGTGTAGTGGGGTCTGGGACTGTAGGTACAGAGTGTAGTGGGGTCTGGGACTGTAGATACAGAGTATGATGGGGTCTGGGACTGTAGGTACAGAGTGTAGTGGGGTCTGGGACTGTAGATACAGAGTGTGGTGGGGTCTGGGACTGTAGGTACAGAGTGTGTGAGGTCTGGGACTGTAGATACAGAGTATGATGGGGTCTGGGACTGTAGGTACAGAGTGTAGTGGGGTCTGGGACTGTAGGTACAGAGTGTAGTGGGGTCTGGGACTGTAGGTACAGAGTGTGGTGGGGTCTGGGACTGTAGGTACAGAGTGTAGTGGGGTCTGGGACTGTAGATACAGAGTGTGGTGAGGTCTGGGACTGTAGATACAGAGTGTGGTGGGGTCTGGGACTGTAGGTACAGAGTGTAGTGGGGTCTGGGACTGTAGGTACAGAGTGTGTGGGGTCTGGGACTGTAGGTACAGAGTGTGTGGGATCTGGGACTGTAGGTACAGAGTATGGTGGGGTCTGGGACTGTAGATACAGAGTGTGTGAGGTCGGGGACTGTAGGTACAGAGTATGGTGGGGTCTGGGACTGTAGGTACAGAGTGTGGTGGGGTCTGGGATTGTAGATACAGTGTGTGAGGTCGGGGACTGTAGGTAGAGAGTGTGGTGGGGTCGGGGACTGTAGGTAGAGAATGTGTGGGGTCTGGGACTGTAGGTACAGAGTGTGTGGGGTCTGGCACTGTAGATATAGAGTGTGGTGGGGTCTGGGACTGTAGGTAGAGAGGGTGTGGGGTCTGGCACTGTAGATATAGAGTGTGGTGGGGTCTGGGACTGTAGATACAATGTATGGTGGGGTCTGGGACTGTAGATACAGAGTATGGTGGGGTCTGGGATTGTAGGTACAGAGTGTAGTGGGGTCTGGGACTGAAGATACAGAGTGTGTGAGATCGGGGACTGTAGGTAGAGAGTGTGGTGGGGTCGGGGACTGTAGGTAGAGAGTGTGGTGAGGACTGGGACTGTAGGTAGAGAGTGTAGTGGGGTCTGGGACTGTAGGTACAGAGTGTGGTGGGGTCTGGGACTGTAGGTACAGAGTGTAGTGGGGTCTGGGACTGTAGGTACAGAGTGTAGTGGGGTCTGGGACTGTAGGTACAGAGTGTAGTGGGGTCTGGGACTGTAGGTACAGAGTGTGTGGGTCTGGGACTGTAGGTACAGAGTGTAGTGGGGTCTGGGACTGTAGGTACAGAGTGTAGTGGGGTCTGGGACTATAGGTACAGAGTGTAGTGGGGTCTGGGACTGTAGCTACAGAGTGTGGTGAGGACTGGGACTGTAGATACAGAGTGTAGTGGGGTCTGGGACTGTAGGTACAGAGTGTATGGGTCTGGGACTGTAGGTACAGAGTATGGTGAGGACTGGGACTGTAGGTAGAGAGTGTAGTGGGGTCTGGGACTGTAGGTGCAGAGTGTAGTGGGGTCTGGGACTGTAGGTAGAAAATATGGTGGGGTCTGGGACTGTAGGTAGAGAGTGTGTGGAGTATGGGACTGTAGATACAGAGTGTAGTGGGGTCTGAGACTGAAGGTACAGAGTGTAGTGGGGTCTGGGACTGAAAATACAGAGTGTAGTGGGGTCGGGGACTGTAGGGAGAAAATATGGTGGGGTCTGGGACTGTAGGTAGAGAGTGTGTGGAGTATGGGACTGTAGATACAGAGTGTAGTGGGGTCTGGGACTGAAGATACAGAGTGTAGTGGGGTCGGGGACTGTAGGTAGAGATTGTCGCGGGATGACTGCAAATAAAGACTGTAGCCTAGATACTCTAGTCGATGTTATTTTCACAGCAGTTACCAATCTGTTTATAATAAGTAGGTCAACTGATTGGAATACATAGAAGAGCATGTAAATCTGCGCTTACTTGTCTGTGTGTGATCATGATTCTGCATGTGTGTCTGTATCTGTGTTTCTCTGTGCCAATGTGTGTGACTGACTCTATTAACAGCTAAAATACCTCCATGACGTGGATGACATTTGGCTGAAGCGTTAGCTCAAGTAAAATGTTAAGCTCACATTTCAATGTATTTTTTTTGGTACCATTTTCTAACCAGCTTTCTGAGTTAATTTTCTCCACCGTTCTTCTGGAAGCACCAATTCCTCGCTGGTGTGTGGTTTTATGGATGCTGGGTGCCCTCTGGTCCTCATTATTCATGCATGAACTTGGACATTGAGGTTTGACCAGCTATCCTCACAGCCGCTTCCCTCGGACAACGACCGCACTCTGCACTTGCAGCAGGAACTCTGGCTGATCCCTTCCTCACAAGCCGACAACCTCAGCACCCAATTTGCCACCATTAGCTCTGTAATGTATGCACCTGTGACAATGCTCTCAGGTTTGTAGAGCTGTTGCATTTCTGCTGTCTGGAAGAGTCCGTGTTCCACGTTTTTATTGAATGTGTGAGGTTGCAGCCCCTCTTCCATTATTTAAAGGGGCTGCTCCTCAAATTCTGGCTGCACTTCAGTCGCACACTCCTGATCTTTGGGCACTCTGTGCGGAGGGGAGCGGGTAGGTCCGAGGGCCTCCGCGTAGGACTGCTCCTGGGCACGGCCAAGGGGGCCATCAGCCGGTCCAGGCAGCGGGCAGTCGAGGGGGTAGTTCAGCCCGACTGCCTGCCTCTTTTCCGCGCGTACATCCGAACCAGGGTGTCCCTGGAGATGGAGCACGCGATGTCCACCGGTACGCTCGCGGCCTTCCGCGAAAGGTGGGCGCCGGAGGGACTGGAGTGCATCATCACCCGCGGCAACCAAATTTTAATTTGATTTTACATGTTTTAAAGATTAATTTGTTTTATTGCCTGAATTTAGTGTCCCCCCAGTCAATTTGCCTCTTGGTGCCCTAAAAAAAAACACAAAAAAACCCCACAAAAAAACAAAACAAAAACCCCACAAAAAAACAAAAAAAGGGCACCTGAAAAGTATTTGGAGTGCCCCCCACCCCTTTAATAAGGGGCCACTTGATTTAACTGTTTATTTTTGTTTTGCAACAAAAGAGTTGTAGAGCTGTTGCATTTCTGCGGTCTGGAAGAGTCCGTGATCCATGTTGATACACAATGTGTGAGGTTGCAGCCCCTCTTCCATTATTTGACGGGGCTGCTCCTCAAATTCTGGTTGCACTTCAGTCCCACACTCCTGATCTTTGGGCACCGTGTACGGAGGGGAGCGGGTAGGTCCGAGGGCCTCCTCGTAGGACTGCTCCTGGGCACGGCCAAGGGGGCCATCAGCCGGTCCAGGCAGCAGGCGGTCGAAGGCGTCGTTCAGCCCAACTGCCTGCCTCTCTTCCGTGGATACATTCGAGCCAGGGTTTCCCTGGAGATGGAGCACGCGGTGTCCACCAGTACGCTCATGGCCTTCCGCAAGAGGTGGGCGCCGGAGGGACTGGAGTGCATCATCACCCCCGGCTACCAAATTTTAATTTGATTTAAGTTTGTGCTAAAAAGTTAATTTGTTTATTTGTCGATTTTAGTGCCCCCCGTTAATAAGAGGGCACTTGATTTACATTTCAGCTAAAAATAGTTGTAGAGCTGTTGCATTTCTGTGGTCTGGAAGAGTCCATGTTCCATGTTTATACAAAATGTGTGAGATTGCAGCCCCTCTTCCAATATTTGGAAGGGCTGCTCCTCAAATTCTGGTGGCATTTCAGTCCCACGCTCCTGATCTTTGGGCATCCTGTGTGGGCAGCGGGCGGTCGAGGGGATTGTTCAGCCCGACTGCCTGCCTCTCTTCCACAGTTACGTTCGACACAGGGTGTCTCTGAAGATGGAGCAAGCAATGTCCACCAGTACACTCGCAGCCGTTAATAAGAGGGCACTTGATTTACATTTCAGCTAAAAATAGTTGTAGAGCTGTTGCATTTCTGTGGTCTGGGCGCCAGAGGGACTGGAGTGCATCATCACTCCTGGCAACCAAATTTTAAATTGTTTTAAAGTTTCATTAAAGTTTCAAATTGTTAATTTGTAAGTTCGTGTGCCCTTGTCAAAAGGGGGCATTTGATTTAAGTTTTCAACAAAATACTTGTAGAGCTGTTGCATTTCTGTGGTCTAAAAAAAGGGAAGGTTACTCAACCATGGCTATCAAGGGAAATCAGGGATAGTATTAAAACCAAGGAAGTGGCATACAAAATGGCCAGAAATAGCAGCGAACCCGGGGACTGGAAGAAATTTAGAACTCAGCAAAGAAGGACAAAGGGTTTGATTAGGGCAGGGAAAGTAGAATACGAGAGGAAGCTTGCAGGGAACATTAAAATGGACTGCAAAAGCTTCTATAGATAAGTAAAGAGAAAAAGGTTAGTAAAGACAAACCTAGGTCCCCTGCAGTCAGAATCAGGGGAAGTCATAACTGGGAACAAAGAAATGGCAGACCAATTGAACAAGTACTTTGGTTCGGTAGTCACTCAGGAGGATACAAACAACCTTCCGGATATAAAAGGGGTCAGAGGGTCTAGTAAGAAAGAGGAACTGAGGGAAATCCTTATGAGTCGGGAAATTGTGTTGGGGAAACTGATGGGATTGAAGGCCGATAAATCCCAGGGCCTGATGGTCTGCATCCCAGAGTACTTAAGGAAGTGGCCTTGGAAATAGTGGATGCATTGACAGTCATTTTCCAACATTCTATAGATCAGTTCCTATCGAGTGGAGGGTAGCCAATGTAACCCCACTTTTTAAAAAAGGAGGGAGAGAGCAAACAGGGAATTATAGACCGGTCAGCCTGACATCAGTAGTGGGGAAATTGATGGAATCAATTATTAAGGATGTCATAGCAGCGCATTTGGAAAGAGGTGACATGATAGGTCCAAGTCAGCATGGATTTGTGAAAGGGAAATCATGCTTGACAAATCTTCTGGAATTTTTTGAGGATGTTTCCAGTAGAGTGGACAAGGGAGAACCAGTTGATGTGGTGTATTTGGACTTTCAGAAGGCTTTCGACAAAGTCCCACACAAGAGATTAATGTGCAAAGTTAAAGCACATGGGATTGGGGGTAGTGTGCTGACGTGGATTGAAAACGGTTGGCAGACAGGAAGCAAAGAGCAAGGAGTAAATGGGTACTTTTCAGAATGGCAGGCAGTGACTAGTGGGGTACCGCAAGGTTCTGTGCTGGGGCCTCAGCTGTTTACATTGTACATTGATGATTTAGACGAGGGGATTAAATGTGGTATCTCCAAATTTGCGGATGACATTAAGTTGGGTGGCAGTGTGAGCTGCGAGGAGGATGCTATGAGGCTGCAGAGTGACTTGGATAGGTTAGGTGAGTGGGCAAATGCATGGCAGATGAAGTATAATGTGGATAAATGTGAGGTTATCCACTTTGGTGGTAAAAACAGAGAGACAGACTATTATCTGAATGGTGACAGATTAGGAAAAGGGGAGGTGCAACGAGACCTGGGTGTCATGGTACATCAGTCATTGAAGGTTGGCATGCAGGTACAGCAGGCGGTTAAGAAAGCAAATGGCATGTTGGCCTTCATAGCGAGGGGATTTGAGTACAGGGGCAGGGAGGTGTTGCTACAGTTGTACAGGGCCTTGGTGAGGCCACATCTGGAGTATTGTGTACAGTTTTGGTCTCCTAACTTGAGGAAGGACGTTCTTGCTATTGAGGGAGTGCAGCGAACGTTCACCAGACTGATTCCCGGGATGGCGGGACTGACATATTAAGAAAGACTGGATCAACTAGACTTGTATTTACTGGAGTTCAGAAGAATGAGAGGGGATCTCATAGAAATGTTTAAAATTCTGACAGGTTTAGACAGGTTAGATGCAGGAAAAATGTTCCCAATGTTGGGGAAGTCCAGAACCAGGGGTCACAGTCTAAGGATAAGGGGTAAGCCATTTCGGACTGAGATGAGGAGAAACTTCTTCACCTAGAGAGTGGTGAACCTGTGGAATTCTCTACCACAGGAAGTTGTTGAGGCCAATTCACTAAATATATTCAAAAAGGAGTTAGACATAGTCCTTACTACTAGGGGGATCAAGGGGTATGGCGAGAAAGCAGGAATGGGGTACTAAAGTTACATGTTCTGCCATGAACTCATTGAATGGCGGTGCAGGCTCGAAGGGCCGAATGGCCTACTCCTGCACCTATTTTTCTATGTTTCTATGTGTTCCATGTTTATACACAATGTTTGAGGTTGCAGCCCCTATTCCATTATTTAAAGGGGTTGCTCCTTGATTTTTGGCTGCACTTCAGTCCCACGCTCCTGATCTTTGGGCACCCTGTGTGGAAGGGAATGGGTAGGTTGGAGGGCCTCCTCGTAGGACTGCTCCTGGGCCTGGCCAAGGGGACATCAGCCAGTCCAGGCAGCGGGTGGTCGAGAGGATCGCTCAGTCCGACTGCCTGCCTCTCTTCCACGGTTACATCTGAGCCAGAGTGTCCCTGGAGTTGGAACATTCATTAAAATTCAGCTGAGCAGAGATTAAATCCACAACATACAGCTTTTGGTGATGTGAGTCAGGATTCAGCCCAGGAGGAATTAGACCCAGTCAAAGCATCGACCCAACCTAGTACTTCTCACTTACCACATTAATTTGAGACAATAGCGGGGCTGCTGGAGCAGCTCACAGCTGGGGTAGGGTCAAAGGTCAATTCTTTAACTTCCTGTCCCAGGTCAGAAACAAACAAACATAATGTTATGTTTAGAATAACTCCACAAGACTGTATATTGTAAGCTCAAACTGTTGTGACCTTGGTCTCTTTAATCTAACTCCAGAGTGGGGAAGCAGCATGGTAGACTGCCTTTTATACCTGCTTGCCCAGGGTGTGCAGGTGACCCTTGGGTCTCACACAGGTGCGCCCCCAGTGGCAAATATTACACATTAGTAATGTTTACATACATAACATCATTCCCCCCAAAGTCTTAGATACAAGTTATTTACAAGTTGAGGCGATCCGGGGCTCTGCGTTCCCAGGTTGATCGCCTGAGTTGAAGTCCTGGCATGGGTGAGTCAGTCGGGTCATTGTTGCACTGCGTGTGGCTGGTCTGATCGGACTGTCAGGCATGGTGGGTTCATCCTCGTGGTTGACCGCGAGGTCGATTGCTGGTTGGGTGTGTGTGGGTGGATCATTGATGGTAATGTCCTCTTCAAACTGTTCTTGGTTGTCAGTGAATCGCAGTTTGGTCTGATCCAAGTGCTTTCTGCACGTTTATCCATTCAAAAGTTTGACAATAAACACTCTATTCCCCTCCTTGGCTAACACAGTGCCAGCAACCCATTTGGGACCATGACCGTAATTAAGAACAAATACAGCGTCACTAAACTAAATGTCACACGATACAGCCGTGCGATTGCCGGTGATGTGGGTTTCTACATAATCATTGAGATCCAGATGGACTAAGGAGAGCCTGGTTTTAAGTGCTCTCTTCATTAGCAATTCTGCAGGGGGATTCCCGGTAAGCGGGTGGGGTCGTGTGCGGTAGCTGAGCAGAATCCGAGATACCCGGGTCTGCAGGGAACCGTCCGTCACACGTTTCAAGCTCTGCTTGATGGTTTGAACTGCCCGTTCCACTTGACCATTGGATGCGGGCTTAAACAGTGCAGACCTGACATGCTTGATGCCATTGCAGGTCATGAACTCGTTGAATTCCGAGCTCGTGAAACATGGTCCATTGTCACTAACAAGGATGTCGGGCAAACCATGGGTGGTGAACATGGCGCGGAGCCTTTCAATGGTGGCAGTGGACATACATGATGTCATTATTATACATTCAATCTAATTAGAGTAAGTGTCCACCTCTATTAGGAACATCTCTCCTAGAAAGGGGCCAACAAAATCTACGTGGACCCTGGACCACGGTTTGGAGGGCCATGACCACAGACTCAGTGGGGTCGCCATGGTGCATTGCTCAACTGTGAGCAAGTGTTACATTGGTGTACGCATAACTCCAATTCCGAGTCAATGCCAGGCCACCAAATATATGACCCAGCGATAGCCTTCATCATGACTATGCCTGGGTGGGTACTGTGAAGGTTGCGTATAAACGTTTTCCTGCCTTTTTTAGCAAAACCATAGGAGACAATCCGAATGGATGGACATTTCGTCCTTGCGTCCGTGGAACGGCTTATTTTCGCCTTGCATTTCCCAGGGAACAGCTGACCAGCTCCCATTGAGGACGCAGCTTTTTACTAGTGATAGCACCGGGTCCTGGCTAGTCCAGGTTCTGATCTGTCGAGCCGTGACGGATGACCCCTCGCTCTCAAAAGTATCCATTACAAGAAGCAAGTCTCCGGGTTGCGCCATTTCCACCCCGGTGGTGGGCAATGGTAGCCAACTGAGGGCATCAGCGCAGTTCTCAGTGCCTGTCTGTGATGGATTACATTGTCATACGCAGATAACGTTAGTACCCATCTTTGGATGCGGGATGAAGCATCGATGTTAATACCTTTGCTTTCTGAGAACAGCGAAATGAGCGGCTTCTGGTCAGTTTCGAGCTCGAACCGGAGTGCAAATAGTTATTGGTGCATTTTCATAACCCCGTATACACATGCTAATGCTTCTTTCTCAACCATGCTGTAAGCTCTATCAGCCTTAGCTAAGCTTCTGGACGCATATTCAACTGGTTGCAGTTTGCCTGACACAGTGGCTTGCTGTACCATACAACTGACCCTGTACGAAGATGCTTCACAAGCTAGTACTAAACGTTTACACGGGTCATACAATACAATAACTTGTTAGAACATAGCAGGTTTCTGGCCTTGTAAAAGGCTGTCCCTTGAGATTTACTCCAAACCCAGTTGTCACCCTTGCGTAGCAATAAATGCAAAGGCTCCAGCAAAGTGCTCAACCCCAGTAGAAAGTTACCAAAATAGTTGAGGAGTCCAAGGGATGAATGCAGCTCCGTCACATTCTGTGGTCTGGGTGCACTCTTGATGGCCTCCGTCTTGGAGTCCGTGGGTCTGATGCTGTCCGCCGCAATCTTTCTCCCCAGAAATTCGACCTTTGGCGCCAGGAAAACACACTTGGAGCGTTTCAGCCTGAGTCCCACTCTGTCCAGTCGCTTGAGAACCTCTTCCAGGTTGTGCAAGTGTTCGGTGGTGCTGCGGCCAGTGATCAAGATGTCACCTTGAAACACCACAGTGCGCGGAACCGATTTCAAAAGACTCTCTAGGTTCCTCTGGATGATGACTGCAGCCGAGCGAATCCCAAAGCGGCATCTGTGGTATATGAACAGTCCTCTTTGCGTGTTGATGCACGTCAATTCTTTTGAAGGTTCAGCCAGCTCCTGTGTCATGTAAGCAGAGGTTAGATCCAGCTTGGTGAATGACTTCCCCCCCCTGCTAGCGCTGCGAACAGGTCATCCGCTTTGGGTAATGGGTACTGGTCCTGTAACGAGACTCGGTTGATCGTTACCTTATAGCCCCCGCAGATTCTGACCGTCCCATCACTTTTCAACACCAGAACAATTGGACTGGCCCACTCATTGAACTCGACTGGCGATATGATCTCCTCTCGTTGAAGTCTGTCCAGCTCGATCTCTACTTTCTCCTGCATCATGTATGGAACCGCTCGGGCCTTGTGATGAACAGGTCATGCATCAGGGACTAGATGGATCTGCACTTTGGCACCTGTGAAGTTGCCGATGCCTGGCTCGAATAATGACTGGAATTTAGCACTTGTGCGCACGGGGCGATTTCCTCCGAAGACAGTGCTTTGATGTCATTCCAGTTCCATCGTTCTTTCCTAGATAGCTTCTGCTGAAGAGCGTTGGCCATCGCCTGGTACAATCCATAGTGGTAAATCATGCACAGCTCCATTGTACGATACCTTCACTGCTGCACTGCCAATGACTGGTATGAGCTCTTTGGTGTAAGTGCACAGCTTGGTGTGGGTCAGGCTTAGTTTTGGCCTTTGTGCCTTGTTGCCCCACAGTTTCTCAAAAGCCTTCTGGCTCATAATTGCCCCTGTGTCCAATTCCATGGAAACTGGAATGCCGTTTAATTTGACTTTTAACATTATTGGAGGGCTTTTGGTGGTGAAGGTGTGTACCCCATACACTTCCTCTTCAGCCTCGGGTTGAGTTGCCTCTCTTACTCATTCAGCGTGATCCACGCCGGATCGGTCATCTTCTGCCGATTCTCCCACATTCGCTGGAGGTGCCCCATTGTTCCACAGCCCTTGCACACGTAGTGCTTGAATCAACATTGATGGGCTCGATGATTACCCCCGCAGCGCCAACATGGTGTTAATGGATTTGCAATCACGCCCCACGGCGGACTCTGAGTCATCCGAGGTCTGGCCTCTGTGGGCGTGTAGGCCCTGCCATGTACAGTTCTGCCTGCTGAAGGCATTATTTTATGCACAGTACTTGCCGGTGAGCTTCGATGCTGCAATGATATCTATTTAGTGTTATCATTCATGGACATGAAAGCCTAGGCCATCGTGATGGCCTTGCTCAGATCTAGGGATTCGACAGACAGCAGTTTGCGAAGAATGACCTCGTGGCCGATTCCAAGCACAAAAAAGTCCCGCAACACTTCCCCCAAAAATCCAGCAAATACGCGCGGTCCCACAAGGCGTCTTAGGTCGACGACATAGCTCGCCACGTCCTGACCCTTGGAGTGATGGTGCATATAAAACCGATATCTGGCCCTCAAGATGCTCTCCTTTGGCTTGAGGTGTTCCCGAACCAGCGTGCACAACTCTTCATATGTCTTCTCTGTTGGTTTCATTGGTACTAGCAGATTTTTGATGAGTCCATATATCGTGGACCCACAAACGGTGAGGAGAATTGCCCTGCGCCTGATCGTGGTTTCTTCCGTATCCAGCTCGTTGGCCATGAAGTACTGGTCAAGACACTCAACGGAGGCTTCCCAATCATCACCCTCAACAAATCTCTCAAGACTACCAACGGCAGCCATAACCGCGTGAAAGTTCATGATCTGTTACTCATCGCCAATTGTTATGTTCAGAATAACTGTACGCTCAAACTGTTGTGACCTTGGTCTCTTTAATGTAACTCCAGAGTGGGGAAGCAGCATGGTAGACTGCCTTTTATACCTGTTTGCCCAGGGTGTGCAGGTGACCCTTGGGTCTCCCACAGGTGTGCCCCCTGGTGGCAAGTCTTACACATTGGTAATGTTTACATACATAACACATAAGAACATAAGAAAAAAATAGGAGCAAGAGTAGGTCATTTGGCCCCTCGAGCCTGCTCCACCATTCAATAAGATCATGACTGATCTGATCTTGGACTCAAATCCACTTCCCTGCCCGCTCCCCATAATCCTTGACTCCCTTATTGTTCAAAAATCTGTCCATCTCCGCTTTAAATATATTCAATGACTCAGCCTCCACAGCTCTCTGGGGCAGAGAATTCCACAGATTTAGAACCCTCTGAGAGAAGAAATTCCTCCTCATCTCCATTTTAAATGAGCGACCCCTTATTCTGAAACTATGTCCCCTAGTTCTAGATTTTCCCACAAGGGGAAACATCCTCTCTGTAGCTACCTTGTCAAGCCTCCTCAGAATTTTATAGGTTTCAATAAGATCACCTCACTGTCTGAGAGGTATCCTACAAGAGCTGGTAAGGAAAGTTGTACCCAGACAGAGAGAAAGCTTCTTCCTTAAGTATAGAACTGACTAATTCAAGAAGTATGCGAGGCTGAAGTATATTTAGCCTGCTAATAGGGTAGTATTGCTTGTGTTGTTGGTATTTTTATCTTACAAGGACTGTTATGAAATAAGATGAAATTCACTGTAATCATTACTGTCAGTTCATACAGGAACAATAAATGAGATTGTTGTCCTTGTCAAACTAGAGAGTTCATCACTCTGCATTTTGTAAAATAGGAAGAATGCACAAGTGAGCACATGTGATATTATAGTAGCCAGTCCACATAACAAGGGGCTTTCATTGTTACGACTCCTCTGATCATTAGGCAGTAAATCTAACTGGACCAGTCACATAAATACTGTGACTACAAAAGCATGTCAGAGGCTGGGTATTCTGTGACGAGTGTCTCACCTCCTGACTTCCCAAAACCTTTCCACCATCTACAAGGCACAAGTCAGGAGTGTGATGGAATACTCTCCACTTGCCTGGATGTATGCAGCTCCAACAATACTCAAGAAGCTCGACACCATCCAGGACAAAGCAGCCCGCTTGATTGGCACCCCATCCACCACCTTAAACATTCACTCCCTCCATCACCATGTCTGCAATATGTACCATCTACAAGATGCACTGCAGCAACTCGCCAAGGCCCCTTCGGCAGCACCTCCCAAACCCGCGACCTTGACCACCTAGCAGGCGCATGGGAACACCATCACCTCCAAGTCCTGACTTAGAAATATATTGTTGTTCCTTCATCACCTCTGGGTCAAAATCCTGGAACACTCTCCCTAACAGCATTGTGGGAGTACCTTCATCACACGGACTGTAGCGGTTCAAGCAGGTGGCTCACCACCACGTGCTCAAGGGCAATTATGAATGGGCAATAAATGCAGGACATGCCAGCAATGCCCACATCCCGTGAATAAATTAAAAATAAATCTATTAGGTTATATAAAGGTTTTTGGAGCCTGTCACACTCCAAATATCGCTCTTTTGCGAAAAATATTTAAAAAATAGCAAAAAATCTCAAAGATCTATATACATAAAAAGCCTTTTGCCCAAAATTTGTAGTCAGTGGTGAAGCAATGGCATTCGCCGCGGAATAAATAAAAAAAACTTTTAAAAAACCCTCTGTATCGTAATGGACACAAGGGCCTCTGACGGGAGAGACTGTTGCTGCTGTACCTGAGAGAATATCTGTTGCAGACCTGAGATTTGTAACAGAGGGTGGTGCCCAATAAGTCTAAACATTGTGCTCTCACTATAAATCTGTAACAGGCTGACACAACTGGAGTCATGTGTTGTAAGTCTTTTCACTCTGCTTATAGTATATTAGCCAGGGCAGCCTTAACCCAATTACTTGTGAACATGGGACCACAGTACAAAACGGCTCACAATTGATTTCTCAATAGACCCGATGATGCAACACTGAGGGGCAGTGGACCCACTCTGCAAAACGTACAAGACAGTTCCCCTCACAGTTATATCAAAGGTGTAACAGCAAAGAAAGAAAGAACTTGCATTGATAAAGTAACTTTCATGACCTCAGATCATTTCAAAGCACTTTACAGGCAACGAAGTACTTTTGGAGTGTAGTCACTGTTGTAATGTAGGAAACTAGGCAGTCAATTTGCGCACAGCAAGCTCCCACAAACAGCAATGTGATAATAGAAACATAGAAACATAGAAACATAGAAAATAGGTGCAGGAGTAGGCCATTCGGCCCTTCTAGCCTGCACCGCCATTCAATGAGTTCATGGCTGAACATGAAACTTCAGTACCCCATTCCTGCTTTCTCGCCATACCCCTTGATCCCCCTAGTAGTAAGGACCTCATCTAACTCCTTTTTGAATATATTTAGTGAATTGGCCTCAACAACTTTCTGTGGTAGAGAATTCCACAGGTTCACCACTCTCTGGGTGAAGAAGTTCCTCCGCATCTCGGTCCTAAATGGCTTACCCCTTATCCTTAGACTGTGACCTCTGGTTCTGGACTTCCCCAACATTGGGAACATTCTTCCTGCATCTAACCTGTCTAACCCCGTCAGAATTTTAAATGTTTCTATGAGGTCCCCTCTCATTCTTCTGAACTCCAGTGAATACAAGCCCAGTTGATCCAGTCTTTCTTGATAGGTCAGTCCCGCCATCCCTGGAATCAGTCTGGTGAACCTTCGCTGCACTCCCTCAATAGCAAGAATGTCCTTCCTCAGGTTAGGAGACCAAAACTGTACACAATACTCCAGGTGTGGCCTCACCAATGCCCTGTACAACTGTAGCAACACCTCCCAGATAATCTGTTTTTTAGTGATGTTGATTCAAGGCTAAATATTGACCAGGACACCAGGGATAACTCTGCTGCTCTTCTTCAAAATAGTGTCATTGAATCTTTTACATTCACCTGAGAGTGGATATTGGGCTGTGGTTTAATGCCTCATTCAAAAGACAGCACCTCCAACAATGCAGCACTCCATTGAGGTGTCAGCCTTGAATTTGTGTGTAAGTCCCTGGAGTGGGACTGTGAACCCACTACCTTCTGACTCTGAGGCAAGGGTGCTACCTACTGAGCCACAACTAATACTTACCCTAAATCCAAAAAATTCAGATGAGAACCACAAACAGGATGTGACATGTAAGTAACAGATGAAATTAAAGTCTGACATTAAACCAGCTGAAGAAAGACCTTTGGTCACTAACTGCCTCAAAATAGAACAATTTTTACCATCCGATTAGCTGCTATGCAGAGGGCAGCTTTGAAAATGCTTTCCAGCTAGAATCTGTCCTTTTCAATCCCACATTACCAACCAGGTCAACTTGGCACTAATAATTCATGGCCCTGAGCAGACGCGAACCACTTTAAACTAGACCGAAGGGCGTACAATTTCCCAGGGCTGCTGAGCTGAAACACTTGAGGAACTATTTCACCCAAGAATGGTTCGAAACGCTCCCCGCCGACTCTGTAGCCTATTCTGCGGGGACGAGGTTACACAACTTACAATTGTTGCATCACTGCTCTTTTACTCTGAACAAAATGGGTTAGAACCATTCGTGGTCGAATCTGCTGATTCTGGCCTGGGCTCGTATTCTGCAATCTACCCAAAGCAAATCAGAGGCAAGGTGTGTCCCTAAAGGAAAGGTCGAGGTTGAGTCACTCTGTGCCAATTTATGGCACGTCCCATTGCCCCTTAGTCATACCCAGTCCTGTTACAATGTCAACTTCACATACCACAGTGAAATTTGAATGGAATGATTTAGTCCCGCAATATACTTTGCTGCACTCCGATGGCCGCTCTCCCGCAGCATCTCCAGAGCATACAAATTCATCTTTCATTATTAACTGTGTGCTTTGCGGCTAAAGTGGTAGCAGAGCTGTGGAAAAATCAACAGCAGTTTCTACACACTCAGCAAGTGCCGTATGCAACATTTTACATAGAATTTACAGCACAGAAACAGTCCAACTGGTCCATGCCCGTGTTTATGTTCCATTTTGGTGTCCTCGTCCAAGAAACACAGAAAGCTAGCATGCAGATACAGCAAGCAATTTCAAATGGCATGCTGTCCTTTATTGGAAGGGAGTTGGAGTACATGAGTAAGTAAGTCTTGCGACAATTGTACAGGGCTTTGGTGAGACCACACCTGGAGTACTGTGCACAGTTTTCGTCTCCTTATTTAAGAAAGGATATATTTGCCTTAGAAGCAATGTGACGAAGGTTCATTAGACTGATTCCTGGTATGATAGTGTTGTCCTATGAGGAGAGATTGTGTAGATTGGGCCTATACTCTCTGGAGTTTAGAAGAATGAGAGGTGATCTCATTGAAACATATAGGCCTAGAAATTGGCCTCTTCAGCGCCTCCTGTAATCGCCTCCGGGTGGGGGGAGGGGGGGTGCGATAACGTGGCGCTAACGACTTCCCGACTTCCCGATCGGGCACAGCGAGACTGAACACTTCCCGTTTACTTGCGGTGGCGGTAAGATGTTGCGCCACAAGCTCCTGCACTCGGAGATCGTGACGTCACTGTCGTGTGCGTTGCCCCGGTAGCACCCAGGACCCAAACTTCGGTTCTGCCTCCTTCAGCATCGCCGGGCGACATCACCGACAGTTGCAGGAGACGTTGTTCGGGAGGCAGGACACTTCGCGGGAGCGCGGAAGTTAAAGGGAATGTTGCCAAGGTAAGAAGTAAAATTTCTAAAAAGGTATTTAACATTTTTTTTTCAATTCTCCCGGGCCGCGATCGATCAGCCCGGCACTCTGCTGCAGTGCGTGGGGCTGATCGGGCTGGATCGCGGCTGCAGTGCGTGGGTCTGATCAGCCCGGCACTCTGCTGCAGTGCGTGGGGCTGATCGGGCTGGATCGCGGCTGCAGTGCGTGGGTCTGATTGGGCCGGATCGCGGCTGAAGTGAGTGGGCCTGATAGGGCCGGATCGCGGCTGCAGTGAGTGGGTCTGATCGGGCCGGATCGCGGCTGCAGTGAGTGGGTCTGATTGGGCCGGATCGCGGCTGAAGTGAGTGGGTCTGATCGGGCCGGATCGTGGCTGCAGTGAGTGGGTCTGATTGGGCCGGATCGCGGCTGCAGTGAGTGGGTCTGATTGGGCCGGATCGCGGCTGCAGTGAGTGGGTCTGATTGGGCCGGATCGCGGCTGCAGTGAGTGGGTCTGATTGGGCCGGATCGCGGCTGCAGTGCGTGGGGCTGATTGGGCCGGATCGCGGCTGAAGTGAGTGGGTTTGATTGGGCCGGATCGTGGCTGAAGTGAGTGGGTCTGATCGGGCCGGATCGTGGCTGCAGTGCATGGGTCTGATCGGGCCGGATCGTGGCTGCAGTGCGTGGGGTTGATTGGGCCGGATCGCGGCTGCAGTGAGTGGGTCTGATCGGGCCGGATCGCGGCTGCAGTGAGTGGGTCTGATTGGGCCGGATCGTGGCTGCAGTGCATGGGTCTGATCGGGCCGGATCGTGGCTGCAGTGCGTGGGGTTGATTGGGCCGGATCGTGGCTGCAGTGCATGGGTCTGATCAGCCCGGCACTCTGCTGCAGTGCATGGGTCTGATTGGGCCGGATCGTGGCTGCAGTGCATGGGTCTGATTGGGCCGGATCGTGGCTGTAGTGCGTGGGGCTGATCGGGCCGGATCGCAGCTGCAGTGCGTGGGTCTGATCAGCCCGGCACTCTGCTGCAGTGCGTGGGTCTGATTGGGCCGGATCGTGGCTGTAGTGCGTGGGTCTGATCAGCCCGGCACTCTGCTGCAGTGCGTGGGTCTGATTGGGCCGGATCGTGGCTGCAGTGCGTGGGGCTGATCGGGCCGGATCGCAGCTGCAGTGCGTGGGTCTGATTGGGCCGGATCGTGGCTGCAGTGCGTGGGGCTGATCGGGCCGGATCGTGGCTGTAGTGCGTGGGTCTGATCAGCCCGGCACTCTGCTGCAGTGCGTGGGTCTGATTGGGCCGGATCGTGGCTGCAGTGCGTGGGGCTGATCGGGCCGGATCGCAGCTGCAGTGCGTGGGTCTGATTGGGCCGGATCGTGGCTGCAGTGCGTGGGGCTGATCGGGCCGGATCGTGGCTGCAGTGCATGGGTCTGACTGGGCCGGATCACGGCTGCAATGCGTGGGGCTGATCGGGCCGGATCGTGGCTGCAGTGCGTGGGTCTGATCAGCCCGGCACTCTGCTGCAGTGCGTGGGTCTGATTGGGCCGGATCGTGGCTGCAGTGCGTGGGGCTGATCGGGCCGGATCGTGGCTGCAGTGCGTGGGTCTGATCGGGCCGGATCGCGGCTGCAGTGCGTGGGTCTGATCGGGCCGGATCGCGGCTGCAGTGCGTGGGTCTGATTGGGCCGGATCGTGGCTGCAGTGCGTGGGTCTGATCGGGCCGGATCGTGGCTGCAGTGCGTGGGTCTGATCGGGCCGGATCGTGGCTGCAGTGCGTGGGTCTGATCGGGCCGGATCGTGGCTGCAGTGCGTGGGTCTGATCGGGCCGGATCGCGGCTGCAGTGCGTGGGTCTGATCGGGCCGGATCGCGGCTGCAGTGCGTGGGTCTGATTGGGCCGGATCGCGGCTGCAGTGCGTGGGTCTGATCGGGCCGGATCGTGGCTGCAGTGCGTGGGTCTGATCGGGCCGGATCGTGGCTGCAGTGCGTGGGTCTGATCGGGCCGGATCGCGGCTGCAGTGCATGGGTCTGATTGGGTTGGATCGTGGTTGTAGTGCGTGGGTCTGATCGGGCCGGATCGTGGCTGCAGTGCATGGGTCTGATCGGGCCGGATCGCGGCTGCCGTCGGGGACCAGCTCACTGGTCCCAATGCAGAGCCTGCAGCGATGGGAAGGAAGGAGCCTCGGATCGCGGCACGGCCCATTGTACAGCGCTGCACCACTATCAGCCCTCCTGCGTCTGTCGACACTCCAGGAAGGAAGTGGAGCGCTTGATTCAGAACTCCACTTCCTTCCTGGAGCGCAAACATTGAATTTAGAAAAAGCTGGGAATCATTAGCACCCAGCACTAATTTTTCTCGCTTTCAAAAATTAAACATCTCAAACGGGGTGGTAACAAATTTCTCCCCCATAAGAATCTGAAGGGGGATTGACAGGGTAGATGCTGAGAGGTTGTTTCCCCTGGCCGGAGAGTCTAGAACTACGGGGCACAGTCTCAGGATAAGGGCTCGGCGATTTAAGACTGAGATGAGGAGGAATTTCTTTATTCAGAGGGTTGTGAATTCTCTACCCCAGAGGGCTGTGGATTCTCAGTCGTTGAGTATATTCAAGAGTAAGATAGATAGATTTTTGGACTCCAGAGGAATTAAGGGATATGGGGATATGGCAGGAAAGTGGAGTTGAGGTCGAAGGTCAGCTATGATCTTATTGAATGGCGGAGCAGGCTCGAGGGGCCGTAAAGCCTACGCCTGCTCCTAATTCTCATCCTTCCCTACTTCATCCAACCCTATCAGCATATTCTTCTATTGCTTTCTCCCTCATGTATTTATCTAGCTTCCCCTTAAATGTTTCTCAGCTTTTTGCCTCAATTATTCCTTGTGGTAGCGAGTTCCACTCTCTGGGTAAAGAAGTATTTTATGAATAGCAATCTAAACATTACATCAGCCAAACACTGAGACAGAGAATTTGGCGTTCCCTTTTCTAAATACTGGAGCTGCCCCACAGATTGGTTTCTCGTCTACAATTGCCTGTGTTGAAAGTTCCCAATGTTCCCTCAGATCCATTGCTCCCCACTGCAGTCAAGCACATCTTCAACCAAGAAAGGTCATTGCTATTGTGAATCGATAAATATATACATCGGATAGTCAACCCGTCCCTGCCTGATTGTGATTACAAAATGCTGCAGTACAGGGGGATCTGGGGTTCCTTGTACATGAAACACAAAAAGTAGAGCAATAAATTAGGAAGGCAAATGGAATGTTGGCCTTTATTGCAAGCGGGATGGAGTATAAAAGTAGGGAAGTCCTGCTACAACTGTACAGGGTGTTGGTGAGACCACACCTAGTACTGCTTACAGTTTTGGTCTCCTTATTTAAGGAGGGATTTATTTGCATTGGAGGCTGTTCAGAGCAGGTGCATGAAGTTGATTCCTGAGATGAAGGGGTTGTTTTATGAAGAAAGGTTAAGCAGGTTTAGCCTATACTCATTGGAGTTTAGAAGAATGAGAGGTGATCTAATTGAAATGTATAACATTCTGAGGGGACTTGACAGGGTAGATGCAGAGAGGATGTTTCCCCTCATGGAGGAATCTAGAACTAGGGGGCATAGTTTCAGAATAAGGGATCGCCATTTAAAATGGAGATGAGGAGGAATTTCTTCTCTCTGAGGGTCATGAATCTTTGGAATTCTCTACCCCAGAGAGCTGTTGAGGCAGGATATTGAATATATTTAAGGTGGAGATGGACAGATTTTTGAACAATAAGGGCATGGAGGGTTATGGGGAGCGGGCAGGGAAGTGGAGTTGAGGCCAAGATCAGATCTGCCATGAACTTATTGAATGACGGAGCAGGCTCGAGGAGCCAAATAGCCTACTCCTCTCCTAATTCTTCTGTTCTTTTGTGGGGGGTGGGGGCAGGGAGGAGAAATGACCCTAGAATGGTCAGTCTTCAGGGTAGAAATCCCCTCCACTGCAGGATATAAATGTCCAGTCAAGTTTCAAAGCTCTGGTCCAAAAATATAACTGCCAAGTTACCATGCACATGTATCAGAGAGACCGTCAAAGACACTCATTCTATTATAATGCGCATCACATGCGTCACGTGAAAAGTAAATATTTAACAAAGCTTTTTCCAGATTATCCATACTTAATTCATTCTCTGTGGAATATGCAGAAATTATCGATTCAAGCAGAAATGCTGTGAGGAAATTATCTTTAAGAGGCACTAGAGGAAAGGAGGCTGAGTGGAATATGACAGCAGAATATAATAAGCAGCATCTCCAGGCTTTTAACCCTTGCCCTGTCGTATGCAGCCATATACAGAATAGCGCGTATCTCAGGTATATGTTACATATACAATAGCACATAGGTTGCAAAGTGCTACAAGGCAGTAATATGTTGAGGGGTGCAAATTGCACATTTACCTGTACCCCCCACATCCCTTGATCAAAACTGCCATATTCCCATTGCACAGCTTGTGTCCATCCAGCTGTCAGACGCTGCTTACAGCGGCGAGGTTTGGAATACAGAAACACGGGTAAAGCTGGTTTTTCTTTTTGCGTAGGTGAGGGACGCAGCTTGCCTGCATTTGCATTTGTGCTCCGAACGCACAGACAAACATTTGGGCCAAAGTATTCCTGTGTTTGATGGGTTCCCTCCAACCCCCTCAAACCATTCTCTCCATGTGAAATGGGACCCGACCTTTTGGTCAACTCTGCAATAAAGCACAATCACATTTTCAAAGTCCAGAATTTTCAAAGTCAAAATAAACTTTTCAGTATTATTCAGGGTTTTATTCTAATGATGATGAAATATTTATGGGGGAGTCCAGGTGGGGATCAAGTGCATTATAATTTATCTTTGAGGCAGTTATACTGCCACTTTCGCCCTGTTGGCCAGTAACTTCCGTTTCAAAGTTACGCAAAAGTGACAGTACAACTCACACCGCAGCTCGGACATCTGACTCTGTGGAACATCAAAGTAGAAATATGAAACCTCCAGTAATTGGTTTCTCACCCGCTTTCCAGTGCGCATGTGGCAGTACATGGGATTCCATAGGATATACAGCACAGAAACAGGCCATTCGGCCCAACCAATCCATGCCGGTGTTTATGCTCCACTCGAGCCTCCTCCCGTCTTTCCTCATCTAACTCTATCAGAATAACCCTCTATTCCCTTCTACCTCAAATGCTTGTCTAGCCTCCCCTTAAATGCATCGATACTATTCGCTTCAACCACTCACTGTGGTAGCGAGTTCCACATTCCCACCACTCTTTGGGTAAAGAGGTTTCATCTGAATTCCCCATTGGATTTCTTGGTGACTATCTTATATTAATGGCCTCTAGTTACGCTCTTCCCCACAAGTGTCAACATTCTCGCTGTATCTACTCTATCGAAACCTTTCATAATTTTAAAGACCTTTTTTCAAATGAAAAGCGACCCAGCCTGTTAATCCTTTCTTGATATGTATACCCTCGCATTTCTGGTATCAGCCTTGTAAATCCTCTCTGCACCCTCTCCGGTGCCTCTATATCCTTTTTATAATATGGCGACCAGAACTGCATGCAGTGTTCTGTGTGGTTTTACTAAGGTTCGATATAGGTTTAGCATAGCTTCCCTATTTTTCAATTCTATACCTCTTGAAATAAACCGCTTGAAAAAACCTGTGTCGCAACTTTTAGTGATTTGTGTATTTGTACGCCGAGATCCCTTTGTTCCTCTACCTCATCCAGACTCGCACCCTCCAAGTAATAAGTGACCTCCCTATTCTTCCTACCAAAATGTACTACCTCACATTTATCTGTGTTTTACTTCATTTGCCAATTATTTGCCCATTCTGCAAGTTTATTAATGCCTCCTGTAAGTATAGCTCTAGCTCCAGTTGTACGGCATAACGCCAGGAGTGTCACGAATTGCACAGTGTGCTTATCTTCACGGACTCTAGTGGTTTTGTTCCAAAAACAGAATCCACTGCTTTCTCTCTAACTTCAACCAGATTTCCAGTCTACCAGGCTCAGCAGCTGGCAATCTCACTGCTGAGTCAGAAAGCTGTGGATTCAAGCCCCACTTCATGACTTGAGCACGCTTTGTTAGAGATAACGTCCAACTGAGTGCCCCATCTGCCTATTCAGGTGGAGATAAAAGATCTTGTGGTACTATTCGAAGAAAAGCAGCATTCTCCTGCTCTACACCAAGAGAAACAGAAGAAACTGGTCACCCATCTCATTTCTTGTTTGTAGGACCCTGCTGTATTCAATATGCCACATTTGCTGACGTAACAACAGTGACTACACTTCAAAAGTAATTAATTGGTTGTGACATGCTTCAGGACATCCTAAAGATTTGGTAAGGCATGATTGAAGTGCATTTTTTTTCTTAACTTGGTATAATGTATGCGTGCGCACATGAATGATCATATCTACAGGCAGCATCTGGCCAACATCCATGTTCTGGGGCCCGGTACTGTTTTTCTTATCAGTAAAAGAAATTCAACTGAGCTGAGTGGCAGTATAACTCTGGTCCACTTAGCCACTGTGTGCCGAAATACATCCCAGTCACAGAGAAAAGAAGGTTGAGAGACGATTTGATAGAAGTGTTAAAAACCATGAGGGGTCTGGACAGAGAAGATAAGGAGAAATTGTTTCCATTGGTGGGAGAGTCGGGAACCAAAGGACACAGATTTAAAATGACTGGCAGAAGTTCCAAAGGCGACCTGAGGAAAAACTTATGTACGAAACGAGTGGTTAGGATCTGGAATGCACTGCCTGAAAGGATGGTGGAGGCAGACTCAATCAAAAGGGAATTGGATAAGTACCTGAAGGAAAATAAAAATGCAGGACTACGGGGAAAAGGCGGGGGAATGGGACTAGCTGCAGTGTTCTTGCAGAGAGCTGGCATGGGCTCGATGGGCCGAATGGCCTCCTACTGTGCTGTAATGATTCTATGATTAAATTCTATGATTCAGTGCATGGACAGAGAAACAGGAGTAGGCAATTCAGCTACGCGAACCTGTTCCGCCATTCAGTGAGATCGTGGCTGATCTGTACACTAACTCCATCCGCCCGTACTAATTGAGCGAGCAGCATAGTTGCAGCCTTGATCACCACATTTGGAGCAACCAAATGATTAAATATCTGAGCTGTACAGATACCATCTGTTGCATCGTACGATGGAGTTTAACTTGAACTGTGAGTGTAGAACTGGAACAAGTACAGAATTAACAAGTCTCAAGTGTGATTAGATATTGGAAACATTCTTTTTTTATAGAAGAGTAGATTTGAGGAACTGCCTTCTGGCCAACAAAAACAACTAACTCTACGGTGGCCAATTCCCTCAAACAGAGTTGGTTGAGAATGGAATTTTATGGGGATTGGAGTAAAGACTGCGATAATCAAATGCTCCGGGGATGACCATGGCCCCTGAGCTGCTGGGACCAAGGAAGCGTAATGATGGAAAACCCACACCCAGTTTAAATGGTGGAGATTTGGGATGTCCGGTGTAATGTATTTGCTTCAAAGGTTCTTTGCTTAAGAATTCATAGCAACACATTGCTATTAAGAACTAGTTGGTTTATTAACAACGGTTTAACAATCACACTACACATTACCAGTTCATCCACTAGGCTCACAACTGCATACCTCATCGTAGATGACCTAGACCCAACTGACTGGGGTTTTATTGAGTCTTGTGAACGTCACGTCACTGGCTAAGCCACTTACAATGCAACTGCTCGACAACTTTTTTGTTGCAAAAACAAAATCAATTAAATCAAGTGTCCCCTGATTAAAAGGGAAGGACACTCCAAACAGTTTTCAAGTGCCCTTTTTTTTGGTGTTTTTTTTGTGTTTTTTTTGGGCACGAAAACCACAAATTATACAAGTGCCCCTGGCTAAAAGGGAGGAGACACTGAAACCCGCCACAATAAAACAAATTAAACTTTAAAACATATAAAATCAAATTAAAATTTGGTTGCCGGGGCTGATGATGCACTCCAGTCCCTCTGGCGCCCACCTCTCGTGGAAGGCCGCGAGCGTACCGGTGGACACCGCGTGCTCCATCTCCAGGGACACCCTGGCTCGGATGTAACTGCCGAAGAGAGGCAGGCAGTCGGGCTGAATGACCCCCTCGACCGCCCGCTGCCTGGACTGGCTGATGGCCCCTTTGGCTGTGTCCAGGAGCAGTCCTATGAGGAGGCCCTCTGACCTGCCCGCTCCCCTCCGCACAGGGTGCCCAAAGATCAGGAGTGTGGGACTGAAATGCAACCAGAAATTGAGGAGCAGCCCCTTCAAATAATGGAAGAGGGGCTGCAACCTCACACATTGTGCATCAACATGGAACACGGACTCTTTCAGACCACAGAAATGCAACAGCTCTACAAACCTGTGAGCATACTCGCAGGTGCATACATTATAGGTGGTTAATCCTGGAGTTTGGCTTTATTACTTTTGAGAGTCAGGGAGTTATTAAACAAGAGCATTTCCCACCCCCCGCCCCACTATGGGAAGGAGGGTAGATTCCTCGACAAGATGGGCTATACACGGTCTGTGGAAGGATGAGCAATGAGTTAGAATTTCCTCTAGGTGGCTCCACTGGCAGTGTATTGCAGAGTCCAGAGACACAAGTCTACATTTTCTTCAATATACATCAACAACATTAGAAGCAGGTAAAAATACTGTGGCCTTACTGTGGTAAGCATAAACCTTCTAGAAACATAGAAACATAGAATCATAGAAACATAGAAAATAGGTGCAGGAGTAGGCCATTTGGCCCTTCGAGCCTGCACCACCATTCAATAAGATCATGGCTGATCATTCCCTCAGTACCCCTTTCCTGCTTTCTCTCCATATCCCTTGATCCCTTTAGCCGTAAGGGCCATATCTAACTCCCTCTTGAATATATCCAATGAACTGGCATCAACAACTCTCTGCGGTAGGGAATTCCACAGGTTAACAACTCTCTGAGTGAAAAAGTTTCTTCTCATCTCAGTCCTAAGACTGTGTCCCCTGGTTCTGGACTTCCACATCATCGGGAACATTCTTCCCGCATCTAATCTGTCCAGTCCCGTCAGAATCTTATATGTTTCTATGAAATCCCCTCTCATCCTTCTAAACTCCAGTGAATAAAGGCCCAGTCGATCCAGTTTCTCCTCATAATGTCAGTCCCGCCATCCCGGGAATCAGTCTGGTGAACCTTCGCTGCACTCCCTCAATAGCAAGAATGTCCTTCCTCAAATTAGCAGACCAAAACTGAACACAATATTCCAGGTGAGGCCTCACCAAGACCCTGTAAAACTGCAGTAAGACCTCCTTGCTCCTATACACAAATCCCCTAGCTATGAAGGCCAACATACCATTTGCCTTCTTCACCGCCTGCTGTACCTGCATGCCAATTTTCAATGACTGATTACCATTACACCCAGGTCTCATTGCACCTCCCCTTTTCCTAATCTGCCGCCATTCAGATAATATTCTGCCTTCGTGTTTTTGCCCCCAAAGTGGATAACATCACATTTATCCACATTATACTGCATCTGCCATGCATTTGCCCACTCACCTAATCTGTCCAGGTCACCCTGCAGCCTTTTAGAGTCCTCCTCACAGCTCACACCGCCACCCAGTTTAGTGCCATCTGCAAATTTGGAGATATTACACTAAATTCCTTCATCTAAACCATTAATGTATATTGTAAATAGCTTGGGTCCCAGCACTGAGCCCTATGGCACTCCACTAGTCACTGCTTGCCATTCTGAAAAGGACCCGTTTATCCCGACTCTCTGCTTCCTGTGTGCCAACCAGTTCTCTATCCACGTCAGTATATTAGCCCCAATACCATGTGCTTTGATTTTGCACACCAATCTCTTGTGTGGGATCTTGTCAAAAGCCTTTTGAAAGTCCAAATACACCACATCCACTGGTTCCCCTTGACCACTCCACTAGATACATCCTCAAAAAATTCCAGAAGATTTGTCAAGCATGATTTCCCCTTCATAAATCCATGCTGACTTGGACCTGTCACTGCTTTCCAAATGCGCTGCTATTTCATCTTTAATAATTGATTCCAACATTTTCCCCAACACTGATGTCAGGCTAACCGGTCTATAATTACCCGTTTTCTCTCTCCCTCCTTTTTTAAACAGTGGTGTTACATTAGCTACCCTCCAGTCCATAGGAACTGATCCAGAGTCGATAGACTGTTGGAAATTGATCACCAATGCATCCACTATTTCTATGGCCATTTCCTGAAGTACTCTGGGATGCAGACAATCAGGCCCCAGGAATTTATCGGTCTTCAATCCCATCAATTTCCCTAAGACAATTTTCCGCTTTATAAGGATATTTTTCAGTTCCTCCTTCTCACTCGACCCTCGGTCCCCTAGTATGTCCGGAAGGTTATTTGTGAATTCCTTCATAAAACAGAATCAAAGTATTTGTTTAACTGGTCCACCATTTCTTTGTTCCCCATTCTGACTGCAAGGGACCTACGTTTGTTTTCACTAATCTTTTTCTCTTCACATATCTATAGAAGATTTTGCAGTCAGTTTTTATGTTTCCAGCAAGCTTCCTCTCATACTCTATTTTCCCCCTCCTAATTAAAGCCTTTGTCCTCCTCTGCTGTATTACAAAATTCTCCTGGTCCTCAGGTTTGTTGCTTTTTCTGGCCAATTTATATGCCTCTCGCTTGGATTTAGCACTATCCTTAATTTCCCTTGTTAGCCACGGTTGAGCCACCTTCCTCGTTTTATTTTTACTCCAGACAGGGATGTACAATTGTTGAAATTCATCGATGTGATCTTTAAATGTTTGCCATTGCCTATCCACCGTCAACCCTTTAAGTATCACTCGCCAGTCTATTCCAGCCAATTCACGTCCCAAACCATCGAAGTTACCTTACCCCAAGTTCAGGACCCTAGTTTCTGAATTAACTGTGTCACTCTCCATCTTAATAAAGAATTTTACCATTTTATGGTCGCTCTCCTCCAAGGGTCCTCACACAACAAGATTGTTAATTAGTCTTTCTCATTACACATCACCCAGTCTAGGATGGCCAACCCTCGAGTTGGTTCCTCGACATATTGGTCTAGAAAACCATCCCAATACACTCCAGGAAATCCTCCTCCACCGCATTGCTACCAGTTTGGTTAGTCCAGACAATATGTAGATTAAAGTCGCCCATGATAACTTCTGTACCTTTACTGCATGCATCCCTTATTTCTTGTTTGATGCTGTTCCCAACCTTACTACTACTGTTTGGTGGTCTGTACACAACTCCCACTAGTGTTTTCTGCCCCTTGATATTCCGTAGCTCCACCAATACAGATTTCACATCACCCAAGCTAATGTCCTTTCTTACTATTGCATTAATTTCCTCTTTAACCAGCAATGCCACCCCGCCTCCTTTTCCTTTCTGTCTATCCTTCCTAAATGTTGAATACTCCTGGATGTTGAGTTCCCAACCTTGGTCACCCTGGAGCCATGTCTCCATGATGCCAATTACATTATATCCGTTAACTGCTATCTGTGCAGTTAAATCGTCCACCTTATTCCGAATACTCCTCGCATTGAGGCACAGAGCCTTCAGGCTTGTCTTTTTAACACCGTTTGCCCTTTTAGGATTTTGCTGTAATGTGGCCCTTTTTGATTTTTGCCTTGGGTTTCTCTGCCCTCCACTTTTACTTTTCTTCTTTCTATCTTTTGCTTCTGCCCCCATTCTACTTCCCTCTGTCTCCCTGCATAGGTTCCCATCCCCCTGCCATATTAGTTTAACCCCTCGTGAACAGCATTAGCAAACACTTCCCCTAGGACATTGGTTCCGGTCCTGACCAGGTGCAGACCGTCCGGTTTGTACTGGTCCCACCTCCCCCAGAACCGGTTCCAATGTCCCAGGAATTTGAATCCCTCCCTTCTGCACCACTCCTCAAGTCACGTATTCATCTGAGCTATCCTGCAAGTCCTATTCTGACTAGCACGTGGCACTGGTAGCAATCTCGAGATTACTACTTTTGAGGTCCTACTTTTTAATTTAGCTCCTAGCTCCCTAATTTCATCTTGTAGGACCTCATCCTGTTTTTTACTTATATCGTTGGTACCTTTATGCACCACAACAACTGCCTGTTTACCCGCCCCCTTTAAAATGTCCTGCACCCGCTCTGAGACATCCTTGACCCTTGCACCAGGGAGGCAACATACCATCCTGGAGTCTCGGTTGCAGCTGCAGAAATGTCTATCTATTCCCCTTACAATTGAATCCTCGATCACTATCGCTCTCCCACTCCTTTTCCTGCCCTCCTGTGCAGCAGAACCACCCACGGTGCCATGGACTTGGCTGCTGCTGCCCTCCCCTGCTGCGTCATCCCCTGCAACTGTACTCAAAGTGGTGTATCTGTTTTGCAGGGGGATGACCGCAGGGGACCCCTACACTTCCTTCCTTTCCCTTCTCTTCCTGTTGGTCACCCATGCCCTATATGGCTGCGTAACCTTTACCTGCGCTAAGACCAACTCACTAAACATGCAAACGTGCTATTCACGTCATTCTCAGCATCATGGATGCTCCAGAGTGAATCCACTTGCAGCTCTAGTGCCTTTAATGCAGTCTGCCAGGAGCTGCAGCTGGATGCACTTCCCAAATATGTAGTCGTCAGAGACACTTCAACTTCCCACATAGTACAGGAGGAGCATAACACGTGTTCGAGCTCTCCTGCCATGACTTAACCTCTAGATTAACTTAATTTGGCAACAATAATGCTAAAGGTTACTTACTGATAAAGAAAAGAAAAAGAAAGACTACTCACCAATCACCAGCCAATCACTTACTCCCTTGGCTCTGACGGCACCTTTCGATTTCTTTCTACTTCTTTTTTGCTTTCTCTCCCTGCTGCAGCTGACTCAGCTGGGCCTTTATAGGCTGATCTGACGTCCCCAAACCAATTGCTGTGATGCCACACTTCGTTTTCTTTTCCTCCCAGGTCGGGGAGTCAGCACTGGTGGAGAAAACAAGACAAAGCAACACCTCCCACTCCCACTTGCCCGATCTCTCCCACTGACCATAGAAACATAGAAACATAGAAACATAGAAACGTAGAAAATAGGTGCAGGAGCAGGCCATTCAGCCCTTCTAGCCTGCACCGCCATTCAATGAGTTCATGGCTGAACATGAAACTTCAGTACCCCCTTCCTGCTTTCTCGCCATAACCCTTGATCCCCCGAGTAGTAAGGACTTCATCTAACTCCCTTTTGAATATATTTAGTGAATTGGCCTCAACTACTTTCTGTGGTAGAGAATTCCACAGGTTCACCACTCTCTGGGTGAAGAAGTTTCTCCTCATCTCGGTCCTAAATGGCTTACCCCTTATCCTCAGACTGTGACCCCTGGTTCTGGACTTCCCCAACATTGGGGAACATTCTTCCTGCATCTAACCTGTCTAAACCCGTCAGAATTTTAAACGTTTCTATGAGGTCCCCTCTCATTCTTCTGAACTCCAGTGAATACAAGCCCAGTTGATCCAGTCTTTCTTGATAGGTCAGTCCCACCATCCCGGGAATCAGTCTGGTGAATCTTCGCTGCACTCCCTCAATAGCAAGAATGTCCTTCCTCAAGTTAGGAGACCAAAACTGTACACAATACTCCAGGTGTGGCCTCACCAAGGCCCTGTACAACTGTAGCAACACCTCCCTGCCCCTGTATTCAAATCCCCTCACTATGAAGGCCAACATGCCATTTGCTTTCTTAACCGCCTGCTGTACCTGCATGCTAACCTTCAATGACTGATGTACCATGACACCCAGGTCTCATTGCACCTTCCCTTTTCCTAATCTGTCACCATTCAGATAATAGTCTTTCTCTCTGTTTTTACCACCAAAGTGGATAACCTCACATTTATCCACATTATACTTCATCTGCCATGCATTTGCCCACTCACCTAACCTATCCAAGTCACTCTGCAGCCTAATAGCATCCTCCTCGCAGCTCACACTGCGACCCAACTTAGTATCATCCGCAAATTTGGAGATACTGCATTTAATCCCCTCGTCTAA
The DNA here is from genome assembly GCF_044704955.1 of Pristiophorus japonicus. Lineage (NCBI taxonomy): Eukaryota > Metazoa > Chordata > Chondrichthyes > Pristiophoridae > Pristiophorus > Pristiophorus japonicus. Next base: position 59,354,923 of record NC_091988.1, read on the forward strand.
ATCATTAATGTACAATGTAAACAGCTGGGGCCCCAGCACAGAACCTTGCGGCACCCCACTAGTCACTGCCTGCCATTCTGAAAAGTACCCGTTTACTCCTACTCTTTGCTTCCTGTCTGACAACCAGTTCTCAATCCACGTCAGCACACTACCCCCAATCCCATGTGCTTTAACTTTGCACATTAATCTCTTGTGTGGGACCTTGTCGAAAGCCTTCTGAAAATCCAAATATACCACATCAACTGGTTCTCCTTTGTCCACTTTACTGGAAACATCCTCAAAAAATTCCAGAAGATTTGTCAAGCATGATTTCCCTTTCACAAATCCATGCTGACTTGGTCCTATCATGTCACCATTTGCCAGATGCACTGCTATGACATCCTTAATAATTGATTCCATCATTTTACCCACTACTGAGGTCAGGCTGACCGGTCTATAATTCCCTGTTTTCTCTCTCCCTCCTTTTTTAAAAAGTGGGGTTACATTGGCTACCCTCCACTCGATAGGAACTGATCCAGAGTCAATGGAATGTTGGAAAATGACTGTCAATGCATCCGCTATTTCCAAGGCCACCTCCTTAAGTACTCTGGGATGCAGTCCATCAGGCCCTGGGGATTTATCGGCCTTCAATCCCATCAATTTCCCCAACACAATTTCCCGACTAATAAAGATTTCCTTCAGTTCCCCCTCCTTACTAGACCCTCTGATCTCTTTTATATCCGGAAGGTTGTTTGTATCCTCCTTAGTGAATACCGAACCAAAGTACTTGTTCAATTGGTCTGCCATTTCTTTGTTCCCCGTTATGACTTCCCCTGATTCTGACTGCAGGGGACCTACGTTTGTCTTTACTAACCTTTTTCTCTTTACATACCTATAGAAACTTTTGCAATCCACCTTAATGTTCCCTGCAAGCTTCTTCTCGTACTCCATTTTCCCTGCCCTAATCAAACCCTTTGTCCTCCTCTGCTGAGTTCTAAATTTCTCCCAGTCCCCAGGTTCGCTGCTATTTCTGGCCAATTTGTATGCCACTTCCTTGGCTTTAATACTATCCCTGATTTCCCTAGATAGCCACGGTTGAGCCACCTTCCCTTTTTTATTTTTACGCCAGACAGGACCAAACTCTTACCTTTGCACTCTGACCTGCCGCTGCACTTTCTTTTCATATCATAAAATTTGTAATCTAAAAATTCTATTTTGAAAATATCCAAGGCCGTTTGGTTGTGAACACCAGCTGTTACTAAGTGAAATCTGTACCACCCTCGCTCTCCCTCTCTCTCTTCAATGATACCAATCACATTTTTCCCTATAAAGAAAGAAAGAGATACTTGCATTTATATAGCGCCTTTCAAGACCACCGGATGTCTCAATGCGCTTTACAGCCAATTAAATACTTTTGGAGTGTAGTCAATGTTGTGATGTGGGAAACGCAGCAGCCAATTTGCGCAAAGCAAGCTCCCACAAACAGCAATGTGATAATCACCAGATAATCTGTTTTTGTTATGTTGATTGAGGGATAAGTATTAACCAGGACACCAGGAATAACTCCCCTGCTCATCTTCGAAATAGTGCCATCTTTGACACCCACCTGAGAAGGCAAACAGGGCCTCAGTTTAAAGTCTCATCTGAAAGACAGCACCTCTGACAGTGCAGCACTCCCTCAGCATTGCACTGCATTGTCAGTGTAGATTCATGTGCTCAAGTCCCTGGAATGGGACTTGAACCCACGCCCTTTTGACTCCGAGGAGAATGTGCCACCCACTGAGCCACAGTTGATACTGTATCGAATGAACTACACATGAACACCTTTCAAAAGCTGAATTAACCGAGTTCCACATGCCAACAGGTGTGTTGCGCCTGTGAGGGGAGGACTCCATCCAATTTTTCGGCCTGGGCTGGTTGCATGGCAGACATTAATCAGAAGGTGGAAAGAGGGGAGCTGGAGAGAAGCAGCCATAAGGCCTTGATGCCTGAAGGGGTTTAAAATAGCCTTAGAGTCTTCTCTTCAGACCCTCTGGTTTTCAGTGGCCCTGGTGCAGGCCCTGCCACCAGGTTTTTTGGGCCACCCCTCTATGTTGGCACACCATGGGCGAACATTGAAGAAAGTGAGGCAGGACAGCACCGAACACCCCGCTCCCGCCTCATTCGCAAACCTACGCTAGACCTGTGCCTTCTGCAGGCACAGGCCCAATGTCTCCCTCTGAGGGAACCCCACAAAATCGCGGGCAAGGCAGTGGTAGTAGGAACTGATCATTCCAGCCATAAAGTAGAGGCAAATCTACCCCAACACCTCTGAGATGTTAACCGAGGCCTCATCTGCCTGTTGTGAGTGGGCCCTAAAGATCCGAGAAAACTTTGGCAAAGAGCAGTGAGTTCTCCAGGTGTCCGAGACAACATTCCTTCCCAAAACCAATGCCATATAAACAGATGATCTGTTTCATTGCTGCCGGTGCAGTCTTGTGCGCATTGGCAAAACATGTTTGCGTTTGGAAAAGACAAATTAAAGTGATGTGATTTGAGTTGATTCTCAGAGATGCAATAAGGCGTGATATAAAGGCAAGAATCGTTTTCAAGTCGTTCTGTGTGAAGTCAAAGAAAACTTGTCCAAATAAAACAGGTACCAATCGGTGAAGAGGAGACGAGGAGGGAGAAATTTGGGGCATTTGCGCCTCCCGTTAGCACCCCTGGGGGGGTCTCTACCGGGGCACGAACGACCTTTTGCCCGGGCGTGGCGCTGCTACCGACTCCCACGAAATTCTATGGGAGTTTAGTGGCAGCAGTAACCGATAATGCTCTGCTCCAACAGATAGCGCCCTGGGCCACTGCGCAGGCGATAACGATATCATGAGCATGCGCAGCGACCCATTTTCACCCCGGAGTGAAAATTCGGTGCCGCCCCCTGAAGCTATGCCCACAACAGCCTCAGTGTGTGCATACCGGGCTGTAGGCCGTTTGCGGGGCGATAATTAAAGGGGAGGTGGCGAATGTAAAAAAAAATGGAACCTCCTATCGGTGGCGGCTTTCTTGCTCCCTGCTTGCGGGGTCCGTGCTGCGATCTTGCAGCCCAGCACCCCAATCCCTGGTGGACCAGGGATGGCCCTGTTTCCCGCCCACAGAGTCGCAGCTTGGTTCCTCCTCTTTAATGACAGGGAGGGCCCTGTCTACGCAGCAACGCTATGCCTCCCACCTGATAGCGCTGCGCCCTTTGCGGAGTCTTTCCCCTCCACTCCCGGCCCACTGAGCAAGTGCAGCGTGCTATTTTGTGCTCCACTTGCTCTTGGCAGCAGTAACCCGAATATATGTCATGGGCCGTGTTGTGTATCTGTAAAGCATGCACTTCCATGTTCCGCCACCAGGGAGCTCATCCCCTGAAGTCCCAAGGGATCCCAGCATCCCTTGGGAGCACTGTATATAAGCCGGCCCCTAAGGCCTGTTCCTCACCCTGAAGTGTCTTATCAAAGACTACGGTCACTGTTACATTAACCTCCCTGTGTGCAGCTTCATCTGTGTTAGGAACGCAATAACTGGTGACGAGAATACGAATCCAACGCAAAGATGCAGCAAATTGTGGGCATCCTGAAGAAGTTCTCAGAGGGTGAAGACTGGGAAGCCTATGTCGAATGGGTAGACAATACTTTGTCGCCAACGAGCTGGATGGAAAAGGAAGCGCTGCAAAAAGGACAGCGGCCCTCCTCACTGTCTGCGGGGCACCGACCCACAGCCTCATGAAGAATCTTCTGGCTCCGGTGAAACCTACAGATAAGTCGTATGAGGAGCTGCGTACACTGGTTCGGGAGCATCTTAACCCAAGGGAGAGCGTGCTGATGGCGAGGTATCGGTTCTATACGTGCCAGCGATCTGAAGGTCTGGAAGTGGCGAACTACGTTGCCGAGCTAAGGTGACTTGCAGGACAATGTGAGTTTGATGGCTACCTGGAGCAAATGCTCAGAGACTTTTGTGTACTGGGCATTGGCCACGAGACCATCCTACGAAAACTTTTGACTGTAGAGAAACTGACCCTCGGCAAGGCCATTGCGATAGCACAGGCATTTATGTCCACCAGTGATAACACCAAACAAATCTCTCAGCACACAAGTGCCAGCAATGTTCATAAAATAACTGGAACTGTGTTTGCGAGCAGAAATGTACAGGGCAGAAAACACGAGTCTGCAACTGCCAACAGGCCTCAGGTGACCCAGATGACTCAGAGTCCCCAACAAAGGATGAATGCAAGACAATTCACACCTTGTTGGTGTTGTGGAGGCTTCCATTCAGCCTATTCATGCCGCTTCAAAGGGTATGTTTGCAAGAGCTGAGGAACAACGGGGCACCTCCAACGTGCTTGCAAACAAGCTGCAAGCTCTGCAAAACCTGTTAACCACCACGTGGCAGAGGAAGATCGGTCCATGGTGGATCAAAGCAATTTCGAGCCTCAGAGAGAGGAGGCAGATGCTGAAGTACACGGGGTGCACACATTTGAGACGAAACGTCCACCTATAATGCTAAACGTAAAATTGAATGGCTTACCCGTAGTCATGGAACTGGACATTGGCGCTAGCCAATCCACCATGAGTAAAAAGATGTTTGAAAGACTGTGGTGCAACAAGGCATTCAGACCAGCCCTGAGCCCCATCCACACAAAACTGAGAACGTACACCAAAGAGCTTATCACTGTCCTGGGCAGCGCCATGGTCAAGGTCACCTACAAGGGCACGGTGCATGAACTGCCACTCTGGGTTGTCCCGGGTGATGGCCCCACACTGCTTGGAAGGAGCTAGCTGGGCAAAATCCGCTGGAACTGGGTGACATCCGAATGCTATCACATGTCAATGAGGTCTCATGTACCCAGGTTCTTAACAAATTTCCTTCCTTTTTGAGCCAGGCATTGGAAACTTTTCCGGGGCGAAGATGCGAATCCACTTGGTCCCAGAGGCACGACCCATTCACCAGAAGGCGCGAGCGGTACCTCACATGATGAGGGAAAGAGTGGAAATTGAGCTGAACAGGCTGCAACGCGAGGGCATCATCTCCCCAGTGGAGTTCAGCGAGTGGGCCAACCCGATTGTTCCAGTACTCAAAACTGATGGCACGGTCAGGATTTGCGGCGATTATAAAGTAACTATTAATCATTTCTCGCTACAGGACCAATACCCGCTACCTAAGGCAGACGACGTATTTGCAATGCTGGCAGGAGGCAAGACGTTCACCAAGCTTGACCTGACTTCGGCCTACATGACGCAGGAGCTGGAGGAGTCTTCGAAGGGCCTCACCTGCATCAACACACACAAGGGACTGTTCATCTACAACAGATGCCCATTTGGAATTCGGTCGGCTGCAGTGATCTTCGAGAGAAACATGGAAAGCCTACTCAAGTCGGTACCACACACGTGGTCTTTCAGGACGACATATTGGTCACGGGTCGGGACATCGCCGAGCACCTACAAAACCTGGAGGAGGTCCTCCAGCAACTGGATCGCACAGGGCTGCGGCTGAAGAGGTTGAAATGCATCTTCATGGCAACAGAAGTGGAGTTTTTGGGGAGAAAAATCGTGGCGGACGGCATTCAGCCCACAGATGCCAAGACAGAGGCTATCAGGAATGCGCCCAGGCCACAGAACGTCACGGAGCTGCGGTCGGTCCTGGGACTCCTCAACTATTTTGGTAACTTCCTACCGGGATTAAGCACCCTCTGAGAGCCCCCACATGTGTTATTGCGCAAAGGTGAGAACTGGGTATGGGGAAAAAAAACAAGTAATTGCTTTTGAGAAAGCCAGAAACATTTTACGCTCCAACAAGCTGCTTTTATTGTATAACCCGTGTAAAAGACTTGTGCTAGCATGTGATGCGTCGTCGTATGGAGTTGGGTGTGTTTTTAAACAAGCTAACGTTGCGGGGAAGTTGCAACCTGTCGCCTATGCTTCCAGGAGCTTGCCTAAGGCCGAGAGGGCCTACAGCATGATTGAGAAAGAAGCATTAGCGTATGTGTTCGGGGTAAAGAAAATGCATCAGTACCTATTTGGCCTCAAATTTGAGCTGGAAACCGATCACAAGCCCCTCACATCCCTGTTCGTTGAAAACAAGGGGATAAATACTAATGCCTCAGCCCGCATACAAAGGTGGGCACTCACGCTATCAGCGTATAACTATACCATCCGCCACAGGCCAGGCACCGAGAACTGTGCGGATGCTCTCAATCGGCTACCATTGCCCACCACGGGGGTGGAAATGGCGGAGCCTGCAAACTTGTTGATGGTGGCGCAGCCCGCAGACTTGTTGATGGTCATGGAAGCGTTTGAAAATGATAAATCACCTCTCACGGCCCGCCAGATTAGGACTTGGACCAGCCAAGATCCTTTGTTGTCCCTAGTAAAAAACTGTGTACTGCATGGGAGCTGGGCCAGCATCCCCGTTGAAATGCAAGAGCTAATCAAGCCATTCTAGCGGCGAAAGGACGAGTTGTCCATTCAGGCAGACTGCCTGTTGTGGGGTAACCGCGTAGTGCTACCAATAAAGGGCAGGGAGACGTTCATCTCAGATCTCCACAGCACACACCCGGGTATAGTAATGATGAAAGCGATAGCCAGATCGCACGTGTGGTGGCCTGGTATCGACTCTGACTTATAGTCCTGTGTACGGCAATGCAGCGTATGTGCTCAGTTGAGCAACGCGCCCAGAGAGGCACCATTAAGTTTGTGGTCCTGGCCCTCCAGACCATGGTTGAGGATCCATGTCAACTATGTGGGCCTATTTCTCAGTAAAATGTTCCTGGTGATGGTGGATGCTTTTCAAAATGGGTTGAATGTGAAATAATGTCAGGAAGCACTGCCACTGCCACCATTGAAAGCCTGAGGGCTATGTTTTCCACCCACGGCCTGCCTGACATACTGGTCAGTGACAACGGGCCATGTTTCACCAGTGCCGAATTTAAAGAATTCATGACCCGCAATGGGATCAAACATGTCACCTCGGCCCCGTTTAAACCAGCCTCCAATGGGCAGGCAGAGCGGGCAGTACAAACCATCAAACAGAGCCTTAAACGAGTCACAGAAGGCTCACTCCAAACCCGTCTGTCTCGAATACTGTTCAGCTACCGCACGAGACCCCACTCGCTCACAGGGGTGCCCCCGGCTGAGCTACTCATGAAAAGGACACTTAAAACCAGACTCTCGTTGGTTCACCCCAACCTGCATGATCAGGTGGAGAGCAGGCGGCAGCAACAAAATGTAAACGATGGTCGCGCCAATGTGTCACGGGAAATTGATCTGAATGATCCTGTGTATGTGCTAAACTATGGACATGGTCCCAAGTGGATCGCGGGCTTGGTGATAGCTAAGTTAAACTAGATAATGGACAAATTTGCAGAAAGCACCTGGACCAAATGAGGCTGCGGTTCACAGACTGCCCTGAACAACCCACAGCAGACATCACCTTTTTCGAGCCCAGAACACACACCCAAAGGATCAATGACACCACCCCGGACCAGGAAATTGAACCCATCATGCCCAACAGCCCAGCAAGGCCAGGCTCACCCAACAGCCCTGAAGAGCCAACAACATGCCAACCCAGCGAGGGCACAGCCAACACACCAGAACAGACATTTGTACCGAGGCGGTCCACCAGGGAAAGAAAGGCTCCCGACCGCCTCACCTTGTAACTAGTTTTCACTTTGACTTTGCGGGAGAGTGATGTTGTGTATCTGTAAAGCATGCACTCCCATGTTCCGTCACCAGGGAGCTCATCCCCTGAAGTCCCAAGGGATCCCAGCATCCCTTGGGAGCACTGTATATAAGCCGGCCCCAAAGGCCTGTTCCTCATTCTGAAGTGTCTTATCAAAGACTGAGGTCACTGTTACTTTAACCTCCCTGTGTGCAGCCTCATCTGTTAGGAACACAATAGGGCGGACTTCCCCGTCTTGCGCAGGAACTCCCGCTTCGCGGTTGTGACCGCCCCCAAAAGGGGCGCTATGCAATTTTGGGGCCGAGGACTTTGAATGGGGAGAGAATGGTGAAGGAAAGAGGGAACACTGGAAAATACAGTGCTGGAAAAGACTTTCTAGTCCATCTGGCTGTTCCCCAAAACTAATGGCACTCAATCACTAACTGCTTCAAATTCCCCCTTAAATCTTTCCACATTATCTGCCTTCCTGGTCAGACCATTCTAAATGTTCACCATTTTGCTTAAAGTAATTCAATCTAATCTGTCTGTGCACCTTCCTTTTAAATTGCAACATAGAATTTGTGGCAACCTTCAACACATTATTGGGCTTCAATTAAACCTTAAGCATCTTGATTACTGGAATAATACCTCCCTGAGCCTTCTCTTCTCCCAAGCTCTTCATCCTCTCATAAGTCATAGAGCTGTGATCAAGTCTTTAAAATGGCAAAAAGCATGGGGAATGTGGATCGAAGCAGATTATTTAACCTCAACTGTAATTGAGGACTAGAGAGCAAGAGTAAGGAATTTCCTGCATTTAGATAACATTTTTCAATCCTCAGGACATCCCAAGGCACTTTATAGCTGATGAAGTACTTTTGGAATGTAGTCACTGCTGTAATGTAGGAAACGCGGCAACCAATTTGTGCACAGCAAACTCCCACAAACAGCAATGTGATAATGACCAGAAAATCAGTTTTAGTGATGTTGGTTGAGGGATAAATATTGGCCAGGACACCGGGGATAACTCCCCTGATCTTCTTTGAAATAGTTGCCATGGAAGAGGGCAGATGGGGCCTTGGATTAATGTCTCATCTAAAAAGACAGCACCTTCAACAGTGCAGCGTCAAGTCCCTGGAGTGGGACTTGAACCCACCGTCTTCTGGAAGCGATGATGCTACAATGGAGCCAAGGCTAACACCAAGAGTACAGACCGAGTAATTAATAGAAATGCTTCTCCGAGCATACAGTAGATTTGAGGAACATACCTCCTTCAAAAACAGCGAATGCAGCGTTGATTAGCTCCTTTAGAAATTGGTGGAGGGATACCTGGTCGTGAAAGAGGTAGAGGGTTATAGGGATAAATGTCGGCATTGATGATAGAATACTCAATTGAACACTACTGACTCCAATTACTGCCAGTTAGTTTCAGCCCATTTTAGGTCCTTAACAACATTCCTGATGGAAGGAACTCTTCTTCAATGAATTGGACATATTTCGGTAATATCAGCCAATAGAACATTGCATCTGGAGACTGAGAAAGGAAAGCAAGGAGTCCTGCCAACTTTACATGAACTACAATCTATCTTTTTGAAGTGTTTTTGACACCTAGATATTTGACGGCTGTTAAGTGTCTGAACCGCACAGATACCATCTGCCCATTGTCTCTTCTGCTTCAATAATCTCCACTAATTGTGTGTGATAGAATTAGTTTGCCAAACACAGATTCATTTTGCTGATTCGGGTCCCAAAACGGACCCTTTTTGCTCTGTTTTCCAGCAGGAGAACCGATGCAACGAGGACCGATTTCCACCCCAATTAAAAGAAAATAAAGACTTGCATTTATATAGCGTCTTTCATGACCTCAGGGCATCCCAAAACACTTTACAGCCATTGAAGTACTTCCTTAAGTGTCGTCACTGTTGTGATGTAAGAAAGGAGGTGTCCAATTTGCGCACAGCAAGCTCCCACAAACAGCAATGTGATAATGACCAGATAATCTGTTTTTGTTATGTTGATTGAGGGACAAATATTGGCCCAGGACACCGGGGATAACTTCCCTGCTCTTCTTCGAAAGAGTGCCATGGGATCTTTTACGTCCTCCTGAGAGGGCAGACAGGACCTCGGTTTAATGCCTCATCTGAAAGCCGGCACCTGTGACAGCACCTCACTCCCCCACTACTACACTGGAGTGTTGCCTTGGGCCCAAAATTGGTGCACTCATCGGCCATAGACTGCCATCCATTGCCCCGGACATTCTTCTTCAAGTTGCGCCCAGTGCCACATTCGATTTGGTCTGGTGTGGGCGGGAGGGGAGAACCTCCAGGAACTGCCCGCTGATGTCAGTGGACGGCTGAGTGGCATATGTGGACTCCCACCCGTCGAGATGCCAGGTTGGTGCGGGCAGGAGTCAGCAAGAGTCGGCGACAGAACGGGGGTGGATTGCTGGCTGGAGGCTGGTCTGTCCCCGACGGTGAGTATGAAGATCTTAAAAATAAGGTTGGTAAACATTTTTAAGATACTTTTTCACAACAACTTACCTGATTGGGGTCCCCTGAAGGTGTTCTGATGGTTTTTTTCTCGGATGATTTTGCTTTGCAGGTATTTGACCCTCCCTGGGCACGACGCCATCTGCCTATAGACGCAAGTGCCTCTGCCGCCAAGAATGACACCTCCCGCCCGCTGCCGCCCAGATTGGCGGCGTAAGTCCCTCATATGCTGCCCACCGACCTTCGAAGGACCTTGTTGATGACAACCCTGCCCAAAGTACCATCAGGTACCTCGGCAGCCATCGGCAGTCCTTTGGGCGGCACTTGGGTGGGCGGGGGCCTTCATCAAATTCGGGCCCCTTATGTTTTTGTGCTCAAGTCTCTTGAGTGGAACTTTAACACGCAACCTTCTGACTCAGAGGCTAGAGTGCTGCCCACTAAGCCACGGCTGACACTGTATTACTCTGTAGATTGGGTTAGAAAAGGTTGACAATCGCAATAGCTCCATAATGATCCCATTAACCAACACAACCCTCTCAAGGGCAATTAGGGATGGGCAATAAATGCCAGCGACGCCCACATCCCATGAACCAAAATAAAACACAATCCCCGGGTGTCTAATTCATTAATACAAACGCAAAATATTGCGATGCTGGAAATCTGAAATAAAAACAGAAAATGCTGGAAATACTCAGCAGGTCAGGCAGCATCTGTGGAGAGAGAAACAGAGTTAATGTTTCAGGTCGATGACCCTTCGTTAGAACTGGAAATAGTTAGCGATGTAACAGGTTTTTAAGCAAGTGCAGGGGCAGGGAAAGGGTGGAGGGGAGGAAAGAACAAAAGGGAAGGTCTGTGATAGGGTGGAAGGCAGGACAGATTCAGAGACAAAAGGGATGATGGAGCTAGGTGAAAGGAGATGGTAATGGGACAAGTTACGAAACAAAAGATGAGCCTAGATGAGGTGTAAATGGGAATATCAGAATTATTAAAAGCTGCAACGTGAGAAAATATGGGCAGAGGTTATGGTCTGAAATTGTTGAACTCGATGTTGAGTCCAGAAGACTGTAAAGTGCCTAATCGAAAGATGAGGTGCTGTTCCTCGAGCCTACGTTGAGCTTCATTGGAACAGTGCAAGAGGCCAAGTATGGAGAGATCAGAGTGGGAGTAGAACGGAGAATTACAGTGACAGGCGACCTGATGCTCGGGGTCACACTTACGGATTGGAACGGAGGTGTTCCGCAAAGCAATCACCCAATCTGCGTTTGGTCTCCCCAATGTAGAGGAGACCACATCGTGAGCAGCAAATACAGTATACTAAATTGCAAGAAGCACAAGTAAATCGCTGTCTCACCTGGAAGGAGTGTTTGGGCCCTGGACGGTGGGAAGGGAGGAGGTAAAAGGGCAGGTGGTGCATCTCCTGCGCTTGCACGGGAAGGTGCCGTGAGAAGGGGCGGGGGTATTGGGGGCGATTGAGGAGTGGACCAGGGTGTCACGGAGGGAGCAGTCCCTTCGGAATGCTGAAAGGGAAGGGGAGGGGAAGATGTGTTCGGTGATGATATCATTGCTGGAAGTAGTGGAAATGGCTCGAAAGTAATGGCTGGAAATCCTGGCCTCCCCAGGTCCGTATGGAGTGTGCTCGGACCCGGGAAGGCATCGCAAAAACCGGTTTTCAGCGCACAATGCGCATGCGCTGAAAACTGGCTTTTCCGATTGGTCAAGTTGGAGCTTGACAGATCCAACGTATATCAGGAGCGAGAACATTAGCAAGGGCAAGATTGCGGTATTTACCCATATCCTGCCCAACAAATGTCCTCAAAATTCTTGCGCCTGATAAAAGCAGGGGCATAGCCTACTTTTATAGGCATAAGAGTTTAAAAACATACAAAAATATAAAAAAATTAAATTTAAAAAGCACATATTATTTTTAAAAATCCTGGCCTCTACATTACATTTATTTATAACCATAATTTAAAAAACTTTATAACAACTCAGAAATGTATTTGTTGTCTAAGATTTTTATTAACTTTCATTTTAATTACGTGCGGTGTGTTTTTTATTTTTTATTTCTATGTTTAGTGTGTTTTTTTCTCATTAATAGCAAAGAGATCTCATAAATACGGAGTTCCCATTATTATTAATGAGAAAGCTGTGGAATACTGTACCCGATTGGCTGAGCACTCACACATGACTGCACCTTCTGCGTGGGAACCTGGAGGACGGGAGCGCGCTTCGCAGCGCGGGAAGAGAAGGTCTCCCCAACGGAATCCCACGCTCCTCCCAGACCACCAGGTAATACAGAAATGTTTCAGGTCGGAGGCAATTGCCCGCGGGAAGCCTCCGACCGCAATTTCAGGCCCAATGTGTATTTATTCAAACAACACAGTCATAAATGATCTCCAGATTATTTCTAACCATGCTCCCTAAATAAGGTATTCAAAACTGGAGACAATATTTGAGCTGATGCCTAACCAATGATTTCTATAAGCATTATCTCTTCCCTTTAGTACTTTATACCATGATTTATAAATAAAAACAGAAAATGCTGGAAATACGCAGTTAGTCAGGCTGCATCTGTGGAGAGAGAAATAGAGTTAACGTTTCAGGGCGATGACACTTGATCAGAACTGGGAAAAGTTAGAGATGTAACATGTCTATTGAGGGAGTACAGCGAAGGTTCACCAGATTGATTCCTGGGATGGCAGGACTGACATATGAGGAGGGACTGGATCAACTGGGCTTGTATCCATTGGAGTTTAGAAGAATGAGAGGGTATCTCATAGAAACATATAAAATTCTGACGGGATTGGACAAGTTAGAGGCAGGAAGAATGTTCCCATTGCTGGGATGTTCCAGAACCAGGGGTCACAGTCTAAGAATAAGGGGTAAGCCATTTAGGACTGAGATGAGGAGAAACCTCTTCACTCAGAGAGTGGTTAACCGTGGAACTCTCGACCGCAGAAAGTTGTTGAGGCCAGTTTGTTAGATATATTCAAAAGGGAGTTAGATATGGCCCTTACAGCCAAAGGGATCAAAGGGTATGGAGTGAAAGCAGGAAAGGGGTACTGAGGTTGAATGATCAGCCATGATCTTATTGAATAGCGGTGCAGGCTCAAAGGGCTGAATGGCCTGCTCCTGCATCTAATTTCTATGTTTGTATGTTAAGCAAGTGTTCGCTGGGGAGGTGGGAAGGAAAGAACAAAAGAGAAAGTCTTTGATAGGGTGGAAGGCATCTGTGGCAAGAAACAGAGTTAACGTTTCAGGTCGATGTCCCTTCGTCAGAACTGGAAATAGTTAGAGATGTAACAGGTTTTAAGCAAGTGCAGGGGCAGGGAAAGCGGGAAGGGGAGGAAAGAACAAAGATAAGGTCTGTGATTAGGTGGAAGGCAGCAGAGATTAAGAGACAAAAGGGATGATGGTGCAAGGCAAAAGGAGATGGCAATGGGACTAGTTAAGAAACAAAAGATGAGTCTAGATAGGGTCCCGGCCTGGACATATAGGTAGGCCCCGCAATCATTAGTTACTGGGGAGATACCTGTCTAACTCAGAGGGGAGAGTGCTACCAGTGAGTTAACTTGTCACCGTCCAGATGTATCTCCACCATCCATACTCCAGGTCCATTTGAAGTCTTGGGAGGCAGGAACTCCCTACGTAGGGAGTCCTTGCTTGGACCCTCCAAATCTTCCTACGTTTGGTGTGAACTGACCTTTACAAAATTGCTATGCAACACAAAATATGTGTACAATGTGTGTTGAAAGCTCTTTCGACATGATCGGTTTCACTGCCCCGGTTTTAACATGTTGCAATGTGTAACGTGTTTGCTTCATGGGTTCTTGCTTAAGAATTCATAGCAACACATTGCTATTAAGAACTAGATAGTTTATTAACAAAGGTTTAACTATCACACTACACATTACCAGTTCATCCATCATCATAGGCAGTCCCTCGAAATCGAGGAAGACTTGCTTCCACTCTAAAAGTGAGTTCTCAGGTAACTGTACAGTCCAATACGAGAATTACAGTCTCTGTCACAGGTGGGACAGACAGTCATTGAAGGAAAGGGTGGGTGGGACTGATTTGCTGCATGCTCCTTCCACTGCTTGCGTCTGTTTTCTGCATGCTCTCAGCGATGAGATTCGAGGTGCTCAGCGCCCTCCCAGATGCTCTTTCTCCACTTAGTGCGGTCTTTGGCCAGGAACTCCCAGGTGCTGGTGGGGATGTTGTACTTTATCAAGGAGGCTTTGAGGGTGTCCTTAAAATGTTTCCTTTGTCCACATGGGGATTGCTTTCCGTGTAGGAGTTCAGAGTAGAGCGCTTGCTTTGGGAGTCTAGTGTCAGGCATGCGGACGATGTGGTCAGTGCTTCGATGCTGGGGATGTTGCCCTGATCGAGAACACTGACATTGGTGCATCTATTCTCCCAAGGGATTTGCAGGATCTTGCGCAGACATCGTTGTTGGTATGTGTCCAGCGATTTGAGGTGTCTCCTGTATATGGTCCACGTCTCTGAGCCATACAGATGGGCGTATATCACTACACCCCTGTAGACCATAAGCTTGGTGCCAGATTTGAGAGCCTGGTCTTCGAACACTCTCTTCCTCAGGTGACTGAAGGCTGTGCTGGCGCACTGGAGGCAGAGTTGGACCTCGCCCAATGTCTGCCCTTGCTGATAGTAGGCTCCAGAGGTATGGAAAGTGGTCCACGTAGTCCAAGGCTGCACTGTGGATCTTGATGACCGGGGTGCAGTGCTGTGTGGCAGAGTCTGGTTGGTGGAGGACCTTTGTCTTACGGATGTTTAGTGTAAGGCCCATGCTTTCATATGCCTCAGTGAAGATGTTGACGATGACTTGGAGTTCAGCCTCTGAATATGCGCAGACACAAGCGTCATCTGCATACTGTAGTTCGACGACAGAGGATGGGATGGACTTGGATCTAGCCTGGAGGCGACAAAGGTTGAACAGGTTCCCACTGGTTCCATAGTTTAGTTCCACTCCAGCGGAGAGCTTGTTGAGTGTGAGATGGAGCATTGCAGCGAGGAAGAGGGTTGGAGCAATGACGCAGCCCTGCTTGTTCCCGGTTCGGACTTTGATTGGGTCTGTGGTAGATCTGTTGGTCAGGATCACGGCTTGCATGTCGTCATGGAGGATGGCAACAAACTTTTGGGGGCAGCCGAAATGGAGGAGGACGCTCCACAGTCCCTCGCGGCTAACAGTGTCAAAGGCTTTGTGAGGTCAAAGAAGGCATGTACAATGGTTGGTGCTGTTCCCTGCATTTATCTTGCAGTTGTCACGCCGTGAAGATCATGTCCGTTGTACCCCGTAGTGGACGGAATCCGCATTATGACTCTGGGAGGAGCTCCTCAGCCACAGGGAAAAGGCGGTTGTGGAGGATTCTTGAGGAGATGACTTTCCCAGTGGCCAACAACAGGGAGATTCCTCTGTAGTTGCCGCAGTTGGACTTGTCCCCTTTTTTAAAGATGGTCATGATTACATCATCTCTGAGATCTCCAGGCATGCTCTCCTCCTTCCAGATGAGAGAGATGAGGTCATGCATTCCCGCCAATAGTGCCTCTCCACCATACTTTAGTGCCTCAGCGGGGATTCCTTCTGCTCATGATGCCTTGTTGTTCCTGAGCTGACAGATGGCCTTTTCTACCTCGTGCAGGGCTGGGGTTTTGCTGAGATGGTGGGGGGTAGCATGCTGTGGGATGGAGTCGAGGACAATCGTGTCAAAGGCAGAGTCTCGATTAAGGAGATCTTTGAAGTGCTCCTTTCAGTGGGCGCTAACTGCCTCGGTGTCCTTGATGAGTGTCTCCCCGTTCTTGGCCAGCAGCGGGGTGGGGCCTTGGGCCAAAGTGGACTTGGCTGCAGTGAAGAATCCTTGCACATCTTGGCTGATTGCCAGCTGCTGAATCTCCTGCGCTTTCTCCATCCACCACCTGTTCTTTAGGTCACGGATTTTTTGTTGGACCTCGGCCTTCAGCCGTCTGTAGAGCTGCTTTGCTGCTCCCGAGTTGGGTTGTTGCTTTAGGTTCAGAAATGCCCTATGCTTGCTGTTTATTCGCTCCTGGATCTCATGGTCATTCTCATCAAACCAGTCCTGGTGTTTCCTGGTTGAGTGTCCGAGGGGGAGAGGCCATTCACCTGTTCCGTGTGTGGGAAGTATTTTCCTACCCCTAAAACCTGTGCTCAAGGGCCCACTGCCCATCCCCCATCCCCCAATCAAGACTTACCTTCCAGATTGACCACCCTGCTGCCAAGTCCCACCAACTGGACCAGTTCATCCACTGGGCTCACAACTGCATACCGCATCGTGGATGACCTCGACTCAACTGACGGGGGTTTTATTGAGTCTTGTGAACATAACGTGACTGGCTAAGCCACTTATAGTGCAACAGCTCTACAACTATTATTGTAAAACCCATAAATCAAGTGCCCCCTTATTAATAGTGGGCACTAAAACTGACAATTAAACAAATTAACTTTTTACCATAACTTAAATCAAATTAAAATTTGGTTGCCAGGGGTGATGATGCACTCCAGTCCCTCCGGTGCCCACCTCTCGCGGAAGGACACGAGCATATCAGTGGACACCGCATGCTCCATCGACAGGGACACCTTGGCTCGGATGTAACCGCGGAAGAGAGGCAGGCTGTCGGGCTGAATGACCCCCTCTATAACTCTTTTGGGAGGAAAAACTAAACATTAAATTGTGCCCCCCGATCTGGGGGACACACCAAACATTTTCAAGGCCCTTTTTTTGTGTTTTTTTTTGTTTGTTTTTGGGCACTAAAATCATATTTTTTTTCCAAGTGCCCCCTATAAAAGAGGAGGGGGACACTAAAAACACCGGCAATTAAAACAAATTAAACTTTAAAACATAAAATCAAATTAAAATTTGGTTACCGGGGGTGATGATGCACTCCAGTCCCTCCGGCGCCAACCTCTCGTGGAAGGCCACGAGCGTATCAGTGGACACCACGTGCTCCATCTCCAAGGACACCCTGGCTCGGATGTAACCGCGGAAGAGAGGCAGGCTGTCGGGCTGAATGACCCCCTCTATAAACCTGTGAGCATCCTCACAGGTGCATACGTTACACAACGGCTGGTCAGCAAGCTGGTTGCATGAGGAAAGAGCCAAATTCAAACAAGCTGTGCAAATTGATCAAATATATGTCTGATTGGTAGCTTTATGTATTTAACAGACAGTTAGTTAAACGCTGCTTGGCTCCAGTTATTGTTCTTGAAGTGATTTAGAAGCCTGTAATTTTTTCCAATCAGTGAGTTTGATTTGGAGCCTTTGAAGAGAGGCTGTCTGATTGGAAGCTTTTGAGAAGAATTAGCCAAACCAGTCAACTGTAGTTAGTGAGGAAAGGATAAGAGATGATTTACAGCATAGCTTAAGTATAAGTTGTTAACTTTAACTGTTATGTACTGTAAGAGGAGCCAGCAAAGGTTAATCATTACTCTGAAAGTGGATATATCATGTTACTCATATTACTGCTTAATATAATTGGTAGTTAACGCCTTAAAAAAGGTTTAGGCCGAGAAATTTGCCTCATTTGCACCTCCCGTTAGCACCTCTGTGGGGCGATAATGGGTGCTACCGGCTTTGTGACCGGGCGCGGTAAGAGTACCGGTGCCCCCGAGGTTTGCTGCATTGGTAACCACTAGCACCGCGTTCCCCTGCGCTCGGAGATCGTGATGTCATTGCCGTGGGCATTGCCCTGGTTGCGCCCCAGACCCGCACTTCGGTTCCGCCCCCTACAGCATCGCTGGTGGAAACATCGACAGCTGCAGGAAGCATTGTTAGGGAGGCCAGGCACTTAGGGAGCGGTATTCAAAGGGGATGATGGTTGCGTCAATTAAAAAAAGTTTCTGATTCCGTGACTTCAATTTTTCAGCGTTTTCTTCGGCGACGATTGATCAGCCCTGCATGTTGCGAGAGTGCTTGGGGCTAATCGTCGCAGATTGCGGCTGTCGTCGGCAATGAGGTACCTCATTTCAGAGCCTGCAGCGATGGCCTTTCCCTTTAAGGGGGGGAAGGAGCCTTCATTCACGGCAGCGTTGCCCTCGACATTGTGCAGCGCTGCAACGCTACCACCCCTCTTGCCAGCTTTAGTGCTCCAAGGGAAGTGGTAACCCTTGATTTAGGGCTCCACTTCCTTCCTGGAGTGCTAAACCGGAAGCTCGCAATTGTGACAGAGACTGTAATTCCTGTATTGGACTGTACAGCCACCTGAGAACTCACTTTTAGGCCTCAATTTTGGCCGAGCCCGCTTTTGGGCACACTTACCGGAGTTGGGCCGCTTATTTACGTGCCGAGATGTGCCGGAAAAAAATGCTGCAACTTTGGCCGCTGCCTGGCTCTTCACTGAAGCTGTGCAGTGGACCCGGGGGACGGAGCCAGCGTTCTGTGCTGAAACCTGTGCCGGGACGTCTGCACATGCGCAGTGGATAGTGGTGATGTCCACGCATGCGCAGGAGCACTGGGAGTTGGCAATGGGCTCTGATGCTTGCCAGGCAGGTCGCTCCCAACCTCCCTTCGCCCCCAGTCTCTCCATTGATTTTCAGCCTGCTCTCTGTGGGCCCCGATGCTTGCCAGCTCGCTCCCTCCCTCCCTCCCCGCCCACCCCCCTCCCGCCCCCCCCCAGCCTCTCCGTTGAATTTCAGCCAGCCGGTTCCATCACTGCCACCCCTAGCCCAGGAAGCGTGGCCTCCCGTTGTGTTGTTCTCGGCCTAGCCCATGCCGAGTGGCCTCCCGTTGTGTTGTCCTGGGCCTAGCCCATGCCGAGTGGCCTCCCGTTGTGTTGTCCTGCCCCTAGCCCATGCCGAGTGGCCTCCCGTTGTGTTGTCCTGCCCCTAGTCCAGGCCGAGTGGCCTCCCGTTGTGTTGTCCTGGGCCTAGCCCATGCCGAGTGGCCTCCCGTTGTGTTGTCCTGGGCCTAGCCCATGCCGAGTGGCCTCCCGTTGTGTTGTCCTGCCCCTAGCCCAGGCCGAGTGACCTCCCGTTGTGTTGTCCTGGGCCTAGCCCAGGCCGAGTGGCCTCCCGTTGTGTTGTCCTGCCCTAGCCCAGGCCGAGTGACCTCCCGTTGTGTTGTCCTGGGCCTAGCCCAGGCCGAGTGGCCTCCCGTTGTGTTGTCCTGGGCCTAGCCCAGGCCGAGTGACCTCCCGCACCGGCCCGTTGCCTTCCCGGGCCCAGTGCAGAAAGCTGCATTGCATTTTGAAGATGACGGTAGGAATTTGATTTTTTATTTCTTCTTATTTTAACTATGCGAAGGAAGGATGGCTGTTCCCTAAAGCTTGGTTGGCTCAGGGCTACGTCCTCGCTGCTTCCCGCCCCTATCCCAGGCCGAATGGCCTCCGATGTACCTACCTGCGCCGATTTCTTTAATTCTCCGCAAGGGTTTTCTGAAGTGGCCATATATGCTAGCCTAAGTCGAAATGGAGTAACTATTAACTGGCCAAAGTTGCCTAAATGGGCAGAACTGGTGTAGGTGGCTGGTAACGCCCCCTTTTGAGAAAAAAAAAGTAACCTAAAAAAATCGTAACTAATTCGGTTACGCGGGTGTAAATTGATTGTGGAAAATGGGGATTTTTAAGTTATGTCAGAAAAACCAAGTTACTCCAAAAAAACGGAGCAATTCCTAGCCAAAATTGAGCCCTTAGAGTGGAAGCAAGTCTTGCTCGATTTCAAGGGACTGCCGATGATGATAATGATCCGATAGCAACTTTTAAGTGACGCCCCATTGGGCACAAATGTACTTGAAATGAAACTTAAAGAAACAGTGTTGAATCAGAGTATGACTAATTTTGTGCTAAGCAGATTAAGCTTTTAACTTATCTCCTGCTCTGGGGTTCGAAGGAACCAAAGCACTTGCTATTCATTCTCATTGTGTAGAATTCAACTTCTTATTCATGGATACGGAAGTCTAAAGGATCAAACTACTTATCAAAGTAGACAAATGTTTTAATATGAATTGAATAACCTTTTATTTCAAACAATTCACAGATGTATTATTTTCCACCAGCCATGGGAGCACACTATGGCTTAAGCAGCCTGCGGCAGAGCTAGATGTTCTGCTGATGTGCAGTCACAAGCTGCCACTTGCGTGTGTCTGTGGTGTGTAGAGGAATGGGTATCAGGTAGGAGATGGAGTTTTACGCTTTGAAAGTACTTTTCCATGTGAAAGAGTTCCTTGTGCTCTTGCACCGCGAACAAAAGCAAAAGCCAAGAAATTATTCATCACAAAATGAAAACTCTACTTTTTGTTATTCGGGAACAGGAGTTAAGAAGAACGAGAGGTGATCTTATTGAAACATATCAGATACTGAGGGAGCTCAACAAGGTAGATGCTGAGAGGATGGTTCCACTCGTGGGGGAATCTAGAACTCGGGGGCATAGTTTCAGAATAAGGGGTCGCCTATTTAAAACTGAGATGAAGAGGAATTTTTTCTCTCAGAGGGTCATGAATCTTTGGAATTCTCTGCCCCAAAGAGCTGTGGAGGCTGGGTCATCGAATATATTTTATGGTGGAGAAAGACTGATTTTTGAACGATAAGGGAGAGAAGGGTCATGGGGAGCGCGCAGCGAAGTGGAACTGAGCCCAAGATCAGATCAGCCATGATCGTATTAAATGGCGGAGCAGGCTCGAGGGGCCAAATGGCATACTCCTGCTCCTATTTCTTATGTTTCTTATATTAAGAGGTAGCCAGCTGGGGATGGTGCTGATCTTGATTTGGTGACATGCTGATAGGAAAGGATCTGCCCCTATGGGCGCACGTCATCCGATATTAAAATAGATCGGCACCTGCCAAAAAGGCCCACCATTCTTGTACCGTTACTTACAAACACATTGGAGGCATTTCAGAGAAGGTTCACTTGATTGATTCCAGAGATAAGGGTGTTGACTTATGGGGAAAGATTGAGTAGTTTGGGCCTCTACTCATTGGAATTCAGAAGAATGAGAGGTGATCTTATCGAAACATATAAGATTATGAGGGTGCTTGACAAGGTGGATGCAGGGAGGATGTTTCCACTGATAGGGGAGACTAGAACTAGGGGGCATAATCTTAGAATAAGGGGCTGCCCATTTAAAACTGAGTTGAGGAGGAATTTCTTCTTTCTGAAGGTTGTAAATCTGTGGAATTTGCTGCCTCAGAGAGCTGTGGAAGTTGGGTCATTGAATAAATTTAAGACAGAAATAGACAGTTTCTTAACAGATAAGGGAATAAAGGGTTATGGTGAGCGGGCAGGGAAAAGGACCTGACTCCATGATCAGATCAGCCATGATCGTATTAAATGGCGGAGCAGGCTCGAGGGGACGTATGGCCTACTCCTGCTCCTATTTCTTATGTTCTTATGTGCTAGCCAAGGGGAAGAGTTGAATTCCTGTGAGTGTACGACAGCCCTCACAGCAGGCCCAAGCAGCACAAGATTCATTGCTTGTCCCTGAGCAATGGGAATGATTTTCATTATCTGCTCACTCGGTGTCAGACTAGTTTGTGACAAGTTACAAGAGATATTGTGCAGGCTCCCATGTTGGTGACTGCATCAAATGAACTTCTTCCTTCCTCCCTAAACACCGCCTCTGGCAAAACAGTGCTCCTTCCATTCAGGAACCTTTTGGGATATTAAGGGCTTGAGTTACTGACTGCAACAAAAAAAATCCAGTGTGATCTCCATATCCTCAGGAGAAAGCTGTGGTTAATTAGATGCGGGAGCTCATTTGGTGAGTAATTCATGAATTAATCATGGTATTTAGCATGTGTACTGATACAACAAATATGCCTGTGCCCGGAAGCTGCTTTCTGGCCTGCAATATAATCATAGAAATTACAGCACAGAAGGAAGGCATTCGATCATTGGGCTTGTGCAGGTGCTGCCTCCTCGTCTGTAGCTGTTTAATTTCGTCCCATTTCCCTGCCCCTTGGCCTGTATCCTTTTCTATTCTTCCTTCTAAAATGTTTATTCAATTCAATTTTAAATTGCGTTCTAGTTTTTTTCTCAATTGTGGTAAAGCATTTCACGTCCAAATGATTCTCTCTGTGGAACAATTTCTTCCGACTTCCCCCTTAGTCTTTTTGTTCCTTGTACACGAATCACTGAAAGTTAACGTGCAGGTACAGCAAGCAATTCAGAAAGCAAATGGTATGTTGGCTTTTATGACAAGAGGATTTGGAAGAGGATTACAAGAGTGTGGGCCCAAGTTTCCAATGCTGCTGAAAACAGCTCACCTCCGTGATTTAAGTAACCTGTCTGGGAAAAAAAGTGCGCCGAAATCTTACCGGGGAATCCTCCGGTCGTCCTGGAGCGTGGCGTGGTGCAACGGAGTCTCCCTGGGGCAGAGCAAGCTGATCGCAGCCAGCAGGGGGGGGGGGGGCGGGGTGGGGTTCAGCATTCTTCTGAGTGCCGGCAGCATTGGAGCATGCGCGCATGCGCAATGGCTCAGCAGGGCGTTTTTCCCCCAGTCTGTGTTTGGGTACCGGGGAGGGATGGAGAAGCATGGGAAGGGGGCACTGTGAGGTGATCGGTGGGGGAGAAGCATGGGAAGGGATGGAAAAGCATGGCGAGGGATGGAGAAGCGTGGCAAGGAGTGGAGAAGCGTGGGAAGGGATGGAGGAGCGTGGGTTGGGAGCACTCGAAATGATCGAAGGGCCGGAGGAGAGAGCAGGGGTGCCTCCGTCCAGCCACCCCCCCGCGTTCAGCCCCCTCCCCCGCATTCAGCCCCCCCCCACACACCCCCCGTGTTCAGCACCTCCCCCCACACACCCCCCCACACACACCCCCCCCTCCAAACACACACACACACACACCCCACACACACACACACACCCCACACCCCCCCCGCACACACCCCCCCCACCCCTCCCTACAGCCCCCCACACACACACCACCCCCACACCCCCACCCCACACACACACACACCCCACACACACTCCCCACACCCCCACTCCACACACACACACAGCCCCCCCACACACACCCCACAACCCCCAAACATCCCTACAACCCTCGCTGTCAGATACAGAGAGAGAGAGACATTGACAGCGACACTGACAGAGACACCTTCCCTTCACATAAAGGTAGGACTTCTATTTTTTTTTATTGATTGATTGCTTATTACTTTGGTCTTGGTGCTTTTGGTGCAGGGTTCCTTCTATTTTTTATTAATTAATTGCTTATTACTTTTTGTGCTTTGTTTAGTGCTTGGTGCTTTAAATGTACTGCTTTGTTTTGTGCTTACTGCTTATATGTACTTTGCTCCTTTAATGTTGTTGTGAAGGTATTTATGGAAAATCCTTTAACTTCCCCCCCCCCCCCAGTGTGATGTTGATGTGTCCTTTGTGTTTAATGCTTCCCACCCCCCCCCGTCTCTGGCTGTGCCTGCACTAAACTTAACTCTAGGTAAGGTTTTTCAGAACTTACAAAAGTTGACACTTACTCCATTCTAAGTTAATTTGGAGTAAGTTTTTGCTGCCGAAACTTGCAAAACAGGCCTAAGTGGCTGGACACACCCCCTTTTGAAAAAAAAACCTGAACTAAAATGAACCTAAACTAACTCACTAGAACTGGAGCAAACTAAGTGCCGAGAATTGCGATTTCTAAGATACTCCAAACTAAACTAGTTGCTCCAAAACTTGGGCCCATTGAGTATATTCAAGACAGAGATCGCTAGATTTTTAGGTATTACGGAATTCAAAGGATATGGGATAGTGCAGGATAGTGGAGTTGAAGTAGACGATCAGCCATGATCTTATTGAATGGCGGAGCAGGCTTGAGGGGCCGAATGGACTACTCCTGCTCCTATTTCTTATGTTCTTATGTTCTTATGTTTTATTCATTCCTGGGATGTGTGCATCGCTGGTAAGGCCAGCATTTATTGCCCATCCCTAATTGCCCTTGAGAAGGTGGTGCTGAGCTGCCTTCTTGAACCGCTGCAGTCCGTTCGGGAGGAAGTTCCAGGATTTTGACCCAGTGATGATGAAGGAACAGCGATAAATTTCGAAGTCAGGATGGTGTGTGACTTGGAGGAGAAATTGGAGGTGATGGTGTTCCTATGCGCCTGCTGCCCTTGTTCTTCTAGGTGGTAGAGATCGCGGGTTTGGGAGGTGATAATGATAATCGTGGACTTTTGTCTTATTGGACTAGATTTTACACTTTTGTGCCGATCACCCAAAAATGGGCGTGGGCGGTAAAAATGGGTTTTCAGATCGCCGGCTTGTCGCCCATTCTCAAAGCCCCTAGTCTCCATATTTTAAATTGGGTGTTACCGCGAGCGATTTGAAATGGGCGTTAGCATTAAATCTCTCTGACCTTCTGCCGTAAAGTGTCGCCGTCCTTAGCAACAACATGGCAACGCTCGATTCCCGCGATTCAGGAGGTCAAGGGTCATCATGACATGCGCATAAGAGGAGGCAGAGAGCGAGGGAGCTGAGAGGGAATGAAAGCGTGTGTGGGTGTGGTGTGGCTGCTTTGGGAGGAAGGAGGGAGAGTTTCGAGCTTTATAGCAATTTGGGGAAAAAAAATTAGCTGTTACCAGCCAGATATTTGCTCAAATTTGATGCCTATAATGGAGGGAGAGGAGGAGGTGACACAGCACGCTGTGGAGATTGATGCTGGCGAGAGCAGTGAGCTGGGAGAGGAGCACATTGGAGGGCGCAAAAGAGCGAGGAGGTTCTCGGACGAGGCAAATGCCTCCCTCCTGCAGGAGGTCGAGTTACGCTGGGGTGATTTGACCCAGGGAGGGCGTGGGAAGCCCACCCCAAAGGCCTACCAGAGGATATGGGCCGAGATAGCAGAGGTGGTCTCGTCGACGACCAATGAGGTGCGTGAGGGCAACCAATGTCGCAAGCGATGGAATGACCTTGTTGGATCGCAAGAGTAAGTATCACATTTATTTACATGTACTTATATATTTATATAATTTGATTTGTAAGAGTCATGAGTGACTATAATCAGCTGTGAGGTCTTTCACTTTTACTGGGAATGTTGTACTCAAAGCCTGCGGTCACAGTGTACGTCTTTCGGTAAAGAATGATAATTCTCATAATAATCATGATTACATCTGTCGGTTATGTGTTGTATCAGTCTCTGTGACAGTACCTAACAATGATATCACGCAATGATCTCATGCCATGTTACCTTTTACAGAAAAAGCTATTGACGATGAGATCTGTGCAAAGGCAAACGGGTGGGGGGCCACCAGTCATCAGCGATATCACTGACATCGAGGAGCAGGTGCTCACACTCGTGGGGAGGCACACCCGGACGGCCACGCAAGCAGCTGCAGACCCTGAAGTGAGGCCACGTGAGCAAAGTATACACCATTGCGTGATCTAAAGTCAATTGATACCACACCCACTCATATCCGATAGATGGTTTCGAAAATTGTCCTATAAATAATGCTGGCCTAATGAAAATCATTGCAATGAACAATGTGTTGATGGTCATGAAATGTGATGTCTGTGACGATTTTGACAGCAGTGGTGCTTTTGTCGTGCATATGCTGTGTGTAGCATTGGACTCACCTTGTGACCCTAGAACCCCCTTCTCCTCTAATAACCTCATTTGTGTTCTGCAGCTCAGCCAGCAGCGCGGCCCCGGGCAAGACCACAGAGACCAGAAAGTGGGGGCGCGGGGCCGGAACCGCTGAGTCTGTTCTCTACGGATGAGAGCGCCGACTTCGAGGAACCTGCATTGCCACGCTCCAGAAGGCATTCCACCCCAAGGCCGTCTCGTGCTCCTCCGGCCATTCCCGCCTCCACTCTGGAGGTACCGGGCCCAAGGACCTCGCCACAGGGCACCCCATTTGTCTCCAGGATGGCGCTGACCCCGCGGAGGTTTCATGGACGCGGCAGGTCTGGTCCACAAGCGCCAGATGAGAGCGGGAGAGATGGTTAAGTTGTCCAGGAGAACTGTAGACATTGGTGACCAGACCCTCAATGCATTTGTGGTGACTCATGTGCAATGTTAAAAAAATCCACGCACAGGCATCTTCCACCCCTTCAATTGGAGTTCAGGACTAGACTGGAATATCGGTCCTTCATCTGTGAACTCATCCCTTTTGATGTGGAAGCAAGTCATCCTCGTTCGAGGGATCGCCTATGACGATGATGCATTGGGGAGCATATCCAGACAGCTGGCCACCATCTCTGGCACCATGACTGAGTACGTTCCGTGGGTGGTGGAGGCCCTGGAGGCGATAGCTAGGAACACTGCTGGCACAGGCCTCCCAGTGGTCCCGGAGCGCAGCATTCCATCCCTAGGTTCCGCACCACCAATGACACATGAGAGGCAGGACCAAGATCCTGCTTCTGGATCCGAGAATGTTCCCAGCTCGGCACCCTCCGCTCTCATACCTGTGCAACCACCGCCTCTGCCTTCATCCCCTCCAATGAGGCACCGCCTGAGGAGTTCTTCGGTCAGGCGGCATGGAGCGAGGAAGGGTAGCGGTAGAGGTGGGGAGAAGAAGGGGAGGGGGAAGGAAAGTGAGGCGCATGTCTGCAGGTGATTACTATGTTATATCTCCATCTGGGTGTATGCAATTTGTTGTAATATATGGGGGGAGGGGGGTCACCCTCCTGCTTTGCATTTTTCTGTGTTGCTGGACATGTTGACCATTTGATTAATGTCAATGGTCGAAAAAGTTGGGTGGGGATGGGTTGTTTTTGCCTGTGATACTTATGATTTCATACCAATGGTCGTATAAAGTGTTTTTTATTCAACATAACCTTGTTGCGCATTGTCTCAGATAGCTTGACCGTTACACACCGGTGATTCCTTAACATGAAAGGGTAAAATTAAACTTAACTTGAATCAACTTAAGCCAGAGCTTTCACACAAGCACCAAGACGTCAGATCCTTCATGCACAGCCAGGGTTTCAGGGACTTGACACTCTGCCCCCGAGTCGGCTGTGGTGTGTACAAGACTGTTAGCCATCTCCTTCGGGATTACCCCTTTGCAAGATAGATCTGGAAGGAGATGCAATGGTTGCTGTTGAGGTTCAGCCCAAGCAGCTCCGTAACACAGGACTCTGTGCTCTGCGGACTGTTCCCAGGGACACACACCGAGACAGACATCATCTGCTGCTGAAGAGCCATCAACTCGGTGAAAGACGCACTTTGGTCTTCCCGAAACTTGCTGGTCTTCCAGAGCAACGAGATGTCCATGGCCAAGTGTTGCAGACTGGCGCAATCCAAGGTCCAGGAGTACGTGGTGAGGGACGCACTAAAGGTTGGTGTAGTCGCCGCAAGGGCACGATGGTGAAGAACCACAGTTTAAGGCCCTTCCGCCACGGTAAACCCAGGGGATGGAATCAGACCCCCCTCGGGCTGTACTTGGTAACCTGCTTGTATACATAGAGCACCATGTTCTGAAAAACACCTATGTTGTGCCATGTATAATGAAAGTCTTTGCACTGTCTAGTAACTTGTAAAGAAATGTAAATTTATTCTCATCCGTTTCATCTACATAGTGCTACATGTAACGTGATTCGTGATCGGTATTGAAATGTATCCTGGAATGTAATGTAAACCTGTTCTTATCTGCTCCATGTAATACCCTCATTTGCACAGAACTACATGTAACGTGATTTGCAGATTGTACTAAACTGTACCATGAAATGAAATGTACACTACTGCATTGTATGGAACTGCTGCCTGCATCCAAATGAATTGTATGGAATTGCTGACTGCAATGTACTGAACTATTTTATATGAATAAAGTATATAAATGGTACAAAAAAAAACTTAAACTTTAACTGGCACCAAGGTGATGGCCACCATTGATGTTTGAGCTGCACACGCACAGCAGTGTGTCAGCTTTGTAAATTACAGCAAAGTTCTTTCAGACAAATCGCTCATTTATGAGCTCCTGACATAAGAGTCCTGCAGCTATGTAGCCACCACGCGCCTTTCCTGCGGTCTGGAGGGGAGCATGGGCATGGTTGCATAGTCAGCCTGATTGTCTGGCCCGAGGTCAGCTTCCAGCCTGTTGTCCTCCTCTCCTGAGGTGGACCATCAATCCCTTCTGGCAATTTTTGTCCCCTCCTGATAGCCAGGTTGTACAGCATAGAGCACACAACCACAAATTGAGCTACTTGCTCAGGGTTGTATTGTAGCTCCCCTCCTGGGTGCTCCAGGCATCTAAAGCACTGCTTAAGCACACTAATTGTTTTCTGGACCACATTGCGTGTGGCTCTGTGACTCTCGTTGTATCGCTTCTCAGCTTCGGTGTGGGTGTCACGCAGGGGGGTCATCAGCCAGGTGGCTGGGCCATATCGATTGTCACCAAGCATCCAGCATTGTCCTTGTGACTGATTCTTAAACATGTCAGAGACAGCGCTCTCACGCAGGATATGAGCCTCATCGAAGCTGCCCGGACATTTGGCATTCATTGCCATTATTATCTGGTTGTGGTCGACAAAGAGTTGGACCTTCAGGGAATGAAATCCTTTTCTGTTGTGAAAAAGCTCTGAGTCCTGAGAAGGTGCCCGCATGGCGATGTGAGTGCACTGTATTGCTCCCTGCACCATGGGGAACTTAGCAATGCGGTAGAATGCTCCAGCCCTGTCAGTCTGAGCATCTGTGGTCATGGGGAAGCTGATAAAGTCCATCCTATGCGCATACAGGGCCTCCGTGACCTGTCTAATGCAGCGATGGGTGGCATGGTGAGACAGAGGGGAAATGTCGAGTGCGGAGGCCCGAGAGGAACCGGATGCGTTGAACAACAGTACCGCGGTGACCTTCACCTCGACGGACAGTGATGTCCTGAAGGTGATGGTAGGCTGCAGATCTGCCCTGATGAGCTGGCATATTTCAGTGATCACCACTTTATGGAAATGCAGTCTCCGAAGGCAGGTGTTCTCGGACACGTCGAGGTAAGACCTCTTCTCCCTGTAAGTGCGGGGTGTGTATGGTCTGGACCTCCTCCTCATTCTGGCATGTCTTAGATTGGGCACATAATGGTGTGCATTAGACGTTGTGCCATTTGCACTCTAGCATCTGCGTATTAATCGATGCAGGCTGAGAAATGGCTGGCCCCATTCTAATGAAAGTATAACACCGATTGATCAGAGGCAATAATTTCAACACTAAGAGACACCTACAGTAAAACCCAATTATCCAGAGTCTGAAAAGATGTCTCTTGATGTCATGTATGCAATTTTGGCATCATTAACCACTAGATGACGTCACTGTTGGAGGCCATTGGGCTGCACGCACATGTGTGCAGCCCAAGTTTAAAGGCCAGTCATTTTATATATTAATCACTTTGGGCTTTAATAAAGCAGAGCCAAGGTTATACCTCTTGGAGTTAAACAGTACTGAGTCTAACAATTATTTTGAATAGACAACATTTAGCGACGAGGCAACAAGAACCTTTGCATGCAAAAATGAGCACAATTGGATTGTTGGAGCAATTTGTGGAAGGAGAAGATTGCGCAGACTTTGTGAACTGTTTGAGCCAGTTTTTCATGGCCAGCAAAATGTAGGAGGTCAGCGACGCAGATTGGCGCCGGGCAGTGTTCCTCACGGTTTGCGGTCCAAAAATTTATGGTCTGATAAAGAATCTACTCCTGCCTGTGAGTCCAACAGAGAAGATGTATGAAGAATTGTGCACACTGGTACAGGACCACCTTAAGCCAGACGAAGGCATCATCATCTCGAGATACAGGTTTTACACGCACGTTCGCACAGAGGGCCAGAATACGGCGGAATTCAGACGTCTAGCGACCGCTTAAGTTCTGGGCTGTGTTGGTGGACATGCTGCGGGACATCTTTGTAATCGGCATCAACCACGAGGTGATCCTGTATAAACTACTGGCGGTGGAGACGTTGGACTTGAACAGGGCCATCACGATCACTCAGTCATGCATGACGATGGATAGCAGTCTAAAGCAGACATCAGTGAAAAATTGAAACTCGGCAAGTACTGTAAATATGATTGATTCGGCGTTCGGCAGAGCGGCCCATGGTAGGGCCTACCCGACTGCGTACGCGAAACCTGTGGCTGCCCAAAGTCCGCCAGCGGGAATGCATTCGATTTCTCCGTGTTTAGCATTGTGGGGGAAATCACCGGCACCAGCAGTGCTGATTTAAGCAATATAGTTGCAAAGGCTGTCTGAGAGTGGGACATCTCCAGCGCAAGTGTCCGTAGATGAGCAAGCGCGCTGTGACGCACCACGTGGAGGATGATGGTCAGACTAGCGCGGATCCGGATACGCAATCCGAGATACCAGAGGAGGAAGTATATGGACTGTACACATTCCTAACTATGAGCAAACTGATAATTATCAACGTGAAATTTTATGGGGTGCCAGTATCAATGGAATTGGACACGGTGGCAAGTCAATCGATAATGAGCCAGAGGGCATTCGACAAGCTGTGGGATACTAAGGCTGTGAGGCCCAGGCTTAGTCCAGTCAATGCCAAGTTGTGCACATACACCAAAGAACTCATAATGGTGATTGGCAGTGACACAATTAAAGTGTCGTATGAAGGTGCAGTTCACGAGTTACCGCTATGGATTGTCCCAGGCAATGGCTCAACGCTGTTCGGCACGAACTGGCTTGAAAAAAATCAGGTGCGATTGGAACGACATCAAAACATTGTCGTTGGAGAAAGATACATGTGCCCAAGTACTGAGCAAGTTCCCCTCACTGTTCGAACCAGGCATCGGCAACTTCACGGGAGCCAAGGTGCAGATTCACGTGGACTCAGATGCAAGACCCGTCCATCATAAAGCTTGGGAAGTTCCGTATATGATGAGGGAGAAGGCTGAAGTTGAACTGCACAGACTCCAGCGTGAAGGGATCATATCACCAGTTGAATTTAATGAATGGGCCAGCCCCATTGTTCCTGTGCTGAAAAGTGATGGCACAGTCAGAATCTGTGGAGACTACAAGGCTACGATGAACAGGGTTTCGAAACAGGATCAGTACCCTTAACCGAAGGCTGATGACTTGTTTGCAACGCTAGCCGGGGAGAAGTCGCTCACTAAACTGGACTTGACATCAGCCTACATGACACAGGAGCTGTCGAAAACATTTACATGCATTAACACGCATAAAGGACTGTTTATTTATCACAGGTGCCCTTTTGGAATTCGCTTGGCTGCAGCAATACTTCAGAGGAACATGGAGAGTCTACTGAAGTACATTCCCAGAACTGTCGTGTTCCAAGATGACATCCTGATCACAGGTCGTGACTCTGAGGAACATCTGAACAACCTGGAAGAGGTTCTACATCGTCTGGACAAAGTGGGACTCAGATTGAAACGCTTGAAGTGCGTCTTCATGGTACCAGAGGTCGAATGCCTGGGGAGGAAAATTGCTCCTGACGGCATCAGGCCCACGGACGCGAAAACCAAGGCCATCAAGAATGCACCCAAGCTGCAGAATGTGACGGAGCTGTGTTTGTTCCTGCGTCTACTCAACTACTTCGATAACTTAAATTGAGCACCTTATTAGACCCACTGCACATGCTGCTAAGAAAAGGTGACAGAGCTTTTGAGAAAGCCACTAATCTGCCTTGCTCTACAAGCTGCTGGTACATTATGACCCATGTAAACGTTTAGCATTGGCCTGTGATGCTTCGTCATATGGAATTGGTTGCATGCTCCAACAAGCTAATGAGGCGGGTAAACTTCAACCAATCGTGTATGCTTCAAAAAGTTTGTCTAAAATGGAAAGAGCCTACAGCATGGTAGAGAAAAAAGCACAAGCCTGTGTGTATGGGTTCAAAAAGATGCATCGATACCTGTTTGATCTTTGGTTTGAACTGGAGACAGATCACAAGCCGCTCATTTCACGCTTCTCTGAAAACAAAGGTATCAATACCAATGCTTCATCCCGCATCCAGAGGTGGGCATTGACATTTATCTGCTTATGATTATGTCATTCACCATAGACCTGGCACCGAGAATTGTGCCAATGCTTTGAGCTGTCTGCCATTGAGGTGGACACGCCACAACCGGCGGACCTATTGTTAGTTATGGATGCTTTTGAAAGTGAAGGAACCCCTGTCACGGCTCAACAAGTTAAGACCTGGACCACTCAGGACCCAATTTTATCGGTGGTGAAGAATTGCATCCTCAAAGGTGATTGGTCTGCCATACCCAAGCAAATGTGCGAAGAGACCAAACCTTACATTCATCGCAAAGACGAACTGTCTATTCAGTCGGATTGTACACTGTAGGGCAATCGTGTTGTTATGCCCAAGAAAGGGAGCGAGAAATTTGTACGTGAGCTACATAGCACACATCCTGGCATTGTAATGATGAAAGCCATCGCCAGGTCTCATGTATAGTGGCCGGGAATCATGTGTGCATCAGTGCAACACTTGCATGCAGCTCAGCAAAGCACCAGCAGAATCATCTCTGAGTCTGTGGTTGTGGCCGTCCAAACCATGGTCCAGGGTCCACATGGACTTTGCAGGTCCCTACCTGGGGAAGATGTTTTTAGTTGTGGTGGATGCATATTCGAATTGGATAGAGTGTATAATCCAGAGCTACCATTGAGAATCTCAGTGTCATGTTCACAACACATGGTCTGCCTGCCATCGTTGTTATCGACAACGGATCGTGCTTCACCAGTCACGAGTTTCAAGAGTTCATGAAACTCAATGGTATGAAACATGTAAAGTCAGCACCATTCAAACCTGCATCCAATGGGCAAACAGAACGTGCTGTCTAAACGATAAAGCAGAGTATGAAGCGAGTAATCCAAGTGTCACTGCAGACCCGCCTGTCATGCATACTGCTTAGTTACAGGACAAGACCACACACGCTTACCGGGGTCACGCCTGCTGAGCTAATGATGAAGAGAGGTCTTAAGACCAAGCTACCTCTTGTACACCCTGACTTGAATAATCATGTTGAATATAGAAGACAAAGTCAGCAAGGGTATCATGATCGCGCAGCTGTGTCATGCGATATTTCTGTAAATGATCCTGTATATGTTCTGAATTATGGTTAGGGTCCCAAGTGGATCGCTGGTACTGTCATGGCCAAGGAGGGCAACAGAGTATTCATGGTCAAGCTCAAAAATGTGCAAACATGCAAGAAACATATGGATCAGACAAAGCTGCGGCACACAGACGAACCGGAACAGTCGGAGGAAGAGACAATCAACGACCAACCAACCTACCCCCAGTTATCAGAGAACTCAGTGGTCATCAGTGAATCGGGACTTTCAATCACTGACATGTTCAATGAAAATGGATTTTCAATCCCTGATATGGCCATTGCCACTCCCACCAGGTCAGCCACCCAGCCACCAGTCACAACAGACTCTGAACACTCACCCAAGGCTGGAGTTGAGCTGAGACGGTCAACCCGGGAGCGTAAAACACCGGACCGTCTCAATTTGTAAAAGACTGTGTTAATATCTCAGAGAGGGATATTGTCATGTATGTACTTTTGGCATCATTAACCACTAGATGGCGTCACTGTTGGAGGCCATTGGGCTGCACGCATGGGTGTGCAGCCCAAGTATAAAAGGCCAGCCATTTTGTATATTAGTCACTTTGGGTGTTACTAAAGCAGAACCAAGGTCATACCTCTTGGAGTTAAACAGTACTCAGTCCAACAATTATTGCATACATAAACACTTGAGATGGTCACTTCACCTGAGAACTCCAGAGTCAATCCAAACTCGCCCGAGTTGGAGCAGCCTTTTCAATGAACCGACCTGCGATTTGAAAAATCGTGCCCACAACACTGTGATTAGTTCAGAACAGTTCCACTTTTGCAGAGTGGTGTTTTAGGCGAGTAATATTGTGGGCGAGATGTGTGTGAAGTGGTGAAAGTGACGCTGGGTGATATACTGGGCGTTAGTTCCGGCAAATTTGATCTTTACAATAAAAAAAGTGGGCGGTCAGTATTACTGAATCTCGACGTTAATTATGTGCCGAATTATGGCCGTTGGTTTCCCTCATTCTGATGATTCTGCCCAAAAAAAAGTGGGCGGGCGGTATTATTTTTGGCAATACATGGTTGAAAGTATCGCTCCGCGATAGTCTCCGAAATTATGGGCGTCAGTTTCCATTTTGTGGCTAAATGGGCGATATCTGGGCGTTACACCTCATTTCAGCATTAAAATGGACATTAAGTGAGCATTATGCATGCCAAAATAATGGAAAATCTAGCCCATAGTTACCAATGGACCAACCAGCAAGATTAATTTCTGTGCTCAATCACTCTCGATCCTGTATGTGGGGATTGGGGAATCATGGGGACAAACTTGGACACGAGCATTAGGATTGCCCTCTTATCTCTCGTTCTCTGATACCTCCTTGCCTTAAATAGTTAAAGATTGCAATGGAATACATTCTAATGTTAATAGGTTCATTTTGTAACTTACTTTCTGTAATTATTTTTAGCTCATTAACCATTGTAAGAAATCAGCCATTATTCAAATTTCTGATTACTAATTCATTACAAATGCATTTGTATTTCTCTAATTAGAATATTTTCCCTCACCAGTCTTTTTTTCTTGAATTGTTGAGTGTACCTTTGAGAGTGTTATGGTGGAAAGGGTGGCACTCACTGCAGTAACAAGTGGCAGTGAGGTGTCAGTGCACCAAGAGCCCTAGATGGTACACAGGGATGGGCCTGTAGTTCTCTACAAGTTCCAATCTTATAGAGTTGCACAACGTACAAGGTAGCCATTTGGCCTATCATGCTTGTGCCGTCTCTTTGAAAGAGCTATCGCATTAGTCCCACCTTCCCCACTCTTTCCCCATAGCCCTGCAAATATTTCCTTTTCAAGTATATATCCAATTCCCTTTTGAAAGTTACTATTGAATCTGCTTCCATCACCTTTTCAGGCAGTTCATTCCAGATCATAACAACTGGCTGCATAACAAAATTCCTCTTCCTCTCCCCTCTGTCAGTGTCAGCTGTGGCTCAGTGGGTAGCACTCTCTCGGTGGGAGGGGTTCGGAGTGAGCAGGTGCTGCTGATTACTGCAGGAGTTGGAGTGAGATTGTAAAAAGTTGGTGATGGTTTTTTGGGGTGTTTTTTTTTTCAAATTTTAGGTCCTTTTTGGCCCATAAACATCAGCCAGATGGCTGCTGAGGGGCCTGGAGTGCTGGGCCCCTCAGAGGACAATGGTCCCTGTGTAAATTTAATCAGTGGAGAGAATGTCTTGAGAAGGGAGAATAAAAGGACCAAAGATTTGGGCCGGGACCCCAGGAGGTTTGAAAAAGAAAACATAGTGGTGGTTCACTGCCAGGATAAGGAAATGCAAGCTTGGGATATCATCTAAGCAGTACATGAGGACTGTGGTGAGGGAAGTTGCTTTGCTTGCTGAACAAAGCCGAATGTTGGATTCGAAGTGACGGTCAGTGGCCGAGAGGAGGTGGAAAGATTTTTACTGAGACCGAAGGTTGGTGAGAAGTACTTGGATGTATCTTTGCTGTATTCTGAAGAGGTAGTAGTTTCATTCTTAAACTTGCCGGTTTATATTGAGGTTGATATTGCTGATAAAAAAGTTGGAGTTGTGGAACATTAAACTTTGCTCAGGAATAAAGAAGCGATAATATCCTGGAACGCGGGTAGCCGATGGAACCCGTGAAAGTGCGGTTCCCAGAGGGGGTGAAATCATTACCCTACAGCTTGAAATTCGAGACAATAGAAGAAGTGCAATACTTCCGGGTTCTGCACGATAACCAGGTGAAGGTTTGCTATTACACTGTACTGTCTTGGACACGACCATTTAGTAAGAAGCTGACCAGACCTGTACTATTATAACTGTGGCAAGTCTGGACAAATCCCTCAGAACTGCAAGGCAGAGAGCTGTGCGGTTTGTCGCAAAGGCCCCACCCGCTGTGAGTGTGAGGCAGAAGGAAGGTCCCTGAGCGACGAGGAGATGGGAGAAGGAGCAGTGCGTGTGAGTGGAGTGGTCATAAGTGTTGTGTCCTTACACACTACAGCAAATCAACACGAGGCACATACTGGAGATAAGGTCACTCTGTGACCTGTACCTTTATTCACAGGACCAAGAAGTGATGACCCTGCGTGGGACCTCCCTTTATATACCTGGATGGCCAGGTGAGGAGTGTCTCCCACAAGTTCACCCCCTGTGGTCAAGGTGTGCATTTCTCAGGTGTATACAGTGTACAGTGTTGTTACATAAAGGTTACAGTTATGTGAGGTTACAAACATGACATCATCTCCCCCCAACGTCTTTGGGTCAAAGATTGAGTCTTTCAGACGGTCGACGCTCTCTCGTGGAGCGCTGCAGTTGGGGCTCTGGTTGTTGAGCCTTGGCATGCGTCTGTCACCTGTGGTGATTCCGGCTCGTCCGGGCTGACCGCAGGGACTGTGCATGCTGCTGACGGTTCTTGTTGCTCGTTCTCTGGCAGTGGTGTGGGCAGTATCTCATGCTGTTCCTCAGGTTCCTCAGTATCCATGCTGAACCTTTTTTTGACTTGGTCCAGATGCTTGCGGCATATCTGCCCATTGTTGAGCCTGTCCATTATGACCCTATTCCCCTCTTTACCAATTACAGTACCCTCGAGCCACTTGGGCCCCACAGCGTGATTAAGAACAAATACAGGGTCATCGATTTCTATCCATCTCCCCTTTGAGTTACGGTCGTGGCACTCATTTTGGGACTGGCGCTTGCCCTCAACAATGTCTGACAAGACTGGATGAATGAGGGACAGCCGAGTTTTTAGTGTACGTTTCATGAGTAGTTCCACTGGCAGGATTCCCGTGAGCGAGTGCGGTCGGGACCTGTAGGCCAGCAGGAGGCGCGATAGACGGTATTGAAGGGAGGGTCCTTGAATCCGGAGCATGCCTTGCTTTATGATTTAGACCGCACATTCCGCCTGGCCATTGGAAGATAGCTTGAACAGTGCTGTCCTGACATGTTTGATGCCATTACCCGACATGAATTCCTGGAATTCATAGCTAGAGAAACACGGGCCGTTGTCGCTAACTAGGATGTCCGGCAAGCCATGGGTCACAAAGACCGCACGCAGACTGTGGCGGATGTCATGCACGAATTCAATATGATGCACTCGATCTATTTCGAGTATGCATCAACAACAATGAGGAACATTTTTCCCATGAACGGGCCCACGTAGTCTACGTGAATATGTGACCATGGCTTAGTGGGTCAGGGCCACGGGCTGAGTGGGGCCTCCCTGGGGCCATTGCCCAGCTGGGCACACGTCGTGCACCTGCGAATGCAATGTTCCAGGTCTGCATCAATTCCCGGCCACCATACATGTGACCGGGCAATGGCCTTCATTAACACAATATCTGGGTGCTCTCTGTGGAGTTCCCTGATGAATACTTCCCTTCCCTTCGGGGCATGACTACTCAGCTGCCCCATAGTAGGCAGTCGGCTTGGATGGAGAGTTCATCCATCCGTCTGTGGAACGGTCTGACCTCTTCAGGGCATGCTCCGTGTGCGGGCGCCCAATCCCCAGTCAGGACACATTTCTTAATCAGAGACGGGAGGGGATCTCTGTTTGTCCAGGTTTTGATCTGGTGGGCTGTGATGGGGGAGCCTGCACTGTCAAAGGCATCAACAGCCATGACCATCTCCGTGCTTTGCTCCGCTGCTCCCTCAGTGGTGGCCAGTGGAAGCCTGCTGAGCGCGTCAGCGCAATTTTCAGTGCCTGGCTGGTGCTGTATGGTGTAGTCATAGTCAGCCAGCATGAGAGCCCATCATTGTATGTTAGCTGACGCTTTGGCATTGACAGCCTTGCTGTCAGACAACAGGGATGTTAATGGCTTGTGGTCCGTTTCTAACTCGAACCTTCTGCCAAAAAGGTACTGGTGCATCTTTTTCACTCCATAGACACATGTGAGTGCCTCCTTTTCAACCAGCCCATATCCCCTTTCTGCTTGGGAGAGTGACCTGGAGGCATAAGCCTTAGGTTGGAGTTGGCCCTCATCATTACTCTGCTGCAACACGCACCTAACCCCATAGGATGATGCATCACATGTCAAAACCAATTTCTTACAGGGGTCATACAGGGTCAATAACTTATTGGAACAAAGCAGGTTCCATGCCCGATTGAAAGCCCGTTCCTGACAGTCCCCCCAAAACCAATCGCAACCCTTATGCAGGAGCATGTGTGGTGGCTCCAACAATGTACTTAAGTTCGGCAGAAAGTTCCCGAAATAGTT
This sequence comes from Pristiophorus japonicus, assembly GCF_044704955.1. NCBI lineage: Eukaryota > Metazoa > Chordata > Chondrichthyes > Pristiophoridae > Pristiophorus > Pristiophorus japonicus. The sequence continues at coordinate 59,393,203 of NC_091988.1, forward strand.
CAAGAGTCCCAGAAATGAACGCAACTCCGATGTGCTGCCGGGCCTGGACGCGCGACGGATCGCCTCTGTTTTGGATTCGGAAGGCCGGATCCCATCTGTGGCAACCCTACTGCCCAAAAACTCGACCTCCGGAGTCAAAAACACACTTCTTTAGTCGTAGGCCTACCCGGTCCAGTCGGCGTAGCACCTCCTCCAGGTTGTGGAGCTGTTCCTCGGTGTCTCGACCCATGATAAGGATGTCGTCCTGAAATACGATTGTTCCGGAGATGGATTTGAGCAGGCTTTCCATGTTCCTCTGAAAGATAGCAGCTGCTGAACGAATGCCAAACGGACACCTGTTGTAGACAAACAGCCCCTTGTGCGTGATGATTGTGGTCAGTAGCTTGGATTCTTTGGCCAGTTCCTGGGTCATGTAGGCTGAAGTGAGGTCCAACTTGGTGAACAGCTTGCCACCTGCCAGCGTGGCAAAAAGATCCTCCGCTCTCAGAAGCGGGTATTGGTCCTGAAGGGACACTCGGTTGATGGTGGCCTTGTAGTTGCCGCAGATCCTGACCGAGCCATCCGTTTTTAGAACAGGGACGATGGGGCTTGCCCAGTTGCTGAATTCAACGGGCAAAATTATGCCCTCTCTTAGCAATCTGTCCAACTCACTCTCAATTTTCTCCCGCATCACATACGGCACAGCCCTGGCTTTGTGGTGCACTGGTGTGGCGTCCGGGGTGATGCGTATCACTACTTTGGTGCCTTTGAAAGTCCCGAAGCCAGGTTGAAATAATGACTCGAACTTTTGTAGGACCTGTGAGCATGAACTTCGTTCCACACATGAAATGGTGTGCACATCCCCCCATTTCCAGTTCATCTTGGCTAGCCAGCTCCTCTCCAAAAGCGCGGGACCATTTCCTGGGACAATCCAGAGTGGCAGCCGGTTCTCTGATCCATTATGTATGACCACCAACATTGCACTGCCTAGCACTGGGATGATCTCTTTGGAGTACGTCCGTAATTGTGTGTCAATGCGTTCAAGTTTGGGTCTGCTAGCTCTGAGTGGCTACAGTTTCTCGAATTGTTGGACACTCTTGAGTGACTGGCTGGCTCCTGTGTCCAGCTCCCGGCGTACTGGGATGCTTTTTAACAGTACTCTCGTCATCATAGGTGGCGTTTTTGTGTATTAGCTGTGGATGTTTGTCACCTGAACCCGCTGAACTTCAGCATCCATTGCTGTGTCCCAGGCATACCCCTGCCTTGCAGACCCCTCTTGTGGTTCATCCACTTCGTAAACCAGCCTCGCTGCGGGCTTCCTGCACATCCTGGCTAAATGTCCACTCAAGTTACAATTTCTGCAGATGAATTGCTGAAACCAGCAGGTCTTTGCAGCATGTTTGCCCCCACACCTCCAGGATGAGCTGAGATTGTTGTGAACAAAAGAGCTGTTACCAGGCATTCCTCTCTGATTGTCTCTTTGATTACTCTTGAGCACTCTGTTTGTGGGTGTCAATGGTCCCATCCCGGAACGTATTGTCCCTTGTGATGGTGTAAATGTCCGTTCAATCTGCCATTGTCTCTGTTGAGGACCCACCCTAGAGTCTGTTACTGCCTGATTGGTGTCAAATTGCCCTTGCCTGCCTGCGGGGTTCTGAGTCGCGTTTACCATGTTAACTCCCTGCTCCATCGCCACGTTGGGAGCAGAGTTGCATACGTATATGAGCTTGGTTTCTTCCTCCCCTGCCATGAAGGTTTGAGCCATCAACGCCACTGCTTCCAAGGTCAAGTCCTTGGTCTCAATTAGCTTCCTAAAAATCCCGGCATGACCAATGCCCTCAATCAAGAAATCCCTTAACATCTCCCCCCTGAAGGCGTCTGTGAACGTACAGAGGCTCGCCAAGCGCCAAAGGTCCGCAACGAAGTTCGGTATGCTCTGCCCTTCCTGACGTCGGTGCATATAGAATCGGTGTGGGGCCATGTGTATACTACTTGCCAGTTTGAGGTGCTCACTGATCAGTTTGCTGAGCTCCTCAAAGGTCTTATCTGCCGGCTTCTCGGGTGTGAGCAGGTCTTTCATCAGCATGTACGTCTTAAGTCCACAGCTGGTCAGTAGATGCGCCCTCTGCTTGTCAGCCGCTGCCGCTCCCAGCCAGTCCTTCGTGACAAAGCTCTGCTGGAGCCTCTCAATGAAATCGTCCCAGTCCTCACCAACACAGCACCGTTCCTCCGTGCTACCGGTGGCCATTCTCTTGAGTCGTTGATTCCCGTTTCTCATCGCCAAATGTTGTGTCCTTACACACTACAGCAAATCAACATGAGGCACATACTGGAGACAAGGTCACTCTGTGACCTGTACCTTTATTCACAGGACCAAGAAGTGATGACCCTGCGTGGGACCTCCCTTTAGATACCTGGATGACCAGGTGAGCAGTGGCTCCCACAAGTTCACCCCCTGTGGTCAAGGTTTGCATTTCTCAGGTGTATACAGTATACAGTGTTGTTACATAAAGGTTACAGTTATGTGAGGGTTACAAACATGACAATAAGAGTGGAGCAGGCGGAGGACACAGCCGCCGAACGGAATGAAGAAAGAGCGCAAGAAGAAGCAGAAAATTGTGGAGCAGAAAACAGGATGGGGATGGTGGAAAACACACCAAGTATAGTGGAAAAGGACAAAGTCAGCGGAGGGCACCACAGGTCAGGGACAGAGTCGAGCCATAATATGGCTCACCTTCAGGTGTCCGTGGGAGGAGCAGAGGTGGGTGCGGGCTAAGTGTAAGCACTCCAAAGAAAGATGGGGAGTTGTACATCTTGGGAAGCAGGAGGGGGCAAGACCAGGAGAGGGTGAAAGAGGCAGGAGCCTTAAAGGGCAGCAGGACGGGAGCGGGGAGACAAAGATGCCAAAAGGGAGCAAGCTGGGTGGAGACGTGCCATTGTCCCAGAGAGAGAAGAAATGGGGAGCAAGGGTCAGCAGTGGAGGTGAGGCCGAAGAGAGCGGCACTGTTGGAGAAACCATGATAGCAGGTGGACTCTGTAAGGGAGATTCTGACCGGGAATGGGGACGGGAGATTACAGAAGAGTGAGGAGCCAGAGGAGGATGGGACATGGAATTGGGAGGCTTCATGTGGAAAGGGAAAGGTTAGTGAGGGGCAGAAGGAGGGAGAAGGAGCAGCTCCTCAGCCGAAATTTAATGTAAGGAAGAGGTTGAAACTGCAGGGAAAGTTCAAATAGGAGGTGAAAAAGAGCCGGAGGCTGTAGGAGAAAACAACAGCTGTCTAAAAGGAGAAGGAGCATGAGAGGAGGGAAGGGCCAGAGATTAAATGATGATGGGGGGATTATCAGGCACACTGCTTTTATTAAGAGCAATGATTACATTGATCTCGATTAATGTGAACAGACTGAAGGGGAGAAGAACTTGCAGCAGTTGCAGTGTTTTAAAGGCACTGCCCAAACATAGAAACATAGAAACGTAGAAACATAGAAAATAGGTGCAGGAGTAGGCCATTCGGCCCTTCTAGCCTACACCGCCATTCAATGAGTTCATGGCTGAACATGCAACTTCAGTACCCCATTCCTGCTTTTTCACCATACCCCTTGATCCCCCTAGTAGTAAGGACTTCATCTAACTCCCTTTTGAATATATTTAGTGAATTGGCCTCAACTACTTTCTGTGGTAGATTCCACAGGTTCACCACTCTCTGGGTGAAGAAGTTTCTCGTCATCTCGGTCCTAAATGGCTTGCCCCTTATCCTTAGACTGTGACCCCTGGTTCTGGACTTCCCCAACATTGAGAACATTCTTCCTGCATCCAACCTGTCTAAACCCGTCAGAATTTTAAACGTTTCTATGAGGTCCCCTCTCATTCTTCTGAACTCCAGTGAATACAAGCCCAGTTGATCCAATCTTTCTTGATAGGTCAGTCCCACCATTCCAGGAATCAGTCTGGTGAACCTTCGCTGCACTCCCTCAATAGCAAGAATGTCCTTCCTCAAGTTAGGAGACCAAAACTGTACACAATACTCCAGGTGTGGCCTCACCAAGACCCTGTACAACTGTAGTAACACCTCCCTGCCCCTGTACTCAAATCTCCTCGCTATGAAGGCCAACATGCCATTTGCTTTCTTAACCGCCTGCTGTACCTGCATGCCAACCTTCAATGACTGATGTACCATGACACCCAGGTCTCGTTGCACCTCCCCTTTTCCTAATCTGTCACCATTCAGATAATAGTCTGTCTCTCTGTTTTTACCACCAAAATGGATAACCTCACATTTATCCACATTATACTTCATCTGCCATGCATTTGCCCACTCACCTAACCTATCCAAGTCACTCTGCAGCCTCATAGCATCCTCCTCGCAGCTCACACTGCCACCCAACTTAGTGTCATCCGCAATTTGGAGATACTACATTTAATCCCCTCGTCTAAATCATTAATGTACAGTGTAAACAGCTGAGGCCCCAGCACAGAACCCTGCGGTACCCCAATAGTCACTGCCTGCCATTCTGAAAAGTACCCATTTACTCCTACTCTTTGCTTCCTGTCTGACAACCAGTTCTCAATCCATGTCAGCACACTACCCCCAATCCCATGTGCTTTAACTTTGCACATTAATCTCTTGTGTGGGACCTTGTCGAAAGCCTTCTGAAAGTCCAAATATACCACATCAACTGATGTGTCTGCAAGAAACCTTTTGGGATGAGGATATCCTGGAAAGAGTTTGGGTTTGGAAGGGAGAAGTGTTTGCAAGGTGCGCAAATAATCATCATCATAGGCAGTGGCTTGAAATCGAGGAAGACTTGCTTCCACTCTAACAATGAGTTCTCAGGTGACTGAATAGTCCAATACGGGAATTACAGTTTCAGTCACAGGTGAGACAGACAGTGGTTGAAGGAAAAGGTAGGTGGGGAGTCTGGTTTGCCGCACGCTCCTTCCGCTGCCTGCGCTTGATTTCTGCATGCTCTCGGTGACGAGACTCGAGGTGCTCAGCGCCCTCCCGGAAGTTCTTCCTCCACTTCGAGCGGTCTTTGACCAGGGACCCCCAGGTGTCGGTGGGGATTACTATAGAGGAGTGGCTTTTAGTGAGTTCGGCCATAAAAGAGAATGTTGCTTTGGTGGACAAGTGCACTGAGGGGAGATTTTTACAGCTAAAGGTACAAATGGATGAATTAAATTGTGATCTCTTTAATATCTATGCGCCGAATGACCATTGCAAGCATCGTGCGCTTTTTCGGTGGTAATTTACAGAAGTGGCAGAGGTGGAAAACCCTTGTATAGAGGGGGATTTTAATGTATTTTTATCTCGGATGGACATTTCAGCCCAGATGACCTTGAAGGATGATAACTCCAGAGAGATGATTGTAAAAATGATGGCAAATTTAAATTTGAGAGACTTATGGAGGGATCGGAACCCAATAAAAAGGGAGTTTTCCAGAAGAGGTTGTGTGAGTGATACTTTAAAACAGAGCTGAATAGATTTTGTGTTAATGCGGGAAGGTTTAAGTTCTGAGGTGATGGAGATTCATTATAAGAAAATATTTTTTAGTGACTACTTGGCCTTGGTTCTTAAAATTAGGAACAGCAGAGTTAAGATCGGTCCAGGGGTGTGGATTTTAAACAATCATTTCCTGAAATAAATTGCTTTTAAAGAAGGGATTTAAAATATAATAAAGAATGCTCGGAAGGAACCTTTATTCTTGAAAGAAAAAAGAGTTTGGTGGGACAATTTCAAATAAGAGGTAAAAGTTTTTTGGTGCGTTATGGGAAAGAAAGAGCAACAGCTAAACAATGTCAAGAAGAGAATATTAGCAGAATGTTTACAGATATCTGTAAAGCAGTTGACGGAGGGGATAAGAGCACAGAGACTAAGTGGAAGATTTTAAAGGAAGAGTGGGAATTATTGCAAGTTGAAAAATGCAAGGGGGCCATTCTCTGCGCAAAGGCTAAAGATGCATTGGAGGGAGAAAGATGCACTAGATATTTTCTAGAGCAAGAGAAGTTGCGACAAAGGTTATCATTAATTGGAGAGTTGAAGGTTGGGGAAAAAATCATTAATGAGGAGATTATGGAGGCGGTTATCAAGTAGCTTTTATCAAGAGTTATATACAAAAGAAGACATTTCTAAATTGGCGATGGAGAAGGTTAGTTCTTTTATTGAAGAGAGCTTAAAGGAGGATGAGAGAAGCATGTGTGACAAAGATGTAGGATTAGCGGAAATAAAAGTAGCATATCATTGGAATGAAGGCGGGGGGTGGGGCGGGGGGGTGGGGTGGTGGGAAGCCCAGGGTCAAATGGACTAAGTGCAGAATTTTATAAATAATTTTTTTGGGGAAGATTTTAAGTCCATTGATCTCAGAGGTTTTTAAGGAGATTAAAACTGAGGGAAGCCTGGCCCCATCTATGAGGAGAAGTATCATAAGCTTAGCTTATAAAACTAAAGGGGATAGAATGGATCTGAAGAATTGGAGGCCCATCACATTATTAACTGTGGATGATAAGATCTTGGTGAGGGTTATGGCAAATTGTATGAAGGAGGTGATGCCGCAGATAGTTTCGTCCTCTCAGAGTCCTATGGTGTCATAGGCAGCACATCGCTGACTCTGTGGTCTCAATCCGAGATGCGATAGAACTCATGAAAGAGAGTGGGAGGGAAGCTTATGTACGAAAGATAGATCAAGAGAAAGCCTTTGATAAAGTCTCTCATGAGTTTTTATTAATAGTTTTGGAAGCATTTGGTTTTGGGGAAAATTTCATTGAGTGGATAAGGATTTTTTATTCAAACACATTTAGCTGTGTTAAATGTAATGGTTTTTTATCCAAGTATTTTCCAATACAGTGATTAGTGAGACAGACCTGTCCCCTGTCCTCATTGTTGTATACATTGGTAGCAGAACCATTAGGTGACATGATGCGAAAGGAACAAGACCTAGTCGGAATTGCTGTTCCCAGTTCCGGGCAGGTGTCGGTGATACACCAACATGCAGATGACACGACCTTAACGTTGAGAGATGGGGAGTTAGTGAGGAAAGCTATGCGTGTAGTAGAGGAGTATTGTAGAGCTTCAGGAGCCAGAGTAAATCATACTAAGTCCCAATGTCTGGTTGTGGGAAGGAGTAGGGAGGAGTGGTTGGAGGAAAGCCCTTTTAAGGTGGTGGAGTTCTGGGGCTGCATATGGGGTGCAAGAAGGATAGGGATGAAGTGGATCGACTAAATTGGGTTATGAAAATTAAAAAGATTTTGGGAAGATGGGAAAGAAGGTGGTAGAAAGTGCAAGGAAGTGCGACCTTGGTGGCAGCTCTCCTGCTATCTAAACTATGGTACTTATTGACGGTGGAGGATATTCCTGAGTGGGTGGAAAAGTCTATCCGAGAGGCTTGTGTAAAGTTTTTATGGGAAGGGAAACCAGCCTTGGTTGCTTACAATACCATCATTGGACAGCGAAATCAAGGAGGACTCAATTTCGCAGATATTGATTTGAAGTAAAAATCCTTTAGAATTAAATGGGTGAAGAGAATTCTTCAGAAGCCAAATACAAGTTTTTGGAAGAGTTGTTTCCAGCAGTTTTAAAAATTGTGGGATAGGAGGACAGGGAATATTTTATATAGAATACGACAATATGTTTTTGAAATCAATTAAACCTCTCCCTAGGATTTATAAGGGGGTTGTAGATACTTGGGCCCAATTTTTTAAAAGTGTGCAGTTTATGCCCAAAGGCGCTGAGGAATTTTTAGAACAGCCCTTATTTTGAACAGGTGTATCAACATTGAAGGAGAAATATTAATTTTTCAAGCTTTTCTAAAAGCTGGTATTATATTTGTGAAAGATGTATTATATGAGGTAATTCCGGGTTGGTTGCTGGAAGCGATAGTGAGGGACATGGTTTGGCATGAGGATCAAGAGGTAGAGGAAAAAGCAATTAAGATCATGTAAGAGAAGATTGTGAGGGCAATGCCACAGGATTGGATGGAAGAAATAAATACGCAAATCTCCAAAGGAGGTATAATGCATCCCACTTTTCCAAGCTGATAGAGAATTCAAGCAGGTTGCATTTAGACAGGCTGTGAAAATTCACAGACAACAAGTCAGAGATGCTACGTGAGTGGGAGCATGTTGCATTAAGTCATCAATCAACTTGACATTTTAGGACCTTTGGGTAGCGAGCCAATTAAAAGGTTAAAAGACTATTAATTGAGCAAATAAGGTCAAAGAAGGCGAGTTCTTTTCTGTAAATTGATCCAAGTATAAGTACAGGCATTTTGACCATGTGGTCTCAGAAGGACAAAGACCTGGCTTAAAGCCAAGAGCTTCTTACAGCTGCCAGAAATAAAGTGACATTAAAACTACAATTGGAGTTCGTATTTCATTGGAAATTAAGAGATCTAACAATTTTGGCGTCACGAACACGATCGCTGAGGAAAGAAACTGAATTTTGGACATCGGACCTACATACTGAGGTAAGGACTCCTTTTTATAAAAGTCCTTGGTCAAAAGTCTAAATTCGTCTCTCCTTCTACGCGATTCCGAAAGCCTCCAGTTTGCGAACCCTCCGGTTGGTAGTTGGCTCGAGGTCCCATAGACGTCTAAGTTCGGCGGTGTGTTAGTTAATTAATCACCGATCTATTGATCGGCTGGAAAGCCTACGACTCAAGACCCCAGGAAAGAAATCAGTATTATGGCAGCAGGAGATAAGAGCAAAGAATTGCCTACAACTGTTAAAGGTGGGCAAGCACCACCTGCGGTTTCGCTAGATGAGATTCTCGAACAGTTGAAAGAATACATAGAGCAACAATTCAATTTATCTAAAACCTGTATTAAGATTGAACAAAAGTACGGAACCTTCAAAGGACAATGGTCCTTGGACGAGATTAAAAGGGTCTGGGGAAAAACGACCCGTATGAAAAATAAAGAGCGAACTAGATGATCCCTAGCTGTTATGGGAAAGATCCGAAACCGGAATCAAATTATAATGCGTTCCCAACATGATCAAGAACTGACCAGTACAAAGGATCAATTGCAAGCTGTTTGTGCACAGCTGCGACAGAAAAAACTTGAACTTGAAAAGCTGGAAGCGGAAGTTAAAGATCTTAAAGGTGAAATTAAAGAATGGAAACAATCATTAGATCACTATCACTAGGGGGGTAGTGCTGGACAGGCTAATGGGACTCAAGGTAGACAAGTCCCCTGGTCCTGATGAAATGCTTCCCAGGGTATTAAAAGAGATGGCGGAAGTTATAGCAGATGCATTCGTTATAATCTACCAAAATTCTCTGGACTCTGGGGAGGTACCAGAGGATTGGAAAGCAGCTAATGTAACGCCTCTGTTTAAAAAAGGGGCAGACAAAAGGCAGGTGAACTATAGGCCGGTTAGTTTGTAGTGGGGAAAATGCTTGAAACTATCATTAAGGAAGAAATAGCGGGACATCTAGATAGGAATAGTGCAATCAAGCAGACGCAGCATGGATTCATGAAGGGGAAATCATGTTTAACTAATTTACTGGAATTCTTTGAGGATATAACGAGCATGGTGGATAGAGGTGTACCGATGGATGTGGTGTATTTAGATTTCCAAAAGGCATTCGATAAGGTGCCACACAAAAGGTTACTGCAGAAGATAGAGGTACGCGGAGTCAGAGGAAATGTATTAGCATGGATAGAGAATGGGCTGGCGAACAGAAAGCAGAGAGTTGGGATAAATGGATCCTTTTCGGGTTGGAAATCGGTGGTGAGTGGTGTGCCACAGGGATCGGTGCTGGGACCACAACTGTTTACAATATACATAGATGACCTGGAAGAGGGGACAGAGTGTAGTGTAACAAAATTTGCAGATGACACAAAGATTAGTTGGAAAGCGGGTTGGGTGGAGGACACAGAGGCTGCAAAGAGATTTAGATAGGTTAAGCGAATGGGCTAAGGTTTGGCAGATGGAATACAATGTTGGAAAGTGTGAGGACATCCACCTTGGGAAAAAAAACAGTAAAAGGAAATATTATTTGAATGGGGAGAAATTACAACATGCCGAGGTGCAGAGGGACCTGGGGGTCCTTGTGCATGAATCCCAAAAAGTTAGTTTGCAGGTGCAGCAGGTAATCAGGAAGGCAAATGGAATGTTGGCCTTCATTGCGAGAGGGATGGAGTACAAAAGCAGGGAGGTCCTGCTGCAACTGTATAGGGTATTGGTAAGGCCGCACCTGGAGTACTGCATGCAGTTTTGGTCACCTTACTTAAGGAAGGATATACTAGCTTTGGAGGGGGTACAGAGACGATTCACTAGGCTGATTCCGGAGATGAGGGGGTTACCTTATGATGATAGATTGAGTAGACTGGGTCTTTACTCGTTGAAGTTCAGAAGGATGAGGGGTGATCTTACAGAAACATTTAAAATAATGAAAGGGATAGACAAGATAGAGGTTGAGAAGTTGTTTCCACTGGAGACTAGAACTAGGGGGCACAGCCTCAAAATACGGGGGAGCCAATTTAAAACCGAGTTGAGAAAGAATTTCTTCTCCCAGAGGGTTGTGAATCTGTGGAATTCTCTGCCCAAGGAAGCAGTTGAGGCTAGCTCATTGAATGTATTCAAGTCACAGATAGATAGATTTTTAACCAATAAGGGAATTAAGGGTTATGGGGAGCGGGCGGGTAAGTGGAGCTGAGTCCACGGCCAGATCAGCCATGATCTTATTGAATGGCGGAGAAGGCTCGAGGGGCTAGATGGCCTACTCCTGTTCCTAATTCTTATGTTCTTATGTTCTTACGTCAAGAGACAGTAATAGGAAAAGGAAAATGTATCGGTCAATTCCCAGGGTACCCATGTTTGGATAAATTAAAAGCGCAAACCCGAAGAATAGATACGAATTCTGAATCCTCCGACGATACAGGGTCGGAGGATGAAGAATTAGGGGTGCGCTTTGCCCCATTTAAAAAAACACGAGTTGTAGTCAAATCAGAAGAGACTGCGGATGAGGGCGGAACCAAAAAAACGAAGAAAAGGGTGTATGCAGAATACTTAGTTCATGATCCGGCAGACCCAGAGAATTTTGATAAATGGTCCAAGGAATTGCCCAATCCAAAGAAAGGGGGAGTGAAAACGTAGGACCAATTGGACCGCTTAAGAAATATATATCAACTTCATCCCTGGGACGGAGTGAAAATTTTGACCATAATGGTGCCAAAAACACAGGGAACAAAATTGCATGACAAGGTAGAAGAAGCTTTGGGGCAGGATGAGCAAAAATTTGACGCAGGATGGAAGGCAATTAAACACTGGCTGCAAGCCTTCAGTCCAGCTAAGACAGACTGGGTAAAAATTGCAGCCTGCCAACAGAAAGGAACAGAAGAGATCCTGGAGTATGACGAACGGTTTAGATGCACATGGCTAGAACATTCGGGTATGAATAATAGGGATGAGGAAATGGATGAACAAGTGTTAGACCCCTGAAAGCAGCTTTCGTGGCAGGTCTAAAGCCAGAACTGTCCAAAATGCTTAAGGTAGTGTTACTGGACTGGGAAGGTAGAGGAACTACCATTGCAGCATTGGTGGATCGATGTAATCAATTAGATTGGGATATGGGAGCTAAAGTCCGAGCTGTACAGACTATGGGATGGAAATCCCAGGATTCCGATAAACAGTCATTAGGAAAATTACCCGGAAAATGTCATTATTGTGGGAAAGAAGGTCACTGGGCCAAGACGTGCAGGGCAAAACAGCAAGGTCGTGGCTGGGGAAGAGGACGCAGCCAGGGATACAATTCAGCCAACAAACCAGGCTTGTCACAAGATAACGACCTCATAGAAGCATTTAAGCGACTGACAATACAACAACAGAAGGAGTTACTTAGGATAGCAAAAAACGATTAGAGCCCACCCTGGCCCCCTCCTTGCACTAATACAACAAAGGGGAGATGGGCTATATATAACTGTGAGGGTGGGCGATAAGGATGTGGACTGTCTTGTAGACACAGGGGCGGAATTAACATGCTTACCCCTACAATATGGAGACTTTTTGCCGTTGGATGGTAGGGCACGTACAGCCTATGGAGTTGGGGGCCATAAAATGGAAATTAAAAGGACAACACCGGTACTTATAGGGCTGGGTCCACATGAACTAACCACGCTGGTCTGGATAGGCCCAGTCGATCAACCCCTTTTGGGAATGGACGTTCTAATCCAAATAGATTCATCGTTGCATTTCAAGGATGGTCGGGTGACATGGTCAATTAGAACTTTGAAGAAAGAAGAATTGAAGGAACACCCGATATGGGCTAAAGATAAGAACGATTGTGGCCTACTCCAGATGGAGCCTGCGTCATTTACCGGGACCAAGCCTCCATGCACTAAACAGTATCCCATCAGTCCAACTGCCATCGCGGGAATCTTACCGGTTATTCAGCAATTGGAGAAACAAGGGGTGATTATTAAAACGCATAGCTCCTCCAATAGCCAGGTGTGGCCGGTACAGAAATCTAATGAGACTTGGCGTTTGACTGTCGATTATAGGAAAGCTAACCAGTGTATTGATCAAAAAGCTCCTTTGGTCGCAGATCCCTCCACCATTTTTAATGCCCTCAAACTGGAACATAAATATTTCTCAGTTATGGATATGGCCAACGGATTTTGGTCGGTGCCTCTGGAACCGGAGGTTCGACAGTGGTTTGCTTTCATGGTCCAAGGACAACAGTATACTTGGACCCGGTTACCGCAGGGTTTCCACAACAGCCCTACGGTATTCCACATGGCTTTACAAAGCCATTTGCGAGAATTACCTCCCCTGTCATCCACAGTCATCCAATATGTAGACGATAGCCTGCTAGCTTCAAACACGGAAGACCAGCATGAACAAGATTTACAAGCTTTACTGGACCACCTTCGGCTGAAAGGACATAAAGCTAGCATCGACAAAGCACAAATATCCCAAGAAGAGGTTGTATACCTGGGACAAAAGATTTCACAAGGAAAGAGAGAACTTACCCAGGATGGAGCTGCAGCTATTCGGGCTGCTAAAAAACCCACCACTATTCAGGAACTAAGGTCTTTTTTGGGATTGTGTAACTTTAACAGAAATTGGATTGACTCCTTCACACAGCTTGCTCAGCCATTGAATGATATTTTAAAGGGGAAACGTGCCTCTAAAGAAGCCATCACCTTCACTAAACAGCAAGAGGCCTTCCTGAGTTTGAAAAAGGCTTTGTGTTCGGCACCGGCTCTGGGAATCCTCGACAGTGGTAAGCCATTTACCCTGTTTGTCCATGAGAAAGAAGGATATATGACAGCTATACTGACACAAGAACATGGGGATCGGCAAAGACCTATTGGCTATTATTCGGCAAAACTGGATGCGGTAGCCCTCGGATGGGGAAGTTGCCTCAGGGCCATGTCGAAGCTACATGTCGAGCGGTAATGATCACTGCGGGTCTAGTCCTCGACCAAAAGCTGACTGTCAAGTGTTCCCACACCGTACATGCTTTGCTGTCTATGACTAGAATGTCTCAGGTGACGGCAGCTAGATGGACAGCAGTTTTGGAAGCTCCAAATCTCCATATCGTCCGGGCCAGCCCGGTTAATCCCGCAACTATGTTCCCGATGTCAGAATCGAGGGAGCAAGAGGGAGGAGAATGTGAAGAGCATGACTGCGTGGAGATTTTAAAAGAAACAGAAGAAGCAGCCTTAGCAGCAGAGGAGCCTCTGCACAACCCAGACCTCATCCTGTTTACAGACGGTTCCTCCTTTGTTGACAATGGTACCAGAAAAGCAGGATGAGCAGTTACAACCTTATATGAGGCAGTGGCAAAAGGATGTTTACCCTCAGGAACGTCAGCACAACAGGCCGAGTTATGGGCCCTGTCAGAAGCATGTCGAATAGCAGAAGGACAGACAGCTAATGTCTACACAGATTCGCGTTATGCTTTTGGAGTCGCTCACGACTTTGGTCTGTTATGGCGGAAAAGAGGATTCCTCACTGCTGCTGGTACACCTATCCGAAATGGAAAAGAAGTCCGAGACTTAGTGGAGGCCATACAATTACCTCAGGAAGTGTCCATCCTGAAGTGTAAGGCGCATAGCAAGGAAAATACCACAGAAGCACAGGGAAATGCCCTAGCCGACCAGGCAGCTAAAGATGCCGCCTCACAGGGCGTTCCTCCAGAAGAACCAACACAGATGTGCAGATTGAAAGCACTCAGGACTCTGACACGAGACCTTCAAACAATGCAAGGCGAGTGCTCCCGAGAGGAAAAATGGACATGGATCGAGGCAGGAATTAAGCTATGCGAAGATGGTGTCTGGAGACAAAGAGTTACCGACAAGCCAGTCGCGCCACAAGCGCTTATGCCTTTTTTAGCCCAACAGATCCACTCGTGGGGACACTTGGCCTCACAACAGATGACGGCACGGTTCCAGAAAAACTGGTGGGGTCGGGGATTTAAAAAACATGCCCAGCTGGTAGTAGACCGCTGTGTGGTCTGCCAGAAAAATAATTCTGGACCCATCAAGGTAATGCCCCAACTGAGGCCCCCTGCTCCTGTCGGATCATTCCAGCATCTGCAGATTGATTATATATCTTTTCCTTCATGCCAAGGATACACTAACATTCTTGTCATGGTCGACAGATTCTCTAGATGGGTAGAAGCTGTCCCAACTAAAAGAACCACAGCCAATCACACTGCAAAGGTCTTGTGTAAGGATTACATTCCCCGATGGGGAGTCCCGAGTAGCATTGACTCAGATCAGGGAACACACTTCACAGGTGCTGTCTGCCAAGAAGTCTGTAGGTTACTGAACATTACGTGGGATTTACACTGTCCTTATCATCCACAATCATCAGGACAAGTAGAACGAATGAATCGAACTCTGAAACAACGGCTTGCCAAATATCACCAAGAAGGAACACCATGGCCCCAGGCACTACCAATAGTGCTATGTAGCATTAGGGCAACCCCAAACAGAACTACAGGTCTAAGCCCATTTGAAATTATAACAAGAAGACCCATGTCGCTGCCAGGAACTATCGATTTACGGAAAGCTGATGTTCACTTAATGAGTGACACTTTGTTATCATACTGTCAGAACTTAACCAATGCTATTAGTTCTGTTTCCCGACAGGTATCGGCAGCTTGGGGTAATCCACCCGAAGGAGGACACGACATCATCCCGGGAGTCTGGGTGTATGTGAAAAAGTTGCATAAAAAACCTTTGGGTGCCAAGTGGGAGGGACCTTACCAAGTGTTATTGACCACCCAGGCAGCTGTTAAAGTCCAAGGAAAGAAAGCCTGGATCCACGCTTCACACGTTAAACGAGCACCCGTAACTGAAGCTGAAATCTAATAAGGACAATTACATTTTACGAAAATGTATAAATTTACTGTATCATTGATTGTAGGTATTCTAGGCATAGGCCTACTTCTTACTGGCCGACACTCTGCACCAAAGGGAAATAGGGTAGCAAGTGAATTACATGTAAATACCTTTTTATATATGTCATACATTTATGCCAAACAAGGTAACATTTCTAGTTGTTGGGTGTGTGCGCATATTCCTATTCACTCAAAGGGAGGGATTCCCTTGAGGCCAGTTCCCTTGAATATCTCGGAAATGGCTGAGTGGATAATTAATCTAAACAAAACAGGCAATGCGTTTCAGGATACGGAAAACTGGGCACGTAAATGGAAGTCAGCAGGTTACAATCTGACTACCTTTGAAGGGGGATACCAACCGTGCTACAATAATTCCAAACGGCCCTCATTTTTTGTTATCACTAATACAATGGGAATAGGAAGACCGGGGGAATCGGTCTGTCTGATTAGAAACATCAAAGGAGGCCAAAATATGGGGTATAGTAACTGCTCCCGGAATTATAATATAATCAAGCCACAGAACCGTCCAAACTGGGCCGATGTGGGAATTTTTAACGTAACGGGGATTCTGAATAAAACAGATGGAAAAGCCTGGACAGGCCCCGGAGTGTTGTTGACAAAGAAACAGCTAACATTCATTGCATATAATGGCACCTATTGGGTGTGTGGCCACAAGGCCTACCCTTGGCTGCCCCAGAATTGGATGGGATCCTGCTATTTAGCCTACATTGTGCCTTATATGTATCATATAGTCACTGTCGGAACATTTACACCGTCCTAAGAGAGCTATCACAGAAACAGAGAGGTTCTTTGCCATTCTGATCCCCAGGTATGGGACCGCCAGACTGGCAAAGGAATCCATTAACATGGCATCCGTTGTGGAACGGGTAGCCAATGATACCTCAGAGGCCCTATTTAAAATCAATGCAGAAATGGTAGCAATCTGCACAGTAGCCCTACAGAATAGACTGGCCCTTGATTACATCCTGGCTGAAAAGGGAGGTACTTGCACCCTACTCGGAACTGAGTATTGCACATATATCCCAGATAGCTCCGAAGAAATTACCCACTTAGCGGAGCATATCCAAAAGGAGGTAGAAAAACTTAAGCAACCCCCATCATTCACTTTGTGGAGCGGAGCCACTGAATGGCTAGGTTCAATAGGAACTTCATTGGTGGAAGGTTTAATTCTATTTGTTGTAATTATTTTACTTTTATATTGTTTGTTTATGTTGATTAAATGTTGTTGCGACCAGATGGCTGTAGCTGCTGTCCCGCAGGTGAGACACCTTGCAGGTCCCAGCAGACCGTCTGTACATGGCACAAGAATATGTTATGCTTAAGTGAAGGTTGTTTACTGGTTGAATTAAGATATTGCTTTGGATTAAATTGGAATAAGGTTAATTAACCTACTAAAACCAGACTTCCATTGTGGCCACGATGGAACTTGGGTTGGTGTAAATTTGTGTGGAAGCTACTAGTCCGGACATGTGGCGAAACACATCAACAAATTTTAGAAGGACATGTATGAAATTATTTTGTCGAATGTTTAACCAGTGACACCTCATTGGACAGCGAAATCAAGGAGGACTCAATTTCACAGTTATTGATTTGAACTAAAAATCCTTTAGAATTAAATGGGTGCAGAGAATTCTTCAGAAGCCAAATACAAGTTTTTGGAAGAGTTGTTTCCAGCATTTTTTAAAAATTGTGGGATAGGAGGACAGGGAATATTTTATATGGAATACAACAATATGTTTTTGAAATCAATTAAACCTCTCCCTAGGATTTATAAGGGGGTTGTAGATACTTGGGCCCAATTTTTTAAAAGTGTGCAGTTTATGCCCAAAGGCGCTGAGGAATTTTTAGAACAGCCCTTATTTTGAACAGGTGTATCAACATTGAAGGAGAGATATTAATTTTTCAAGCTTTTCTAAAAGCTGGTATTATATATGTGAAAGATGTATTATATGAGGTAATTCCGGGTTGGTTGCTGAAAGCGATAGTGAGGGACATGGTTTGGCATGAGGATCAGGAGGTAGAGGAAAAAGCAATTAAGATCATGTAAGAGAAGATTGTGAGGGCAATGCCACAGGATTGGATGGAAGAAATAAATACGCAAATCTCTAAACGAGGTACAATGCATCCCGCTTTTCCAAGTTGATAGAGAATTCAAACAGGCTGCATTTAGACAGGCTGTGAAAATTCACAGACAACAAGTCAGAGATGCTACGTGAGTGGGAGCATGTTGCATTAAGTCATCAATCAACGTGACATTTTAGGACCTTTGGGTAGCGAGCCAATTAAAAGGTTAAAAGACTATTAATTGAGCCAATAAGGTCAAAGAAGGCGAGTTCTTTTCTGTAAATTGATCCAGGTATAAGTACAGGCATTTTGACCATGTGGTCTCAGAAGGACAAAGACCTGGCTTAAAGCCAAGAGCTTCTTACAGCTGCTAGAAATAAAGTGACATTAAAACTACAATCGGAGTTCGTATTTCATTGGAAATTAAGAAATTAAGCTTTCTGCTGGAGAAAGGGAAGGAGTTGGTCCAAGTTGACAACTGTAATACTCGAGATTTCTGTGGGGTATTTAGAGAATGGAGATTTAAAACACCTGCTGGTCAGAATATATACCCACAGCTGGACTTTAACAGGATTCGGAAGAGAGTGTGAGCAAATTTTAAATGTCTAGAATGGATTGAACTGGATTTCAAATTGGTTCATAACCAGATTTTTACTATGATAGTCTTATGTAAGATTGGGCGAGTAGTGGTGGCAACTTTCCCAGTGTGTGGAACACGGGATGAGACTATGTCCCAGTTACTGGTGTTACGTCTGCAGTTAAAGGATTTTAAGTACTATGTTTGACAGTTGTGTGAGGTTTAATTGCTGAGTGAGGACTGAAGAGCAAGAATAGGAATCCTGTGGGACTCAATTTTGAGATGGGGGTTGCAGGAGAGTCTGCCCGAGTCTAGCCGAGTCTAATTTAATGTTCAGTTTGGCTAGATTGGTGATTGTGCTCTCTTTTTTTAAGGAGAGGAGAATAAACCTAAAAGAGTATTTTAAATATAAACTAAAAGATTATTATAAGGCTTTGTGAATGTTTTATTCAGAAAAGAATTTAAAGATAGTATTTTATGATCAACTTGTAAGTACAATAGATTATTATATGTTACAGGAGACAAATTAAATTGATGTTAAGGTTATGTCCCCTTGTCCTAGACTGCCCCAACCAGCGGAAGAAGTTTCTCTCTCTCTACACTAACAATTCCTTTCAAAATCCTAAAAGGTTCAATCAAATCACCCCTTAACCTTCTATATTCTGGGAAACACAAGCCTAGTTTATGTAATCTCTCCTCATAATCTAACCCTTGGAGCCCTGGTAACATTCTGGTGTATCGGCGCTGCACTCCTTCCAAGGCTCATATATTCTGTCTAAGGTGTGGTGCCCAGATCTGTACACAGTGCTTCGATGTGGTCTAACCAGGGCTTTGTGTAGCTGTAGCAACGCTTCCTCCCCTTTATATTCTTGCCCTCTAGTTATGAAGGCCTATAAATGTGAATAAAGGCAAGGCGAGGGACTGTAAAGCTAGGGAATGTCGGTATAATCCGGTTTGGGGCAGTGTATAGGTACAGAGTTCTCATGGCCTACCCAGAAACTAAAGGATCGCCTGGATGTATATAAATAAAATTATGATTGGGAGATCTCCTGTCTGAGAAGCTGAAAGGATAGGCCATCACACCGCACAACTCATTCAAGAAGCATTGGAAAAAACAAAAGTGATAGGCTCTTACAATTATCCAGCCTGCACAAGGCAAACTGTGCCCTTTCCAACCCTATATTTGCTAACTGATGTCCCAAGTTTGTTTCCCGAGAATGCGCTATAAATAAACATAGTGCTGTCCTTCATGTGTGATAGGCGTGGTTGCTTCTATGTGCAATAAATATGGTCTGGGGTCCTTCACCACTTCTAGTATCTAATTGTTCATTACCAAGTATTTCTTGTACATTTTATATTGTTTTCTTGAACCAGATAATGCATTTTTTTTAAGATTCTGGAAGCTATCCCATCTGATCCACATACGTATGTCATATTTTATACCTTGGTGTCAACTGTGGCTCAGTGGGTAGCACTCTCACCTCTGAGTCAGAAGGTTGTGGGTTTGAGTCCCACTCCAGGAACTTGAACACAAAAATTTAGGCTGGCACTATTGAAGGTGCTGTCTTTTGGATGAGACGTTAAACCGAGGCCCCATCTGCTCTCTCAAGTGGACGTAACAGATCCCACAGCACTATTTTGAAGAAGAGCAGGAGAGTTATCCCCAGTGTCCTGACCAATATTAATCCCTCAATCAACATAACAAAAATGGATTATCTGGTCATTAGCACATAGCTGTTTGTGGGAGCTTGCTTGTGTGCAAATTGGCTGCCGCGTTTCCTACAGTACACCAGTGACTACACTCCAAAAAGTACTTCATTGGCTGTAAAGCGCTTTGAGACATCCAGTGGTCATGAAAGGTGCTATATAGATCCAAGTCTTTCTTTTCTTTCTTATACCCACTTAAAGCTTTACATTTCTTTCTAGCACATGCAGAACTGACTGTATCATAGGTTACAAATTCTGAGCCAGTTTAACTGAATCTAGAATTTATCCGCACTATTCATTTCTTAACCCCAGTGCCCAATTTAACTGGAACCGCTTTGCAAAATCGAGGCCAATTTATTCCTAATTATGTATCTGAAACTTTAATTTAAAGTATAAATCTTTTTCTGATCTTCCATTATATTTCTGTCCAGTTTATTCTCCGAAGGGTCCAATTGGGCTTTAACTTACATTCAGAAGTGCACTCCTTATTGGAATAATGAGATGCATATCCATTTCCGACATCAGACACTGCAGCTGTTGTCTTGCTATTTTCCCTATAGACATTTACAATGTTTGCACACCCTATTCCACATATATTTCCATTTTCTTCTGTTATTTCATTTCCTGGTGCCTGCTCTAATGTAATGGTTCTTATAAGTACATACAGTTTAAAAGTTTGTTACAATATAAGAACACAAGAAATAGGAGCAGGAGTCGGCCATACAGCCCCTCGAGCCTGCTCCACCATTCAATAAGACCATGGCTGATCTTTGACCTCAACTCTACTTTCCCGCCATAATCCCAATATCCCTTGATTCCCTTAATGTCCAAAACTCTATCGATCTCAGTCTTGAATATACTCAATGACTGAGCATCCACAGCCCTCTGTGGTAGAGAATTCCAAAGATCCACCAGCCACTGTGAAAACATTTCTCTGCATCTTAATCCTAAATGGCTGTTAGATTATGAGGAAGGATTACATAAATTTGGCTTATATTCCCTATAATATAGAAGGTTAAGGAGTGATTTGATTGAGGTTTTTAAGATTGTGAAAAGAATTGGCGGTGTTGATAGAGAGAAACTTTTTTCTGCTGGTGGGGGCCACTATGTCCCCTAGTTCTAGACTCTCCGGCCAGGGAAAACACCCTCTCAGCATCTACCCTGTCAAGCCCTGAAAGAATTGTATATGTTTCAATGAGGTCACCTCTCATTCTTCTAAACTCCAGAGAATATAGGCCCAATCTGCTCAATCTCTCCTCATAGAACATAGAAACATAGAAAATAGGTGCAGGAGCAGGCCATTCAGCCCTTCTAGCCTGCACCGCCATTCAATGAGTTCATGGCTGACCATGAAACTTCAGTACCCCCTTCCTGCTTTCTCGCCATACCCCTTGATCCCCCTAGTAGTAAGGACTTCATCTAACTCCCTTTTGAATATATTTAGTGAATTGGCCTCAACTATTTTCTGTGGTAGAGAATTCCACAGGTTCACCACTCTCTGGGTGAAGAAGTTTCTCCTCATCTCGGTCCTAAATGGCTTACCCCTTATCCTTAGACTGTGACCCCTGGTTCTGGACTTACCCAACATTGGGAACATTCTTCCTGCATCTAACCTGTCTAAACCCGTCAGAATTTTAAACGTTTCTATGAGGTCCCCTCTCATTCTTCTGAACTCCAGTGAATACAAGCCCAGTTGATCCAGTCTTTCTTGATAGGTCAGTCCCACCATCCCGGGAATCAGTTTGGTGAATCTTCACTGCACTCCCTCAATAGCAAGAATGTCCTTCCTCAAGTTAGGAGACCAAAACTGTACACAATACTCCAGGTGTGGCCTCACCAAGGCCCTGTACAACTGTAGCAACACCTCCCTGCCCCTGTACTCAAATCCCCTCGCTATGAAGGCCAACATGCCATTTGTTTTCTTAACCGCCTGCTGTACCTGTATGCCAACCTTCAATGACTGATGTACCATGACACCCAGGTCTCGTTGCACCTTCCCTTTTCCTAATCTGTCACCATTCAGATAATAGTCTGTCTCTCTGTTTTTACCACCAAAGTGGATAACCTCACATTTATCCACATTATACTTCATCTGCCATTCATTTGCCCACTCACCTAACCTATCCAAGTCACTCTGCAGCCTCATAGCATCCTCCTCGCAGCTCACACTGCCACCCAACTTAGTGTCATCCGCAAATTTGGAAATACTACATTTAATCCCCTCGTCTAAATCATTAATGTACAATGTAAACAGCTGGGGCCCCAGCACAGAACCTTGCGGTACCCCACTAGTCACTGCCTGCCATTGTGAAAAGTACCCATTTACTCCTACTCTTTGCTTCCTGTCTGACAATCAGTTCTCAATCCACGTCAGCACACTACCCCCAATCCCATGTGCTTTAACTTTGCACATTAATCTCTTGTGTGGGACCTTGTCGAAAGCCTTCTGAAAGTCCAAATATACCACATCAACTGGTTCTCCTTTGTCCACTTTACTGGAAACATCCTTAAAAAATTCCAGAAGATTTGTCAAGCATGATTTCCCTTTCACAAATCCATGCTGACTTGGACCTATCATGTTACCATTTTCCAAATGCGCTGCTATGACATCCTTAATAATTGATTCCATCATTTTACCCACTACTGAGGTCAGGCTGACCGGTCTATAATTCCCTGTTTTCTCTCTCCCTCCTTTTTTAAAAAGTGGGGTTACATTGGCTACCCTCCACTCAATAGGAACTGATCCAGAGTCAATGGAATGTTGGAAAATGACTGTCAATGCATCCGCTATTTCCAAGGCCACCTCCTTAAGTACTCTGGGATGCAGTCCATCAGGCCCTGGGGATTTATCGGCCTTCAATCCCATCAATTTCCCCAACACAATTTCCCGACTAATAAAGATTTCCCTCAGTTCCTCCTCCTTACTAGACCCTCTGACCCCTTTTATATCTGGAAGGTTGTTTGTGTCCTCCTTAGTGAATACCAAACCAAAGTACTTGTTCAATTGGTCTGCCATTTCTTTGTTCCCCGTTATGACTTCCCCTGATTCTGACTGCAGGGGACCTATGTTTGTCTTTACTAACCTTTTTCTCTTTACATACCTATAGAAACTTTTGCAATCCGCCTTAATGTTCCCTGCAAGCTTCTTCTCGTACTCCATTTTCCCTGCCTTAATCAAATCCTTTGTCCTCCTCTGCTGAGTTCTAAATTTCTCCCAGTCCCCGGGTTCGCTGCTATTTCTGGCCAATTTGTATGCCACTTCCTTGGCTTTAATACTATCCCTGATTTCCCTAGATAGCCACGGTTGAGCCACCTTCCCTTTTTTATTTTTACGCCAGACAGGAATGTACAATTGTTGAACAACCCTCTCATCCCAGGAATCAATCTAATGAACCTTCGTTGCACCGTCACCAAGGCAAGTAAATCTTTCCTTAGGTAAGGAGACAAAAACGGTCACAGTACTCAAGGTGTGGTCTCACCAAAGCCCTATATAATTGCAGCAAGACTTCCTTTCTCTTATACACCAACCCTCTTGCAATAAAGGCTAACATACCATTCGCCTTCCTAATTGCTTGCTGTACATGGTGTATTTCATTTTGTGTCCTGGGCAATTTTTCTCGGCTCCGGGGGGGGCGGGCGGGAGGGAGGCCTTTCGGCCTGGGCTAGGAGCAGCACCGGGTACCGGCGGGTGGGGGGGGGCCTTTCCAATTCAGTTTACTTTTGGCACAAAGGCTCTTCAATATTTTCATGTTGGTAAGCTGAAAGGTGCTTGTGTAGATTGCTGTGAGCTGGCCAGAATGTCTTGTACGTTTCACTTTCCAGCTTCAGCCCGCAGTGTGTCCCTTGTTACCCTAGCAATTCGATCTTTTTGGCGCAGACCTTAGGCTCCACTCCCAGAGCCTAAGGACAATGTGCACTGGGCCACATTCACAAGTTAAAACGGTGAAACTTTCAACTTTATTTTTGGCGTAGTTGGGCCCCAAAAAAACGGGCGTAAAACTTCAAATATGCCAAGAAACGGCATTGGGGAAAATTGAGCCCTAAGTGTGGCAAAGTAAATATTCCTCTTCTCTCCAGTCACCTAATGTATGCGCATATAGGCAATCACATATTTACACATGGCAGGAAAGAATCAGGCTGCTCCTCCTATAAAAAGAGATGCTCTCTTTCACTGTTTACTGACTGTCGTGCTTCATGAGTGTATGAATAATGGATCACTTGTGAGTTATAACATTACTCCATAGATTATTGATAAGCATTTTGAGAACCACGAGTGAATTTGAGAGCCTAGTACCCATGGATGATAATGACATTGTTATGTCAGTGTAACTTAGTATGTTTATGTAAATTATCAACGTGGAATATCCTAAAAGGTAGACAACCAGCAACACCTATGATCATATTAAATCTAAAGGCATTCATTAGAGTTAAGAAAGGCGCACTATAAATGCAAGTTTTTCTTTCTTGTAATGTGCATAAGAAAAATCCCCCACAAATCTTGTGTATTTAAGAAGATTACCAATATGGAAAGGATATAGCTTGTGTATTTAAGACTGCCAATATGGAAAGGAGATAGCACGCAGAATCAAATTCGGAAAATGTAAAAGGAAAACGTTTCCACCTTAAAACGAATGCAATAAATCAATTTTGACAAACATTCACCATAAGCCCACTGACTCCCATAGCTACCTGAACGACACTTCCTCCCACCCCGCATCCTGTAAGGACTCCATTCCATTCTCCCAGTTTCTCCATCTCCGTCGCATCGGTTTTGACGATGCCACCTTCCAAACTAGTGCCTCTATGTCTTCCTTTTTCCTCAACAGAGGATGCCACTCCACCATGGTTGACATGACCCTCTAACGCGTCTGTTCCATTTCCGCATTTCTGCTCTCATCCCTTCCCCTCCTTCTCAGAACCATGATAGAGTTCCCCTTGTCCTCACCTTTCACCCCACCAGCTAATGTAACACCACTTTTTAAAAAAGGAGGGAGAGAGAAAACGGGTAAATATAGACCGGTTAGCCTGACATCATTAGTGGGGAAAATGTTGGAATCAATTATTAAAGATGAAATAACAGCGCATTTGGAAAGCAGTGACAGGATCGGTCCAAGTCAACATGGATTTATGAAAGGGAAATCATGCTTGATAAATCTTCTGGAATTTTTTGAGGATGTAACTAGTAGAGTGGACAAGGGAGAACCAGTGGATGTGGTGTATTTGGATTTTCAAAAGGTTCCAAAATTAAAGCACGTGGTATTAAGGGTAATGTACTGATGTGGATGGAGAACTGGTTGGCAGACAGGAAGCAGAGAGTCAGGATAAACGGGTCCTTTTCAGAATGGCAGGCAGTGACTAGTGGGGTGCCGCAGGGCTCAGTGCTGGGACCCCAGCTATTTACAATATACATTAATGATTTAGATGAAGGAATTGAGTGCAATATCTCCAAGTTTGCAGATGACACTAAACTGGGTGGCGGTGTGAGCTGTGAGGAGGATGCTAAGAGGCTGCAGGATGACTTGGACAGGTTAGGTGAGTGGGCAAATGCATGGCAGATGCAGTATAATGTGGATAAATGTGAGGTTATTCACTTTGGGGGCAAAAACACAAAGACAGAATATTATCTGAATGGCGGGAGATTAGGAAAAGGGGAGGTGCAGCGAGACCTTGGTATCATGGTTCATCAGTCATTGAAAATTGGCATGCAGGTACAGCAGGCGGTGAAGAAGGCAAATGGTATGTTGGCCTTCATAGCTAGGGGTTTTGAGTATAGGAGTAGGGAGGTCTTGCTGCAGTTGTACAGGGCCTTGGTGAGGCCTCGCCTGGAATATTGTGTTCAGTTTTGGTCTCCTAATCTGAGTAAGGATGATCTTGCTATTGAGGGAGTGCAGCGAAGGTTCACCAGACTGACTCCTGGGATGGCTGGATTGACATATGAGGAGAGACTGGATTGACTAGGCCTTTATTCACTGGAGTTTAGAAGGATAAGAGGTGGTCTCATAGAAACATATAAAATTCTGAAGTGACTGGACAGGTTAGAAGCAGGAAGAATGTTCCTGATGTTGGGGAAGTCCAGAACCAGGGGACAGTCTAAGGATAAGGGGTAAGCCATTTAGGACTGAGATGAGGAGAAACTTCTTCACTCAGAGAGTTGTTAACCTGTGGAATTCCCTACCGCAGAGAGTTGTTGTTGCCAGTTCATTGGATATATTCAAGAGGGTGTTAGATATGACCTTATGGCTAAAGGGATTAAGGGGTATGGAGAGAAAGCAGGAAAAGGGTACTGAGGTGAATGATCAGCCATGATCCTATTGAATGGTGGTGCAGGTTCGAAGGGCCGAATGGCCTACTCCTGCACCTATTTTCTATGTTTCTATGTTTCTCCACGTTCAATGGATCATCCTCCACCATTGTCGCCACCTCCAGCGTGACCCCACACCAAACACATCTTTCCCTCCCCTCCCCTCTCAGCATTCTGAAGGGTCCACTCTGGTCTCTCCCTGGTCCACTCCTCAATCATCTCCAGCACCTCCTCCCCTTCCCACGCCACCTTCCCGTGCAAGCGCAGGAGATGCAACATCTGCCCTGTTACCTCCTCCCTTCCCACTCTCCAGGGCCTGAAACACTCCTTCTAGGTGAAACAGCGATTTACTTGTACTTTTAATTTAGTCTACTGTATTCGCTGCCCATGATGTGGTCTCCTCTACAATGGGGAGACCAAACACAGATTGGGTGACCACTTTGTGGAACACCTCCATTCAGTCTGTAAGCATGACCCTGAGCTTCCGGTCGCCTGTCACTTTAATTCTCTGCTCCACTCTCACTCTGATCTCTCCGTCCTCTGCCTCCTACATTGTTCCAATGAAGCTCAACGCAAGCTTGAGGAGCTGCATTTCATCTTTCGTTTAGGCACTTTGCAGTTTTCTGAGTCAACATCGAGTTCAACAATTTCAGACCATAACCTCTGCCCATATTTATTTTCCTTTTTTTTTAACAACCTCCCCCTTTTTTTCTCTTTCCCACGGCAGCTGCCAATGATTCTTCCATTCACACCCCATGTAGACTCATCTTTTGTTTGTTAACTTGTCCCATTACTATCTCATTTTTGCCCATCATCCCTTTTGTCTCTCTAATCTCTTCTGTCTTACACCCATCACAGACCTTCCCTTTTGTTCTTTCCTTCACTCCCCCTTTCACTGCTCCTGCACTTCCTTAATAATTTGTTACGTCTCGAAATTTTTCAGTTCTGACAAAGGGTGACAAATCCGAAACGTTAATTCTGTTTCTCTCCACAGATGATGCCTGACTTGCTGAGTATTTCCAACATTTTCTGTTTTTATTTCAGATTCCAGATTATTTTGCTTTTGCAATAGATCAATGATGTACTTGAGAGTGAGGAAATAGTGGAGATGGTCAAGTATGCAGAGGAAGGTATAACTGCAAGATTATTTTAGAGAGATGTACACAGATGTAAATATTCAAACATACAACATATTAAATAGTTAATTGTCATGTATGTACATGTTGTTTGTAGCCACCAGATGGTGTCATTGTTGGAGGCCACTGAGTAGCACGCACATGGTGCTGCTCTGGTATAAAAGGCGAGCCATTTGGAAAGTCAGGCACTTTGGGCCTAAATAAAGCAGAGCCAAGGTTGTACCTTGCTTAATTAAACAGTACTCAGTTTGAACCTTTATTGCACACATAACATTTGGCGACGAGAATACAAGAACCTTTGTTTACAAAATGAGCATGGATTTTTAGAGCGATTTGTGGAGGGAGAAGATTGGGCAGACTTTGTGAGCTGTTTGAACCAATATTTCATGGTCAACAAAATGAAGGGGGTCGACGATGCAGATCAGCGCGGGCCGTGTTCCTCACTGTGTGCGGTTCAAAGATCTACGGTCTGATAAAGAATCTACTCATACCTAGTGATCCAACAGAGAAAACGTATGAGGAGTTTAGTACATTGATACGGGAGCACCTCAAGTCAGACACCGGCATCATCATCTCAAGGTTTTATACACACGTTCGATCGGAGGGTCAGAGTGCGACGGAATTCGTTGCTGACCTGAGACGTCTAGCGGGACCGTGCAAGTTCAGGACGGTGTTGGCAGACATGCTGCGGGACTTCTTTGTTTTCGGTATCAACCACGAAGTGATCCTGCGCAAATTTCCGGCAGTGGAGGAGTTGAATTTAAAAAGGGCCATCCAGATCGTGTATGACGACGGACAGGAGTTTAAAGCAAATATCGGTGAAGAACCGAACCTCGGCAGGTACTGTAAATGTGATTGATTCGACGTTCGGCAGAACGGCACATGGCAGGGCCTATCCGCTGCGTTCGTGAAACCTGTGGCTGCCCAAAGTCTGCCAGCGGGAGTGTATCCGACTTCTCTGTGTTGGCGTTGTGGGGGAAATCATCGGCACCAGCAGTGCCGATTTAAGCAATATAGTTCCAAAGGCTGTCTGAGAGTGGAGCATCTCCAGCGCAAGTGTCCGCAGATGAGCAAGCGAGCTGCGACACACCACATGGAGGATGAGAGTCAGACTAGCGCGGATCCGGATACGCAATCCGAGATGCTAGAGGAGGAAGAGTATGGACTGTACTCTTTCATAACCAAGAGTAAACCGATTTTGATTAATGTGAAGTTTAACGGGATACCGGTATGGATGGAACTGGACACAGGGGCGAATCAATCGATCATGAACGAGAGGGCATTTAATAAGCTGTGGGATACTAAGACTGTGAGGCCCAGGTTGGGCCCTGTTAATGCCAAGCTGCGCACGTACACCAAAGAACTGATAAAGGTGATTGGCAGTGCACAAATGAATGTGTCGTATAATGGTGCGGTTCACGAGTTACCGCTGTGGTTTGTTCCAGGCAATGGTCCAACGCTGCTCGACAGGAGCTGGTTAGACAAGATCAGATGCGACTGGAAAGACATAAAGGCGTTGTAGTCGGAGGAAGATACATGTGCCCAAGTATTGAGCAAGTTCCCCTCGCTGTCCGAACCGGGTATCGGCAACTTCACGGGAGCCAAGGTGCAGATCCACGTGGACTCAGATGCAAGACCCATCCATCATAAAGCTCGGGCAGTTCCGTATATGATGAGGGAGAAGATCGAAATTGAACTGGACAGACTCCAGAGTGAAGGGATGATATCACCGGTTGAATTTAATGAATGTTCCAGCCCCATTGTTCCTGTGCTGAAAAGTGATGGCACAGTCAGAATCTGTGGAGACTGCTAGGCTATGATCAACAGAGTTTCTAAACAAGATCAGTACCCGTTACCGAAGGCTGATGACTTGTTTGCGACGCAAGCCGGAGGAAAGTAATTCACAAAACTGGACTTGACGTCAGCCTATATGATGCAGGAGTTGGTCGAGACGTCGAAGATACTTACATGCATTAACATGCACAAAGGACTGTTTATTTACCACAGGTGCCCGTTTGAAATTCGCTCGGCTGCAGCAATATTCCAGAGGAATATGTAAAGTTTACTGAAGTCCGTTCCCAGAACCATCGTGTTCCAAGATGGTATCCTGATCACCAGTCGTGACTCCAAGGAACATCTGAACAACCTGGAAGAGGTTCTACTGCGTTTGTACAGAGTGGGACTCAGACTTAAATGCTCGAAGTGTGTCTTCATGGCACTGGAGGTCGAATTCCTTGGGAGGAAAATCGCTGCTGATGACATCAGACCTACCAACGTGAAAACCAATGACATCAAGAATGCATCCAAGCTGCAGAACGTGACGGAGCTGCATTCGTTTCTGGGTCTACTCAACTACTTTGGTAACTTCCTACCTAAATTGAGCACCTTACTTGAACCACTGCACATGCTATTGAGAAAAGGCAACAACTGGGTGTGGGGCGCATTGCAAGACAGAGCTTTCGAGAAAGCCATCAATCTGCTTTGCTTGAACAGGCTGCTGGTATATTATGACCCTTGTAAACGCCTGTGGCCTGTGACGCATCGTCATATGGAATTGGTTGCATGTTACAACAAGCCAGTGAGTCGGGGAAACTTCAACCTGTCGCATATGCATCCAAAAGTTTGTCTAAAGCAGAAAGAGCTTACAGTATGGTACAAAAAGAAACTTTAGCATGTGTGTATGGTGTTAAAAAGATGCATCAATACCTGTTCGGTCCGAGGTTCGAATTAGAGACCGATCACAAGCCGCACATTTTGTTGTTTTCCAAGAGCAAAGGTATCAATACCAACGCTTCATCCCACATCCAAAGATGGGGCTGACATTATCTGCCTATGATTATGTCATGCGCCACAGACCTGGCACAGAAAATTGTGCCAATGCTTTGAGTCGGTTGCCGTTGCCCACACCAGAGGTGGAAATGCCACAACCAGCAGATTTAATGTTAATCATGGATGCTTTTGAGAGTGAAGGTACCCCTGTTATGGCTCAACAAGTTAAGACCTGAACCAGCCAGGACCGGATATTATCGGTGGTAAAGGGTTGCATCCTCAAAGGGGATTGGTCTGCCATACCTCAGCAAGTGTGCGAGGAGGCCAAACTGTACATTCGTTGCAAGGACGAACTTCTATTCAAGAAGATTGCATATTTTGGGGCAATCAAGTTGTAATGCCTAAGAAAGCGAGAGAGAAGATTGTGCATGAGTTACACAGCACACATCATGGTATAGTGATGATGAAGGCTATTGCCAGGTCCCACGTATGGTGGCCAGGAATTGATTCTGAGCTGGAACCATGCGTGCATCAGTGCAACACCTGCATGCAGCTCAGCAAAGCATCAGCGGAATCGTCGCTGAGTCTGTGGTCATGGCCATCCAAACCTTGGTCCAGTAACCATTTAGATTTTGCAGATCGCTTCCTGGGCAAGATGTTTTTAGTGGTGATGGATGCTTATTCGAAGTGGATAGAATGCATAATCATGTCATCCAGTATGTCCACGGCAGCCACAGAGAATCTCAATGTCATATTCGCGACACATGGTATGCCTGACATAGTGGTGAGCGACAATGGGTCGTGCTTCATTAATCAGGAGTTTCAGGAGTTTGTAAAACTTAACGGCATAAAACATGTAAGGTCAGCACCATCAAGCCTGCGTCCAATGGGCAAGCAGAACGTGCAGTACAAATTATCAAGCAAAGCATGAGGAGAGTAACCCAAGGGTCAGTGCAGACCCACTTGTCTTGCATACTGCTGAATTACAGAGTAAGTCCCCACACTCTCACGGGGGTCTCGCCTGCTGAACTCATGATAAAAAGAGGTCTTAAGATCAAGTTATCTCTTGTACACCTGGATTTAAGTAATCATGTTGAATACAGAAGACAGAGTCAACAAGGGTACCATGATCGCGCAACTATGTCACGCGATTTCTGTTAATGGTCCTGTATATGTGTTGAATTATGGTCAGGTCCCAAATGGATCGCTGGTACAGTCATGGCCAAGGAGGGCAACAGAGTATTTGTTAGTAAGCTCAAGAATGGGCAAACTTACAGGAAACACATGGATGAAACAAAGCTGAGGCACACAGACGAGCCAGAGCAGTCGGACGAAGAAACAGTCGACGACCAACCAACCTCCCAGAGGCCTTCAGTGGACTCAAGGGTCATCAGTGAACCCGGAATTTCCATCACTGACTTGCTCAATAAAAATGGAGTTGCAATTTCTGACATGACCACTGCCACCCCCAACAAGTCAGCCATCCAGCCACCAGCCATAACAGACTCCACACATTCACCCAAGGCCGGAATCAAACTGAGACGGTCAACCCGGAGTGTAAAGCACTGGACCATCTCAACCTGTGAAAGATTGTGATAAAATCTCATAGGAAGGTATTGTCATGTATGTACATGCTGTTTGTAGTCACCAGATGTTGTCACTGTTGGAGGCCACTGAGCAGCACGCACATGGTGCTGCTCTGGTATAAAAGACCAGCCATTTGAAGAGGCAGGCACTTTGGGCCTAAATAAAGCAGAACCAAGGTTATATCTTGCTTAGTTAAACAGTACTCAGTTTGAACCTTTATTGCATACATAACATTAATGGGACTAAAAGAGCATTCAAAATACATCCCAGAGAACTGATGGACATCGTGGAGGCACTAAACCCAACAGGAATTGTGTCAAAGCAATGGAGAACAGTGACTGTTACACCACTGTACAAAAAGAAGGGCGGGAGGAGGATAAGTTCGGAAATCAGAGGTGAATCAGCCTTACCTGGGCTGTGGATAAACACAAGACAGGATGAAATTAATGAATACTTATTGTAGTGTCCTTACACACTACTATAAATTCACATGAGGCAAATTCTGCAGACAAGGTCACTCTGTGACCCGAACCTTTATTCACAGGACCAAGAAGTGATGACCCTGCGTGGAACCTCCCTTTAAATACCTGGATGGCCAGGTGAGGAGTGACTCCCATAAGTTCACCCCCTGTGGTCAAGGTGTGCTTTTCTTAGGTGTATACAGTATGCAGTGTTGTTACATGAAGGTTACAGTTACATTAAGGTTACATACATGACATTACCCCCCCCCCCCAATGTCTTATGGGGGTCAAAGATGAAGTCTTTCAGGTGGTCGACACTCTCTCGTGGAGCGCCGCAGTTGGGACTCTGATTGTTGAGCCTTGGCATGCGTCTCTGTCACCTATGGTGATTCCAGCTTGTCCGGGCTGGCCGCAGGGACTGTGCATGCTGCTGAAGAGTTATGGTCATGGCACTCATTTTGGGACTGGCGCTTGCCCTCAACAATGTCTGACAGGACTGAATGAATGAGGGACAGCCGAGTTTTAAGTGTATGTTTCATGAGTAGTTCCGTGGGCGGGACTCCCGTGAGCGAATGCGGTTGGGACCTATAGGCCAGCAGGAGGCACGATAGGTGGCATTGAAGGGAGGGTCCTTGAATCCGGAGCATGCCTTGTTTTATGATTTGGACCGCATGTTCCGCCTGGCCATTGGTCGCTGGCTTGAACGGTGCTGTCCTGACATATTTGATGCCATTACCCGACATGAACTCCCGGAATTCATAGCCAATGCCCTCAATGAAATCCCTTAACATCTCCCCCCTGCAGGCATCTGTGAACTTACAGAGGCTGGCCAAACGCCGAAGGTCCGCAACGAAGTCCGGTATGCTCTGTCCTTCCCGACATCGGTGTGTATAGAATCAGTGTCGGGCCATGTGTATACTGCTCGCTGGTTTGAGGTGTTCATCGATCAGTTTGCTGAGCTCCTCGAAGGTCTTGTCCGCTGGCTTCTCGGGTGCGAGCAGGTCTTTCATCAGCGCGTACGTCTCAGGTCTGCAGCTGGCCAGTAGATGCGACCTTCACTTGTCAGCCGCTACATCTCCCAGCCAGTTCTTCGTGACAAAGCTCTGCTTGAGCCTCTCAATGAAATCGTCCCAATCCTCACCAACACAGTACCGTTCCTCCGTGCTACCGGTGGCCATTCTCGTGAGTCGTTGATTTCCGTTTCTCGTCGCCAAATGTTGTGTCCTTACACACTACTATAAATTCACACAAGGCACATTCTGTAGACAAGGTCACCCTGTGACCCGAACCTTTATTCACAGGTGGGACCTCCCTTTATATACCTGGATGACCAGGTGAGGAGTGTCTCCAACAAGTTCACCCCCTGTGGTCAAGGTGTGCATTTCTTAGGTGTATACAGTATGCAGTGTTGTTACATGAAGGTTACAGTTACATGAAGGTTACATACATGACACTTATCATTCTGTATTTTCATGGATTATCAGGGACAGTCAGCATGCAGTTGTAAAGGGCAGCTCATTCCTCTCCAACTAACCTGATTTTTTGTAAGATCATAGATTGCATAGAGTAACACACTAAAGCTGGCCCTGACCCAGTGGTCAATTAGACACACAGACCAGAGCTTTCATGTTCAAAGCAAGGGAAATTTATTCACCCACAGCAGCTGTGTCTTTTAATAAATAACGTTCGCCACAACAGACGGAGGTTCGATCTGAGACGTGCTGAAGCACATCACTCATAAAGTTTCATTAATGCTACTAGGTTTGATTACTGTTACTAGGTTGTGCCCTGTGAGTGGGTTAGCCAGTCAGGTGATGTTCACAAGAATCAATAAGACCTCAGTTAATTGAGTTGAGGTTCTCCACGATGAGGCGTGCAGTTGTGAGCCTGGTGGATGAACTGTCAGTTTGATTGTTAAACCTTTGCTAATGAACCAGCTAGTTCTTTACAGCAAATGTGTAGCTGTGATTTCTTAAGCAAAGAGCCCATGAAGCAAATACACTGTAGTACTAAAGAGCTCAAAGTTATGTATGACCGAATACTAAAATCTTGCTCCTTTCTTCAAATAACTAACAAACAGGTCTGAATATGAACTACCTCAATTTGTATTCTTCTTACTCCTGGACAAACCATCTGGAGTTATTTTTATGTCTGGTGTAAGATACTCTAGTTGTTTATACATAGATATAGAGTGCTTGCTTTGGGAGTCTCATGTCTGGCATGCGGACAATGTGGCCTGCCCAGCGGAGCTAATCAAGTGTGGTCAGTGCTTCAATGCTGGGGAAGTTGACCTGGTCGAGGACGCTAATGTTCTACTCGGAATGCCTTCATGGCAAACGAGCCAAAGGTGGGCAGAGGAAACGTTACAAGGACACCCTGAAAACCTCCCTGATGAAGTGCAACATCCCCACTGACACTTGGGAGTCCCTGGCCAAAGACCGCCCTAAGTGGAGGAAGTGCATTGGGAGGGCGCTGAGCACCTCGAGTCTCATCGCTGAGAGCATGCAGGCAGCGGAAGGAGCGTGCCACAAACATGTCCCACCCTCCCTTACCCTGAACGACTATCTGTCCCACCTGTGACAGGGACTGTGGTTCTCGTATTGGACTGTTCAACCACCTAAGGACTCATTTTAAGAGTGGAAGCAAGTCTTCCTCGATTCCGAGGGACAGCCTATGATGATGACATAGATATGTAGGATTAGCATTTGGTTTAACCTCACATGGTTAAAGTCTTTTTTTTGTTTGACTTAATGAAGTGGTTAAAAGTTATTTATTCCCAGGATGCTTAGGGTTTAATGTGTTGGGGCACAGTTTAGCTGAAACTACTGAATGCACGATTCCTGCACTTTCATGGCCACATTGCGAAAAAGATAGCCGCGATCGTTTTCAGATAGAGCGAGGAACAAGGAAGGCAGGATGAAAACAAGTTGGCATCTGTTGTTTTGAAGGAAATACTTCCTTTCTGGGGGTCTCGTTCACAATAACACTTGTCGTGCCATAATTAATTAACACTGACAGTATTTGTGAGAAACAGATTATGAAGATATATTCTTAACAAGTCGTAGAGAGAGTTGGAACCGAACAGGAACAACGGAGGTTATGGTTCTATGCGGGGAAAGTGAACAGAGTAATGTCATTTATTTCTCCATATTTCCACTGTGCAAAGCTATTGGGGCCGAAATTGCCCTTACGGGCTCGGGTCAGTTAACGCTCGACGCAGAATTTCCGCCCCTAACGTGGAATTGCCCTTTGCGTTCCTCAAACGAGGTGGAGTGCTGGTTCAGGCGCACCACCTGGATGGAGGGGCACTCCTGAGGAGTGGGTGCTCCGCTGAGGTCAGCGCCATGCTGAATAGGTCAGCGTGCTCCGCGTAGCGCTGACGTGCCACAATGTCCCTCCCCTTCATTTAAAGTGGAGAGCCGCTGTGGACACTGCATGGTCCTTTGGTAGCCACCACTGGGCCACCGGAGACAACCTCGACCACGCCAGTGGCCAGCACGCAGAGGAGTGCCGGGCTGCATGATGGCAGTCCGGCCAAGACCAGGGCCGCCATTGTCGGGCCGACGGAAAAGTGGGCTGGCAAAAAAAAATGTCGCCCGGGGCGCACACGGCCTCCCTTTTAAGGGACGCCCCGGGAAGCGGGCGTGGACAACGGCCCGTGCCAGCCTCGTGTCCCATGGGGCAATGTCCCCTGCGGGGCGCAAGGGGATCGACACGGGGATGGTGACAGGTTGGTGCGCATTCCGATGACATAATTGCCGGGTGTGTATTTGCCCGGGGCATAAATCGCATGGCGCTGCGCAAGGCTCAAGCTCCAAATTCTCGGGGCAATTTCGCCCCAAGCACCACTGCAGCCTGCCCCTGGACAAAAAGGCAATTGTGCTTCATTAGTGGCTACCAGCAGCGCAAAAAAGGGGCAATTTTGGCCCCATTGTGTCTTTGCTGAATACAATAAACGGAGAAACTTGGAAAACCCATAATTAGGTATCGGAAATCAAACATTTTAATAAGGCATTAAAAAGCGACTGTTTCCTTTTGGTGCAAACATATTTTTCTCTGGGAGCAAGACGCAGACTGATGATAAAAATGGAAGAAAAGACTGTGACCACTTTCAATGGGTTTTAACTCCTACCTTTCCATTAAATGTCACACGCTGCGGAAAATTAGGCCCTTTGAAATATCGTTTAATTGTCACGTACGAGACCAAGCTGAAGATTCTGTCTGTCTAATTACAGCAGAGGCCTCTGAAGCTGAAACCATTTCAGAGGCTGATGTACATCAGATTAAGTGCTTAGCAGACAAGTGTCATTTAATTTGGTTTTATGGGCAGGCAGGGATACTGTTCAGAGGGCCTCAGGGCCTGCGAAAAAGAAATGAAGAGATTTGTGCACCATGATCTTCAGATTACGAGCGTACAACAAGTCGGAGGGAAAAACCATCAGATCCATCCAGACATGGTGGTACCACGTACAACATCTGCCCACCCCCTAACTGTACAATCTTCAGGAAGAGGCAAAAATATGGAAAATAAACTGCAGTCAGCTAAGAAAATCTCCGGGTTTCCTCTCTGACCCCCTAAGGCAATCAAGCGAGCCAGGAGATCATAGTAGCCTATTACTCATCATCCAAGCTAGCAAGCAGCTTAACCTTCTATAACTAGAAATGTCCCCTTCACCCAAGAGCATGTTAAAAGGGAAAGGAGGAAAGGGAGAGGAGAGAGGGAGATGGCCAGAGAGGGATAGGACAGAATTGAGGGGGACAAGGGGCCAGATGAGGAGGAGGAGGAGGCTGGGAAAAGGAGGGTGAAGAAGTTGGTTTCAATCGGTGAAGTGAATCTCCGTGGATGGGTTGGGGGACATTTGCCCAGGTGAGGAGGATGCATTTTTGCTTGGAGGTAGGTGGTCTACACAACTTGCTGAGTGGGGGGTTATGATTGTCAGTGGAGGGAGGTGTTTGGGATTTTTACTCAAGGATCTGCAAATCTTATTTCTACATGAGAGGGTCTCTACATTTTGCTCAGTCTGTGGTGGAGGGAGTGGGGGGTGGGTGGGTGCACTACAGCTCAGCCGGGTGTAGGGAGATTCTTGCTTAGCGGGGGATAGTTGTTCCTCAAAGGAGGATATTGTACGGTTTAGTTGCTGCTATTTGTGACGTCGATCGCAATGGTTTTGTGCTAAACGTCCTCTCTGACTAATTTTTAATCGAGCTCTTCGAGATCACGTCTTCCACAGAAGTTGTTAACCTCCTGGTTTGCTGATTGTACCTTCATTGTGGGGGTGGGGGAGGCCACTTAACCTTCGTTATGGGGAGAGGATGGTTATGATTCATGCTCAGTGGTTGTGAAGGGCTTATTATTTTTGAATGGGGGTACTGTTGTTTATTGGTCATAGGCGGGGGGTTGGAATTGATGGCACTTCGTAAGTAATGGGGGCGGTTGATGGATTCCTTTAGCAACTACTGTACTTTCCCCAATCATTTTCCTTTAAAGTGATTTCCTCACAACCTTCGCCTGTTTCCAACCTAGAGTCTTCCAGAGGCTACTGTTTGTGCATTGTACAATTCTTCAGCTGCAGCAAAGTTGCGAAGGACTTTGTATTTAATTCACTCCCTCCACCAGTGGCGTATCGTGGCTGCAGTGTGTACCATCTACAAGATGCACTGCAGCAACTCGCCAAGGCTTCTTCGACAGCACCTTCCAAACCCACGGCCTCTACCACCTAGAAGGACAAGGGCAGCAGGTGTATGGGAACACCATCACCTCCAAGTTCCCCTCCAAGTCACACACCATCCTGACTTGGAAATATATCATCCGTTCCTTCATTGCCTCTGGGCCAAAATCCTGGAACTCCTGATCTAACAGCACTGTGGGAGTACCTTCACCACATGGACTGCAGCAGTTGAAGAAGTGGCTCACCACCACCTTCTCAAGGGCAATTCGGAATGGGCAATAAATGCTGCCCTTGAACAGTGTTCAAATTCAAGCCTTTGTTTTACATCAGAATTGAAGTCTTTTTTAATATCTATGTCTCACTCTGGGTACTATCCTCTGTGGATTTCATTTTGATGGTTCATATTTTCACAAAGGGACACGAGAAGCATGTGGATCATTGTCACCGATAATAAAAACAATAAATATTTTACACTTTGGGTAGGGTGGAGCACTTTAGAAACAGTCCCTAACTACAGACACTTATTTTCTGACAGCTTCAGTTTCTTTTGGGCTTTTTTTCATTACTTTTATGTAAATTGCTATGGCAACATTGGCCTGTGCTGCTTGCTGTACTGTACCAGCTGCATATGTCATCTCTTTGCTGTCTTGAGCACATGAAGGCAATGGAAGTGTACAGTGAACTCTCACTGGCCCTAAACAGACTTATTTTGCTTTCAAAACAAGCCCAGAAGATGAAAAGTGAAAATATCTGACAACAGTTTGGATAGGATATTGGTGCACGTAGGAAAAAAATGATGGATTGATTTTATTCCAAGTTCATTTGAAGCAGTACTAATTAGCAAAGGATTGCCTAATTATGATTCCAACAAAATCTGCATTTAGATGGAGGGGAGAAAATTATCTTGCATGGTAACCAAAAAACAATGTTCAAACGGGGACAAGCTGACAGTGAGGCATTGGAAACCCACTTTTATTGTTAACTTCCAATACTAGAGAGATGCGTTCAGATTGATTCTGTCTTTTGTTTTTTTAATATCGTCAATGTAATAGTGCTCTCCAGTGGACTACTCCATCTAGTGATTAAGAAGTCTGCAGATGATACTAAAATTGTCTGTGTGGTTGATAATGAAGAAGAAAGCTGGGGACCGCAGGAAGATAACGATCAACTGGTCAGGTGGGCAGATCAGTGGCAAATGGAATTTAATCCAGGGAAGTGTGAGATATTGCATTTGGGGAGGGCTAAAAAGGAAAGGGAATGCACATTAAATGGTGGGATACTGACAAGTATAGAGGAACAAAGGGACCTTGGAGTGCATGTTCACAGATCCCTGAAAGTGGCAGGCCAGGTAGATAAACATAGAAACATAGAAACATAGAAAATAGATGCAGGAGTAGGCCATTCAGCCCTTCGAGCCTGCACCGCCATTCAATAAGATCATGGCTGATCATTCCCTCAGTACCCCTTTCCTGCTTTCTCTCCATACCCCTTGATCTCTTTAGCCGTAAGGGCCATATCTACCTCCCTCTTGAATATATCTAATGAACGCGCCTTAAAACCTACCTCTTTTACCAAGCTTTTGGTCACCTGTCCTAATATCTCCTTATGTGGCTCGGTGTCAAATCTTGTTTTTGTAACACTCCTGTGAGGCGCCTTGGGACGTTTTATTACGTTAAAGGCGCTATATAAATACAAGTTGTTGTTATTACCTTTCAATAATTTCTCTGTATCGCTTCTTGTATTTCTTTCCTGGTGCATTTTGAAATGACAGACTTTCTATTTATTCATTCTCAGGATGTGGGCGTCGCTGGCAAGGCCGGCATCCACCGCCCATTCCCAATCGCCCTCGAGAAGGGGGCGGTGCGCCGCCCCCTTCCGGAACCACTGCAGTGTTGCGGTTTGATACCATTGAGCGTCTCGCTTGGCAACTTGCAGAGACAAGTTAAGAGTCAACCATGCTGGTGTGGGACTGGAGTCACGTGCAGGCCAGAATGGGTAAGGCTGTCAGATTTTAATTGAGATTATTTTAAAGAATCATTACTTATCAGATCTCACACCAGTGACGATGCCTATGAAATGCCAATCAGGGGTGTGAAACTCCCATAATGCCAGCAAGGCAGACCTCATTAAGCGAGTTTTAAAGGAGAACCATGGGATTAATTTTCACATGATAGGGACAGAAAACTCGCGGTAGTGCATCAGCAGTAGATTGAGGTTATTAAGGTAGTTAAGAAGGTGTTATGTATGCAATAAAGGTACAAACTGAGTACTGTTTAACTGAACAAGGTCCAACCTTGGCTCTGCTTTATTACGGCCTAAAGTGCCTGACTCACAAAATGGCTGGCCTTTTATACCAGAGCAGCACCATGTGCGTGCTGCTCAGTGGCCTCCAACAATGACACCATCTGGTGGCTACAAACAGCATGTACCTACATGAAAATACCCTCCTCTGAGATCTTATCATAGTCTTTCACAGGTTGAGACGGTCCGGTGCTTTACGCTCCCGGGTTGACTGTCTCAGTTCGATTCTGGCCTTGGGTGAATGTGTGGAGTCTGTTGTGGCTGGTGGCTGGATGGCTGACTTGTTGGGGGTGGCAGTGGCCATGTCAGGAATTGCAAGTCCATTTTTATTGAACAAGTCCGTGATGGGAATTCCGGGTTCACTGATGACCCTTGAATCCACTGAAGGCTGCTGGTAGGTTGGTTGGTCGTCGACTGTTTCTTCATCCGACTGCTCTGGCTCGTCTGTGTGCCTCAGCTTAGTTTGATCCATGTGTTTCCTGCAAGTTTGCCCATTCTTGAGCTTAATAACGAATACTCTGTTGCCCTCCTTGGTCATGACCATACCAGCGATCCATTTGGGACCCTGACTATAATTCAACACATATACAGGACCATTAACGGAAATCTCACATGACATAGTTGCGCAATCATGGTACCCTTGTTGACTCTGTCTTCTGTATTCAACATGATTACTTAAATTCGGGTGTACAAGAGATAACTTGGTCTTAAGGCCTCTTTTCATCATGAGTTCAGCAGGTGTGAGTGTGTGGGGTCTTGTCCTGTAATTCAGCAGAATGCAAGACAAGCGGGTCTGCAGTGACCCTTGGGTTACTCTCCTCATGCTTTGCTTGATAATTTGTACTGCGCATTCTGCTTGCCCATTGGACGCAGGCTTGAACGGTGCTGACCTTACATGTTTTATGCAGTGAATTTTTACAAACTCTTTACTGGTGAAGCATGACCCATTGTCATTCACAATGATGTCAGGCATACCATGTGTCGCAAACATGACATTGAGATTCTCTATGGATGCCATGGACGTACTGGATGACACAGATTATGCATTCTATCCACTTCAAATAAGCATCCACCACCACTAAAAACATCTT
Source organism: Pristiophorus japonicus (assembly GCF_044704955.1). NCBI lineage: Eukaryota > Metazoa > Chordata > Chondrichthyes > Pristiophoridae > Pristiophorus > Pristiophorus japonicus. Next base: position 59,434,214 of record NC_091988.1, read on the forward strand.
GGCCTGCAAAATCTACATGTATCCTGGACCAAGGTTTGGATGGCCATGACCACAGACTCAGCGGCGATTCCGCTGGTGCTTTGCTGAGCACATGCAGGTGTTGCACTGATGCACGCATGCTTCCAGCTCAGAATCAATCCCTGGCCACCATATGTGGGATCTGGCAATGGCCTTCATCATCACTATAGCAGGATGTGTGCTGTATAACTCACGTACAAACTTCTCTCTCGCTTTCTTAGGCATTACCACTTGATTGCTCCACAATATGCAATCTGCTTGAATAGACAATTCGTCCTTACGACGAATGTATGGTTTGGCCTCCTTGCACATTTCCTTAGGTATGGCAGACCAATCCCCTTTGAGCAAGCAACCCTTTACCACCGATAATATCAGGTCTTGGCTGGTCCAGTCTTAACTTGTTGAACCATAACAGGGGTACCTTCACTCTCAAAAGCATCCATGATTAACATTAAATCTGCCAGTTGTGGCGTTTCCACCTCTGATGTGGGCAACGGCAACTGGCTCAAAGCATCGGCACAAGTCTCCATGCCAGGTATGTGGTGAATGACATAATCATAGGCAGATAATGTCAGCGCCCACCTTTGGATGTGGGATGAAGCATTGCTATTGATACCTTTGCTCTTGGAAAACAACGAAATGTGCGGCTTGTGATCGGTCTCTAATTCAAACCTCAGACCGAACAGGTATTGATGCATCTTTTTATACTGTACACACACGCTAAAGCTTCTTTTTCTACCATACTGTCGGCTTTTTCTGCTTTAGACAAACTTTTGGATGCATACACGACAGGTTGAAGTTTCCCCGACTCATTGACTTGTTGTAACATGGAACCAATTCCATATGACGATGAGTCACAGGCCAAAACTAAACGTTTACATGGGTCATAATATATCAGCAGCTTGTTCGAGCAAAGCAGATTGGTGGCTTTCGCGAAAGCTCTGTCTTGCAATGCGCCCCACACCCAGTTGTTGCCTTTTCTCAATAGCATGTGCAGTAGTTCAAGTAAGGTGCTCAATTTAGGCAGGAAGTTACCAAAATAGTTGAGTAGACCCAGGAACGAATGCAGCTCCGTCACGTTCTGCGGTTTGGGTGCAGTCTTGATGGCTTTGGTTTTCACGTCAGTAGGTCTGATGCCATCAGCGGCGATTTTCCTCCTGAGGAATTCGACCTCCAGTGCCATGAAGATGCACTTCGAGGGTTTCAGTCTGAGTCCCACTCTGTACAAACGCAGTAGAACCTCTTCCAGGTTGTTCAGATGTTCCTTGGAGTCACGACCGGTGATCAGGATGTCATCTTGGAACACGACGATTCTGGGAAAGAACTTCAGTTGACTTTCCATATTCCTCTGGAATATTACTGCAGCTGAGCGAATGCCAAATGGGCACCTGTGGTAAATAAACAGTCCTTTGTGCGTGTTAATGCATGTAAGTCTCATCGACGTCTCGACCAACGCCTGTGTCATATAGGCCTACGTCAAGTCCAGTTTTGTGAACGACTTCCCTCCGGCTAGCGTCGCAAACAAGTCATCAGCCTTCGGTAACGGGTACTAATCTTGTTTGGAAACCCGGTTGATCGTAGCCTTGAAGTCTCCACAGATTCTGACTGTGCCATCACTTTCCGGCACAGGAACAATGGGGCTGGCCCATTCATTAAATTCGACTGGTGATATGGTCCCTTCACGCTGGAGTCTGTCTAGTTCAATTTCGACCTGCTCCCTCATCATATACGGCACTGCCTGAGCTTTATGATGGATCTTGCATCTGAGTCCACGTGGATCTGCATCTTGGCTGCCGTGAAGTTGCCGATATCCACTTCGAACAGCGACGGAATTTGCTCAATACTTGAGCACATGTATCTTCCTCCGACGACAATGCCTTTATGTCGTTCCAGTCGCATCTGATTTTCTCCAACCAGCTCCTGCCGAGCAGCGTTGGGCCATTGCCTGGAACAATCCACAGCGGTAACTCGTGAACTGCACCGTTATACGACACATTAATTTGTGCACTGCCAATCACCTTTATCAGTTCTTTGGTGTACGTGTACAACTTGGCATTAACAAGGCTCAGCCTGGGCCTCACAGTCTTAGTATCCCACAGCTTATTAAATGTCCTCTCGTTCATGATCGATTGACTCGCCCCTGTGTCCAGTTCCATTGATACCGGTATCCCGTTAAACTTCACATTAATCAAAATTGGTTTACTCTTGGTTATGAAAGAATACAGTCCATACTCTTCCTCCTCTGGCATCTCGGGTTGCGTATCCAGATCCGCGCTAGTCTGACTCTCATGCTCCACATAGCCTGTCGCAGCTCGCTTGCTCATCTGGTGCTGGTGCCGATAAATTCCCCCACAATGCCAACACAGAGGAGTCGGATACATTCCCGCTGGCGGACTTTGGGCAGCCACAGGTTTCGCGAACGCAGCCGGATAGGCCCTGCCATGTGCCGCTCTGCCGAACGGCGAATGAATCGCATTTACAGTACCTGCCGAGGTTCGGTTCTTCACCGATATTTGCTTTAAACTCCTATCCGTCGTCATACATGATTGAGTGATGTGGATGGCCCTTTTTAAATTCAACTCCTTCCTAACGAAGAAGTCCCGCAGCATGTCTGCCAACACTGTCCCGACCTTGCACGGTCCCGCTAGACGTCTCAGGTTGGCAACAAATTCTGCCGTGCTCTGGCCCTCTGGAACGTGTGTATAAAACCCATATCTCGAGAGGGTGAGGCCATCGTCTGCCTTGAGGTGCTCCAGTACCAATGTACACAACTCCTCGTACGTTTTTGCTGTTGGATCACTAGGCATGAGTAGATTCTTTATCAGACTGTAGATCTTTGAACCGCTCACAGTGAGGAACACGGCCCGGCGCCGATCTGCATCGTCGACCCCTTTCATTTTATTGGTCACAAAGTACTGGTTCAAAGTCTTCCCAATCTTCTCCCTCCACGAATCGCTCTGAAAATCCAAATGTGCTCATTTTGCAAACAAAGGTTCTTGTATTCTCATTGCCAAATGTTATGTAGGCAATAAAGATACAAACTGAGTACTGTTTAACTAAACAAGGTACAATCTTGCCTCTGCTTTATTTACGGCCCAAAGTGCCTGACTCACAAAATGGCTGGCCTTTTCTACCAGAGCAGCACCATGTGACACCAACAATGACACCATTTGGTGGCTACAAACAGCATGCAAATACATGACAGAAGGCATAAGGAATGCTTGCCTTTATTAGTCGAGGCATAGAATACAAGAGCAGGGGGATTATACTTAAACTGTAAGAAACACTGGTTAGGCCACAGCTGGAGTACTGCATGCAGTTCTGGTCACTGCATTGCAGGAAGCATGTGATTTCACTGGAGAGTGTACAGAGGAGATTTACGAGGATGTTGCCGGGAGTGGAGAATCTAAGCTATGAGGACATATTAGAAAGGGTGGATTTGTTTTCATTGGAACAGAGGAGACTGAGGGGAGACCTCATTGAGGTGTATAAAATTATGAGGGGCCTAGATATAGTGGATAGAAAGGGCCTATTTCCCTTAGCAGCGGGGTCAACAACCAGGGGCATAAATTTAAAGTAACTGGTCGAAGGTTTAGAGGGGATTTGAGGGGAAATTTCTTCATGCAGAGTGTCGTGGGGGTCTGGAACTCACTGCCTGAAAGGCTGATAGAGGCAGAAACCCTCAGCACATTTAAAAAGTGCTTGGATGTGCGCCTGAAGTGCCGTAACCTGCAGGGTTACGGACCTAGAGCTGGAAAGTAGCATTAGGCTGGATAGCCTCTTGTTGGCTGGTGCAGACACGATGGGCCAAAATGGCCTCCTTCCATGCTGTAAACTTCTATCATTCTACGATTCTGGTGGACTACTGATGTAATAACTAATGATGTAATAACAATAAAGCAGATGGTCACACATTTTTGTTAGGAGCCATCTTGTAAGTGTGTGTGCTTGTGTCTCAAGCTATCATAGATTGATGACGAGGTGTTAGAAACCATCTTGTAAGTGCGAGCGTTTGTGTGGCTGTGTCTCAAGATATCAGCATCAAGAAGCCAAAGTGAATGGCCAAGGGCCATAATGCAAGGTCCCCACATGTTCCAGAGAGTCGGAAGGATGGGACAGTTCAAGAAGTAGCGATTAGATGATGGGTTTTAAAGGTCTATGAGGAAGATTATGGAGGTAAGGAGTTCCATAGTTTTGAAGACCTGATAGGAGACCATCTAAGACTTTCATGTCTGGAATCTCTATGGTGTTCTTCCAATCTCTCGCCGTAACTTCAGATCAGCAGAAAAACTGGAGAAATAACAGTTTACACAATTCCTTCAGGGTTTCTGCCAATCTTCCACAAGCGGGAGATTGGGGAACCCCTGTGGAAATCCTGCTCCATAGTTTCTTCGTCAGTTATGGAGTTGTTCTGAAATATTAAGAAAGGTCGATAGCGGTATCATGATGGCCATGTTGAGGTTAAACTCCATCCTTTCCAGCACACTTCAATTTCTTGCTGTACAGACCAAGACCGGGTTCATGAAAGAAGAAGATGCTGCCATAGACATAGTGAAGGAGGAGGTAGAGGAGATACTGAATGAGATAAGAATTGATAAAGAGGAGGTACTAGGCTGGCAAAGTACAGCCAGAACTGGATGGGATTCATCCTAGGATGCTGAGGGAAGTGAAGGAAGAAATCGCGGAGGTACTGGCCATAATCTTCCAATCCTCCTTAGAAAGGGGATGGTACCAGAGGACTGGAAAATTGCAAATGTTACACCATTGTTCAAAAAAGGGTGTCAACTGGTCAGTTTAACCTCGGTAGTGGGGAAGCTTTTAGAAACAATAATCAGGAAGAAAATTAACAGTCAATTGGAAAGGTGTGGATTAATTAAGGAAAGCCAGCACGGATTTGTTAAAGGCAAATTATGTTTAACCAACTTGGTCAAGTTTTTTGATGAGGTAACAGACAGGGTTGATGAGGGCAATGAGGTTGTCGTGGTGTACAAGGACTTCCAAAAGGCGTTTGACAAAGTGCCACGTAGTAAGCTTGCTAGCAAAGTTGAAGGCCATGGAATATCATCATAGGCAGTCACTTGGAATCGAGGAAGACTTGCTGCCACTCCTGAAGTGAGTTCTTTGATGGCTGAACAGTCTAATACGAAAGCCACAGACTCTGTCACAGGTGAGACAGATAGTCGTTGAGGGGAGGGGTGGGTGGGACTGGTTCGCCGCACGCTCTTTCCGCTGCCTGCGTTTGATTTCTGCATGCTCTCGGCGTTGATACTCGAGGTACTCAGCGCCCTCTCGGATGCACTTCCTCCACTTAGAGTGGTCATGGGCCAGGGACTCCCAGATGTCAGTGGGGATGTCGCATTTTATTAGGGAGGCCTTGAGGATGTCCTTGTAGCATTTTCGCTGCCCACCTTTGGCTCGTTTGCCGTGAAGGAGCTCCAAGTAGAGTACTTGCTTTGGGAGTCTCGTGTCTGGCATGCAGACTATGTGGCCTGCCCAGCGAAGTTGATCGAGTGTGGTCAGTGCTTCAATGTTGGGGATGTTAGCTTGGTCGAGAACACTGATGTTGGTGCGCCCGTCCTCCCAGGGGATTTGCAGGAGCTTGTGGAGACATTGTTGGTGATATTTCTCCAGCAACTTGAGGTGTCTACTGTATATCGTCCATGTCTCTGAGCCACGGAGCTTGGTGGCAGTTTTGAGGGCCTGGTCTTCAAACACTCTTGTTGATAGGAGGCTCCCGCGATATGGGAAGTGGTCCACGGTGTCCAGGGCCGCACCGTGGATCTTGATGACTGGGGGGCAGTGCTGTGCCGTAAGGCCAGGCTGGTGGAGGATCTTTGTCTTACGGATGTTTAGCGTAAGGCCCATGCTTTTGTACGCCACAGTAAATATGTCGACAATGTCCTGGAGTTCAGCCTCCATATGTGCGCAGACACAGGCGTTGTCCGTGTCCTGTAGCTCTACGACAGAGGTTGGGGTGGTCTTGGACCTGGCTTGGAGATGGCGCAGGTTGAACAGCTTTCCACTGGTTCTGTAGTTTAGTTCCACTCCAGCGGGGAGCTTGTTGACTGTGAGGTGGAATAAAAGGGACAATGGCAGCATGGATACAAAATTGTTTCCTGTCACTTCACCAGAGAGTAGTGGTGAACGGTTGTTTTTTGGACTGGAGGAAGGTATACAGTGGTGTTCCTCAGGGGTCGGCACTTTGATATATATTAATCACTTGGATGTGGGTGTACAGCATAATTTCAAAATTTGCATATGACTCAAAGCTTGGAAGTATAGTGAACAATGAGGAGGATAATGATAGTCTTCAAGAGGACATAGACAGGCTGGTGGAATGGGCGATCACTTGGCAGATGAAATTTAATGCAGAAAAGTGTGAAGTGATACATTTTGGTAGAAAGAATAAGGAGAGGAAATAGAAACTAAAGCGTACAATCCTAAAGGGGTACATGGAGGTATATGTGCACAAATCATTGAAAGTGGCAGCGCAGGTTGAGAGAGCGGTTAAAAAAGCTTACGGGATCCTGGGTTCATGAATACAAATATGGGGCTGGAGTTCCGGTTTGTTACCGGAGGGGCGGCGGAAAGCAATTCTGGGCTGGCTTCCAGTGCCCCGCCGGGACATTTGGTGCGGGGTTTGCGGGGGACATGGGGCAGTACAACCCGGGAGAGGCGAGCCAGTGTGCAAGGCCAGGAAGTCGCGAAGTACGCCGCAGGCCTCAGGAGGCTGGCGGCACCGTGCGAGTTCTGTACCCACCTCAACGAAGTGCTGCGGGACATTTTTGTCATTGGAATTGGTCATGAGGGCCTTCTTCGTAAGCTACTGTCGGCGGATACCACAGCCACATTGCAGAAGGCCATCTCTGTGAGCCAGTTATTCATGACCTCGACCTGCGGTTCTAGGCAGATGTCTCACCCTCAGGACTCAAACCCGGCAAGCTACTATGCACAGATTGGCGCCGTTTAGAAGCTGGACTGTAGAGCGCGAACCCACTCAGGGAAGAGAGAACAGGCCCCTGAGTCCCTTAACTCTGAGTCCGCCGAGGGGGGCTAATCGAGTAGCACCATGCTGGCATTGCGGAGGGAATCACAGGGCTCATCAGTGCCGCTTTAAAGACTATGTATGCAAAGGCTGCAGCACAAAGGGCCACCTCCAGCGAATGTGTAAGAGAAATATGACTCACTGTGTCGATGAAGAGTCTACAAATGGCCATGAATCTAGTGTGGATTATGAATCGATAGGCAAAGAGGCAGCCCAGTCCCACGATGAGGTATACAGCATGTTTACCTGCACCACCGAGTGTTCTCCGTTGAGGATGGAAGTCGAGATAGAGGGAGCTCCAGTCTTCATGGAAGTGGACATCGGGGCGAGCCAGTCAATGATGAATCAAGGAGCCTTTGAGATGCTATGGGACAATCCGGCTGAACGACCTGAGTTGGTCCCGGTTCAGGCAAAGCTGCGCACCTACACTGATGAACTTATCCCAGTCGTTGGTAGTGCGAATGTAAAGGTACTCCATGATGGCATGATGCACAAATTATCTCTGTGGATTGTTGCAGGTGATGGACCAATGCTCTCGTCAGAAGGTGGATGGAGAAGGTCCATTGGAAGTGGGAAGATTTCATCCCTCCAGCTATTGACGTCACCCGCAAAGCAAGCCCTCACCTGAGAGTGGACCCGGCACCGGAGACCAGATCAGCACAACACCCGAGACACCGATCGCTCAGCACGACTGCGTGGAGATGATCCAGCTGAGGCGACCCGTACGCACCTTCCAGGCTCCAGTGGCAGGACTCCGGAGGAAGAAAATCAGATCCAGAAGCGACTTCCCAACGGCGGAGGCAGAATCCGGGGAGAAGAGGATCACAGCAGTCGACATCGTGGATGAAGGAAAGATGGCGCCCGAACCACGAGGTGATGCGCTGAAGACAAAGCTGGCCACGGCCAGACCATGAGGTGCAGCGCTGATGGATCAAAACGTGGCACCAAACGGAGAAGCGGATTGGGGTAAAGCAAGTAAGGCTCTCTTAAAGGAGGCCTGCAACCCATTAGAATTAAAGGGACAGTTCCACACACTCAAGCAATGTAATAAGAACTGTAAGTCAGAGACAAAATGTGTAACTGATCATGTAAAATGTGTAACGGATAATCTGTATTGTGTACATGCAACCAGTGAGGAAAAGTTGCGCGATCGTGATCGGACCCACAGGGTATCCATCATAAGTAAGGAAAAGTTGTACAATGCAGGATTTCTACTGCACGCAGCCAATGCAGCGGGCAGACAACCATCGGGCGCAAACAGATCCAGTGAGCTACCCAATGCTGCAGCCTGCATCCCGAGGACCAGAATCATGCACCATGGAGTGTGGCTACAAGCAGCCAACACATGAGCTGCAGAGCAAGCGACCTCAGCAAGGCAACGGTACCGGTATCGATACCATGCCCCGGTTTGGCTCCACCTCTCAGGCACCCGATGGCACCAACTGCCACGAGCCTGAAGGAGCAGACTGCACCAAGGTCATACTCCTACATGTAGGGTCACCCGCCACTGTTCCCCCGAAGGAAACAGGCATCAGCCAGGATCCCAAACCAAACGATGCTCAGGCCAGCGAGTCAGCAGTTCCCTGTGCACTGTTAGACGACAGTTCCTCAGGGAGCAGCTGTGGCCCAGGGTGCAAAGAAAGGACACGGAGGTCACAGACATCTATGAACCGGCCTGACGCTAGGGACCATGCAACAGCCCCGAGAGCAGGCTACGCGAGCCAACCGGGTTCCCACTGTCAGCACCGGGCACTGAGCCACCACCAGACTGCAAGGACACAACCCAGCAGCTCCGGAACTGGCTTGTCCTCACACACCGGTCACTGCATCGATAAGGCATCTAACGTACTTGTCGCACCACGGGACCACACAAAAACAAACAAAAAAATGCAAAACCCACTTACCTGAACTTGAATGTACATGAATGTTAGGAGCCCCCACCATAATCAATGTGGGAGGGGGAGAGAATGGAGTGGTCAGGGATACACACACACACAGCAACCACCAGCATGCTACTGCACTAACTACTCACCCAAGATTGAAGGGTTAGAAACATAGAAGCATAGAAAATAGGTGCAGGAATAGGCCATTCGGCCCTTCGAGCCTGCACCGCCATTCAATGAGTTCATGGCTGAACATGCAACTTCAGTACCCCATTCCTGCTTTCTCGCCATACCCCTTGATCCCTAGAGCACAGTCAATGCAGAGGCGATTTTCACTGAGGGCTCAGGGGCGAGTGATGTCATGTATCCTATATGGCTACTGTTGGTACTATCACAAGGCGTGCCACCAGAGGTCACAGCAGTGGGGGACTCGTAGGTTACCAGTACAGGTGTGCCTGGCCTAGTACAAAAGGCAGGCCACCAGATGTGATCCTCACTCTGGAGTTAACTAATAAAGGACTAAGGTCACTACAGTTCAAGTACAACACACTGCTTCGTGGCGTCATTACTAGAGCATCTAAGGACACCACAGTGTTGCAGCAGTTTTCGTCCCCCCACACCTGAGTTGCAGCATAACTGTTCGGGATACCTGCTCCAAATATGCAAATTGCCCTGATGCACAGTCAGGATGCAAAAAAATGGTTAGTAGACGCCAGTGGAGCAGTGCCACTCGAAATTCTGTCCCGGGGGCTCTAGATCAGGACTGTAGTGCATTTACAGTTAGACCTGCCTCAGTGATTGTAAGGTAGGTGTTATAACTCACTTATTATTACATAAGATATATGGTGCAGAAACAGACCATTCGGCCCAACCAGTCCATGCCAGCGTTTATGCTCCACTCGAGCCTCCTCCCATCTTTCCTCATCTAAATCTATCAGTATAACCCTCTATTCCCTTCTCCCTCTTATGCTCAATGAGCCTCCCCTTAAATGCATCTATACTATTCGCCTCAACCATTCCCTGTGATAGTGAGTTCCCCATTCTCACCACTCTCTGGGTAACACATTCTCACCATTCTTCTGAAGTCCCTATTGGATTTTTGGTGACTATCTTAGATTGATTATATATGTTCATTTTGATAAATCCAATATCTAGAACAATAATGGGTTGAATTTCCGCAGGGGTTCTTTTGATTGTCTATCATAACCTTGGCAGAAGATCCACTTACGCAATTTTGCTGTGTTTTCACAGATAAACAACAAATTTAAATAAGTAAGTTATATTTATATAGTGCCTTTCACATGCTCAGAATGTCCCAAAGTGCTTCAGAACAATGAAGTACTTTTCAGGTGCACTCACTGTTGAAGTGTAGGCAAATGTGGCCATCAATTTTTGCACAGCAAGCTCCCACAAACTGTAGTGAGATAAATCAGCAGATAATCTGTTTTTGGTGGTGTTGGTTGAAAGATAAATATTGGCCAAGACACCAGGAGAAATTTCCTGCTCTGTTTCAAAAAGTGCTGTTGTATCTTTTATGTCTACCTGAGAGAACAGACAGAGCCTCAGTTTAATAGCCCATCCAAAGAAATAGCACCACTGACAGTTCAGCATTCCCTCAGCAGATCCGAAGTCGCTCATTTTACATTATCGGAGCAAAAGTTGCAATTGCCTCCAAGATGCCAGCCTAGTTCTTGGTCTTTTCACATCAACTGTCTCGCTTCCAGTCCCTCTACTGGTTTAGGAAGGGTTAATTTCGCATTACTGAAAAGGAAACACATTTGCAGGGCTATGGGGAAAGAGCAGGAGAGTGGGACTAATTGGATAGCTCTTTCAAAGAACTGGCACAGGCACCTTGGGCCGAATGGCCTCCTTCTGCGCTGTAAGATTATATGATTCTATAAGGTGAGTAAATGAAGTTGCGGTACAGATCAGCAGGCACAGCAGGCTCGAAGGCCTGAATGGCCTACTCCTGTTCCTATATTCCTCCACCTCCACCAGTTGAGGCACACAGCTGAAATCTAGATATAAATGGTACAAATTTGGCTTTTCAAGACTTTTCATCCAAATTGTCTGGATCTTTATTAACGGTCAGTGAGAATGTGTTTTAAGATTAATGTTAAGATCCACTTGTTCCTTATAGCCACTTATCCCCATAGACTGATTCTTGTAAATAAGCAGTAGCAAGACAAAAGATGAACAAATCAGAATGGTTTCAGTGAATATTTTTGTTTTTGGAAAATTCTACTCATCACAGAGAGGAATTGGCAAATCTAGTCCTCGTTCAAGGTAATCCAGCGTAACAATGAAATCATGACTTCTTGAAGTCTATCTAGATGGTGAACGTTACAAAGAGAATGATGGACCGGAATTTGCGGTCAGTGGTGTAGCGGTGGCAATCTTGCGATCTCTCTGGTGAAAATGTCAGGGTTCGTAACGTTAAATTGGTTGGAGCGCTGTCAAAAGGTTAGCCCCAGCGCGATGCAGCAGTGATGTCATCAAGCTGTCTAAGCAGCCAATCACATTGAAGAATGCTTTTAGACAGAAAACCAGGAATTAAAAAGTGCTGATTCAATTCACCTTTTAACATTTTTACAGCGAACAAAATAAAAATTGGGACATACACAAGGGGTTAAGGTAGAAGCTGAAATATCATAAACAAACTTTAAATGTATAAAACTTATTTTAAAAATCTAGTAATTTTCTATAATAATGGAGAAATTTGACATTACACAAATATAAAATTAGTTTTTCAGGGCCAGAATGGTTGTTCAGCAGTAAATACGCCATTAGAGGTGATCTTATTAAAACGTATAAGTTTCTGAGGAGGCTTGACAGGGTAGATGCAGAGAGGATGTTTCCCCTCGTGGGGGAATCTAGAACTAGGGGACATTGTTTCAGAATAAGGGGTCGCCCATTTAAAACGGAAATGAGGAAGAATTTCTTCTTTCAGAGGGTCGTGAATCTTTGGAATTCTCTACCCAGAGAACTGTGGAGGCTGGGTCATTGAATATATTTAAGGTGGAGATAGACAGATTTTTGAATGATAAGGGAGTGAAGGGTTATGGAGAGCAGGCAGGGAAGTGGAGTTGAGCCCATGATCAGATCAGCCATGATATGGAATGGCGGAGCAGGCTCAAGGGGCCAAATGGCCTACTCCTGCTCCTATTTCTTATGTTCTTGTGTTCTAAAACCCCAGTTACACCTATTCCAACAAGGCGTGAGTTTTATTGGATGTTTAACAGCACAATTTAGATCAGAAAAACATAAGTTTTCGTCAGTTCATCTGATTTCACTGATTGCCTGCTCTGGGGAGTTCCACAGCACAGCCTGTGTTGGAGCAGGGAATGACTGACCACAATTGCAGGATTTACGCGATTATCTGTGCATGTGCGAAGTCTTGAAGTTATGGGCAATGTCAGAGGGTGAATGATGGTGAACGCTGACAGTTCACCATCATTAAAGCTGCAAAATCTTGGCTGATGTCTTTAGTTGTTCTAATGCCTGACTCCCGACAGCCTTGAGCAGGACTGCTTTGTCGTCCTTTACAATAGTGAAGAGTCAGTGTTGACTGAGCCCAATGACCAGCAGAAGAAAGAATTCAGAAAAGTTTCTCAGAAATTAAATGGAAGATTTGAAAGAATCTTTCTGGAAACTCGAATAAAAGGTTTGAAAGAAACATCTGTGGGGGAGGAAGGTTAATTATCCTCATGATCTCAGAAAATTGATGCTGAAAATATTGTACCATTGAGTCTGTGAAAATCAATTCCATTTCTCAGCAATTTTGTACCCAAATTGCAGAATTACGTAGCAATTTTAACTCTGCATCTCTGTCAAGTGATTCTTCGCATTGTTTCTTCACATGGGTTCTTCACAATGCAGGGTTTGATTGGACAAGCGTGGTGCATTTAATACTTGGCTAAGTACAGTTGAGTTTGATGTGAATGTACCCTGTCAAGATGTGCTAGAATATGATGAATGTCAACCAAATGATCTTTTCAGTGTGTTCAATCACAGTGAAAGAGTTCTCCAATACCGCTTGGGCTACAAGCTGAATGAACTTTGAAAAATGCCAAAGTTCAAAGAAGCAAGACGATGGTAGTGGTTGAAACTGTATTTCACTGGTAACAACAGACTCTACCTATCGTACCTAAGCACTGAAATGAGCAGACTGACCGAGGGGAGAATCCTTCACACCAACTTATCATGTCATTCACACTTCATTATAGTTGGGCATTTTAAGCAAGTTTAATGTAAGTACTGATATGGGACCTTTCAATATTGGGGTGATCAATATTGGTGATCATAAGAACATAAGAAATAGGAGCAGAAGTAGGCCATTTGGCCCCTCCGCCATTCAATAAGATCATGGCTGATCTGATCTTGGCCTCAACTCCACTTTCCTGCCCGCTCCCCATTAATCCTTGAATCCCCTATCATTCAAATATCTGTCTATTTCTATCTTAAGTATATTCAATGACCCAGTCTCCACAGCTCTCTGGGGTAGAGAGGGATCATGAGGAAGGGATTGCTCTGCTTGTCATGTATGTCAATAGAATGAGCCGATTCACTGGCAATGATGGGAAAATACTCCCTGATCCCAATTGTAGATAATTCTTGACCAGGAATATGTGATCCTCATTTTTTTGTTGAGGGATATGGGCCAAAGGCGAGTCAGAGGTCAGCCATGATCTCACTGAATGGCAGAATAGGCTCGAGGGACTAATTGGCCTATGTTCCTATGTTTTTATGTTCCTCAATCCCACTCCCTAATATCTGGCAGGATTTTTATGTTTAAAAAAAAAAAGACCATCAATTTTCCTCTTCAGACCCATTCTCCTGCTCGAGCCATTTGCTTTGAGAGGTTTTACAAAATAATGATCATTGGGCCTGAGAGAGTGAGCTCACTGTATCGTGGAGACCAGGGAAGCAATATTGGCATTCATTGGGTTTTGAGGTACTGAGCTTATTGTATATAGCTAGGTTTTGAACAAATATATTTGAGATCACCAGGAGAGCTAGGTCTGAGTGTCTTGGAATCAGAGAACCAGTGTTGGAAATCATTGTGAGAGAAGAGTGTTGAAAATGTAATAATGATATAACATTCATTGACAGTAGACTGATAAACTGGAATAATTTTTTCTTGTATCAACATTTTTTTATGTGTTTATTTATTTATTTATTCATGGGATGTGGGCATGGCTGGCCTAGTTGCCTTGATTAGATCACCCCTTGATCTACTATTCTCAATGGAATACAAGCCTAGTCTGTGCAACGTATCCTCATCATTTTACCCTTTTGGCCCTGGTGTCATTCTGGTGAATCTGTGCTGGAACCACTCCATGACCAATCTGTCCTTCCTGACGTGTAGTGCCCGAATCTGAATGCAGTATTCCAGATGTGGTCTAACCAGAGAAGGTGGTGGTGAGCCACGTTCTTGAATCATTGCAACCACAACAATTTATATTTATATAGCCCCTTTAACGTAGTAAAATGTCCCAAGGCGCTTCACAGGAGCGATTATCAAACAAAATTTGACACCGAGCCACATAAGGAGATATTAGGACAGGTGACCGAAAGCTTGGTCAAAGAGAAAGGTTTTAAGGAGCATCTTAAAGGAGGAGAGAGATGTAGCAAGGTGGAGAGGTTTAGGGAGGGAATTCCAGAGCTTACGGCCGAGGCAACAGAAGGCACGGCCGCCAATGGTAGAGCGATTAAAATCGGGGATGCTCAAGGGGCCAGAATTAGAGGAGCGCAGACATCGAGGAGTTGCAGGGCTGGAGAGATAGGGAGGGGCGAGGCCATGGAGGGATTTGACAGCAAGGATGAGAATTTTTAAATTGAGGTGTTGCTTAACCCAGAGCCAATGTAGGTCAGTGAACATAGGGTAATGGGTAAATGGGACTTGGTGCAAGTTAGGATGCAGGCTGCAGAGTTTTGAATGAGCTTAAGTTTATGCAGAGTGAAAGATGGGAGGCCGGCCAGGAGAGCATTGGAATAATCAAGTCGAGAGGTAACAAAGCATGGATGAGGTTTCAGCAGTATGTAAACTGGGGTAGAGTCGGGCGATGTTACGAAGATAAAAGTAGGTGGTCTTGGTGATGGAGCGGATAGGTGGTCGGCAGGTCATTTTGGGGTCAAATATGTCACCAAGGTTGCGAACAGTCTGGTTCAGCTTCAGACAATTGCCAGGGAGTCGGTGGCTAGGGAACGGAGTTTGTGGCTACAGTCTGTGTGGTGAAGGTAGTCCCACAGTACTATTACGTAACGGGTTCCAGGATTTTTGTGATATATGTCCAAGTCGGGGTAATGTGTTAAACATCTTCATTCTCTGTTGCTGTTCAGCTACATTCTATCTCATCGTGGGATGGCCCTCTCATCCCGGGAGTCAGTCTTGTGGACCTTTGTCACGTCGTCTCCAGAGCGGGTGTTTCCTTCCTTAGGTGAGGAGACCAGGGCTGTGCACGATACTCCAGGTGTGGTCTCGACAGGGCCTTCCAGACTCTTGTGCTCCAGCCCCCTTGCGGTGGGGAACAGCATGCCATTTACCTTCCTTGTTGCTTGCGTATCTGCATGCTCACTTTCTGTGTTTCTTGCACCCAAATCTCTTCTCAACACCAACATTTAAAAGTTTCTCACCATTTAAAAGATATTCTGTTTTTCTATTGTTCCTGCCAGGGTGAATGACCTCACATTTCCCTACATTATACTCCATCTGCCACCTTGCTGCCCACTCACATAGTCTTCTCACAACTTACTGTTTACTATTTACAATCTACATTAACGACTTTGAAGAAGGGACTGAGTGAAATGTAGCCAAGTTTGCTGACGATACAAAGATGAGAGGAAAAGCAATGTGTGAGGAGGACACACAAAATCTGCAAAAGGACGTAGACGGGCTGGGTGAGTGGGCAGCAATTTTGCGGATGGAGTATGGTGTTGGAAAGTGTGAGGATATGCACTTTGGCAGAAAAAAAATCAAAGAGCAAGATATTATTTAAATGGAGAAAGATTGCAAAGTGCCGCAGTACAGCGGGACCTGGGGATACTTGTGCATGAATTCAAAAGGATAGTATGCAGTTATAGCAAGTGATCAGGAAGGTCAATGTATCTTGGCCTTTATTGCAAAGGGGATGGAGTATAAAAGCAGGAAAGTCTTGCTACAGCTAGGTTCACTAGGTTGATTCCGAGGATGAGGGGGTTGACTTTTGAGGAAAGGTTGAGTAGGTTGGGCCTCTATTCATTAGAATTCAGAAGAATGAGAGGTGATCTTATCGAAACATATAAGATTGTGAGGGGGCTTGACAAGGTGGATGCAGGGAGGATGTTTCTACTGATGGGGAGACTACAACTAGAGGGCATGATCTTAGAATAAGGGGCCACCCATTTAAAACAGAGATAAGGAGAAATTTCTTCTCTCAGAGGGTTGTAAATCTGTGGAATTCGCTGCCTCAGAGAGCTGTAGATGCTGGGACATTGAATAAATTTAAGACAGAAATAGACAGTTTCTTAAATGATAAGGGGTTATGGGGAGCGGGCGGGGAAGTGGAGCTGAGTCCATGATCTTTTGGGTGGCAGAGAAGGCTCGAGGGGCCATATAGTCTACTCCAATTCCTATTTCTTATGTTCTTATGTTCTAATATTCCAGCCAAGCTGACTGAATAAATTCCCTCTGAACTTTTCAAATAAGCTGTTTGATTCCTTCTACCTGTATCTGCATTAATGGGAGCTTGTCAAAATTATACAGGAAATCCCTCGGGCTATTGCTAGTTATACATTACTGGAGAAAATTGTGAGCGTACAGCTATGTAAAATAACAAAGCAATGTACACTGAAGTTGCCTGTGTTAATGCTGAGCCACGATTTACTTCTCATGTTAATTTTTCCACCCTGCTGACTCCCCCTGTTTGCCAGAGCCTCTGAAGTTTTTCTCTTGAGCTACAGGTTTCCTCTTGTAATGTATTTGCTTCATGGGTTCTTTGCTTAAGAACTCATAACAACACATTTCTATTAAGAACTAGTTGGTTTATTAGAAAAGGTTTAACAATCACACTACACATTACCAGGCTCGCAACCACCTGCCTCATCGAGAACCCCACTGGCTGGGGTTTTATTGAGCCTTGTGAATGTCACGTGACTGGCTAAGCCACTCCTAACTCAATAGCTCTACAACTATTTTGGATAGAAGTTTTAAATCAAATGCCCCTTTTAATAAAGGCACTAGATCCCACAAATTTCCAAATTAACTGGGATCTTTACCAAATTAAATTAAAATTCTGTTCCCAGGGCTGGATGCATTCCAGTCCCTCCAATGCCCACCTCTCGCAGAAGGCCGTGGGCATACCGGTGGACACCGTGTGCTCCATCCCCATGAAATTAACTCGGAACTTTACCAAATTAAATTAAAATTCTGTTCCTGGTGTGATGATGCACTCCACTCCCTCCAATGCCCACCTCTCGCGGAAGGCCGCGAGTGTACCGATGGTCACCGCGTGTTCCATCTCCAGGGGCAACCTGGCGCGAAGGTAGCCATGGAGGAGTGGCAGGCAGTCGGGCTGAATGACCCCCTCAACCGCCTCTGACCTACCCGCTCACCTCCGCACCAGGTGCCCAAAGATCAACAGCTCGACAAACCCGTGAGCATCCTCACAGGTGCATACATTACATCTCTGGACTGATCTTTCTTTAGTCGCCGATATTCTGAGTCATGCCTGATTATTCATCCCAAATAGCATTCTGACCATTCATCTAATAACCCAAAAGTAAAGTTGGTGATCCAAAGATTCATTTCTTTAATCAACCTTGATATCTCTGCTACAGCACACTTATAACATCAAGCCAAGCAACCAAGCAACCAACTACTGTGATAAAGTGAAGAAAGATTTGCATTTATACAGCTCCTTTGAAGAGTTCAGAATATCTAAAAGGGCTTTATAGTCAATGAAGTACTTTTGAAGTGTAGTCACTGTAGTGGTGTAAGAAACGCAGCAGCCAATTGGACTGCTTTGCCCTGAGTATTTAAATGAAGTTTACCCACAATATGTGGAGGGGTCCAGGGCGGGATCCAGGGGTGGGTGGGAGTTCGACTCCACCACACTTCTAGGTAGAATGGGTCTCCTGCAGTTTCACCCCCTTATACATTAGCAGAAGAATAAGACGTTCTGGGTGCATTTCCTTGGAACTTTTCCCAGTCGACCACCGTAACTTGAGCCCAGCTTCCGCTAAAGAGTGGGTGAGGCTCTGAAGAAATTCACCCTCATTTTACATGATATAATATTTTTATAAAACTGTACATCAGCTGGCTTACCAGAGTAGTGCCACGGCAGATCTGCAGACATATATATATGTAATTATATTTTTATTAATATCAATATTTTTATTTATTTATATATATATATCTTTTATTTATATTCATTTAGTTACTGGGGTGGGGGGTGGCAGGGGTGGGGGGATGGGGTGGTGGGGGCGTGGGGTGGCAGGGGCGGGGGGTGGTGGGGAGGGGGTTGGGGGGTGGGGTGGCAGGGGTGGGGAATGGTGGTGAGGGGTTGGGGGGGGGGGGTGGGATGGCTGGGGCCGGCAGGGGGTGGTGGTGGTAGATTTTCTCTGTGCTTTCAGTGCAGCCAAGTTGTTAAACATGTTCATGTGGCGGGTCTTCGTGCTGAGGAGAAAGGTTATGAGCAGCACATCTCAATTCCAGGAGACTCCCGGACAATCAAAGTGTTGGCAAACCCTGCTCAAAAGCTTCATGAACATGAGTAGCAAAATCCTCCACGTACTGGCTCTCGAATAATTAACGCACCGAGTCTTCTTGTATTTCATTTTGGCCCGAAGACGTGCAAAACCCAAGATTTCAGCTCGAATGCTGCCACTTTGAGATGCTTTAGAGCAAGCAGCTACTTTCTGCTACTGCCACTTTCAAAATAAAAACCGTCACAGGGATTGTAAAGCAGCAGCTTTGTTTTTTAAAAAAAGAGGTGAAATGGAATTTTCATCCAACTGGGACAACAGAATGATTAAATATCCTTCGTCTTCAGTCAGCGACTGACAGCTTTTATGGCGATTGTCACATTGTGCAGCATAAGTCACATTTTTTATTTGATTTTTTTTTGTATCTCAGTAAAGTCTTGCAGGGATGCTTTACAAAGGCTTTGCATGTAGGACATTGCAGTCATAGTCGAACATTATTGCTGCTTTTTTCTAACAAGGCAGCGTCAAGGAGAGAAGATTGCGATTACCACATGGACTGCAGCGGTTTAAAAAGGCAGCTCACCACCATCTTCTCAAGGGCAATTGGGGATGGGCAATAAATGCTGGCCTTGCCAGCAACACCCACATCCTAGAAACGAATTTTTCAAAAGATTACGATGAAAGGGATTGGGAAATGTTTGACTTAGTGTGAGGTATTACAATAGCGAACTGTAATGTATGCACCTGTGAGTATGCTCACATGTTTGTAGAACTGTTGAAACTATAAGAGTTGTAGAGCTGTTGAGTTGTGAGTTGCTTAGCCAGTCACGTGAGATGCACAAGACCCAGCCAGTTGGGTTCAAGGGATCCACGATGAGGCAGGTGGTTGTGAGCCTGGTGGATGAACTGGTGTGATTGTTAAACCTTTGCTAATAAACCAACTAGTTCTTAATAGCAACGTGTCGCTATGAATTCTTAAGCAAAGAACCCATGAAGCAAATACATTACAAGAACACTTATCGTGCAAGATTCAGGACTGTCCCTTTTTTTTGCTTTGGAAAGAGCAGGACAAAGGTGCAAAATTTGGGATTGTCTCAAAGAAATGTTTTTGAGAGTAAGTAAAAGAAAGAACTTGGGTTTATATAGTGCCCCAGAACGCCCCAAAACACTTTACAGCCAATGAAGTACTTTTTAATTGTAGTCACTGTAAGAAAAAGAAGGTGCTTTGAGAAGTCTAGTCATTAATTTGTGTAAATTCTGTGTTTTTGATCAATGTTCTCTGCTGTTTCATGTTGAGCTGGAACTTCTGAATGGTCACGATGCATAGATTTGCGAACTTAGCTATCTTTGCCTGTGGTTTTTGAAATCTTGACCAAGGTGTGTAAAGATCTTGAAAAATTAGTTAATCAAGATTCATCCGTGGTTCAACTCCATCTGACATGTGCGTAGTTTTAGCGAGGAGGTATTTTGGTGTGCAGAGAGGCTGTGTTCAATTTGGATAGAGTTGATGCAAAAAGAACTTGATGTGCTGTGTACGTAGGCTGCAAGGTCAATGGCCGGGAACATACTCAACTCTTGTGCGTTCTGTTAGGTCTTCTCTTTCCTGAGAACGAACAAAGGATAAAAATAAAGAAAGACTTGTATTTATATAGCGCCTTTCGCGACCACCAGACTCCCAAAGCGCTTTACAGCCAATGTAGTCGCTGTTGTAATGTAGAAAACGCAGCAGTCAATTTGTGTACAGCAAACTCCCATAAACAGCAATGTGATAATGACCAGATAATCTGTTTTTTTAGTTGCTGATTGAGGCTAAATATTGGTTAGGACACCAGGGATAATTCCACTGACCTTTTTGAAATAGTGCCATGGGATCTTTTACATCAAACTGAGGGAGCAGATAGGGGCTCAGTTTCATGTCACATCCAAAAGACAACACCTCCAACAATGCAACACTCCCCTGGGAGTGTCAGCATAGATTTATGTGCTCAAGTCCCTGGAGTGAGATTAGAACCCACAACCTTCTGATATCCAGAAGTGAGTGTGTTACCCACTGAGCCACTGGTCCTCTATTCAAACACATAGAGGACCAAACATGTTGGGCTACCCACTGAGCCACAGCTGACACTGTAGCTGGAAAATTTGGTCACTGTTAGCTGGGCAATCTTGCAATACTATGAGCTAAATTCATCCTAACCTTCCAGGCGGGAATCCTATGGGATTTATTAGTCTCCACTGAATCCAAAGGAGAGCAAAATCAGATGGGATGTTAAAACTAGCGCACCGCCCAATCTCGTCAGCCCTCCCAATGGGTGGGTTAGGTTAAGATTTCCCCCTATATTCCTACTTGTTCCACTACATTGAATGTGCGCAGCGTTGCTGGATGGGCACATTGTATGGCAGATCGTCAAGCGTGTTTTACTCAAGCTGCTAAAATGATTACGAAAGGAAACACATTCATTTATTTAGCAGTGTGGCGAAGTGGGACCATCTGCCAATCCTAACTAGTGACTATCATAAATAAACTCAAGCACGGAATTACAGAATGGCATTTGATGCACATCCCTGCAAAGCGATAATAACAGATTTTAACAACTGGACATATATCTATTAATAATCTCTCCTTACGAACTGAGTAGCAAAGAATAATTTCCATTGCGTATTTATAAAAATGCAGTGACATTCGCTGAAAGCCCCATTAGCAACTAAATTCCTGTGAACAGAGTTCTTTCCTCCCAAGCCAACATTCCAGACTTCAATAAGAAATTCATGTGTCTGACCAGGTGCCAGCTACATACCACACTGTGTGACATGCTGTCTGCGATTGAGTTCTATTTGACAAATTGCTGCTAACTTAACCCAGCTGCATTAATGGACCGGGTAAAGTGGAGCAGTTTCTACCATTTGATGATCTTACACGTAGGGGCAGGGTTTGAAGGTAAGAGGCATTAAAAAAAATAAAGGAATACTTATCACCTTAAGCTGGTGCATGATGTCGGCGAGTGAAGATGGTTCTGAACCCCTTGCATGCAGTGACGGAATTACAAAAGCCAATACCAAGCTAAATCTTAGACAAGAAAGCTTCATTTTTATCATAACTGACATATGCATTATTTTTGGGCAGAGGTGTTTTTTCTGGCGTACATAGGAACATAGAAGCAGGAGTAGGCCACTCAGCCCCTCGAGCCTGCTCCGCCATTCAATGAGATCATGCTGGTCTGCGACCTAACTCCATATACCCGCTTTTGGCCCCATATCCCTTAATACCTTTGGTTAACAGAAAGCTATCAATCTCAGATTTAAAATTAACAATTGATCAAGCATCAATTGCCATTTATGGAACAGAATTCCAAACTTCCACCACCCTTTGGGCTCAAAATTGGCCAGGAGTTGCTCCGTTTTTTTTGGAGCAACTTGATTTTTCTGGAGTATCTTAAAAATTCACATTTTGCACATTCAATTTGCGCCAGTGTAAGTGAATTAGTTAGGATTTTTTAGTTTCGTTTTTTTTTCAAAAGGGGGCGATCCAGCCACCTATGCCCGTTTTGGCCATTTAGGCCACTTTGGCCAGCTAATAGTTACTCCAAACTAACTTAGGCCAGTATATGTGGCCACTTGTGGTCGCTTGTGAAAACCCTTGCGGAGAGTTAAAAAATCAGCGCAGGTAGGTACATCAGAGGGCAGCAGAACTTAATGACTTGGCTAAAGAATGTGAATAGGATCAAACAGCCATACAGGACATCATATGACAAACTTCACAAAGTTAATTTACTATACAACAGAATCATTCATGGAAGCTTAAACTACAAAAATAAAAGAAGTAAAAAATACTTGAATTAAATTGCTCTAATCTCACAACTAATTTAAACAACTATTTGTAGATTTGTTTGCAATGATTATACTGGGCCAAAATTGAGCCCATATTATCTAAATAAAATCTACTTCAATAAATCAGATATTCTCTCAGTGTTCCTCCGTCACTTGTGTTCTTCTTTCACAATAGCACCAGGTAAATAGGCTTAACAAACTATTCACAAGAGACAAAACATATTTACATAAATTTTTCAAAATATCCAAATAAAAAATAGAAGTAAATAAGTCCGACTCTACCTTCATCTTCAGCCTGGAAGGCAGTGGGCCGGCCTGTGCGGTAGGCCACTTGGCCTGGGGTAGGTGCGGGACGCACCAGCAGCCGTCATCATCATCCCACTTTTCAAAGTGATTTGACGGACTCAAATGGATATATTCCAAATAATTGTGGGTATGGTCTTTCCCAACAACAAAAAAAATACAATCGGCAAAGTCATTCTTTTCCGAATCGAGCTTGCTCTTTCCCCGAACGGCACGATCTTGATGTCCGGTCCGAATGAGGCATTTTCTCCTGCACTATGAACCTTTCTCCTGCTTCTGTCTCTCAGGCCAGGCATACCTCTTCTTAGCATCAATTATGCCGATTTGCCATGCTGCAGCACGTACACGCACATCTTCAGCCCGGGAAAGCAGCGGGCCGGACTGTGCGTTAGGCCACTCAGCCTGGGATAGGAGCGGGGCGCACCAGCAGCATATGATGATGTTGATGATGATCGTATCCCACGCTGTAGCACGCACACTGAGAGGCTGGGGGCAAGAGCCACTGCGCATGCGCTCACACTCCAACGCGCATGTGCAGACGTCCCGGCACTGTTTTCAGCGCGGGACGCTGGCTCCACCCCCGACCTGACTGGCTACGCTGTGCAAAGACCTGGGAGAGGCCGAACAGCAACCAAAGTGGGGACCGATTTTTTTCGGAGCATCTTTCGACGCAGAAAGTCAGCGCATCTCTAATGAGTGCGCTGAGAAAAGGGGTGGGCCAATTTTGAGCCCATTGTGTGTAATTTCACTCCTGACGGATCTGGCTCTAATTTTTAGACTATGTCCCCTAGTCCTAGAATCCCCAAACAGTGGAAATAGTTTCTCTCTATCTATCCTATCTGTTCCCCTTAATATTCTGCAAACTTTGATCAGATCACCCCTTAGCGCTTAGGGAATACAGCCCTAATTTGTGTAATCTCTCCTCGTAATTTAACCCTTGAAGTCCGTGTATTGTTCTATAGCTGGCTGTCTGGACTAATCCCATCTACCACAGTGAAGCACACTGCTGCTTTTGGAGGGTTTGGTCATTTAGAACCGCAATAATTTGCTTGCTTATTTTTAAAGCCACATTTGTTGTGAATGTAATTGGCCCATGAAAACAAGCATCTTCCCAAAGCATCATGAGTGGTTCTCCACAAGAGGTAATTAAGTGGTAGAAATTGCCCCCCACTGGAAACAGAGCGCTCCCACCCCGTTTCGATGGTTTTTACCGCAGCTGCGGTTCAGGTCGCCTTTTGAGCGACATTCGGCTCTTTGTTGTTTTTTTTTCCTTGACTCTGGAAATTGCTCTTAATGGGGACGGTGACAACACTTGAAGGCAGATACGGGGCGGTGACAGAAACTGAGGGGCAGAAGTTGGCAGCAGTGCGGAATGACCGCCATGATGACATCATCACGGCACTGCATCACCACGACTCTCCCCCTCACTTAAAGGGGAGAGCCTCCGCGCTTTTCAAACTTCAGCCCACTGGGCCACCAGCGAGGGATTCGGCTGGGCCAGCAGCCTGGCACCCACAAGGGGGTGCCAGGCTGCCTGTTGGCGACCCGGCCGAACCCGGGGACATAATTGTTGGGCCGACACAGCACTCGGCCGACAAAATAAAACATGGCAGCAGCAGCAGTGCATCCTCCCCTTTAAGGGAAGCCACACCGTCGCTGCAGAAAGCCACAAGCTCACCGGACCACCGGGAAAAAACAGGTTTTGGCACCGCCAGGCGGCCAAAGATTTTCAGAGGGGAATGTCGCCGTTGGGGGGGCGGGTAGATCGGCGGTGCGCACGGTGATCAAGCGCTTACCACGGATCGGCAGCAGCGGAGCGGTGGGAGGATCATAGCACCACCGGGAAACTTCGGGAGGGCAATTGGGCTATCAGCGGCCATTCCACGAAAAGTCGGCGGCTACTCCACTCCACAGCATGGCCGCCGATTTGAGGTGATAACAGGCCTTAAGGAGAAGAGCAATTTCAGCCCCTAAAATTCTACAGAAGGGAACAGAAAGGGAACAGCTATTGGTCACCTCAACGACACCAAGCAGCATCGTGTCCATTTGATACCCAGAATAACAGTCACTCTCAATACAATAGTTAGGGAATGTAACCAGCCCAGGGTTACAGAGCAACACAACATCCTACCCTTATAGATGCAAGCAGAGCATTTATTCCCCTGCTCACTTGTTTAAATTCAATGGCTGGTCTGCTTTTTATGTCTTCCCAGGATCAATACTCCATTACAAAAACAAAAATAACAGGTGATTGTCCTTACTCTGTGAAGAGAAACTCCTTATGATGAGATGATATATAACATCGAGTACTTAGTAGGATGTTATTGGCTTATAACAGTTGTATTTATAAGTTGCTTTATCACACAGAAATATCTTAAAGTGCTTCACACAATGTCATGTATGTACTTTTGGATCACATTGCCACTAGATGGCGTCACTGTTGGAGGCCATTGGACTGCACGCAAGTGTGTGCAGCCCAAGTATAAAAGGCCAGCCATTTTGTATATTAGTCACTTTGGGCCTTAATAAAGCAGAGCCAAGGTTATACCTCTTGAAGTTAAACAGTACTCAGTCTAACATACCCCTCTCTGAGATATTAACACAGACTTTTACAAATTGAGATGGTCCGCTGTTTTATGCTCCCGGGTTGACCGTCTCAGTTCAACTCCTGCCTTGGGTGAGTGTTCAGAGTCTGTTGTGACTGGTGGCTGGGTGGCTGACCTGGTGGGAGTGGCAATGGCCATGTCAGGGATTGAAAATCCATTTTCATTGAACATGTCAGTGATTGAAAGTCCCGATTCACTGATGACCACTGAGTCCTCTGATGACTGGGGGGGTAGATTGGTTGGTCGTCGATTGTCTCTTCCTCCGACTGTTCCGTTTCGTCTGTGTGCAGCAGCTTTGTATGATCCATATGTTTCCTGCATGTTTGCCTATTTTTGAGATTGACAATAAATACTCTGTTGCCCTCCTTGGCCATGACAGTACCAGCGATCCTATTGGGACCCTGACCATAATTCAGAACATATACAGGATCATTTACAGAAATATCACGTGACACAGCTGCGCGATCGTGAAACTCTTGCTGACTTTGTCTTCTGTATTCAACATGATTATTCAAGTCAGGGTGTACAAGAGATAGCTTGGTCTTAAGACCTCTCTTCATCATTAGTTCAGCAGACGAGACCCCAGTAAGCGTGTGTGGTCTTGTCCTGTAACTAGGCAGTATGCATGACAGGCGGGTCTGCAGTGACCCTTGGGTTACTTGCTTCATACTCTGCTTTATGATTTGGACATCACGTTCTGCTTGCCCATTGGGCGCAGGTTTGAACGGTGCTGACTTTACATGTTTGATACCATTGAGTTTCATGAACTCTTGAAACTCCTGACTGGTGAAGCATGATCCATTGTCACTAACAACAATGTCAGGCAGACCATGTGTCGCAAACATGACACTGAGATTCTCAATGGTAGCTGTGGATGTGCTGGATGACATGATTATACACTCTATCCACTCCGAATATGCATCAACCACATCTAAAAACATCTTCCCCAGGAAGGGAAGTGCAAAGTCTATGTGGATCCTGGACCATGGTTTGGATGGCCACGACCACAGACTCAGCGGCGTATACGCAGGTGCTTTGCTTAGCTGCATGCAAGTGTTGCACTGATTCACACAAGATTCCAGCTCAGAGTCAATTCTCAGCCACATACAGGAGACCTGGCGATGGCTTTCATCATTGCCATGCCGGGACATGTGCTATGTAGCTCACTTACAAATTTCTCTCTCTCTTTCTTGGGCATAACAACACGATTGCCCCACAGTTTACAATCCGACTGAATAGACAGCTCGTGTTTGCGACGAATGTAAGGTTTGGTTTCCTTGCACATTTGCTTGGGTATGGCAGACTAATCATCTCGACATTAAAGACGCTACATCAATGCAAGTTGTTGTATATAACAACTGCATGGTATCTACGGCAATTGTAACAAGTACAGATGTTTGAAATGGAACGTGGTGGTTACGATGAGCAGGAAAGGCCTGGAGGATTTGGTCTAAGCTGTTAATGACCGTGACATTAAAGCAGTTCCAGCAAGTCAGTATAAGCAGCTGACAGTCAAACTCTACATTTTGAACTTGAGCTTTGAGAGAGAGATTGCACTTTCTGCAAAAGAGTTCTGTGGATGGGAGAAGAGGTGTTAGGGGCTGATTTTCATCAATGCCTCCGCCGGCCCAAATGCCGCCCAAAGTGCCGCCGATGGCCGCCGAGGTACCGGACGATACCTTGGGCAGGATGTTTATCGCCGAGGTCCCTCGCAGGTCGACGGGCGACAAATGGATGATGTATGGCGCCAATCTGGGCAGCAGCGGGCGGGAGGTCTCATTCTCAGCGGCAGAGGTACTTGCCGCCCAAGTGCCGCTGAGGATGGAGTCGGGCCCACGGAGGGTCGAAGACCTGAAAAAGAAAATCAACAGTAATAAATAAAAAAAACTATCGGAAAACCTTCAGGGTAAGTCGCTGTTGAAAAATGTGTTTTAAATGTTCACTTACCTTTTTTTCAGGTTCTTCAAACTTACCGTCGGGGACAGACCAGCCTCCTCGCGGCAGTCCACCCCCGCTCTGCCGCCGACTCCTGCCCGCGGGAATCTGTGAGCTCGGTGGGCGGGAGCTCAGTTGCGCCACTTGGCCGTCCGCTGACGTCAGCGGGCGGTTCCCGACGACTCTCTCCTCCCGCCCGCTCCAAGCCACCTCGAAAGTGGTACTGGGCGGATCTTCAGGAGGAATGTTGGCAGCAGCAGGCGGTGAGGTGATGAATTTCGATCCCGGTACAGATGTTCTGGATTGATCTAGAATGTTGACATGCTGCCTCAGTAGCTCTTGTGTTTGCGATGCAAATATAAAGGCTGGGCTTCAGGGTTATCAGCAACAACACATTGCATTTATATAATGCCTTTAATGCAGTAAAATGTCCCACGGCATTTCACAGGAGCGATTATCATAACACATTTGACACCTAACCACTTAAGGAGATATTAGTGCAGATGACCAAAAGCTTGGTCAAAGTGGTAGGTTTTAGGGAGACTATTAAGGAAAAAAAGAGAGGTTTAGGCAGGGAGTTCCAGAGCTTAGGGCCGAGGCAACAGAAGGCACAGCCACCAATGGTTGAACGATTTTAATCAGGGATGCTCAAGAGGGCAGAATTAGAGGAGCACGGATATCTCGGGGGGTTGTGGGGCTGGAGGAGATTACAGAGATAGGGAGGGACGAGGCCATGGAGGGATTTGTAAATAAGGGTAAGAATTTTCAAATTTAAGCGTTGCTGGACCAGGAGCCAAAGTAGGTCAGCCAGCACAGTGGTGATGGGTGAATGGGATTGCGTGCGTGTTAGGGTATGGGCAGCCGAGTTTTGGATGACCTTAAATTTATGGAGGGTGTAAAATGGGAGGCCGGCCAGGATGTGTGTTGGAATAGTCAAGTCTGGAAGTAACAAACGCATCGATAAGGGTTTCAGCAGCAGATGAACTGAGGCGGGGATTAAGTATGGTGCAATTTTAGACATGATTATTGTAGAGGGTTGACATCCTGACTATCTCTTTCTGATGATGTGTAGGACAGGCTCTGATGTATAGTAATCCACCCATACTCAGTCCAATAATCATTTAATGCAGCATAAGGTATTCCAACTGTAAAAACATTTGTTCTCAGGTGGTATTTTGTTGCCCATCCCTGGCTGCCCTGAAAAGGAAGTGATGGGTCACCTTCTTGAGCAAAGAACTGAGTGGCCTGTTAGGCTAACTTATAGGGCATTAAGAGGGCTTATGTAGTGTAGGACTGGGGTCATGTGTCGGCCAGAGCAGGTCGGGGTGATAGATTCCTTTCCCTGAAGGACATTAGTGAATCAGTGGGCTTCTAATGTCCATCCAGCATGTTTCATGGTCATTGTCCTCTGGTGCCAGTCCACAATTGACCAATTTCACTACTTTCCATTATTGGGATTTGAACTTATGACCTCTGGGTTGTTAGTCTGGTACCGTTGATTATTATCATGCCACAACGATCATTTAATGGAATACAAAGCTAAAACATAACGTGGAACAAAATTCATCCCTATTGGATACTGTGCGGCTCATGTACTCCTTGGTATCAGTTTATATACACATGGTCCACACTAAGCTTAAAAATAAATCCTTCCTGTGTGCCTTGTGTGCATCTCAGTGGTAGATCCTGTAATCATACAGTAGACACGTAATTTAAGGAGAGCGGCCGCAATTTCCCCGACCTGGGTGTGTCCGTGGCAGGTGAGGTCATTGGTGGGGTCCCGGCCTCGCTGCTGGTTCCATCCTGCTGTCCAAAAATAATTTCCCGAATTTGGCTGGTTAAGCCCGCCCGCTGCATTTCACGGCCAATTGAAGGTGTTATGTCCTAGGATGCTCTGATAATGATTCCACGAGGCAATGTGTTGTACTTGAACTGTAATGACCTTAGTTCTTTATTGAGGATCACACCTGGTAGCCTGCCTTTTATACTAGGCCAGGCACACCTGTACAGGTAACCTACAAGTCTCCCACTGCTGTGCCCTCTGGTGGCACATCTTGTGATAGTACCAACAGTAGCCATGTAGGATACATGACATCACTCTCCCCCAAGCCTTTCGTGCAAATCGCCTCTGCATTGACTGTGCTCTGGGCTTAGCTCTATCTGGTTGACCCTTGGTGGGTCGTATCAATCTTGGGTGAGTGGTTGGTGTTTGGTTGGCAGTAGTGCTGGTGGCTACTGTTTGTGTGTGTCCCTGGCCACTCCATTTTCTCCCCCCGCCCCCCCCACCCCCACATATAGATTATGCCAGAGGCTCATTGCATTCAAACACATTCAAGTCAGAAAAAACAAGTTTGCATTATATTTGTGGTTCAGTTGTGAGACAAGTACATTAGATTGGTGAGATATACATAGTCTTTAAAGCAGCACTGGTGAGCCCTGTGATTCCCTCCGCAACGCCAGCATGGTGCTACTCGGTTAGCCCCCCTCGGCGGACTCAGATTTAAGGGACTCGGTGGCCTGTTCTCTCTTCCCTGAGAAGGTTCGCGTTCTACAGTCCAGCCTCTAAAAGGCGCCACTCTGTGCACAGTACTTGCCGGGTTTGAGTCCTGAGGATGAGTCATCTGCCTGGAGCCGCAGGTCGAGGTCATGAATGCCTGGCAAACAGAGATGGCCTTCTGCAGTTTGACTGTCGTATCCTTTGACAGTAGCTTATGAAGAAGGCCCTCGTGGCCAATTCCAATTATAAAAAATGTCCCGCAGCGCTTCAGTGAGGTGGTCGCCGAAATCACACGGTGCTGCCAGCCTCCTGAGGTCTGCAGCGTATTTCGCGATTTCCTGGCCTTCGGTGGGTGTAGAATCCGTGTCTGGCTGTGAGGATGCTCTCCTTGGACTTGAGTTGCTCTTGGATCAGTGTTACGAGCTCCTCGTACATCTTGGTCGTTGTCTTCGCTGGTGCCAGCAAGTCCCTGACGAGGTCATAGACGGTGGGCCCACAACTGGTTAGCAGGATAGCTCTGCGCTTGCCAGCCAGTATGGCTGCATTGTATCTTGCCAGGTTGTTTGCTGTGAAGAAATGGTCGAGCCTCTCCACAAAGGTGTCCCAATCATCACCATCGGCGAACTGCTGCAACGTACCAAGGGTAGCCATTTTCGCGTGAAAGTCCGTAATCTCGTTGCCAATTGTTATGTCCTAGGATGCTCTGATACTGACTCCACGGGGCAATGTGTTATACTTGAACTGTGGTGACCTTAGTCCTTTATTGATAACTCCAGAGTGAGGATCACACCTGGTGGCCTGCCTTTTATACTAGGCCAGGCACACCTGTACATGTAACCTACAAGTCTCCTACTGCTGTGCCCTCTGGTGGCATACCTTGTGATAGTACCACAGTAGCCATGTAGGATACATGACAGAAGTAAGTGGATCTGATGACGTCATTTGACGATGCACCATTAGCTGGTTTTCTTAAAGGGACCATGCGCAAATTAATTTTCACATTTGTGCTGCCAGTTTTCCACAGCACTGAGGTGCTGTAAACACTGAGAAGCACTCCATGCAGGTGCAAGGCTGCACCCAGGCTCTCTCATGACTCCCTCCATGCAGGGAGGTCCTCTTGGCCCACTTATTGAAACATATAAGATACTGAGGGGGCTCGACAAGGTCGATGCAGAAAAGATGTTTCCCCTTGTGGGGAATCTAGAACTAGGGGACATAGTTTAAGAATAAGGGGCTGCCCATTTAGAACTAAGATGAGGAAGAATTTTTTCTCTCAGAGGGTTGTAAATCTGTGGAATTCTTTGCCCCAGAGAACTGTGGAGGTTAGGTCATTGAATATATTTAAGGTGACGATAGACATATTTTTGAACGATAAGGGAGTGAAGGGTTATGGGGAGCGGGCAGGGAAGTGGAGTTGAGCCCAAGATCAGATCAGCCATGACCTTATTAAATGGCAGAGCAGGCTCGAGGGACTGAATGGCCTACTCCTGCTCCTATTTCTTCTGTTCTTATGGTGTGCAGTTTTTAAGCAACACACAGACCCGTGTCGAGCTTACGTGCTCTGTGTAATTCATTGGCCACCAACTAGCGTCAAGGGAGCCAGAGTTCAAGTCTCAGTCTCATTGAATAGAATGAGATTAATTAAGGAAATCAAAGCTTTTAAAAATGGTAAACTGATTTGAAACCTTTGTTTTTTAAAATTAAATTATGTAAAGACATTAAGCTGGGGCAGGTTTGTTCTCTTTTCTCTGATTCTGTTTAACTTCTGCTGAACGCCCAAGGCCTAGTGACCTTCAAATCTTTATTTTGCAAGTGCGCTGTAATAATTAGTTAGATTCCATTAGGAAATATAGGACAGAAGGGAATTAGCTGCATTAAGTAGATAAATATTATGACTGCCATTGCATTCCTTCATCATAAATGCTTTCGGGGAAAAAAATAAAGTGGCCTATTTCTGAACATTTAACAAATATGTATTTTCTCATATATTTTACCTTGCTGGGGTACACCTCAAAACTGAATTTATCCAAGTTAAAATGAAACAATGACAGATTTCTTCACTGGAGCATATCCAATGAGAAAAGATTAGGGGTAAAATTAGTTATCGGCAGCGATGCAAAATGGACTCCTCCCAAATCGGCAGCCCCACCTCCGATTTTCTTTTCCACTCAGTGTGGCACACTGAGCCACAGAAGGTTGTGGGTTCAAGTCCTACTCCAGAGACTTGAGCCCAGAAATTTAGGCTGATACTCCAGTGCAGTGCTGAGGGAGTGCTGCACAGTTGGAGGTGCTGTCTTTCAAATGAGATGTTAAATCGAGGTCCCATCTGCTCTCTCAGGTGGACGGAAAAGATCCTATGGCACCATTTTGAAGAAGAGCAAGGGAAGTTATCCCCGCTGTCCAGGCCAATATTTATCGTTCAATCAACATCAGAAAAATCAGATTATCTGGTTATTATCACATTGTTGTTTGTGGGAGCTTGCTGTGGTGCAAATTTGTTGCCACGTTTCCTACATTACAACAGTGACTACACATTCCAAAAAATTAGTTAATTGGCTGTAAAGTACTTTGGGACATCCTGAGGTCATGAAAGGAGTTATATAAAATGCAAGTTTTTCTTTCAATGGGCGGGGTGTAAAAGGGGCCGACCGATTTGCTACCTGCCCATTTTGTGCAATTTCAGTTGACCAATTTCAAAACCCACCACCCCGTCACCCCCACCCGCCCCGTCTGCGATTCAAGATACAATCATATGGGGGAGTCGAGTCAATTTAACTTTAAATTATTTACACTGCCATTTGAACAGTTTGGCAGATTGAATCCGAGCTGGTTTAAAAAAACTACCTTAAACGTAACGATAAATTTTGACGAAAACCTGCAATGGATTTTAAGGTGTAAATTTAAAACCTGTCTTGTGATACAACATTGCAACATAAAATAAATTAAAATGCTGCAGCATTTTAGTGACTCTTTCAAAAGTCATAGCGATAGAAGTTTATGTTTTGTGTCATGTAACTGTGCAGAGAGAGTAAGTTCGATATACTTGGTAACGTGGCAATTTCCAGCTGTGCTCCACCAAGGAGAATAATATGGGGCACACAATTGAAACCATGCAACAGAGATTTCAACACACTTTTATCTGTATGGGGAGAGCCCCAGCAAATATTAAGCCACTGCTGAGGATCCATGGTCCTAACCTCTAAAAGACAAGAATCTTCAAGCCAAAGGGAAACAGTGCTTATGACCAGGGGTCCTCTCATGGACCCCCGACTGCCCCAGGGCCCCAATATGTAAACTTATGGCAAAGGCATTGTGTCATCATCAGGCTAATAATTCTCGTTACATTTTCTAATGATTATTAAAGTTGCTTGACGTTTTAAAAATGGCATGAAATTGACCTGTGTGTTGCTGAGTTCATTCAGACTGTTATTTTGGTACAAGTGCAACGTATCATTTCTTCCTAACTTGTCATTCAGTTCTCTCCATTTAATGGGCTTCATACCATTTTATTTTATTCATTCATGGGATGTGGGTGTCACTGGCAAGGCCAGCATTTACTACCCATCCCTAATTGCCCTCGAGAAGGTGGTGGTGAGCCGCCGTCTTGAACACATCTGAATGGCTGGTTCGGCCATTTCAGAGGGCAGCTAAGAATCAACCACATTGCTGTGGGTCTGGAGTCACATGTAGGCCAGACTGGGTAAGGGCGGCAGATTTCCTTCCCTAAAGGACATTAGTGAACCAGATGGGTTTTACGACAATTCGGTAGTTTCATGGTCACCATTACTGACACTAGCTTTTTATTCCATATTTATTTATTTAACTGAATTTAAATTCCCCAGCTGCCCTGATGGGATTTGAACTTGTGTCTCCGGATCATTAGTCCAGGCCTCGGGATTACTAGTCCAGTAATATAACCACTATGCTACCGTACCCTAATTTTTTTTTAGTTGTAAAAATATCGGACACGGGGGGAAAAAAAAGACTGTTTGACTGACAGTGAAGAATCACCCAATCGAGTAATGCAGAGTCTACTCCCTTTCCAGTTGGCGTAGGAAGACAGGGCACCCTGAGGATGGACATGTCGGGGGACCAATGGCGGGAGTGTGGGGGGAGGGGGCGGGGTGGTTGGAGGCAGGAGATCATGTGTTGAAACCTCCAGGAATATGTCCAACCAGAGTTGGCAACTCTGTGAGTCAGGTTGCAATATGGAGTTTGCGTTGTTTTGTGTAGACCAGTGAGTGATGGGGTTGGGGAGACTTGAGGACAGGTGCTGTTTCATAGGAACATAGGAACAGGAGTATGCCATTTAGCCCCTCATGAGATCATGGCTGATCTGCGACCTAACTCCGTATTCCTGCCTTTGGCCTATATCCCTTAATACATTTGGTTAACAGAAAGCTACCATTCCCCGATTTAAAATTAACAATTGCCTTAGCATCAATTGCTATTTGTGGAAAAAATTTCCAAACTTCTACCACCCTTTGGGCTGGATTTTCGGCTTTGCTGATTTTGGGGCGGTAATGGCGGTGGGATGGTAAAGTTTGCGGCCGGGAACAGTTTGCGCCTCAGTCAGCAAAATTGGGCAGCTGGACCCTGAGCGTGGGGTGGAGCGCTAAGGGAGTTGTACTCTCTCTTAGGGCGCTAGTCCGGCTGAGCATGGGAAAATCCCGAGCTAAAGCACCGGTCCTGGAGCGTGTTGGGGAGAAAAATAAAACTGAAAAAAAAAACACCAAACACATTCCCAATACATAGCCCATGCCACCACAACATAAATCGCAAAAAACAATAATCGAAAAAACAATCGCACTTACCTGAGGTGGACATTATTTATCTCAATGCAGTTGGTATAGGCCGGACCGCCCGTTTTCACAGGCGGTCCCAGCAGGGCGCGTTGCGAGGCGTACGGGTTGGGCAGGAGTCAAAAAGCGAGCCGGTGTCGCAACCAGGAACGTTGCACATCAGCTCAACTCTACCGGGCAGTAATGCGCCCCCGCAAAACCAGCCC
Source organism: Pristiophorus japonicus (assembly GCF_044704955.1). Taxonomy (NCBI): domain Eukaryota; kingdom Metazoa; phylum Chordata; class Chondrichthyes; family Pristiophoridae; genus Pristiophorus; species Pristiophorus japonicus. The sequence continues at coordinate 59,469,018 of NC_091988.1, forward strand.
GGATAAACCCCGCGGGGCGCTGGAAACCGACCTCCCGCCCAGAAGAGCTCACCATCACCATTGCCGCCCCTCTGGGGCAAAAACAGAGGCGAACATCACCTGTGCTCAAGTCTCTGGAGTGAGATTTAAACCCACAACCTTCATACTCAAAGGCAAGTATGCTACGTACTGAGCAATGGCTGATATTCTACACCAGAACAGCTACAAGCACTCCCTGTACAGAGGTTGGGTGGCAAGTGGATTGGGGTGTAGGTTGGGGGGAGGGGGGGGGGGTTGCATTGTTAACAGAAAACAATCAGTCCAACCTAAAATTCCCAAATCAGTTTCAAATAATTCAAACAGCCATTACATCCAAATTAGTAAGGCAGCTAATCTGGGACGTGTGTACTGGTCGTAGGAGGCTCTGTTGCTGTATGTACAATTGCTAATTGCATTTTGCTTTTAATTATTTACAGCCGTGCTGTTGGGAATACTAAAAATATTTTCACGTCAGAACACAAGGATTTTAAGTAAACATTAGTGCTGTGCCTTTCGCGATGTTTGCCTGGCGCTGCACTCTAAGGATTTTGTGTTGTGTGCAAACCCATGGATTTTTATCAAGGGGGAGAGATAGAGCAACGGTGACATAATACATTGGAGCTCCAGGAATCAAGAAAGAAAGAACTTGCATTTCTAGAGCGCCTCTCACGACCTCAGGACGTCCCAAAAATGCTTTACAGCCAATGCAGTACAATTTTTGCAGCGTAGTCACTGTTGTAATGTAGGAAATGCGGCAGCCAATTTGTGCACAGCAAGCTTCCACGAGCAGCAATGTGATAATGACTAGATAATCTGTTTTAGTGATGCTTGTTGAGGGATAAATATTGGCCAGGACACCGGGGAGAATTCCCCTGCTCTTCTTAGAATTAGTGCCATGGAATCTTTTATGTTCAACTGAGAGAGCAGACGGGGCCTCGGTTTAACATGGAAACATAGAAAATAGATGCAGGATTAGGCCATTCGGCCCTTTGAGTAAGAACTTCTCATCCGAAAGAGAGTGCAGCACTCCCTCAGTACTGTTCCTCTGACAGTGCAGCTATTGCTCAGGACTGCCCCTCTAACAGTGCAGCGCTCCCTTAGTACTGCCCCACCAACAGTGCAGCAATCCCTCAGTAGTGCCCCTCCGCCAGTGCAGCACTCCCTTAGTACTGCCCCTCCGCCAGTGCAGCACTCCTTCAGTACTGCCCCTCTGACAGTGCTGTGCTCCCTCAGGACTGCCCCTAGAATATAAGAACATAAGAACATAAGAGTTAAGAACAGGAGTAGGCCATCTAGCCCCTCGAGCCTGCTCCGCCATTCAACATGGCTGATCTGGCCGTGGACTCAGCTCCACTTACCCGCCCGCTCCCCATAACCCTTAATTCCCTTATTGGTTAAAAAGCTATCTATCTGTGATTTGAATACATTCAATGAGCTAGCCTCAACTGCTTCCTTGGGCAGAGAATTCCACAGATTCACAACCTTCTGTGGGAAGAAATTCCTTCTCAACTCGGTTTTAAATTGGCTCCCCCCGTATTTTGAGGCTGTGCTCCCTAGTTCTAGTGTCCCCGACCAGTGGAAACAACTCTCTGCCTCTATCTTGTCTATCCCTTTCATTATTTTAAATGTTTCTATAAGATCTCCCCTCATCCTTCTGAACTCCAACGAGTAAAGACCCAGTCTACTCAATCTATCATCAAAAGGTTACCCCTTCATCTCCGGAATCAGCCTAGTGAATCGTCTCTGTACCTCCTCCAAAGCTAGTATATCCTTCCTTAAGTAAGGTGACCAAAACTGCACACAGTACTCCAGGTGTAGCCTCACCAATACCCTGTACAGTTGCAGCAGGACCTTCCTGCTTTTGTACTCCATCCCTCTCGCAATGAAGGCCAACATTCCATTCACCTTCCTGATTACCTGCTGCACCTGCAAACTAACTTTTTAGGATTCATGCACAAGGACCCCCAGGTCCCTCTGCACTGCAGCATGTTGTAATTTCTCCCCATTCAAATAATATTCCTTTTTACTGTTTTTTTTTCCAAGGTGGATGACCTCACATTTTCCGACATTGTATTCCATCTGCCAAACCTTAGCCCATTCGCTTAACCTATCAAAATCTCTGTGTCCTCTACACAACCCGCTTTCCCACTAATCTTTGTGTCATCTGCAAATTTTGTTACACTACACTCTGTCCCCTCTTCCAGGTCATCTATGTATATTGTAAACAGTTGTGGTCCCAGCACCGATCCTTGTGGCACACCACGAACTACCGATTTCCAACCTGAAAAGGACCCATTTATCCCGACTCTCTGCTTTCTGTTAGCCAGCCAATTCTCGATCCATGCTAATACATTTCCTCTGACTCTGCGTACCTTTATCTTCTGCAGTAACCTTTTGTGTGGCACCTTATCGAATGCCTTTTGAAAATCTAAATACACCACATCTATCGGTTCACCTCTATCCACCATGCTTGTTATATCCTCAAAGAATTCCAGTAAATTAGTTAATCATGATTTCCCCTTTATGAATCCATGCTGCGTCTGCTTGATTGCACTATTCCTATCTAGATGTCCCGCTATTTCTTCCTTAATGATAGTTTCAAGCATTTTCCCCACTACAGATGTTAAACTAACCTTTCTATCGTTACCTGCCTTTTGTCTGCCCCCTTTTTTTAAACAGAGGCGTTACATTAACTGCTTTGCAATCCGATGGTACCTCCCCAGAGTCCAGAGAATTTTGGTAGATTATCCGACAGTGCAGCGCTCCCTTAGTACTGCCCCTTCAACAGTGCAGTACTCTCTCAGTACTGCGCCTCCGACAGTGCAGCGCTCCCTCAGTATTGCCCTTCCAACAGTGCAGTGCTCCCTCAGTACTGCCCCTCTGACAATGCAGCGCTCCCTCAGTACTGCCCCTCAGACAGTGCAGCTCTCCCTCAGTACTGCCCCTCAGACAGTGCAGCTCTCCCTCAGTACTGTCCCTGCAACCGTGCTGCACTCAGTACTGCCCCGTGACAGTATAGCACTCCCTCAGTACTGCCCCTCCGACAGCGCAGCAATCCCTCTTTTCTGTCCCTCCGACAATGCAGCACTCCCACAGTACTGCCCCTCTCACAGTGCAGCGCTCCCTCAGTACTGCCCCTCTCACAGTGCAGCGCTCCCTCAGTACTGCCCCTCCGACAGCTCAGCACTCCCTCAGTACTGCCCCTCTCACAGTGCAGCGGTCCCTCAGTACTGACCCTCGCACATTGCAGCACTCCCTCAGTACTGTCCCTCCCACAGTGCATAACTCCCTCAGTACTGTCCCTCCCACAGTGCATAACTGCCTCAGTACTGCTCCTCCAACAGTGCAGCGGTCCCTCAGTACTGCCCTTCCCACAGTGCATAACTCCCTCAGTACTGTCCCTCCCACAGTGCATAACTGCCTCAGTACTGTCCCTGCAACCGTGCTGCACTCCCTCAGTATTGCCCCATGACAGTACAGTGCTCCCTCAGTACTGCCCCTCCGACAGTGCAGCACCTTTTCAGTATTGCCCCTCTCACAATGCAGCACTCCCTCAGTACTGCCCCTCCGACAGTGCAGCACTCCCTCATTACTGCCCCTCCAACAATGCAGCGCTTCCTCAGTGCAGCCTCTCTATCAGTGCAGCACTCGCACAGTACTGCCCCTCCGACAGTGCAGCGCTCCCTCAGTACTGCCCCTCCGAGAGTGTAGCGCACCCTCAGTACTGCCCCTCCCTCAGTACTGCCTTTCCGAGAGTGCAGCCCTCCCTCAGTACTGCCCCTCCGATAGTACAGCACTCCCTCAGTACTGCCTCTCTGACAGTTAAGCACATTCTCAGTACTGTCCTTCCAACAGTGCAGCACTCCTGCAGTACTGCCCTTCTGACAAAACAGCACTCCCTCAGTACTGCCCCTCCGACAGTGCAGCTCTCCCTCAGTACTGCCCCTCCTACAGTGCAGCTCTCCCTCAGTACTGCCACTCCCACAGTGCAGCGCTCCCTCTGTACTGCCCCTCCGACAGTGAAGCACTCCCTCAGTACTGCCCTATGACAATGCAGCGCTCCCTCAGTTCTGCCCCTCTGAAAATACGGCGCTCCCTCAGTACTGCCCCTCTGACAGTGCATCACTCCCTCAATACTGCCCCTCTGAAAATACGGCGCTCCCTCAGTATTGCCCCTCTGACAGTGCATCACTCCCTCAGTATTGTCCCTCTGACAGTGCAGCGCTCCCTCAGTTCTGCCCCTCTGACAGTGCAGCGCTCCCTCAGTTCTGCCCCTCTGACAGTGCATCACTCCCTCAATACTGCCCCTCTGAAAATACGGCACTCACTCAGTACTGCACCTCCCACAGTGCAGCGCTCCCTTAGTACTGCGCTTCTGACAGTTGACAGTGCAGTGCTCCCTCAGTACTGCCCCTCTGACAGTGCAGCGCTCCCTCAGTACTGCCCTCCCACTGTGCAACGCTCCCTCAGTACTGCCCATCTGACACTGTACGACCCCCTCAGTACTGTCCCTCTGACAGTGCATCACTCCCTCAATACTGCCCCTCTGAAAATACGGCACTCACTCAGTACTGCACCTCCCACAGTGCAGCGCTCCCTCAGTACTGCCCCTCTGACAGTTGACAGTGCAGTGCTCCCTCAGTACTGCCCCTCCGACAGTGCAGCGCTCCCTCAGTGCTGTCCCTCCGACAGTGCAGCATTCCCTCAGTACTACCTGTCTGAAAATGCAGCGCTCCCTCAGTACTGCACCTCCCTCAGTGCAGCCCTCCCTCAGTACTGCCCCTCTGACAGGGCAGCGCTCCCTCAGTACTGCACCTCCCACAATGCAGCGCTCCCTCAGTACTGCCCCTCTGACAGTGCAGCGCTCCCTCAGTACTGCCCCTCCCACAGTGCGAAGCGTCTCAGTACTGCCCCTCTGACAGTGCAGCGCTCCTCAGTACTGCCCCTCCCACAGTGCAGCGCTCCCTCAGGACTGCCCTTCTGACAGTGCAGCGCTCCCTCAGTACTGCACCTCCAACAGTGCAGCGCTCTCTCAGTACTGCCCCTCTGACAGTGCAGCGCTCCCTCAGTACTGCCCCTCTGACAGTGCAGCGCTCTCTCAGTTCTGCCCCTCTGACAGTGCATCACTCCCTCAATACTGCCCCTCTGAAAATACGGTGCTCCCTCAGTACTGCACCTCCCACAATGCAGCGCTCCTTCAATACTGCCCCTCTGACAGTGCATCACTCCCTCAATACTGCCCCTCTGAAAATACGGCGCTCCCTCAGTACTGCACCTCCCACAGTGCGGCGCGTCGCAGTACTGCCCCTCTGAGAGTGCAGCGCTCCTTCAGTACTACCCCTCTGACAGTGCATCACTCCCTCAGTACTGCCCCTCTGACAGTGCAGCGCTCCCTCAGTACTGCCGCTCTGACAGTGCAGCGCTCCCTCAGTACTGCCCCTCTGACAATGCAGCGCTCCCTCAGTACTGCCCGTCTGACAGTATATAACTCCCTCAATACTGCCCCTCTGACAGTGCAGCGCTCCCTCAGTACTGCCCTCCCACAGTGCAGCGCTCCCTCAGTACTGCCCCTCTGACAGTGCAGCGCTCCCTCAGTACTGCCCCTCTGACAGTGCAGCGCTCCCTCAGTACTGCCCCTCCCACCGTGCGGCGCGTCTCAATACTGCCCCTCTGACAGTGCAGCGTTCCTCAGTACTGCCCCTCCCACAGTGCAGTGCTCCCTCAGTACTGCACCTCCCACAGTGCAGCGCTCTCTCAGTACTGCCCCTCTGAGAGTGCAGCGCTCCCTCAGTTGTGCCCCTCTGACAGTGTATCACTCCCTCAATACTGCCCCTCTGAAAATACGGCGCTCCCTCAGTACTGTACCTCTCACAGTGCAGCGCTCCGTTAGTACTGCCCCTCTGACAGTGCATCACTCCCTCAGTACTGCTCCTCTGACAGTGCATCACTCCCTCAGTACTGCCCCTCTGAAAGTGCAGCGCTCCCTCAGTACTGCCCCTCTGACAATGCAGCGGTCCCTCAGTACTGCCCGTCTGACAGTATATAACTTTCTCAATACTGCCCCTCTGACAGTGCAGCGCTCCCTCAGTACTGCACCTCCCACAGTGCAGCGCTCCCTCAGTACTGCCCCTCTGACAGTGCAGCGCTCCCTCAGTACTGCCCCTCCCACAGTGCGGCGCGTCTCAGTACTGCCCCTCTGACAGTGCAGCGTTCCTCAGTACTGCCCCTCCCACAGTGCAGTGCTCCCTCAGTACTGCCCTTCTGTCAGTGCAGCGCACCCTCAGTACTGCACCTCCCACAGTGCAGCGCTCCCTCAGTACTGCCCCTCTGAGAGTGCAGCGCTCTCTCAGTTCTGCCCCTCTGACAGTGTATCACTCCCTCAATACTGCCCCTCTGAAAATACGGCGCTCCCTCAGTACTGCATCTCCCACAGTGCAGCGCTCCCTTAGTACTGCCCCTCTGACAGTGCATCACTCCCTCAGTACTGCCCCTCTGACAGTGCAGCGCTCCCTCAGTACTGCCTCTCTGACAGTGCATCACTCCCTCAGTACTGCCCCTCTGACAGTGCAGCGCTCCCTCAGTACTGCCGCTCTGACAGTGCAGCGCTCCCTCACTACAGCCCCTCTGACAATGCAGCGCTCCCTCATTACTGCCCGTCTGACAGTATATAACTCTCTCAATACTGCCCCTCTGAGAGTGCAGCGCTCCCTCAGTACTGCACCTCCCACAGTGCAGCGCTCCCTCAGTACTGCCCCTCTGACAGTGCAGCGCTCCCTCAGTACTGCCCCTCTGACAGTGCATCACTCCCTCAATACTGCTCCTCTGAAAATACGGCGCTCCCTCAGTACTGCACCTCCCACAGTGCAGCGCTCCCTCAGTACTGCCCCTCTGACAGTGCATCACTCTCTCAGTACTGCCCCTCTGACAGTGCAGCGCCCCCTCAGTACTGCCCCTCTGACAGAGTATAACTCCCTCAGTACTGCCCCTCCAACAGTGCAGCTCACCCTCAGTACTGCTCCACTCACAGTGCCGTGCACCCTCAGTACTGCCGTTCCGACAGTGCAGCGCTCCCTCAGTGCTGCCCATCTGACACAGTACGACCCCCTCAGTACTGCCCCTCTGACAGTGTATAACTCCCACAGTACTGCCCCTCTGACAGTGTATAACTCCCTCAGTGCTGTCCCACCGACAGTGCAGCACTCCCTCAATACTGCCTGTCTGAAAATGCAGTGCTCCTTCAGCACTGCACCTCCCACAGTGCAGCGCTCCTCATTACTGACCCTCTGACAGTGCAGTGCTCCCTCAGTACTGCCTCTCCCACAGTGCAGCGCTCCCTCAGTATTGCCCCTCTGACAGTGCAGCACTCCCTCAGTACTGCCCCTCTGACAGTGTATAACTCCCTCAGTACTGCCCCTCTGACAGTGCCGCGCTCCCTCAGTACTGCCCCTTGACTGTGCAGCGCTCCCTCAGCACTGCTCCTCCAACAGTGTAGCACTCCGTCAGTACTGCCCCTCTGACAGCGCGGGGCTCCCTCAGTACCGCCCCTCTGACAGTGTATAACTCCGTCAGTACTGCGCTTCTGACAGTGTATAACTCCCTCAGTACTGCTCCTCTGACAGTGCAGTGCTCTCTCAGTACTGCCCCTCTGACAGTGCAGGGCTCCATCAGTACTGTCCCTCTGACAGTGCAGCACTCCCTCAGTACTGCATATGACAGTGCAGCACTCCCTCAGTACTGCCCCTCTGACAGTGCAGCGCTCCCTCAGTACTGCCCCTCTGACGGTGTATAACTCCCTCAATCCTGCCCCTCTGAAAATACAGCACTCACTCAGTACTGCACCTCCCACAGTACAGCGCTCCCTCAGTACTGCCCCTCTGACAGGCTGACAGTATGGTGCTCCCTCAGTACTGCCGCTCTGACAGTGCACCGCTCCCTCAGTATTGCCCTCTGACAGTGCAGCGCTCCCTCAGTACTGCCCCTCTTACAGTGCAGCGCTCCCTCAGTACTGCCCATCTGACAGTATATAACTCCCTCAATATTGCCCCTCTGACTTTGCAGCGCTCCCTCAGTACTGCCCTCCCACAGTGCAGCGCTCCCTCAGTACTGCCCATCTGACACTGTACGACCCCCTCAGTACTGCCCCTCTGACAGTGCAGCGCTCCCTCAGTACTGCCCCTTCCACAGTGCAGCGCATCTCAGTACTGCTCCTCTGACAGTGCAGCGTTCCTCAGTACTGCCCTCCCTCAGTGCAGCGCTCCCTCAGTACTGCCCCTCTGACAGTGCAGCGCTCCCTCAGTTCTGCCCCTTGACAGTGCATCACTCCCTCAATACTGCCCCTCTGAAAATACTGCGCTCCCTCAGTACTGCACCTCCCACAGTGCAGCGCTCCCTCAGTACTGCCCCTCTGACAGTGCAGCGCTCCCTCAGTACTGCCACTCTGACAGTGCAGCGCTCCCTCAGTACTGCCCCTCTGACAATGCAGCGCTCCCTCAGTACTGCCCTCCCACAGTGCAGCGCTCCCTCAGTACTGCCCCTCTGACAGTGCAGCGCTCCCTCAGTACTGCCCTCCCACAGTGCAGCGCTCCCTCAGTACTGCCCCTCTGACAGTGCAGCGCTCCCTCAGTACTGCCCATCTGACAGTATATAACTCCCTCAATACTGCCCCTCTGACAGTGCAGCGCTCCCTCAGTACTGCCCTCCCACAGTGCAGCGCTCCCTCAGTACTGCCCCTCTGACAGTGCAGCACTCCCTCAGTACTGCCCCTCTGACAGTGTATAACTCCCTCAGTACTGCCCCTCCGACAGTGCAGCTCTCCCTCAGTACTGGTCCACTCACACTGCAGCACTCCCTCAGTACTGCCGTTCCGACAGTGCAGCGCTCCCTCAGTGCTGCCCATCTGACACTGTACGACCCCCTCAGTACTGCCCCTCTGACAGTGTATAACTCCCTCAGTACTGCCCCTCTGACAGTGTATAACGCCCTCAGTGCTGTCCCACCGACAGTGCAGCACTCCCTCAGTACTGCTTGTCTGAAAATGCAGTGCTCCCTCACTACTGCGCCTCCCACAGTGCAGCGCTCCCTCAGTACTGCCCCTCTGACAGTGCAGTGCTCCCTCAGTACTGCCCCTCCCACAGTGCAGTGCTCCCTCAGTACTGCCTCTCCCACAGTGCAGCGCTCCTTCAGTATTGCCCCTCTGACAGTGCAGCACTTCCTCAGTACTGCCCCTCTGACAGTGTAGCGCTCCCTCAGTACTGCCCCTCTGACAGTGTATAACTCTCTCAGTACTGCCCCTCTGACAGTGTATAACTCCCTCAGTACTGCCCCTCTGACAGTGCAGGGCTCCATCAGTACTGTCCCTCTGACAGTGCAGCGCTCCCTCAGTACTGCATCTGACAGTGCAGGGCTCCATCAGTACTGTCCCTCTGACAGTGCAGCGCTCCCTCAGTACTGCATCTGACAGTGCAGCACTCCCTCGGTACTGCCCCTCTGACAGTGAAGTGCTCCCTCAGTGCTGCCCCTCTGACAATGCAGCACTCCCTCAGTACTGCCCCTCTGACAGTGTATAACTCCCTCAGTACTGCCCCTCTGACAGTGCAGGGCTCCATCAGTACTGTCCCTCTGACAGTGCAGCGCTCCCTCAGTACTGCATCTGACAGTGCAGGGCTCCATCAGTACTGTCCCTCTGACAGTGCAGCGCTCCCTCAGTACTGCATCTGACAGTGCAGCACTCCCGCTGTATTGCCCCTCTGACAGCGCAGGGCTCCCTCAGTACTGCCCCTCTGACAGTGAAGTGCTCCCTCAGTACTGCCCCTCTGACAGTGCATCGTTCCCTCAGTACTGCCCCTCTGACAGTGTATAACTCCCTCAGTACTGCCCCTCTGACAGTGCAGGGCTCCATCAGTACTGTCCCTCTGACAGTGCAGTGCTCCCTCAGTACTGCATCTGACAGTGCAGCACTCCCTCAGTACTGCCCCTCTGACAGTGCAGCGCTCCCTCAGTACTGCCCCTCTGACAGTGTATAACTCCCTCACTACTGCCCCTCTGACAGTGTATAACTCCCTTAGTACTGCCCCTCTGACAGTGTAGCGCTCCCTCAGTACTGCCCCTCTGACAGTGCAGCGCTCCCTCAGTAATGCCCATCTGACACTGTACGACCCCCTCAGTACTGCCCCTCTGACAGTGAATAACTCCCTCAGTACTGCCCCTCCAACAGTGCAGCTCTCCCTTAGTACTGCTCCACTCACAATGCAGCGCTCCCTCAGTGCTGTCCCTCCGACAGTGCAGCAATCCCTCAGTAGTGCCTGTCTGAAAATGCAGTGCTCCCGCAGTACTGCACCTCCCACAGTGCAGCTCTCCCTTAGTACTGCTCCACTCACAATGCAGCGCTCCCTCAGTACTGCCGTTCCGATAGTGCAGCGCTCCCTCAGTGCTGTCCCTCCGACAGTGCAGCAATCCCTCAGTAGTGCCTGTCTGAAAATGCAGTGCTCCCGCAGTACTGCACCTCCCACAGTGCAGCGCTCCATCAGTATTGCCCCTCTGACAGTGCATCGTTCCCTCTGTACTGCCCCTCTGACAGTGTATAACTCCCTCAGTACTGCCCCTCTAACAGTGCAGGGCTCCATCTGTACTGTCCCTCCCACAGTGCAGCGCTCCCTCAGTACTGCATCTGACAGTGCAGCACTCCCTCAGTACTGCCCCTCTGACAGTGTATAACTCCCTCAGTACTGCCCCTCTACAGTGCATCACTCCCGCAGCATTGCCCCTCTGACAGCGCAGGGCTCCCTCAGTACTGCCCCTTTGACAGTGTATAACTCCCTCAGTACTGCCAGTGTATAACTCCCTCAGTACTGCCCCTCTGACAGTGCAGCGCTCCCTCAGTACTGCCCCTCTGACAGTGCAGTGCTCCCTCAGTACTGCCCCTCTGACAGTGTATAACTCCCTCAGTGCTGTCCCTCCGACAGTGTTTAACTCCCTCAGTACTGTCCCTCTGACAGTGCTGCACTCCCTCAATACTGCCCCTCTGACAGTGTATAACTCCCTCATTACTGCCCCTCTACAGTGCATCACTCCCGCTGTATTGCCCCTCTGACAGCGCAGGGCTCCCTCAGTACTGCCCCTCTGACAGTGAAGTGCTCCCTCAGTACTGCCCCTCTGACAGTGCATCGTTCCCTCAGTACTGCCCCTCTGACAGTGTATAACTCCCTCAGTACTGCCCCTCTGACAGTGCATCGTTCCCTCAGTACTGCCCCTCTGACAGTGTATAACTCCATCAGTACTGTCCCTCTGACAGTGCATATCTCCCTCAGTATTGCCCCTCTGACAATGCAGCACTCCCTCAGTACTGCCCCTCTGACAGTGCAGCGCTCCCTCAGTACTGCCCCTCTGACAGTGCAGTGCTCCCTCAGTACTGCCCCTCTGACACTGTATAACTCCCTCAGTACTGCCCCTCTGACAGTGCATATCTCCCTCAGTATTGCCCCTCTGACAGTGCAGCACTCCCTCAGTACTGCCCCTCTGACAGTGCAGCGCTCCCTCAGTTCTGCCCCTTGACAGTGCATCACTCCCTCAATACTGCCCCTCTGAAAATACTGCGCTCCCTCAGTACTGCACCTCCCACAGTGCAGCGCTCCCTCAGTACTGCCCCTCTGACAGTGCAGCGCTCCCTCAGTACTGCCACTCTGACAGTGCAGCGCTCCCTCAGTACTGCCCCTCTGACAGTGCAGCGCTCCCTCAGTACTGCCACTCTGACAGTGCAGCGCTCCCTCAGTACTGCCCCTCTGACAATGAGCGCTCCCTCAGTACTGCCCATCTGACAGTATATAACTCCCTCAATACTGCCCCTCTGACAGTGCAGCGCTCCCTCAGTACTGCCCTCCCACAGTGCAGCGCTCCCTCAGTACTGCCCCTCTGACAGTGCAGCGCTCCCTCAGTACTGCCCATCTGACAGTATATAACTCCCTCAATACTGCCCCTCTGACAGTGCAGCGCTCCCTCAGTACTGCCCTCCCACAGTGCAGCGCTCCCTCAGTACTGCCTCTCTGACAGTGTATAACTCCCTCAGTACTGCCCCTCCGACAGTGCAGCTCTCCCTCAGTACTGGTCCACTCACACTGCAGCGCTTCCTCAGTACTGCCGTTCCGACAGTGCAGCGCTCCCTCAGTGCTGCCCATCTGACACTGTACGACCCCCTCAGTACTGCCCCTCTGACAGTGTATAACTCCCTCAGTACTGCCCCTCTGACAGTGTATAACGCCCTCAGTGCTGTCCCACCGACAGTGCAGCACTCCCTCAGTACTGCTTGTCTGAAAATGCAGTGCTCCCTCAGTACTGCACCTCTGACAGTGCAGCGCTCCCTCAGTACTGCCCCTCTGACAGTGCAGCACTTCCTCAGTACTGCCCCTCTGACAGTGTAGCGCTCCCTCAGTACTGCCCCTCTGACAGTGTATAACTCCCTCAGTACTGCCCCTCTGACAGTGTATAACTCCCTCGGTACTGCCCCTCTGACAGTGCAGCGCTCCCTCAGTACTGCCCCTCTGACAGTGTACAACTCCCTCAGTACTGCCCCTCTGACAGTGTATAACTCCCTCATTACTGCCCCTCTACAGTGCATCACTCCCGCTGTATTGCCCCTCTGACAGTGCAGCGCTCCCTCAGTACTGCCCCTCTGACAGTGTATAACTCCCTCACTACTGCCCCTCTGACAGTGTATAACTCCCTTAGTACTGCCCCACTGACAGTGTCGCGCTCCCTCAATACTGCCCCTCTGACTGTGCAGCGCTCTCTCAGTACTGCTCCTCCAACAGTGTAGCGTTCCCTCAGTACTGCCCCTCTGACAGTGAAGTGCTCCCTCAGTACTGCCCCTCTGACAATGCAGCACTCCCTCAGTACTGCCCCTCTGACAGTGTATAACTCCCTCATTACTGCCCCTCTACAGTGCATCACTCCCGCTGTATTGCCCCTCTTACAGTGCAGCGCTCCCTCAGTACTGCCCCTCTGACAGTGTATAACTCCCTCACTACTGCCCCTCTGACAGTGTATAACTCCCTTAGTACTGCCCCTCTGACAGTGTCGCGCTCCCTCAGTACTGCCCCTCTGACAGTGCAGCGCTCCCTCAGTAATGCCCATCTGACACTGTACGACCCCCTCAGTACTGCCCCTCTGACAGTGAATAACTCCCTCAGTACTGCCCCTCTGACAGTGTATAACTCCCTCAGTACTGCCCCTCCAACAGTGCAGCTCTCCTTCAGTACTGCTCCACTCACAATGCAGCGCTCCCTCAGTACTGCCGTTCCGATTGTGCAGCGCTCCCTCAGTGCTGTCCCTCCGACAGTGCAGCACTCCCTCAGTACTGCCTGTCTGAAAATGCAGTGCTCCCTCAGTACTGCACCTCCCACAGTGCAGCGCTCCCTCAGTATTGCCCCTCTGACAGTGCATCGTTCCCTCTGTACTGCCCCTCTGACAGTGTATAACTCCCTCAGTACTGCCCCTCTAACAGTGCAGGGCTCCATCTGTACTGTCCCTCTGACAGTGCAGCACTCCCTCAGTACTGCATCTGACAGTGCAGCACTCCCTCAGTACTGCCCATCTGACAGTGTATAACTCCCTCAGTACTGCCCCTCTACAGTGCATCACTCCCGCAGCATTGCCCCTCTGACAGCGCAGGGCTCCCTCAGTACTGCCCCTTTGACAGTGTATAACTCCCTCAGTACTGCCAGTGTATAACTCCCTCAGTACTGCCCCTCTGACAGTGCAGCACTCCCTCAGTACTGCCCCTCTGACAGTGCAGTGCTCCCTCAGTACTGCCCCTCTGACAGTGTATAACTCCCTCAGTGCTGTCCCTCCGACAGTGTATAACTCCCTCAATACTGCCCTTCTGACAGTGTATAACTCCCTCAGTACTGCCCTTCTGACAGTGTATAACTCCCTCAGTACTGCCCCTCTGACAGTGCAGCGCTCCCTCAGTACTGCCCCTCTGACACTGTATAACTCCCTCAGTACTGCCCCTCTGACAGTGCAGCGCTCCCTCAGTTCTGCCCCTTGACAGTGCATCACTCCCTCAATACTGCCCCTCTGAAAATACTGCGCTCCCTCAGTACTGCACCTCCCACAGTGCAGCGCTCCCTCAGTACTGCCCCTCTGACAGTGCAGCGCTCCCTCAGTACTGCCACTCTGACAGTGCAGCGCTCCCTCAGTACTGCCCCTCTGACAATGAGCGCTCCCTCAGTACTGCCCATCTGACAGTATATAACTCCCTCAATACTGCCCCTCTGACAGTGCAGCGCTCCCTCAGTACTGCCCTCCCACAGTGCAGCGCTCCCTCAGTACTGCCCTCCCACAGTGCAGCGCTCCCTCAGTACTGCCCCTCTGACAGTGCAGCGCTCCCTCAGTACTGCCCATCTGACAGTATATAACTCCCTCAATACTGCCCCTCTGACAGTGCAGCGCTCCCTCAGTACTGCCCTCCCACAGTGCAGCGCTCCCTCAGTACTGCCTCTCTGACAGTGTATAACTCCCTCAGTACTGCCCCTCCGACAGTGCAGCTCTCCCTCAGTACTGGTCCACTCACACTGCAGCGCTTCCTCAGTACTGCCGTTCCGACAGTGCAGCGCTCCCTCAGTGCTGCCCATCTGACACTGTACGACCCCCTCAGTACTGCCCCTCTGACAGTGTATAACTCCCTCAGTACTGCCCCTCTGACAGTGTATAACGCCCTCAGTGCTGTCCCATCGACAGTGCAGCACTCCCTCAGTACTGCTTGTCTGAAAATGCAGTGCTCCCTCAGTACTGCACCTCTGACAGTGCAGCGCTCCCTCAGTACTGCCCCTCCCACAGTGCAGTGCTCCCTCAGTACTGCCTCTCCCACAGTGCAGCGCTCGGTCAGTATTGCCCCTCTGACAGTGCTGCACTTCCTCAGTACTGCCCCTCTGACAGTGTAGCGCTCCCTCAGTACTGCCCCTCTGACAGTGTATAACTCCCTCAGTACTGCCCCTCTGACAGTGTATAACTCCCTCGGTACTGCCCCTCTGACAGTGCAGCGCTCCCTCAGTACTGCCCCTCTGACAGTGTACAACTCCCTCAGTACTGCCCCTCTGACAGTGTATAACTCCCTCATTACTGCCCCTCTACAGTGCATCACTCCCGCTGTATTGCCCCTCTGACAGTGCAGCGCTCCCTCAGTACTGCCCCTCTGACAGTGTATAACTCCCTCACTACTGCCCCTCTGACAGTGTATAACTCCCTTAGTACTGCCCCACTGACAGTGCCGCGCTCCCTCAATACTGCCCCTCTGACTGTGCAGCGCTCTCTCAGTACTGCTCCTCCAACAGTGTAGCGTTCCCTCAGTACTGCCCCTCTGACAGTGAAGTGCTCCCTCAGTACTGCCCCTCTGACAATGCAGCACTCCCTCAGTACTGCCCCTCTGACAGTGTATAACTCCCTCATTACTGCCCCTCTACAGTGCATCACTCCCGCTGTATTGCCCCTCTGACAGTTCAGCGCTCCCTCAGTACTGCCCCTCTGACAGTGTATAACTCCCTCACTACTGCCCCTCTGACAGTGTATAACTCCCTTAGTACTGCCCCTCTGACAGTGTCGCGCTCCCTCAGTACTGCCCCTCTGACAGTGCAGCGCTCCCTCAGTAATGCCCATCTGACACTGTACGACCCCCTCAGTACTGCCCCTCTGACAGTGAATAACTCCCTCAGTACTGCCCCTCTGACAGTGTATAACTCCCTCAGTACTGCCCCTCCAACAGTGCAGCTCTCCTTCAGTACTGCTCCACTCACAATGCAGCGCTCCCTCAGTACTGCCGTTCCGATAGTGCAGCGCTCCCTCAGTGCTGTCCCTCCGACAGTGCAGCACTCCCTCAGTACTGCCTGTCTGAAAATGCAGTGCTCCCTCAGTACTGCACCTCCCACAGTGCAGCGCTCCCTCAGTATTGCCCCTCTGACAGTGCATCGTTCCCTCTGTACTGCCCCTCTGACAGTGTATAACTCCCTCAGTACTGCCCCTCTAACAGTGCAGGGCTCCATCTGTACTGTCCCTCTGACAGTGCAGCACTCCCTCAGTACTGCATCTGACAGTGCAGCACTCCCTCAGTACTGCCCCTCTGACAGTGTATAACTCCCTCAGTACTGCCCCTCTACAGTGCATCACTCCCGCAGCATTGCCCCTCTGACAGCGCAGGGCTCCCTCAGTACTGCCCCTTTGACAGTGTATAACTCCCTCAGTACTGCCAGTGTATAACTCCCTCAGTACTGCCCCTCTGACAGTGCAGCACTCCCTCAGTACTGCCCCTCTGACAGTGCAGTGCTCCCTCAGTACTGCCCCTCTGACAGTGTATAACTCCCTCAGTGCTGTCCCTCCGACAGTGTATAACTCCCTCAGTACTGCCCTTCTGACAGTGTATAACTCCCTCAGTACTGCCCTTCTGACAGTGTATAACTCCCTCAGTACTGCCCCTCTGACAGTGCAGCGCTCCCTCAGTACTGCCCCTCTGACAGTGCAGTGCTCCCTCAGTACTGCCCCTCTGACAGTGCATATCTCCCTCAGTATTGCCCCTCTGACAGTGCAGCACTCCCTCAGTACTGCCCCTCTGACAGTGTATAACTCCCTCACTACTGCCCCTCTGACAGTGTATAACTCCCTCACTACTGCCCCTCTGACAGTGTATAACTCCCTTAGTACTGCCCCTCTGACAGTGTCGCGCTCCCTCAGTACTGCCCCTCTGACAGTGCAGCGCTCCCTCAGTAATGCCCATCTGACACTGTACGACCCCCTCAGTACTGCCCCTCTGACAGTGAATAACTCCCTCAGTACTGCCCCTCTGACAGTGTATAACTCCCTCAGTACTGCCCCTCCAACAGTGCAGCTCTCCTTCAGTACTGCTCCACTCACAATGCAGCGCTCCCTCAGTACTGCCGTTCCGATAGTGCAGCGCTCCCTCAGTGCTGTCCCTCCGACAGTGCAGCACTCCCTCAGTACTGCCTGTCTGAAAATGCAGTGCTCCCTCAGTACTGCACCTCCCACAGTGCAGCGCTCCCTCAGTATTGCCCCTCTGACAGTGCATCGTTCCCTCTGTACTGCCCCTCTGACAGTGTATAACTCCCTCAGTACTGCCCCTCTAACAGTGCAGGGCTCCATCTGTACTGTCCCTCTGACAGTGCAGCGCTCCCTCAGTACTGCATCTGACAGTGCAGCACTCTCTCAGTACTGCCCCTCTGACAGTGTATAACTCCCTCAGTACTGCCCCTCTACAGTGCATCACTCCCGCAGCATTGCCCCTCTGACAGCGCAGGGCTCCCTCAGTACTGCCCCTTTGACAGTGTATAACTCCCTCAGTACTGCCAGTGTATAACTCCCTCAGTACTGCCCCTCTGACAGTGCAGCACTCCCTCAGTACTGCCCCTCTGACAGTGCAGTGCTCCCTCAGTACTGCCCCTCTGACAGTGTATAACTCCCTCAGTGCTGTCCCTCCGACAGTGTATAACTCCCTCAGTACTGCCCTTCTGACAGTGTATAACTCCCTCAGTACTGCCCTTCTGACAGTGTATAACTCCCTCAGTACTGCCCCTCTGACAGTGCAGCGCTCCCTCAATACTGCCCCTCTGACACTGTATAACTCCCTCAGTACTGCCCTTCTGACAGTGTATAACTCCCTCAGTACTGCCCCTCTGACAGTGCAGCGCTCCCTCAGTACTGCCCCTCTGACAGTGCAGTGCTCCCTCAGTACTGCCCCTCTGACAGTGCATATCTCCCTCAGTATTGCCCCTCTGACAGTGCAGCACTCCCTCAGTACTGCCCCTCTGACAGTGCAGCGCTCCCTCAGTACTGTCCCTCTGACAGTGCTGCACTCCCTTTTTTATGCCCCTCTGACAGCGCAGCACTCCCTCAGTACTGCCCCTCTGACAGTGCAGCACTCCCTAAGTACTGCCCCTCTGACAGTGTATAACTCCCTCAGTACTGCCCCTCTGACAGTGCAGCATTCCCTCAGTACTGCCCCTCTGACAGTGCAGCATTCCCTCAGTACTGCAGTGGATGTCAGCCTTTGTTTGAGCCGCATAGTTTTTTTTTAATGCCGACCCAGAGATTCTGACATCTACCTGGATTAGCTGCCCAGCCGCTGGGTTAAAACACGGCAGTGTTAGAGGTTGAAGTCTGAAGTTTAATGATGGGATTTGGTTCCACGGGTGCTGGGAGGATTATTTTACTTTACCCAAGTATCAATACCTCTTGCCTGAACCTAGATAATTGGGAACTGATGCAGACAAGCATTAAAGTATAGATCGGTACACTAATATACATGCATTTAAACCCTCACTGTAGCTTACCGATTTCATAGCTTTACCTCTACATAGATCCAATTAAAAACATATTTATTTCCTGGCTTTCTCTATCCTTCTGCTATTATACCATTATTCACAGTGTTCGCAGTGGTAGCTGTCATTAAGTTATTATTTCACAGCCTTTCCTAATCCTGTGGGACAAATTACCATTGGAAGAGACAAAATATTAATGTAATCTTGCTGGGCGGGCAGAAATAGTGCAATATATGGAAACTGCTGATTGTTTTTGTAAATGTCAAGATTGCACAGTTGGTTGTAATTCATTCGCAATAATCATTCTACCGCAGCAGAGTGTTGTACTGGCAACCATTAACAGCCGAAGAGGATACGATGCCCTCCGCAGAGGAATATCATTTATAAACTCGCATGTGTCAGCCCCCTTCTGGCCAAGGCATCTGGCGTCTGACTAACTCCTGGTGATTCACCCCTTTCGCTCGTCTGCCTAATCTATTTGTGAATATGTTCACTGCTGTTCGGGGGCCTGGGTTTGCTGGAGCGGCTCGTGTGTCAATCTGTCTCCTGTGATGCTGTGGAACTCCCATTCTCCACCTGTGCGAGAGCAAGGCGCAGATTGTTCACGGCACTCAGTGTTCACTCTGAGTGAGGGCTGGGCGTGAGGGCTGGGCCCTGGGCGAGGGCTTCATTGATCTCCCTTAGCAGTCTCGCCAGCTGAGGAACATTTTATGGATCGGAAGCTCCGGTGCTATTTAAATTTTTTTTTAAAAACCTTTCAGCAACTCTGCACCAACTGAGCTGCCTCATGGTGTCTTCTGCATCAATTCAAAGTTCATTCACAGCAACAGCACAGCGCACACTTTGCAGGCCCAATCACCGTGACAACCTGCTCGTGGCCTTAATTCATTTCCCCAGATCATTTCACCTTTGCAGCAAAATCAGATTTCAAATGTTTTTTTTTCCACTTGCCCGATAGCTGTTAAAGGGGAACACTTACTAGCAGGATTCAAAATGATGGGGTGTTCTGATTAGGGAACTGCAATGAAGAACAATCTCCATTGGTGGATGAGTTGGTAACTGTGGGGCGGGGGGCACAAATTAAAGATCATCAAAGGAATGAAAGGAGAGATTAAGTTTTTTTTTAATTGCAGAGGGTTGTTGGGACATGGGTGGCCTACCTGAAACAACGGTGGAAGCAGAATCCATAATGAGTGAAGTGGATAAATATTCACATTTTTTGTAATGTACAAAACACGGCAGCCAATTTGACCACTTGCGGGGTCTTCTTAAAGAATGAGGCCCCCGATTTTAAGAATGGTACCAGGTAAGGGCTGTCTCACCGAGCTGGACAATGGAGGAGAGGCGTTGAATGGGAATGCTGTGGTCAACCAGTGTCAAAGGCTGCAGACAGATCGAGAAGGATCAACTACGATAATGCAGTCTCTATCCCAGCTGATCCTTCACCATGGTTACAGTCGCATAGGTTGTCATTTGTGGCTTTCAAAAGGGACGTTTCACTGCTGTGGCAAGGATGGAAATTTGTCTGAACTTGAAGTTGCGGGAAAGCGGTGCACAGATTTGGGAGACGACAACACATTCAGATCGTTTAGACTTGGGACAATTTTAATCCTCATCATCATAGGCAGTCCCTCAAAATCGAGGAAGACTTGCTACCTACCACTCTAAAAGTGAGTCCTCAGGTGACTGAACAGTCTAATACGGGAATTGCAGTCTCTGTCAAAGGTGGGACAGACAGTGGTTGAAGGAAAGAGTGGGTGGGGAGTCTGGTTTGCCGCATGCTCCTTCCGCTGACTGCGCTTGATTTCTGCATGCTCTCTGTTGTGTATGGAGAAAGAGTCAGACTGAACACTGTGAGTTCAAAGTAAAGTGTGGCCTTAGTCTTTTATTGCAGGTCTCCAGAGTGCCTCTCCAACCTGTGAAGCCTTCTTAAATACCTGTGCTCCCAAGGGACCATGGAATCCCTTGGGACTCCAGGGGATGAGCCCTCTGGTGGCTGTACAGAGAAAATACAAGTATACATATACAACAACACTCCCCCACCAAAGTCAGTAGTGTAACTATTTACAATGTGAGTCGATCTGGGGCCCTTCTTGCCCTGGTTGATCGTCTCGATGTGAAAGCTGGTGTTGTTGAATCATTTGTTGGGCCCTCGCTGGGCTGCTGTGCAGCTGGCCTTGCTGGGCTGCCTGGTGTGTTGGGCCCTGCAGGGCTGCTGTGGATGATGGGTTCTGCTTCGTGGTCAACCATGGTGCCGGTTGCCACTGGTGTGTATGTTGGGGGATCAAAAAAGGTAGGGCCCAAGGTGGGTTGCTCAGGATAGTCCGTGAATCTGAGTTTGATTTGGTCCAAGTGTTTCCGGTGAATGAGTCCATTTGAAAGTTTGACCCGAAACACCCTGCTCCCCTCTTTGGCCACGACAGTGCCGGGAAGCCACTTGGAACCTTGTCCATAATTTAATACAAATACAGGATCATTGATTTCAAATCTCGCGTGACACATTTGCGCGATCATGGTATGCACTTTGTTGAGGCCGTCTGCTCTCTACCCATTCATGTAGATCAGAGTGAACTAACGAGAGCCTTGTCTTGAGTGCTCTTTTCATGAGCAGTTCAGCAGGTGGAATCCCAGTGAGCGAGTAGGGTCTCGTGCGGTAGCTAAGGAGGACTCGGGTCTGCAGTGAGCCTTCAGTTACCCTCTTCAAGCCTTGCTTGATGGTTTGCACTGCTCTCTCTGCCTGACCATTGGATGCTGGTTTAAACGGGGCAGATGTGACATGTTTGATCCCTTTGCGGGTCATGAATTCTTTGAACTCAGCACTGGTAAAACATGGCCCGTTGTCGCTCACCAGGACATCGGGTAGGCCGTGTGTGGCAAACATGGCCTGCAGGCTTTCAGTGGTGGCAGCGGACATGTTAGTCGATATTATCTTACATTCAATCCACTTGGAGTACACGTCTACAACATCGAGGAACATTTTAACCCAAAACGGGCTTGCATAGTCGACATGTACCCTAGACCACGGTTTGGAGGGCCAAGACCATAAACTTAGCAGCGCCTCCCTGGGTACCCCACTCGCTCACTGGGATCCCACCTGCTGAACTGCTCATGAAAAGAGCACTCAAGACAAGGCTCTCGTTAGTTCACTCCCTGGGTCCATTGCTTAACTGCGAGCATGTATTACATCTGTGAACGCAGGACTCTAAGTCCGCATCGATACCGGGCCACCACACGTGGGGTCTGGCTATTGCCTTCATCATTACGATGCCTGGGTGCGTATTGTGGAGTTCATTGATGAAGCTGTCTCTGCCCTTCTTGGGGACCACTACTCGATTGCCCCACAGAAGGCAGTCTGCCTGTATAGACATTTCATCTTTGTGCCGCTGGAACAGCTTTATCTCTTCCTGCATTTCTACTGGGACACTGGACCAGCTCCCGTGAAGCACACAGCTTTTGACTAGAGATAATAAGGAGTCCTGGCTTGTCCAGGTTTTGATCTGCTGGGCAGTGACGGGTGATTGCTCACTCTCAAATGCGTCCATAACCATGGCTAGATCTGCGGGCTGTGCCATTTCCACCGCTGTGTTGGGAAATGGCAGCCTACTGAGAGCATTGGCGCAGTTTGCTGTGCCTGGCCTGTGGCGGATGGCGCAGTTGTATGCGGACAACATGAGCGCCCATCTTTGGATGTGGGTCGATGCTCTGGCATTTATCCCCCTACTCTTGGAAAACAGGGATATAAGTGGCTTATGGTCAGTTTCCAATTCGAATTTTGGCCCAAACAGGTATTGATGCATTTTCTTTACCCCATAGGCACACACTAATGCTTCTTTCCCAATCATGCTGTAGGCTCTCTCAGCCTTAGACAGACTCCTGGATGCATAGGCAACCATTTGCAGTTTCCCGAAATCATTAGCTTGTTGCAATACACACCCGATGCCATATGACGACGCATCACATGCTAGTACCAAACGCTTACATGGATCATACAACACAAGCGATTTGTTTGAGCATAACAATTTTCTTGCTTTTACAAAGGCATTTTCTTGGCTTTTGTCCCAAACCCATTCATCCCCTTTTCGTAGTAAGACATGCAGTGGTTCTAACAGTGTGCTGAGACCCGGTAAGAAGTTACCAAAGTAGTTCAGGAGTCCCAGAAACGACTGCAGCTCCATCACGTTCTGTGACCTTGGTGCCTTCTCAATTGCCTCCGTCTTCACGTTGATGTATGGAGAAAGAGTCAGACTGAACTCTGTGAGCTCAAAGTAAAGTGTGATCTTAGTCTTTTATTGCAGGTCTCCAGAGCGCCTCTCCAACCTGCGAAGCCTCCCCAAATAGCTGTGCTCCCAAGGGACCATGGGATCCCTTGGGACTCCATGGGATGGGCCCTCTGGTGACTGTACAGATTAAATACAAGTTTACATATACAACACTCTCGGCGATGAGACTCGAGGTGCTCAGTGCCCTCCCGGATGCCCTTCCTCCACTTTGAGCAGTCTTTGGCCAGGGACTCCCAGTTGTCTGTGGGGATGTTGCACTTTATCAAGGAGGCTTTGAGGGTGTCCTTGAAATGTTTCCTCTGCCTACCTGAGGCTTGCTTGTCGTTTAGGAGTTCCGAGTAGAGCGCTTGCTTTGGGAGTCTTGTGTTGAATTTTAATCCTACTCACCTGGTGGAAACAGTTAAAACACCACAGGTTACCTACCTGCAGCAAACTTTTGACATCCCACTGACTGCAATTTTTAGTTAGGTTTCTGGACGGGCGGCTCAGCTGGCTGCCTAAAGCCGTTGGGGTCATTCATTAAATATTCAGTGGAGTCCGATGGCGACATTGGCATGCTTTTGTTACCTCAAGACTCGACTATTCCAGTGTTCTCCTGGCCGGCCTCCAATCTTCCAACCTCCATAAACCCCTCAATCAACATAACAAAAACAGATGATCTGGTCATTATCACATTGTGGGAGCTTGCTGTGCGCAAATTGGCCGCTGCGTTTCCCACATTACAACGGCGACTGCACTCCAAAAAGTACTTAATTGGCTGTAAAGTGCTTTGAGATGTCCGGTGGTTGAGAAAGCGCTATATAAATGTGAGTCTTAATAATATGGGTTAAATGTAGTCCAATGAAGAGACGAATGGTGAGTGGAACCAGTGGCAGACTGCGGCCCATGGTTTGAATGTGGAACAGTCCCTTTAAGGACCAATGGCGAGGCCGCATGAAGACCTGGCTTTCCTGAGCACAGCCTGCCCAGGTGGTCTCAAAACAGGTGTTAGGCCCCTGACTTTCATGTACATAGAGCCGAATGCTCGTTTCAGCAATAGGCCCTCGACGTTTTTCTTTTTGTCAACACCAATATGGCGGGTGGCGCACTTCCAGCTTATAATGAATGCCCACTTCCTGTCTGCCATGTTGGAGGCTAATGCCTGAAAAGCAGGGTCAGTGCCATCGAATTTCTCGGTCATTGAGCGGGTGCAAGAGATTTGTTGCTCAATTGATACCCATTCTTATTAACATCGAAAGATAGATTCGCTCTGCTAGCTGTTTTGATAAAACTGCAGAAGTTATTTCTTCCTCACAGCCTACCTGCTGCATTGGACCGACTTCTGGTGTTTTCAAATGCCTCTCTTCAAAGACGAGCAGAGATCAAAGAAATTCATCGACATCAAGCTGCTCGATGTCTCCTGAATGACCAAAATCAGGCGGATTCTATTAGGGGAATGAAGTCCACTCCGCCAACTAACACCCCCCGTACCCACCCCCCCCATCCTCCTAGATAATAAACATGAAAATCTACCCCCTCGTGACTGAGTCCTATTTCTAGAAAATATGGTCGTCGAATCTCGAACCGTGACACTCGGACATGCAACTTTCCTCAAGTGTGAGTTTGTATAGGGGGCGCTGGTGGGCTATTTCACCATCAAAGTCATGACCGATTGTGGCCTCGGGTAGTATACATACACAAACTTCCAATAAGGGTCAGTAGATAATTCGGCAGTGAGGAACCCGGGCTGGGCTTGCTGAGTGCCATCTTCAGAACATAAGAAGTAGGAATAGGCCATTCGATCCCTCGAGCCTGCTCCGCCATTCAATGAGATCATGGCTGATCTTCTACCTCAACTCCACTTTCCTGCACTATCCCCATATCCCTTGATTCCCTTAATATCCAAAAATCTATCGATCTCTGTCTTGAATATACTCAAAGACTGAGCCTCCTCAGCCCTCTGGGGTAGAGAATTCCAAACATTCACCACCCTTTGGGTGAAGAAGTTTCTTCTCATCTCAGTCCTAATTGGTCGACCCCTTATTCTGAGACTGTGACCCCTGGTTCTTGACTCCCCAACCAGGGGAAACATCCTCCCTGCATCTCCCCTGTCAAGCCCTGTAAGAATGTTGTATGTGTTGGTGAACCACCCATTATTTACCCTTCTCTTTGTTTTGACTTTAAAAAGTGGTGTCAGTGATGTGCCATTGAGCTTACTTCTGTTCATTTGCATTGCCTTGTGAGACATGTTACCATGGAAACACATCTCTTTTAAGCTAGAAATTTGACTTGCCTCCCGAAAATAACCCCTCGGGTGTGGAATTGAAGGTAAAATGATCTCTTTCATTATCGTCTAATTATATTACGTCTGTTTGCCAGTTTCCGAAAATATTACAAGTCCTGCTGGGTTTAATTTGCCAATCCTGCTTAATGGCTCACTCCATGCTGGTGCTGCTATATAATTTGGAAAGACTTAAGATGACTTAGAAAGAGACCTTGGAGCTCTGAGTAGCATCATTATTTTTTATGTTAAGCTGAGGCTCAGTTGGCAGCTCTCTTGTTTCTGAGTTAGAAAGTTGTGGGTTCAAGTCCCACTCCAGGGACTTGAGTGTTTAACTCTAGGCTGGCACTCCAGTGCAGTGCTGAGGGAGTGCTGCACTGTTGGAGGTACTGTCTTTCGGATGAGATGTTAAACCTGCTTTCTTAGGTGGACGCAAAAGATACCATGGCACTATTTCGAAGAACAGGGGAGTTATCCCTGATGTCCTGGCTAATATTTATCCTTCAATCAACATTGACTGGTCATTTTCACATTGCTGTTTGTGGGCGCTTGCTGTGTGCAAATGGGCTGCCATGATTCCTACATTTTAAGAACATAAGAACATAAGAAATAGGAACAGGAGTAGGCCATACGGCCCCTCGAGCCTGCTCTGCTATTCAATAAGATCATGGCTGATCTGATCATGGACTCAGCCCCGCTCCCCATAACCCCTTATCCCCTTAACATTTAAGAAACTGTCTATTTCTGACTTAAATTTATTCAATGTCCCAGCTTCCACAGCTCTCTGAGGCAAAGAATTCCACACATTTACAATCCTCTGAGAGAAGAAATTTCTCCTCATCTCTGTTTTAAATCGGCGGCCCCTCATTCTAAGATCATGCCCTCTAGGTCTAGTCTACCCCATCAGTGGAAACATCCTCTCTGCATCCACCTTGTCAAGCCCCCTCATAATCTTATACGTTTCTGTTATGTATGTAATAACTCGATAGATTGAATGTTGTAAACTAACACAGGTACAAACCTGGCTCTACTTTATTAGGGCCCAAAGTGATTACATTACAAGATGGCTTACCTTTTAAACCTGGGCTGCACACACGTGCGTACAGCCCAATGACCTCCAACAGTCGCGCCACCTGGTGGCTAGTGACTCCAAGCATACGTACATGACAGTTTCGATAAGATCACCTCTCATTATTCTGAATTCCAATGAGTCAAGGCCTAACCTACTCAACCTTTCCTCATAAGTCAACAGTGACTACACTTCAAAAGTACTTCATTGGCTATAAAACGTTTGGTGGTCGTGCAGTGGTCGTGAAAGGTGCTATATAAATGGAAGTCTTTCTTTCTTTAATGTGAGAAAAGCAAATAGAATTCTGGAGTACAGCCAAGATTGAGGTGCTCAAGTCCCTGGAGTGAGATTTGAACTCTCAACCTTTTGACCCAGAGGCAAGTGTGCTACCTACTGAGCCACAACTCAACATTAAAAATAAGGATGCATTTATTTGTACTAAGTAAATTGCAACTGCTTCTCTGATTGGCTCTCCATTATCACATGATCTATTGCTAATTGGTCCCCTTGGAGGATAAGCCACACCCTGAGGTTTCTCTGGAATGTGTAAATGGAACTGCCCAGCCCAACTTTGCACATTGTAACTTCATTTGGACTTCAGAAGTCAGAACAGACATATTCCTCCCGCAGCTGAAGTCCCTTACCCTCCTCCCCCCACAGCAGGGAGCTCGGGGCTCAGCGGCCAGCGGCTTAGATGAAAACGTGGTGTTTGGGGCCGGTTCTGACACATGTGCAGAAAAGGGTTAGTGTAAATTGCGCTGCGGGGGCGGAGGGGAGGTGTCGGAGATTATTTGTCCTAACTCGCTTCTGCGCATGCATCACGAGTCAGGACAAATAGTCACTGCGTAAAAATAATGATGATATCCAGCGCTCCCGGATCTCTTTCTAAAGATGTTATACTAACACTTTACAATATATTAGTCCAATCCCACTTGGACTACTGTGTTCAGTTCTAGTTACTATGTCATAAAAGCATATACCTGTGTTGGAGAAGGTGCAGAGAATATATAGGATTACATAGGATATATGGCACAGAAACAAGCCATTCGGCCCAACCAGTCCATGCCGGTGTTTATGCTCCACTCGAGCCTTCTCCCATCTTTCCTCATCTAAATCTATCAGCATAACTCTCTATTCCCTTCTCCCTCATATGGTTGTCTAGCCTCCCCTTAAATGTATCTATACTATTCACTTCAACCACTCCCTGTGGTAGCGAGTTCCACATTCTCACCACTCTCTGGGTAAAGAAATTTCTTCCGAATTCCCTACTGGATTTCTTGGTGACTTTCTTATATTGATGGCTTCTAGTTATGCTCTTCCCCACAAGTGGAAACATTCTCTCTTCATCCACTCTGTCAAAATCTTTCATAATTTTAAATGTCTCTATTCGGTCACCCCTCAGCCTTCTTTTATCAAGAGTAGCATAACTTCACTACTTTTCAATTCTATCCCTCGGAGACTGATCCCCAACTAGAAAGTGAAGAAAGATTAGTGCAACACAAGCGTTACAGAAGGCATTTAAGGAAGGACTTCATTAAAGCATACAAAATACTAAATTATTTAGGCAAGATAAATCCAGAATATTACTTCTAAAATAAGACAGGAAAGTTGGAACAGAGGACAATTAGTGAGACTCGAGCAGAAAACACAGGTCTATTTACCAAAATACAAAGACATCAACTCCCCAGAAGTAAAAGGGGCATACAATACAATACACTGCCTATATATGAGCAGCCACATTGTAATGCTATGCAAATGACAGAAATATGGTATTCTGGCGTATTTTTTGTCATTTATACCAGAGCATCACTGGACACAAGGAACGCTAGTGCAGTCCTGGAGTCCTATATTGCTTGCCTCATAAAAATCAGTGCCACACCTAGATATCTCGTAATTTCATTTTTAATTAACGATTACAACATTTTCCCTACTACACATGTTAAACTAACTGTCCTGTAACTGGCTGGATCAGCTGTCTCCCTTGTTGAAAATGGGTATTTCATTGGCCATTGCACAGTCCTCAGAAATCAAAATGGAACTTTTCTGTACCAAAGATATTTTTACAGTGCGGGTGAATGCTATTCCATTGAACAAAAGGTGGGCGTTGCAAGGCCCTAAGGATTGGAAGCAGTATGCTCCCCATATTTAGTGCATGACTGTGGCCTGGGGTCTGAGGGCACAAAACATGTGGAGTCACTTTTGCCACCCATTATACCACACGCCCGATATCAAGTTCTATTGAAGTCGGTGGAACCGAATGTCAGGGTTTTCACCTGGTGTTTTGGCCAATATTCCTCCCTCAACCAGCACCGCTGAAAAAAAAGACCAGATGAACTAATTATTCATCTCATTCTTGTTCGTGTGATGTTGCTGGCACAGGTTCCCATCGAAGCAACAGTCACTGCACTCCAAAAGCAATTAGCTGTGTGAAGTGTTTTGAAAAATGTTGATGTCTGGACAAGACTCCATTTGAACGCCAACATTCTTTCCCCAGGGATTAACCTTTTGTTCCATTTGGTGTTTATTTATATTGATGAATGGTTTGAAAATATTACTAGGTTTAGTCTTGTATAGCTCTGATGTATGTTGGCATTAGTTGGCATACTGTGCATTTTAGGCATCGGTTTAGTGCACTCATTGCCGTGGCTGGCAGGGAAACGGGTCCTAGTGAGCTGTAGTGCAAAATGGAGGATACACCTTTGGGCCAAGCGTGGAGCTGTGGCCACTAATCATTCTGATCCTTGGCATCTTAGCTTGTGATTTCTGGCTCCAGGAAATGGGCCATGAGTAATCGTTTCTGAAATACTATGGGAGACTGGGAGAAGAATAATGCCAATTTAAGTTCAAAATCAAATCGAGAGAGAGTAATATTCCAGTCCACCTGAGAGCTGGTAGAAAATCACCTGCATCAGTTGATTCCATCGAATGAACCATTTTGCCATTTAAAGTGGCTTTGCTGCCTGGTTAATAATTTCTCTCAGAGGCCCTGATATTCAGGCAGCGAACAAGTAACATTAGGTTTGACACACATGTTCCTCTGGAAGTTTGAGACAGGGGCTGGGTGATATGGAACCAGTAACTCAACATGCATGGTTAACACAGGATTCAATCTCTTTTTTTTAAGATTGAGTCATCTGTAATATACTTGCTTCATGGATTCTTTGCTTAAGAATTCATAGCAACACATTGCTATTAAGAACCAGTTGATTTATTAACAAAAGGTTTAACAATCACACTACACATTACCAGTTCATCACCAGGCTCACAACCACCTGCCTAATTGTGGATCCCCCAAACCCAACTAGCTGGGTTTTATTGAGTCTTGTGAACATCACATGACTGGCTAAGCCACTCCCAACTCAACAGTTCCACAAACCTGTGAGCATACCCACAGATGTATACATTACACCATCCATCTGGTTTTGGACTTGACTGTTTAGTAAATCAGTGCGGTGTCTGAAGTTTTCTACAATTCAAACTGGATCCCAAAACATTTTAAATTTTAATATAACAAGAACACCTACTTCCTACACCATCGCCGTACCATGACTGCAGTGTGTACTATCCACAGGATGCACTGCAGCACCTCCCAAACCCAGCACTTCCACCACTTAGAAGGACCAGGTGGGCAGGTACATAGGAAAACCACCAGCTTCATGTTCCTCTTCAAGTCACACACCATCCTGACTTGGACACATATTGCCTTTTCTTCATCGTCTCTGGGTCAAAACCTTGAAATCCCTCCCTAACAGCACTGTGGGAGTACCTTCACCACACGGACTGCAGCGGTTCAAGAAGGCGGTTCACCATTACCTTCTCAAGGGCAATTAGGGATGGGCAATAAATGCCGGCCTTGCCAGCAATGCCCACATCACGCGAATGAATATAACAATAGGTGCGAACCCTATTTTCCAAGGGTCATTTCTATTCCGTGTTTTCTGGCCTGTGATCTCAGTCATCCCTATTGTGTAATATTTAGATGACTTACTACCGGTCGATACAGTGTTCTAATGCATACATTTCTCAAGGACAATTTTTTCATTCTCTATCCATGATAAAAGATAATGAAAATGCCTTTAAAGTCCATGGAGTTGAATCATATCTGCTGCAGTTGTGAAAGTCTTCTTTACCTTTCCTATAGAATGACACCATTGAGCAGCTGGGCAAGTTATTAATATGTGTAATTCATTGATGTGCATTTCATTGACGCACTGTTGGATATGATCAAATAAAAGTCCAATTAATTGGTCTCAGAGTAATTTTGATATCAGTCAAATCCTTCTCCCAATGTCTCCGAACAGCTAAATTCAAAGAGTCAAGCAGATCAATGACGTTGCAGTTAGTCTGTGCTTTTCAAACTGCTCACAAGGGAAAAAGGTAAATATGGATGAGTGCAAAATGTGAATTAAGCCTATCAAATATATACACAAAACTCTAAGTCTAACTCTGCACCAATAATCTACACGTGTTTTAAAGAAAGAAAGACTTGCATTTATGAAGTGCCTTTCACGACCACCAGATATCTCAAAGCGCTTCACAGCCAATGAAGTGCTTTTGAAATGTAGTCATTGTTGTAATGTGGGAAATGCGGCAGCCAATTTGCGCACAGTAAGCTCCCACAAACAGCAATGAGATAATGACCAGATAATCTGTTTTTGTTATGTTGATTGAGGGATAAATATTGGCCAGAACACTGCTCTTCAGAATAGTGCCATGGGATCTTTTACGTCCACCTGAGAGAGCAGACGGGGCCTCGGTTTAATGTCTCATCCAAAAGACAGCACCTCCGGCAGTGCAGCACTCCACTGGAATGTCAGCCGAGATTTATGTGTTGTAATCCCTGGAGTGGGATTATGAACTGACAACCGTCTGACTCAACAAGCAAGGGTGCTACCCACTGAGCCACTGGTTCTTTATTGAAACATACAGAGGACTAAGCATGTTGGGCCCAGAAATTGCGTGGCGGCCCTTTTGGGGAGATAACATTTCAGGGAATGTTAAAGTATCGCCGGGCGAAAACCAGTTGCTGCACCCGGGAACTTCCGCTTTAGCACTCCAAGAGGGAAGTAGAGCACCAAATCAAATGCTACCACTTCCCTTAGAGCATTAAAGTAAGTGAGAGGGGCGGTAGTGGCAGAGCGCTGAACAATGTTCCGTGCAGCACTGCCATGTTTGGAGGCTCCTGCCCTCACTTGAAGGGAAGGGCCAATGTTGGATTGAATCAATGTTAATGCTCTCTCTGTGGAATCATGGGACCTGCGCTTCGTGCTTGATAGCCCCAAGCACTCTGAGAGTGGAGGGCTGAGGAATTGTGCAGAAATCAGCAGTAAAAATCAATCAGAAGGCACCAGACTGGTACCAGTAAGAACATTTTCCCTACCTGACCACCACTGCCTTTAAATATCATTCCCCAAGCAGCAGGCCAGAGTGAAAATGCCTCCTGCAGCTGCCATTGTTGACACCCGGTGATACTGCAGGTTGCAGGAGTGAATTTCACATCCGGGTTGGTAACGGGGCACTGCACACCGAATTACATCATGACCTACGGGGCGCAAGAGAGTGAGGTGGTAAGTGTTAACGCCAGTGCTAAACCAGGGATGTTGGCGGGCTTCGGTGATTTAGCCCGGTTGGTAACCCTTTAGCACCCCGTTACCGTCCCCCGTAAGCATTAGCAGGAGGCGCAAACCAGGTCAATTTCTACCCCATAGACTAATTGATGCAGGCCCACCACTATAGGCCATCACCTTACACCATGAGAAGTCATTCGCAACTTAATTCTCACTTTAATTCCCTGGTGTCTTGGTCAATATTCGATCCTTATCTGGCCATTATCGCATGGCTGTTTATGGGGCCTTGCTGTGTTTAAATTGGCTGCCATGTTGCTTACATTACAACAGCGACTACACTTTGCAAAGGACTTAATTGGTTGTAAAGCACTTTGTGATGTCCTGCAGTCATAAAATGCATGATATAAAGTCTTTCTTTCTTTAATAATGCATTAATGACCTGATACATTTGAAATGGAAAATTGTGTATTTTATAAGCGTGAGCTTCATGGAATTCTATCCGGTCAGGTGTTGGCCTCGAAATCTCAAGTTAAGTTGCAATGTGTCGTTAAGTAGGATTATTGATTTAGTGAACCCAATATGGAGTTAGGTCCCAGATCAGCCATGATCTCATTGAATGGCAGAACAGGCTCGAGGGACTAAATGGCTGACTCCTGTTCTTATGGTCCAACGTTCCTAATGCAGACAAATGACGCCCATGTCCTTTAGTACTTAAGTGCATAAAGATTCAAAGGTACAGATAGCGCATCTTTAAGGGGATTTGTTGAATACATTGATGGAAGGTAAGCCAGGTAGCTGCAGTTCTGGGACAAATCCGGATAGAGTAAGTAAAGAAGGGTTGGTCGATTGGAAAATAAATGCTTTATTTGCAGCTGCTTTCTACCTGTTTTCAGGTCTCTGGCTGAGGGAGTCTGGGGCTGGGACTATGAATAGGGAATGATGATGTTCGCACAACAGGATTGGCTACGGCAATAAATCCTTTCAGGTTCTTCATGTATTGCATGTAGTGCAGTTTACTGCTCGAGTATCACAATTGCACATAAAAGGCCCCAGAGACCGTGGAAACTCTGCATGATAACAAATAACTTGCCACAACAAAAATTGCTTTCAACATCATTGCTGTGAAGTTATTGAAAAAAATAATTTGCCTTAGCTGTGGAAGACCTTATGCCCCATTGATTTATAAAAATTAACATTATTTCCTCCTTTTTATTCTTCTCTTTTCCTCTGCTCCCTCTGCAGATCGCAGCATTCCCCAGCCAAGAGCAAGGCGGTGGGAGCTGCTTCATGACGCCCCTTCCCATAGGGAAATAGCCAGGCTCTACTTTGTGGCCTTATCTGATGTCTTAACCAAGACAACAACAACATGCATTTATATAGTGCCTTTGACATAGTAAAACGTCCCAAAGCGCTTTCGTGAGCATTATCAAAAAAATTTGACACTGAGCCACATAAGGAGATCTTAGGACAGGAGACCAAAGAGATAGGTTTTAAGGGGCGTCATAAAGAAGGAGGGAGAGATTGAGAGGCGGAGGGGTGTAGGCTGGGAATTTTAGAGCTTGGTGTCTAGGCAGCTGAAGGCACAGCCGGCAATGATGGAACGATGAAAATCGGGGATGCGTAAGAGGGCAGAGATCTTGGATCACCATTGCTTTCTCAAGGGCAATTAGGGATGGGCAATAAACGATGCCCACATCCCGGAATGAATTTTTAAAAAACTTGGACTCAACTGACCTGTTCCGTTACAGAATGATGTCTACACATGCCTCATCTGCAACATACATTAAGCTCATAAAAAATATAATTTAGAATCAATGCTGTCAATGAAAGGGTTAACTATACACTGTAAACTCAAACCATATTTCAGGAAGGATTTTGCACCCAACTGATCGTCGACTTTTAACTGTAAGTGATTGCCCGAATGAATTAGTTGACAGTGATAAATGAATCTGCCTGACAGGCAAAGAGTTGTCAACATGGGGAGGAAGAGGAAACTGTCAAGAGTGACATTTGTTGAAAACCCATTTTAAGATACTGAGCTGTGTTTATTTTTTAGAATGACATACATTAAATAGGTTTTATTTTTAGGTCAAAATGGATGATTGTCACTCTCGATGATTAACATTTGATGGATCGGTGATAGAGTGGAGAGAGAGAGAGAGAGAGCGAGGGCCGACATTCGCAACGTGAATGGGCTTCCCTCAGCTACGATCTGAAGAATTTTCCACCTGTGGTTGCTCCACCTGGAAAGTTCTGGAAAATCCCACATCCCGAATACCCCCCAAGTATAATCCTTGTACACAGTCTGAGCGGGATATATGACCTTGGCTCATGTGTAAATTCATGTGACAAAAGCAAATATAAGTAGATGTTTAAAATAACATTATGAGGAGAGGTTACATAAACGTGGCTTTTATTCTCTTGTGTATAGAAGATTGAGGGGATGATCTGATCGAGGCATTTAAATCTTTAAAGAGATTTGATAGCGTAGATACGGAGAAAGTATTTCCTCGGGTGTGGGAATCAAGAACAAGGGGACATAACCTTAAAATTAGAGCTAGACCATTCAGGAGCAAAATCAGGAAGCACATTTTCACACAAAGGATGCTGGTAATCTGGAACTTTCACCACCAAAACGCTGTGGATGCTGGGTCAATTGGAGCTTTCAAGACTGAGATAGGGAGATTTTTGTTAGTTAAGGGTATCAAGGGGTATGGACTAAAGGTGGGAGTTGAGGTGCAAAGCCTTTATGATTTAATTGAATGGCAGAGTAGGCCCGAGGGGCTGAATGGCATTCTCCTGTCCCTAATGCTCCTAGGTTCTTATGTACACAGGTGTGTGAACTTAATTCTTGTTCATTTATATTTTTGGGGGCATAGGCAAATTTTTGTTCTGCTCAGTGAGATCGTAGAGGAGTAAAAACAAAAAATGCTGGAAACCTCAGCAGGCCAGGCAGCATCTGTGGAGAGAAACAGAGTTAATGTTTCAGGTTTGTGACCCTTCGTCAGAACTCAGCTGCCTGACCTGCTAAGATTTCCAGCATTTTCTGTTTTTATTTCAAATTCCAGCATACGCAGTATTTTGCTTTTGATAGTAGAGGAGGCTGTACATAAAACAATTGCTGCTTAAAAGCCAGAACATTGGCGTCAGATGTGAGTAAGTGCTAGAATATGGAGACTAAAATATACAGAGAAGAGTAAATGACAGTTTAGGAGATACATAAGAACATAAGAAATAGGAGCAGGAGTAGGCCATATGCCCCCTCAAGACTGTTCAGTCATTCAATAAGATCATGGCAGATCTTCTACCTCGACTCTACTTTCCCCCCCCAATCTCCATATTTCTTTGATACTCTTGGCGTTCAAAAATTTATCGATCTCAATCTTGAATTTATTCAATGGCTGAGTATCCACGTTCTCTGGGGTAGAAAATTCCAAAGATTCACCACCCTCAAGCGAAGACATTTCTCCTCATCACAGTCCTAAATGGCTGACTCCTTATCCTGAGAATATGACTCCTAGGGGCTAGACTTGCCACGAGGTGGCCAAGGCCCTCAAAAATGGGCCTTGTTTCAGCGATGTGGGACGTCTCAGCCTTGCTGATCGCTGGTACAAGGCCCATTTTTTTTTGCGATTTTCCACTCAGCCTTTGCTTGGCGATGTGGAATGGGCGATCTCATTTTCGACGAAGTCACGTTCGCCCACCGACAGAGGAAGTCAAAAAGCTTCCCTCACAACTACCTTGTGCGCATGTGTTATGTATGCAATAAAGGTACAAACTGAGTACTGTTTAACTGAACAAGGTACAACCTTGGCTCTGCTTTATTACGGCCCAAAGTGCCTGACTCACAAAATGGTTGGCCTTTTATACCAGAGCAGCACAATGTGTGTGCTGCGAAGTGACCTCCAACAATGACACCATCTGGTGGCTGCAAACAGCATGTATGTACATGACAATACCCTCTTCTGAGATCTTATCACAGTCTATCACAGGTTGAGACGGTCCAGTGCTTTATGCTCCCGGGTTGACTGTCTCAGTTCGATTCCGGCCTTGGGTGAATATACGGAATCTGTTGTGGTTGGTGGCTGGATGGCTGACTTGTTGGGGGTGGCAGTGGCCATGTCAGGAATTGCAAGTCCATTTTTATTGAACATAGAAACATAGAAACATAGAAAATAGGTGCAGGAGCAGGCCATTCAGCCCTTCTAGCCTGCACCGCCATTCAATGAGTTCATGGCTGAACATGAAACTTCAGTACCCCCTTCCTGCTTTCTCGCCATACCCCTTGATCCCCCGAGTAGTAAGGACTTCATCTAACTCCCTTTTGAATATATTTAGTGAATTGGCCTCAACTACTTTCTATGGTAGAGAATTCCACAGGTTCATCACTCTCTGGGTGAAGAAGTTTCTCCTCATCTCAGTCCTAAATGGCTTACCCCTTATCCTCAGACTGTGACCCCTGGTTCTGGACTTCCCCAACATTGGGAACATTCTTCCTGCATCTAACCTGTCTAAATTCGTCAGAATTTTAAATGTTTCTATGAGGTCCCCTCTCATTCTTCTGAACTCCAGTGAATACAAGCCCAGTTGATCCAGTCTTTCTTGATAGGTCAGTCCCACCATCCCGGGAATCAGTCTGGTGAATCTTCGCTGCCCTCCCTCAATAGCAAGAATGTCCTTCCTCAAGTTAGGAGACCAAAACTGTACACAATATTCCAGGTGTGGCCTCACCAAGGCCCTGTACAACTGTAGCAACACCTCCCTGCCCCTGTACTCAAATTCCCTTGCTATGAAGGCCAACATGCCATTTGCTTTCTTAACCGCCTGCTGTACCTGCATGCCAACCTTCAATGACTGATGTACCATGACACCCAGGTCTCGTTGCACCTCCCCTTTTCCTAATCTGTCATCATTCAGATAATAGTCTGTCTCTCTGTTTTTACCACCGAAGTGGATAACCTCACATTTATCCACATTATACTTCATCTGCCATGCATTTGCCCACTCACCTAACCTATCCAAGTCACTCTGCAGCCTCATAGCATCCTCCTCGCAGCTCACACTGCCACCCAACTTAGTGTCATCCGCAAATTTGGAGATACTACATTTAATCCCCTCGTCTAAATCATTAATGTACAATGTAAACAGCAGGGGCCCCAGCACAGAACCTTGCGGTACTCCACTAGTCACCTCCTGCCATTCTGAAAAGTACCTATTTACTCCTACTCTTTGCTTCCTGTCTGACAACCAGTTCTCAATCCACGTCAGCACACTACCCCCAACCCCATGTGCTTTAACTTTGCACATTAATCTCTTGTGTGGGACCTTGTCGAAAGCCTTCTGAAAGTCCAAATATACCACATCAACTGGTTCTCCTTTGTCCACTTTACTGGAAACATCCTCAAAAAATTCCAGAAGATTTGTCAAGCATGATTTCCCTTTCACAAATCCATGCTGACTTGGACCTATCATGTCACCATTTTCCAAATGTGCTGCTATGACATCCTTAATAATTGATTCCATCATTTTACCTACTACTGATGTCAGGCTGACCGGTCTATAATTCCCTGTTTTCTCTCTCCCTCCTTTTTTAAAAAGTGGGGTTACATTGGCTACCCTCCACTCGATAGGAACTGATCTAGAGTCAATGGAATGTTGGAAAATGACTGTCAATGCATCCGCTATTTCTCTGGGATGCAGTCCATCAGGCCCTGGGGATTTATCGGCCTTCAATCCCATCAATTTCCCCAACACAATTTCCCGAGTAATAAAGATTTCCCTCAGTTCCTCCTCCTTACGAGACCCTCTGACCCCTTTTATATCCTGAAGGTTGTTTGTGTCCTCCTTAGTGAATACCGAACCAAAGTACTTGTTCAATTGGTCTGCCATTTCTTTGTTTCCCATTATGACTTCCCCTGATTCTGACTGCAGGGGACCTACGTTTGTCTTTACCAACCTTTTTCTCTTTACATACCTATAGAAACTTTTGCAATCCGCCTTAATGTTCCCTGCAAGCTTCTTCTCGTACTCCATTTTCCCTGCCCTAATCAAACCCTTTGTCCTCCTCTGCTGAGTTCTAAATTTCTCCCAGTCTCCGGGTTCGCTGCTATTTCTGGCCAATTTGTATGCCACTTCCTTGGCTTTAATACCATCCCTGATTTCCCTGGATAGCCACGGTTGAGCCACCTTCCCTTTTTTATTTTTACGCCAGGCAGGAATGTACAATTGTTGTAATTCATCCATGCGGTCTCTAAATGTCTGCCATTGCCCATCCACAGTCAACCCCTTAAGTATCATTCGCCAATCTATCCTAGCCAATTCACGCCTCATACCTTCAAAGTTACCCTTCTTTAAGTTCTGGACCATGGTCTCTGAATTAACTGTTTCATTCTCCATCCTAATGCAGAATTCCACCATATTATGGTCACTCTTCCCCAAGGGGCCTCGCACAATGAGATTGCTAACTAATCCTCTCTCATTACACAACACCCAGTCTAAGATGGCCTCCCCCCTAGTTGGTTCCTCGACATATTGGTCTAGAAAACCATCCCTTATGCACTCCAGGAAATCCTCCTCCATCGTATTGCTTCCAGTTTGGCTAGCCCAATCTATGTGCATATTAAAGTCACCCATTATAACTGCTGCACCTTTATTGCATGCACCCCTAATTTCCTGTTTGATGCCCTCCCCAACATCACTACTACTGTTTGGAGGTCTGTACACAACTCCCACTAACGTTTTTTGCCCTTTGGTGTTCTGCAGCTCTACCCATATAGATTCCACATCATCCAAGCTAATGTCTTTCCTAACTATTGCATTAATCTCCTCTTTAACCAGCAATGCTACCCCACCTCCTTTTCCTTTTATTCTATCCTTCCTGAATGTTGAATACCCCTGGATGTTGAGTTCCCAGCCCTGATCATCCTGGAGCCACGTCTCCGTAATCCCAATCACATCATATTTGTTAACATCTATTTGCACAGTTAATTCATCCATCTTATTGCAGATACTCCCTACATTAAGACACAAAGCCTTCAGGCTTGTTTTTTTAACACCCTTTGTCCTTTTAGAATTTTGCTGTACAGTGGCCCTTTATGTTCTTTGCCTTGGGTTTCTCTGCCCTCCACTTTTCCTCATCTCCATTCTGTCTTTTGCTTTTGCCTCCTTTTTGTCTCCCTCTGTCTCCCTGCATTGGTTCCCATCCCCCTGCCATATTAGTTTAACTCCTCCCCAACAGCACTAGCAAACACTCCCCCTCGGACATTGGTTCCGGTCCTGCCCAGGTGCAGACCGTCCGGTTTGTACTGGTCCAACCTCCCCCAGAACCAGTTCCAATGCCCCAGGAATTTGAATCCCTCCCTGCTGCACCATTGCTCAAGCCACGTATTCATCTGCGCTATACTGCGATTCCTACTCTGGCTAGCACGTGGCACTGGTAGCAATCCCAAGATTACTACTTTTGAGGTCCTACTTTTTAATTTAGCTCCTAGCTCCTTAAATTTGTTTCGTAGGACCTGATCCCTTTTTTTACCTATGTCGTTGGTACCAATGTGCACCACGACAACTGCCTGTTCTCCCTCCCATTTCAGAATGTCCTGCACCCGCTCCTAGACATCCTTGACCCTTGCACCAGGGAGGCAACATACCATCCTGGAGTCTCGGTTGCGGCCGCAGAAACGCCTATCTATTCCCCTCACCATTGAATCCCCTATCACTATCGCGCTCCCACTCTTTTTCCTGCCCTCCTGTGCAGCAGAGCCAGCCATGGTGCCATGAACTTGGCTGCTGCTGCCCTCCCCTGATGAGTCATTCCCCCCAACAGTACTCAAAGCGGTGTATTTGTTTTGCAGGGGGATGACCACAGGGGACCCCTTCACTACCTTCCTTGCACTACTCTTCCTGCTGGTCTTCCATTCCCTATCTGGCTGTGGACCCTTCTCCTGCGGTAAGACCAACTCACTATACGTGATACTCACGTCATTCTCAGCATCGTGGATGCTCCAGAGTGAATCCACCCTCAGTTCCAATTCCGCAGCGCGGACCGTCAGGAGCTCGAGGCGGATACACTTCCCGCACACTTAGTCGCCAGGGACACCGGAAGTGTCACTGAGTTCCCACATGGTACAGGAGGAGCATAACACCCGACCGAGCTCTCCTGCCATGACTTAACCCTTAGATACACTTAAATTGGCAACAACAATGCTAAAAGTTACTGACTAATATAAAAAGAAAAAGAAAAACTACTCACCAATCACCAGCCAATCACTTACCCCCTAGGCTGTGACGTCACCTTTCTGTTTCTTTCTACTTCTTTTTTGCCTTCTCTCCCCGCTGCACCGGCACGCCTCACCAACGAACTCCCGACGCCTCTCGCGGACTTTTATAGGCCTCCGACCCCGGACTCACGCCTCACCAACGAACTCCCGACGCCTCTCGCGGCCTTTTATAGGCCTCCGACCCCGGACTCACGCCTCACCAACGAACTCCCGACGCCTCTCGCGGACTTTTATAGGCCTCCGACCCCGGACTCACGCCTCACCAACGAACTCCCGACGCCTCTCGCGGCCTTTTATAGGCCTCCGACCCCGGACTCACGCCTCACCAACGAACTCCCGACGCCTCTCGCGGCCTTTTATAGGCCTCCGACCCCGGACTCACGCCTCTCCAACGAACTCCCGACGCCTCTCGCGGCCTTTTATAGGCCTCCGACCCCGGACTCACGCCTCACCAACGAACTCCCGACGCCTCTCGCGGCCTTTTATAGGCCTCCGACCCCGGACTCACGCCTCACCAACGAACTCCCGACGCCTCTCGCGGCCTTTTATAGGCCTCCGACCCCGGACTCACGCCTCACCAACGAACTCCCGACGCCTCTCGCGGCCTTTTATAGGCCTCCGACCCCGGACTCACGCCTCACCAACGAACTCCCGACGCCTCTCGCGGCCTTTTATAGGCCTCCGACCCCGGACTCACGCCTCACCAACGAACTCCCGACGCCTCTCGCGGCCTTTTATAGGCCTCCGACCCCGGACTCACGCCTCACCAACGAACTCCCGACGCCTCTCGCGGCCTTTTATAGACCTCCGACCCCGGACTCACGCCTCACCAACGAACTCCCGACGCCTCTCGCGGGCTTTTATAGGCCTCCGACCCCGGACTCACGCCTCACCAACGAACTCCCGACGCCTCTCGCGGCCTTTTATAGGCCTCCGACCCCGGACTCACGCCTCAAGTCCGTGATGGGAATTCCGGGTTCACTGATGACCCTTGAGTCCACTGAAGGCTGCTGATAGGTTGGTTGGTCATCGACGGTTTCTTTGTCTGAGTGCTCTGGTTCATCTGTTTGCCTCAGCTTTGTTTGATCCATGAGTTTCCTGCAAGTTTTCCCATTCTTGAGATTAATAACAAATACTCTGTTACCCTCCTGGGCCATGACCATACCAGCGATCCATTTGGGACCCTGACCATAATTCAACACATATACAGGATCATTAACAGAAATCTCGCATGACACAGTTGCGTGATCATGGTACCCTTGTTGACTCTGTCTTCTGTATTCAACATGATTACTTAAATCCATGTGTACAAGAGATAACTTAAGACCTCTTTTCATCATGAGTTCAGCAGGCGTGACCCCTGTGAGTATGTGGGGTCTTGTCCTGTAACTCAGCAGTATGCAAGACAAGCATGTAAGGGGTTCTCGGGGAGTGTTGTTGTGCCTTGGGTGTCTCTC
The DNA here is from genome assembly GCF_044704955.1 of Pristiophorus japonicus. Lineage (NCBI taxonomy): Eukaryota > Metazoa > Chordata > Chondrichthyes > Pristiophoridae > Pristiophorus > Pristiophorus japonicus. Next base: position 59,510,262 of record NC_091988.1, read on the forward strand.
TCTGGGCTTCTGCTCTCACAGCTTATGCCTGGCCTGTGAGGTACCCTGAGTGCTGCAAGAGCATCCCTGGAGAGACTGTGTCCACAGCTTATGAAGGGGGTTTTGAGACCCGTGCGTCCCCACAGCTTATGCCTAGCCTGTGTGGCACCTGTTAGTGTCAAACACTCCTAACCCCTTCTTCCCTAGCCTGTGACACACAGTTGAGCGTTTTTGAGGCGCTCCTAGCTTCCCTTACACTGTTCTGACATAAGACTCACGATCAGAAGATGTAATACAATAGAACTGAGACAAGGTGATTCCAAGAGGAACTTAGGCTTCCAATTTATTTGACAAGGTGTATCTCAACAAACAGCAATACACCAACAAAACAATCCCCTAAATCCCACTAAACGGACACAACGAAAATTTTTACACAAGTTTAGCAGTACAATGCCCAACCTCCCACCTTTCCTGGCCTATCTGAGTTGGGAGTTCTGGAGACCAGAGGTTATACTCACTACTGTGCCTTCCGCAGTCTGGTGGTTTGTTTCTTCTATCTTCGGTGTCTTCGGACACTGGTTTTCCTTCAGTGTCGAGAGGCTTGCTGGTTGTTGGATCACAAGAGCAGAGAAGCAGAACACACACTGGGTCAGAAACCCCTTTTTATAGCCAGATTATCCAGTCCGCCTCTCGTGCTGAAATCGATCCTTCCCATTGGTGGGCTTTGTGATTTTGAAAAATGCAGCAGTTTTAGATTATTGCAAGTTTTTTACACTGATGTTAACCTACTCAAGGTTTGAGTAGGTGTTGATTGGGTTGGCCTCCTGTAGCCATTGTGTAAGTCCTTGGGTTGTCTTGGGTTCCCTAGTTTTCTGAAGGTCTGCATAATTTCCCTCCATATTGTAAACATGGGGAAGACAATAGCCCAATAATGGCGATGAGTCAGTCCCACAGTTTTCGAGCAAGTGCTCTCCCATTGGCTTGAAAGCCCCATGCTTCGGGCTGACTCTGTCTCACCATTGGCCCTCCGGTGTCCTCCCCCGTCCAATCACTGCTCTGCCAAGGTCAAACCGTCTCGGTTTCAATTCACATTGCAGCACAGACAGATCCCACAGCTCTTTTCCTTCTGGGTAAAATGAGGGGGTTTTCGTCCTCCCCTACATAATCCCCCATCTGACACAGTCAGACACCACTCGAGTGTGTCAAAGTTCAGGGTGGTGAGAAAACCCTAGGTCTCCCAAATTGCCCAACTTTCCCCAGTTTAACTCTAAACTGATCCCGTCGATATATATCGTAATTCCTTTTAACGCGGTACAAAACACAGAATCCAACAGGTTCCAATATATACGACAGCAATATACATATATGTACTTAAAGTTACAGCAGTAATTGTACATTGAGTCTCATTTCAGTCTTAACCGTAAAACAAAGAAACCTGCCCTGCAAACTCCCCAGGGGCCATGTATGAAAACGCAGTCATCCCTGGGAATAACAAAACCGCCTAAGTGTCGCGGTCAAGCTTTGTTTACACGCCTTGAGTGTTTAGCAACGGCTCTCCTGTCTGTGTAGTAGCCTGAGGAGCTGTTTTCTTTTTCTTTTTCTCCTGAGCTTACAGCTTGTAACTATCAGATATGCTACAATCAGGAGTTGGCCGATTACTAAGGCATGCGATCCCACCCGGATCCACGCAGGTATGCCTGCCCATATTCCCAAATCCCACCATGCTGGGGGTTTAATCTGGGCAATCTCCCCTGCTAGAATTTCAGTTTTCTGCTCCATGGTGTAAAAATGTTTTTGAGACAAATCCACTGCCTGGAGGAGGGCTATAAGTTTCTCAGGTAGTGGGGCAATGGGATAGCCAAAATGGGCGACATATTGTTGTAGGTGGCTGAGGTTGTTTTATACCGTGAGGTGAATCGTGGAAGGTTCAGGGATGGGTGTGATTCTGGTGTGTGCCACTTGAACCTCTGCCCTGGGTTTAAAGCAAAAGCTGCTGTACGGTATTGGACACCACCTTCCCGGTCCGTGTTCATACCGTTGGGCACTTCTGGTGACACAATATGTCCCACCGCCTACATATGCTACCTGTGGAGGCATGTGGTTAGGGGCCATTACCTCCATTGTGCAATTGATGGGCTCTGCCCCAGCAGTGCTGAACCCACATTGTGGCCTTGCAAAAGCGTTCAAGTGCTGGGGGCACAGGATTACCTGTGCTCCCCTGCTCAGACAACCCGAGAGGTCTGTACCTGTCACAGTGTGCTCCCACATTGTGACATAAGGTGGGACCTCTTGGAATCGAACATACACCCCTCTATGAAAGACTCCCACATTCTGCACTCGGTACAGGGGTGCTGGTCATGGGGCTGCCTCCATCACGGGCATCCTGACCACCACATCCATGATGGTGTGGTTTGACTTTCCACAGTCCACCGGTACCGGGTAGGCTTCCGACACGACACGAAGTTGGCAAGGACTCAAAACATTATCATAAGGGTGCAGTGCTGCTAAGTGCTGATTGCTGATCCAGGAGGGGACCTGTCCCTGTCTCAGATCCTCGAGGTTACTCCGTCCCTCTCCCAGCAACCAGGCCCCATAGAGCACGCATACCCCATTTTGGGGCTTGATCGGAGGCATTTACAGCCCTGGCCTGTGCCTCCAATTGAGAGATAATCTCCTTTAAGTGAACTGTCATTGCCACCTCTTCGTGGAGCGCGGATCCCACTACGGTATTCTCATCCCCCAGGACTTTGCGCAGCTGATTCTTTAACCCATTTATCTGGAGGGCCAGCTGCATGTTATCCAAACTGTTTATGACAGACACCCCGTGTTAAACCCCGTGAAAATGTCATTTAAAGTGCCACGCTTCTGCCTGCCCGGGTGGGCCCTATCCCACTGTTTATACAAGTCTGTCACTTTGACATCCCCGAAGTCCAGTTCATAGAACTTCTGGAACATCTCCCACAGCAGAGCCTGGTATAACAGCTCGGTTTCCCGGGGACACCACGTAGGTAGGCGGACTTCTGTCAGATTTAGCACCACTGATGCCACCGCGTAGTGTACCCCCTGATAAAGTAGTTTCTCGGCAGGGACCAACGCTAAACCATTCCCTGACCCCCTGGTTGTTGTCGGGCACCCGTGTGGGACGATGGGCTTGGCCGTGGGTGGAGGTTTTCTTTCTCGAACTACAAGTTCGGTGGCGTTTACTGGTACCCGGGGATTGGGGGTCACACACGCCTCCCCGCTGCGATCCCATACCACCCCATCCCCGACATCCTGCCACCACCTATAGAAAGCAATGGAGACCCCCTCTGAACACACACGAGTGGATCCCCACATACACAAATAAATTCCTTGGTCGTAAGGCCACCATTTCTCCCAGCACACCGTGACCCCGCCAGATGACCCCATGATGGTTCGGTAGGTATCATTATCCAGACATTCCCAGTCCGAGTGTCGGTCTCCCACGTCCCTCTTGAGCTTTCTGAGCCACCGCCACCGTCCCAGAGGTATGTCCCCTTGGCAAGTTAGGCATACCTTCCTGCCTTCTGTCACTCTCACTCTGGAAGTGGCCACAGTGAACTCCGGGCAGGGGATGGAGGCCTCTCCGTAGGTAAAGTCCTTATGGTTGGAGTACTTGGTGGAGTTCGATCCCAACCACCCAGGCCATCTCCCCTCTTGGAATTAGGTGACCCGGCCATCCGCCGCCAGAGTCCCTTCTCCTGTGGTCACTGTCGGCGCTCTGCCCCCGGAGCATCCGAAAACCAGGGAGTCCTCGGTGTCCCCTCAGTGCCCGGTGCAGATCCTTAGCGATACCAGCATCACTAACGTCCAGTAGGGAGGTGTTGACATCTGAAAGGCAAGAAGAACATGGCCTTGCCTTGAGAGACCGCTCCAGGCTCGGCCCACTTAACATGTTCCGAACATAAAATGCTGTACCCAACCGTCACTGCCTTACCTAAACACATATGCACACAACACAAAGTAACAAAACAGGAAGGGAAAATATATACACCGCTACCCGTCCCCGGGTGGCCAGGCTACATCCTGTCACTGTACAGGCGTCGTCGACCACTCGATTGGCCGTACCCTGGGGACCAGGATGCCCTCCGCTGAGGGGCTCCTATAGTCCCCCTTAATGAGTCTTGTGCTGCCCTCCAAGGCCCTCCCGAGCCCCGGATAATTGGTGGGAGACTCTTGCTAGCAACAGAGCACCCTCCCTGTTGTCTTTCGCCTTCTCAGTCTGGGGCGGGGAGCTAAGTAAACAGGGGATCACGGTGCCTTGGGCTGTGGCACTCTGTCACTCCTCCTTACTGTCGGTGCAGAGTCCCACGTTATGGGCTGCAATGCTATCTCCTCCACCTCTTGGGCTAGCCCCAGCTGATCCACCATGGGAGGTTCAGCTTCCCCTCGGACCTTGCTAATGGTACAGCCTTTATACCTACTTCTGTTAGTGGGCTGGGAACCTCGACCCAGTGGTGGGATAGCCTTACTGGAGCAGTGAACCATCCCCGGCTGTAGAGCTTCGGGGCCCGCTGCCTCCTCCGGAGCCTCCAAATCCACCGGGGCCTGTTCTTCCCCCAGTGCCTGATTCCCTTCCCTTGCTCGTCCCCTCTGTTTTTTTTACCTCTTTTGGGGTCAAACAATTTACACTGATTAATGTGATACCACTTCACCCGGCGAGGCAATTGAACCGCATAGACCATAGGGCTAGCCTTGTCGACTATGCTGTATGGTCCCATATACAGTGGTTCAAATACCCCGACCCGGGTGAAGCTTCTCACCATCACCTGGTCACCCACCTCCCAATCATGGTGACTGCGGGGTTCCAGCAGCAGCTGATTGGCACGGTGCTGTTTACCTATGTTGTTGGCCACCTGCCAGTGAATCTGTTGAAGCTGTTCAAACAGATTCCTGATGAAGCGGTCCCGGTTCACCTCTCAAAGCTGCTCTTCGGTGAGAACCGGCGCCAACACATGCACTGGGGTTCTCATGATCCGGCCAGTCATCAGCTCATGGGGTGAGTACCCTGTGCTCTTTGACTGACTGGCCCGGATTCCCATGAGGTCCAACGGTAAGACCTCCACCCACTTGTTCGGTGAGTCTCCCGTCTCCTTGCGCAGCCTTTCCTTTAGGGTCCGGTTCAGGCGTTCTACGGGGCCTGAGGACTGAGGGTTGTAGGCGACATGCCATTTGGCTCTTATACCCAGCACATTTAGGGTGACCTGCATCACCTGGCCGGTGAAGTGGCTTCCCCGGTCGGACTCCACGATTTGAGGTAGACCCCACCGAGAGAACACCTCCCTCACCAGGATTTTTGCAGTCCCCACCACGGTAGCTGTTCGGCAAGGGAAGGCTTCCACCCACTTGGAAAACACATCCACCAGGACGAGGCAGTATTTATAACCTCCCTGGGTGGCCGGTAGGGGTCCAATGTAGTCGATCTGGATCGACTGCCATGGTCCCTCTACCCGCCTGACGTGTCCCATAGACACCTTCCTTTTCTGAGGGTCTGGGTTGTTTGCAGCGCAAACCAGACAGCCCGCACAGAAGTCGCGGACGTCTTCCCGGAGGCATGGCCACCACCGTGCCTTTTCTACCCGTTGCCAGGTAGATTCCGGCCCGGGGTGTCCCGCACCTGGACCCTCATGGGCCAGCTGAAGGAATTCCCTCCGGTGTGGTGGCGGCACTACCCATTTGTCCCCTTTAAACAACATGCCTTCCCGCACAGCAATATCTGCAGCATTGTATGGGCCCTCCGCCTTTTCCCCCTTTTTGATAGCAGCCAAGGCAGCCTTCAGGACCGGATCCTGCATCTGGACTACTTTAAGGTCCGGGGCCGCAGCCGCCCCTACGCTCCCTTGTGTCCCTGGCTTGCTTCTTGCTGCTGCTATCCTGCCTGCCTCGTATGGGTCCCATGGGCGACCTGTACGAGCACCTTCCCTTGCCAGCAGGTCTACCTGCTGGTTACCTTCCCCCCGTGGCTCAGTTTTGGAGTGGGCCTTTACCTTATGGATATATACATCCCCGGTTTCTCCCACTGCAGCCACGATCTTTTCTAGCAGGGGTTTGGTCACAAGGGGCTTCCCATCCACAGAGGTGTAATCCCAGAGTGACCAAATCGGCAGATACTCTGTGCACGAATTGCAAGTGAACATGTTGTCCGAGCAAATCGTGTATGGGGTAGGGAATTCCTCGGGGTGTGTGACCACATACATCACCGCCGAGAGTTCTGCCTGCTGGGCGCTCAGGCTGCATGGGAGTTTAAGAGCCAAGGCAATCCCTGCCTTGGGATCCCAAACTCCGCAGCCCCTGAGGCTTGTACCCGCGGACACTGAACTGGAGCCATCAACGTAGATCTCGCGGCCTGTGGTGTGTATCCCTGCCCGAAATCCAAAGTTGATATCCCATACCCCCTCCACAGAGCATCTATGCGGCTGCCCTGGATAGATTAAATTTGTTGCGAGCCTGGGCTCGCAGAGGCCCTTGACCTTTAAAGTCATTTGGGAGAGGAGGAGGGTCCAGCGAGTGATTCTAGCACTGCTTACTGTCCCGTCCTTAATCCTCCCATCCAACAGCATCTGCGTTGGGGTATGATGGGTGAGGAGTGTAATGAGGGTACTCCGGTAAAGATCTGAGCTCACTTTACTGCCCAGTGGGTGGCAAGCAAGTGCCTCTCACAATTGGAGTATCCCTTTTCTACTTCCGTGAGGACCCTGGAAGAGTACACCACTGGTCTCAGCTGACCGTTTCGCTCCTGGAGCAACACTGCACTTAAGCTGTCGCCACTGGCTGCCACCTCCAGGAAGAATTCCTCCCCCCCATCAATTGCTCCTAGGGCTGGTGCTACCTGCAGGTCTCTCTTAAGACAGACAAATGCTTCCTCACAGCCCTCGTCCCATTCCCACTCGACCCCCTTGTGTAGGAGTCTGAGCAGAGGGACGGCAGGGGCTGCATAGTCCTCGATGAAGTCCCTACAGTAGCCAGTGATTCCCAGGAAAGACCTTACCCCCGACATATCCCTAGGGACAGGGAGTTCCTGCACTGCCTTTCTTCTAGCCTCATCAATGGCCCTTTCTCCTGCCCTTATCGTCAGGCCCAGGAATTTTACTTCTCCTAGACCTATCTGGGTTTTCTTGGGGTTAACTTTAAAACCCCCTTCCTTCAGTAAGACCAGCAGCTCGGCCAGCAGTGGACCGTGTTCCTCACTACTGTCCGTGAACAGCAACAGGTCGTCCACATACTGGACCAGCTGGTGTGGTTGGCTGAAGCCTTTTAAGCAGTTCGCCATGCATTGGTGAAAGATGCTGGGACTATTATGAAAGCCCTGGGGGAGGCAGCTCCATGTATACTGCTGTTCCCGGAAGGTGAAGGCAAACTTGTACTGGTCTTCCCTACGTACAGGGATAGACCAGAACCCGTTGGATATGTCCAATACTGTGAACGTGGTTGCGGATGCAGGGATTTCCCCTATCAGATCCGCAACTGCCGCTACTGTGGGAGCACAAGCTGGGATGCTTTTATTGAGCACCCTATAATCCACCGTAGCCCTCCAAGACTTGTCCGGTTTCCAAACCGGCCAAAGCGGGGAGTTGACATGCGTGGCTATGGGTCTCCAAACACCCTGCTCGACAAGCAAGCTTAAAGCTGTCTCCAAGTCTGTTTCTGCCTCTCGGGGAAAGCCATACTGCTTTTGCGGGCGGGACGTGGGATCCCCATCTATTCTAACCTCCACTCCTGTGACTCTCCCACAATCTTGTTTATGGGTGGCAAATGCTGCAAGATTTTCTTGCACATAGGCCCGGTACTCGGCCGGGGTGTTACTGACCAGAACCTCCAGGTCGTAACCCCCTTTTGGCTTCATTGTACACAGAGTCCCTTTTCCCTGTTTCTTATCAATAACCATGACTTCTCCCTCTGCTCCCATGCCCACTGTTACCCATAGACAGTGATTCCTCAAGTCTACTAGGATCTGGCGAGCGATGATGAAATCAGCCCCCAAGATTCCTTTCCCACTTGCTCCCAGTTCATCAGGATGCTCTTCCATTGTGTTTGGAGTGCTCCTAAATGAACTGCGTGCGGGACTGAGAAAAACCCAGCCTTCTCATTTCCTGTGAACCCAACTAGTTGATACGGCACCCCTTTTGATAGAGGTGAGGTTGCGGGGTCCTCCGAATGGACTATCGTGCTGGAAGCACCAGTGTCCAAAAGGTAAGTACCCAATACACCCTCAACCTCCATCTTGATCCAGGATCGTTCCCAGGGGTCGTATTCTAGTGGGCACAGGTATGCAGGCTGGGTCTGGGCTAGTCGCGGCCTCTGTACTGGCAGGGTTGCTGGTGCTTCCCTGCCTGTTGCTGTGGCTACCTTCCCAGTCCCCTCCAGCGCTGTCCTCACTGCAGCTACTATCTCGTCAAGGGATGGTGAGGAGCTCGCTCCACTTCCCCCACTCTAGGCGGCTCCTGAAGGACTTCTCCCCCCATATCTCTTTACTGGGCTCCTGCAATCCCTTTTAAAATGCCCAGCTTTCCCGCACCCGTAGCACACTCCCTCCTTATCAATCGAGCGGCCACCCTCCTGGTGCCATTCCCTTTTTGGAATCGAGTTGGGTTTTACTTCATTTACCCGACCTTTGGAGGTTTTCTCCTCCTCCCCTCCTCCATTCCGTTGGACCAGTGCCAGTTGCCTGACCACTTCTTCCTCGGTGAGGTTGCGGTCCCGGGAATCGAACCACAGTTCTGCCCTGGCCTTGAGCCGGGGCAAGCAGATTGCCACCAGCATCCTCAGCCAGCGGCCAGTCTGTACCGCGGAAAGATTCACCCAGTCGAGGAGCTCCCCACAGGTTGTGTGCTATACCACCCACAGCCTGTCCGCAAACGCCTGCGGGGTTTCCCCTGCGAGCTGCCTTGTCCTTTCGACCCGTTCGAAAGAACTGCCGTCATCGAAGCCCATAGCCTCAAGGACGGCCCTCTGGACCTCAGTAAATGTGCACTGCCCCCTCCGGCATTCTGCTGGTAGGGCCTGGTACAATTTGCTGTCCAGAGAAAAGAGCAGCAGCTTGGCTGTCTCTTCCTCGTCGCACCCATTAATTTCCCCTGCCTGCATCACCTCCATGAAGTGGATAGACGGGTCCCCGCTGCGAGTGAGTTTGGCCAAATGGGCCACCATGGCCCTGAGTGATTGAACTCCAAGGAGAATAATCAAGTCGCTCTCCAGCGTTCTCTGACCTTGGCCACCTCCCTGTGGAGGACCGTACTTGCGCTGCCTGACCGGGCACATCCGCCCTGGTTCAGGATCTTTCTGCGCTGGTCCCTCTACCTCCGGCTGTCCCCCCCTTAACCGATGCAGCAGACAGTGCCTGGTCACCTGATCCAGCCCTTAACTGACACTCGGCTGGAGCCTCACATCCCTGCTGCCGAGCGGGACACATTAGTCCTGCCCCCAGCCCTGGGTATGCTACTACCTGCACGCCCCGCTCCTCCTGGTACCCCACCGGACAAACCACCGGTGCCTCAGGAGGTGGTCGGGCGTCTCTTGCCTTTGGATTCTCCTCTACCCCCCAATACTCTCCTTTGTCCCCTGTGGACCCTCCAGGTCCTATCAGGGCGACCATCCCCTTTGCCTGGGATAGAGCGTGGGTGAGAGTTTTAATCCTCTCCTGGCAGGGGCTCTGATCTGCAAACTCACTGCTACTGGCCACCTTATAGGCTGCCTGTACGTCTTTTAATTTATTCTCTAGTTCCCAAATTTTCTGGGTGTACCGAGAGTTCTGTTCCCGGAGGGACCCCTCACTACCCTTGACCTCAGTGACCTGACACTGAAGATAGTCCCGGCTATTTCGGAAGGTCTCCTCCAACTGCCGGTTCCTTTGCTGCTCCCCAGCTAATTCGGCCAGCAGGTTGTCCCCAACCACAACCCGGATAGCAGAGCGCTCCTCTGAGTTCTGAAGACTCTGTTCCAAGTCCTTCACCCGCTGGTCGAGTTTTCGGACTTGGTGGGTGAAGCAGATAAGCAATATGGCCTTTTCCACCCTGCGGTTATGGTCCTTCCCTGCTGTCCACTGGGTAGCAGCATCCACTGGGCGCTCTGCCCGAGTGAGGGCTTGCATCCAAGGTTTGGTGAGGTTCACCTTGCCAAAAATGTATGAGGAAATTCTCTCCTCCATTTTAGTTTCCTCTCTTACCACCTCATCTGTTATATTAACATCTCCTGTTTGCTTATGTCCTGCCGCGGTCACCATGTTCTGTAAGGGGTTCTCGGGGAGTGTTGTTGTGCCTTGGGTGTCTCTCTCTGGGCTTCTGCCCTCACAGCTTGTGCCTGGCCTGTGAGGTACCATGAGTGCTGCAAGAGCACCACTGGAGAGACTGTCTCCACAGCTTATGAAGGAGGTTTTGAGACTCGTGCGTCCCCACAGCTTATGCCTAGCCTGTGCGGCACCTGTTAGTGTCAAACACTCCTAACCCCTTCTTCCCTAGCCTGTGACACACAGTTGAGCGTTTTTGAGGCGCTCCTATCTTCCCTTACACTGTTCTGACATAAGACTCACGATCAGGAGATGTAATACAATAGAACTGAGACAAGGTGATTCCAAGAGGAACTTAGGCTTCCAATTTATTTGACAAGGTGTATCTCAACAAACAGCAATACACCAACAAAACAATCCCCTAAATCCCACTAAACGGACACAACGAAAATTTTTACACAAGTTTAGCAGTACAATGCCCAACTTCCCACCTTTCCTGGCCTATCTGAGTTGGGAGTTCTGGAGACCAAAGGTTATACTCACTACTGTGCCTTTTTGCAGTCTGGTGGTTTGTTTCTTCTATCTTCGGTGTCTTCGGACACTGGTTACATAGAAACATAGAAAATAGGAGCAGGAGTAGGCCATTCAGCCCTTCTAGCTTGCACCGCCATTCAATGAGTTCATGGCTGAACATGCAACTTCAGTACCCCATTCCTGCTTTCTCGCCATAACCCTTGATCCCCCTAGTAGTAAGGACTACATCTAACTCCTTTTTGAATATATTTAGTGAATTGACCTCAACAACTTTCTGTGGTAGAGAATTCCACAGGTTCACCATTCTCTGGGTGAAGAAGTTTCTCCTCATCTCGGTCCTAAATGGCTTACCCCTTATCCTTAGACTGTGACCCCTGATTCTGGACTTCCCCAACATTGGGAATATTCTTCCTGCATCTAACCTGTCTAAACCCATCAGAATTTTAAATATTTCTATGAGGTCCCCTCTCATTCTTCTGAACTCCAGTGAATACAAGCCCAGTTAATCCAGTCTTTCTTGATAGGTCAGTCCCGCCATCCCGGGAATCAGTCTGGTGAACCTTCGCTGCACTCCCTCAATAGCAAGAATGTCCTTCCTCAGGTTAGGAGACCAAAACTGTGCACAATACTCCAGGTGTGGCCTCACCAAGGCCCTGTACAACTGTAGCAACACCTCCCTGCCCCTGTACTCAAATCCCCTCGCTATGAAGGCCAACATGCCATTTGCTTTCTTAACCGCCTGCTGTACCTGCATGCCAACCTTCAATGACTGATGTACCATGACACCCAGGTCTCGTTGCACCTCCCCTTTTCCTAATCTGTCACCATTCAGATAATAGTCCGTCTCTCTGTTTTTAGCACCAAAGTGGATAACCTCACATTTATCCACATTATACTTCATCTGCCATGCATTTGCCCACTCACCTAACCTATCCAAGTCACTCTGCAGCCTCATAGCATGCTCCTCGCAGCTCACACTGCCACCTAACTTAGTGTCATCTGCAAATTTGGAGATACTACATTTAATCCACTCGTCTAAATCATTAATGTACAGTGTAAACAGCTGAGGCCCCAGCACAGAACCTTGCGGTACCCCACTAGTCACCGCTCATTAATGTATAGTGTAAACAGCTGGGGCTCCAGCACAGAACCTTGCAGTATCCCACTAGTCACCACTCATTAATGTACAGTGTAAACAGCTGGGGCCCCAGCACAGAACCTTGCGGTACCCCACTAGTCAGCGCAGTGGTTTTCCTTCAGTGTCGAGAGGCTTGCTGTTTGTTGGATCACAAGAGCAGAGAAGCAGAACACACACTGGGTCAGAAACCCCTTTTTATAGCCAGATTATCCAGTCCGCCTCTCGTGCTGAAATCGATCCTTCCCATTGGTGGGCTTTGTGATTTTGAAAAATGCAGCAGTTTTAGATTATTGCAGGTTTTTTACACTGATGTTAACCTACTCAAGGTTTGAGTAGGTGTTGTTTGGGTTGGCCTCCTGTAGCCATTGTGTAGGTCCTTGGGTTGTCTTGGGTTCCCTAGTTTTCTGAAGGTCTGCATAATTTCCCTCCATAGTGTAAACATGGGGAAGACAATAGCGATGAGTCAGTCCCACAGCTTTTGAGCAAGTGCTCTCCCATTGGCTTGAAAGCCCCATGCTTCGGGCTGACTCTGTCCCACTATTGGCCCTCCGGTGTCCTCCCCCATCCAATCACTGCTCTGCCAAGGTCAAACCGTCTCGGTTTCAATTCACATTGCAGCACAGACAGATCCCACAGCTCTTTTCCTTCTGGGTAAAATGAGGGGGTTTTCATCCTCCCCTACAAGCGGGTCTGCAGTGACCCTTAGGTTACTCTCCTCATGCTTTGCTTGATAATTTGTACAGCATGTTCTGCTTGCCCGTTGACGCAAGCTTGAAAGGTGCTGACCTTACATGTTTTATGCTGTTAAGTTTTAAAAACTCCTGAAACTCCTGACTGGTGAAGTACGACCCATTGTTGCTCATCACTATCTCAGGCAGATCATGTGTCGCAACCATGACATTGAGATTCTCTATGGTTGCCGTAAACGAACTGGATGATATAATTATGCATTCTATCCACTTCGAATAAGCATCCATCACCACTAAAAACATCTTGCCCAGGAAGAGACCTGCAAAATCTAAATGGATACTGGACCAAGGTTTGGATGGCCATAACCGCAGACTCAGCGGCGATTCCGCTGGTGCTTTGCTGAGCTGCCTGCAGGTGTTGCACTGATGCACGCATGGTTCCAGCTCAGAATCAATTCCTGACCACCATAAGTGGGACTTGATGATGGCCTTCATCATCACTATACCAGGATGTGTGCTGTGTAAATCACGCACAAATTTCTCTCTCCCTTTCTTAGGCATTACAACTTGATTGCCCCACAATATGCAATCTGCTTGAATAGACAGTTCGTCCTTGCGACGAATGTACGGTTTGGCCTCCTCGCACATTTGTTTAGGTATGGCAGACCAATCCCCTTTGAGGATGCAACCCTTTACCACCGATAATATTGGGTCCTGGCTGGTCCAGGTCTTAAATTGTTGAGCCGTGACAGGGGTACCTTCACTCTCAAAAGCATCCATGCTTAACATTAAATCTGCCGGTTATGGTGTTTCCACCTCTGGTGTGGGCAGTGGCAACCGGCTCAAAGCATCGGCACAATTCCCTGTGCCAGGTCTGTGGCGAATGACATAATCATAGGCAGATAATGTCAGCCCCCATCTTTGGATGCGGGATGAAGTGTTGGTATTGATACCTTTGCTCTTGGAAAACAACGGAACGAGCGGCTTGTGATCGGCTTCTAATTCAAACCTCAGACCGAACAGGTATTGATGCATCTTTTTAACACTGTACACACATGTTGAAGCTTCTTTTTCTACCATACTGTAGGCTCTTTCTGCTTTAGACAAGCTTTTGGATGCATACGCAACAGGTTGAAGTTTCCCCGACTCATTGGCTTGTTGTAACACGCAACCAATTCCATATGACGCTGCGTCACAGGCCAAAGCTAAATGTTTACATAGGTCATAATGTACCAGCAGCTTGTTCGAGCAAAGCAGATTGGTGGCTTTCGCGAAAGCTCTGTCTTGCAATGCGCCCCACAACCAGTTGTTGCCTTTTCTCAATAGCATGTGCAGTAGTTCAAGTAAAGTGCTCAAAGTTACCAAAATAGTTGAGTAGACCTAGGAACGAACGCAGCTCCCTCACGTTCTGCGGCTTGGGTGCATGCTTGATTTTCACGTCAGTCGGTCTGATGCCATCAGCGGCGATTTTCCTCCCGAGGAATTTGACCTCCGGTGCCATGAAGACGCACTTCGAGCGTTTAAGTCTGAGTCCCACTCTGTCCAAACGCAGTAGAACCTCTTCCAGGTTGTTCAGATGTTCCTTGGAGTCACGACCGGTGATCAGGATGTCATCTTGGAACACGACGGTTCTGGGGACGGACTTCAGTAGACTTTCCATATTCCTCTGGAATATTGCTGCAGCCGAGTGAATTCCAAACGGGCACCTGTGGTAAATAAACAGTCCTTTGTGCGTGTTAATGCATGTAAGTCTCTTCGACAACTCGACCAACTCCTGCGTCATATAGGCCGACATCAAGTCCAGTTTTGTGAACGACTTTGTAAAGTCCTGACCCTGCAGTACAGACTTACACGAGGCACATGCTGAAGTCAAGGTCACTCAGGACCTGCACCTTTATTTCACAGCTCTGGAATGCCGCACTTGCCTGAGACCTGCCTTTATATACCTGTGTGGGACAGGTGTGCAGTTTCTCCTGCAAGTGCACCCCTGGTGGTAAGGTATGCTTGTGGTTACAGGTCATATCTAATTACAGTCATGTGTAGCATGGTAAGATACAGTTATGTATAGTGGTGTGAGATACATGACATCACCCTCCCCCAAAGTCTTATTATCTTTATAGATTCAGTCTCTCAGGTGGTCTACGCTCTCGCGTGGAGCATCTTAGTTGTGGTTCAGTTGTTTGCCTTGGTGCCTGTTTTTCTTTCGGGGTGATTGCTGGTATCTCGCCTGGGCTGTCTGTTCCGTTCAGTATGATTGCTGGTATCTCACCTGGGCTGTCTGTTGAGACTGCCCTTTCCTCAGGTTGTTCCCTCTGTCTGTCCACCAAGTGTGGTGTGAGTTCCACATTGTAGTCTGCCTCTGGTTCTGCAGTGTTGTTGGTGAATCTACTTTTGACTTGGTCTACATGCCTCCGGCAGGTTTGGCCATTGTCCATTTGTACAACCTGTAGCCTGTTTCCTTCCTTGCCTGTTACTGTCCCTGCAAGCCATTTGGGACCCCTGCCATAGTTTAGCACAAACACTTTGTCCCCTATCTCATTCCACCTCCCCCCTCGAATTTCGGTCATGGTACTCAGTTAGCTTATGGCGCTTTGCCTCACCAATTTCATGCATGTCTGGGAGGATTAACGAGAGCCAAGTCTTTAAGGTCCATTTCATCAATAGTTGCGCCGGGGGAACCCCAGTCAACGAATGCGGACGAGATCTGTATGCCAGCAGCAGTCGCGACATGCGGCTCTGCAGCGTGGGCCCTTGGATTTTAAGCATGCCTTGTTTAATGATTTGCACTGCTTGCTCCGCCTGGCCATAGGAGGCCGGCTTGAACGGTGCCGTCTTAACATGATTTATGCCGTGGTCAACTGTAAAATCTTGGAATTCTGCGCTGGTGAAGCACGGACCATTATTACTGACCAATATGTCTGGAATTCCATGCGTTACAAACATGGTTCCAAGGCTCTCCACAGTGGTGGAGGTGGTGCTCGAGTTTAAAATGGTGCATTCGATCCACTTTGAAAATGCATCGACAACTACGAGGAACATTTTGCCCATGAATGGGCCCGCATAGTCTACGTGCACCCGCGACCACGGTTTGGTGGACCAGGGCCAGGGGCTCAGGGGTGCCTCCCTGGGGGCATTGCTGAGTTGGGCACAAATGGTGCACCGTCGGACGCAGAGCTCCAAGTCCGTGTCAATGCCAGGCCACCAGACGTTGGATCTGGCTATGGCCTTCATGAGAACGATCCTCGGGTGCTCGCGGTGGAGCTCCCGGACAAACGCCTCTCTGCCTCACAAAGGCATGACTACTCGGCTGCCCCACATCAGGCAGTCTGCCTGTAGTGATAGTTCATGCTTGCGCCTAAGGAAAGGTTTGATCTCATCAGGGCAGGCATCGCGAGCCTCTGCCCAGTCACTGGTTAAAACATATCTTTTGACAAAGGATAATGTGGGGTCGCTGGTCGGCCAGGCTTTGATTTGGCGAGCCGTCATGGGCGAACCTGTGGACTCAAAGGCATTGATTGCCATGACCATCTCACAGTCCTGTTCGTTGGACCCTTCCGTGGTCGCCAGGGGTAGCCTGCTAAGCGCATCGGCACAGTTGTCTGTGCCTGGTCTGTGCCTTATTGTGTAGTCGTAAGACGCCAGCATGAGTGCCCACTGTTGAATGCGCGCCGAGGCGTTGGCGTTTATTGCCTTGCTCTTGGATAGCAGGGACGTGAGGGGTTTGTGGTCGATTTCTAATGCGAACTTGGACCCGAAAAGGTATTGGTGCATCTTTTTGACACCATACACGCACGCGAGCGCCTCCTTCTCCACCATACCGTACCCGCGCTCCGCCCGCGAAAGTGACCTGGAGGCATAAGCAATGGGTTATAATTTACCCGCACCATTGACGTGCTGTAAAATGCACCCGACCCTGTATGCTGACGCATCACATGTAAGAACTAGCTTTTTACCTGGGTCAAAAAAAGTCAAAACACTGTTGGAACATAGAAGGTTGCGTGCCTTATTGAAGGCGCGTTCTTGGGCGTTCCCCCAAAACCAATCGCACCCCTTCCTGAGTAACACGTGGAGAGGCTGCAGCAGTGTGCTCAAGTTCTACATAAAGTTCCCAAAGTAATTGAGTAGCCCGAGAAAGACACGCAGTTCCGAGACATTCCAGGGCCTGGGTGCCAGACGAATTGCTTCGGTTTTGGATTCTGTTGGGCCGATTCCATCAGCGGCAATCCTTCTGCCCAAAAATTCAACCTTGGGCGCGAGAAACAGACACTTGGATTTATTAACTCTTAGGCATACCCGATTCAATCGCTTTAGTACTTCCTCCAAATTGCGGAGATGGGAGTCGGTGTCCCTGCCCGTGATGAGTATGTCGTCTTGAAACACAACCGTCCCCGGGATGGACTTGAGCAGACTCTCCATGTTGCGCTGGAATATAGCAGCTGCCATCCTGATGCCGAATGGGCATCGATTGTATATGAAAAGGCCTCGATGTGTGTTGATGGTGGTGAGTAGCTTAGACTCTTCGGTCAGTTCTTGCGTCATATATGCAGATGTGAGATCTAGTTTTGAGAAAAGTTTTCCTCCAGCCCATGTGGCAAATAGGTCCTCCTGGGCAGCGGGTATTGGTCCTGTAGGGAGACTCTGTTTATGGTAGATTTGTAATCCCCACAGATTCGTACGGATCCATCAGGCTTCATGACGAGGACGATGGGACTTGCCCAGTCGCTAAATTCCATGGGTGAGATAATGCCTTCCCACAGAAGCCAGTCCAGTTCATATTCAATCTTTTCCCTCGTCACATAAGGCACAGCTCGAGCCTTGTGATGAACCGGTCTAGCATCCTGTGTGATGTAGATTTTAACTTTAGCCCCTTTGAAGGTGCCCACACCTGGCTGAAAGATGTTCAAATCGACTTAGAACTGTTGAGCAGGAGGTCTGTTCCTCTGACGACATGACGTGAACATTATCCCATATCCAATTTAGTTTTGCCAGCCAGCTTCTCCCCAACAGTGCTGGGAGATCCCCGGGGACAATCCACAGGGGAAGTCGTTTCACTGTCCCTTTGTGTGTGACTGAGAGCATGGCGCTACCAAGGACTGGGACGATTTCTTTGGTAGAGGTCCTTAGTTTGGTGTCGAGCCTTGTGAGTTTTGGTCTGTTGCTTTTGTGCGGCCACAGCTGTTCAAATTGTTGGACGCTCATGAGAGATTGACTCGCTTCCGTATCCAGTTCCATGTTGACGGGTATCCTGTTGAGTAGGACCCTCATCGTTATTGGAGGCGTCTTGTTGTAAGAGCAGTGGCCATTGATCGTGTTGACCCGCTGTACCTCGGTGTCCCGGGTACTGTCCCCACCGTCTTCTGGTCCGCTTTCTGACCCTTCCGATTCGTATACCAGCAGAGCTGCTGTTTTATAAGAACATAAGAACATAAGAATTAGGAACAGGAGTAGTCCATCTAGCCCCTCGAGCCTGCTCCGCCATTCAACAAGATCATGGCTGATCTGGCCATGGACTCAGCTCCACTTACCCGCCCGCTCCCCATAACCCTTAATTCCCTTATTGGTTAAAAATCGATCTATCTGTGATTTGAATACATTCAATGAGCTAGCCTCAAGTGCTTCCTTAGGCAGAGAATTCCACAGATTCACAACCCTCTAGGAGAAGAAATTCCTTCTCAAGTCGGTTTTAAATTGTCTCCCCCGTATTTTGAGGCTGTGCCCCCTAGTTCTAGACGCCACGACCAGTGGAAACAACCTCTCTGCCTCTATCTAGTCTATCCCTTTCATTATTTTAAATGTTTCTATAAGATTACCCCTCATCCTTCTGAACTCCAACGAGTAAAGACCCAGTCTACTCAATCTATCATCATAAGGTAACCCCCTTATCTCCGATATCAGCCTAGTGAATCGTCTCTGTACCCCCTCCAAAGCTAGTATATCCTTCCTTAAGTAAGATGACCAAAACTGCACACAGTACTCCAGGTGCGGCCTCACCAATACCCTGTACAGTTGCAGCAGGATCTCCCTGCTTTTGTACTCCATCCCTCTCGCAGTGAAGGCCAACATTCCATTCGCCTTCCTGATTACCTGCTGCACCTGCAAACTAACTTTTTGGGATTCATGCACAATTTCTCCCCATTCAAATAATATTCCCTTTTACTGTTTTTTTTTCCAAGGTGGATGACCTCACATTTTCCGACATTGTATTCCATCTGCCAAACCTTAGCCCATTCGCTTAACCTATCTAAATCTCTTTGCAGCCTCTCTGTGTCCTCCACGCAACACGCTTTCCCACTAATCTTTGTGTCATCTGCAAATTTTGTTACACTACACTCTGTCCCCTCTTCCAGGTCATCGATGTATATTGTAAACAGTTGTGGTCCCAGCACCGATCCCTGTGGCACACCACTAACCACCGATTGCCAACCCGAAAAGGACCCATTTATCCCGACTCTCTGCTTTCTGTTAGCCAACCAATTCTCTATCCATGCTAATACATTTCTTCTGACTCCGCTTACCTTTATCTTCAGCAGTAACCTTTTGTGTGGCACCTTATCGAATGCCTTTTGGAAATCTAAATACACCACATCCATCGGTACACCTCTATCCACTCAAAGAATTCCAGGAAATTAGTTAAACATGATTTCCTCTTCATGAATCCATGTTGCATCTGCTTGATTGCACTATTCCTATCTAGATGTCCCGCTATTTCTTCCTTAATGATAGCTTCAAGCATTTTCCCCACGACAGATGTTAAACTAACCAGCCTATAGTTACCTGCCTTTTGTCTGCCCCCTTTTTTAACAGAGGCGTTACATTAGCTGCTTTCCAATCCGCTGGTACCTCCCCAGAGTCCAGAGAATTTTGGTAGATTATAACGAATGCATCTGCTATAACTTCCGCCCTCTCTTTTAATACCCTGGGCTGCATTTCATCAGGACCAGGGGACTTGTCTTCCTTGAGTCCCATTAGCCTATCCAGCACTACCCATCTAGTGATATTGATTACCTTAAGGTCCTCCCTTCCCACATTCCCGTGACCAGCAATTTATGGCATGGTTTTTGTGTCTTCCACTGTGAAGACCGAAGCAAAATAATTGTTTAAGGTCTCAGCCATTTTCACATTTCCCATTATTAAATCCCCCTTCTCATCATCTAAGGGACCAACATTTACTTTAGTCACTCTTTTCTGTTTTATATATAGGTAAAAGCTTTTACTATCTGTTTTTATGTTTGCGCAAGTTTACTTTCCTTTCTTTATTGCTTTCTTAGTCATTCTTTGGTGTTGTTTAAAATTTTCCCAATCTTCTAGTTTCCCACTAACCTTGGCCACCTTATACGCATTGGTTTTTAATTTGATACTCTCCTTTATTTCCTTGGTTATCCACGGCTGGTTATCCCTTCTCTTACCGCCCTTCTTTTTCACTGGAATATATTTTTGTTGAGCACGATGAAAGAGCTCCTTAAAAGTCCTCCACTGTTCCTCAATTGTGCCACCGTTTAGTCTGTGTTCCCAGTCTACTTTAGCCAACTCTGCCCTCATCCCACTGTAGTCCCCTTTGTTTAAGCATAGTATGCTCGTTTGAGAGACTACTTCCTCACCCTCAATCTGTATTACAAATTCAACCATTCTGTGATCACTCATTCCAAGAGGATCATTTACTAGGAGATCATTTATTATTCCTGACTCATTACACAGGACCAGATCTAAGATAGCTTTCTCCCTTGTAGGTTCTGTAACATACTGTTCTCAGAAACAATCCCATATGCATTCTATGAATTCCTTCTCAAGGCTACCCCGTACGATTTGATTTGACCAATCGATATGTAGGTTAAAATCCCCCATGATTACTGCCGTTCCTTTTTCACATGCCTCCATTATTCCCTTGATTATTGTCCGCCCCACCGTGAAGTTATTATTTGGGGGCCTATAAACTACGCCCACCAGTGACTTTTTCCCCTTACTATCTCTAATCTCCACCCACAATGATTCAACATTTTGTTCATTAGAGCCAATATCGTCTCTCACAGCTGCCCTGATATCATCCTTTATTAACAGAGCTACCCCACCTCCTTTCCTTTCTTGTCTATCTTTCCGAATTGTCAGATACCCCTGTATGTTTAATTCTCAGTCTTGGCCACCCTGCAACCACGTTTCTGTAATGGCCACCAAATCATACCCATTTGTAATGATTTGTGCCATCAACTCATTTACTTTATTTCAAATGCTGCATGTGTTTAGGTAGAGTGTTTTAATACTTGTTTTTAAACCATGATTTTTAGTTTTGACCCCTCCTGCAGCTCCTTTATATTCATACATATTGTCCCTTCCTATCACTTTGTGGTTTACACTTACCCCAGTGCTACTCTGCTCTGTTGCCTCCTGCCTTTTGCATTCTTTCTTGGGGTCCTGTTCATCTGAGCTCTCACCCACTCTAACTAGCTCAGAGCCCTCATCTGGGTTCTGAATACTCCTCACATTGAGGCACCGAGCTTTCAGGCTTGCATTTTTATTACACTTTGAACCTTTAGAATTTTGCTGTACAGTGGCCCTTTTTGTTTTTTGCCTTGGGTTTCTCTGCCCTTCACTTTTACTCATCTCCTTTCTGTCTTTTGCTTCTGTCTCCATTTTGTTTCCCTCTGTCTCACTGTATTGGTTCCCATCCCCCTGCCATATTAGTTTAACTCCTCCCCAACAGCACTAGCAAACACTTCCCCGAGGACATTGGTTCCGGTCCTGCCTCAGTGCACACCATCCGTTTTGTACTGGTCCCACCTCCCCCAGAACCGGTTCCAATGTCCCAGGAATTTGAATCCCTCCCTGCTGCACCACTGCTCAAGCCACGTATTCACCTGAGCTTCCCGCGATTCCTACTCTGACTAGCACGTGGCACTGGTAGCAATCCCGAGATTATTACTTTTGAGGTCCTACTTTTTAATTTAGCTCCTAGTTCCTTAAATTCGTCTCGTAGGACTTCATCCCTTTTTTTACCTATGTCGTTGGTACCAATGTGCACCACGACAACTGGCTGTTCACCCTCCCTTTTCAGAATGTCCTGCACCCGCTCCTAGACATCCTTGACCCTTGCACCAGGGAGGCAACATACCATCCTGGAGTCTCGGTTGCGGCCGCAGAAACGCCTATCTATTCCCCTTACAATTGAATCCCCTATCACTATCGCTCTCCCACTCTTTTTCTTGCCCTCCTGTGCAGCAGAGCCAGCCACGGTGCCATGATCTTGTCTGCTGCTGCCCTCCCCTGATGAGTCATCCCCTCAACAGTACTCCAAGCGGTGTATCTGTTTTGCAGGGGATGACCGCAGGGGACCCCTGCACTACCTTCCTTGCACTGCTCTTCCTGCTGGTCTTCCATTCCCTATCTGGCTGTGGACCTTTCACCTGCGGTAAGACCAACTCGCATCACGTGCTACTCACGTCATTCTCAGCATCGTGGATGCTCCAGAGTGAATTCACCCTCACATGCGGGCCAGATGCCCTGTATAGTTGCAGTTTCTGCAAACGGCATGCTGAAATCGACACCCCCTTGATGAATGCCTTCCCCCACAACTCCAGCACAGACCGCTTCCATTGTTTCCGAAGGATGAGCTGCATCTGGCTGATCTCTCTTGAGCTTCTCTCAGTTTGTAGTTGATTGCTCGCTTTGTGGGTTGATGAGGTATGAATGGCCGTTCATGTGGCCCTTGATGGTTTCTGGTGCCACTGCCTGCTGTTGAGGGCCTGCTCTCCTGCCTTTGTCTGTGTGTGGGGGTAGCGGCTTGTTTCACGCTATGAACCCCTTGTTCCGTTGTTTCGTTAGTTGTCGTACCCGCAGTATAGATCAATCTCGTTTCTTCTGCTCCTGCCAAGAATGTCTATGCGACCAGTGCTGCTGCCTCTCGGGTCAAGTTCTTGGTCTCTATGAGTTTTCGGAATATGCCTGCGTGGCCTATTCCTTCAATAAAAAAGTCTCTCATTACTTCTCTCCTTAGTTCATCGGAGAACTCACATAAACTAGCCAGCCTCCGAAGTTCCGCCACAAAGTCGGGTATGCTGTGGCTCACACAGCGTCTGTAGTTGTAGAACCTGTATCTGGCCATGTGTAGGCTGCTCACTGGCTTCAGGTGGTCTCTCACCAGTGTGCTCAACTCTTCAAACAACTTGCTTGCTGGTTTCTCGGGTGCCAGCAGGTCCTTCATTGAGGCGTATGTTTTTGAGCCACAGCTGGTCAAGAGATGGGCTCTTCTCTTGTCTGCCTTATCGTCGCCCAATCAGTCTTTGGTTACAAAGCTTTGCTGGAGCCTTTCTATAAAGTCCTCCTAATTATCTCCAGCATTGTATTTCCCATATGAGCTGTTGGTAGCCATTCTGTGGATTCTGTGATCCCGTAACTCATCGCCACTGTAAAGTCCTGACCAAGCAGTACAGACTTACACAAGGCACATGCTGAAGACAAGGTCACTCAGGACCTGCACCTTTATTTCACAGCTCTGGAATGCCGCACTTGCCTGAGACCTGCCTTTATATACCTGTGTGGGACAGGTGTGCAGTGTCTCCTGCAAGTGCACCCCTGGTGGTAAGGCATTCTTGTGGTTACAGGTCATCTCTAGTTACAGTCATGTGTAGCATGGTAAGATACAGTTATGTATAGTGGTGTGAGATACATGACAGACTTCCCTCCGGCTAGCGCCGCAAACAAGTCATCAGCCTTCGGTAACGGGTACTGATCTTGTTTTGAAACCCTGTTGATTGTAGCCTTGTAGTCTCCACAATGTGTGCCATCACTTTTCAGCACAGGAATAATGGAGCTGGCCCTTTCATTAAATTCGACTGGTGATATGATCCCTTCATGCTGGAGTCTGTCCAGTTCAATTTCGACCTTCTCCCTCATCATATACGGCACTACCCGAGCTTTATGATGGATGGGTCTTGCAACTGAGTCCATGTGGATCTGCACCTTGGCTCCTGTGAGGTTGCCTATACCCGGTTCGAACAGCAAGGGGAACTTGCTCAATACTTGGGCACATGTATCTTCCTCCGACGACAATGCCTTTATGTCGTTCCAGCCACATCTGATTTTCTCCATCCAGCTCCTGCGAAGCAGCGTTGTGCCATTGCATGGAACAATCCACAGTGGTAACTCATGAACCGCACCATTATATGACACATTGGGCCCAAGTTTCCACAGGATAAAAAACGGGCGCCCCTCCGAGCTGGGCGCCCGTTTTTCGCGCCTAAAACGGCGCCAGAAAAAAAACGCGCTATTCTCGAGCACTTTGCAGCTCCTTGTCTGTTTGGCGCGGCGCCCAGGGGGGCGGAGCCTACACTCGCGCCGATTTTGTAAGTGGGAGGGGGCGGGTACTATTTAAATTAGTTTTTTTCCTGCCGGCAATGCTGCGCGTGCGCGTTGGAGCGTTCGCGCATGCTCAGTGTGAAAAAACATTGGAACTCGGCTATTTTTGTAGTTCTTTGTAGCTGTTTAATTTTTGAACATTTTTTAATAAAATCACATTGCCATCAGCACATCAGCACTGAGGCTCCCCTTCTCACTGTCTCCTTCCCCTCCCTCCCCTCCCTCCACGGCAACAAGCCGCTGTCTCCTTTCCCTCCCTCCCCTCTCTCCACGGCAACAAGCCGCTGTTTCCTTCCCCTCCCTCCCCTCCCTCCACGCCAACAAACCGCTGTCTCCTTCCCCTCCCTCCCCTCCACAACAACAAGCCGCTTTCTCCCCCCCCCCCCTCCCGCTCAGCGGCACGAACGGCTGCAGAATTCTCCCTGGCTGAAGCACTTTCACACAGGTAGGAAGATGGTTTATTTAATCTTTTCTTTGCTTATAAATGTTTATTCAGGTTGGATTTATTTGTATAATATTTGTATAAGTATAAATAAGGATTTATTATAGAATTTAATGACTTCCCTCCCCCCACACCTCGTTCTGGACACCTAATTTGTAACCTGCGCCTGATTTTTTAATGTGTAGAACAGGTTTTTTTAGTTCTACAAAAATCTTCACTTGTTCCATTCTACTTTAGTTTGGAGTACGTTTTCATTGTGGAAACTTTCAAATCAGGCGTCAGTGGCCGGACACGCCCCCTTTTGAAGAAAAAATTCTGTTCCAAAGTAGAACTGATCTACCTGACTAGAACTGCAGAAAAAAAAATGTGGAGAATTGCGATTTCTAAGATAGTCCGTTCTCCACCAGTTGCTCCTAAAAATCAGGCGCAAATCATGTGGAAACTTGGGCCCTTAAATTTGTGCACTGCCAATCATCTTTATCAGTTCTTTGGTGTTCGTGCACAGCTTGGCGTTAACAGGACTCAGCCTGGGCCTCACAGTCTTGGTATGTGATTGAGAGTGAATGAGATTGTGTTTTTGCGAAGCAGAGCAGAGCAGAACAGGAAAATAATTATTGTCGAATATATTGATCTAATATAATATACAAAATGACCGAAGATTCTGAAAGGAAAAGGGCCAAGGCCTTTAGTGACGAGACCAATGAGGCCTTGGTGAGCGTGGTCCATTCCTGCCCGATGGTCCGATTTAATAATGGGTGTACACTGCAAGTGCCCACCCCGTGTTTATAAGAGAATATGGGTGGAGATTGCTGCGGTGGTGTCCTCGGCATCCCATGAGGCGAGGGGTGGTGACCAGTGCAGAAAACACAGGAATAGCTTAGTGGCATCAGCAAGAGTAAGTTACATTTTTATTTTATGTTTTATGTTTTATTGTTTATATTTTATATTTTACTGATGCATGCAAATTTTTAATAGAGCAATGAATCCCCTGCGTTGCATGTCGCTCGTGAGTGTTTTAGTTAAACCATGTTAACAGTAAATTGCAAATAATAATTTAAAAATTAAATATGTTGCTTTACTTTTGCATGCAAATTTTAAATAGAGCAGTGAATCTCCTACATTTAATTCAAACTGGACATTCATTATTGTATTAAATAACAACACTTGGCATGCCATGCTCTTTTTTCATTTGCAGAAGATATCTATTAATAATGCGGAGCAAAGGCAGACGGGGTGGTGGCATTGCTCAGCTGCAGCCTTTGACTAACGATGAGGAACGTGTGGTCGCGCTGGTTGGCGGTGAAAGCTGTTCGGCCACCACCCGTGGTCTGGCTGAACCCAACTGTTGGAGCGGATTTTTGGACATATACTTGATTGTATACGGGACCAAACATTTGTTTTATTTTCCCCTTTAAATGAATTTTGTAAGGGACAATACTGATGCATTATGCTGGAGATAGG
The DNA here is from genome assembly GCF_044704955.1 of Pristiophorus japonicus. Lineage (NCBI taxonomy): Eukaryota > Metazoa > Chordata > Chondrichthyes > Pristiophoridae > Pristiophorus > Pristiophorus japonicus. The sequence continues at coordinate 59,536,091 of NC_091988.1, forward strand.
AAAGTGAGATAATGAACACTGGAGAGTTAAGTGCTAGGTATGTTTGTTTATACCGGTGTCAAAAGCCTGCATGTGTTTATACTGCCCTGTCACAATGCAGGATGGGTTATATATCAAAAGCTTAGCCTTCGATAGTCAAAGCTTTGTAGTGCTAAAGCATGTGTTGTAAGGTGACGTAATTTGTAAGATAAAAGGACTTCACTGCAGATACCAATTTGAGAAGATGGTTCAAAGACAGGGGTCTTTAACACTTCTCCCAAAGCTTTGTCTCCGATTTAATAAACTTCTTTATATATATATATTATACAGTCTCGGAAATATTTTTCCACAACAAAATGGCGTAGTCGACAGGATACCGTCTCATCAGACATGATCACTTAAGGAAGTATCTGGAATCTGGTGTTAGAGACGGAAAAGAGAGGTGTAACATTGTTATTACCAATTTAAGGGTATCGAAGGGTTAAGGCATGGCAGGAGAGCTCGGTCACGTGATATGCTCCTCCTGTACCATGTGGGAACTCAGGGACACTTCCGGTGTCCCTGACGACTACGTGTGTGAGAAGTGTATCCGCCTCGAGCTCCTGACGGTCCGCATTACAGAATTGGAGCTGAGGGTGGATTCACTCTGGAGCATCCACGATGCTGAGAATGACGTGAGTATCATGTGTAGTGAGTTGGTCTTACCGCAGGAGAAGGGTCCACAGCCAGATAGGGAATGGAAGACCAGCAGGAAGAGCAGTGAATGGAAGGTAGTGCAGGGATCCCCTGTGGTCATCCCCCTGCAAAACAGATACACCGTTTTGAGTACTGTTGGGGGGGATGACTCATCAGGGGAGGGCAGCAGCAGCCAAGTTCATGGCACCGTGGCTGGCGCTGCTGCACAGGAGGGCAAGAAAAAGAGTGGGAGCGCGATAGTGATAGGGGATTCAATGGTGAGGGGAATAGATAGGTGTTTCTGCGGCTACAACCGAGACTCCAGGATGGTATGTTGCCTCCCTGGTGCAAGGGTCAAGGATGTCTTGGAGCGGGTGCAGGACATTCTGAAATGGGAGGGAGAACAGCCAGTTGTCGTGGTGCACATTGGTACCAACGACATAGGTAAAAAAAGGGATGAGGTCCTACAAAACGAATTTAAGGAGCTAGGAGCTAAATTAAAAAGTAGGACCTCAAAAGTAGTAATCTCGGGATTGCTACCAGTGCCACGTGCTAGTCAGAGTAGGAATCGCAGGATAGCGCAGATGAATACGTGGCTTGAGCAGTGGTGCAGCAGGGAGGGATTCAAATTCCTGGGGCATTGGAACCGGTTCTGGGGGAGGTGGGACCAGTACAAACCGGACGGTCTGCACCTGGGCAGGACCGGAACCAATGTCCTAGGGGGAGTGTTTGCTAGTGCTGTTGGGGAGGAGTTAAACTAATATGGCAGGGGGATGGGAACCAATGCAGGGAGCCAGAGGGAGACAAAAGGGAGGCAGAGGCAGGAGACGGAGGGGAGATGGGGGGGCGGTGAGGGGCGGAGAGGCCCGGGGCGGGGAACAGGAAGGGCCACTGTGCGGCAGAATTCTAAAAGAACGAAGGGTGTTAAAAAAACAAGCCTGAAGGCTTTGTGTCTTAATGCAAGGAGTATCCACAATAAAGTGGATGAATTAACTGTGCAAATAGATGTTAACAAATATGATGTGATTGGGATTACGGAGATGTGGCTCCAGGATGATCAGGGCTGGGAACTCAACATCCAGGGGTATTCAACATTCAGGAAGGATAGAATAAAAGGAAAAGGAGGTGGGGTAGCATTGCTGGTTAAAGAGGAGAATAATGCAATAGTTAGGAAAGACATTAGCTTGGATGATGTGGAATCTATATGGGTAGAGCTGCAGAACACTATAGGGCAAAAAACATTAGTGGGAGTTGTGTACAGACCTCCAAACAGTAATAGTGATGTTGGGGAGGGCATCAAACAGGAAATTAGGGGTGCATGCAATAAAGGTGCAGCAGTTATAATGGGTGACTTTAATATGCACATAGATTGGGCTAGCCAAACTGGAAGCAATACGGTGGAGGAGGATTTCCTGGAGTGCATAAGGGATGGTTTTCTAGACCAATATGTCGAGGAACCAACTAGGGGGGAGGCCATCTTAGACTGGGTGTTGTGTAATGAGAGAGGACTAATTAGCAATCTCATTGTGCGAGGCCCCTTTAGGAAGAGTGACCATAATATGGTGGAATTCTGCATTAGGATGGAGAATGATACAGTTAATTCAGAGACCATGGTCCAGAACTTAAAGAAGGGTAACTTTGAAGGTCTGAGGCGTGAATTGGCTAGGTTAGATTGGCGAATGATACTTAAGGGGTTGACTGTGGATGGGCAATGGCAGACATTTAGAGACCGCATGGATGAATTACAACAATTATACATTCCTGTCTGGCGTAAAAATAAAAAAGGGAAGGTGGCTCAACCGCGGCTATCCAGGGAAATCAGGGATAGTATTAAAGCCAAGGAAGTGGCATACAAATTGGCCAGAAATAGCAGCGAACCTGGGGACTGGGAGAAATTTAGAACTCAGCAGAGGAGGACAAAGGGTTTGATTAGGGCAGGAAAAATGGAGTACGAGAAGAAGCTTGCAGGGAACATTAAGGCGGATTGCAAAAGTTTCTCTTGGTATGTAAAGAGAAAAAGGTTAGTAAAGACAAACGTAGGTCCCCTGCAGTCAGAATCAGGGGAAGTCATAACGGGGAACAAAGAAATGGCAGACCAATTGAACAAGTACTTTGGTTCAGTATTCACTAAGGAGGACACAAACAACCTTCCGGATATAAAAGGGGTCAGAGGGTCTAGTAGGGAGGAGGAACTGAGGGAAATCTTTATTAGTCGGGAAATTGTGTTGGGGAAATTGATGGGATTGAAGGCTGATAAATCCCCAGGGCCTGATGGACTGCATCCCAGAGTACTTAAGGAGGTGGCCTTGGAAATAGCGGATGCATTGACAGTCATTTTCCAACATTCCATTGACTCTGGATCAGTTCCTATTGAGTGGAGGGTAGCCAATGTAACCCCACTTTTTAAAAAAGGAGGGAGAGAGAAAACATGGAATTATAGACCGGTCAGCCTGACCTCAGTAGTGGGTAAAATAATGGAATCAATTATTAAGGATGTCATAGCAGAGCATTTGGAAAATGGTGACATGATAGGTCCAAGTCAGCATGGATTTGTGAAGGGGAAATCATGCTTGACAAATCTTCTGGAATTTTTTGAGGATGTTTCCAGTAAAGTGGACAAAGGAGAACCAGTTGATGTGGTATATTTGGACTTTCAGAAGGCTTTCGACAAGGTCCCACACAAGAGATTAATGTGCAAAGTTAAAGCACATGGGATTGGGGGTAGTGTGCTGACGTGGATTGAGAACTGGTTGTCAGACAGGAAGCAAAGAGTAGGAGTAAATGGGTACTTTTCAGAATGACAGGCAGTGACTAGTGGGGTACCGCAAGGTTCTGTGCTGGGGCCCCAGCTGTTTACATTGTACATTAATGATTTAGACGAGGGGATTAAATGTAGTATCTCCAAATTTGCGGATGACACTAAGTTGGGTGGCAGTGTGAGCTGCGAGGAAGATGCTATGAGGCTGCAGAGTGACTTGGATAGGTTAGGTGAGTGGGCAAATGCATGGCAGATGAAGTATAATGTGGATAAATGTGAGGTTATCCACTTTGGTGGTAAAAACAGAGAGACAGACTATTATCTGAATGGTGACAGATTAGGAAAAGGGAAGGTGCAACGAGACCTGGGTGTCATGGTACATCAGTCATTGAAGGTTGGCATGCAGGTACAGCAGGCGGTTAAGAAAGCAAATGGCATGTTGGCCTTCATAGCGAGGGGATTTGAGTACAGGGGCAGGGAGGTGTTGCTACAGTTGTACAGGGCCTTGGTGAGGCCACACCTGGAGTATTGGGTACAATTTTGGTCTCCTAACTCGAGGAAGGACATTCTTGCTATTGAGGGAGTGCAGCGAAGATTCACCAGACTGATTCCCGGGATGGTGGGACTGACCTATCAAGAAAGACTGGATCAACTGGGCTTGTATTCACTGGAGTTCAGAAGAATGAGAGGGGACCTCATCGAAACATTTAAAATTCTGACGGGTTTAGACAGGTTAGATGCAGGAAGAATGTTCCCAATGTTGGGGAAGTCCAGAACCAGGGGTCATAGTCTAAGGATAAGGGGTAAGCCATTTAGTACCGAGATGAGGAGAGACTTCTTCACCCAGAGAGTGGTGAATCTGTGGAATTCTCTGCCACAGAAAATGGTTAGGGCCAATTCACTAAATATATTCAAAAGGGAGTTAGATGAAGTCCTTACTACTCGGGGGATCAAGGGGTATGGCGAGAAAGCAGGAAGGGGGTACTGAAGTTTCATGTTCAGCCATGAACTCATTGAATGGCGGTGCAGGCTAGAAGGGCCGAATGGCCTACTCCTGCACCTATTTTCTATGTATCTATGTTTCTATGTGTACGGGCACGACGGGATAGTGTATAAGATATGAGTAAACAGTTAGTGGGAAGAGGCTGACTAACCAGTTTGAGTTGTCCCTTTAGTAAATAAGGTCGGTGCGGACGGGAACTGATCGATCCAACCTAGAGCCGAAAACTCCGGTGGTAAGGAAACACGCTAGCTTTGTTGCAAAGACAAAGGGTCTCCACAAAGTAGTCGTGGTCGTGAATATTACAGAAACAAAGGGAAACGTCCGAGACTGGCGAACATGGAAGGTAAGGAAGGGAATGTAAAACGCGGGCTGCCCGTGTCATTAATTAATTCCTATCATTAATTGTAACTTACGTAATTACGTAATGCCATAAAAAAAGCTGATAGTGACTATCTTAAGTGACATATGGATCCAGACATAAGCTTTGTTGAATGAAGAGAGACTTTTGTGAGTGTCTATTTTGAATGAAGAGAGTACTCGAGTAATTTTGACTGTGGAATGAATGAAAGCCTGTTTTAAGAAGGTGTGGAGTTGCCTGCCTGTTTTAGCTCCACCCACTCTTTCCAAACAGAGTGAAATGTTTTTTTTTAACCCTTCGTAGTGTTGTCCTGTATGTGGGAAATTTAAGAAACTGTGAACCTTATGGTATTACATTTTAAGTTAGAAACAAAGGTGTGGATATATTCGAATGATAAGTTACGGAGCTAGGAAATGCACAAAAGATAGGTTTGTTGAGTAAAAGATAAAAATACATGGTCCCGGTAGTAAAAAAAAAAAAATTTGACACGCTCATTTACTTGTCGAAAGAAAACATGCAATTGGGTTGAAAGACATAAATTTAGTCCAGGAATGAGATAAAGAATGCCTTTTAAAACGCTCCCATTTTCCTTTGTGTAAAACCTTGACACGAAAGCTTCTAGCTCAGTAAAAAAAAAAGAGTTTTAAATTTAGAAATACCTTCAGGGATTAGGTCAAACTCCTGGGCGAGTGGTGAGCTATCTGTGAAGGTGTAAAAGGGACTTTTGAAAAAGGCTAAAACTGTAAGCTTTAGCAGTTTGGAAAAGAAAAAGATAAAGCAGGAAAAGGTCTCTGCCACGGGAACAGGAGGAGGGCAGAAAAGGGGGACTTGCCATAATACCCTATAAGACCTGAAGCTAGAACAGCGGTTGTAGAAATAGTAAAAGGGCTAGTGGAAAAGAGTATCTTAAAAGAAACAGTTAGCACCACTAACTCCCCAAAAAGGCCCAGGTAGGGAAATCCCAGGTCCTGTACCTAGGGTACTGCCTCTCAAGGGGCTGAAAGATATGCCCTCGGATAGGAAAAAGGCTGTCAAGGACATGCCTAGACCAGTAACGGTAAGGGGGGTGAGGAAGGTATTGGGCCTCTTTAATTACAGCCGGAACTTTATCCCTGATAAAAGGAGACCTATAGCCTATTACTCTACCACCGAAAGCCCGGTGGTGACTGGGTTATCCAGATGTATAGCCACGCTAGCTTGGGCGGTAAAAATTAAGCGAGCCTGTGTTGATGACTGAAAACATCATTCTCCACACTAAACACACATCGGTAGAAATGTTAAACACAGGAAAACTGAGAACTGTATCTAATATGAGATGGGCAAATTGGGAAACAGTCCTCTTAACACCCAACAAAGCGGTAACCATAATTAGGGATGTAGGAAACAATCCCGCAGAAGGTATAATGGGTGAAGGGGAACCCCACTTTTGCGAAGAGGTATGTGAGGATATGGAAGAGGATAGAATAAAAGACGCCCCCCTTCAAACCGCAGAACAAACCTTGTTTGTGGATGGCTCACGAAAATATGTAGAGGGACTACCTCGTACCGGATGGGCCGTGGCTAACCAGGATCTAGAGGCAGTTGAATCAGGGCGAATTAATGGGGGGTCGTCAGCTCAAGTGGCAGAACTGGTAGCCCTTACCCGGGCACTGGAATTATCGGAAAATATGATTGTTAATATCTATTCGGACAGTAAATATGCATTCGGGGTAGTACACGATATTGGTTTAATTGAAAAAAAAAGAATTTGAAGAGGTAAAAAAAAAACACTCTCCATTGATAATGATTTTAAATTATTAAAATTAAGTCAGTGCCGCTGGGGCCCGAGACGAACAGATAAGTATTGAGAAACTACACCAGGACACTTCTGAGGAGGAGATAGGTATGTGGACAAAGCAGGGCGCAACGCAAGGGAAGGATAACGTTTGTAGACGAAACGACAAGGTAATGGCACCTGAATGCATACAGAATACCTTATTGGAGTTGCATCATAGCCTGTCTCATTCAGGATGAGCGGCCATGGACCGGGAGTCTTGGGAGAGATTGGTGGTGGAAAGGGATGGGGAGAGTTATATTGCCATCGATGCGTTACGTGCGCACAATAAAATCCAGGTAGGCCCATTAAAATTAAAATGGGACACCAGCCCCGTCCACGGGGGCCATGGGAACATGTACAAATTGATTTCACAGGTCCTTTGCCCCCATCCCATGGAAAAAGATATTGCCTAGTGATTATAGATCAATTTACCCGGTGGGTGGCAGCTTTCCCCACACGTGATTGCACTGCCTCAACAGTGGCAAGGATATTGACTGAGCAGGTGATTCCCCGATGGGGAGTGCCTCTTCAAATAGATTCCGACCAAGGCACCCACTTCACGGGAAAAATTGTAAAAACAATATGCCAGCTGATGGGCATAAAACAAAAATTCCACATCCCCTACCACCCGCAGAGTTCTGGAATGGTAGAGCGCATGAACCGTACCCTTAAGAACGCCCTGGCAAAGGCCATGCAAACGTCAGGAAAAACATGGACAGAAGTATTACACATTATATTGATGAAGTTAAGAGCCACGACAAACCGGACAACCGGATTATCTCCTTATGAACTAATGACAGGAAGGGCGATGCAATTACCAGAGACCATCATAACAGGGGGGGCCGATGTAGGCCCATTAAAAGACAAAATAAAACGGTGTGTTTGGAACTAAGTACTCAATTAAAAGGGATGCGTAAATTAGTTAGGGACAATCAGGAAGAAAGAGACGTGGAAGCAGAGCTTACAAAGCTCCCTGAAGTCCCGTTGGCGGGAAGTCGCGTTATGGTAAGGGTCCTCCCGGGGAAAACCGGGTTTGCCCCAAAAATGGATAGGACCGTATGAGGTTATAATCAGCGGGGACACTTGTGTCTGCATCGATGTTAAAGGGAACGGACAATGGAAGCATTGAACCCAGCTTAAGGTTTTTGAACCAGCCGTTTAGCACATGTATTAGTTGTTGTTGTTTGTCTATTTACAGATTGACAGCGAGAGATTCTTCAAGCAAGCCATACGGCCATTTTGCCTTTGACTATTTGTTAATTATAGAGTAATAAGATGAAACTATATATTGCGATCGGTGCGATTATCATAGTTCGTGTTAGGTCCGGCCTGCTAGCTAGACCGAAACGAGAGTTACATGTGAATACCTTTTTGTACATGTCTTATGTTTATGCGCAAAATGAGAACTTTTCTAGTTGCTGGGTATGTTCGCACATCCCCATACATAGCAAAGAAGGCATCCCTTTGAGGTCAATCTCCCTTAACATTTCGGAAGTAGCGGAGTGGGTAATGCGACAAAACGGTACAGTGGAAGTAAATGATACCTGGAACCAGAGTGGGGATAAAGAAACGTGGAGATCGGGGGGTTACCTTTTGGATGCATTTGTCGGATGGCACCAGCCGGAATACAATAGGTCGGTATGACCCCCGTTCCTGGTTTTGACCAACACCTCAGGAGTTGGAAGGCCCACCGCTGACATTTGTTTCACTAGAGACCTGACTGGTGAGGAAACAGGTTTTGTAGCAGGATATAGCAATTGTACGCAATACTTTAACCTCACCAGGTGGAACATAATAGCCAGCGAAACAATAAACCAGGGGTTCTTTGAAATAGAGAGTTTGAAGAATCAGACAAGTAGCCAGGACTGGGACCCTAAGATTAGGTGGCGACAGGGGCTGAGAGAGAGATTGGGATCGAATCTAACAGCATACAATGGCACTTATTTTGTGTGTGGGCATAAGGCCTACCCCTGGTTGCCTCAGAACTGGAGGGGGTCCTGTTATTTGGGATATGTGGTCCCTTTTTGTCAGACGGGTACGTACTTTAGCAGAAGTACAGACACCAGGTCGACTAAGACGAGATCTTACCACGGTAGAGAGGCTATTTGGGGTCATGATGCTGCCATTTGGAATAGGACGCACCATGGATGAATTACGTAACCTAGAGAGGGTACTGGAACAGATAGTTAACGACACTGCTGAAGCAATAGAGGGCATAACGGCTGAAATGGTAGCCATACGCACAATGTGCCTTAATTGGAGCTGAATGTTGCACTTACATTCCCGATAATTCAGAAAACATAACCAACCTCGCTGATCACATAAGAAGGGAGGTAAAGAAGTTATCCACGGCAGAGGAGGATCTGGCTGATTTGACTGGCTGTTAGGGGGATCCTGGGGGTCCTATCTTATGCATGGAGTAATCATTCTGGTTGTAATAATAATTACTTGCTGTCTGATTATCGGGTGTTTTAATATCTGCTGTAAAGTTATGATGGCTCGACTGATGCCAGTAGCCAGTGTAATCGCCGAAGAAGAAGCACACCTGATGGAAATACCTGAAGGCACCATGGATGAAGAAACAGACGACGATGACACCGACCACTATCTTTGAAGGGTAGCCTAGAGCTACAGGCAAGGTGGACATACAGAACATCAGGGAAGTAACATACCCCAAAGGACGAATATATGCTACTATCATTGTGGTCATCTGGATTTCGTAAACATCCTCCAGGACCAAAAGGGGGAATATTGTTGGAGCGGATTTTTGGACATATACTTGATTGTATACGGGACCAAACATTTGTTTTATTTTCCCCTTTAAATGAATTTTGTAAGGGACAATACTGATGCATTATGCTGGAGATAGGAAAGTGAGATAATGAACACTGGAGAGTTAAGTGCTAGGTATGTTTGTTTATACCGGTGTCAAAAGCCTACACTTGTTTATACTGCCCTGTCACAATGCAGGATGGGTTATATATCAAAAGCTTAGCCTTCGAAAGTCAAAGCTTTGTAGTGCTAAAGCATGTGTTGTAAAGTGACGTAATTTGTAAGATAAAAGGACTTCACTGCAGATACCAATTTGAGAAGATGGTTCAAAGACTTTAACACTTCTCCCAAAGCTTTGTCTCTGATTTAATAAACCTCTTTATATATATATATATTATACAGTCTCGGAAATATTTTTCCACAACACCAGCCGTGCATCTCGTGAGTAATTTGTAATTTGTCACACTGCATTAAAAACAGTATTAATAACTTAAGTATGTAACCGATCTAATGTCCTGTAATTAAAATGCAAAATATGATGTACTAATGATGTCATGTCAGTTAATGCTTGCACAAGAAGCAAGGCATATGAAGCAGGGATTGCAGCAGTTACAGGTTTCTGGGGTAGTGAAAAGTATTGATATGCAACGTGTTTTGGTAATGTTCATCGTTATGTCCTAATTAGCTATGTAAAAATGTCATCATGTGTGTTTTTAAGGGAAACCTGATACACTGGTGGAGGTGCAGGCGGCACTAGCACCGTCACCTTCAAAATCGGTGGCGCAGGAGGCACCTGATTATGAGATGGAGTATGAGGAGCTGGAGCTGGAGGATGATGAGGAGCAGGAGCTCCAGCACAAGGAGGATTCTGATGTGGGACGGGGAGGGAGGTGAACCTGCGGTCATCTCTATTGAGAGCGATGAGGCACCAGGACCAAGCGGTGTACAGCTGTTGACGCCAAGGCGCGAAATATTGCACACGACGACCCCACGGAGGTCGGGTCAGTGAGGTGAGCAGTCGCCTACCTCGGACGGGCAAACGGAGTGCTTGATTTCCCTGTGCAGGGAGACGGTCGCGATAGGTCGCGATCTTATCCAGGGGTTGCATGAGGTCTCCACGAACTGGAGCCAGTTCAACATGAACTTCTCCAACTGGTCTATCGTGCAAACAGAGTTAGCACGGCAGACCTTGGAGGGGATTCGGGAGCAGACCGCCACAACCAATGCCCTTCGGCATGCGCTGCACCCCAAGGTGTGGTGTCGGCTCAGAGTGTGACCCCGAGCACTCAAGTGAGTACAGAGGATACAGTTCCTCCTGACTCGGAAAACGAGCATCAGGCTTCGCCTTCCACACCGTCACCTCCACTACGACAGGAAGTCTTGCCGTTGCCCACTGCACACCAGCCTCATCCCGGTCTGCATAGACCAAAATGGGGGATGGTGTTAAAACACGGGGTGGGAAAGGACCTGGAGGGAAACGTGGCCGCAGGTAGGGTGGTGGTTTAGTTTTTCTAATAAATTGTTCATTGTTTAAAAGTTCATTCATTCATTGTTGTTTGGGTGGGGGTGGGGGGGGCGGGGGGTTGGTGGTGGGGGGAGAGTGTTGAGATTTAATACTTCGTTTTGTTAAAGAAAATTTTTTATTGAGTTTAACAAGTGTTGTGCCTTCTCTCATAGCAACATTAAGCATAGCATTTCAACAATTGTTCTGCATTACTTGAGCATTGTATTACTGTTACAAAAGTTTTAATGAAAATGCAAGGCCACTGCAGTCAAGGCAGAAACGTAACTCTACGCAAATGCAACTTTTGCTTAACTGTAAATGCAAATGTAAATGTGACTATCCACAACGAAAGGTCATGAAAAGCGTTTGTAAATGAGCTGCTGACGCAACAGCTTAGCAGCTGCGTAACTGCCACTGTGTACTGGTCTTCGGGTGCGGGGTGTGGGGGGGGGGGGTTGGTGGTACCGGGGCTAGATCGCCAGACTGATTGCCCCCCCCACGTCCTCACCAGCCTCTTCTTCCGCCTCTTCCTCCTCTTGCTCCTCGCCGGCTGGCTCTTCCGTCTCCCCTCCTTCTGGAGGTGGACCTGCAGCCCCATCTGGCATTACTTGTCCTCTCCTTATAGCTAGGTTATGCAGCATGCAACACACCACAATAAACTCAGCAACTTGGTCAGGGTGGTACTGTCGGCTGCCACCAGAATGGTCCAGGCATCTGAAGTGCTGCTTTAGGACTCCAATTGTCTTTTCAACAATGTTGCGTGTCGTTATGTGGCTTTCATTGTAACATTTCTCTGCTTCAGTGACGAGATTACGCAGAGGGGTCATCAACCAACCGGCAAGGCCATATCCCTTATCCCCCAGCATCCAACCGTGACCTTCTGGCTGATTGACAAACAGGCCAGGGATAGCACTCTCATGTAGGATCATGGGTGCTGCCAAGAAATGTAGCATTTACTGTCATGATTATTTGCTTGTGGTCGACAACAAGCTGCACATTTAGGGAGTGGAACCCCTTTCTGTTACGAAACACCTCCGCGTTCTTTAAAGGGGCTTTCAGGGCAATGTGCGTGCAGTCTATTGCTCCCTGCACCTTGGGGATGTGTGCTATTCTGTAGAAATCCAAAGCTCTCCCAGTCTGTGCCTCCCTGGTCATAGGAAAGCTTATAAAGTCCATCCTGCAAGTGTAAAGGGCTTCAGTCACTTGCCGAATGCAGCAGTGTGTGATGTGCTATGAGATATGACAGATGTTGCCAGCTGAAGCCTGAAAATATCCCGAAGCGTAGAAGGCTAGGGCAACAGTAACCTTAACCTCAATGGGCAGTGCGGTTCTGATGGTGCTGGAAGGTCGAAGATCCCCCTTGATGAAACATAGAAACATAGAAAATAGGTGCAGGAGTAGGCCATTCGGCCCCTCGAGCCTGCACCACCATTCAATAAGATCATGGCTGATCATTCACCTCAGTACCCCATTCCTGATTTCTCTTCATAAGCCTTGATCCCTTTATCCGTAAGGGCCATATCTAACTCCCTCTTGAATATATCCAACTCTCTGCGGTAGGGATTTCCACAGGTTCACAATTCTCTGAGTGAAGAAGTTTCTCCTCATCTCAGTCCTAAATGGCTTACCCCTTATCCTTATATTATGTCCCCTGGTTCTGGACTTCCCCAACTTTGGGAACATTCTTCCTGCACCTAACCTGTCCAGTCCTGTCAGAATGTTATATTTTTTTTGAGATCCCCTCTCATCCTTATGAACTCCAGTGAATACAGGCCCAGTCAATCCAGTCTCTCCTCATATGTCAGTCCTGCCATCCCGGGAATCAGTCTGGTGAACCTTCGCTACACTCCCTCAATAGCAAGGACGTCCTTCCTCAGATTAGAAGACCAAAACTGAACACAATATTCCAGGTGAGGCCTCACTAAGGCCCTGTACAACTGCAGTAAGACCTCCCTGCTCCTATACTGAAATCCCCTAGCTATGAAGGCCAACATACCATTTGCCTTCTTCACCGCCTGCTGAACCTGCATGCCAGCTTTCAATGACTGATGTACCATGACACCCAGGTCTCGCTGCACCTCCCTTTTCCTAATTTGTCACCATGCAGATAATATTCTGCCTTCGTGTTTTTGCCACCATTTATCCACATTATACTGCATCTGCCATGCATTTGCCTACTCAACTAACCTGTCCAAGTCACCCTGCAGCCTTTTAGCATCCTCCTCACAGCTCACACTGCCACCCAGCTTAGTGTTATCTGCAAACTTGGAGATATTACACTCAATTCCCTCATCCAAATCATTAATGTATATTGTAAATAGCTGGGGTCCCAGCACTGAGCCCTGCGGTACACCACTAGTCACTGCCTGCCATTCTGAAAAGGACCTGTTTATCTCGACTCTCTGCTTCCTATCTGCCAACCAGTTCTCTATCCACATCAGTACATTACCCCCATGTACTTTAATTTTGCACACCAATCTCTTGTGTGGGACCTTGTCAAAAGCCTTTTGAAAGTCCAACTACACCACATCCACTGGTTCTCCCTTGTCCATTCTACCAGTTGCATCCTCAAAAAATTCTAGAAGATTTGTCAAGCAGGATTTCGCTTTCATAAATCCATGTTGACTTGGACCGATCCCGTCACTGCTTTCCAAATGTGTTGCTGTTTCATCTTTAACAGTTGATTCCAACATTTTCCCCACTACTGATATCAGGCTAACCGATCTATAATGACCTGTTTTCTCTCTCCCTCCTTTCTTAAAAAGTGGTGTTACATTAGCGACCCTCCAGTCCATAGGAACCGATCACGAGTTGATAGAATGTTGAAAAATGATCACTAATGCATCCACTATTTCTAGGGCTGCCTCCTTAAGTACTCTGAGATGCAGACTATCGGGTCCCGGGGAATATATCGGCCTTCAATCCCATCAATTTTCCTAACACAATTTCCCGCCTAATAAGGATTTCCTTCAGTTCCTCCTTCTCACTAAACCCTCGGTCCCCTAATATTTCCGGAAGGTTATTTTTGTCTTCCTTCGTGAAGATAGAACCAAAGTATTTGTTTCGCTGGTCCGCCATTTCTTTGTTCCCCATTATAAATTCACCTGAATCTGACTGCAAGTGACCTATGTTTGTTTTCACTAATCTTTTTCCCTTCACATATCTATAGAAGCTTTTGCAGTCAGTTTTTATGTTCCCAGTAAGCCTCCTCTCATACTCTATTTTCCCCCTCCTAATTAAACCCTTTTTCGTCCTCTGCTGTATTACAAAATTCTCCCAGTCCTCAGGTTTGCTGATTTTTCTGGCCAATTTATATGCCTCTTCCTTGGATTTAACACTATCCTTAATTTCCATTGTTAGCCATGGTTGAGCCACCTTCCCCATTTTATTTTTACTCCAGACTGATATGTACAATTGTTGAAGTTCATCCATGTGATCTTTAAATGTTTGCCATTGCCTATCCACCATCAACCCTTTAAGGATCACTCACCAGTCTATTCTAGCCAATTCACGTCTCATACCATCGAAGTTACCTTTCCTTAAGTTCAGGGCCCTAGTCTATGAATTAACTGTGTCACTCTCCATCTTAATAAAGAATTCTACCATATTATGGTCACTCTTCCCCAAGGGGCCTCGCACAACAAGATTGCTAATTAGTCCTTTCTCATTACACATCACCCAGTCTAGGATGGCCAGTCCTCTAGTTGGTTCCTCGACATATTGGTTTAGAAAACTATCCCTAATACATTTCAGGAAATCCTCCTCTACCGCATTGCTACCAGTTTGGTTAGCCCAATCAATATGTAGATTAAAGTCGCTCATGATAACTGCTGTACCTTTATTGCACGCATCCCTTATTTCTTGTTTGATGCTGTCCCCAACCTCACTACTACTGTTTGGTGGCCTGTACACAACTCCCACTAGCGTTTTCTGTCCTTTAGTATTCCGTAGCTCCACCTGTATCGATTCCACATCATTCAAGCTAATGTCCTTCCTTACTATTGCATTAATTTCCTCTTTAACCAGCAACGCCTCCCCACCTCCTTTTCCTTTCTGTCTATCCTTCCTAAATGTTGAATACCCCTAGATGTTGAGTTCCCAGCCTTAGTCACCCTGGAGCCATGTCTCCGTGATGTCAATTACATCATATCCGTTAGCTGCTATCTGCACAGTTAATTCGTCCACCTTATTCCGAATACTCCTCGCATTGAGGCACAGAGCCTTCAGGCTTGTCTTTTTAACACACTGGCAGATCTCATCGATGACCTCCTTCCTGAAGCGTAGCCTCCTTCGACAGCATTTTCTGTCAAGTTCAGGTAAGATTGCGTTTCTTTGTACCTTCGTTGGCTGTATGCTCACCTCCTCTTTCTCCTCTGGCTCTGTCTCCGCATTTCTCTGCCACCTCTTTGATTGATCCTTTCAGAAACCAGCTTGTGAGCAGTTACGATTAATGGCGCAGCTCCATCACTATCAATAATTATTTTCAATCTATAAACTACTCTATAATGTATTCCATAAAAAATGCCTAATTCACTGAAATACTATTACGAATATTTAAAAATCTGAGCAGATCTATCTTTGCAGGACCCATAAATCACTCACAACCATCTAACATATCTTTTTGTCTGTCTCTCATCTTCCTCCGATTTTTAAAATGGCGCCCGTAGTGCCCATTCCCTTCTGTAGGTCCCGGGAAAAGCAACTATTTCTCAGCGATGTTTTTGGCCTTACATCAGCCCGGCCTTGTGCCGGCGATGTGCTGAAAGTTGGGATGGGTCTTGTGTGGGCGATTTGCTCGGCGATCAGTTCGGCGAAGTGAGCTGAAGCTTGGGGGCCCATTTTTCTGGTGATATTTCTGGCCTAGTTTCCACTTTTTCGTCAAAATGAGCGATAGAAATCCATTTTGGGCGATAGATGGGCCTTAGATGGGCGATGTGAAGTGAAAAGTCTAGCCCTAGACTCTTCAGCCAGGGGAAAACAGCCTCTCAGCATCCACGCTGTCAAGTGATGTAAGATTTTTATATCTTTCAATGAGATCACCTAAATTCCAGAGAATATAGGCCCAATCTAATCAACCTCTCCTCATAGGACAACCCTCCCATCTCAGGGATCAATCTAGTGAACTTCTGTTGCAACACCTCTATGTCAAGTATATGTTTCCTTAGGTAAGGAGACAAACACTGCACACAGTGCTCAAGGTGTGGTCTCCCCAAGGCCCAATATAGTCGCAGTAATAGTTAAAGGGACCAATTGGAAAGGGAGGATGTAAGTGAACTGACTGAACAGAATTTGAAACCAGCAGCAATACAAAAACACCTGCCCAATTAGTTCAGGGAAGAAGTTACTCAACATAAACAAATGAGTAGAAGATTCTGCTTAATAAGCAGTAAGGGGGCGAAATTCCCCAGCGCCCCAGTTGGGGGCGGTAATCAACTTGGGGCAGGACTTCCTGCGTCTGGAGCATAAGTCCTGCCCTGGCCGCAGAATTGCGGTTACCGCCCCTCACAGGAAGTGGAGCGTAATCCTGGGGCGGGTTCCGGGGCATTACTGGAGTGCGTCTGTTAGCACTACTTGGCTGGTCCAGTAGCGCCTGCACTGGGCCACCAGGGCAGCATGGTGTTGAGGCCGCAGCCTGGCACCCAAAATGGAGTGCTGGGCTGCACGATGGCGGCCAGGACCACGCAACGGAAAAAGAAGTCAGGCCGACCAGTAAATTGGCCAAACTGGCATGATGGCAGTGCGGGACGCTCCCCGCCTCCCCTTTGGCTTCCGTCTCCGTGAGCGGATGTTGGCTCAGTTTGCTACCCGCGTGTGTGGCACTGACATCCCTCGTGGCGTCCTCCTGGGGTGCTGGGGAATTCCCGCCATGAGGTGGAAAGGGGTTGGCGTGATGTCATCACCTGTTGCACGGTGTACCGAGGCGCTACCGGTGGGGCGTGGCGCAATTTCGCAGGAGCCAGTAACGCCCCTCCAACCCCAGGCAGAAACAGCCAATGAAGTAATTTTGGAGTGGAGTCACTGTTGTAATGTTGGAAATGCGGCAGTCAATTTGCGCACAGCAAGCTCCCACAAACAGCAATGTGATAATGATCAGATAATTTGTTTTTTTTTTCTTCTGTTGATTGAGGGATAAATATTGGCCAGGATTCATGGGACCACCTAGAAGGACAAGGGTAGCAGGTGCATGGGAGCACCACCACCTCCACATTCCCCTCCAAGTCACATACCATCCTGACTTGGAAATATATCACCGTTCCTTCATTGCCGCTGTGTCAAAATCCTGGAATTCCCTCCCTCACAGCATTGTGGGAGTACCTTCTCCACACGGACTGCAGCGGTTCACCACCACCTTCTCAAGCGCAATTAGGGATGGCCAATAAATGCTGCCTTGCCAGCGATACCCACATCCCATGAACGAATTAAAAAAATAAATCAGAGCCAGGCTATTCAGGAGGGAAGTTAAAAAACAGTTCTTCACACAAAGGGCGGTAGAACTGTGGAACTCTATCTCACAAAAAAGCAGTAGACGCTAACTCAATTAATAATTGTAAATCTGAGATAGATAGATCATTGCTAGCCAATGGTTTTAAGGGATATGAAGACAAGATGCGTAAATAGAGTTAGGATACAAAACGGCCATAATCTCAATGAATTGGCGGAACATGTTCAAGGAGCTGAATGGCCTACTCCTGTTCCTATGTCCCTAATCTTCCCGAGCGTGGATCTCGGTAACAGGAGCTAAATATGAATTCATTTTTTGCAAACAGCCTGTTAGCCACATAGATCATGATGTAAAGCAGACACGTTAACCATAGTAACTTGTGCCTCTCAAGATCCTCTAGAACATCTCCTTAAAAATGGTCCTCAGGCTATAAGGTTTGGAGAAGTACTTCAGAAAGCCCTTGTTAAAGTTTCCCCTTTTCCTTTTTATTATACTTTTTGTTTAGCAATCTATCCTCTTCTGTTTCAGCACCATCAGTGTCCTTGTGGCCATTAGTGGGCTTTTTCAGGATGGTTTCCTGCAGGCCTGAATTGCAAATAACCTGTCAGCTCCCGTCACCGCTGATGAGTAAGTCTCTCCACTCTGGGCCTAATTTAACAACAACTAAAAAAAAAACATACACTTCACAACCCAATGAAATGCTTTAGCCTTGAATTCAGGACACTAGTGCACTCCAGGGCTGAATTTGGTCAAGGCCTCCGCCTGCTCAAGTGCCGCCCAAAGAGCCGCCGCTGGCCGGCGATGTACCGGACGGTACTTGCGGCAGGGTTTTCATCGCCGAGATCCCTCGAAGGTCGGCATGGCAAATCACCGACGTACGCCACCAATCTGGGCGGCAGTGGGTGGGAGGTCGCATTCTCGGTGGCAGAGGCGTCTGCACGGAGGGTCGAAGAGGTAAAAATAAAAATCATCACCAACAAAAAAAAACAGCTGAGGACCTTCACGGGACGCCATCCAGGAATGTACCTGTAAAGAAATAATTTAAAAACATTCCACTTAACTTTTTTTAAAGGATCTTGACACTCACCATTCAGGACAGAGCAGCCTCCACGCTACAGTCCTGCCGCCGACTCCCGCTGACTCCCGCCCGCTCCAATCATGGCATCTCGGTGGGCGGGAGTCTACTTACGTGCATCGGCTGTCCGCTGACGTCTGCGGGTGCTTCCCGACGTCTCTACCCTCCTGCCCGCTCCAGGCCATGTCGAAAGTGGCACTGGGCAGTTCGAGTAGAGGAATGTCAGCGGCAGTGGGCAATAAGTTCATCAAAATTGGCCCCCAGATTTATTACTGGCAGGAAGGTCAAAATGTGTGTTCAGCACGTATGGCAAGCACAATACTTCAGAAAGTATGGTTGCATAGTAGTTATGTTACTGGACTTGTAATCCAAAGGCCTGAACTAATGATCTGGAGATGTGAGTTCAAATCCCACCACGCCAGCAAGGGAATTTAAATTCAGTTAATTAAATAAATCTAAAATTTAAAAAGCCAGTAATGGTGACCATGAAACTACTGGATTGTTGTTAAAAACCCATCTAGTTTACTAATGTCTTTTAGAGAAGGAAATCTGCTGCCCTTACCCGGTCTGGCCTATATCTGACTCCAGACCCACAGCAATGTGGTTGACTCTTAATTGCCCTCTGAAAATGGTCTACTCTGTACTAAACTGCTACAAAGGACAATCTTTAGTAGATGGACTGCAGTGGTTCAAGAAGGCGACTCACCACCACCTTCTCAAGGGTAATCAGATGTGAGCAATAAACTCTGGCCTTGCCAGCGACGCTCACACCCCATGAACAAATAAACTTAAAACTTTTAACTGTGTTGGGGATAGAGACTGTTGTCTGATTAAATTGGGTGCATAAGCAAAGCAGCCTTGGCCGGTGCGAATGGAGGGAGCAGAGTTAGATTTCTGCACTGCTGGTGTGATCAAGAGACAAAATTCAGATGAAATATTGAAGGGAAGGTTTGTCTAAAAGCCACATTATCATACAAGTAAGGGCATCATGCTTGTAAACAGATGTAATGAAATGGATTATGTTCACATAGAAAATTGTGAGAGCAAAATCGATTGTTCACAGACTAGTATTGTGTTAAATTGTCTTCTCTGAACACTCGGCCGCAGCTGTTCCACATCAGTCATGTGTTTGTGCCGTTGTGGTTTATCTGTACCAAATGGAAGCTTTCTGATGTTGGCATTTTATATTTAACCCTGTCAGCGCCGCTGATGTGTTTTGCTGGTGATTCCCTCCTTCAGCTGCTGATGTTCCACCTCATCCTCTGTGTAGGAGCTGAAACGTTTAAAAAAGGACCAATCCGAGGAGTACTGACTTCCCCAGAACAGCTGGAAGCGCGAAAGGGCCAGATTATAATGACCATTGGAATGTCTAATGCCAAGTGTGATCAGCAATATAAAGATATTATTCTGCTAGTTGACTTTGCCGATTGACCCAAGAGTGCCATCGCTCGGATGAGATGTTAAACCGGGGTCTCGTCTGCCCTTTCATGTGGACATGAAAGATTATTTTGATAGAAGAGCAGTCGCGTTCTCCCCGTTGTCCTGGGGCTATATTTATCCCTCAACCAACATCACTAAAACAGATTATTATCTGGTCATTATCACATTGCTGTTTGTGGGAGCTTGCTGTGCGCAAATTGGCTGCCGCGTTTTCCTACATTACAACAGTGACTATAACCCAAAAGTACTTCATTGGCTGCAAAGCGTTATGGGATCGTGAAAGGCATTATATAATGCAAGTGCTTTCTTTCTTCAATGTTAATAGCCCTGTAAAGACACTGCCCCTGCAAGTGGGAGATGCAATGGCTGCAGTGACTACGTGCATTGGGAGTTTCTGCAGGAGCATGAAAGAACCTGAATGACAAGAGCTTGTGGTGTGACAGCGTAGTTGTAATATTAAGCCGATGGTGCAATGCTCACCTTTCGCCTTTTCTCTGTAGGTTCGCTTCGAAATCTACCGGCTGTTAAATGATAATTAAGCATCAATTATCATTTTTGTTTTCAGTTCAGTTAATTATCATTTTCCTGGACTGTGGGATTACTGCTTACGTATACAGAGTACTTAATATATTTTATATTTAAAATGAGTTCTCTCCTTTGACCATCGAGACCTGACTGAACCAAAGCTTCCTGCAGTTGCCACCCTCTTGAACTCCAGTCTGTAATATCTTCTTTACGACATCATAAACACACAGACTACAAGATGGCTCCATTACACAGGAACTTGTCAGGTGATCTTGTCACCTGATGCTTTTGTTGTATTTACATGAGCAGTTGCATTACCACAGTAGTCCACTAGGTGGAGCTCTACATTACACAGTAAGCACCTCTGGCCTTGAGCACCTCAACCTCCCTGTCAAGTTGAGGTGGAAGGAGGTAACTTTGGCATTCTGCCTGACCCCTGAGCTCAGCTCCCCTCCCCACATTTACTCCGTTACCAACAACCACTTTCTTACACCTCTGCAGCATTGCTCACCTCCACCTCTATCTCGCTGCTTAGAATCACAGAAATTTACAGCACAGAATGAGGCCATTTCGGCCCATTGTGTCCGTGCCGGCCAACAAAGAGCTATCCAGCCTAATCCCATTTTCCAGCTCTTGGTCCGTAGCCCTGTAGGTTACGGCACATCAAGTGCATATCCAAGTACTTTTTAAATGTGGTGAGGGTTTCTGCCTCTACCACCCTTTCAGGCAGTGAGTTCCAACAGAGTTCCTTCTACCCCCGACCAGGCTTTCCCCGCTTCAGGGTCTGACTTCTCCAATACACTGCTGACTGACCTCCCTGGACCAACTCTCTATAAACTTCGACTCGTCCGTAACACCTCAGCCCATGTCCTTGTCCACACGAAGTTCCACAGTCACAGTGGTAGCACTCTCGCCTCTGAGTCAGAAGGCCGTGAGCACATAATCTTATGTGACACTTCAGTGCAGTACAGATGAGACGTTAAACTGAGGCCCCGTCTGCCCTTGCAGGTGGACATTAAAGATCCCACGGTACTATTTTGAATAAGGGCAGCGGAGTTCTCCCCAGTGTCCCGGCCAACGTATAACACTGAACCAACACGTAAAACTAATAATCAGGTCATTTATTGCATTACTATTTGTGGGAGCTTGCTGTGTGTGAATTGGCTGATGCATTTCCTACATTACAACAGTGACTACACTCCAAAAAGTACTGCATTGGCTGTAAAGTGCTATGGGACATCCTGAGGTCATGAAAGAGGCTGTTAGAAATGCTGTACGTCTTTTTAAAATCCTGTTGAGGCAAATGAGAAAAGGGTTGTCTCACCCAGCGACCCTGAAATTCTGCAGATGTTGTCCCGAGCTCCCACCGTAACTTTGGTGAGGGATCAGGGGAATATTTTTGTCATTTCTCTGCTGGGTTCTGCTGGTTTCCCAACAAAGCTATATCAGGAGACTGGAATACCCTCCAGGGCCATTGAATTCGGCCTGTCACTATACCACCCAATCCCAGTGTATTGACTCTTCCAAATTTTGTCGTAGTAAGAACTCCCAAGGTAATAATAATCTTAATTTTCAAAATAGTGAGCAACATAGACACATCAGCTGAAGAAATATTTAATTCTTGGTTACGCTTGTTAGGTATTCGTGGCTTCATTCCAAAAAGTTCCACAACAAATGTCATTTTGTGAATAAATCCTTTGTTGCCATGCCAACCCTTTTGGAGTTGGCAAAATAATGTGTGTACAAATTGTAAGGGAGAACGTGTCCTATTTGTTTTTTCTTAAAAAGAATTTTTGGGGAGCCAGGAGGAGCAGGAGTGGCCCACTCGGCCCCATGAAAATCTTTCAGCCCAATACCGGCCCCTTATCACACTGCGTGTTGTAGCTGACCGATTTTCCTCTGTCGGAACCCAGTGAGCAGCAATGGGGCACCCATGTGGTGTCCGCTACTCGCCAACAAAATGTTAATGAAGGCCTCCCGACTGCGGCATTAGGTGAGCGGCGAGAGCGCAACGCTGTTATTGTGCTCGCGTGCCCAAACTGAAAGTCTACTCCACTACGTGGCAGTGTTAAAGAAATGGCGTAAGCTTCCAGATGCAAATCCAAACTCTCCTGCTCTTCCTTCTCCTCCTTTTCCTTCTACTTCCTCATCAGTGGCGGGGGGGAGGGGTGGGGGGGGGGGGGCGGAGCGACCATCAGCCCTTTTGTGACAGGTTAGTCCCAACCCATGCTGCCAGCTTGAAAGGACGCTGTAAGCATTATGGCATCCAACTGCCAAGGGAGGGACGCCTCCATCCATTTTCGTCTGCTGTGAATCTGAGTGGACACCCCAGATATAAAAGGGGACAGTGTTCTAACCAATCATAGAATCATAGAACGGTTACAGCACAGAAGGAGGCCATTCAGCCCCTTCGAGCCCATGCCGGTTCTCTGCAAGAGCACTTCAGCCAGTCCCACTGCCCCGCCCTTTCCCCATAGCCCTGCAAATTTTATTCCTTCCGGTACTTATCCAATTACCTTTTTGAAAGCCACAATCGAATCTGCCTCCACCCTGACCAATATTTATCCCTCAATCAACATAACAAAAACAGATTATCTGGTCATTATCACATTGCTGTTTGTGGGAGCTTGCTGTTTGCAAATTGGCTGCCTCATTTCCTACATTACAACAGTGACTACACTCCAAAAGTACTTCATTGGCTGTAAAGCGCTTTGAGACGTATGGTGGTCGTGATAGGTGCTAAATAAATCCAAGTCTTTTTTTCTTTCCACCAACCTTTCAGGCAATGTTCCTCTAATTTTGTTCTGGGTGCGCGGCCTAGATTAACGGGCTGCGCGGTCAATTCAAATTTCCGCGCATGTGCGGCTTTTCCACTTAAAAGGCGCTGAACAGCCTGCGCGGGACCTCCAGTCCATTGCGCGTCCGTGTGGCGGCACAGCTTAATGGGATCGTTGGCACTAACCCAATCCCTGGCCCAGGCCTCCAGTAGAAGGACACCTTGGTCCACTCGTCTGTGGTGACGGAGAGCCGGGTCGCCTGGTGCGAAAGGGTTACATTCGAAAACATGGGACAGTCCAATTGCTCCGACAGAGAGCAGACCCCCTCATTGCAAACGAGATATTCACCATCTCGGTCCCTTTCCCGTGCTGGATCTGTGCCAACTAGAACAGGGGAATCATTAAAATAAAACGTTAGTGATAGTTTTATGTACACAGCTACTCCTCCTCATCTCTTTAGCTTTCACAGTCAGTAGCTTTTTTCAAATAATAATTGGTTTAAGTGGATAGGATCTAAGAACATCCTTTTCTTTGATCATTACTCAAAATAATTGATGCATTCTTCATGTGGTTTTTATGTGTGAACCCTATCTGCGGTGATTAAGAGTGGCGATTGTTGTCCTTTATGTAAATATTTTCATTAGTGAAATTTTAACTATGAAGGTGGGTTTGAACTATGGTGTTTGAGCCGTTGCTGCTGGAACCTTTTGCCCTGTGAATAATTATCTTGTTCACGATAATTGACATTGTCTTTCGTGTAATCTCGGCATTTATCATATTTGTGCTAACTTGGAGTCCAGTATTACGTAATACCGTTCCAGTATTGCTTGGATGGGATGTTTTTGTTATGTTGATTGAGGGATAAATATTCACTGGAATTTAGAAGAAAGCGAGGGGATCTCATAGAAACATATAAAATTCTGACGGGACTGGACAGATTAGATGCAGGAAGAATGTTCCCGATGTTGGGGAAGTCCAGAACCAGGGGTCACAGTCTAAGGAGAAGGATAGGACCGAGATGAGGAGAAACTTCTTCACTCAGAGAATTGTGAACCTGTGGAATTTTCTACCGCAGAAAGTTGTTGAGGCCAGTTCGTTAGATATATTCAAAAGGGAGTTAGATGTGGCCCTTACGGCTAAAGGGATCAAGGGATTTGGAGAGAAAGCAGGAATGGGGTATTGAAGTTGCATGCTCAGCCATGATCATATTGAATGGTGGTGCAGGCTCGAAGGGCCGAATGGCCTACTCCTGCACCTACTTTCTATGTTTCTATGTTTAATCAAAATCCAAAGTCAATATGCTGGCTCAGGAGGCAGTAAAGGGCAGGAAAGGTCAAGCAAAGGACTGGTACCTTGCTTAAGGCATCTGCGCTCTAAGGCTGAAGAGCCTGTGATTGTTTACTCTAGAGGAGAGAAGGCTGAAGGAAGATATTATTCAACCGTTCGAGATACTTACGGGAATTGGTAAAGATTTTGAGAGATCCTCCAGACCCAGGTATCAGGCTCGGGAAATAGTCGAGGCAAGGCCGCAGACAGTTTAGAACATAAGAACATAAGAATATATGAAATAGGAGCAGGAGTAGGCCCTACAGTCCCTCGAGCCTGCTCCGCATTTAATAAAATCATGACTGATCTTCTACCTCAACTCTTCCTTCCTGCACTATCCCCATATCCCTTGATTCCCTTAATTCCCAAAAATTTATCGAACTCTTGTCTTGAATACACTCAATGACTGAGCATCCATAGCTCTCAGGGGCAGAGAATTCCAAAGATTCCTAACCATTTGAGTGAAGAAATTTCTGCTCATCTCAGTCCTAAATGGCTGACCCCTTATTCTGTGACTGTGACCCTGTGTTCTATATTCCCCCAGCCAGGGGAAACATTTTCTCAGCATTAACCCTGTCATCTCCTGAAGAATTTTATATATTTCAATGAGATCACCTCTCATTCTTTTAAACTCTAAGGAATATAGGCCTAGTCTACTCAATCTCTCCTCAGAGAGCAATCCCCTCATCCCAGGAACTAGTCTAGTGAACCTTTGTCTTTCTTTAGGTAAGGAGACCAGAACTGTACACAGTTTAGATTTAATTGCTTCATGCAGAGAGTGGAGAGTGTGTGGATTGGATTGACCAGCGAGACAGATAATGTGGAAAAGTGTATGGGAGTGGGCAATTGAAAGGTGTTGGTTTTTGGGATCGGCCAGGTGTACCTTTATAGTTTTTGGACTGGATTTTTGTTTGCCTAATGCCTCAGTTAGCAGCAGAAGGGGCGTTAATGTGAGCATTAGAGCTTAGCGACCGGGCACGCAGCTTTTAGCGCCACGACCAAAAATTCATTAGAGGCACACCGGGGGGGCAACCCATTAACGCCCGGCTGCTGATGATCACTCCGATCATGACGTATTCCTGGTGCAATGCCCACACTTGCGCCCTGGTCGGTAAATTCAGAGCGTGCGCCTCATTGAGCACCGGCCAAGAACAACGTCTGGAAAAACAATGGCTACAGGCTTGCAGAATCGTTAACTGGTGACTACTTAAAGGGATGAGGAAGCACTTCCCTCAGAGGTCACAGTCAGTACAACGTTTACTCACAGCACGGTGCGTGAGCCTCCGAGTTTGCAGCGGTAGACAGACATAACAGTACAGGGTGAAAACAAGTGGTTTTGAAAACTTTAATGGGTGCATTACTATGCCGAGCCTTTAAGACTTGGCTTTTGCCGGGATCTGACTCAGAGTTCCGCGCATAAGCGATGGATTTGCAAAATGTATCGACCAAACTTTCGTTATTGCCCCATCTCTGGCGTGCAACGACTGATTTATTGGCCCTGTCAGCTCTTCGACCGATTCTGACGAAAGTCTGGGTGGGAGACGCAAACTTTTTCAAGGCTCTGACTGGATTAACACCACACCAGGCGCGCCACCGAATTTCTCCCCCCAAGTTCTGGTCCTGTAACTTTCTTGTGTTCCAAGTCCAATGAGGGAAAACCAGAATCATTGCTGCAGGGCTGGGTTCAGCAGTAATGCCTTATCACAAATGAGGGAGTGCTTACTGGTTCTAGAGGAATGGACAAAGTGAGGTTACTCTGAGCTACTAGAGGTAGCAGGGCACAAGCTGCAGCATAACTGCAGTGTGTATCATCTACAAGATGCACTGCAGCAACTTGCCAAGACTTCTTCGGCAACACCTCCCAGGTCTGTACTACCCAGAAGGACAAGGGCATCAGGTGCATGGGAACATCATCACCTCCATGTTTCCCTCCAAGTCACACTCCACTGTGACGTGGACATATATCGGCCGTTCCTTCATCATCGCTGGGTCAAAATCCTGGAACTCCCTCCCTAACAGCACTGTGGGAGTACCTTCATCACACGGACTTCAGCGGTTCAAGCTAGCGGCTCACCACCATCTTCTCAAGGCCAATGAGGGATGGGCAATAAATGCTGGCCTTGCCATCAACGCCCACATTCTAAGAATGAATAAATAAAGCTATCACCCTTCTCTCACCCCAGTATTTTTACCGATAATGTGCAACTTGACGGCTCAAGCTGCTGAAGTGCTTTAGGAGGTGTTCCTGAGGGCGGGGAGGAGAGCTCTGCATTGGATCCACTTTATGGACCAAAAGCTCTTATCATGTGCAGCAGATCTCCTCTCTTTGATGGGCACCCAAAATGAAGTCAGTTGTAAATGTTTACTGCACTGATGCCGGAGTTTTCCCTACCGAGTCGGGTCGGGTGCGTGTGGGGTGCATAGCGGGGTGGTACCGTGATGTCTTGATCAGCCCGAACTTTAGAGCGACTTTAGCGTATTGGCCCCTATGAAAGCAGGCATGTGAGTTTCCCAGCCCTGTTAAATGGTGTGGGTCTGATGACATCATCGATGATTCGTTTCCAGCGGGGATATTTAAAGCAGCTGATAGAGAATTCAAACAGGCTGCATTCAGACAGGCTGTGAGAATTCACAGACTTCCCAGTCAGAGATGCTACGTGAGTGGGAGCATGTTGCATTAAGTCATCAATCAACTTGACATTTTAGGACCTTTGGTAGCGAGCCAATTAAAGGTTAACAGAATATCAATTGAGCCAATAAGGTCAAAGAAGGCGAGTTCTTTTCTGTAAACTGAGCCAGGTATAAGAACAGCCATTTTGGCCATGTGGTTTCAGTAAGACAAAGGAACTGGCAATCAGCCAAAAGCTTGTTGCTGCTGCCAGAATAAAATTTATGTTAAAACTACAATCGGAGTTCGCATTTCATTGAAAATTAAGAGATCTAACAGCAGCCTTGGCCAGATCGTATTTGAAGGTTCATGTAGGAGTGTGGAGGAGGTATTCTCTTCTTTCCCTCCTTGCAGGAGAAGAGAGCCCACAGCAACAGGAAGACAGAGAGAGCCAAGGCTCCTCCAGATCAGAAGTGCATCTTCAGCATGCCTATTGTTTGCTCTGTGAAACATCTGGTCGCTATGTGGCTTTCATTATAGCTCCTGGGCCTCATTGCTTTGCTGCCTCAAGAGTATCATGAGCCACATCTTCAGTGGATAGCCCTTGTCTCCAGCAGTTGGCCGGTAAGTCTGTTTGGAGGGGCAAAGAGCTGAGGGAGGGTGGACTGGCGCAGCACGAAAGAGGCATTACAGCTGCCAGGGAATCTGGCGCACACATCCGTGATGATCTTCCTATGGTTGCAGACGAGCTGCACATTGAGGCAGTGGAAGCTCTTGCAGTTCACAAACACTCCTGGGTGATGTGGGGGTGCTCTAATGGCCACATGTATGCAGTCGGTGATATCCTGCACCCATTGGAAGCCAGCCAGAGCGGCAAAAGCCGAACGCACACTCAGTAACACTGGCGTCATCAGTGGCAAAGTTTATATAATTGGTTGATTTGTCAAACGGCATCGATGACCTGTGTGATGCATCTGTGGGCGGTTGACTGCAAGATGCTGCAAATGCCTACTGCAGATGCCTGGAAGGAGTCTGAGGCAAAGGAGTTGAGGGCGTTGGTGACTTTGACAGCCACTGGAAAGGTGTGCCCACCATGTCCTCTGGGCAGCAGGTCCTGTTCCAGCAATGTGAAAATGTCTGAGATGAACCGGTGCAATAGCCTGAGTCACCTTTGGCACTGCTGCTCCGTCATGTTGAGGAAGCTCATCCTCTGCCTGTATACTCTGTGTTGAGGGTATCGCCTCTGGCGCGGTGCAGTCCTGCACTGATGCCTTCTGTCCTGTGGAGCCTCAGGTCATTGAGGAGAAGGTTGTTGCTGTTGTTGGTGCTGCTGCTGCTGGTGTTGAGGCTCATCCTGGTCCGATTCGGGTAATAAAAATCTATTGGGAATCTTGATATAAAGGAGATGCAATGGCACATTGAATATCACTTTGAGTTGGTGGAGTTTAAAAAATAAAAAACTATTTGGTAGAGACGTTACATCCTTGAGTAAAAAAAAAAATAATTCTAAATTAAATTTATTTTTAAGTCAATTTAAAAGAAAGATTAATTTGTTTCCATGTGTCACAAGTTGGGCAGACTTTGCCTTCTGGGGTAGTCTAAAGTTGACCAAAAATCTAGGCCTCTGCCAGTGCTGGTTATGAATTGTTCCCCAGTAAAAGTGCATTCGAGCGGGTTTGGAGGTGATTCTCCTGCTGATCTTCCCTGTGTCGAGAAATGGCTAGCCTTCTATAGATTTTTGGATATTAAGGGTGTTATGTACTTAACCCTTGGCAACCTGTATCACACCACCACCAGCGGGCCTACCTGTTGGAGTCCCTAGGGATCCCAGCATCCCTTGGGAGCACTGTATATAAGCACTCTGGAGCCTAATTAAAGGAGCTAAGGTCACACTTACTCATTGCTTACGGTATTCAGTTTCATCCTTCATTATGAGCGTAACAATTAGCGATGAGATAATGAACAACCGTGCAAAAATGCAAAAAACAGTTGGTATCCTGGAGAAGTTCTCAGAAGGGGACGATTGGGAGGCCTTCGTGGAGAGACTTGACCAATACTTCGTGGCCAACGAGCTGGAAGGGGACAAGAATGCTGCCAAATGAAGGGCGATCCTCCTTACCGTCTGTGGGGCAACAACCTATGACCTCATGAAGAATCTTCTAGCTCCGGTAAAACCAACAACCAAATCCTATGAAGAATTGTGTATGCTGGTCTGGGAGCACCTAAATCCTAAAGAAAGCGTTTTGATGGTGAGCTATCGGTTCTACATGTGTCAATGGTCGGTGGGCCAGGAAGTGACGAGCTGTGTCACCGAACTAAGGTGCCTCGCAGGACATTGCGAATTTGAGGGATTCCTTGAACAAATGCTGAGAGACTTTTTTGTGCTTGGCATTGGCCATGAGGTAATCCTTCACAAACTATTGACTGTTGAAACATCGAATCTGAGGAAGCCATCGCGATAACCCAGGCATTTATGTCCACCAGCGATAACACCAAACAAATTTCGCAGCGCAAAGAAGTTTTGGCCAGTACTGTGCACAAAGTAACGTAATTTTCGAGCAGGAATATACATGGCAGAACGTACACGCTGCACGACCTCAGATGACCCAGAGTCCGCCATCAATCGTTAATGCGAGGCAGTTAACAACTTGTTGGCATTGTGGAGATGATCATTGGGCCCATCAATGCTGCTTCAAGCACTACACGTGCAACGGCTGCAGAACAATGGGACACCTCCAGCGAATGTGCAGGCGAGCTGCAAACCCTGCAAATCCTGGAAACCATCACATTGCAGAGGAAAATCGATCCACGGTGGATCAGGCTGAACTTGAAACTCAAACCGAGGAGGCAGAAGTGTACGGGGTACACACCTTCATCACGAAATGTCCACCAATAATGTTAAAAGTTGAACTGAATGGAATTCCAGTATCCATGGAAATGGACATAGGCGCGAGTCAATCCATAATGAGCAAAAAGGTCTTTGACAGGCTGTGGTGCAACAAGGCACCCAGGCCCAAGCTCAGCCCCATTCACACCAAGCTAAGAACTTATACCAAAGAACTGATCCCTGTAATTGGCAGTGCAGAGATCAAAGTCTCCTATGATGGACCAGTGCACGAACTCCCACTATGGATCGTGCCAGGGGATGGCCCCACACTGTTCGGCAGAAGCTGGCTGGGAAAAATCCACTGGAACTGGGACGACATCCGAGCACTTTCGTCCGTCGATGACGCTTCATGTGCCCAGGTTTTGAGCAGATTTCCATCGTTGTTCGAGCAAGGCATTGGAAGTTTCTCGGGGGCGAAAGTGCAAATTTATTTGGTTCCCGGTACACGACCCATCCACCACAAGGCACGGGCAGTATGTATATGATGCGAGAGAAAGTGGAAATTGAGCTGGACAGGCTGCAGCGAGAAGGCATCATCGCGCCAGTGGAATTCAACGAGTGAGCCAATCCGATTGTCCCAGTACTCAAAAGTGACGGCATGGTCAGAAATTGTGGGGACTATAAAGTAACGATTAACTGTTTTTCGCTACAGGACCAGTTCTGGCTACCCAAGGCAGATGACCTATTTGCAACCCTGACTGGAGGAAAAACATTCACCAAGTTGGACCTGACCTCGGCCTGCATGATGCAGGAGCTGGAGGAATCTTCGAAAGGCCTCACCTGCATCAACACGCACAAAGTTCTGTTCATCTATAACAGATGCCCGTTCGGGATTCGGTCGGCCGGGGCAATTTTCCAATGGAACATGGAGAGCCTGCTAAAGTTGGTTCCTCGCAACGTGGTTTTCCAGGACGACATACTGGTCGCAGGTCGTGACACCATCGAACATTTGAAGAATCTGGAAGAGTTTCTAAGTCGGCTAGATCATGTGCGACTCAGGTTGAAACGCTCGAAATGTGTTTTCCTGGCGCCAGAGGTCGAGTTCTTGGGAAGAAGAAGCACAGCAGACAGCATCAGACCCACCGACGCCAAGACGGAGGCCATCAAGAACGCGCCGTGACCACAGAACGTGACGGAGCTACGGTCGTTCCTGGGACTTCTCAACTATTTCGGTAATTTCCTACCCGGGTTAAACACCTTGCTAGAATCCCTACATGTGCTACTGCAAGGAAGACGACTGGGTATGGGGGAATTCACAAGAGGCTGCCTTTGAGAAAGCCAGAAATCTGTTATGTTCAAACAAACTGCTTGTTCTGTGTAACCCATGTAAACAATTAGTGCTAGCTTGTGATGCGTCATCATACAAGGTCGGGTGTGTGTTACAACAGGCTAACGAATCGGGGATTTTGCAACCGGTCGCTTATGCGTCGGGGGAGTCTGTCCAAGGCCGAAAGGGCCTACAGCCTGATTGAAAAAGGAGCACTGGCGTGTGTTTTCGGGTGAAAAAAATGCACCAGTATTTGTTTGGACTCAAGTTTAAGCTTGAAACTGACCATAAGCCGCTCATATCGCTGTTCTTGGAGAGCAAA
This sequence comes from Pristiophorus japonicus, assembly GCF_044704955.1. Taxonomy (NCBI): domain Eukaryota; kingdom Metazoa; phylum Chordata; class Chondrichthyes; family Pristiophoridae; genus Pristiophorus; species Pristiophorus japonicus. The sequence continues at coordinate 59,567,625 of NC_091988.1, forward strand.
GGAATTAACCAATGCCTCTGCCCACATCCAAAGATGGGCGCTAATGCTGTCGGCATACAACTATGTAATCCGCCACAGACCGGGCACAGAGAACTGCGCTGATGCTCTCAGTCAGCTACCATTGCCCACCACCGGGGTGGAAAAGGCACAACCTACAGACTTGTTCATGGTGATGGATACATTCAAAAACAAAATGTCACCCGTTACGGCCCGCCAGATCAGGAACTGGACCAGCCAGGATCCTTTACTGTCTTTGGTAAAAAACTGTATTCTCCATGGGAGCTGGTCCAGCATCCCAGCAGAGATGCAGGAAGAGATTAAGCTGTTTCACAGGCGCAAAGACGAAATGTCCTTGCAGGCGGACTGTCTTTTGTGGAGTAATCGCGTGGTTTTGCCCAAGAAAGGCAGAGAAACGTTCATCCGTGACCTACACAGCACCCACTAAGCATTGTAATGATGAAAGCCATAGCCAGATCCCATGTATGGTGGCCCGCCATTGACTCAGATTTAAAGTCATGCGTGCGCCAGTGCAACACTTGCTCTCAACTGAGCAATGCACCGAGAGAGGCACAAACTAAGTTTATGGTCATGGCCCTCCAAACCATGGTCTAGGATCCATGTTGACTATGCGGGCCCATTTCTAGGCAAAATGTTCTTGGTTATCGTGGATGCTTATTCAAAATGGATTGACTGTGTAATAATGTCTGTAAGCACATCCACTGCCACCATCGAAAGCCTACGGGCCATGTTTGCCACACACGGCCTGCCTGATGTCCTAGTCAGCGACAATGGGCCGTGTTTCATCAGTGCTGAATTCAAGGAATTCATGACCCGCAATGGAATCAAGCACGTCACATCTGCCCGGTTCAAGCCCGCATCCAACGGCCAGGCAGAACGGGCAGTTCAGACCATCAAGCTAAGCTTGAAACGTGTGTCGGAAGGCTCCCTGCAGACCCGACTGTCCCGAGTTCTGCTCAGCTACTGTACCAGACCCCACTCGCTCACCGGGGTTCCCCCAGCCGAGCTGCTCATGAAAAGGACGCTCAAAACAAGGCTCTCTCTTGTCCACCCTGATCTCCATGATCATGTCAAGGGCAGGCGGCATCAACAAAGTATGTACCATGATCGCGCAAATTTGTCACGCGATATTGAGGTCAATGATCCTGTGTTTGTACTCAATTATGGACATGGTCCCAAATGGCTTGCTGGCACGGTCATAGCCAAAGAAGGTAATAGGATGTTTCAGGTCAAATTGGCCAATGGACTAACATGCAGAAAGCATTCGGACCAAATCAAATTGTGGTTCACTAACAGCTATGAGCAACCCGAAGAGGACACCACCAATACACAAACAAGTGGCAACTGACATCATGGTTGACCACGAAGCCGAACTCATCATCCCCAGCAGCCTGGCAAGGCTGGCTGCCCAGCAGCCCAGTGAAGAACCAACCAACTCACCCACATCTGCATTTGTACCAAGACGATCGACAAGGGAGCGAAAAGCCCCAGATTGTCTCACCCTGTAAATAATTGTATTATTGACTTTATGAGGGACTGATGTTATGTATTTAACCCTTGGCAACCTGTATCACACTACCACCAGAGGGCCTACCTGTTGGAGTCCCAAGTGATCCCAGCATCCCTTGGGAGCACTGTATATAAGCAGGCCACCCACGAGGTACCTGCACTCTGGAGTCTAATTAAAGGAGCTAAGGTCACACTTACTCATTGCTTACGGTACTCAGTTTCATCCTTTATTATGAACCTAACAAAGGGAATCAAGGGATATGGGGCTAGGAAAGGAAAGTGGAGTTGAGGTAGGAGATCAACACGATCTTATTGAATGGCGGAGCAGGCTCGAGGGGCCAAATGGCCTAGTCCTGCTCCTATTCCTTATGTTCTTATGTTATTTAGTGGGTACCTGCCCCTTCCACAATGGGACCAAGATGAAACAAAATCTTCATCGGGGGGGGGGGGGGTGCGGGGGGGAACACTAACTGATGCACCAGAATGCTACCACCAGCCTCAAATATCTAAGAATGTCTTCCACTGTGATTCACTGGCAGTGAAAGGACTATGTGAGTGAAATCAAAATGTATCTGATTATGAGGGGGCTTGACAAGGTGGATGCAGAGAGGATGTTTCCACTGATTGGGGACATTATCTTAAAATAAGAGGTCGCCCATTTAAAACTGAAATGGGTAGGAATTTCTTCTCTCAGAGGGTTGTAAATCTGTGGAATTCACTGCCTCAGAGAGCTGTGGAAGCTGGGTTATTGAATAAGTTTAAGACAGAGATAGACAGTTTCTTAACCGATAAGGGAATAAGGGGTTATGGGGAGCGGGCAGGGAAGTAGACCTGAGTCCATGATCGGATCAGCCATGATCATATTAAATGGCGGAGCAGGCTCGAGGGGCCTACTTCTGCTCCTATTTCTTATGTTCTTATGTATCACAAGCTTAACCTGTAGCCTTGTCCTTCAGTTATTCCTTGCGTCCTCCAATTAACTAGACTGCACAAAGCGTCCGCCCTTGTTCAATTATGTCATGTGGCATTTAATCAGCCGGGAGCACGCACAGGCAAAATGTCAGAGAAAGTTAAAATTTTAAAATAAATAATATGCTGTCGAAAACACAAATCCACACAAGACTGACCTTTCCCGAGCTCCCAGCTGGAAAAAAAAGGAAGAAAATTCAGATACACAGCCTGCTTTAGCGCACAGCAGGGGAAAGGATTAAAAATTGAAATGAGAAATGTTTGTAATCGTTAGCATCCCATTAGCTGACTGCTGTGACCTTCTGTGAAGATTTATGTAAAAACTTGTATAGCATAAAGTTGGATGAAATGTTTAAGTAAATTCAGCCTCCAATCGAGAAGCAAGTTACACCGAGATACATTCAGTCATGCTTTTCGGACAAGATTTTTTTAAAACTCCCCATGTTATTCAACTGTGTGAGGGATCATGGCCAAGAATGATTGCGTCCTGACCCAATGCCCCACACACGCGCTTTCCAACAGGGGATTCTGAATAACATTCAGGAGGCTAATCCTGATTCATTTTTCTTCCCAAGCCTGGGGCTCTGAGGCCAATTGCTCTACTCCTACCAGCAGAGGGCACCACTGTATCTTGTGGTACAATTTATGAATAGTTCAGTGCAAATGTTTTCCAGAAGGGTGCCCTGGCCTATTAACACTCCCTCTTAATGTGACTGGGATATTCCACTGTTGCCAGCCACTATTTTCTCCCATTAAAGTGCATGGGTGGAGAATCGTGGCTACGTGAGCACAGAAGCAGAAAACCTTGGGCATTGTGTCTTAAGATGGATATTCCGAAAGTTGCAAACAGACAAACAATGCATAACAGTAACAGAATGACAAGGAAACATTGTGTTGGAGGAGAAAAGAAGGGATGGAACAATCCCTTTGTCCCTCTCTATCTCTGTAATCTCCTCCCACCCCTACAACCCTCTGAGATCTTTGCCCTCCTCCAGTTCTGGCCTCTTGCGCCTCCCCAATTTTTATCATTCCGCCATTGGTGGCCGTGCCTTCAGCTGCCAAAGCCCTACGCTCAGGAATTCCCTCCCTAAACCTCTCCGCTTCTCTCACTCTCTCTCCTCCTTTAAGATGCTCCTTAAAACCTACCAAGCTTTCGGTCACCTGCCCTAATATCTCCTTATGTGGCTGGGTGTCAAATTGTGTTTGAAATATCCTCTCGTGAAGTGCCCCGGGACGTCTAACTACTAGTTTAAATGTAAGTTGTTGTTGCATAGAAGCACCATAACAGGCTGGCTGGGAGAATGCAAATGGGAAGTGATACAGATTAAGGCAAAGGAATTCATTGACAGGTTTATGCAACTAGCTGCGCTCCAAGACCACTCCCAGTTCACACTGACTTCCATCTGCAGGTGTCAGGAGAAGTGGAGCGTGGGTCTACGCCTGAGGTGATTTAGAAACATAGAAGCATAGAAAATAGGAGCAGTAGTAGGCCATTTGGCCCTTCGAGTCTGCACCGCCATTCAATATGATCATGGCTGATCCTCTATCTCAACACCATATTCCCGCTTTTTCCCCATACCCCTTGATGCCTTTTGTTTCTAGAAATCTATCTATCTCCCTCTTAAATATATTCAGTGACTTGGCCTCCACAGCCTTCTGTGGTGGAGAATTCCACAGGTTCACCACCCTCTTAGTGAAAAAATTTCTCCTCATCTCGGTCCTAAATTTCCTACCTCGTATCCTGAGACTGTGATCCCTTGTTCTAGACTTCCCAGCCCCGGGGGAAACATCCTCCCCGCATCCATTCTATCCAACCCAGTCAGAATTTTATACGTTTCAAAGAGATCCCCTTTCATTCTTCTAAACTCTAGTGAATACAGGCATAGTCGACCCAATCTCTCCTCATACAACAGTCCTGCCATCCCAGGAATCAATCTGGTGAACCTTTGCTGCACTCCCTCTATGGCAAGTATATCCTTTCTAGGGTAAGGAGACCAAAACTGCACACAATACTCCAGGTGCGGTCTCACCAAGACCCTGTATAACTGTAATAAAACATCCTTGCTCCTGTACTCAAATCCTCTTGCAATGAAGGCCAACAAACCATTTGCCTTCCTAACTGCTTGCTGCACCTGCATGTTTGCTTTCAATGACTGGTTACAAGGACACCCAGGTCCCTCTGTACATCGACACTTCCCAAGCCATCACCATTTAAATAATACTTTGTCCTTATGTTTTTCCTACCAAAGTGGATAATTTCGCATTTATCCTCATTATACTGCCATGTGTTTTCCCACTCACTCTGTTATGTAATGATGTGTGTATCGTCCTGGTACCTTAAATGTAATGTAAGCACTATGCCACACCACAGAGGGCGCTGTGGTGGGAAACCTGGAAGTACCTAGAACAGGCACTATGTAAGGCTGACCACCACACCTGGGAGGCACTCTGGAGCTGAACAATAAAGGACGAAGGTCACAGCAGTTAGACTTACACCAGACCGTGTGGAGTCAGTGATTTGTGTGCTACATACATCACATTGTCGACGAGGATAAACTGTGGACTAACCCAGCTGCACGACCCAAGCTGGTCCCGGTCACGGCGAAGCTGTGTACCTACACCAGGGAACTAATACCTGTTCTTGGCAGAGCGATGGTGCAGATATCCCACGGAGACGAGACGCACGGTTTACCTTTGTGGGTTGTTGCAGGCGATGGGCCGACACTCCTCGGCCAGAAGTGGATGGGGACGGTCCGTGGGAGCTGGGAAGACTTCACCATTCCCAGGCTGCTGCTCCCCGGGGTGCTGCCGTGCCCCGGGTTCCCAGAGAGCAGTGCGAACCGAGCTGGAGCTGCAGCCTCAATCCACCCACAGGCAAGCCCCAGGCCCGGACCTCACACAGAGACCCTGCAGCCTCAGCCCCCACAGGCAAGCAGCCCTGCAGAGAGGGGCCTGGTGGGGGGTGGGGGGGGGGGGGCGGTGAGCCGGCGGGGTGCAAGGGATCCAGGATGGCCGACAGATCGGAAGAGCCCCGCCGAGGAAGTTGCCGTCGGGCAGGCCCTGCAGAGGAAGGTGCCGTTGGGTGGGCCCCGCCGACGAGCTGTTAGCGTCGGGCGGCGGCAGCAGCTGGAGGTCGGCGGCCATGGCGGCCGCATGGGAGGCCGCGGGGGAGGCGGCAAGTGCGGCCGCTGGAGAGGCCATGACGGCCGCAGGGGAGGCGGCAAGTCAGGTGGCAGCGGAGGGGAGCGGAGGCTGCAATGGTGGAGGGCATCCGGAGCGGCGGAGAGCAAAATGGCTGCGGCATCGTGTTCAGAGCAGCAGAGCATCAAAGATGGCGGCGCCCAAGGAGAAGCCTCGTGGAATCCTCCTGCATCAAAGATGGCGCCTTAAAAAGGAAATGCACCCGGGAATCTTAAAAGGGCCTTACCAAGAGGTGGTCCCCACAAAGGACTTCTGTAAGGCAGAGCGAGTCTAAAATGAGCTATGTTAATGTGAGATGGCGAATTTATAATAAGAATTAATTTTTTAATGCTGAATGGCCACTGTATTTGTGTAAAATAATGGATATGAAGTACAATTAATGATGAGGGCTATCAAGGAAATCAGGGATCCATTACCAGTCAATAACTAGTTAATGTACCAGATAATATGTACCATACTAATGCACTGTCTATGCCTACCTGCCTTCCGTTGGACAAGTGTGATGTTATGTATTGATGTATGTATCGTCGTCCTGCGTCCTGGTGGGGGGGGGAAGGTGATGTTATGTAATGATGTGTGTATCGTCCTGGTACCTTAAATGTAATGTAAGCACTATGCCACACCACAGAGGGCGCCGTGGTGGGAAACCTGGAAGTACCTAGAGCAGGCACTATATGAGGCTGACCACCATACCTGAGAGGCACTCTGGAGCTGAACAATAAAGGACGAAGGTCAAAAAAGTTAGACTTACACCAGACCGTGTGGAGTCAGTGATTTGTGTGCTAGATACACCACACACTCAACCTATCTACATCGTCCTGCAGCGTCTTTGCATCCTCTTCACAACTCACAATCTCACCTAGTTTTGTGTCATCAGCAAACTTGGAAATATTACATTTGGTTCCCTCATCCAAATCATTTATATACATTGTGAATAGCTGGGGCCCAAACACTGATTCCTGTGGTACCCCACTAGTCACTGCCTGCCACCCCAAAAAAGACCTGTTTATTCCTTCTCTCTGTTTCCTGTCAGTTAACCAATTTTCAATGCATGCCAATACATTACCCCTAATCCTATGTGCTTTAATTTTCCACACTAAGCTCTTATGTGGGACTTTACCAAAGGTCTTCTGAAAATCCAAATACACTACATCCACTAGTTCTCCCTTATCTATTCTTTCAGTTACATCCTCAACAAACTTCAGTACATTTGTCAAACATGATTTTCCTTTCATAAATCCATGTTGACTTTGTTTAATCCCGTTGATATTATCTAAGTGTGCCGTTATCACATCCTTTATAATAGACTCCAGCATTTTCCCTACTACCGATGTCAGGCTTATCAGTCTGTAGTTCCCCGTTTTCTCTCTCCCTCTTTTTTTAAATAGTGGGGTTACATTTGCCACCCTCCAATCTGCAGGAACTGTTCCATAATCTCTAGAATTTTGGAAGATGACAACCAATGCATCTACTAGTTCCATGGCTACCTCTATTAGTACTCTGGGATGCAGATCATCAGGCCCTGGGGATTTATCTGCCTTCAGTACCATTAGTTTCTCCAGCACTATTTTCTTACTAATAATCATTTCCTTTAATTCCTCTTGCTCACTAGACCCTTGGTTCCTTAGCATTTCTGGGATGTTATTTGTTCCCTCTTCCATGAAGACATTCTGCCATTCCCTTGTTCCCCATTACAAATTCTCCCGTTTCTCTCTGTAAAGGACCTACATTTGTCTTCATTAATCTTTTTCTTTTTACGTATTGTAAAAACTTTTGGTTTGATTTGTGTTGGCACCAATACAGTCATAACTCATAGTTCAGCCTAGCTGCAGCAGTAAAGTGAGATCAGATTTGCCAACTGTAAATGTACTTTTTAGCATGTTGTACAGGCTTGACTGATGGAGCAGGTTCTCACTCAATTTATTTGCCAAGCCTTGCTTTCGCTGTTGGCCCCCAATTCCCCTCTAGAGGGCAACAATGCCCAGTATTAATCATCATTGGCAGTCCCTCAGAATCGAGGAAGACTTATTTCCACTCTAAAAATGAGTTCTTAGGTGACTGAACAGTTTAAATAGCATCAGTGGCCAGCAGGCTTTCAATGATCTCAGATCTCCCCTCGACAACCTTAACACTTAACTCAGAGTTTCTGAAGTGTCCTTGAACACATCCAGGCTGTCCTCTTTAAGACAGTTTTCTAACTCCAAGCTTCTGGCTCTCCCATCCGGTGACAGAACGTGCATGCCAACAAAGGTTTAACAATCACACTACACATTATCAGTTCATCCACTAGGCTCACAACTGCATACATCATTGTGGATGATCTGGACCCAATTGACTGTTGACTGAGGTTTGATTCTTGTGAACATCGCGTGACTGGCTAAGCCACTCACAGTGCAACAGCTCTACATACCTATGAGCATACTCACAGGTGTGTACATTACACTAATAAATAACAATAACATATAAGAAAACTTTGTTCGCCAAGATTCCAAGACTTAGAAGGTGATTGCATACCTTTGGTGTGGTGTCGCTTTCACTTATTGTCGTGTAACGTCCAAATCAACGCAAACGCTTGCCGTGCGAAACATTGGCCAAGGGGCACAAAGTTAACAGCTTTCGTTTGATGTCCGCACATCTTTCCCTTTGCACAGAGAGTGAGACCGAGAAAGCAGCTCCCTCACCACACCATTGACTGCAGCGGGTCTGAACATCAGGCGCTGTGTATGACCGTCGGCCGATCGATACCGCCCGGTTGGCACCACCGCCTGAGACGAATTTCCAAGCCGGGGATTAAACAGTACAAAAGCCTTGCGAGAAAATCACTGGACATCAACATTCATTCTCTATGTAATCACCAACCCTGAGCTAAATTTTCTATGCATGCCACGAAAGCATGAGATAGGCGGTCAGAACGGGACTGCACACACGCTTGCAAACTTGCAGAGAAACTGTAACTTAGAATTAACTCCTGCTTGCAAAGAAATTGCATCTTGCTGAATAAAATCCAGCTGCAATAATTCACAGTGACAGCAAAAGAAAAAGACGGTGGCTTAAACAGAGCTGCTGTGGAAACATGGCAGTGAGTGAGTGACTGGGTAACTGACCCCAAAACAAAACCACATTATCTGACATGAACATTTATTCTTAACCTTTACCCCAAACAATTTCTAGCTTGCAGATACATTTGCGCCTGAACTCTTTTCATCAAAATCCTAACTGTTTATTCTGAAATTTTTCATTTAATACCGTTTTGACCATGGCGTCCCCCTGAACATGGGGCCCTGGACGGTTGCCCAGCTGTAACGCCGGCCCTGACTACCACCTCCTCAAGGGCAATTAGGAATGGCCAATAAATGCTGGCTTTGCCAGCCGTACCCAAATCCTGTGAATGAATAAATCAAAATTATATCACCCCCTAATCCATTGTGCTCCAGGAAATTCCATGTAACCGTTTAAAAAGAAATGGGGCGCTGATGGTGAAAGCCCCCCTCTGTAAAGTGGATCACAGTCCAACCTGCTTTTGTGCTCAGTCACCGAATTCTCCTACTCAGTAAAAAAATCTGGAGGGTGAAAATGTCCCACGCCCCGTTCGAATTATGTGAAAGTTTATTGAATTATGTGAAAGTTTATCAAATTATGTTGAAGTTTATTGCCCGGTGCGAAACATCGGTAAGTGACATGGAACTCGGCTCTTTAACTGTAAGAAATGTCCGGGGCGCTATCGGCGGCACTCTGCGGGGTGGTTGGGAGGTCGACATGGGGCAGTGAGGGGTCGGCGAGCATGGTGATGACATAATCGCCGCTCATGCGGCAGCCCAGGGCGCAAATCGCAGGGTGCAGCGCTAAAGCGACAACGCCCCACAAACCTCCGAGGCAATTTCCCTGGAAGCCCTATCAACCCGTTCCCTCGGACGATAAACCTATTAGCACCCACCGGAGGCGCTAATGGGGCTATAAAAAAGGGCAATTTCGCCTCCCTGGACTCTTAAAAAGTGAAGAAGTGCAAATTAATCCAGTTTTTTGATTGATGGCTATGACTTGAGTTTGAATGACATATCTTACGTTCAAAAATGCATTACTTGCCTTGATCATGGAAGATGGCAGCCTCATTGTAGATTGATGATTGACATATGTCGTATCACAAGATAATTATCTACGTGGAAGGCCATTTGGCCCATCATAATTAATCCATCCTGAGAGGCAGTCGGAGGAGGAGGGAGTCAGGGAGCGAAGTCGGAGAGGCCTATAAAGGCCCAGCGGCAGCTTCGAGAGGCAGTCGGAGGAGGAGGGAGTCAGGGAGCGAAGTCGGAGAGGCCTATAAAGGCCCAGCGGCAGCTTCGAGAGGCAGTCGGAGGAGGAGGGAGTCGGGGAGTATCGTCGGAGAGGCCTATAAAGGCCCAGCGGCAGCTTCGAGACGCAGTCGGAGGAGGAGGGAGTTGGGGAGCATCGTCGGAGAGGCCGATAAAGGCCCAGCGGCAGTGTCGAGACGCAGTCGGAGGAGGAGGGAGTTGGGGAGCATCGTCGGAGAGGCCGATAAAGGCCCAGCGGCAGCTTCGAGAGGCAGTCGGAGGAGGAGGGAGTCAGGGACGAAGTCGGAGAGGCCTATAAAGGCCCAGCGGCAGTGTCGAGAGGCAGTCGGAGGAGGAGGGAGTCAGGGAGCGAAGTCGGAGAGGCCTATAAAGGCCCAGCGGCAGTGTCGAGAGGCAGTCGGAGGAGGAGGGAGTTGGGGAGTATCGTCGGAGAGGCCTATAAAGGCCCAGCGGCAGCTTCGAGAGGCAGTCGGAGGAGGAGGGAGTCAGGGACGAAGTCGGAGAGACTAGCTGGTGCAGCTGGAAGGGCAAGTGGTAAATAAAGAAGTAGAAATAAATCGAAAGGTGATGTCACAGCCAAGGGGGTAAGTGATTGGCTGGGGATTGGTGAGTAGTTTTTCTTTTTCTTTGCTTTATCAGTAGGTAACCTTTATCATTGTTAAGTTAATCTAAGGGTTAAGTCATGGCAGGAGAGCTCGGACACGTGTCATGCTCCTCCTGTGCTATGTGGGAACTCAGCGACGTTTCTAGTGTCCCTGATGACTACACATGCAGGAAGTGCATCCGCCTGCAGCACTTGACAGACCGCATTGCGGCACTGGAGCTGCGGGTGGATTTACTCTGGAGCATCCGCTATACTGAGGATGATGTGAATAGCACGTTTAGTGAGTTGGCCACACTGCAGGGAAAGGGTACACAGCCAGATAGGGGATGGGTGACCAACAGGAAGAGCAGTGGAAGGAAGGTAATGCAGGGGACCCCTGTGGTCAACCCACTGCAAAACAGATACACCGCTTTGGTACTGTTGAGGGGGATGAATCATCAGGGGGAGAGCAGCAGCAGCCAAGTTCATGGCACCATGGGTGGCTCTGCTGCACAGGAGGGCAGGAAAAAGAATGGGAGAGCGAGAGGGGATTCGATTGTAAGGGGAATAGATAGGCGTTTCTGCGGCCGCAACTGAGACTCCAGGATGGTATGTTGCCTCCCTGGTGCAAGGGTCAAGGATGTCTCGGAGCAGCTGCAGGATATTTTGAAGTGGGAAAGTGAATAGCCAGTTGTCGTGGTGCATATAGGTACCAACGATATAGGTAAAAAACGGGATGGGGTCCTACAAGCTGAATTTAGGGAGCTAGGAGTTAAATTAAAAAGTAGGACCTCAAAGGTAGTAATTGCAGGATTGCTACCAATGCCACGTGCTAGTCAGAGTAGGAATCACAGGATAGCTCAGATGAATACGTGGCTTGAGGAGTGGTGAAGAAAAGAGGGATTCAAATTCCTGGGACATTGGAACCAGTTCTGAGGGAAGTGGGACCAGTACAAACCGAACGGTCTGCACCTGGGCAGGACCTGAACCAATGTCCTAGGGGGAGTGTTTGTTAGTGCTGTTGGGGATGGGTTAAACTAATATGGCAGGGGGATGGGAATCTATGCAGGGAGACAGAGGGAAGTAAAATAGGGGCAGAAGCAAAAGATAGAAAGAAGAAAAGTAAAATTGGAGGGCAGAGAAACCCAAGGCAAAAATCAAAATGGGCCACATTACAGCAAAATTCTAAAGGGGCAAAGTGTGTTAGAAAGACAAGCCTGGAGGCTCTGTGCCTCAATGCGAGGAGTATTTGTAATAAGGTGGACAAATTAACTGCACAGGCAGCAATTAATGAATATGACATAATTGGCATCACAGAGACATGACTCCTGGGTGATCAAGGCTGGGAACTCAACATCCAGTGGTATTCAACATTCAGGAAGGATAGACAGAAAGGAAAAGGAGGTGGGGTAGCGTTGCTGGTTAAAGAGGAAATTAACAAAATAGTAAGGAAGGACATGAACTTGGATGATGTGGAATCTGTATGGGTGGAGCTGCGGAATACCAAAGGGCAAAAAACGCTAGTGGGAGTTGTGTACAGACCACCAAACAGTAGTAGTGAGGTTGGGGACAGCATCAAACAAGAAATTAGGGATGCGTGCAATAAAGGTACAGCAGTTGGGCGACTATAATCTACATATAGATTGGGCTAACCAAACTGGTAGCAATATAATAGAGGAGGATTTCCTGGAGTGTATTAGGGATAGTTTTCTGGACCAATATGTCGAGGAACCAACTAGAGGGCTGCCATCCTAGACTGGGTGATGTGTAATGAGAAAGGACTAATTAGCAACCTTGTTGTGCGAGGCCCCTTGCGGAAGAGTGACCATAATATGGTAGAATTCTTTATTAAGATGGAGAGTGACACAATTAATTCAGAGACTATGATACTGAACTTAAGGAAAGGTAACTTTGATGGGTATGAGACATGAATTGGCTAGAATAGACTGGCAAATGATACTTAAAGGGTTGATGGTGGATAGGCAATGGCAAGCATTTAAAGATCACATGGATGAACTTCAACAATTGTATATCCCTGTCTAGAGTAAAAATAAAACGGAGAAGGTGGCTCAACCGTGGCTAACAAGGGAAATTAAGGATAGTGTTAAATCCAAGGAAGAGGCATATAAATTGGCCAGAAAAAGCAGCAAACCTGAGGACTGGGAGAAATTTAGATTTCAGCAGAGGAGGGGGAAAATAGAGTATGAGAGGAAGCTTGCCGGGAACATAAAACCGGCTGCAAAAGCTTCTATAGATATGTGAAGAGAAAAAGATTAGTGAAGACAAACGTCGGTCCCTTGCAGGCAGATTCAGATGAATTTATAATGAGGATCAAAGAAATGGCAGACCAGTTGAACAAATACTTTGGTTCTGTCTTCACGAAGGAAGACACAAATATCGTTCCGGAAGAACTAGGGGACCGAGGGGCTAGTGAGAAGGAGGAACTGAAGGATGTCCTTATTAGGTGGGAAATTGTGTTAGGGAAATTGATGGGATTGAAGACTGATAAATCCCTGGGGCTTGATAGTCTGCATCCCAGAGTACTTAAGGAAGTGGCCCTAGAAATAGTGGATGCATTGGTGATCATTTTCCAAAGGTCTATCGACGCGAGATCAGTTCCTAAGGACTGGAAGGTAGTTAATGTAGCACCACTTTTAAAGAAAGGAGGGAGAGAGAAAATGGATAATTATAGACTGGTTAGCCTGACATGAATAGTGGGGAAAATGTTGGAATCAATTATTAAAGATGAAATAACAGCGCACTTGGAAAGCAGTGACAGGATTGGTCCAAGTCAGCATGGATTTATGAAAGGGAAATCATGCTTGACAAATCTTCTGGAATTTTTTGAGGATGTAACTAGTGGAGTGGATAAGGGAGAACCAGTGGGTGTGGTGTATTTGGACTTTCAAAAGGCTTTTTACAAGGCCCCACACAAGAGATTGGTGTGCAAAATTAAAGCACATGGTATTGTGGGTAATATACTGACGTGGATAGAGAACTGGTTGGCAAACAGGAAGCAGAGGGTTGGGATAAACAGGTCCTTTTCAAAATGGCAGGCAGTGACTAGTGGAGTGCCGCAGGACTCAGTGTTGGGACCCCAGTTATTTACAATATACATTATTGATTTGGATGAAGGAATTGAGTGTAATATCTCCAAGTTTACAGATGACACTAAACTGGGTGGCGGTGTGAGTTGTGAGGAGGATGCTAAGCGGCTGCAGGGTGACTTGGACAGGTTAGGTGAGTGGGCAAATGCATGGCAGAAGCAGTATAATGTGGATAAATGTGAGGTTATCCACTTTGGGGGCAGAAACACGAAGGCAGAATATTATACTGAATGGCGGCAGATTAGGAAAAGGGGAGGTGCAACGAGACCTGGGTATCATGGTACATCAGTCATTGAAAGTTGGCATGCAGGTACAGCAGGCGGTGAAGAAGGCAAATGGTATGTTGGCCTTCATAGCTAGGGGTTTTGAGTATAGGAGCAGGGAGGTCTTACTGCAGTTGTACAGGGCCTTAGTGAGGTTTCACCTGGAATCTTGTGTTCAGTTTTGGTCTCCTAATCTGAGGAAGGACATTCTTGCTATTGAGGGAATGCAACAAAGGTTCACCAGACTGATTCCCGGGATGGCTGGATGGACATATGAGGAGAGACTGGATCGACTGGGCCTTTATTCACTGGAGTTTAGAAGCATGAGAGTAGATCTCATAGAAACATAACATTCTGACGGGACTGGACAGGTTAGATGCAGGAAGAATGTTCCCGATGTTGGGGAAGTCCAGAACCAGGGGACACAGTCTAAGGATAAGGGGTAAGCCATCTAGGACTGAGCTGAGGAGAAACTTCTTCACTCACAGAGTTGTTAGCCTGTGGAATTCTCTACCGCAGAGAGTTATTGATACCAGTTCATTGGATATATTCAATCGGGAGTTAGATATGGCCCTTATGGCTAAAGGGATCAAGGGGTATGGAAAGAAAGCAGGAAAGGGGTACTGAGGTGAATGATCAGCCATGATCTTATTGATTAGTGGTGCAGGCTCGAAGGGCCGAATGGCCTAATCCTGCACCTATTTTCTATGTTTCTATATCTCCATGGCCCCAAGTTTCCACATGCGGCAAAACAGGTGCCCCTCCGAGCTGGGCGCCCGTTTTTCGCGCCGAAAACGGCGCCTGAAAAAAAACGCACTATTCTCGAGCGCTTTGCAGCTCGATGTCTGCTTGGCGCGGTGCCCAGGGGGCGGAGCCTACCACTCGCGCCGATTTTGTAAGTAGGAGGGGGCGGGTACAATTTAAATGAGTTTTTTTCGTGCCGGCAACCCTGCGCGTGCGCGTTGGAGCGTTCGCGCACGCACAGTCTGAAGGAAACATTGGCACTCGGCCATTTTAAAAAGTGTTGCAGAAAAAGTGAAAATTTGTTTATTGAACCCTTGCAAAGGCTTGCATTTTAATTTTCTTTATATTTCTGTGTGTGAGAGTGAGGGAGTGCGTTCTGTAATTAAAGATAGACTGTGATAAACGGGACACATGCACTTGTTTGAGACTATTCAAATTCTTTGTAGCTGTTCAATTTTTAACATTTTTTAATAAAACCACATTGCCCTTCCATGATCAGCACTGAGGCTTCTTGCAGCTTTCTCCCCCTGCCGTCCGTCAGGCCCAACGGCAAACGGCTGCCTCAAGTACTGAGGCTTCCTGCAGCCTTCTCTCTCCCTCCCCCTGCCGTCGGTCGGTCCCAACGGCAAACCGCTGCCTGAAAGGCCTGCCTGAAGCACTTTCACACAGGTAGGAACATGGTTTATTTAATCCTTTCTTTGCTTATAAATGTTTATTCAGGTTGGATTTATTTGTATAATATTTGTATAATATTTGCACAAGTATAACTAAGGATTTATTGTAGAATGTAATTGATACGTCCTTGCTACACAGTATAAATGCACACGAGGCCCATGCTTGAGAGAAGGTCAGTCTGTGACCTGTCCTTTATTCCTTAGCACTCAAGTGATGAAGGTGGGTGGAGCTTCCCCTTTTATACCTGAAGGTCCAGGTTAGGAGTGTCTCCCACCTAGTGGTCAGTGTTCTCACGGTGTACAACTTAGGTCAGTTTATACATGGGTTACAATGCTGGTTGAATACATGACATCACCTCCCCCCCAAAGTCTTATTGGGATCACAGGTTGAGTCTCTCTGGTGGTTTACGCTCCCTTGTAGAGCGCCTGAGTTGGGGCTCCGGTTGTTGGGCGCTGGCCTGAGTGTCTGCTGTTTGCGGTGCCTCAGGCCTGTCCGGACTGCCCACAGTGACTGGGCTCTCCTCCCTTTGGTTCCGGTGTTCGGTCACTTGTGGTGGAGTGAACTCTATATCGTGTTCTTCCTCTGCTTCTTCTATGAGGTTGCTGAACCTCCTTTTTGTTTGATCCACATGTTTGCGGCAGATTTGTCCATTGGTAAGTTTAACTACCAGAATCCTATTTCCCTCTTTGGCAATCACAGTGCCTGCGAGCCATTTGGGCCCTGCAGCGTAGTTGAGGACAAAAACAGGATTATTTACATCAATACATCACGCCCTCGCATTCCTGTCATGGTAGTGATATTGTGACTGGCGCCTGCTCTTGACAATTTCTTTCATGGTGGGGTGTATAAGGGATAATCGGGTTTTGAGCATCCTTTTCATTAGTAGCTCTGCGGGTGGAACCCCTGTGAGCGAGTGTGGTCGGGATCTATAGGCCAACAGGAGGCGTGATAAGCGGGTTTGTAGGGAACCCTCTTGGAATCTGAGCATCCTATGTTTGATTATCTGCACTGCTCGTTCTGCCTGGCCGTTTGAGGCCGGCTTGAACGGTGCCATTCTAACATGGTTAATTCCATTGCCTGACATGAAGTCCTGGAATTCAGTGCTTGTGAAGCACTGGCCATTGTCGCTGACCAAGATGTCCGGTAGACCGTGGGTGGCAAACATTGCCCGTAGACTTTCTACCGTGGCAGAGGATGTGCTTGAATTTAAAATGTCACACTCGATCCATTTGGAGTAGGCGTCTACTACAACCAAAAACATTTTCCCCATGAAAGGACCTGCGTAGTCCACATGGATGCGTGACCGAGGCTTGGCGGGCCATGGCCAGGGGCTACGGGGGGCTTCCCTGGGTGCATGGCCCAGCTGGGCACACGTGTTGCACCTGCGAACACAAAGTTCCAGATCTGCGTCTATCCCTGGCCATCAAACGTGTGACCTGGCAATTGCCTTCATCGTGACAATGCCCGGGTGCCCATTGTGGAGTTCTCCGATGAACACCTCTCTGCCCATCTGGGGCATGGCTACGCGGTTTCCCCACAGTAGGCAATCAGCCTGAATCGAGAGTTCATCCTTGCGCCTGTGAAATGGTTTAAATTTCTCAGGGCATGCCCTGTACGTGGCTGCCCAGTCCCCATTCAGGACACATTTCTTGACTCTATTTGTCCAGACTTTAATCTGACGGGCTGTCACGGGTGAGCCTTCGCTTCCGAAAGCTTCAACAGCCATGACCATCTCAGCAGCGTGCTCGGTAGCCCCCTCAGTGGTGGCTAGTGGGAGCCTGCTGAGTGCATCGGCGCAGTTTTCGGTGCCCGGTCTGTGCCGAATTGTGTAGTAATAGGCAGCTAACGTGAGTGCCCACCTCTGTATGCGGGCCGATGCGTTTGCATTTATGGCCTTGTTGTCGGCCAAAAGGGACATTAGGGGTTTGTGATCTGTCTCCAGCTCAAATTTCCTGCCACACAGGTACTGGTGCATTTTCTTTACCGCATATACACATGCGAGCGCCTCTTTTTCTACCATCCCGTAGCCCCTTTCTGCCTGGGACAGACTTCTGGAGGCATAAGCTACCGGCTGTAACTGACCCTTGGCATTGACATGCTGCAACACACACCCGACACCATAGGATGACGCATCGCACGTTAACACAAGTTTCTTACATGGGTCATATAGCGTTAACAGATTGTTGGAACATAACAAATTGCGTGCTCTATTAAAAGCCCTTTCCTGGCTGTCCCCCCAGACCCATTCGCGACCTTTGCGTAGGAGCACGTGTAGCGGCTCTAGCAGCGTGCTCAATTTGGGAAGAAAGTTACCAAAATAGTTCAGGAGCCCCAGGAACGAACGCAGCTCCGTCGTGTTACGGGGCCTGGGTGCTCTCTGGATCGCTTCCGTCTTGGATGCAGTAGGGCTGATCCCGTCTGCTGCTACCCTCATCCCCAGGAATACTACTTCTGGAGCTAGGAAGACGCACTTCGCCTTTTTCAGTCACAGACCTACCCGGTCCAGTCTGCGTAGCACCTCCTCCAGGTTGTGGAGGTGTTCTTCAGTATCGTAACCTGTAATGAGGATGTCGTCCTGAAAAACCACCGTCCCTGGAATCGACTTGAAGAGGCTTTCCATATTTCGTTGGAAGATCGCGGCGGCCGAGCGAATCCCGAACGGACATCTGTTGTACTCAAACAACCCCTTGTGTGTCGTGATGGTGGTCAGCTTCTTCGACTCACTCGCCAGCTCCTGGGTCATGTAAGCTGAGGTCAGGTCCAATTTTGAAAAAAGTTTGCCACCGGATAGCGTCGCAAAGAGGTCCTCCGCTCTCGGTAGCGGGTACTGGTCTTGGAGTGACACCCGATTGATGGTGGCCTTGTAATCGCCACATATCCTGACCGACCCATCCGCCTTGCGCACCGGCACAATCGGGCTCGCCCAGTCACTGAATTCGACTGGCGAGATGATGCCTTCCCTCAGCAGGTGGTCCAATTCGCCTTCTATCTTTTCCCGCATCACGTATGGCACCGCTCTGGCCTTGTGGTGTACTGGTCTGGCGTCCGGGTTTATGTGAATCACTACCTTGGCCCCCATGAAAGTGCCAATGCCGGGTTGAAATAATGAGTCAAATTTGTCCAGGATCTGTGAGCATGATACTCGCTCCACAGAGGAAATTGCATTGACATCGCCCCATTTCCAGTTCATGACAGCAAGCCAACTCCTCCCCAGTAGTGTGGGACCGTCCCCTGGGACAATCCAGAGTGGCAACCTGTTCTCCGAATCTTTGTGGGTCACGACTACCGTGGCGCTGCCTAGCACCGGAATGATCTGCTTAGTGGAAGTCCGTAGCTGTGCTTCAATCGGCGATAATTTTGGCCTCCTGGCCTTGGATGCCCACAACTTTTCGAACTGTTTGATACCCATCAGGGACTGGCTGGCACCCGTGTCTAACTCCATTGATACTGGGATGCCATTGAGGAGCACTTTCATCATTATCGGTGGCGTCCTGGTCTATGAACTGTATACGTGCTTCACATGAACTCGCTGAACTTCAGCTTCCAGCGATTTCCCCCAGTGTCCATTTCTGCAATTTCTACAGGTATTTTGCTCATCTCTGCAAACTCCGGCTGAATGTATGCCTCCACGCCTCCAGCATGAGTTGCGGTTTGAAACAAAAGGTCCCTTGCCAGTCGATCGTCCCTGACTGCCCCTGTTATTGTCCTTGAGTGCACCATTAACAGGTGTTGATGGCCCCATTACTGGCCGCATTGTCCCTTGCAATGGCGTGAATCGCTGTTCAGCGCCATTGTCTCTGTCGAACTCCCCCTCTGGGTTTGACTACATGTTGGGGCATGCCCGACTGCCCTTGTCTGCCTGGAGAACTGTGTGCTGCTTTAACAATGTTGAATCTCTGTCCCAACCATTCCTTAACACAGTACCTCTCGTCTGTTCTGCTAGTGGCCATGCTCGCGTGGTTTAAATCCCAGTTTCTTGTCGCCATTGATACGTCCTTACTACACAGTATAAATGCACACGAGGCCCATGCTTGAGAGAAGGTCAGTCTGTGACCTGTCCTTTATTCCTTAGCACTCAAGTGATGAAGGTGGGTGGAGCTTCCCCTTTTATACCTGAAGGTCCAGGTTAGGAGTGTCTCCCACCTAGTGGTCAGTGTTCTCACGGTGTACAACTTAGGTCAGTTTATACATGGGTTCCAATGCTGGTTGAATACATGACAGTAATGACTTCCCTTCCCCCCCCCCTCCCCCCCCACCTCGTTCCGGACGCCTAATTTGTAACCTGCGCCTGATTTTTTAATGTGTAGACAAGGTTTTTTCAGGCCTACAAAAATCTTCACTTGCTCCATTCTAAGTTAGTTTGGAGAACGTTTTCACTGTGGAAACTTTCAAATCAGATGTCAGTGGCCGGACACGCCCCCTTTTGAAAAAAAAATTCTGTTCAAAAGTGAAACTGTTCTACCTGACTAGAACTGCAGAAAACTTAAATGTGGAGAATTCCGATTTCTCAGATACTCCGTTCTCTACCAGTTGCTCCTAAAAATCAGGAGCAAATCATGTGGAAACTTGGGGCCTATGTTTCTAAAGTTACCCCCAATTGCAGCTCCAACTGTTTCTTTGGCCTAGAAATTGGCCTCATTAGCATCTCCCATTATCGCCTCCAGGGACCGACTTACCGACTGGGACGGGCGAGATGAACGACTCCCGCTAACTTCGGCAAGAGGTTTGCGGCGGAGGTAAGAGGTTGCGCCACGATCTCCTGCGCCCGGCGATCGCGACGTCATCGCCGTGCGCATTGCCTCGGTAGCACCACGGACCCGAACTTCGGTTCTGCCTCCTGCAGCGTCGCCGGGCGAAAACACCGGCAGCTGCAGGAGGCGTTTTTAGGGAGACCGGGCGGTTCGGGGGCAAGAGTTAAAGGCGAGGTTGCCGAGGTAAGTAGCAAAATTGATAAAATGGTGTTTATCAGTTTTTAAAAATTCTCCCGGGCCGCGATTGATCAGCCCGGTGCTCTGCTGCAGTGCATGGGGCTGATCGGACCGGATCGTGGCTGCCGTGGAGGGCCAGCTCACTGGTCCCAAAGCAGAGCCTGCAGCGATGGACCTTCCCTTTAAGGGAGGGAAGGAGCCTCGTATCGCGGCAGTGCTGCACGGCCCATTGTGCAGCGCTGTACCACTACCACCCTGTCTGTGTCCTCTAGCGCTCCAGGAAGGAAGTGCAGTGTTCAATTTAGCGCTCCACTTCCTTCCTGTAGTGCAAACACTAAATTTTTAAAAGGCATTTAAAAATCATTAGCGCCTGCCGCTAATTTTTTCAACTTTCAAAAGCACTCCTGAATTTCTTCCCATTAAAATATTCCAGTGTGCTCACCTCCACTTTTCTTCCTGGACTTTATTCCACAGATCGATCCCTCTTTGCGTGAAGAAGAATTTCTTAAATCTGCCTTTTTACGAGCTTGCGCCAAATAAATGGAGCAGAAAATGTTAATCTGGAGCATGACAAACTGGGAAAAGCAAAGTACAGATCCCACTGTAGAAAACACTTTTTCATCGCAAAGAATAGTCTGAGTCTACTTCTTCTTAGGCAGACCTTCGGAGTCGAGGATGACTTGCTTCCACACTAAATATGAGTTCTCAGGTGGCTGAAGAGACCAATGCGGGATCTGCAGTCTCTGTCACAGGTGGGGCAGATGATGGTTGAAGGGACGGGTGGGTGGGGTATGGTATTGGAGACAAAGGCCCCGATATTTACGGGGAGGTGGGGAGAACACAAGAAATAGGAGCAGGAGTAGGCTACCTGGCCCCTCGAGCCTGCTCTGCCATTTAATAAGATCGTGGCTGATCTGATCATGGACTCAGCTCCACTTCCTTGCCCGCTCCCCATAACCCTTTATTCCCTTATCGCACAAAAATCTGATTATTTCCGCCTTAAATATATTCAATGACCCAACCTCCACAGCTCTCTGGGCAGAGAATTCCATAGATTTACAGCCCTCTGAGAGAAGAAATTCCTCCTCGTCTCAGTTTTAAATAGGCGACTCTTATTCTGGTTTTAGTTTCCCCTATGAGTGGAAATATCCTCTCTGCATCCATCTAGTTGAGCCCCCTCGTTATCTTATATGTTTCGATAAGATCTCCTCTCATTCTACTGAACTCCAATGTGTATAGGCCCAACCTACTCAACCTAGTTGGGAATGAGGCCAAAAACAGCCAAAGAATCTGGCAAAGCTGAGGACAATCTTAATGGCAGGGCCTCATTTGCATTGTGTATCTGCGCCTCCCATCCGGCAGCCAATCAAATGGACAGCCTGGCCAGCGGGTGGGCGAGATCACCACCTGCGGTAGGCCGCAGCCGGGGAGCCTCGGAGACAGTCCCTGGCAATCGGGAGGGTAATGGGGCGGTGGGAATGCTCCGATCGGTGATCCAGAAGGAGGGGTGGTGGCGATGGAAGCTCCGATCAGGAGGGCTCAGAGGGGACACTGGAGATCACGACTGGCGGAGGTCGAAGGCTTCCATAAGGGGCCCCAGGAGGAGCACTCCTGCCCCTCCTGGCCCACAAGGAGTGCAGAGAAAGGCACGTACCTTGTGAAGCAGGCAGCTCCCGCTTCCCTGTCACTGCAGAATTCCCCGAACCCCGGGCAATCCGCACAGCAGCAGTGAATTTCACATTGTGCTCCCAATTACACTGCGGGAGCCTGATTATAAGCATCCTGCCTCTCCATGCTGGGGCACTCAGACGCAACGCTAACCTCCACCGTAAAAATGGTGGCAGGCGCATGCGGGGTGTATTGGGGTTGGGTTACGCATGTTTCAATTTTTAACCTGACCCCCCTGACCCTCCCCTGCCTGTGGGGGTGAGGGGAGGGTACTATCGAGGCCAATGACTCTGGAACCTTTCAAGAGGTCGTTAACTGCAGCGATAGGGTGAATGCAGCTTTCTGTCCAAGCAGCAAGCGAGATGGACTTCCTACTGTTGTGCTTATTTACGTGACTTTTGTGAGTGTTTCTACCACACGTGTGTAGAGGCACCTCCCTTGCTATCAGCCCCTACATTTGCTGCTTAACCCTCGATGCACTGGGTCCACAAGACATCACCCAGAAGGTTTCTGTAAGAATTCTGTTTAGCCACTGCCCCTTGCTTTGTGAGGGGATGGTTCTGAACTGTGACTTCTGTAGAACGTCGGAACTCCAGACACAACAGAAGGCTTCATTTACAGTGTGTGCTGTCCCACTGTGCTTCAGCTCCCTGTCGCTGCAGCTATTTTAGGTTCCTGCGCAATTAGTGTTGTGTTGTTCTGTTGAAATAAGTGCTTTAGGTAATTTTATTTTCCCTTTTACGCAGGGCATTAAGATGGCCATAAATTAAACTGTCTTTGTCACTGTTCTTCTGGCTTTAGTTCAGCATCGCTGTTAGAATGGGTGAATCATCGAGTTAATAATTCACTATGTGTAGAAACATTATACGAACATCTGATTGTTGATACTCTCCCTAACAGCACTGTGGGAGTACCTTCACCACGCGGACTGCAGCAGTTCAAGAAGGCGGCTCACCACCACCTTTTCAAGGGCAATTAGGGAGGGGAAATAAATGCTGGTCTTGGCAGCGGCGCCCACATTCCGTACATGGAATTTTAAAAAAGTTTTCTGCATCTCTAACTCACTTCCCAAGTCATCACTTTGCCATTAGCTGAATTATGGTAAATCTCTGGTCTCTGTGGCAACCCGCGAAGTTGGCGTTGACATCCGCTCGCGCCAGCCTTGCGGCCCAAGGGGCTATTTCCCCCCTGGGGCGGTAAGGGGTCGGCGTGGGGTGATGAGGGGGTCACAGTGCACGGCGATAACATTATCTCCGGTTGCACGGCGGCCTGGGGCATGGCAGCGCCTTCACAAACTCCTGGACTATTTTCCGGGAGGCAGTAGCGTTCCCCTTCCCTGGGCAAATGGTTTCCTCCGCCCTGTTAGCGCCCCCAGGCAGCGTCTACGGGCCTTTAAAAAGGGGCAATTTCACACCCCCTGTCTTAGAATCAGGTCCTGTTGCTGAGACTTTGGCCCCGCTATTTACAGGGAGGCGGGGAGGAAGCAGGGTGGGGCAGTTTTGCGGGCGGGAAGAACGGGCCTCCCTCGGGTCCTGCCGAATTTAACGGCAGAACCTGATGAAAATTTTTGCCCCCATTTTCCGGCTGTGGCTAGCCAGATTGAGAGGCTGTCGGTCTGCCGGCTGGGTAGGCCTTCGGCACAAGACCACAGCCGGGGAGCGGAGAGGAGGGACGGAGGGATCGGAAGGTCTGTGGGGGCGAGATCGGAGGCCGGATGGGGAGGTGGGTGGGGGCAGGGAATATCGGAGGCTGGAGAGATCGGAGGCTGGAGTGGGGGCGGAAAGCAGACTGGTCGGCCGCTCCCCGTCCTGCCTCCGTGAAAACTGAAAGTGGGCGGGTTCGAGGTGGGTCGGGTTCGGGTTCGAGACTTTTAATATTGTAACATTCCAGCTGACCCAAACTCTCCAATTTTGGGGGTTAAAATTCACCTCAAGTCTTTGAATTGAGAACTGTTGGTGGGGCTCCATATTTGAAATAGTCAAACTTCCCTTTTGAATGGGGTCTAGGTATTGAGACACGCCTTTTAAGTGGCATCCAAGTGGTGACACAAAATATTTAACAACAACAACTTGTATTTATATAGTGCCTTTAACATAGTGAAACGTCCCAAGGCGCTTCACAGGAGTATTATGAGATAAATAATTTAACACCGAGCCGCATAAGTAGAAATTAGCGCAAGTGACCAAAAGCTTGGTCAAAGAGGTATGTTTTAAGGAGCGTCTTGAAGGAGGAAAGAGAGGTAGAGAGATGGCGAGGTTTAGGCAGGGAGTTCCAGAGCTTGGGGCCTAGGCAACAGAAGGTACGGTCACCAATGGTTGAGCGATTTAAATCAGGGATGCTTAAGAGGGCAGAATTAGAGGAGTGCAGACATCTCGGGGGATAGTGTGGGGCTGGAGGAGATGACAGAGATAGGGAGGGGCGAGGCCATGGAGGGATTGAAAAATAAGGATGAGAATTTTGATCATTTTTAAGTGTAGAGTATAGAAAGTTTGACTATTAGATCTTAAAAATGTAAAATAAATTGTAACGGGCCTTTTTGTTTGACTGGAAGCAAGGCATTGCACACAATGTGTGCTGTCATGTGCAGAATTGCTAGCTGTGTTATCCTGCATACCCATGGAGATCTCTGCAGAGAACGGATCCGTAAGTCATGAATTAGCAATTCCGTTGTAAAATATTTATACGGTTGCCCTGCCCAGCAGTCTTTACCAAGGGGCGATCTCCCACCCTGTTGAAAAATTAGTGACGGAGGCAACTTTGGCGAGATGCTAATTCTCTTTTGCTTTTCCAATTAATCAGATTGTCTTGACTCAGCTGGTGGCTCTGAGTCACAGTTTGTGGGATCAAGCCATGTGCCCTGAGCCTTGGGCACATGATCCAGGCTGGTGCTACACAGGCAGTGCCGAGGGAGAAACTCGAGATTCAGAAATGCCACACTTCTGTGCGACGAGCTGGTGAATCTTCAATTACCTTTCCCACTGTACAAACATCCATTTTCTTGGCAATAACTAGTGACAGCCCCCGAGGGCTATGGCTGCTCAGTCGTTTGAGTATTGTCAAGAGTGAGAACGATAGAGTTTTGGACACTAAGCGGACTTGGGGACAGTGCAAGAAAGTGCAGTTGAGGTAGAAGATCAGCCGTCAACTCATTGAATGGCGGAGCAGGCTCAAGGCGCCTATTCCTACTCCTATTTCTTATGTTCTTACGTTGTGCGGGTCTTTTTCCTGATGAGTCATCGTGTAAAGCAATTTGACTTCTGCGCAACGTTAGATATGATGGTAAACGAGGTCAAAGTGGTGTCTAGTGCGTCGACCCTCGAACCCAATCAGATTGAAAGGGGAGAGCCTCAGGTTCAATGCGGAAATGTCTCGCTAAAAAGGGATTTCTACATGGCACACTTGTATATAAGACATAACATAAGAAATACGAGCAGGAGTAGGCCATTCAATGCGATCATGGCTGATCTTCAACCTCAACTCCACTTTCCCACCCCATCCCCATATCCCTTCTGTCATGTATCTCACACTACTGTACATAACTGTATCTTACCATGCTATACATGACTGGAACCAGAGATGACCTGTAACCACAAGCTTACCTTACCACCAGGGGTGCATTTGCAGGAGACACTGCATACCTGTCCCAGACAGGTATATAAGGACAGGTCTCGGGCAAGTGTGGCATTCGAGAGCTGTGTAATAAAGGTGCAGGTCCTAAGTGACCTTGACTTCAGCATGTGCCTCGTGTGAGTCTGTACTGTAGGGACAGGACTTTACAGTGGCGATGAGTTACAGGATTACAGAATCCACAGAATGGCGACCAACGGCTCAGATGAAAAATACAATGCTGGAGATAATTGGGAGGACTTTGTAGAAAGGCTCCAGCAAAGCTTCGTAACCAAAGACTGGTTAGGCGATGATAAGACAGACAAGAGAAGAGCCCATCTCTTGACCAGCTGTGGCTCGAAAACATGCGCCTTAATGAAGGACCTGCTGGCACCCGAGAAACCAGCAAGCAAGGCGTTTGAAGAGTTGAGCACACTGGTAAGAGACCACCTGAAGCCAGTGAGCAGCCTACACATGGCCAGACACAGGTTCTACAACTACAGACTCTGTGTGGGCCAGAGCATACCCGACTTTGTGGTGGAACTTCGGAGGTTGGCTAGCTTATGTGAGTTCTCCGATGAACTAAGGAGAGAAGTACTGAGAAACTTTTTTATTGAAGGAAGAGACCACGCAGGCATATTCCGAAAGCTCATAGAGACCAAGAACTTGATGCTAGAGGCAGCAGCACTGGTTGCACAGATATTCTTGGTAGGAGAAGAAGAAACGAGGTTGATCTACACTGTGGGTACGACAACTAACGAAACATCGGAACAAGGGGTACACAGTGTGAAACAAGCCGCTACCCCCACACACAGACAAAGGCAGGAGAGCAGGCCCTCTACAGCAGGCAGTGGCGCCAGAAGCCATCAAGGGCCACATGAACGGCCGTTCACACCTCATCAACCCACAATGCGAGCAATCAATTACAAACTGAAAGAAGCTCAAGAGAGATCAGCCAGACGCAGCTCATCCTTTGGAAACAATGGAAGCGGTCTGTGCTGGAGATGTGGGGGAAGGCACTCATCAAGGGGGTGTCGATTTCAGCATGCTGTTTGCAGAAACTGCGACTATACAGGGCATCTGGCTCGCATGTGCAGAAAAACGGCAGCTCGGCTGGTATATGAATCGGAAAGGTCGGAAAGCAGACCAGAAGACGGTGGGGACAGTACTCGGGACACCGAGGTACAGTGGGTCAACACGATCAATGGCCACTGCTCTTACAACAAGATGCCTCCAATAATGATGAGGGTCCTACTCAACAGGATACCCGTCAACATGGAGCTGGATATGGGAGCGAGTCAATCTCTCATGAGCGCTCAACAATTTGAACAGCTGTGGCCGCACAAAAGAGACAGACCAAAGCTCACAAGGGTCGACACCAAACTAAGGAAATATACCAAAGAAATCGTCCCAGTCCTTGGCAGCGCCATGCTCTCAGTCACACACAAAGGGACAGTGAACCGACTTCCCCTGTAGATTGTCCCCGGAGATCTCCCAGCACTGCTGGGGAGAAGCTGGCTGGCTAAACTAAACTGGAAATAGGATGATGTTCACGCCATGTTGTCAGAGGAACGGACCTCCTGCTCAACAGCTCTAAGTCGATTTGAACATCCCTTTCAGCCAGGTGTGGGCACCTTCAAAGGGGCCAAAGTCAAAATCTACATCACACAGGATGCTAGTCTGGTCCATCACAAGGCTAGAGCTGTGCCTTATCTGATGAGGGAAAAGATTGAACATGAACTGGACAGGCTTCTGCGGGAAGGCATTATCTCACCGTGGAATTTAGCGACTGGGCAAGTCCCATCGTCCCAGTCATGAAGCCTGATGGATCCGTACGAATCTGTGGGGACTACAAATCTACCATAAAGAGAGTCTCCCTACAGGACCAATACCCGCTGCCCAGAGCGGGGGACTTATTTGCCACATTGGCTGGAGGAAAACTTTTCTCAAAACTAGATCTCACATTTGCGTATATGACGCAAGAATTGACCGACGAGTCTAAGCTACTCACCAACATCAACACACATCGAGGCCTTTTCATGTACACTCGATGCCCATTCGGCATCAGGTCGGCAGCTGCCATATTCCAGTGCAACATGGAGAGTCTGCTCAAGTCCATCCCGGGGACGGCTGTATTTCAAGACAACATACTTATCACGGTCAGGGACACCGACTCCCATCTGCGCAATTTGGAGGAAGTACTAAAGCGGTTGGATCGGGTAGGCTTAAGAGTTAAGAAATCCAACTGCCTGTTTCTCATGCCCGAGGTTGAATTTTTGGGCAGAAGGATTGCCGCTGATGGAATCCGCCCAACAGAGTCCAAAACCGAAGCAATTCGCCTGGCACCCAGGCCCCGGAATGTCTCAGAACTGCACGCCTTTCTCGGGCTGTTCAATTACTTTGGGAACTTTATGCAGAACTTAAGCATGCTGCTGGAGTCTCTCCACGTGCTACTCAGAAAGAGGTGCGATTGATTTTGGGGGCCGCCCAGGAACGCGCCTTCAATAAGGCACGCAACCTTCTGTGTTCCAACAGTGTTTCGGCTTTCTTTGATCCGGGTAAAAAGCTAGTTCTCACATGTGATGCGTCAGCGTACGGGGTTGGGTGCGTTTTACAGCATGTCAATGGTGCGGGTAAATTACGACCCATTGCTTATGCCTCCAGGTCACTTTTGCGGGTGGAGCGCGGGTACGGAATGATGGAGAAGGAGGCGCTCGCGTGCGTGTACGGTGTCAAAAAGATGCACCAATACCTTTTCGGGGCCAAGTTCGCGTTAGAAACCGACCACAAGCCTCTCACGTCCCTACTATCCGAGAACAAGGCAATAAATGCCAACACTTCGGCACGCATTCAACGGTGGGCACTCATGCTGGCCTCTTACGATTACACCATAATGCACACACCAGGCACAGACAACTGTGCCGATGTGCTTAGCAGGCTATCCCTGGTGACCACGGAAGGGTCTGACAAACAGGACTGTGAGATAGTCATGGCAATCAATGGCTTTGAGTCCACAGGTTCGCCCATGATGGCTCGCCAAATCAGAGCCTGGATGACCAGCGACCCCACGTTATCCCTCGTAAAAAGATGTGTCTTAACTGGTGTCTGGGCAGAGGCTCGCGATGCCTGCCCCGAGGAGATCAAACCTTTCCATAGGCGCTTGCATGAGCTGTCACTACAAGCAGACTGCCTGATGTAGGGCAGCCGAGTAGTTATGCCTCTGTGAGGCAGAGAGGCACTTGTCCGGGAGCTCCACCGCGAGCACCCGGGGATTGTTCTCATGAAGGCCATAGCCAGATCCCACATCTGGTGGCCTGGCATTGACGCGGACTTGGAGCTCTGCGTCCGACGGTGCACCATTTGTGCCCAACTCAGTAATGCCCCCAAGGAGGCCACCCTGAGCCCCTGGCCCTGGCCCACCAAACCGTGGTCGCAGGTGCACGTAGACTTTGTGGGCCCATTCATGGGCAAAATGTTCCTCGTAGTGTAGATGCATTTTCAAAGTGGATCGAATGCACCATTTTAAACTCGAGCACCACCTCCACCACTGTGGAGAGCCTTGGAACCATGTTCGCAACGCACGGCATTCCTGACATATTGGTCAGTGACAATGATCCGTGCTTCACCAGCGCAGAATTCAAAGATTTTATGAGTGACCACGGCATAAATCATGTTAGGACGGCACCGTTCAAGCCGGCCTCCAATGGCCAGGCGGAGCGAGCAGTGCAGATCATTAAACAAGGCATTCTCAAAATCCAAGGTCCCGCGTTGCAAGGCTGCCTGTCGCGACTGCTGCTGGCATACAAATCTCGTCTGCACTCATTGACTGGAGTTCCACCCAACTATTGATGAAACAGACCTTAAAGACAAGGTTCTCATTAATCCTCCCAGACACGCATGAAATTGTTGAGGCAAAACGCCGTAAACTAACTGAGTACCATGACCGAAATTTGAGGGGAAGGTGGAATGAGGTAGGGGACAAAGTGTTTGTGCTAAACTATGGCAGGGGTCCCAAATGGCTTGCAGGGACAGTAACAGGCAAGGAAGGAAACAGGCTACTGGTGGTACAAATGGAAAATGGACAAACCTGCCGGAGGCATGTAGACCAAGTCAAAAGTAGATTTACCAACCACACTGCTGAACCAGAAGCAGACTACAATGTGGAACTCACACCACACCTGGTGGACAGACAGAGGGAACAACCTGAGGAAAGGGCAATCCCAACAGACAGCCCAGGGGAGACACCAACAATCATACTGAACGAAACAGACAGCCCAGGTGAGATACCAGCAATCACACCGAAAGAAAAACAGGCACCAAGGCAAACAACTGAACCACAACTAAGACGCTCCACGTGAGAGCGTAGACCACCTGAGAGACTGAACCTATAAAGACAATAAGACCTTGGGGGAGGGTGATGTCATGTATCTCACACTACTGTATATAACTGTATCTTACCATGCTATACATGACTGTAACTAGAGATGACCTGTAACCACAAGCTTACCTTACCACCAGGGGTGCACTTACTGGATACCTGTCCCAGACAGGTATATAAGGACAGGTCTCAGACAAGTGAGGCATTCGAGAGCTGTGAATAAAAGTGCAGGTCCTGAGTGACCTTGACTTCAGCATGTGCCTCGTGTGAGTCTGTACTGCAGGAACAGGACTTTACACCTTCATTTCCTTAATATCCAAAATTCTATCGATCTCTGCCTTGAATATACTCAATGACTGAGCCTGCACAGCCTTTTGGGCGGAGAATTCCAAAGATTGTGAAGAAGTTTCTCCTCGTCTCAGTCCTAAATGGCCGACCCCTTATTCTGAGAGTGTGACCCCGCTTCTAGACTCCCCAGCTAGAGGAAACATCCTCCCTGCATCTACCCTGTCAAGCTCTGTCAGAGTTTTGTATGTTTCAATGAGAACACCTCTCATTCTTCTAAACTCTAGGGAATATAGGCCTAGTCTGCTCAATCTCCTCATAGGACATTCCCTCCCATCCCAGGAATCAGTCTGGTGAACCTTCATTGAACTCCCTCCATGGCAAGTATATCCTTGTATATAAGTAGGAATTACACTAAATATAAGAGGAAAAAAACGGGACTATCGAATGGCCGCATTAGCACGTGAATTACAAGTGAATGGGTCGGACTGCTTGAGGTTTGTTGTCCCTCAACCACCACTGCAGTTTAAGTGGATTAATAACCTCTGCCCACATTTTGTTCCCTTTCCTCCCTTTTTTTTAACAAAAACTTCCCCCTCCCTTTTGTTTTTTATTTTTATTTTGTTTCTCTCTGTTTCCTATAGCAGCTGGTAGTTATTCTGCCATTCACACCCTACCTAGACTCATCTTTTGTTTCCTAACTTGTGCTATTACCCTGGCCAAAGACCGCCCTAAGTGGAGGAAGTGCATCCGGGAGGGCTCTGAACACCTCGAGTCTCATCGTCGAGAGCATGCAGAAATCAAGCGCAGGCAGCGGAAAGAGCGTGCGGCAAACCTGTCCCACCCTCCCTTACCCTCAACGACTATCTGTCCACCTGTGACAGGGACTGTGGCTCTCGTATTGTACAGTTCAGCCACCTAAGGACTCATTTTAAGAGTGGAAGCAAGTCTTCCTCGATGCCGAAGGACAGCCTATGATGATGATGATTACCATCTCAATTTGGCCCAGTGTCCCTTTTGTCTCTCAAATCTCGTCTGCCTTCCACCCTATCACAGATCTTCCCTTTTGTTCTTTCCAACATCCCCCTCCTCCCCCCTTTCAGGTCCCCAGCACTTCCTTCAGAACCCGTTACATTTCAAACTATTGCCAGTTCTGACGAAGGGTCATCGACCTGAAGCGTTAACTCTGTTTCTCTCTCCACAGATGCTGCCTGACCCACTGAGATTTCCCGCATCTTCTGTTTTTATTAGCACAGTTTAAGTGCTCGTTTATTGCATTGCTATTTGTGGAACCTTGCTGTGCAAAAAATGGCCCAAAATTGAATGTCTTTTGAATGTATTTTACTAGAATAATTCCAGGGATGAGGGATTACAGTTATATGGATACACTTTAGTAACTGGGTTCTGACGCAGATGTAATAAAATATGCACTTATGGCATCCAACTCTGGTTAATGAAGATCAATCACCAAGAGATGAGTTTTAAGGCCCAAAAAATTCATAAATTGAAATTCGTGCTCAGCTTTTGTGAAAGATTGATTTCATATCAAAGCGAAATTTGACTGGCGCAGAGAAGACTAAGAGGAGATTTGATAGATGTGTTTAAAATCATGAAGGGTTTAGATAGAGTAAATAAAGGGAAACTATTCCCATTGGCTGAAGGGTCGATAACCAGAGGACTCATATTTAAGGTGATTGGCAAAAGAACCAGAGGCGATATGGGACAAAACTTTTTTATGCAACGAGTGATCAGGATTGTGATTACACTGCCTCATAGGGTGGCGGATAGAGATTCCATTGTAGAATTCAAAAGGGAATTGGATAATTACTTGAAGGAGAAAAAATGACAGGAGTATGGGGAAAGAGCAGGGGCGTGTGACTAACTGATTGCTCTTCGAAAGAGCTGGCACAGACTCGATGTGCCGAATGGCCTCCTTCAGTGCTGTACTATTCTATGATTCTATGATTGTTCCTCCCTTCCCTCCATGAGCTTCACCTTATACATCTTAAAAGATGATTGCAAAGAAAAATGAGTTGCAAAATAATCTCCTCTGCAGCAAATAAGTTTGGTCCCTGCCTCCCTTCAGAGAGAAGCATCCACATAAGTTTGGGAACGATCTGCTCACCATCCCCTTCTCCATAATTATCAGCGTGCGTCAGAGCCCAGCACAGGGTGATCGCTGGGCTGACCTTCGTTAAATCTTACATACAACGCTATTACCTCTTGTGAGCAGATGGTGTGCCTCATGTAGCCTGGAACTTAATGTAACACAGAGCACAGAAATGTCTGGGGAAAAGAATAGGTTCAGAGGAGGCTTGGCTCACATGCTGGAGCTAAATGGGAAACATTCCTTTCGTGCTGGCTCAACGCTCCCAGTGGTTAATAAGTTGACATTTCATTCGCGGTTGAATACAACCCATTTTATCATCTGATGTGCAGGGGGGGAAAAGGTCATTCGAACTGATAGCTGCGCCAGTCAAATTTCGCTTTGACATGAAATCAATCTTTCACAAAAGCTGAGCATGAACTTCAGTTTATGAATTTTTCAGCCTTAAATTTCATCTCTTGGTGATTGATCTTCATTAACTAGGGTTGGATGCCATAAGTGCATATTTTATTACATCTGTGAGCTTTATGCTTGACTTTAATTGTGCTTTGCTGCTCTCATAATCTGTCAAATTGTACAGCCTCCAATATTAAATCTTGCATTTGTTAAATTATAAAGAGATTTGGGATTTGAGGGTTTATTGGCAATTTGTTGAGCACATTTTTTTAATCTGCCAATAACGATGCATACAATTTTAACCATTACAAGAGCCAAGCATAACGAAGACAACGACATGATAACAAGATAAGGGTCAGAGAATGATTCCACCTACGTCTCTTTTTCTTAGGCGGTCTCTCAAATCGAGGATGACTTGCTTCCATGCCAAAAAGGGATGAGTTCAATGAGTTTGCAGGTGTTTCAATGAAGGACCCAATATTCCAGATCCTGAACTGCATATTGAAGGGTGGAAGATGCCTGTGCGTGGATTTTTTTAACATGTGGTGGCTGTTGCACACCAGCCACCACAAGGGCTTGTCAGAACTAGGACTTGATCCAGTGGCAAGGCTTAACCAAGACGACTGGAGAATAGCTCTGTTGCATGGACGTAGTGCGCATACAGATCGGTGTGGGCTGGCCCGTGCTGCCCCTGGGCCCATGCCTCTTCTGGGTCCTGAACTCACGCCCCTCCTGGGCCCCGATCACATCGCTCTGCAAACTCTCGCTGCTCCTTCACCCTGACCTGGCCGCTCCTGCTGTACCTACCCATGCTCCAATCGTGATGGCCCCGACCTGCGAGGGGACATTAGCGTCAGGTCGGGGCCATGACAGGGAGCAGCGTGAGCTGGTGCAGAGGGCGATGGCTGTGACTGGATTGGACGATAACCCAGGTCGGTGATTGGATTCCATGTACACGCCACTGATCTGTCTCAATCAAGTGGAGCCACTGTTTCCAACAGCAACAACAAACAACAACTTTCATTTATATAGTGCCTTTAACGTAGTAAAGTGTCCCAAGCTGCTTCACAGCAGTTTTATAAGACAGATAAAACAGATAAATTTGACACTGAGCCACATAAGAAGAAATTTCGGCAGCTGATGAAAAGCTTTGTTAAAGAGGTAGGTTTTCAGTAGCGTCTTAAAGGAGGAAAGAGAGGTAGAGAGGTGCTGAGGTTTAGGGAGGGAGCTCCAGAGCTTGGAGCACAGGCAGCTGATGGAACGGCCACCAATGGTTGAACGATTTTAATCAGGGGTGTTCAAGCAGGCAGAATTTGAGGAGCGCAGACATCTCATGGGTTTGTGAGGCTGGAGGAGATTACAGAGATAGGGAGGGGCGAGGCCATGGATGAGAAACAAGGATGAGAATTTTGAAATCGGGGCTTTGCATAACCGGGAGAAATGTCTGCAGTATCAACAATGTGTGTCAAATCTTGAACTGGTCAAAATTAATCTTACCCACTGTGATACGAATATCCAAATTCATGATCGGATAATCTGTTTTAGTGATGTTGGTTGAGGGATACATATTGGCCAGGATACTGGGGATAACTCCCTTGCTCTTTTTCAAAATAGTGCCATGGGATCTTTTACATCTACCTGAGAGAGCAGACTGAGTCTTGGTTTTAATGTCTCATGAAATAAGAAGACACTTCTGTGGTTGTTAACCTCAGCCTGCACTCTCTGATCCTCTGACCTTAGAGCTTGATCTTTCAGTCGTTACACCCCGTCTCTGAAATTCTCTTCTAAAACCGCAATAACTTGCAATTTCTCTCTATGTCTTCAAAGGTCGTCCAAACGCTTGCCTCTTCAACTATGCCTTTATTCCCCCTCCCAGTAAATTCTTTCATTTACTGCTGGGGATCCACCTCTCATTCCCCCTCCCCCCCTCTTCTTTGTAAAGCATGACATATTTGTCTGCTGTGGTTCAGTGGGTAGCACTCTTGCCTCGGAGTCAGAAGATTGTGGGTTCAAGTCCCACTCCAGAGACTTGAGTACAAAATCTAGACTAATGCTCCAGTGCAGTGCTGAGGGAGTGCTGCATTGTTGGAGGTGCCGTCTTTTGGATGAGACGTTAAAACCAAGGCACTGTCTGCCCTCTCAGGTGGGTTTAAAAGATCCCATGGCATTATTTTGAAGAAGAGCAGGAGAGTTATCCCCAGTATCTTCGCCAATATGTATCCCTCAACCAACATCACTAAAACAGATCAATCGATCATGAACACATTGCTGTTTGTGGGAGCTTGCTGTGTGCAAATTGGCTGCTGTTGTTCCTATATTGCAACAGTGACTACACTTCAAAAAGTACTTCATTGGCTGTAAAACGTTTTGGGTAGACCTGAGGTACCTGAGACCATGACAGGCACAATATAAATGCAAGTCTTTCTTTTAGAGTAGGACTAAATGGCTGGATTTTC
Organism: Pristiophorus japonicus; assembly: GCF_044704955.1. Classification (NCBI taxonomy): domain Eukaryota; kingdom Metazoa; phylum Chordata; class Chondrichthyes; family Pristiophoridae; genus Pristiophorus; species Pristiophorus japonicus. The sequence continues at coordinate 59,602,828 of NC_091988.1, forward strand.
ATTGGCCTTGTGTTTCTATAGATGCCCCGGAGGTACGGTAATGGGTATGCAAATTATTTCAGATCGGGCGGTGAGCTTCCAGCGCCCCGCCGGGAAATTTATTGCCGGTTTTGCAGGGGCGCTGAGCAGCACTGCCCGAGAGCGACGAACAAGTGCGCCCAATAATGCCCCCGGTTTCGAAAGCGCTTGATTTTTGTTTGGCGCTGACCCTGTAGCACCCCCTAGTGGGGCCGTCTGGAAAACATTCCAAAAAAAACAGGCGGTCAGAGCTGTCCCGGCGGCGGTGAGTAAAAGAATTGGTGAATGAGGTAAGTGTGATTGTTTTTTTTTAATTTTTGCGATTTATCTTAATGTGGGGTGTTTAAGGTATTGGGAATGTTTTTTGTATGTTTTGTGGCGATTTTTACTTCCAGGGAAGCCTCTCTTTAGGCGCTCCGAAGCCGGCTCTTTAGCAACTGATTTTCAGTTGCTCAGCTGGCCTAGCGCCCGAAGACAGGCGTGACACACCTCCCTTAGCGTTCCGCTCCACTCTCAGGGTCAAGCTGCTGAATTTTGTGTCTGCAGAATCAAACCATTTCCGCACCGCTGCCATTACCACCCGTAAAATCCTCCGTCTGAAAATCCACCCCTATAAATGTAAGTTGAGGTGACCGAAGAATTGTATGATGATTTCAGAATAAATATAAATGTGGAAGCCAAATCCAGGTACACCAGAACATTGGTGCACCTATGAGTTTTTAACAGGTACTCACCGCTGGAACTCTTGGTGCGGTGAGTAGATCCATTTTCAGGACTTCGAATTTCTTTCAAAGTCCTGAAAATGGATCATAATGGGGCGGGCTTTAGACTCAAAGCCAGGCTGACTGGCTGAAAATGGGTCGTTTGGGCCATCCGCCGCTGTCAATCAACGTGGTGACGTCATAGCGCATGTGCGTCACCAAGCTCTTGTCCCTCCATTAAAGGGGAAAGATTTGATCATTTTTTAACTTTGGCCACTAGGCCACAAGGGAGGGTTTCGGCCAGGCCAGTGGCCTTGCACCCAAGAGGGGGTGCCAGGCTGCCCATTGGCGACCCAACTGAACCCAGGGCCAGTATTTTGCCGGCCGATCAGTGAGTCGACCGGCAAACATTTTTCCATTGCGGACGTGGCAGTGGGCCCTCCCCTTTAAGGGCCGCCACACTCCCAGGCCGCACTCAGTGAGGAGATGGTGCACTGGCAGAAAAACCTGTCGGGGGCACTGTGCGGCCGGGGATCGTCTGATCGAGCTGAAAATGGATAGGTGAGTATTTATTTTGTTTTAAATTGGCAGTGCATCTACTTGGGCGGGATGGGGTCCAGGTCGAAAAATTCCCGACTAGAATTTAGATCGGGTCGGCCTGTTGACCCTAAAGCAGCGAACATTTGATTTTTAGGAATGGCCGCCACAAACGGGCATTAACAGGTCTCTTTGAGACCCTGAATTTCTGCCCCCTGGAGTACAGGTGTGTTTGCAATGACTTTCCCTGCCTTTCAGATGTCTTTCAACTGATGAATAACTTGTTGAACAGAGTTGGTGGGAAAATGAATGGAACTCCAAAGACTGTGAGAGCTTCTCTTCCTCCTCAATATCACATCAGCAATATGAGTGGGCCTGAAACTGTGTGCAGCAATACCTAACTCATGGCATCATGCGTTCATTAGAATCACTCAGGTCTGTTTCAGAGTAGAAAAATAGGAAAATTAGACATTTAAATAACTTGCTGAAAATTATTATTTGAAGAAGTGACTTTGGGGTCTGATACCTTCATTTATATGCAAATATGCAGTCTGTTTTTATACTGTGTATTTTACATGAAGGAGCTTTTTAAGCTCATGTAAAATTCATAAAGAAATGTTATACCTCTGTAGCGGTGTGTAGTTATAATCGGATCTTGGCAGTCTGTAATCCAGACCAGGCTCTTAGGTTCCACGAACCAACTTCTCGCTCTCCATTTCCTTAACTGTCAAGTTAGCAAGCAGTTTTGAACAAGGTTTGTGATACAAATAATGTAAGATAAGGCAGGATTTCATATTTCAGAATTCTCACATTCTGTCCCTGGGGAGAGATTATTAAGATACTGTTGTGGCCCAGTGAGTAAGCAGCGAGTAAGCCAACGAATCGGTGAGCAGCATCCTGCCCACACACCCTTAAGATCACAGCCACCGTGTGAGGAGGTGTCATGTGTTCTCCCAACCAAGCCTTAGTAAGGGTTTTAGTGGGGAGGTTTTGCTGCAAGGACCATCGGGGTATGCCCAGCCGGTCGGTACAGATTCGGTGGTACACTGTAGATCCGAGTAGAGGCTTTAGACGTTGCGATAGGGACAGTTTAAACATGCCAGGGTATTGGACTGTATTGCATCGTCACTGTATTTACTTGTAGTTTTGCTGTGTTGAGGTAGCTTTAATAAAGCATTGACGGTTCAGACCGAGGTATTTGTCCATGACTCATTCATCTGTTCAGTACAGTAATCACTCCCAGGTCTAGAACTAGTGTAACGTGGGGGTGCATCAAAAACACCTAAGGGAAACCACTTACACTACCTCCCCGTGAACTACCCCCTCCCTGGCCACCGCTTCCTTCTTGACCCGATCGCCCCCTTCCTGGTTTCCCCCCTTACAACACTTACTTGAAGGCCGCTGCAGGTGAGGATCTTCATCGAGCTTCATCGTCGAGCTGCCGCTTACTGTCCTGGCTCGATGGTAATAAGGCTCAAGGCCAAGTATCGGGTGCTCCTCGGACCTCATCATTCAGGTGCAAGGATCGTTCGGAGCGCGCCCGAAGTTCTAGGCTACCATGACGATGGAACTTTGGAAAAGGTAACATGGGGGAACGCACACCATTCACATGGCTGCTGTGTCAGAGTTTGATTGGCACAATGTACAGAGGGGAAACCATCTCAATTCTCAGGGAATCTGTTCTGAGAGAAACTGGGCTTAATTTGAACTACTATTTTTAAAATCTGTTTTATATTAGTTGTTGGAAGGAGGATTACGGAGTTCTCCAGCTTTCTGAGGGACAAGGCCTGAGTCAATGGCTTGGGAAAATGGGTAAACATAATCTTAAACTTGAGTAATGTATATTGGAATGATTCGAACAATGTGTTGCAGTTTGCAACAATAACAACATGTATTTATGTAGTGCCTTTAACATAGTAAAACGTCCCTAGGTGCTTTACAGGAACGTTAGAAAATAAAATTTGACACCGAGCCACATAAAGGCATATTGGGCAGTTGACCAAAGAGGTAAGTTTTAAGGAGCATCTTTAAAGGAGGAAAGAGAGGTGGAGAGGCGGAGAGGTTTAGGGAGGGAGTTCCAGAGCTTGAGGCCCAGTAGCTGAAGTCATGGCCACCAATGGTTGAGCGATTAAAATCGGGGTGCTTATGAGAGCAAAATTAGAGAAATGCAGATATCTCAGGGGGGTTGTGGGGCTGGAGGAGATTACAGAGACATACGGGAGGGGTGAGGCCGTGGAGGGATTTGAAAAGTTGCATCGATTATAATGACATTTATAACAATAAAGTGACTTGTCATGTTATAGCCAGGTAGGAATGGTCCTACCTGGTGGTGGAATATGGCATCAGCTACAACCGCGAGTGACTTGTCTGACAGTATGGTACTGTAGTGATGTTCCGACGTGCACTGAAGTGAAGGTTATTTCCTCTCCAGCTCAACACATGTTAGGCAAGGCAGAGAACACAAATGAATTTGATGAACAAGGCTGGGCGAAGGTAAACAAACAGCACTGCTCAATATAAAACATAAATGATGTTTGGGATCACAGCATTCTCGAGGCTGTAACAAAAAGCCAAGGTTCAAATGATGTCTTACCATCCCCTGAAGCTTTGCTCTCTTATTTTTCCCCCTGCTGTGTCGGAGGTCTGCAGCTGTTGTTTATTCTCCATTGTGTGCACCAGTTGTCACTGGCAGCCCATGTGTTGCATAAATCAAGAGTTTGCTGTTGCGCCTCTCAGTGTTTGGCTCGGGCATATTGCTGATTGAGTGTGTTTGAGCTGCGAGTGGTCTCCAGCCAACTCATTCACTTTTCTGCCACGAATATTATGGAAATAAACAGCAGTGCTGGAAAGAGCAAAAGATCGGTGAACATTTCAGGTATCGACCTTTAGGCCTGAACTTTGGAAAATGGTAGAAGTAGAAACTGTATTTTGTTCGCCACATTAAGTTGGTTAATGCTGCAAATCCGATAAATATCTGCTTATGAAAGGGATTGAAGGGCATAAGGATAAGTGCAGCTACAGATTATCATGCATATGCAGACAGTGGTGTAGTAGTTATGGTAACATGCAACATCCCCAATGACAGTTGGGAATCTCCGGTCCAAGACCACTCAAAGTGGAGGAGAAGCATCCGAGAAAGTGCCAAACACTATGAGTTTCTTCGCCGGGAGCACACGGAAGCCAGTACAAACAGTGGAAGGAGCGTACGACAAACCATACATCCCACCCACCCGTCTCTCCAACCACCACCTGTGACAGAGTCTGTAGGCCCCGCATTGGACTCATTAGTCACCTTAAAACTCATAATAGTGTGGAAGCAAATCATCCTCGACTCCGGGGGACTGCCTAAGAAGGAGTAGTTATGGTCCTGAACTAGCAACCGAGGCCGCAAGTTCAAATCCCCACTATGAATAGTTGTAAATTTTGTTGGATTCACTGATGCCCTTAGTGGAGGAAGTGCATCCGGGAGGGTGCTGAGCACCTCGAGTCTCATTGCCGAAAGCATGCAGAAATCAAGCGCATGCGCAAGTGTGGCAAACCTGTCCCACCCACCCCTTCACTCAATGACTATCTGTCCCACCTGTGACAGAGACTGTAATTCTCGTATTGGACTGTTCAGCAACCTAAGAACTCATTTTAAGAGTGGAAGCACGTCTTCCTTGATTCCGATGGACTGCCTATGATGATGATGATGATAGTGGAAAGGAACCTGGCCCTTCTATCTGATCTGGAATACATGTGACTCCAGTCCAACATCAAGTGGTTGATTCGTACTGCCTTCTCTTGGTGCTGAATTTGACTCCTGAGGCATAATTGGGAAGTCACTATCTAGGAAGAGGTCAAATTAGAATTTGAGTTAGAAAGTGTCCAGCTTTGTTTGTTTGTGCTTATAATCTAGGGCTGACACTCCAGTGCAGAGGTTAAACTGAGGCCCCGTCTGCTCTCTCAGGTGGACGTAAAAGATCTCATGACACTATGCGAATATGAGCAGGAGAGTTCTCTTGGTGTTCTGGGCCAATATTTATCCCTCAAAAAAATCACGAAAAGTAAACCAGATAATCTGGTCATTATCACATTACTGTCTGTGGGAGCTTGCTGTGCGCAAATTACAACGTTTCCCTACATTACAACAATGATTACACTTCAAAAGTAGTTCCTTGGCTGTAAAGAGCTGTGGGACATCCCGAGGTTGTGAAAGGCGCTATATAAATGCAATTCCTTCTCTTTGGTTGTACAGGATCTCACCGGATTAATCATCTTCATCATCATCATAGGCAGTCTCTCGAAATTGAGGAAGACTTGCTTCCACTCTAAAAGTGAGTTCTCAGGTGACTATACAGTCCAATACAGGAATTACAGTCTCTGTCCCAGGTGGGACAGACAGTGGCTGAAGGAAAGGGTGGGCGGGGAGTCTGGTTTGCTGCACGCTCCTTCCGCTGCCTGGGCTTGTTTTCTGCATGTCCTCGGCGCGGCCGGATTAATATTGATGGTTATTGATGGAGTGCACTGTTTTTTTCAAAATGTGGATTTTTTTAATGTTCTCTTTCATTTTTTTCTTCTCTCCCCCACCCCCCGTCACCCCTGCCACTCCCCTCACCTCGTAGTCTTCAAATCCACTTTTGTTCCCGTTTCCTTTGGCTCCCGTTACATTTGTCTGTGGGATTGTTGGAGGTCTTTTTGCTTCCTTTCTAAATGCTACCTATTCATTCCTATTAGGTCAGACCTCTTGCCTCTTCGCTGTATCTGTTTCCATTATATTGCACCTCGCCAGCAAATTGAGTATTTAAACAGTACCATGCCCCTTCCTAACACCCAAAGGATTTACTGACTAAAACACGCTGTGAGTCTCTCTGAAGCACTACATGTGTAGGTGTTGAGTAGTAACTGCAATTTAGCTGACTAAAAGCCTACAGAGTGCTTGAAGGAAGGCAGTTTTGGATATAAGAGGACTTTTCAGGCCTCACAATTAACACTAATCTCTGCTTAGTAAACTGTGGCACAGTGACTGATTATCTGAATAGTGAGCTATATCTACAGGCGTTTCTACTTTTGGAATAAATCAAATTTCTAACATCCCAAAAATAAATAAATGAAATTAAAATGCACATATACTGTGAGCAAATCTGGCCTTCTCAGCATTTCATTTTGTTGCCATTTGATCCAATAACTCTCAAGTAACGGGTTTTGGAAAATATTTATTTTAAAAGCCTGTCTTATGTTAACATTATAATCTAGCCTGAGGATGCAGGCAGTATAAAATTTACCCTATGTGCCTTGCAGCTCACATTCCAAAGCAGCAATACATCCAGAACCAGCGGGGAGACGAGGAGAATTTTTTTTTACACAGCGAGTTGTTGTGATCTGGAATGCACTGCCTGAAAGGGTGGTGGTAACAGATTCAATAATAACTTTCAAAAGGGAATATTGAAGGGAAACATTTGCAGGGCTATGGAGAAAGAGCAAGGGAGTGGAACTAATTGGATAGCTCTTTCAAAAAGTTGGCACCGGCAAGATGGGCCGAATGGCCTCCTTTTGTGCTGCATGATATTATGATTCCAAGGCATTCATAGAAACATAGAAACATAGAAATTAGGTGCAGGAGCAGGCCATTCGGCCCTTCGAGCCTGCACCGCCATTCAATAAGATCATGGCTGATCATTCAACCTCAGTACCCCTTCCCTGCTTTCTCTCCATACCCCTTGATCCCTTTGGCCGTAAGGGCCATATCTAACTTCCTTTTGAATATATCTAATGAACTGGCCTCAACAACTTTCTGCGGTAGAGAATTCCACAGGTTAACCACTCTCTGAGTGAAGAAGTTTTTCCTCATCTCGGCCCTAAATGGCTTACCCCTTATTCTGGACCCCTGGTTCTGGAACTCCCCAGCAACGGGGACATTCTTCCTGCCTCTAACCTGTCCAATCCCGTCAGAATTTGATATGTTTCTATGAGATCCCCTCTCATTCTTCTAAACTCCAGTGGATACAAGCCCACTTGATCCAGTCTCTCCTCATGTGTCAGTCCTGCCATCCCGGGAATCAATCTGGTGAACTTTCGCTGTCCTCCCTCAATAGCAAGAACATCCTTCCTCAGATTAGGAGACCAAAACTGAACACTGACTGCAAAAGCTTCTATAGATATGTGAAGAGAAAAAGATTAGTGAAGACCAACATAGGTCCTGACAAATTAACTTGTTTAAGAAAGGAGAAAGTGACAGACTGAATAATTACAGACTGTCAACCTAACCTCGGTGGTGGGTAAGTTATTGGAAAAAATTCTGAGGGACAGTATTAATCATCCATTAGAAAAGCATGGATTAATCAAGGACAGTCAACACGGATTTGTTCAGGGAAGGTCGTATCCGATTAACTTGATTGAATATTTTGAGGAGGTAACAAGGTATATTGCCGAGGATAGCGTGGTTGATACAGTCTATGGATTTTAGCAGAGTTTTTGACAAGGTGCCACATGGCAGACTGGTCAGAAAAGTAAAAGCCCCTGGAATCCAAGGGAAAGTGGCAAGTTCGATCCAAAATTGGCTCAGGGGCAGGAAGCAAAGGGTAATGGTTGACAGGTGTTTTTGTGACTGAAAAGCTGTTTCCAGTGGGGTTCTGCAGGGCTCAGTACTAGGTCCCCTGCTTTTTGTGGTATACATCAATGAGATCAGAAGGTCATGGGTTCAAGTCCAACTCCACAGACTTGAGCACAAAAATCTAGTGCAGTGCTGAAGGAGTGCTACACTGTCAGATGAGACATTAAACCGAGGTCCAGTCTGCTCTCCCAGATGGACATAATAGATCCCACAGCACTATTTCGAAAAAGAGCAGGGGAGTTATCCCTGTTGTCTTGGCCAATATTTATCACTCAATCAACATCACAAAAACAGATGATCTGGTCATTATTAATTGCTGTTTGTCGGAGCATGCTGTGCGCAAGTTGGCTGCCGCGTTTCCTACATTACAACAGTGACTACAGTCCAAAAAGTACTTCATTGACTGTAAAGTGCTTTGAGATGTCCGCTGGTCGTGAAAGGTGCTATATAAATGCAAGTCTTTCTTTTTTTCTTTATAAGCAACTAGGATATCTTACATTGGCCCTCTGTGCCATTGAACGTGTCTACTGCAGGGGTTAAAATAATTACATTGCTAAGCGAAGGGCCAGACTGCTTCTTAAATAAACTTTTAACAGACTTAAAAAAAAAAAATTACATTTAAAAAACACTTTAATGAAATGTAAAGATTTTTTCAGGGTCTCTTCTGATCTTCACCAATGGAGCTCACCACAAGCAAACCACAGGCTTCTGGTTCTGAGCCTTTCCGCTGGTGAACTGTTTCTTCCATTGTAATAGAATGCACATCGCAAAACACGCCATTCAGCCCAGCTGATACATGCTGCTGTTTATGCTCCACACAAGCCCATCCTACTTCTTCTAAACCCATCAGCATATCCTTCTATTCTTTTATCTTTCATGTGTTTGTCCAGTTTCCCCTTGCAGGTGGTGTTGTGAAGGTGGGGAGCACAAGGCAGCGGAGGCCTAGACTTTGCGTGTGGGGCCCAGAGGAGCATTACTGCTCTTTCTGGCCCAGCTAATGAAAGTGGTTTTAACTTAACTTTCGTGGCCTCGCTGGACTTCCCGATATCTTGACCCGGTGGGGCGGCCCTGCATGGGAGCGAGTTAAAATTCCCACAGGATCTCGCCTATATCACGGTCTGTCAGAATCATCGGAGAAACTCATCCTCAAGCCCCTGGGCAGGACCGGAACCAATGTCCTAGGGGGAGTGATTGCTAGTGCTGTTGGGGAGGGTTAAACTAATATTGCGGGGGAATGAGAATCTATGCAGGGCGACAGAAGGAAGTAGAATGGGGGCAGAAGCAAAAGATAGAAAGAAGAAAAGTAAAAGTGGAGGGCAGAGAAACCCAAGGCAAAAATCAAAAAGGGCCACATTGCAGCAAAATTCTAAAAGGGCAAAGTGTGTTAAAAAGACAAGCCTGAAGGTTCTGTGCCACAATGCGAGGAGTATTTGTAATAAGGTGGATGCATTAACTGCACAGGCAGCAATTAATGAATATGATATAATTGGCATCACGGAGACATGGCTCCAGGGTGACCAAGGCTGGGAACTCAACATCCAGGGGTATTCAACATTCAGGAAGGATAGATAGAAAGGAAAAGGAGGTGGGGTAGCGTTGCTGGTTAAAGAGGAAATTAACCCAATAGTAAGGAAGGACATTAGCTTAGATGATGTGGAATCTATATGGGTGAAGCTGCGGAATACCAAAGGGCAGAAAATGCTAGTGGGAGTTGTGTACAGACCACCAAACAGTAGTAGTGAGGTTGGGGACGGCATCAAACAAGAAATTAGGGATGCATGCAATAAAGGTACAGCAGTTATCTTGGGCAACTTTAATCTACATATAGATTGGGCTAACCAAACTGGTAGCAATACGGTGGAGAAGGATTTCCTGAGTGTATTAGGGATGGTTTTCTGGACCAATGAGTCAAGGAACCAACTAGAGGGCTGGCCATCCTAGACTGGGTGATGTGTAATGAGAAAGGACTAATTTTCAATCTTGTTGTGCGAGGCCCCCTGGGGAAGAGTGACCATAATATGGTAGAATTCTTTATTAAGATGGAGAGTGACACAGTTAATTCAGAGACTAGGATCCTGAACTTAAGGAAAGGTAACTTCGATGGTATGAGACGTGAATTGGCTAGAATACACAGGCAAATGATTCTTAAAGGGTTGACGGTGGATAGGCAACGGCAACCATTTAAAGATCACATGGATGAACTTCAACAATTGTACATCCCTGTCTGGAGTAAAAATAAAACATGGAAGGTGGCTCAACCGTGGCTAACAAGGGAAATTAAGGATAGTGTTAAATCCAAGGAAGAGGCATAAAAATTGGCCAGAAAAAGTAGCAAACCTGAGGACTGGGAGAAATTTAGAATTCAGCAGAGGCGGACAAAGGGTTTAATTAGGAGGGGGAAAATAGAGTATGAGAGGAAGCTTGCCGGGAGCATTAAAAAACTGACTGCAAAAGCTTCTATAGATATGTGAAGAGAAAAAGATTCGTGAAGCCAAACATAGGTCCCTTGCAGTCAGATTCAGGTGAATTAGTAATGGGGAACAAAGAAATGGTAGACCAGTTGAACAAATACATTGGTTCTGTCTTCACGAAGGAAGACACAAATAACCTTCCGGAAGTACGAGGGGACCGATGGTCTAGTGAGAATGAGGAACTGAAGGATATCCTTATTAGGCAGGAAATTGCGTTTGGGAAATTGATGGGATTGAAGGCCGATAAATCCCCAGGGCCTGATAGCTGAATCCCAGAGTACTTAAGGAAGTGGCCCTAGAAATAGTGGATGCATTGGTGATCATTTTCCAAAAGTCTATCGACTCTGGATCAGTTTCTATGGACTGGAGGATAGCTAATGTAACACCACTTTTTAAGAAAGGAGGGAGAGAGCAAACGGGTACTAATAGACCCGTTAGCCTGACATCAGTAGTGGGGAAAATGTTGGAATCAATTATTAAAGATGAAATAACAGCGCACTTGGAAAGCAGTGACAGGATTGGTCCAAGTCAACATGGATTTATGAAAGGGAAATCATGCTTGACAAATCTTCTGGAATTTTTTGAGGATGTAACTAGTAGAGTAGACAAGGGAGAACCAATGGACTTGGCGTATTTGAATTTTCAAAAGGCTTTTGACAAGGTCCCACACAAGAGATTGATGTGCAAAATTAAAGCACAAGATATTGGGGGTAATGTACTGACATGAATAGAGAACTGGTTGGCAGACAGGAAGCAGCGAGTCGGGATAAACGGGTCCTTTTCAGAATGGTAGGCAGTGACTTGTGGGGTGCCACAGGGCTCAGTGCTGGGACCCCAGCTATTTACAATATACATTAATGATTTAGATGAAGGAATTGAGTGTAACATCTCCAAGTTTGCAGATGACACTAAACTGGGTGGAGGTCTGAGCTGTAAGGAGGACGCTAAGAGGCTGCAGGGTGACTTGGACAGGTTAACTGAGTGGGCAAATGCCTGGCAGATGCAGCACAATGTGGATAAATGTGAGGTTATCCACTTTGGGGGAAAAACCACAAAGGCAGAATATTGTCTGAATGGTGGCAAATTAGGAAAAGGGGAGGTGCAACGAGACCTGGGTGTCATGGTACATCAGTCATTGAAAGTTGGCATGCAGCATCAGCAGGCGGTGAAGAAGGCAAATGGTATATTGGTCTTTATAGCTAGGGGTTGTGAGTATAGGAGCAGGGAGGTCTTACTGCAGTTGTACAGGGCCTTGGTGAGGCCTCACCTGGAATATTGTGTTCAGTTTTGGTCTCCTAATCTGAGGAAGGATGTTCTTGCTATTGAGGGAGTGCAGCAAAGGTTCACCAGACTGGTTGGCTAGATGGACATATGAGGAGAGACTGGATCGACTGGGCCTTTGTTCACTGGAGTTTAGAAGGATGAGAGGGGATCTCATAGAAACATATCAAATTCTGACGGGACTGGACAGGTTAGATGCAGGAAGAACGTTCCTGATGTTGGGGAAGTCCAGAACCAGGGGACATAGTCTAAGGATAAGGGGTAAGCCAATTTAGACTGAGATGAGGAGAAACTTCTTCACTCAGAGAGTTGTTAACCTGTGGAATTCCCTACCGCAGAGAGTTGTTGATGTCAGTTCATGGATATATTCAAGAGGGAGTTGGATATGGCCCATATGGCTAAAAGGATCAAGGGGTATGGAGAGAAAGCAGGAAAGGGGTACTAAGGTGAATGATCAGGCATGACCTTATTGAACGGTGGTGCAGGCTCGAAGGGCCGAATGGCCTACTCCTGCACCTATTTTCTATGTTTCTATGTTTCTATATAAGTGTGTTTCGGAGTAGTATCCTGAAGTGAAACAATAACGCTCGAATTAACTAGACCACCCAGTTTTTGTTGCATAATACTGCATAACCCCTGCACATGGGTTACTGTGAATCAGCAAGTGTTCTCGATAGACTGCTCGCAGGATCCTGGCAAATAACAACATTCAAAAGTTACAAACGTGTGTAATATATTCTTATGGCATCACTAAGAAGCACACTACACACAAGATGGCTCTGACCAGAAACGTGGCATCATGTGACCTTGCCACATGATCCTTTATTATTTACATCAGTAGTTGCATTACCACAGTAGTCCATTAGGAGGAGCAGTAGTCCACCAGGGGATGCTTTATTACATTGTGCATTTCTGCCCTCCAATCGCCCCTAAGCAGGAACCCTGCTGATGCAAAACTCTTCCTTCTTCATTTACTTTCTGTTCAGTACTGATTTGCTGGTGTCCCTCGGTATCTATTTCATGCTCTGTTGCTCGCATGTTTTTTTATTGTCTCTCAATCCGCGTTCATCACCATTTTATTGTTTCTAAGGTCTCCATACAGGGTCTTTTTTTAAAGCTGTCTTTTTAAGACAGTTTCTCAATTGAGTCATATTGCTCATGATGTTATTTTGGATTTCTTATTCACACACTTTCAGGATTTTTATTGCCTCAGTTATCCATTCACAGCTTTTCAGTTCCTCATTCTCATGGTTACCTTGGTTACCATGCAAAATTTAGTTTCATGTTTTACCTCTTGTCCCTTTCTTTTTGAAAGACAATTTCTTTTATGCTTTGCTTCTAATAGGTTTCTCGCTTACACTTCTTCGAACAGACTTTAGGCTGAGTCAAGCCACACATTAATCCTGCAAGGGTGAACTGCAGAGCTCTTCCCAAATCAGTGTTGCTCTGTAGCAAGCTGCAAGGAAGTACGTGGGAATGAGTTCGATTGATGTGCTTTTTTTTGATCTGTGCACTCCCAGTCGCGCCAAGTCCCGTTCGCCCATCAGCCATGTGCTCGCTGACCTACATTGGCTCCCAGTCCGGCAACACCTCAATTTTAAAATTCACATCCTTGTTTTCAAATCCCTCCATGGCCTCACATCTCCCTACCTCTGTGACCTCCTCCAGCCCTACAACCCTCTGCGATCTCTGCGCTCCTCCAATTGGGCTCTCGTTACATTGGCACAATATTCTGTCCCTGCCCAAGCTCAACAAGCCAGTCAAAATGCAATGTTTTAGCATAGTCTAAAAATTCAATAATGATCCTTTCAGGATGTCATCCAACTTGTGTGTGCATTCAGGGCTGCATGCACATGGGCCAATGAACAATGCAGTTGGAGTTATGCCACAGAAAATGTCTTCCTTCGGCGTCAGCCCTCTCCCCCAATTAACATTCAAGTGACAGGACTTTCATGATAGCATCTAATCCCCATCAGCAGGTTGGAACGCGCTCAATGCGTTGTCGAATTCAAAAGCCTGGCTTTGTTCAGTTGAGGAGAATGGGAGAAAGTGGCATTTTAGAGATGCAAACAATAGCTCAGAAGATGACAGCTTCTGGAGGCTCTAAACTGAAGCATGATTGCCACCAGGAACCTTCATTGACAGATGGTAGACACCATGAGATGTTCCATACTTGATCTTACAATTTCTCCTGGAGGTCTTACGTTTATTTTTGTTTATGTTCTACAAGTGGGGTGAAGGCTGTTATCATTTCTACACACCCATTACAGCCCATTGCCCATTACAGCCCATTGTACTGCTGACTGCTCCAGCCTACGACAAATTATTGAGCCCAACAGTGTGAGTGAACTGAATTACGAACTTGTTCATCGTCATAGGCAGTTCCTCGGAATCGAGGAAGACTTGCTTCCACTCTTAATATGAGCTCTTAGGTGGCCATACAGTCCAATACGAGAGCCACAGTCACTGTCACAGGTGGGACAGATAGTCATTGAGGGAAGGAATGGGTGGGACTGGTTTGCTGTACATTCCTTCCGCTGCCTGCGCTTGATTTCTGCATGCTCTCGGCGACTAGACTCGAGGAGCTCAGCGCCCTCCTGGATGCACTTCCTCCACTTAGGGCAGTCTTTGGCCAGGGTACTCCCAGGTGTCAGTGGGGATGATGCATTTTATCAGGGAGGCTTTGAGAGTGTCCTTGTAACGTTTCCGCTGCCCACCTTTGACTCGTTTGCCGTGAAGGAGTTCCGAGTAGAGCGCTTGCTTTGGGAGTCTCGTGTCTGGCATGCGAACTGTGTGGCCTGCCCAGCAGAGCTGATCGAGTGTGGTCAGTGCTTCAATGCTGGGGATGTTGGCCTGGTCGAGGAAGGTAAAGTCCTCCCAGGGGATTTGTAGGATCTTGCGGAGACATCGTTGGTGGTATTTCTCCAGCGACTTGAGGTGTCTACTGTACATGATCCATGTTTCTGAGTGTTGTGTATGCGATAACTGTTAGACTGAGTATTGTTTAACTCCAAGAGGTATGACCTTGGCTCTGCTTTATTAAGACCCAAAGTGACTAATATACAAAATGGCTGGCCTTTTTTACGTGGGCTGCATACACGTGCGTGCAGCTCAATGGCCTCCAACAGTGACACCATCTAGTGGCTAGTGATCCCAAAAGTACATTCATGACAATATCCCCCTCAGAGATATTAACAGAATCTTTTACAAATTGAGACGGTCCGGTATTTTACGCTCCTAGGTTGACCGTCTCAGTTCAACTCCAGCCTTGGGTAAGTGTTTGTTGTGACTGGTGTCTGGGTGGCTGACCTGGTGTGAGTGGCAATGGCCATGTCAGGCATTGAAAGTCCATTTTCATTGAATATGTCAATGATTGAAAGTCCCGATTCACTGATGACCACTGAGTCCTCTGATGACTGGGGGTAGATTGGTTGGTCGTCGATTGTCTCTTCCTCCGACTGTTCCGGTTCGTCTGTGTGCAGCAGCTTTGTCTGATCCATATGTTTCCTGCATGTTTGCCCATTTTTGAGCTTGACAATAAATATGATGTTGCCCTCCTTGGCCATGATAGTAAGCGATCCACTTGGGACCCTGACCATAATTCAGAACATATACAGGATCATTTACAGAAATATCGCATGACACAGCTGCGCGATCATGATACCCTTGCTGACTTTGTCTTCTATATTCAACATGATTATTCAAGTCAGGGTGTACAAGAGATAGCTTGGTCTTAAGACCTTGCTTCATCATTAGTTCAGCAGGTGAGACCTCGGTAAGCATGTGTGGTCTTGTCCTGTAACTCAGCAGTATGCATGACAGGTGGGTCTACAGTGACTCTTGGGTTACTCGTTTCATACTCTGCTTTATGATTTGGACAGCATGTTCTGCTTGCCCATTGGATGCAGGTTTGAATGGTGCTGACCTGACATGTTTGATACCATTGAGTTTCATGAACTCTTGAAACTCCTGACTGGTAAAGCATGATCCGTTGTCACTAACAACGATGTCAGGCAGACCATGTGTCGAAACATGACACTGAGATTCTCAATGGTAGCTGTGGATGTGCTGGATGACATGATTATATACTCTATCCACTTTGAATATGCATCTACCACAACTAAAAACATCATCCCCAGGAAGGGACCTGCAAAGTCTAAGTGGATCCTGGACCAAGGTTTGAATGGCCACGACCACAGACTCAGCGCTGATTCCGCTGCTGCTTTGCTGAGCTGCATGCAAGTGTTGCACTGATGCCAACATAATTCCAACTCAGAGTCAATTCCTGGCTACCATACATGAGACCTGGCAATGGCTTTCATCATTACAATGCCGGGATGTGTGCTATGTAGCTCACTTACAAATTTTTCTCTCCCTTGCTTGGGCATAACAACACAATTGCCTCACAGTATACAATCCGACTGAATAGACAGTTCATCTTTGCGAAGAAAGTACGATTTGGTCGGAGAGGTGGAGGTCAGAGAGACGGAGCGGCAGCTTTGGGAGGCCTACAAGCGGCCTAACAGGCGTTGGGAACCAGCGGGAGGTCGGAGAGGTGGAACAGCAGCGTGGTGAGGACACAAGAGGCCCAACAAGCATCGGGAGCCAGTGGGAGGTCGAGGAGGCGGAGCGGCAGCATGGTGAGTCCTACAAGAGGCCTACCGGTGCAGCTGCAGCAGGGAGGCGAAAAAGAAGTAGAAAGAAATTGAAAGGTGATGTCACAGCCAAGGGGGTAAGTGATTGGCTGGTGATTGGTGAGTAGTTTTTCTTTTTCTTTTCTTTAGCATTGTTGTTGCCAAATTAAGTTAATCTAAGGGTTAAGTCATGGCAGGAAAGCTCGGACACGTGTTACGCTCCTTCTGTGCTATGTGGAAAGTCAGGGACGCTTCCAGTGTCGCTGACGACTATGTGTGCGGGAAGTGCATTCACCTGCAGCACCTGACAGACCACGTTGCGGCACTGGAGCTGCGGGTGGATTTACTCTGGGGCATCCACGATGCTGAGAATGACGTGAATAGCACGTTTAGTGAGTTGGCCACACCGCAGGTAAAGGGTACACAACCAGATAGGGGATGGGTGACCAACAGGAAGAGCAGTGGAAGGAAGGTAGTGCAGGGGTCCCCTGCGGTCATCCCCCTGCAAAACAGATGCACCGCTTTGGGTACTGTTGAGGGGGATGACTCATCGGGGAGAGCAGCAGCAGCCAAGTTCATGGCACCGTGGGTGGCTCTGCTGCACAGGAGGGCAGGAAAAAGAGTGGGAGAGCTATAGTGGTGGGTGATTCTATTGTAAGGGGAATGGATAGACGTTTCTGTGGCTGCAACCGAGACTCCAGGATGGTATGTTGCCTCCCTGGTGCAAGGGTCAAGGATGTCTCGGAGCGGGTGCAGGACATTTTGAAGGGGGAGGGGAAACAGCCAGTTGTCGTGGTGCACATAGGTACCAACGATATAGGTAAAAAAACGGGATGAGGTCCTACAAGATGAATTTAGGGAGCTAGGAGCAAAATTAAAAAGTAGGTCCTCAAAAGTAGTAATCTCAGGATTGCTACCAGTGCCACGTGCTAGTCAGAGTAGGAATTGCAGGATAGCTCAGATGAATACGTGGCTTGAGGAGTGGTGCAGAAGGGTGGGATTTAAATTCCTGGGACATTGGAATCGGTTCTGGGGGAGGTGGGACCAGTACAAACTGGACGGTCTGCACCTGGGCAGGACCGGAACCAATGTCCTAGGGGAAGTGTTTGCTAGTGCTGCTCGGGAGGAGTTAAACTTATATGGCAGGGGGATGGGAACCTATGCAGGGAAACGGAGGGAAGCAGAATGGTGGCAGAAGCAAAAGATAGAAAGAAGAAAAGTAAAAGTGGAGGGCAGAAAAACCCACGGCAAAAAGCAAAAAGGGCCAAATTACAGCAAAATTCTAAAGGGGCAAAGTATGTTAAAAAAACAAGACTGAAGGCTCTGTGCATCAATGCGAAGAGTATTTGGAATAAGGTGGACGAATTAACTGCGCAAATAGCAGTTAACAGATATGATGTAATTGGCATCACAGAGACATGGCTCCGGGGTGACCAAGGCTGGGAACTCAGGAAGGATAGAATAAAAGGAAAAGGAGGTGGGGTAGCATTGCTGGTTAAAGAGGAGATTAATGCAATAGTTAGGAAAGACATTAGCTTGGATGATGTGGAATCTATATGGGTAGAGCTGCAGAACACCAAAGGTCAAAAAACGTTAGTGGAAGTTGTGTACAGACCTCCAAACAGTAGTAGTGATGTTGGGGAGGGCATCAAACAGGAAATTAGGGGTGCATGCAATAAAGGTGCAGCAGTTATAATGGGTGACTTTAATATGCACATAGATTGGGCTAGCCAAACTGGAAGCAATACGGTGGAGGAGGATTTCCTGGAGTGCATAAGGGATGGTTTTCTCGACCAATATGTCGAGGAACCAAATAGGGGGGAGGCCATCTTAGACTGGGTGTTGTGTAATGAGAGAGGATTAATTAGCAATCTCATTGTGCGAGGCCCCTTGGGGAAGAGTGACCATAATATGGTGGAATTCTGCATTAGGATGGAGAATGAAACAGTTAATTCAGAGACCATGGTCCAGAACTTAAAGAAGGCTAACTTTGAAGGTATGAGGCGTGAATTGGCTAGGATAGATTGGCGAATGATACTGAAGGGGTTGACTGTGGATGGGCAATGGCAGACATTTAGAGACCGCATGGATGAATTACAACAATTGTACATTCCTGTCTGGCGTAAAAATAAAAAAGGGAAGGTGGCTCAACCGTGGCTATCTAGGGAAATCAGGGATAGTATTAAAGCCAAGGAGGTGGCATACAAATTGGCCAGAAATAGCAGCGAACCCGGGGACTGGGAGAAATCTAGAACTCAGCAGAGGAGGACAAAGGGTTTGATTAGGGCAGGGAAAATGGAGTACGAGAAGAAGCTTGCAGGATACATTAAGGCGGATTGCAAAAGTTTCTATAGGTATGTAAAGAGGAAAAGGTTAGTAAAGACAAACATAGGTCCCCTGCAGTCAGAATCAGGGGAAGTCATAACGGGGAACAAAGAAATGGCAGACCAATTGAACAAGTACTTTGGTTCGGTATTCACTAAGGAGGACACAAACAACCTTCCGGATATAAAAGGAGTCAGAGGGTCTAGTAAGGAGGAGGAACTGAGGGAAATCTTTATTAGTCGGGAAATTGTGTTGGGGAAATTGATGGGATTGAAGGCCGATAAATCCCCAAGGCCTGATGGACTGCATCCCAGAGTACTTAAGGAGGTGGCCTTGGAAATAGCGGATGCATTGACAGTCATTTTACAACATTCCATTGACTCTGGATCAGTTCCTATCGAGTGGAGGGTAGCCAATGTAACCCCACTTTTTAAAAAAGGAGGGAGAGAGAAAACAGGGAATTATAGACCGGTCAGCCTGACCTCAGTCGTGGGTAAAATGATGGAATCAATTATTAAGGATGTCATAGCAGTGCATTTGGAAAATGGTGACATGATAGGTCCAAGTCACCATGGATTTGTGAAAGGGAAATCATGCTTGACAAATCTTCTGGAATTTTTTGAGGGTGTTTCCAGTAAAGTGGACAAAGGAGAACCAGTTGATGTGGTATATTTGGACTTTCAGAAGGCTTTCGACAAGGTCCCACACAAGAGATTAATGTGCAAAGTTAAAGCACATGGGATTGGGGGTAGTGTGCTGACGTGGATTGAGAACTGGTTGTCAGACAGGAAGCAAAGATTAGGAGTAAATGGGTACTTTTCAGAATGGCAGGCAGTGACTAGTGGAGTACCGCAAAGTTCTGTGCTGGGGCCCCAGCTGTTTACATTTTACATTAATGATTTAGACGAGGGGATTAAATGTAGTATCTCCAAATTTGCGGATGACACTAAGTTGGGTGGCAGTGTGAGCTGCGAGGAGGATGCTATGAGGCTGCAGAGTGACTTGGATAGGTTAGGTGAGTGGGCAAATGCATGGCAGATGAAGTATAATGTGGATAAATGTGAGGTTATCCACTTTGGTGGTAAAAACAGAGAGACAGACTATTATCTGAATGGTGACAGATTAGGAAAAGGAAAGGTGCAACGAGACCTGGGTGTCATGGTACATCAGTCATTGAAGGTTGGCATGCAGATACAGCAGGCGGTTAAGAAAGCAAATGGCATGTTGGCCTTCATAGCGAGGGGATTTGAGTACAGGGGCAGGGAGGTGTTGCTACAGTTGTACAGGGCCTTGGTGAGGCCACACCTGGAGTATTGTGTACAGTTTTGGTCTCCTAACTTGAGGAAGGACATTCTTGCTATTGAGGGAGTGCAGCGAAGATTCACCAGACTGATTCCTGGGATGGTGGGACTGACCTATCAAGAAAGACTGGATCAACTGGGCTTGTATTCACTGGAGTTCAGAAGAATGAGAGGGGACCTCATAGAAACGTTTAAAATTCTGACGGGTTTAGACAGGTTGGATGCAGGAAGAATGTTCCCAATGTTGGGGAAGTCCAGAACCAGGGGGGACAGTCTAAGGATAAGGGGTAAGCCATTTAGGACCGAGATGAGGAGAAACTTCTTCACCCAGAGAGTGGTGAACCTGTGGAATTCTCTACCACAGAAAGTAGTTGAGGCCAATTCACTAAATATATTCAAAAGGGAGTTAGATGAAGTCCTTACTACTTGGGGGATCAAGGGGTATGGAGAGAAAGCAGGAATGGGGTACTGAAGTTTCATGTTCAGCCATGAACTCATTGAATGGCGGTGCAGGCTAAAAGGGCTGAATGGCCTGCTCCTGCACCTATTTTCTTTGTTTCTATGTTTCTATGTAACATCCAGGGGTATTCAACATTTAGGAAGGATAGACAGAAAGGAAAAGGAGGTGGGGTGGCATTGCTGGTTAAAAAGGAAATTAACGCAATAGTAAGGAAGGACATGAGCTTGGATGATGTGGAATTGATATGGGTGGAGCTACGAAATACCAAAAGGCAGAAAATGCTAGTGTGAGTTGTGTACAGACCACCAAACAGTAGTAGTGAGGTTGGGGACAGCATCAAACAAGAAATTAGGGATGCGTGCAATAAAAGTACAGCAGTTATCATGGGCGACTTTAATCTACATATTGATGGGGCTAACCAAACTGGAAGCAATACGGTGGAGGAGGATTTCATGGAGTGGATTATGGATCGTTTTCTAGGCCAATATATCGAGGAACCAACTAGAGGGCTGGCCATCCTAGACTGGGTGATGTGTAATGTGAAAGGATTAAGTAGCAATCTTGTTGTGCGAGGCCCCTTGGGGAAGAGTGATCATAATATAGGAGAATTCTTTATTCAGATGGAGAGTGATATAGTTAATTCAGAGACTAGGGTCCTGAACTTAAGGAAAGGTAACTTCGATGGTTTGATACATGAATTGGCTAGAATAGACTGGCAAATGATACTTAAAGGGTTGATGGTGGATAGGCAATGGCAAACATTTAAAGATCACATGGATGAACTTCAACAATTGTACATCCCTGTCTGGAGTAAAAATAAAACGGGGAAGGTGGCTCAACCGTGGCTAACAAATAAATTAAGGATAATGTTAAATCCAAGGAAGAGGCATATAAATTGGCCAGAAAAAGCAGTAAGCCTGAGGACTGGGATAAGTTTGTAATACAGCAGAGGAGGACAAAGGGTTTAATTAGGAGGGGGAAAATAGAATATGAGAGGAAGCTTGCTGGGAACAGAAAATCTGACTGCAAAAGCTTCAATGGATATGTGAAAAGAAAAAGATTGTGAAAACAAATGTAGGTCCCTTGCAGTCAGATTCAGGTGAATTTATAATGGGGAACAAATAAATGGCGGACCAATTAAACAAATACTTTGGTTCTGTCTTCACGAAGGAAGACACAAATAACCTTCCGGAAATACTAGCGGAGCGAGGGTCCAGTGAGAAGGAAGAACGGAAGGAAATCCTTATTAGGCGGGAAATGGTGTTAGGGAAATTGATGGGATTGAAGACCGATAAATCCACGGGGCATGATCGTCTGCATCCCAGAGAATTTAAGGAAGTAGCCCTAGAAATAGTGGATGCATTGGTGATCATTTTCCAAAAGTCCATCGACTCTGGATCGGCTCCTATGGACTGGAGGGTAGCTAATGTAACACCACTTTTTAAGAAAGGAGGGAGAGAGCAAACGGGTACTAATAGACCCGTTAGCCTGACATCAGTAGTGGGGAAAATGTTGGAATCAATTATTAAAGATGAAATAGCAGCACATTTAGAAAGCAGTGGCGGATCGGCCCAAGTCAGCATGGATTTATGAAAGGGAAATCCTGCTTGACAAATTTTCTAGAATTTTTTTGAGGATGTAACTGGTGGAGTGGACAAGGGAGAACCAGTGGATGTGGTGTATTTGGACTTCAAAAGGCTTTTGAAAAGGTCCCACACAAGAGATTGGTGTGCAAAATTAAAGCACATGACATTTGGAGTAATGTACTGACATGGATAAAGAACTGGTTGGCAGACAGGAAGCGGAGAGTCGGGATAAACGGGTCCTTTTCAGATTGGCAGCCGGTGACTAGTGGAGTACCACAGGGCTCAGTGCTGGTACCCCAGCTATTTACAATATACATTAATGATTTGGATGAGGGAATTGAGTGTAATATCTCCAAGTTTCGAGATGGCACTAAGTTGGGTGGCAGTGTGAGCTGTGAGGAGGATGCGAAAAGGCTGCAGGGTGACTTGGACAGGTTAGGTGAGTGGGAAAACGCATGGTAGATGCAGTATAATGTGGATAAATGTGAGGTTATCCACTTTGGTGGCAAAAACATGAAGGCAGAATATTATCTGAATGGCGACAGATTAGGAAAAGGGGAGGTGCAGCGAGACCTGGGTGTCATGGTACATCAGTCATTGAAAGTTGGCGTGCAGGTTCAGCAGGCGGTGAAGAAGGCAAATGGTATGTTGGCCTTCATAGCTAGGGGATTTGAGTATAGGAGCAGGGAGGTCTTACTGCAGTTGTACAGGGCCTTAGTGAGGCCTCACCTGGAACATTGTGTTCAGTTATGGTCTCCTAATCTGAGGAAGGACATTCTTGCTATTGAGGGAGTGCAGCGAAGGTTCACCAGACTGATTCCCGGGATGGCAGGACTGACATATAAGGAGAGACTGGATCGACTGGGCCTGTATTCACTGGAGTTTAGAAGGATGAGAGGGGATCTCCTTAGAAACATATGAAACTTTGACGGGACTTGACAGGTTAAATGCAGGAAGAATGATCCTGATGTTGGGGAGGTCCAGAACCAGGGGACATATTTTAAGGATAAGGGTTAAACCATTTAGGACTGAGATAAGGAGAAACTTCTTCACTCAAAGAGTTGTTAACCTGTGGAATTCCCGACCACAGAGAGTTGTTGATGCCAGTTCATTGGATATATTCAAGGGGGAGTTAGATCACCCGCCAGTTGTGGCGTTTCCACCTCCGGTGTGGGCAACAGCAGGCGGCTCAAAACATCAGTTACAATTCTCGGTGCCAGGTCTATGGCGAATGACATAATCATTGGCAGATAATGTCAGCACCCAACTCTGTATGCGGGATGAAGCATTGGTATTGATACCTTTGTTTTCAGAGAACAGTGAAATGAGCGGCTTGTGATCCGTCTCTATTTCAAACCAAAGACCAAACACGTACATCTTTTTAACCCCATACACACAGGCTCGTGCTTCTTTCTCTACCACGCTGTAGGTTCTTTCCGCTTTAGACAAACTTTTTGAAGCATACGCGACTAGTTGAAGTTTACCCGACTCATTAGCTTGTTGGAGTACGCAACCAATTCCATATGACGAAGCATCACAGGCCAATACTAAATGTTTACATGGGTCATAATGTACCAGCAGCTTGTGACAGCAAAGCAGATTAGTGGCTTTCTCAAAAGCTCTGTCTTGAGACGCACCCCACACCCAGTTGTTGCCTTTTCTTAGCAGCATGTGCAGTGGTTCTAATAAGGTGCTCAATTTAGGTAGGAAGTTACTGAAGCAGTTGAGTAGACCCAGGAACGAATGCAGCTCCTTGGGTGCATTCTTGATGGCCTTGGTTTTCGCGTCTGTGGGCCTGATGCCACCAGCAGCAATTTTCCACCCAAGGAATTCGACCTCTGGTGCTATGAAGACGCATTTTGAGCGTTTCAGTCTGATTCCCACTTTGTCCAGATGATGTAGAACCTCTTTCAGGCTGTTCAGACTCCTCGAAGTCACGAGCTGTCATCAGGATGTCATCTTGGAACACGACGGTTCTGGGAACGGACTTCAGAAGACTCTCTGTATTCTTCTGAAATATTGCTGCAGCCGAGCGAATTCCAAAAGGACACCTGTGATAAATAAACAGTCCTTTATGCGTGTAAATGCACATAAGTCTCTTCGACGTCTCGACCAGCTCCTGTGTCATGTAGGCCGATGTCAAGTCCAGTTTGGTGAACGACTTCCCCTCGGCTAGCGTTGCAAAAAAGTCATCAGCCTTCGGTAACGGGTACTGATCCTGTTTCAAAACCCTGTTGACCGTAGCCTTGTAGTCTCCACAGATTCTGACTGTACCATCACTTTTCAGCACAGGAACAATGGGGCTGGCTCATTCATAAAATTCAACCGGTGATATGATCCCTTCACGCTGGAGTCTGAGCATGTTCGATTTCGACCTTCTCCCGTCATCACATACGGAACTGCCCGGGCTTTATGATGGACGGGTCTTGCATTCGAGTCCACATGGATCTGCAGCTTGGCTGCCATGAAGTTGACGATGACTAGTTCGAACAGTGAGGGGAACTTGCTCAGTACTTGGGCACATGTATTTTTCTCCGACGACAACGCCTTGATATCGCATCTGATTTTTTCAAGCCAGTTCCTGCCGAACAGCGTTGGGCCATTGCCTGGGACAATCCATAACAGTAACTCGTGAACTGCACCATCATACGACACTTTAATTGTGGCACTGCCAGTCACCGTTATGAGTTCTTTGGTGTATGTGCGCAACTTGGCATTGACTGGACTCAGCCTGCACTTCACAGCCTTAGTATCCCATAACTTGTTGAATGCCCTCTGGCTCATTATCGATTGACTAGCCCCTGTTTCCAGTTCCATCGATACCGGCACCTTATTAAATTTCATTATTGGTTTGCTCTTAGTAGGAATGAGTACAGTCCATACACTTCCTCCTCTGGTATCTCGGATTGTGTGTCCAGATCCGCGCTATACTGGTCATCATCCTCCACATGGTGTGTCGCAGCACACTTGCTCATCTGCGGGCACTTGCGTTGGAGATGCCCCACTCTCACAGATAGCTTTTGCAACTATATTGCTTCAATCGGAACTGCTGGTGCCGGTGATTTCCCCCACAACGCCAACACGGAGAAATCGGATGCATTCCCGCTGGTGGACTTTGGGCAGCCACAGGTTTCGCGTACGCAGTCGGGTAGGCCCTGCCATCTGGCGCTCTGCCGAACACCGAATTAATCATATTTACAGTACTTGCCAAGTTTCGATTTTTCACTGATATCTGCTTTAGACTTCTATCTGTCGTCATGCATGACTGAGCGATCGTGATGGCCCTGTTCAAGTCCAACGTCTCCACCGCCAGTAGTTTACACAGGATCACCTCGTGGTTGATGCCGATTACAGAGAAGTCCCGCAGCATTTCTGCCTTCACAGCCCCGAACTTACACGGTCCCGCTAGACGTCGCAGGTCGGCAACGAATTCCGCGGCTTTCTGGCCCTGTGAGCGAACGTGCGTGTAAAATCTGTGTCTCGAGATGATGATGTCTTCATCTGGCTTAAGGTGGTCCTGCATCAGTGTACACAATTCTTCATACGTCTTCACTGTTGGGCTCACAGGCAGGAATAGATTCTTTATCAGACCATAAATTTTTGGATCGCAAACCTTGAGAAACACCGCCCGGCGCCGATCTGCATCACCGACCTCCTCCGTTTTGTTGGCCACAAAGAACTGGCTCAAATGGCTCACACAGTCTGCCCAATCTTCTCCTTCCACGAATCGCTCCAACAATCCAATTGTGCTCATTTTTGCATTCAAAGGTTCTTGTTGCCTTGTCGCCAAATGTTGTGAATGCAATAACTGTTAGACTGAGTTCTGTTTAACGCCAAGAGGTATGACCTTGGCTCTGCTTTATTAAGGACCAAAGTGATTAATATACAAAATGGTTGGCCTTTTAAACTTGGACTGCACACATGTGCGTGCAGCCCAATGGCCTCCAACAGTGACGCCATCTAGTGGCCAGTGATCCCAAAATTACATACATGACACTGAGCCATACAGGATGGTGGGTATTACTACAGCCCTGTAGACTGTGAACTTGATGACAGTTTTGAGGGCCTGGCCTTCAAACACTTTTTTCCTCAGGTGGCTAAAGGATGCACTGCTGCACTGGAGGCGGTGTTGGATCTCGCCGTCAATGCCTGCTCTTGTTGATAGGAGGCTCCCGAGATAAGATCAGCAGAGATACAAGCTGGAATTATGCTATGTGCCATCGCTTATCGGTGTCAGTAGCGATGAACACTGCTCCAACCCAAATGTTTTACTCATCCATGGTTAAGGCCAAACCTTTCCTGGGCATTGCTCAGGTGTGTTCCTCAGTTACAATGATGACTACAGCCAAGTGAAACTGTGTTGATGCTTAAATCTGCAATGCACACCAGCTAAAGTTGCGAACTGGCATGGGCAACTTGTAGCTGGGATGTGCTCAATCACAAATGCCACGAATATGCAGTCTGCAGAGAATACAACCGCTACACCAGCAAAGACATGCCGATCCAGGCCGACTTGAACAAACTACCACCAACCCGTCTCAAATCTAGAAGCCCATTTTGGACCGTCGCCGAAGCCATTCAGCGATCTCCCCTCAGACTTGATGACCGATGGCGAAATGCTTGGAAGAACTGCGACGTACGGAATGGATTCCTTATAGAGGACCCCACAGTAAAACCTGAAGGATGAAACCTTCCTCGCAAACAGTGAACAACCATCAATCTGCCTCAGAACCGGTTACGGTAGATGCTGCCACCTTCTACATAGGTGGAAGATTACAGCATCCCCATCATGCGACTGTGGAGCACCTGATCAGACCCTGGAGCACATCATTGAGCACTGCCCTCAGAGGAGATTCACAGGCAGCCTACACAATATCCACACTGTTACACAGGAAGCTTTGGCCTGGATACCTGACTTAGATATTGACATTTGATTTGCTTTGCTATAACCATACAAAAGAAGAAGAAGAAGACAATGCTGGACACAGTGGAGAATGTTACCTTGGTATGTTTAACCCATGGGTCCAATGCTGCCTTCGAACCCTGGCAATCTGGTTCATGAAGCTCAGACAACTAGTGCTCAATATGCCTTTTTAAATAAATTGGGAATCTTTATCAACCTTTAACTTTTAAAATAATTTTGGAAGTCACCTTCCTAATGTCTGCCCCCAACGAAGCCTCGGGCCATCTACCATCAATGGCGCTACTCGGTGCCGAGCTTGCGGCCAACACTTTGCCATAGGCAATTAGGCTTATAGAGCTGTGCCTGGTCTCCAGTTGGCTTGGACCCCCTTGCCACTGGACCAAGACCTTGTTCAGCTAAGCCCGTGTCCAGCGGCCACCCCACGTTAAAAGAACTCACGCACAGGCATCTTTCACTTCGTCAGTATGAAGTTCGGGACCTGGAATGTCAGGACCCTCATGGACAATCCCAACAGCAACAAGCCGGAACGCCGCACCACCATAGTTGCCCGGGAACTCAGACACTTTGACATTGACACCGCTGCCCTAAGCGAGACCTGGCGGGCAGGGGAAGGCCAGTTGACGGAAAATGATGGAGGTTACACCTTCTTCTAGAAAGGGAAACCAGAGGCAGAACGCTACCTTCTTGGAATCGGCTTTGCCATCAAGAATGAGCTGGTCGACCACCTCAAAGACTTCCCCTGTGGGGTTAACGAACGCCTCATGACTCTTCGTATTACCCTATCCCGGAACCAATGCACCATAGTCATCAGTGTTTACGCCCCTACACTCGATGCAACGGATGAGACTAAAGAGGGTTTTTATTCCAACCTCGAGACATCCATGTCCCGCATGCCCACGGATGACAAATTGATCCTCCTGGGTGATTTTAATGCCAGGGTCGGCAAAGACACAGCCCTCTGGGGCAGCGTAATTGGCAGAGAGGGGGTAGGGAAAGCCAACTCCGGCAGTGCCCTAATCTTGACAAAATGTCTAGAACATGAACACCTCATCACCAACACCTTGTTCCGCCAGAGGGACAAATACAAAGCATCGTGGTAACACCCTCGCTCTCAACACTGGCACCTGCTTGACTATGTCATCGTCCAAGCCAGGGATCGCAAGAATGTGCGCATCACCCGTGCCTTGAAAGGAGCTGACGACTGCTGGACGGACCACCGCCTAATCCGATCCATCATCAATATAAACATAGCCCCAAAGCAGAGGGGACAGCAGAAGCAGTTCCGCAAAAAAGTTAATGCTAGGGCATTTAGAGACCCAGCTAAGAGAGCCCTATACAGCCAGCGCCTCACAGCCAATCTGGCGTGCCTGGATGACCCTGAGATGCTGAATGCCCATAGCGCTTGATCTGCCCTCCAGGCCTCTATAACTAGTGCCTGTGAAGAGACACTTGGTCACTCAACCAGAAAACATCAGGACTGGTTTGATGAAAATGATCAGGAGATTGAAGAACTAATAGATCACAAGCGCAAAGCATTTCTGAGCCTCAAGCAACAACCCAACTCGGGAGCTGCAAAACAACATTATAGACGGATCAAGGCTGAGATCCAACAAAAAACTCGGGACCTAAAGAACAGATGGTGGATGGAGAAAGCACAGAAGATACAACAACTGGCCAACAGCTACGATATGCGAGGATTCTTCGCTGCAGTCAAGTCCACCTACGGCCCAAACACCCAAGGCCCCACCCCACTCCTGGCCAAGAATGGGGAAACGCTCATCAAGGACACCGAGGCTGTCAGGGTCCGATGGAAGGAGCACTTTGAAGATCTCCTCAATCAAAACTCTGCCTTTGACTCGAGTGTTCTCAACTCCATCCCGCAGCACGCGACCTGCCACCAAATCAGTGAAACTCCAACGTTGCACGAGGTAGGCAAAGCCATAAAACAGCTCCAGAATAACAAGGCTGCGGGTGGGGCTGGACTTCCTGCTGAGGCGCTAAAGTATGGCGGAGAGGCGATGTTGGCACGGATACATGACCTCATCTCTCTCATCTGGAGGGAGGAGAGCATGCCGCGAGATCTGAGAGATGCAGTGATTGTGACCATTTTTTAAAAAGTGGACAAGTTCGACTGCGGCAACTACAGGGGAATCTCCCTGCTATCAGCCACTGGGAAAGTTGTCGCTAGAGTTCTCCTCAATCGTCTTCTCCCTGTGGTCGAGGAGCTCCTCCCGGAATCACAGTGTGGATTTCGTCCCCGACAGGGCACAACAGACATGATCTTTGCAGCGCGACAATTGCAGGAAAAATGCAGGGAGCAGTGCCAGCCCTTATACATGGCTTTTTTCGATCTTATAAAGGCCTTTGACACTGTCAACCGTGAGGGTCTATGGAGCCTCCTCCTCCGTTTCGGATGCCTCCAAAAGTTTGTCAACATCCTTTGCCTGCTTCACGATGACATGCAGGCCGTGATCCTTACCAACGGATCCATTACAGACCCAATCCACATCCGGACCGGGGTCAAGCAGGTCTGCGTCATCGCTCCAACCCTCTTCTCAATCTTCTCCACCACCATGCTCCACCTCACAGTCAACAAGCTCCCTGCTGGAGTGGAACTAAACTACAGAACCAGTGGGAAGCTGTTTAACCTACGCCGCCTCCAGGCCAGGTCCAAGATCACCCCAACCTCTGTCGTTGAGCTGCAGTATGCGGATGACGCCTGCGTCTGCGCACATTCAGAGGCTGAACTCCAGGATATAGTCAATGTATTCACTGAGGCATATGAAAGCATGGTCCTTATGCTTAACATCCGTAAGACAAAGATCCTCCACCAGCCTGTCACCGCTGCTCAGAACTGCCCTCCAATCATCAAGATCTACGGCGCGGCCCTGGACAACATGGACCATTTCCCATATCTCAGGAGCCTCTTATCAACAAAGGCAGACATTGATGTGGAGATTCAACATCGCCTCCAGTGCGCCAGTGCAGCCTTCGGCTGTCTGAGGAAAGAAGTGTTTGAAGACCAGGCCCTCAAATCTACCACCAAGCTCATGGTCTACAGTGCTGTAGTAATACCCGCCCTCCTGTATGGATCTGAGGCATGGACGATGTATAGAAGGCACCTCAAGTCGCTGGAGATATATCACCAATGATGTCTCCGCAAGATCCTGAAAATCCCCTGGGAGGACAGTCGCACCAACATCAGTGTCCTCGACCAGGTTAACATCCCCAGTATTGAAGCACTGACAACACTTGATCAGCTTCGCTGGGCAGGCCACATAGTTCGCATGCCAGATACGAGACTCCCTAAGCAAATGCTTTATGCAGAGCTCCTTCATGGTAAATGAGCCAAATGAAGACAGCGGAAACGTTATAAGGACACCCTCAAAGCCTCCCTGGTTAAGTGCGACATCACCACTGACACCTGGAAGACCCTGGCCGAAGACTGTCCGAGGTGGAGAAAGTACATCTGGGAGGGCGTCAAGCTGTTCGAGTCCCAACGCAAAGAACATGACGAGTCCAAGCACAGGCAGCGGAAGGAGCGCGCGGCAAACCAGCCCCACTGACCCCTTCCCTCGACGAATGTCTGTCCCACCTGTAACAGGGTCTGTGGCTCTCATATCGGACTGTTCAGCCATCAAATAACTCACTTTGGGAGTGGAAGCAAGTCTTCCTCGATTCCGAGGGACTGCCTATGATCTCGGATGCCTGTATATTTCTTATTCTGCCCTGTTTGAATTCTGTGGGCCTGGAGGTTTGGAAAAAGCTGTTCCGGTTGTTGTTGCCTCACGAGCGGATAAATCTTGAATCAGAAACACCCAGACATGCCAGTGCAAACAAGTTGAAATGCATGTAAACTAATGGAAGTATTTTGTATGTCATCCTGAGATACACACCTGTACGGCCCAAAAGGATAAAAATGCTCGGGTACAACTGGTTTATGCGATAGGATTCCATCATTTTATTTTAATTGTACGATGCTGTGTTTACAGTATAATTTGCAATGGGTAGTAATTCAACCTGCCCTGATTTGATACAATCCGTTCATAAGGGCAGAAATGCGAGTCCACGATGAAAGTTGAGTTTAGCTGACTGAGCCAAAGATTAAACCAATATCTTACAGTCAAATAGCACCTTTCAGGTCCTCAGGACGTCCTAAAGTGCTCCACAGTCAGTGACTACTGTTGAAGTGTGGCTGCTGTTGTTAAGTAGGGAAACATGGCAGTCCGTTTTGTGCACAACAAGGTTCCACAAACAGCAGTGAAATAAATGACCAGTTCATCTGTTTTGATGTATTGGTTGAGGGATAAATGATAGCCAGCTGGGAGAAATCCCTGTTCTTCTTTGAATAATGCCATGGGATAATTTGCATCCGCCAAAACAGGCAGACAGGACCTTAGATTGATGTCTCATCCAAAAGACCACACCTCCAACAAGCAATTCTCCCTCAGTACTGCACTCAAGGTAAAGAGGCTATCCAGTGCTATCAAGTGGCACTTACTCACCAATAACCTGCTCACCAATGCCCAGTTTGGGTTCCATCAGGACCACTCGGCTCCAGACCTCATTACAGCCTTGGGCCAAACATGGACAAAAGAGCTCAATTCCAGAGGTGAAGTGAGAGTGACTGCCCTTGGCATCAAGGCAGCATTTGACTGAGTGTGGCATCAAGGAGACTTGTAAAACTGAAGTCAATGGGATTCAGGGGGAAGAATCTCCACTAGCTGGAGTCATACCGAGCACAAAGGAAGATGGTTGTGGTGGTTGGAGGTCAATCATCAGCCCCAGGACATCACTGCACTAGGCCCAACCATCTTCGGCTGCTTCATCAGTGACCTTCCCTCCATCATAAGATCAGAAGTGGAGATGTTCGCTGATGATTGCACAGTGTTCAGTGCCATTGGCAACTCCCCAGATAATGGAGCATTCCAGCAAGACCTGAACGAAATTCCTGAATGATAAGTGGCAAGCAATAATCGCACCACACATGTGCCAGGCAATGACTATCTCCAACAAGCATTCAATTGCATTACCTTCGCTGAATCCCTCACCATCAACATCCTGGGGGTCACCATTGACCAGAAACTTAACTGGACCAGCCACATAAATACTGTGGAAATAAGAGCAGGTCAAAGGCTGGGTATTCTGCGGCGAGTGTCTCAGCTCGTGACTCCCCAAAGCAATTCCATCATCCACAAGGCACGTCAGGAGTGTGATGGAATACTCTCCACTTGCCTGGATGAGAGCAGCTCCAACAACACTCAAGAAGCTCAACACCATCCAGAACAAAGCAGTGCACTTGATTGGCACCCTAGCCAGCATCTTAAATATTCACTCCCTCCACCACCGGCACACCATGCAGTGTGCACCACCTACAAGATGCACTGCAGCAACTCACCAAGGCTTCGTTGGCAGCACCTCCCAAACCCGCAACCGCAAACACCTACTACCATGCTCATGGGAACACCATCACCTGCAAGTTCCCCTCTAAGTCACACACCATCCTGACTTGGAAATATATCGCCGTTCCTTCATCGTCACTGGGTCAAAATCCTGGAACTCCCTCCTGAATAGTACTGTGAGAGTACCTTCACCACACGGACTGCAGTGGTTCAAAGGCAGCTGCTCACCACCAACTTCTGAAGGGCAATTAGGGATGGGCAATAAATGCTGGCCTTACCAGCGCGCCCATAACTCATGAACGAATATTTTAAAATGGCAGTAAAACTCAGACTTGTGTGACAGAGTGATACCCCAATTATATGGATGCGCTTATTTGTACTACAAAAATAGCCACCATGCGCCACCCTTTGTCTATGATTGGTTCCCTTGCAGGATAAGCCACACACTGAAGTTTCATAAGAACATAAGAACATAAGAATTAGGAACAGGAGTAGGCCATCTAGCCCCTCGAGCCTGCTCCGCTATTCAATAAGATCATGGCTGATCTGGCCGTGGACTCAGCTCCACTTACCCGCCCTCTCCCCGTAACCCTTAATTCCCTTATTGGTTAAAAATCTATCTATCTGTGACCTGAATACATTCAATGAGCTATCCTCAACTGCTTCCTTGGGCAGATTATTCCACAGATTCACAACCCTCTGGGAGAAGAAATTACTTCTCAACTCGGTTTTAAATTGGCTCCCCGGTATTTTGAGGCTGTGCCCCCTAGTTCTAGCCTCCCCGACCAGTAGAAACAACCTCTCTGCCTCTATCTTGTCTATCCCTTTCATGATTTTAAATATTTCTATAAGATCACCCCTCATCCTTCTGAATTCTCAACGAGTAAAGACCCAGTCTACTCAATCTATCATCATAAGGTAACCCCCTCATCTCCGGAAAAAGCCGAGTGAATTATCTCTGTACCCCCTCCAAAGCCAGTATATCCTTCCTTAAGTAAGGTGACCAAAACTGCACGCAGTAATCCAGGTGCGGCCTTACCAATACCCTATACAGTTGCAGCAGGACCTCCCTGCTTTTGTACTCCATCCCTCTCGCAATGAAGGCCAACATTCCATTCGCCTTCCTGATTACCTGCTGCACCTGCAAACTAAATTTTTGGGATTCATGCACAAGGACCCCCAGGTCCCTCTGCATCTCAGCATGTTGTAATTTCTCCCCATTCAAATAATATTCCCTTTTACTATTTTTTTTCCCAAGGTGGATGACCTCACACTTTCCGACATTGTATTCCATCTGCCAAACCTTCGCCCATTGGCTTAACCGATCCAAATCTCTTTGCAGCCTCTCTGTGTCCTCTACACAACCCGCTTTCCCACTAATCTTTGTGTCATCTGCAAATTTTGTTACACTACACTCTGTCCCCTCTTCCAGGTCATCTATGTATATTGTAAACAGTTGTGGTCCCAGCACCGATCCCTGTGGCACACCACTAACCACCGATTTCCAACCCGAAAAGGACCCATTTATCCCGACTCTCTGCTTTCTGTTCGCCAGCCAATTCTCGATCCATGCTAATACATTTCCTCTGACTCCGCGTACCTCTATCTTCTGCAGTAACCTTTTGTGTGGCACCTTATCGAATGCCTTTTGGAAATCTAAATACACCACATCCATCGGTACACCTCTATCCACCATGCTCGTTATATCCTCAAAGAATTCCAGTAAATGAGTTAAACATGATTTCCCCTTCATGAATCCATGCTGCGTCTGCTTGATTGCACTATTCCTATCTAGATGTCCTGCTACTTCTTCCTTAATGATAGTTTCAAGCATTTCCCCCCCTACAGATGTTAAACTAACCGGCCTATAGTTACCTGCCTTTTGTCTGCCCCCCTTTTTAAACAGAGACGTTACATTAGCTGCTTTCCAATCTGCTGGTACCTCCCCAGAGTCCAGAGAATTTTGGTAGATTATAACGAATGCATCTGCTAGAACTTCCACCATCTCTTTTAATACCCTGGAATGCATTTCATCAGGACCAGGGGACTTGTCTACCTTGAGTCCCATTAGCCTGTCCAGCACTACCCCCCTAGTGATAGTGATTGTCTCAAGGTCCTCCCTTCCCACATTTCCGTGACCAGCAATGTTTGGAATGGTTTTTATGTCTTCCACTGTGAAGATCGAAGCAAAATAATTGTTTAAGGTCTCAACCATTTCCACATTTCCCATTATTAAATCCCCCTTCTCATCTTCTAAGGGACCAACATTTACTTTAGTCACTCTTTTCCGTTTTATATAGCTGTAAAAGCTTTTACTATCTGTTTTTATGTTTTGCGCAAGTTTACCTTCGAAATCTATCTTTTCTTTCTTTATTGCATTTTTAGTCATTCTTTGCTGTTGTTTAAAATTTTCCCAATCCTCTAGTTTCCCACTAACCTTGGCCACCTTATACGCATTGGTCTTTGATTTGATACACTCCTTTATTTCCTTGGTTATCCACGGCTGGTTATCCCTTCTCTTACCGCCCTTCTTTTTCACTGGAATATATTTTTGTTGCGCACTATGAAAGAGCTCCTTAAAAGTCCTCCACTGTTCCTCAATTGTGCCACCATTTAGTCTGTGTTTCCAGTCTACTTTAGCCAACTCTGCCCTCATCTCACTGTAGTCCCCTTTGTTTAAGCATAGTACGCTCATTTCTGACACAACTTCCTCACCCTCAATCTGTATTACAAATTCAACCATACTGTGATCACTCATTCCGAGAGGGTCTTTTACGAGGAGATCATTTATTTTTCCTGTCTCATTACACAGGACCACAGGAATGTGTAACTGAAACTGCCCATCCTAAGGTCTCACTGACTTTGCAAATTGTAACTCGATCCACTTTGACTTCCTGAAACAACAGAGGACAGAGGTCCCCAGAACACAGCAAGGGCCAGCCAAAGTGCCTTACCCCAGCGCATGAGTATTCTTTCCCCCCCCACCGCACCCGCCGCCCGCCCCCCCACCCCGCAACCCCTCCCCCCTACTCCACCATAGATGGGGCAGGCATTGTGTACGGATTGTTAACTGGTTTATTGGGTATGACGTGAATAGTGAAAGTGTTGTGACTTCTGGATATTATCCACTCCAACGATCTCCCATGTAAGGGGTTGGAAGAACGTGATCCGTCTTCCCTGAGTTCCCTCTCAGCCCCTCCAATCCCCCCACCCCGGCCCGTGTCTCTCCCCACCTCATCTCTTTCCCTCTCCCAGTCTCCCTCTCTCTCCCCACACTCTCTTTCCCCCAGCTTCTCTCCCTTCCCCAGTCTCTCTCTCCCCTAATCTCTCTCTCTTCCCCCAGTCTCGCTCTCCCTCACCCTCCTCCAGTCTCTCCCTCTCTTCCACCCCGCTTTTAGCACCAAGCTGCTTGTCTGCTCACCGACACCACTCTCGGCCACCCACAGGCCCTGTCTGTTGCTCGCTGGTCCTCTTGGCCTCCCAAGAGTGTTCAGAGTCAGAGCGGGGAAGAGAGTCATGTAAAGTCCTTACTCTACAGCATGAAACCACACGAGACACATTCTGGGGACAAGGTCACTCTGTGACCTCAACTCTTTATTCACAACACTCCACAAGTGATGACTCTGTGTGGGACCACCCTTTATATACCTGGAAGATCAGGTAAGGAGTGTCTCCCACAAGTTCACCCCTTGTGGTCAAGGTGTGCATCTAGGTTATGTGTATACAGTAATACAGTGGTGTTACATTGTGGTTACATACATGACATCACCTTCCCCCCAAAGTCTTATTAGGATCATAGGTTTAGTCTTTCAGATGGTCTACGCTCCCTCGTGGAGCGCTGCAGTTGGGGCTCTGGTTGTTGGACACTGACGTGAGTGTCTGTCACCTGTGGTGATTCCGGCCTGTCCGGGCTGACCGCAGGGACTGTGCATTCTTCTGATTGCTCTTGTTGCTCGTTCACTGGTGGTGGTGTGAGCTCCATCTCATGGTCTTCTTCAGGTTCCTCCGTGTTGATGCTGAACGTTTTTTTTACGTGGTCCAGATGCTAATGGCATATCTGACCATTGTTGAGTTTTACCATGAGGACCCTATTCCCCTCTTTGTCAATTACAGTACCCTCAAGCCATTTGGGCCCCATGGCGTGATTGAGGACGAATAGGATCATTTATTTCTATACATCTCCCCCTCGAATTATGGTCATGGTACTCGTTTTGTGACTTGCATTTGCCCTCAGTTAGGACTGGGTGAATGAGGGATAACCGGGTTTTGAGTGTCCATTTCATAAGTAGCTCTGCGGGCGGGACTCCCGTTAGCGAGTGCGGTCGGGATCTATAGGCCAGCAGGAGGTGCGATAGGCGGCATTGTAGGGAGGGTCCTTGAATCCTGAGCATATCTTGCTTAATGATTTGGACCGCACGCTCCACCTGGCCATTGGAGGCCGGCTTGAACGGCGCTGTCCTGACGTGGTTGATGCCATTACCCGACATAAACTCCCGGAATTCGTAGCTTGTGAAGCATGGCCCATTATCACTAACCAGGATGTCTGGCAAGCCATGGGTTGCAAAGATCGCACGTAGGCTTTCCACGGTGGTGGATGACGGGCATGAATTCAGAATGATTCACTCAATCCATTTTGAGTATGCATCTACCACAATATGGAACATCTTTCCCATGAACGGGCCCGCGTAGTCAACATGAATGCGTGACCATGGCCTGGTGGGCCAGGGCCACAGGCTGAGCAGGGCCTCCCTGGGGGCATTACCCAGCTGGGCACAAGTCGTGCACCTGCGAACACAGTGTTCCAGGTCTGAATCAATTCCAGGCCACCAAAAGTGTGAACGGGCAATGGCCTTCATCAGCACAATGCCTGGATGCTCGCTGTGCAGTTCCCTGATGAATGCCTCCCTGCCCTTCTGGGGCATAACTACCCAGCTGCCCCATAGTAGGCAGTCAGCTTGGATGGAGAGCTCATCCATCCGTCTGTGGAATGGTCTGACCTCCTCAGGGCATGCTTCGTGTGCGGGACAGTCAGGACACATTTCTTAATCAGGGATAGGAGGGAATCTTTGTTTGACCAGATTTTGATCTGGCAGGCTGTGATGGGGGAGCCTGCACTGTCAAAGGCATCGACAGTCATGACCATCTCGGCGCTTTGCTCTGCTGCCCCCTCAGTGGTGGCTAGTGGAAGCCTGCTGAGCGCGTCAGCGCAATTTTCAGTGCCGGGCCGGTGCCGGATGGAGTAGTCAAAAGTAGCCAGCGTGAGAGCCCACCGCTGTATGCGGGCTGATGCGTTGGCATTGACAGCCTTGCTGTCTGACAACAGGGATGTTAATGGCTTGTGGTCTGCCTCTAATTCAAACTTCCTACCAAAGAGATCCTGATGCATTTTTTTTACACATTAGACACATGCGAGCGCTTCCTTCTCGACCATCCCATATCCCCGTTCTGCTTGAGAGAGCGACGTAGAGGCATAAGCCACTAGTTGTAGTTGACCCTCAGCATTGCCCTGCTGCAACATGTACCCAACCCCACAGGATGATGCATCACATGTTTTACAGGGGCCGTACAGGGTCAACAACTTGTTTGATCAAAGTAGG
Source organism: Pristiophorus japonicus (assembly GCF_044704955.1). NCBI lineage: Eukaryota > Metazoa > Chordata > Chondrichthyes > Pristiophoridae > Pristiophorus > Pristiophorus japonicus. The sequence goes on from NC_091988.1 coordinate 59,640,657, forward strand.
TTTCGTGCCCGATCAAAAGCCCATTCCTGACAGTCCCCCCAAAACCAATCGCAACCCTTACTCAGGAGCACATGTAGCAGCTCCAACAACTTGCTTAAGTATGGCAGAAAGTTCCTGAAATAGTTCAACAGTCCCAGAAATGAACGCAACTCCGATGTGTTGCAGGGCCTGGGTGCTCGTCGAATTGCCTCTGTTTTGGATTCGGTGGGCCGAATCCCATCTGCAGCAACCCTCCTGCCCAGAAACTCAACCTCAGGAGCTAAAAACACACATTTAGACTTCTTGAGTCGCAGGCCTACCTGGTCCAGTCGGCGTAGCACCTCCTCCAGTTTGTGGAGGTGTTCCTCGGTGTCTCGACTCGTGATGAGGATGTCGTCCTGGAATACGATCGTTCCAGTAATGGATTTAAGCAGGCTGTCCATGTTTCGTTGAAAAATCGCGGCCGCTGATCGAATGCCAAACAGGCACCTGTTATAAATGAACAGTCCCTTGTGCGTGGTGATGGTGGTCAGTAGTTTAGATTAATCGGCCAGTTCCTGGGTCATATAGGCTGAGGTGAGGTCCAACTTGGTGAACAGCTTGCCGCCTGCCAGCGTGGCGAAAAGGTCCTCCGCTCTCGGGAGCGGGTATTGATTTTGTAGGGACACCCGATTGATGGTGCCCTTGTACTCGCCACGGATCCTGACAGAGCCATCTGCTTTTAGGACAGGAACGATGGGGCTCGCCCAGTCGCTGAATTCAACAGGCGAGATGATGCCCTCTCTCAACAGCCTGTCCAATTCGCTCTCGATCTTTTCCCGCATCACATACGGCATCACTCTGGCTTTGTGGTGCACTGGCCTGGCATCCGGAGTGATGTGTATTACTACTTTGGTGCCTTTGAATGTCCCGACGCCAGGTTGGAATAGTGATTGAATTGTTGCAGGACTTGTGAGCACGAACTTCACTCCACAGATGACATTGCATGAACATCCGCCCATTTTCAGTTCATCTCGGCTAACCAACTCCTCCCCAACAGTGCAGGACCATTACCTGGGACAATCCAGAGTGGCAGCCGATTCACTAACCCATTGTGTGTGACAGCCAACATTGCACTGCCTAGCCCCAGAATGATTTCTTCAGTGTAAGTCCGTAATTGTGTCTCAATACGTGCTAATTTGGGTCTACTGGCTTTAAGTGGCCATAGCTTCTCAAATTGCTGAATGCCCATGAGTGACTGGCTGGCCCCAGTGTCCAGCCCCATGCGTAATGGGATGCCATTTAATAAAACCCTCATCATCATTGGTTGCATTTTGGTGTATGAACTGTTTGCTGCATGGACCCGCTGAACTTTGGCGTCCATCGATTTGCCCCAAAAGTTATCCTGCCTCAAAGGACCCTCTTCTCGACCCTCCATCTCATATATTAGTCTGGTTGCAGGCTTCCTGCACATTCGAGCTAAATGGCCACTGAGATTGCAGTTTCTGCAAACAAACTGTTGAAATCTGCAAGATCTGGCTGAGTGTTTTCCCCACACATCCAGCATGAGTTAAAGTTTCCATTGTTGGGGACAAAGGGACTATGGCCAGGCATTCCACGCTGATTGTCCCTTTGACTGCTCTTAAGTACCCTATTAGTGGGTGTCAATGGCCCCATCACGCTGTGATGGCGTGAATGTCCGTTCAGCCTGCCATTGTCTCTGTTGAACTCCTACTCTGGGGTCTATTGCTGCCTGGGGAATGTCGGACTGCCCCTGCCAACCTGCGGGGCTCTGAGTCGCATTGATGATGTTGACTCCCTGATCCATTGCTGCGTTAGAGGCAGAATTGCGCGCGTATATTATTTTCATCTCTTCCTCCCCTGCCATGAAAGTTTGAGTTAATAACGTCGCCGCTTCCAAGGTCAAATCCTTGGTCTCAATTAATTTGCAGAAAATTCACGCATGACCGATGCCCTTGATAAAGAAGTCCCTTAGCATCTCTCCCCTGCAGGCATCTGTGAACTTACAGAGGCTGGCCAAAGCTGGAGGTCCGCTACGAAATCCGGTATGCTCTGTCCTTCACGACGTCGGTGAGTGTAGAATCTGTGTTGGGCCATGTGTATGCTACTCGCCCGTTTGAGTTGCTCCCCGATCAGTTTGCTAAGTTCTTCAAAGGTTTTGTCCGACGGCTTTTCAGGTGCTAGTAAGTCCTTCGTGAGCGCGTAAGTCTTTGGTCCGCAGCTGGTCAAAAGATGAGCCCTTCGCTTGTCGGCCGCTGCAACCCCAGCCATTCTTTCGTAACGAAGCTTTGCTGAAGCCTCTCGACAAAATCGTCCCAGTCTTCCCCAACACAGTACCGTTCCTCTGCACTACCGGTGGCCATTCTCGTGGGTTGTGAGTTCCCGTTTCTCGTCGCCAATGTAAAGTCCTTACTCTACAGTATGAAACCACACGAGACACATTCTGGGGACAAGGTCACGCTGTGACCTCAACTCTTTATTCACAGGACTCCACAAGTGATGACCCTGCATAGGACCTCCTTTTATATACCTGGGAGATCAGGTAAGGAGTGTCTCCCACAAGTTCACCCCTTGTGGTCAAGGTGTGCATTTGGTTGTGTGTGTAGAGTAATACAGTGGTGTTACAGTGTGGTTACATAAATGACAAGTCAGGGGGGAGAGGAGTCTTAGGCCTCAGGTCCCGCTTCTCGGCACCACATGGAAAGACTGATTAAGGGCTGGGAGGAGGGGTCGGAAGGGGGCGGCACTTGACATACGTGGCATGGGGGTGTGGGGCTTGACAGACGCATGTCTGTAAAAAAAGTGCAATACTGGAATGGGAGGGCGGGGCTTGACAGGTGCATGTCCATCAAAAAAAGTGCAGTACAAATAGTTACACTGCAATTATCTAGTTATAACCAAGTGCCTTTGAACTCAAGTCTAAGAACCCCGATGGCTTGACTGGGAATACACTATGTGTGGTAGCTCTGGGTGTGAATGCTGCCCTACATCATAATGGCAATGCTATTGTGCACCAAAATATCGCTGTGCTATGGTGTATCATTATTTTCCTACTACAAAGTGAAACCCTACCAACCACTATGCTATGTGGTATGGCTGCTTGTTGGCATGACAACAGAAATACGAATCCAATACCACTATTGGTCAGAACAAATTGCTTATGGTGACTTACTATGGGTCAAGAGATCCAGTAAATGTTGTTACTGACTATCATATTAAGGCACAGGGTATGGTAGTGTAATGGTTTTGTTACTGGACTAGTAATTGGAGGACTTGACTAATGAGACATGAGGTTCAAATCCCACCACTGCAGCTGTGGGAATTTAAATTCAGTTCATTAATAAAATGTGGAATAAAAAGCTAGTATCAGTAATGGTGACTATAAAGTTACTAGATTGTTATAAAACCCATCTGGTTCACTGATGTCTTTTAGGGAAAGAAATCTGCCGTCCTTACCTGGTTTGGCCCATATGTGATTCCAGACCCACAGCAATGTGATTGACTTTGAAATGCCACTCAGTTGTATAAAGTGGCTCACTATCACCTTCTTGAGGGCAATTAGGGATGGGCAATAAATGCTGGCCTTGCTGGCAATGTCTACATCCTGTGAATGAATTTTTAAAAAGTCTCCAGATAGTCTATAATTGATCAATATTGTCTGCCATTGAGAGCTGGAGCAGCAAATTTATTAACTCAAGCTGTACCTCAGCTTGTAGTAATTGAGCCTAACATTCGGTGCAAAAGTGGGAAAATGTTCTATGTTCAAGCACTGACATCACTCACCAAGGACTGACATCACTCACCAAGGACTTACATTATTCACCAAGAACTGACATTACTCACCAAGCTCTGACATCACTCACCAAGCACTGACATCACTCACCAAGGATTGGCATCACTCACCAAGGACGAGAGTATCATGTATGTAACCACACTGTAACACCACTGTATTACTCTACACACACAACCTAGATGCACACCTTGACCACAAGGGATGAACTTGTGGGAGACACTCCTTACCTGATCTCCCAGGTATATAAAGGGAGGTCCTACGCAGGGTCATCACTTGTGGAGTGCTGTGAATAAAGAGTTGAGGTCACAGCGTGACCTTGTCCACAGAATGCGCGTCGTGTGGTTTCATGCTGTAGAGTAAGGATTTTTACATTGACGACGAGAAACGGGAACTCACGACCCATGAGAATGGCCACCGGTAGTGCAGAGGAACGGTATTGTGTTGGGGAAGACTGGGACGATTTTGTCGAGAGGCTTCAGCAAAGCTTCATTATGAAAGAATGGCTGGGGGATGCAGCGGCCGACAAGCTGCAGTACAAAGACTTACGCGCTCATGAAGGACTTACTAGCACCTGAAAAGCCATTGGACAAAACCTTTGAAGAGCTTAGCAAACTGATCGGGGAGCACCTCAAACCGGCGAGTAGCATACACATGGCCCGACACAGATTCTACACCCACCAACGTCGTGAAGGACAGAGCATACCGGATTTCGTAGCAGACCTCCGCCGTTTGACCACCATCTGTAAGTTCACAGACGCCTGCAGGAGGGAGATGCTAAGGGACTTCTTTATCGAGGGCATCGGTCACGCGGGAATTTTCCGCAAATTAATTGAGACCAAGGATTTGACCTTGGAAGTGGTGGCGTTGTTAGCTCAAAATTTCATGGCAGGGGAGGAAGAGACGAAAATAATATACACGCGCAATTCTGCCTCTAACGCGGCGATGGGTCAGGGAGTCAACATCATCAATGCGACTCAGAGCCCTGCAGGCTGGCAGGGGCAGTCCGATATTCCTCAGGCAGCAATAGACCCCAGAGTAGGACTCAAACAGAGACAATGGTAGGCTGAACGGACATTCATGCCATTACAGCGGACAATGCGGTCGGGGATGGGGCCATTGACACCCTCTAATAGGGTACTTAAGAGCAGTTAAAGGGACAGTCAGAGTGGAATGCCTGGCCATTGTCCCTTTGTCCCCAACAATGGAAACTTTAACTCATGCTGGAGGTATGGGGGAAAACACTCAACCAGATCTTGCAGATTTCAACAGTTTGTCTGCAGGAACTGCAATCTCAGTGGCCATTTAGCTCGAATGTGCAGGAAGCCTGCAACCAGACTAATATATGAGGTGGCGGGTTGAGAAGAGTGTCCTTTGAGGCAGGATGACTTTTGGGACAAATCGATGGACGCTGAGGTTCAGCGGGTCCATGCGGCGAACAGTTCATACACCAAAACGCCACCAATGATGATGAGGGTTTTATTAAATGGCATCCCATTGCGCATGGAGCTGGACACTGGGGCCAGCCAGTCACTCATGGGCATTCAGCAATTTGAGAAGCTATGGCCACTTAAAGCCAGTCGACCCAAATTAGCATGTATTGAGGCACAATTACGGACTTACATGAAAGAAATCATTCCGGTGCTAGGCAGTGCAATGTTGGCTGTCACACACAACGGGTTAGTGAATCGGCTGCTGCTCTGGATTGCACCCGGTAATGGTCCCGCACTGTTGGGGAGGAATTGGTTAGCCGAGATGAACTGGAAATGGGGGGATGTTCACGCAATGTCATCTGTGGAGCGAAGTTCGTGCTCACAAGTCCTACAACAATTCGACTCACTATTCCAACCTGGCGTCGGGACTTTCAAAGGCACCAAAGTAGAAATACACATCACCCCGGATGCCAGGCCAGTGCACCACAAAGCCAGAGCGGTGCCGTATGTGATGCGGGAAAAGATCGAGAGCAAATTGGACCGGCTGTTGAGAGAGGGTCTCATCTCGCCTGTTGAATTCAGCGACTGGGCGAGCCCCATCGTTCCCATCCTAAAAGCGGATGGCTCTGTCAGGATCTGTGGTGACTACAAGACCACCATCAATCGGGAGTCCCTACTAGATCAATACCTGCTCCCGAGAGTGGAGGACCTTTTCGCCACGCTGGCAGGCAGCAAGCTGTTCACCAAGTTGGACCTCACCTCAGCCTATATGACCCAGGAACTGACCGACGAATCGAAACTACTGATCACCATCACCACGCACAAGGGACTGTTCGTTTATAACAGGTGCCCGTTTAGCATTCAATCAGCGGCTGCGATTTTTCAGCGAAACATGGACAGCCTGCTTAAATCCATTACTGGAACGATCGTATTCCAGGACGACATCCTCATCACAGGTCGAGACACCGAGGAACACCTCCACAGCCTGGAGGAGGTGCTACACCAACTGGACCGGGTAGGCCTGCGACTCAAGAAGTCTAAATCTGTGTTTTTAGCTCCTGACGTTGAGTTTCTGGGCAGGAGGGTTGCTGCAGATGGGATACGGCCCACCGAATCCAAAACAGAGGCGATTCAATGAGCACCCAGGCCCTGCAACACATCGGAGTTGCGTTCATTTCTGGAACTATTTCAGGAACTTTCTGCCAAACTTGAGCACGTTGTTGGAGCCGCTACACGTGCTCCTGCGTAAGGGTTGCAATTGGTTTTGGGGGCACTGTCAGGAACGGGCTTTTGATCGGGCGCGAAACCTATTTTGTTCAAATAAGCTGTTGACCCTGTACGACCCCTGAAAAAAATTGGTTCTGACATGTGATGCATTGTCCTATGGGGTTGGGTATATGTTGCAGCAGGGCAATGCTGAGGGTCAACTACAGCCTGTGGCTTATGCCTCTAGGTCGCTCTCTCAGGCAGAATGGGGATATGGGATGGTTGAGAAAGAAGCGCTCACATGTGTAAAAAAAATGCATCAGGATCTCTTTGGTAGGAAGTTTGAATTAGAGACGGAACACAAGTTATTAACATCCCTGTTGTCAGACAGCAAGGCTGTCAATGCCAACGGATCAGCCCGCATACGCCGATCGGCTCTCACGCTGGCTGCTTATGACTACTCCATCCGGCACCAGCCCGGCACTGAAAATTGCGCTGACGCGCTCAGCAGCCTTCCACTGGCCACCACTGAGGGTGCAGCGGAGCAAAGCGCCGAGATGGTCATGGTTGTCGATGCCTTTGACAGTGGAGGCTCCCCCATCACAGCCCGCCAGATCAAAATCTGGACAAACAGAGATCCCCTCCTACCCCTGATTAAGAAATATGTCCTGACTGGGGATTGGGCGCCCGCACACGGAGCATGCCCCGAGGAGGTCAGACCGTTCCACAGACAGATGGATGAGCTCACCATCCAAGCCGACTGCCTACTATGGGGCAGCCGGGTAGTTATGCCCCAGAAGGGCAGGGAGGCATTCATCAGGGAACTCCACAACGAGCACCCAGGCATTGTGCTGATGAAGGCCATTGCCCGGTCACACGTTTGGTGGCCGGGAATTGATTCAGACCTGGAACACTGTGTTCGCAGGTGCACGATGTGTGCCCAGCTGGGTAATGCCCCCAGGGAGGCCCTGCTCAACCCGTGGCCCTGGCCCACCAGGCCATGGTCACGCATTCATGTTGACTACGCGGGCCCATTCATGGGAAAGATGTTCCTTATTGTGGTAGATGCGTACTCGAAATGGATCGAGTGCATCATTCTGAATTCATGCCCGTCATCCACCACTGTGGAAAGCCTACGTGCGATCTTTGCAACCCATGACATCCTGGTTAGTGATAATGGGTCATGCTTCACAAGCTACAAATTCCAGGAGTTTATGTCGGGTAATGGCATCAACCACGTCAGGACTGCACCGTTCAAGCCGGCCTCCAATGGCCAGGCGGAATGTGCGGTCCAAATCATTAAGCAAGGTATGTTCAGGATTCAAGGACCCTCCCTACAATGCCACCTATCGCGCCTCCTGCTGGCCTATAGATCCCGATCGCACTTGCTCACGGGAGTCCCGCCCACAGAGCTACTTATGAAACGGACACTTAAAACCCGGTTGTCCCTCATTCACCCAGTCCTAACTGACATAGTTGAGGGCAAGCTCAAGTCACAAAATGAGTACCATGACCGCAATTCGAGGGGGAGATGTATAGAAATAAATGATCCTGTATTCATTGATCCTGTATTCATCCTCAATCACGCCATGGGTACTGTAATTGACAAAGAGAGAAATAGGGTCCTCGTGGTAAAACTCAACAATGGTCAGAAATGCTGTAAGCATCTGGACCAAGTAAAAAAAATGTTCAGCATCGACACGGAGGTACCTGAAGAAGACCATGAGATGGAGCTCACCACACCGCCAGTGAACGAGCAACAAGAGCAATCAGAAGAATGCACAGTCCCTGCGGTCAGCCCGGACAGGCCGGAATCACCGCAGCTGACAGACACTCACGTCAGTGTCCAACAACCAGAGCCCCAACTGCGGCGCTCCACGAGGGAGCGTAGACCACCTGAAAGACTAAACCTATGATCCTAACAAGACTTTGGGGGGGGGGCGGCGAAGGTGATGTCATGTATGTAACCACAATGTAACACCACTGTATTACTGTACACACACAACCTAGATGCACACCTTGACCACAAGGGGTGAACTTGTGGGAGACACTCCTTACCTGATCTCCCAGGTATATAAAGGGAGGTCCCACACAGGGTCATCACATGTGGAGTGTTGTGAATAAAGAGTTGAGGTCACAAAGTGACCTTGTCCCCAGAATGTGCCTCGTGTGGTTTCATGCTGTAAAGTAAGGACTTTACAGAGACGAATAGTTCCCAAAAGTTTGATGAGTATACCTGGCTCTCGAAAAACATTTGGCCTTTGATTCAATATTTTGCAATTAGGAACTTGTCAGGGACCCAATGATATGCTGATTCTACATCCCTCTGGTTTCAAAACTTTTAGATAGAATCAAGTGATAAAGATGTTTATACCTACATCCCATGGAGCCTTGGTGTCACTTCCCTGTGGCTTGAAACTCAAAGTCGCTTGAATACATACTCTGTATCTACCAGTTGATATCTGGATTGTATAGTTTTCTCGCACAGAGCCAGGAGGCTGCCCTGCAGCTGCCCAGACAGATTGGAGCCCTGTCGGGGAGTGCTCCTGAATCATCAAACAAACAAAACAAAAAAGAGAAAAGAATAGCTTCTCCTGATGCCCACTTGGCAGCAGATGTAGAACATCCAGTGTTTGATCATGGGGGTTCAGAGCAAATAATCAGATGCCAGCTGTGGGATTTTAATGTTACTGTTGGCAATGCAGCTGCTGAGAGACAGTTTGCCAACCAGTTCAAATTAACCCTTGGAAGACTGTTGTAGAGTTAATAGGGCCACGTTTAACACGGTCGGGCATGGGGCAGGAGTGCTCCTCCTGGGCCCACAAAGAGTCCCGGGCCAGCGCATGCCTGGCAATGACGTCATCGCCGTGCACGCTGACCCCTCACCGCCCAGGGTGGACCTTTTTGCGGCCCACGGGGGAAGTTGCCTCCGCGGGCCACGAGGCTGGTGACGGTCGATGTCAGCCCCCCCAGATGCTAATGGGAGGCGCCAACCTATCGAATTTCTAGCCCAAAGACTTGCATTTATAAAGCGCCTTTCACGACCTCAGGACGTTCTAAAGCAGTTACAGCCAATTAAGTCCTTTTGAAGTGCAGTCACTGTTTTAATGTAGGAAACGCAACTTTTGATTACCAGCCCTTCTCGAAAATTCAAAGATAGTTTGCATATATCTCACCATCAGTTGGAATTACCATGTGATGCGATTAGCATGGTGGGCGGTTGAGTGTCAGTATAATTGTTTTAAAGGCACAAGATCATCAATGTAAATTGCTAAAATTGCCATCACTGATTTACAAACAAAGAAAGAATGTGTCTTCAGGCAGCACCCTTCAAAGCTCAGGACATCGGAAAGCACAGCTGATTCAATACATTAGACATATAGTTACAGTGGTTATGTAGGCAAACATAGTAATAAATCTGGGGTCATCAAGGTCCTGTAAACAGCGAATGAGATAAATGACCAGACAATCTGTTTTATTGATGTTGGTGAGGGATCGGTGTTGGCCAGGACAGCATCAGGAGAACTCCCCCGCTCTCTTCCAATAGTGGTGTGGAATCCTTTACGTCCACCTAATGGGGCCTCGGTTTAACGTCTCATCTGAAAGATGACTGAATAAAACTAAAAGAATATAAATCTTTGCACAATATAAGCTTATGAAAGTCAGCATGGCTGTGCAAGAGGGGAGTTTTGATTTGGAATGCCCTTGTGCCCACCCAAAGACTCCACATGGAGACAATACTGTTGCCTTTGAGAGTTTGGATGTTCCTATTGACCTTCAGATTCAGCCATTTGACCTGCCTCATGTTTGGTCATTTATAAAACACTGGTCTGGCCTCAACTGGAGTATTGTGTCCAATTCTGGGCAATGCACTTTAGGAAGGATGTGAAGGCCATGGAGAGGATGCAGAAAAGATTTATGAGAATGATTCCAGGGATAAGGGACTTCAATTATCTGGACAGATTAGAGAAGTTGGGATTGTTCTCCTTAGTGCAGAGAAGGTTGAGAGGAGATTTGATCGAGGTGTTCAAAATCATGAGGGGTCTAGACAGAGTAGAGAGAGAGAAACTGTTCCCATTGGCGGAAGGGTCGAAAACCAGAGGACACAGATTTAAGGTGATTGGCAAAAGAACCAAAGGCGACATGAGGAAAAACTTATTTTACGCAGCGAGTGGTTAGGATCTGGAATGCATTGCCTGAATGCAGCGTGGCGGCCCAGCCCAGCAGTCTGTGCGGCCCCCGGCCTGCGAGCACAATCGGAGCAGGTCGGGGAGCGGAAGGAGCAGCGTGGCAGCATACCACTCCAGGGAGCAGCACATGCTGGAGCAGGAGAGCAACGGCACTGAAAAGGGACGTCACCAAGGTCCAGGCCGGTGATTGGAGCGTGGGCAGGCACTGCAGGAACGGCGAGATCGGGACGAAGGAGTGGCGAGAGATTGTAGAGGGATGTGATCGAGGCTCAGGATAGGTGCGAGTTCGGGGCCCAGAAGAGGCGAGGGCCCAGGGGCAGCACGGGCCAGCCCACACTGCGATATGTGTGCGCACTAGGTCCGTGCAGCAGAGCAGAGGTCTCCTGTCGTCTTGGTTAATCCTTGCTACTGGACCAAGACCTAGCTCTGTCAAGCCCGTGTGATGGCTGGTGTGCAATGGCCACCCCACGTTAAAAAAATCCAAGCACAGGCATCTTTCACCCTTCAAGATTTAGTTCGGACCTGGAATTTTAGGTCCATCATTGAAACACCTGTGAACTTTTTGACGTGGAAGCAAGTCATCCTCGATTCAAGGGACTGCCTATGATGATGACTGCCTGAAAAGGTGGAGGAGACAGATTCAATTGTAGCTTTCAAAAGGGAATTAGATAAGTGCCTGTAGGATAAAAATCTGCAGGGCTACGGAGAAAGGGCGGGGGAGTGGGACTAGCTGAAGTACTCTTGCAGAGAGCCGGCATGGGCATCGTCGGGCTGAATGGTCTCCTCCTGTGCTGTAACCATTCTGTGATTCTATGATACGATGGTCATAAATTGGATGAAATATTATGCTTTTTTTAAGAAGACTGCTGAGTTAATCCAATCTCTGGCAAAACAACACCGAGTAAAGACCCTATACGGTTCTAAGATTTCTATGGAATGTTCAAAGCTCCTTTGTGTATCTTAAATGACAACATATGCAGTGAAGAATTCCATTGTGCCCCGTTTGGGGGCAGTAACACTCACGAGGTGCGAAACTTTGAGTCAGGCACAGAAGTCTCGCCTCTCGTGAGAAATTGGAGGAAGTGGAGTGTAAATTAATGTACTTCACCTCCTTTCTGGGGCAGTGGGGGGCGGACGGGTCAGGAGCGGGGCGCAATGGGCCGGGTAGGAGGGGCTCAAGCTGCAAATTCTGCAGTAATGAAAGGGGCCTCCCTGGACTACCAGGGAGCAGGGGGTGCCGTGCCAACAGCTCGGGCACTCAAGTGGAGTGCCAGGCTGACCAATCGCGGCACGGAACCCGCGTGCAAAGCACCAACATGGTGCTCGGCAAAATTGGCTGAATTTTTTTTCGTAATGGACCACACCTCCCCTTTAACCCGCAAGCGGCTGGCCGGCCTGTACGCACTCCCTGAAGCTGTCGCTGGCATCGCCCCATGCAACTTAGTGTCTGGGGCGCTAACAGGGAGCTGTGCACAGTGATGATGTTGTCATCACCGGAGCAGCGGAGTGGGGTGCTGTGGGTTACCGCCACCGCTAAACACCCGCCGAATTTAGTGGGAGTCAATAGTGGTGCTGCGCCTGGTTGAAAAGTCGTTTGCGCTCGTTAGTGCCTCACCACCAGCCCCCACCCCCCTCCCCAGGGTCGCTAACAGGAGCCGCAAACAACCTGAATTTCTAGGTCAAGGAGTCCAAATGAATTTACTTTTGCTCTTCTTGTCAATTAGACGTAACTCAAACAGCAAGTGCGTTGTCAATTGGTGCAATCACATCAATGGAACATTAGTGCATTTTTACCCTAGCCCCTAAAATCCCAGGTCAATGCCCATTAACACACACGCACTCCAGTTAACGGTTTTCTTGGCTTGTTTAGTAGCAATTAAAACTAAATGTATGAATTTACTCATTAACATTTCAGGTCGATCACCTTTCGTCAGAACTGGAAAAAGTTAGAGCTGTAAAAGATTTTAAGCAAGTGTAAGGGCAGATAATGGGGGGGAAGGGGGGGATAACAAAAGGGAAGGTCTGTGATAGGGTGGAAGGCAGGAGAGATTAAATGAAGAAAGGGATGATGGTGCGAGGCAAAAGGGAATGGTAATGGGACAAGTAAAGAAAGAAAAGATGAGTCTAGATAAGGTGTAAATATAAATGGCAGAATCATCAACAGTTGCTATCTGAAAAAGATCAGGGCAGAGGTTATGGTCTGAAATTGTTGAACTCGATGTTGAGTCCAGAGGCTGTAAAGTGCCTAACCAAAAGATGAGATGCTGTTCCTTGAACTTACGTTGAGCTTCATTGGAACAGTGTAAGAGGCCGAGGATGGAGCGATCAGAGTGGGAGTGGAGTGGAGAATTAAAGTGACACAACCGGAAGCTCGGGGTCACGCTTACGGACTGAATGGAGGTGTTCTGCAAAGCGGTCACCCAATGTGCATTTGGTCTCCTCAATGTAGAGGAGACCGCATTGTGAGCAGCAAAGACAATATACTAAATTACAAGAAGTACTTGTAAATCACTGTTACACTTGGAAGGTGTGTTTGGGGCCCTGGACAGTAGGAAAGGGGGAGGTGAAAGAGGAAGTGTTTATTTCAGATTTCCAGCCTCTGCAGCGTTTTGCTTTTGCAGACGTGTGGCAATGTTTTCTCTCCACTCAGCAAACCAGCAATGAGAGGTGCTCGTATTGAAACATATAAGATTCTGATGGGGCATAGTTCCAGAATAAGCCTGCGATTTAAGCTGGAAGTGAGGAGGAATTTCTTCTTTCAGAGGGTCGTGAATCTTTGGAATTCTCTACCCCAGAGAGCTGTGGAGGCTGGGTCATTGAATATATTCAAGGTGGAGATAGACATAAATTTTGAACTACAGGGGAGTCAGGGGTTATGGGGAGCGGGCAGGAAAATGGAGTTGAGGCCAATATCAGATCAGCTATGATCTTATTATATGGCGGAGCAGGCTCGAGGGTCAAATGGCTTACTCCTGCTCCTATTTCTTATGTTCTTATGTTCAGCCACTAACGTTCCCGCCCATGGGGAGTGACTGATCCTGTGCTCCATGTTCTAAATGACTGAAACTCTCCAGAGTGCCACTGGGCTGGTGATGCTGTGGACTGTTACAGTGACGCTTACAAGGCGGGAGAGGGTTGAGATTGCTGCTGTCGGGATCTGGATTATCTGCAGCGATGAAAAGGGCACATGGGCCAAGGATGGATCAACATGCACGGTTAGTAACAAAGGCACATTTCGTGATGCAACAGTCACCACTTTGCACCTGTTGTGACTCATGCAAAGAGGGTACGTGATTAGAAAGGAACAAACCTGGAGTGCAGTTCTCTCCTGCAGCTTGCATGTCACCCACAGCATGTACAATTTATGAACCGGTGACTTCCTGGTAAGTAGCGTTTTCAAAGAGAGTGAGATGTTAGGCCTGCTGAGCTATTCCATTCTTCCACCTTCTGTACCTTCTGTTGAAGGCCGACCTTCTAGCGTAGGGAGGAGACAGTGTGCATTGAATGAATGAATATTTTACATTGTGTATCTTAGAAGGTAGCACAGTTTTATGGCCGATGCCAAAAGTGGGTCTCATTTTCAAGAACCGGCACAAGTGTAGGACATGTGGAAATAACCCCTCGACCCGTCCAACAGTTTATAGAGTTGAGACCCGTGGAACAAAACAATTCAAAATAACCAATGAATCTGTGAAAAAGTTATTTTTACTCAAGCTAAGCAAGAAATTTCAATTAAGTTCACACAAAACTGATGCTTATAATACCTCCTTGATTATACTTCAGCAAACAGGATTATTCCCTTACTTTAAAATCAAGTTATGATAAGCAAACACTACGGCCTGGATTTTTGTCGACTTTGCGACCGGATTTTCGCCGCAATTTGACCCTCCGCAGTGAAAACCTGGTCGGTGGGATCCTCGGTGACTTCATTGCGGCGGTGCTTCCACATACTGCCGGGGAGAGGTGCGCCGACGTGCAATGACGCAGATTGCGTTTGCGTCGCACTATCAGCACTCTGCCGACCCTTACACCGCAGGGTCAAACCTGTCAGTGCAGCCCTGCCAGCAGCGGTAAGTATGATGACCTGAAAGAAGGTCAGTTAAAGTTTTTAATTTTAAATTCTTTTTCTGCGATTTAGTAGGTAAGGATTTTTAAAATGTTTTGTGAATGATTTTTGCAATTTCTTTTGTTTCTCCCCCCCCTCCCAAGGCCTCTCTCGCAGCGCTGCCGGCCCCAGACTAAAGTTGCCGAAACTCGTGATTTGCTCCACGAATCTTTGTGCAACACCAACTTTACCGATCATAAAGGCCGAAAGTTAGGCCTAAAAATGGTAGCGCAACGAAAACGGTAATTCTGGCGTAAATCAACCGTTTTCGCCAAAAAACAAAAATCTGGCCCGAAATACGTACGAACACCAGTGTGTGGTCGGTTCGGTGGTGACTAGACATACGACTTTAACTGGCAACTGACCAGGTTGCCCTCGACTGCAGCAGCACATTTTATACCTCAAAACCTGGCATCCCACCCACTGCATGCATGTCTCAAGCTGTGTGAATAATCTGCTTTCATCAGTTAGTCAGTGGGCCTTCAAGACCAGTTACACCATGGTCTAAAGAAGTTCCTTGTCCTGTGATTGCTCAAGAGGTTTGTTTTTTAGAACTCTCAAGGCCCATTTTTGTATCTGTGCACGGCTTGTAACCGCAGCAGTTCTACAAAGTTCTCACAGGAACCAGTCTCTTGGCCTCCCAAAGCATGCTGGTTCATTAAATTTGGTCAAGCTTTCAAGTTTGGTTAAGTTATAATAAATATACAGCCAAAAATGGCGTATTCTTACTCAGGCACGCTGGGCCTAGTGGCTTCCTTCTGTGTTATCAGGTTCTAGGATTGTAAAAAGTACTTCACTGTAATCTCATGCAGGCTGTGATATTGTTTTGTGTCTCATCTGCTTTTCTTCCCTTTTTTACAGATATTGTGCACTGCACGCTCTATTGGCCCACACTGCATTATTTATGAAGTGCCAATTTAGCCAGTTCAGTAACATTCTTGCAAATATTTTTCAATAGTCAACACAGTTGTGTTTTTTTATTACACATCCAAGCTACCAGAAAATGTATAAAGATGTGCATTCTTGCGAGTGTGCCTAAAAACAAGATACCATTTGTCATAATTACATAGTGTTGTATATGCTGACTATGGATGTACTCTATGTGTAGTCACTGTGAGATTGTATAAGATGGAGACTTGTTTACCTGATGTACTATCAATAAGGTTCACACCATGTACATACATGCTGGCACCACTAGAGGGTGCAACAGGTGGAGACCGGGGGTTTCCTGCCTTGTGGCAGGGCCCTGTACAAAAGGCTGCATGCCATGCTGGCACAGCACTCTGGAGTTTGGAATAAAGGACCAAGGTCACTACAGTTCAAGTACAACATATTGGCTCGTGGAGTCATTCATAAGTACACTATAGACATAACAACTGGTGATGAGAATAAGGACTTTCACACGATCATGGCTACCTTTGGCACACTAAAAGACTTTGCAAAGGGTGATGATACGGATGCCTTCACGGAAAGGCTTGAGCAATATTTTGTGGCAAACGACCTGGCAGGGGAGACGGACGCATTGGCGGAGAAGCGCAAGGCTATACGGCTGACCAGTTGTGGGCCCGGGGGCCACTGCCTCGTCAGGGACTTGCTGGCACCCATGGAGGCCAAGGATAAGACATACGATGAGCTGACTGAACTAATTCGCGACCAACTTAAACCAAAGGAGAGTATCCTCACGGCCAGGCACAGATTCTACGCGCACCGCAGACCTGAGGGCCAGGAGATTGCAAAATATGCTGCCGACCTCAGGAGACTTGTGGCACCTCAACGAAGCATTGCGAGACATCTTCATTATCGGAATTGGCCACAAGGGCCTCCTTCACAAGCTACTATCTGCTGACACCACAGTCAACCTGCAGAAAGCAATCGGCATCAGTCAGGCATTCATGACCTCGACCTGTAGCACCAAGCAAATCATTCATCCTGTGGACTCAAACCCGGCAAGTACTGTACACAGAATGGTGCCTTTCACAGGCAAGACTGTAGAATGTGGCTCTGCCCAGAGCAGAGAGCACAGACCTCAGGGTTCCAGAATTCAGAGTCCGCCGAGGGGTGCTAATCGAGTAGCACCATGCTGGCGTTGCGGAGGAAACCATAGGACTCACCAGTGTCAGTTTGCGGAGTACGTATGCAAAGCCTGTAACATGACGGACCACCTCCAGCGCATGTGTAAAAGAAATACAACTCACTGTCTTGCAGAGGAGTCGGTAGATGACTTTGAATCCAGTGGGGAGTATGATGATTTGGCCAGAGAGGCAGCTCAGCCCCAAGAAGAAGTTTATGGAGTGTATACCTGCACCACTGATTGTCCTCTAAGGAAGATGGAAGTCGAGATAAACGGCGTTCCAGTCTTCATGGAAGTGGACACGGGAGTGAGCCAGTCAGTGATGAGCCAGGATGCCTTCGAGAGGCTGTGGAATAAAAAACAACCTGAGCTGATTCCAGTACAGGAAAAGTTGCGCATCTACACCAAAGAACCGAACCCAGTCCTCGGTACTGCGGATGTAAGTTTAATCCATATTGGCGTGGTGCATAAATTACCTCTGTGGATTGTTGCAGGTGATGGCCGAACACTACGCGGAAGAAGATGGATGAGGAAGATCCAATGGAAATGAGAAGACCTCTTCACTCTAGCAATCGATGTCCCCCGTGCTCAGAGGCAGAACAAAACTTCACCTTCGCTTGGGACCGGCACCAGAGAACAGACCAGCGCAGCACCTGAGCCACAGACCGTCCATCACGAATGCGTGACAATGATCCGACCGGAACGATCTAAAAATACCTTCTCAGCTCCAGTGGCAGGACTCCTGGGGAGGAAGATTGAAATCACAAGTACCCTTCCAGCATTTGTAGCAGAATCGCGGGAGAGAAGGATCAAGGCAGTCGACCTCGAGGATTGAGGCAAGATGGCGTTCCTGCTGCAGCGAGGAGCAGCGTGACTGAAAAGACAGATGGCCGTGACAACATCACGAGGTGCAACGCTGAGGGACCAACACGTGGGGTCCAACAAAGGATCTGATCGGGGTAAAGGCAGCAGGGTTCTCTTAAAGGAGACCTGCAACCAACTGAACTTAAAGAGACATTGTATGCATGGCAATCAATGTAATGAACCGATTAAGATTGTGAACAGAATGTTGTTGCCATCAGATGACTAGGACCCCATCCGGTTGCTCTGGAACTAGCGTCCTCGCATACCTGTACTGCTACCTCAGTACTGACCATGACTAAACCATGAATGCAATCTACCCCATCCTGGCACACGGCCATAAAACGTAACGAATGTAAGTCTGGAAACCTAGGTGCCACGTACAAACTGAAAAAAAAAAATGTTTTTTCTTCCTTTCTTTGTACTTTTACTGCCTCTGATCCTGTATGTTAATGTAATGGGCCATCTGCGTGATCTCGCTGTGGGGAGGGGGAAATGGATGTATGTAGCCATGGACACACACATGGATCACACCCAGAACCCACTGGAACCCCGACTGCATCATCGAACCATCCAATCTGATAACCACTACCCAACGTTGTGGCAAAAGGACTTGAGGGTTAACAGGGAGAGGGCCAAGCCAAAGCACAGCCAAGGTCCAAGGGCTATTGGCACTTAAGTCTGGGGAGAGTTAAGCCAGAGCACATAGTGCAAAGCTAAGTGGCACAAAGGACTTGGGGGCAGAGTGATGTTGTATATGCTGACTATGGATGTACTCTATGTGTAGTCACTATGAAATTGTATAGGATGGAGACTTGTTACCTGATGTATTATCAATAAGGTTCACACATATGCTGGCACCACTAGAGGGTGCACTGGTGGAGACTGGGGGTTTCCCGCCCTGGTGGCAGTGCCCTGTATAAAAGGCTGCACACCATGCTGGCACAGCACTCTGGAGTTTGGAATAAAGGACCAAGGTCACTCCAGTTCAAGTACAACATATTGTCTTGTGGAGTCATTCATAAGTACACTATAGACATAACACATAGGGCCCAAGTTTCCACACGATAAAAAACGGGCGCCCCTCCGAGCTGGGCACCCGTTTTTCGCGCCTAAAACGGCGCTGGAAAAAAAACGCGCGATTCTGGAGCGCCCTGCAGCTCCTTGTCTGTTTGGTGCGGCGCCCAAGGGGGCGGAGCCTACACTCGCGCCGATTTTGTAAGTGGGAGGGGGCGGGTACTATTTAAATGAGTTTTTTTCCTGCTGGCAACGCTGCGCATGTGCGTTGGAGCGTTCGCGCACGCGCAGTGTGAAGGAAACATTGGCACTGGCCATTTTTGTAGTTCTTTGTAGCTGTTTACGTTTTGAACATTTTTTAGTAAAAGAACATTGCCATCAGCACTGAGAAGGCTGTAGGAAGCCTCAGAAAGTTGAGGCAGCCGTTTCCCGACGACCTCCCCCTTTTGCCGTCGGGAAATGGTTCCTCAATTTCTGAGGCTTCCTGCAGCCTTCTGTCTCCCTCCCTCCCACCGTCTGGAACGGCTTCCTCCCCGCCCCCCCTCCCGCTGCGATCGGTCGGTCGGGCCCGCACTCCCCCCTCCCCTCGCTCGCCCGCCCGGAACGGCTCCCCCCTCCCCCCCTGCGTTTGGTCGCTCGCCCGCCGTCTGGAATGGCTTCCCCCCCCCCCTGCGTTCGGTCGGTCGGTTGGGTCCCTCCCCGCCGTCTGGAACGGCTTCCTCCCCCCCTGCGTTCGGTCGGTTGGTTCTGTCCCGCCCGCCGTCTGGAACGGCTGCCTCCCCACCCCACCCCCACCCCCCCACCCCCCCACGTTCGGGAACGGCTGCCTCGTTTTGTGAGGCTTGCTGCAGCATTCTCCCTGGCTGAAGCACTTTCACACAGGTAGGAAGATGGTTTATTTAATCTTTTCTTTGCTTATTCAGGTTGGATTTATTTGTATAATATTTGTATAAGTATAAATAAGGATTTATTGTAGAATTTAATGACTTCCCTTCCCCCCCCTCCCTCCCCCCCCACCTCGTTCTGGACGCCTAATTTGTAACCTGCGGCTGATTTTTTAATGTGTAGAACAGGTTTTTTCAGTTCTACAAAAATCTTCACTTGCTCCATTCTAAGTTAGTTTGGAGTACGTTTTCACTGTGGAAACTTTCAAATCAGGCGTCAGTGGCCGGACACGCCCCCTTTTGAAGAAAAAATTCTGTTCCAAAGTGGAACTGTTCTACCTGACGAGAACTGCAGAAAAAAAAATGTGGAGAATTGCAATTTCTAAGATATCAGGCGCAAATCATGTGAAAACTTGGGCCCATAGTGTTAGCTGTGGCTCAGTGGGTAGCACACTCGCCTCTGAGCCAGATGTTTGTGGGTTCAAGTTCCACTTCAGGGACTTGAGTGCCAAAAATCTAGGCTGACACTCCAGTGCAGTGCTGAGGGAATTCTGCACTGTCAGAGCTGCCATTATTCAGATGAGATGTTAAACTGAGGTCCCATCTGCTCTCTCAAGCGGATGTAAACGATCCCATGGCACTATTTTGAAGAAGAGCAGGGGAGTTATCCCCAGTGTCATGGCCAATATTTATCCCTCAATCAACATAACAAAAAAACACATTATCTGGTCATTATCACATTGCTGTTTGTGGAAGATTGCTGTGCGCAAATTGGCTGCTGTATTTCCTACATTACAACAGTGACTACACTCCAAAAGTATTTCATTGACTGTAAAGCGCTTTGAGATGTCCGGTGGTCATGAAAGGCGCTATATAAATCCAAGTCTTTCTTTTTTTCTTTAACATTTGAAGCATTGCTTGCGCACAAAGAATAATTTCAAATCCGTTGTTCTCATCAAGGCAGTCAATGTGAGTGTGATAATTCAGCCCTCTCTCCACTCTATTCAGTAATCCCTAGGCGGACCTGCATTCCATTCGAGCTTGCAACTTGAAGCATATGATGTACAGGAGTAGTGTGCCTCAAGGTTAGCAATATATTTTTTATACCATTGGGAACATCCATTAGCAGTGCAGGCCCATCATACACTCCTGATCTGTTTGTTAGGCAGAAAAATATAAGGCTTTTATATTATATAGTTTGGGATAAAACTATAGGTCAGACTTATAGCCAGTATTAAATTTACATGGAAGAAAAATCAATCAGCAGATTTAAAAAAAATGTAGCCCCAAATTTCCTCTATGTTTGCGCCACAAAATATAGTCAGGCATATTATAATAAAATATGAATGGAGGGGTGGGGGGAGGGGGTAACACGTCATAGAGCATATTTCCCATTACTTATGCTCGAAGCTAGGAGCAAGAAATGTATTTGTGGTCTAGCATTGTTGATGGCTTTGGAGGGAATTTGAAGTCCCATTTACCTAGTGTAATCAATCACAGAGCAACCAAATCCATTATGCAAGTGCCTAATTTTAACTTCCTGAATTAAAAAAAAATCTTCAGCAAAATGCCATGTGGATTGTCCTCCCTCCTTTGTGCTGCATGAAATATCAGGGGCCCGAAATTCATGGACATACCGCCCCCTAACTGCTCAAAAATGCGATTTTGGTGAAAAAACATTTACATACCGCCGACATACTGCTCGGCGGAATATTCAGCATTGATGGTGATCATACGCGACATGTCCTCTGACTGCTGCTCTGATAGAGCTGCGATGTTTGCAGCTATTGTAGCCATGGCCTTGAGCTGCTCTTGATCTATGTCAACGCTGGCCTGTGACAGACGCACCATGTCCTGGCACACGCCTATCTGTCGTGCAGCAACCGACCTTTCCTGCACCAACCTCTGTCGCTGCGGCAAAGGCAATGCAACACTGGGGGTGCGTTGCTGCGCACCACTTGGTCCCGCAGAATCAGGGGAGCCATGGGGGAATCCCCTGAATACAGACTCGGTGGTGGAGGATGTTCCAGCTGGCCCACATGGAACTGGTGTCTCCATCTCCACCTCTACCTCCACCTCCACTGGCTCCAGGATCAGCGGCTCTTCCTCTTCCTCTTCATCATCTCTGCCAGGGGTGAAGTCAGGAGAGGGCTGGATGACACCAGAGGTGGAGGCAGTGGGTCTCTCGTCTGTTCTCTCTGTGGAGATCTGGTCTGAATCGTCCGAGTCTGGAAGTACAAAACAACATTTAAAAGTGCTTGACACCAGGGGAGTGGACCAGAGTTACATGAATACATAGCGCAGTCTTACTTAAATGTCCACCACTGCTGCATTACATATCACAGACAGACAATAAAAGAACACACGAAATAGGAGCATGAGTGGGCTATTTGACCACTCAAGCCTGCTCCGCCATTTAATAAGATCTTGGCTGATCTGATTATGGACTCAGTTTCACTTTCCTGCCCCCTCCCCATAACCTTTATTCCCTTATTGCTCAAAAATCTATCTTTCTCCGCCTTAAATATATTCAAAGACCCAGCCTCCACAGCTCTCCGGGGCAGTGAATTCCACAGATTTACAACCCTCTGAGAGAAGAACTTCCTCCTCATCTCAGTTTTAAATGGGCGGCCCCTTATTCTGAGACTATGCCCATGAGTTTTAGTTTCCCCCAAGAGTGGAAATATACGCTCTGCATCCATCTTGTCCAGCCCTGTCATTATCTTATATGTTTCGATATGATCACCTCTCATTCTTCTGAACTCCAATGAGTATGGACCCAACCTACTCAACCTATCTTCATAAGTCAACCCCCTCATCTCCGGAATCAACCTAATGAACCTTCTCTGTGCAGCCTCCAATGCAAGTATATCCCTCCTTAAATACAGAGACCAAAACTGCACGCAGTACTCCAGGTGTGGCCTCACCAATACCATGTACAATTGTAGCAGGACCTCTCTGCTTTTATACTGTATCCCCCTTGCAATAAAGGCCAACATGCCATTTGCCTTCCTGATTACTTGCTGACCTGCATAATAACTTTTGTGTGTTTCATGCACAAGGATCCCCAGGCCCCTCTGCACTGAAGAACTTTGCAATTTTTCTCCATTTAAATAATAATTTGCTTTTCTATTTTTTTCTGCCAAAGTGGATAACCTCACATTTTTCTACATTATACTCCATCTGCCAAATTTTTGCCCACTCACTGAACCTGTCTATGGGCTAGAACCTCCACTTTTTTGCCTGCTCAACGCCCACTTAACGCCCATTTAACTGCTGAAATGACATATAACGCCCAGATATCGCCCATTTTGGCACAAAATGGAAACTGACGGGCTTGTTTAGGGGACTTATCGGCGAGCGTTATTTTCCCAATGGGCTTAATGCCGAGAAAAAATATTACCGCCCGCCCATTCTTTGGGGGCGAAATCAGCAGAATGGGCAAATTCAACGCCCATAATATCGCTCAGCATTACTTTCCTCACAGAATTAACGCCGAGATTCAATAATAACGCCCGGCGACTGTTTTTTGTCGTAAAGAACATATTTACCCAAACTAGCGGCCATGCAGATCGCCCACCATCAATTTCACCACCTCGCACACGTCGCTCAGAATATCGCCCGCTCAAAAAAACGGCCACAAAAAGTGGAACTAACCGGGACGGACGCCAGCGGTGTGGCTGGCAGTTGTTAAATTCCACTCTTAAGTGAAGAGTTGATATCGGAAAGATTTGCCTGAATGAACGCTGATGTGAGTGACAATGCTGACACACTGCTGTGTGTATGCAGCTCAGACATCAATGGTGCCCATCACCTTGGTATCAGTTAAAGATTACATTGATTGATGTTAAGTTTTATTTAACCCTTTCACGGTAAGGAATCACCAGTGTGTAATGGTCCAGCTATCTGAGACAATGCGCAACAAGGTTATGTTCAATAACAAAAGTTTAATACCAACATTGGTCTGAAATCATAAGTAACACAGCCAATAATACTCAATCCCTGCCCACATCTCACTTTTTCCACCATTGACATAAATTACATGGACAACATGTCCAGCGATACAGAATACAAAGGCAAAGCAGGAGCGTGGTCTCCAGCCCCCATATATTGCAACAAATTGCATACACCCAGATGAAGATATAACACAGCCATCACCTGCGCACATGCACCTCACTTTCCTTCTCCCCCCACTCTATCCCTTCCCCTCCTTGATCCACGGCGCCTGGCCGAGGACCTCCTCAGGCGGTGCCTCATTGGGGGGGATGAAGGCAGATGCGTTGGTTGGACAGGTACGGGAGCGGGGGGTATGGAGGGGGCAACATTCTCTGATGCAGAAGCAGGATCTTGGTCCTTGCTCGCATCTGTCATTCGCAGTGCTGCTGCGGAACCTAGGGATGGAGTGCCACGCTCTCGGACCACTGGGAGGGCTGTGGCAGCAGTGTTCCTGGCTATTGCATCCAGGGACTCCGCCATACGCAGAATGTACTTGGACATGGTGGCCAGGTGTCGGGACATGCCCCCCAAGCTTCGATGAGCTGGTCACCAATGTCTACAATCCTCCTCGACAACTGAACCATCTTTCCGTTGTCATGTCGAGCTCGTGGAACAGACCTGCCATGTCCTCGAGGCCTCTGCGGGATCGGGACAAATGGGGTGCCCTGTGGAGAGGTGCTTAGGGCCGGCACCTCCAGAGTGGAGGCGGGAATGACCGGAGGACCAATAGTTGTTTTTGGGGTGGAATGAGTTCTGGAGCGTGGCGATGCAGACTCTTCAAAATCCGCACTCTGATCCATCGCGAACAGACCCAGCGGATTGACGGGTGACAATCGGAGTTCCTCAGCACCAGATGTAGTAGGATCGTCCGCCGATTCTTGCCCCGTGCCCCCACCTTCTGGCCTCTGTGGCCTTGCCTGGGGCCGCGCTGCTGGCTGAGCTGCAAGACACAAATGAGGTTGTTAGAGGAGAAGGGGGTGCTAGGGTGACAAGGTGAGTCCAGCGCTACCCATGGCATATGCACAACAAAAGCACCACCGCTCTCAAAATCATTGCAGACATCACATTTCATGACCATCAACACATTGTGGATTGCAATGATTTTCATTAGGTCAGCATTATTTCTATGACACGTTTAGGAATCATCTATCATATATGATTGGTTGGATATGAGTGGATGTGGCATCTATTGACTTTACATCAGGCAATGGTGTAAGCTTTACTCACGTGGCATCACTTCAAAGTCTGCAGATGCATCCGTGGCTGTCCAGGAGTGCTTCCGCACGAGTGCGAGCACTCACTCCTCCATATCAGTGATGTCGCTGGGGACTGGTGGCCCCCCACCCGTTCGCCTCTGCAGGGACCACATCGTCGATAGCTTCTTCTGCAAAAGGTGACAGGACGACATGGCATGAGATCATTGCGTGATGTCATTGCTAGGTACTGTCACAGACACTGATACAACACATAACCGACAGATGTAATCATGATTATTATCATTCTTTACCTAAAGATGCACTCCGTAACCGCAGGCTTTGAGTAAAACATTCCCGGTAAAAGTGCAAGACCTCACATCTGCTGATAGTCACTCATGACTGTTCCAAATCAAATTATATAAATACATAAGTACATGTAAATCAATGTAATACTTAACTCTTGCGGATCCCACAAGGTCGTTCTATCGTTTGCGGCATTGGTTGCCCTCACGACCTCGTTGGTCATTGATGAGACCACTTCTGCTATCTCGGTCCATATCCTCTGGTAAGCCTTTGGGCTGGGCTTCCCATGTCCTCCCTGGGTCAAATCACCCCAGCTTGACTCAACCTCCTGTAGGAGGGAGGCATCTGCCTCGTCCGAGAACCTCCTGGCTCTTTTGCAGCCTCCAATACGCTCCTCTCCCACCTCAGTGCTCTCCCCAGCATTAGTCTCCACAGCGTGCTGTGATGCCTCCTCCTCTCCCTCCATTATAGGGCAAATTCAGTGAAATATTTGGCTGTTAACAGCTACTTTTTGTTTGCCTACTTGCTGTGAAGATGTCTCCCTCCTTCCTCCCAAAGCAGCCACACTACACCCAGCCACGCCTTCAGTCCCTCTGAGCTCGCTCTCTCTCTGTCTCCTCTTCTGCATATGTCATGGTGACCCTTGACCTCCTGAATAGTGGGAATCGAGCGTTGCCATGCTGTTGCTAAGTACGGGCACACTTTACGGCAGAAGGTCAGAAAAATTTAACACTACTGCCCATTTGATATCGCTTACAGTAACGCCCATTTTCAAAATGTATACTAGGTGTTTTGAGAATGGGCGAGAAGCCGTTGATCTGAAAACCCTTTTTTACCGCCCACGCCGGAAATAACACCCATTTTTGGGCAATAAGCTCAAAAGTGGAGATTCTAGCCCTATATCTCTTTGCAGATTTTTTGTGTCCTCCTCACAATTTGCTTTCCCACCCATCTTTGTGTCATCAGCAAAGTTGGCTACATTACACTCAGTCCCTTCATCCAAGTCATTAATATAGATTGTAAATAGTTGAGGACCCAGCACCGATCCCCGTGGCACCCCACTAGTTACTGTTTGCCAACTGGAAAATGAACCATTTATCCCAACTCTCTGTTTTCTGTTAGTTAACCAATCCTCAATGCATGCTAATATATTACCTCCAACCCCGTGAACTTTTATCTTGTGCAGTAACCTTTTATGTGGCACCTTATTGAATGCCTTCTGGAAATCTAAATACATCAGATCCACTGGTTCCCCCTTATCCACCCTGCTCATTACATCCTCGAAGAACTCCAGCAAATTTGTCAAACATGATTTCCCTTTCATAAAACCATGCTGACTCTGCTTGATTGAATTATGCTTTTCCAAATGTCCTGCTACTGCTTCCTTAATAATGAACTCCAGCATTTTCCGAACGACACATGTTCGGCTAACTGGTCTATAGTTTCCTGCTTCCTGTCTGCCTTCTTTTTTAAATAGGGGCATTACTTTTACATTTTTTCAATCCGTTGGGTCCTCCCAAGAATCCAGGGAATTTTGGTAGATTATAACCAATGCATCCACTATCTCTGCAGCCACTTCTCTAAGGACCTAGGATGCAAGCCATGGGGTCCAGGGGATTTGTCCGCTTTTAATCCCATTATTTTACCGAGTACTACTGATTTAGTGATAGTGATTGTATTAAGTTCCTCCCTTCCTATAGCCCCTTGATTATCCCCTATTGGTATGTTTTTTGTGTCTTCTACTGTGAAGAGCGATACAAAATATTTGTTCAAAGTCTCTGCCAATTCCCTGTTCCCCATTATTAATTCCCCAGTCTCATCCTCTAGGGGACCAACATTTACTTTACCCAGTCTTTTCTTTTTATGTACCTATAGATATATGTAAGTACATATATGCATATATGCGTTACATGCCCTCAACATTGCAGTACATCACAGTGGATGTATACAGTACATCAGGTGGGCAGCGGAAACGTTACAAGGACACCCTCAAAGCTTCACTGATAAAGTGCAACATCCCCACTGACACCTGGGAGTCCCTGGTCAAAGACTGCCCTAAGTAGAGGAAGTGCATCCGGGAGGGCGCTGAGCACCTCAAGTCTCATCGGCGAGTGCATGCAGAAAACAAGCCCAGGCAGCGGAAAGAACGTGTGGCAAACCTGTCCCACCCTCCCTTACCCTCACCGACTGTCTGTCCCACCTGTGGCAGGGACTGTGGCTCTCGTATTGGACTGTTCAGCCACCTAAGGACTCATTCTAAGAGCTCGATTCCGAGGTACTGCCTATGATGATGACATCACATGAGGCCAACATTACAGTGCAATAAACTTACATTACATTACATCAGGACAACATTATAGTTACATTACATGAAATGATAGGACCGCAACACAGACCGGGGATTGTATTCAACTTACCATTCTGTGTGAGTGGGTCAGCTCCAATGCCGGTGGTGGCACGGTTGCTATCCCGAACCAGAGACAAGGCACAGATCTCTATTTCTGCCAATGGCTCTTGGGTTGTGGGGCTGCCCCCCTTTCGCTGCTGATCGGCTGCTATTGCACATGTCTTCTGCAGAAAGTGAAGTAAATGAAAGTAAAAATCTTCAATTCATTTAACATCCCAGGCACACAGGGTCACACACACACACACACACACACATACGTTAAAACACTGTGTTGTTCCTCTTGTCATTGCCTGAAAGCACAAATACATCACCATAACCTTAAGATAAATAACATCATCCGTGTGACACTGAACCTACATTTACATGATACATGGCACATGGGGGGTGCATAAATAAAATCATTACTTACTCTTGTAACCCTCACCAGGTCATTCCACCTTTTACAGCATCTTTCCCCGGTGCGTACTATGGTACTTGTGGAGGACACAGCCTCGCCGATCTCGGCCCATATCCTATTGTACTCCTTTGGGGGGGAGGGGAGCTTTCCACAACCACCCTTCGTTAGCTCAGAGTACCTCTCTGTTATATTCTCGAGAAGGGCATAACTACGTCTCATCGAAGGCAGGCGCCCTCAATCTCCCGTCCTTTTCGACGTTCCTTTGCTTCGACCTTTTTTTTTAACATTTCCTTTATATTTATGTTGTTTTGATTTTCGCTTTGTAAAATATGTTTTATTATTGTTCAAACTGTAGAATTATTATTTGTTATGAATATTTTTTAACTCTGCAATGTGTTTTTAAAGTAACTGACTGTCGACTAGCTTGCTGCTCATTCTCACTGTCTCTCCCTTGACTTCAACTCACTGTGCATGTGCAGGTGACCCCTGACCCCCAAATTGCGGGTAAAACGCTGCTGTGAAAAAAACGGGGAAAAAAATTGCGCATGCGTAGTTCAGTGCTGCACCGTCCATCAAAAAGAAAGTCGATCTGGATCGACTACTATGTTACCTACCGCCTGCTGAAGACTGCTGACATACCGCCGACATATCACCGGAAAAAAAAAATCGACCAATTTTGTCCTCTTCGGTCTCGGCGGTATGCCGGCAGTTTGAAACAAAGCACCGCCAGCATAACGCCGAGAAATGGGCGGATCTTATGTATTGACCAATTTCTGGTCCCTGAATGGGAAGTGTATCAGGGCCAGGAGTACAAACAATAGTTGGGTGAAAGTCCCGCCATGGCACACGTCCACTGGCAGAGCCAGACCAGAGGAAATTTAGCCCCACAGTACCTCACATACACCAATTGTTTCTGAATACAAAATGTCAAAATGCTTTCATTTCAAGAGACCTTTAATAAAACCTTTTGTTGAGTCTTACCTGGAGAAGGCCTATTCGTGGGAAACAAAGGA
The DNA here is from genome assembly GCF_044704955.1 of Pristiophorus japonicus. Taxonomy (NCBI): domain Eukaryota; kingdom Metazoa; phylum Chordata; class Chondrichthyes; family Pristiophoridae; genus Pristiophorus; species Pristiophorus japonicus. The sequence continues at coordinate 59,669,505 of NC_091988.1, forward strand.
CGACTATAAAAAAATAAAGAGAGAGAAGATGGATTAGGAGAGTAAACTAGCAAGAAATATAAAAACAGATAGTAAGAGCTTCTATAGGTATATGAAAAGGAAGAGGGTAGCTAAAGCAAATGTTGGTCCCTTAGAGAATGAGACTGGGGAATTAATAAGGGAAAACAGGGAAATGGCAGAGACTTTGAACAAATATTTTGTATCGGTCTTCATGGTAGAAGACACTAAAAGCATCCCAATAATAAATAATCAAGGGGCTATAGGGAGGGAAGAACTTAAAACAATCATTATCACGAAAGAGAACGTACTCAGTAAAATAATGAGGTTGAAGGTGGACAAGTGGAGAGAGATTATAAAATGCTCAGGACAGAGGGACCTGGGGGTCCTTGTGCATGAAACACAAAAAGTTAGCATGCAGGTACAGCAAATAATCAGGAAGGCAAATGGAATGTTGGCCTTTATTGCAAGGAGGATAGAGTATAAAAGCAGAGAAGTCCTGCTACAAGTGTACAGGGTATTGGTGAGGCCACACCTGGAATAATGCATCCAGATTTGGTGTCCATATTTAAGGAGGGATATACTTGCATTGGAGGTAGTTCAGAGAAGGTTCACTAGGTTGATTCCGGAGATGAGGGGTTGACTTATCAAGAAAGGTTGAGCAGGTTGGGCCTATACTAAATGGAGTTTAGAAGAATGAGAGGTGATCTTATTGAAACATACAGGATACTGATGAGGTTCGACAAGGTAGATGCAGAGAGGGTGTTTCCACTCGTGGGGGAATCTAGAACTAGGGGCATAGTTTAAGAATAAGGGGTCGCCTATTTAGAATTGAGATGAGGAGGAATTTCTGCTCTCAGAGGGTCATAAACCTGTAGAATTCTCAGCTCCAGAGAACTGTGGAGGCTGGGTCATTGAATATATTTAAGGTGGAGATAGACAGGATTTTTGAACCATAAGAGAGTGAAGGATTATGGACAATGGGCAGGGAAGTGGAACTGAGCCCAAGATCAGATCAGCCATGATCTTATTAAATGGTGGAGCAGGCTCGAGGGGCCAAATAGCCTACTCCTGCTCCTATTTCTTATGTTCTTATGTTTATCCCGTGTAATTCTTCTCCCTCCTAAAGAGTGGAAAATAAAAAGTTAAACTCAGTGAACCAAATAGCCTCGATATACCTCTCATCCCCTTTGAAGTGGAAGTCCGCTTCCTTAAAGGATCTCCCTGATTCTTTTGTTAGCAGGCAGATATTTATTCTAATTATAATATATCTATCACACTGAGTAAATGTGGATGTAGAGTATATGGCCACTCTATCCACTATCTGGAATGATGTTCACAAGGTGAAAATGCTTTTGAAACTCCCATCTGGCATGACACTCATTTGATGGTCATGGCAATCACAGCGAGCAAACACCATGGCTACAATGATGCATTTGCTTATGTTACTGTTTCTAGGGACCGTAATTCGGTCGCGTCCTATTTGTGGGTGGTAACCGAGATGAAGTGGGACTTCCTGGGCCAGGCGCCGAAGTCCTGCCCTGGCAGCAAAATTGAAGTTACCACCCACGAGAGAAAGTGGAGCGCAGAGGAAGGGGCAGGACTGGTGCGCTAACCGTGGGAATTTACCAGCGCTACGCGGAGCACTGCGTGGCGTTGGCGGGAGCGCAGGACCCTCCCCTTCCATTAAAAGGGAGGGCACGTTGCGAGCTCTGCAATGGGGCGAGGGGCCACCACTTTTCCACGGGGGAGTGGAGTGCTGTGGCAATGGCCCGTCACAGAAGCGGAGTGTCGAGCTGTAACATGGCAGCACGGATCCCGTGAATTCCACAAGGCAAGGCCGCGGCCGGTAAGTCTGCCATGGAAAAAAAATGGTGCGGTGCACCTCCCCATTAATTTTCGCCCAGCGAGCATAGTGCGGCCCGGTTCGCGACCCGCGAGGCTGGTGCGGACATTGCCTGCAGCGGCCTGACGGGATGCTACCGAAGTTCCACTCCGGGGCGAAAACAGGTCGCTGCGCAGTAGCCCGGGGGCCTACCGGTGGGAGCAGCCTCGTGACCTGGGCGAGAAATCATTTGTACCTCATTAGTGCCCTCCAGGCAAACAATGCAAATTTCTCCTCCTAGAGGCCTTAGCTAGATAGCCTTGCCCTGACTATGTTTTGGTTATAGGCTGTATCATAAACAGAGGCTGGATGCTCACTTGCCACTCCCAGAGCCAGCAGACAATGTTCACACAGTGTTGTAGATCTGCTCTGCCCCCAGGCCAAAAGACAAAGGAAATTATTTCACAGTGGAGCGAAGGGACTTACATTTAACATAAATTGGTCAAGCTTGAAATTCATGATAGATATAATACAGAAATAGTTTATATGATGTAGGATGGAGGCTTGATCCAGTTAGTAAAAAAAAAGAAGCCTTTCAGTCATATAGCATCTTCCGTGAGTGTAGCCACCCCAACCTCTGTCATCGAGCTATAGTAGGCAGATGATGCCTGTGTCTGCGCACATTCAGAGGCTGAACTCCAAGTCATAGTCAACGTATTTACTGAGGCGTACGAAAGCATGGGACTTACGCTAAATATCCGTAAGATAAAGGTCCTCCACCAGCCTGTTCTCGCCGCACAGCACTGCCCCCCAGTCAGCAAGATCCACGGCGCAGCCCTGGACAACGTGGACCATTTCCCATACCTCGGGAGCCTCTTATCAACAAGAGTAGACATTGACGACGAGATTCAACACCGTGTCCAGTGTGCCAGTGCAGCCTTCGGCCGCCTGAGGAAAGGAATGTTTGAAGACCAGGCCCTCAAATCTGCCACCAAGCTCATGGTCTACAGGGCTGTAATAATACCTGCCCTCCTATATGGCTCAGAGACATGGACCATGTACAGTAGACACCTCAAGTCACTGGAGAAATACCACCAACGATGTCTCCGCAAGATCCTACAAATTCCCTGGGAGGACAGATGCACCGACGATAGCATCCTCAACCAGGCCAACACCCCTAGCATTGAAGCACTGACCACACTTGATCAGCTCCACTGGGCATGCTACATTTTTCGCATGTCAGACACGAGACCCCCAAAGCAAGCGCTCTACTCGGAACTCCTTCACGGCAAATGAGCCAAATGTGGGCAGAGGAAACGTTACAAGGACACCCTCAAAGCCTCTCTGATAAAGTGCAACATCCCCACTGACACCTGGGAGTCCCTGGCCAAAGACCATCCTAAGTGGAGGAAGTGCATCTGGGAGGGTGCTGAGCACCTCGAGTCTCATCGCCGAGAGCATGCAGAAATCAAGCCCAGGCAGCAGAAAGAATGTGCGGCAAACATAAGAACATAAGAATTAGGAACAGGAGTAGGCCATCTAGCCCCTCGAGCCTGCTCCGCCATTCAACAAGATCATGGTTGATCTGGCCGTGGACTCAGCTCCACTTACCCTCCCGCTCCCCGTAACCCTTAATTCCCTTATTGGTTAAAATAACAAACCTGTCCCACCTGTGACAGGGACTGTGGTTCTCGTATTGGACTGTTCAGCCACCTAATGACTCATTTTTAGAGTGGAAGCAAGTCTTCCTCGATTCTGAGGGACTGCCTATGATGATGTGATGATGTATTTGCTTCATGGGTTCTTTGCTTAAGAATTCACAGCTACACATTTGCTGTAAAGAACTAGCTGGTTTATTTGCAAAGGTTTATCAATCAACTGAACTCTACCAGTTCATCCACCAGGCTCACAACCGCACACTCATTGTGGAGAACCTAGGCTCAATTAACTGGGGTTTTATTGAGTCTTGTGAACATCATGTGACTGGCTAAGCCACTCACAATGCAACAGCTCGACAAACCTGTGCTCACAGGTGCATACATTGCACTGAGGATGTCCCAAAGCACTTTACAGCTGATTTATTTTGAAATGTAGTAACCCTGCAATGTAGACATATGTGGCAGTCAATTTGCGCACAGAAAGATCCCACCTACAGCAATGAGATAAATAACTAGTTGATCTGTTTGGAGGTGTATGGTGAGGGATAAAAGATGGCCAACACATCAGGAGAACTGCCCTGCTCTTCTACGAATAGCAGCATAGGATATTTTACATCCATCTGAACAGGCAGACAGGACCTCGAATGTAACATCTCATCCAAAAGACATCAACTCTGACAGTGCTGCGCTCCCTCGCTACTGCAATGAAGTGACAGCCTAGATTATGTGCTCAAGTTCCTGGCTCGGAGTCTTGAACACATAACCATCTGATTTAAAGGTACCACTGAGCCAAACTAACACCTAGAGAGGGTCTGGAACACTTTCACTTTTTGCAGCCGGTGAAAGTACTCCAAGGTAAGACGTATGGCATGGGCTAGATGCAGGGTAAAATTACATGGAATTACATGGAATATATATCCCAGAAACAGGCCATTCAGCCCAGCCAGTCTGTGCTGGTCTTTATACTCCACACTGGTCTGTTTACATTGCCCACAATGAACCTTATTTCTTATCTGAGAATGTACCCACCAACAGTGCAACATTTCCATTTTATGGTCTTTGACTGAAACCGTGAATTTAGGCTACAGTTATACCACATTCAATGCGATCTCAAACTGATGAGTAACCTGCTAGAGAGCGAACTCACACTTCAGGACATTAAGGCATTCGGTCATCTCCTGAATAATATAATTTTGGTGTTGGCATACACCCAAAACCATATCATATCTATGCAGAGGTTGCAGCATAGCTTCACCTTACTGTTATTCTAATGTATTTGCTTCATGGGTTATTTGTTTAAGAATTCATAGCAACACATTGCTATTAAGAACTAGTTGGTTTATTAACAAAGGTTTAACAATCACACTACACATTACCAGTTCATTCACTAGGCTCACAACTGCATACCTCATTGTGGATGAGCTAAACCCAACTGACTGGGGTTTTATTGAGTGTTGTGAACATCACATGACTGGCCTAGCCACTCACAATGCAATAGCTCTACAACTCTTTTGTTGGCAACAGCTCTACAAACCTGTGAGCATACTCACAGGTGCATACATTACAGGTATAAGTGCTACATTATGGGCAACATTGCACTGTTGAATTGTACCCACCAGGGATTTTGCTGAGGTTCTATAAACTTATATAAGTTAATATCCTTCCAACTAACAAGAGACTTTCATGTCATCGCTCTGTACTGAATTCAAAGCAGAAACAGATTTAGTAGAGGATGCTTTTCTGAGATTATACCTCAATCTTATTATTGGAGCAGTGTTAAGGAAACTTTATCCTGCACCAAACCACCCCCCCCACCCCATATCTGACCTACAAGTGCTTTGAGGCTGATAGTGGGTGCAAATGTTGGGTGCTAAAGGCTCCATTTGCCAGCATTAATACTCCTCAATTTGGTGGGATTGAAAATATTCATCATTACAATTTAAAGGTGGGTAAATACAGCATGGGGGATGTAGAAGGTTTTCTCTATCTGTCAGGTGCAGTAACATTGTAAATGCGTTGATAAAGAGCGGGTTTATGATTTTGTTACACTATACCCAATGGCATGGTGCTATGTCATCTAGACCAGAAGGCCTTAGTTTCAGTTCCCAATCTGCGCCAAGGCAGCTGATCCAGCCAGGGATATACAAAAGCAAAATACTGCGGATGCAGGAATCTGAAATAAAAACAGAAAATGCTGAAAATCTCAACAGGTCAGGCAGCATCTGTGGAGAGAGAAATAGAGTTAATGTTTCGGGTCAACGACCCTTCATCAGAACTGATGGGAAGGGTCGTCGACCCGAAACGTTAATTCTGTTTTTCTCTCCACAGATGCGGCCTGACCTGCTGAGATTTCCAGCCAAGGATATAGTGGGACATTACAGTTGGAAAAGGAAGGAGAGTTGGAGCAAAAGTTGGTGAGGGCAAGATCAGACTGAGCTCCCACTTTTGATGGCTATGCATTAACTTCTGTTAGAAAGTATGTTTGAGGGTGAGGACTGGATGATACCAGGGATGGAAGACTGAGAAGGGACTTATGATACTGGGACTATTTCTTCAACAGAGAAGGTTAAGAGGAAATTTAGTAGAGGTTTTTAAACTGATAAAAGGGGCGTTTTTGCTCCACAAGAGTGTCCTTCCACCTCTTTCCATCCTACCAGCATAACTTCCTATTCCTTTCTTCCTCATCTGTTTATCTAGCTTTCCCTTAAATGCATCTATGCTGTTAGAGTGGCAATTGGCTGTTTTTTTGTGACTTGGACATACTCGGGTACTCTTCCACATTGTTGGTACATAAGAACATAAGAACATAAGAATTCGGAACAGGAGTAGGCCATCTAGCCCCTCGAGCCTGCTCCGCCATTCAAAAAGATCATGGCTGATCTGGCCGTGGACTCAGCTCCACTTACCCGCCCGCTCCCCATAACCCTTAATTCCCTTATTGGTTAAAAATCTATCTATCTGTGACTTGAAAACATTCAATGAGCTAGCCTCAACTGCTTCCCTGGACAGAGAATTCCACAGATTCACAACCCTCTGGGAGAAGAAATTCCTTCTCAACTCGGTTTTAAATTGGCTCCCCCGTATTTTGAGGCTGTGCCCCCTAGTTCTAGTCTCCCCGACTAGTGGAAACAACCTCTCTGCCTCTATCTTGTCTATCCCTTTCATTATTTTAAATGTTTCTATAAGATCACCCCTCATTCTTATGAACTCCAACGAGTAAAGACCCAGTCTACTCAATCTATCATCATAAGGTAACCCCCTCATCTCCGGAATCAGCCTAGTGAATCGTCTCTGTACCCCCTCCAAAGCTAGTATATCCTTCCTTAAGTAAGGTGACCAAAACTGCACGCAGTACTCCAGGTGCGGCCTCACCAATACCCTGTACAGTTGCAGCAGGACCTCCCTGCTTTTGTACTCCATCCCTCTTGCAATGAAGGCCATTCGCCTTCCTGATTACCTGCTGTACCTGCAAACTAACTTTTTGGGATTCATGCACAAGGACCCCCAGGTCCCTCTGCACCGCAGCATGTTGTAATTTCTCCCCAATCAAATAATATTCCCTTTTACTGTTTTTTTTGTATCAGTGTCAGTGTCACAGCTCTGGGTTTCCTGACCATAACTCCTCTAACACAACTCCCCCCCACCAGCTTTGAACACGCAACCCTATAAATATCGGGGTCCTACTGTGTGTTTTTAGCAAATTGTTTTCAATTTCAGATGTCTTGCATCTGTAGGGTTTCCCTTCTCCCCTTCCCCATTTCTTGTTTTCATCCCTCTTGTCTAAGCCTTTCCCATGTCTAAGTTGGAGAAAAAATAATTTAAATAAACAAAACACCAAAATATTAAAAGATTCAAATAATACACAGGAATTGTGATGATGAATCATAGCCTTATATTCCTCATTGTTATTCATCAAGCTGCTTAATGATGAGAGGAAAATTGTCCAATCAAGAGGCAAAATGTTAGGCCATTTACAGAACAAGGTCACAGCAAAATTTGATTGCCGATAATAACTGAACTGAATAAATTCAACAAAAACAAAAGTGATTACTGACATTGTCTGTAACCAGCAGAACTGGTTGGAAGACAGGAAGCAGAGAGTCGGGATAAACAGGTCCTTTTCAGAATGGCAGGGAGTGGGATGCCACAGGGCTCAGTGCTGGGACCCAAGTTCTTTACAATATATATTAATGACTTAGATGAAGGAATTGAGTGCAATATCTCCAAGTTTGCAGATGACGCTAAACTGGGTGGAGCACGTGCTGAGGGACGCACTAAAAATTGGTACAGTCGCCGCAAAGGCACGGTGGGGAAGAGCCACAGTTTAAAGCCCTTCCGCCACGATAAACCCAGAGGCTGGAATCAGTATGAAACTCCCCTCGGGCTGTACTTGTAAACTTTTTGTATACATAGAGCACCATGATCTGAAAAAACCTATGTAGTGCCATGTATACTGCAGGTTCTGTTTAGTAATGTATGTTGCAAAGAAATGTAACTGTATCCTCACCCATTCCGTGTACCGTATAGTGCCACTAGTAAAGTAATTTGATGACTGTATTACAATGTATCCTCGATTGTACTGAAATGTACCTCGAAATGTAAAGCAAGCAAATGAATTGAACGGGACTGCCGTTAGCATCCAAATGTATTGCATGGAATTGCTGACCGCATCCAAATGTACTGAACTGCCTTCCAATGTATTGTGCAAATTTTTTATATGAATAAAGTATATTTTGAAATTTTAAAAAAAAGTAATCCAGGCCCAGATGAATATGTTTGGGCGCCATCCTTTGTAACACAGGCCAGGAGATTTCTTACTGGGATCAGGGTTTTAGGGGGAGAAATTTGGGGCATTTTGGCCCCGGAGCGAAATTCAGTAGCACCCCCGAGGCAGCGCGGGGTAATGCTAACTTATTGCTGCAAAATATCGTGCTCCACTTGCTCTGTAGGCCGCTCGCTGGGCGAAATTTAAAGGGGAGGTGGCGCTTTGAAACAAAAAAATGGTCCAACTTACTGGTCACGGCCTGCTTCATGTTGAATCACGGGGTCCGTGCCGCGATCTTTCAGCCCGGCACTCGTTTGATGAAGTGGAGGGTCCTGCCCAAGCGGCAGCACCACCCACCCCACCGTGTAGCGCTGGGCCCATCATTGATTCCTTCCACCTCGCTCACGCCCCAAAGAGCAAGTGGCGCGCGATATTTTGTGCTCCACTTGCTCTCAGGGGCGGTAACCCGAATTTAGGTCGTGGGGCGGGACTTCCGCGCCTGGTATAGGAACTCCCGCTTTTCAGCTGTTACCGTCCCCAAACGGGGCTCTTCACAATTCCCCCCGCCCCCACCCCGTAAGTGTTAGAGCCTGTATTGCTCATTCCATTAGCTAACACTCATCAAATTAACTTTGCAGGCATTATGTTGTAAATGCATCAGCATCACTTTACATTGCAGAACATTAATCTGTCAGTAACTCGCAAACCCACCATTACTTAAAAAAAAATGATTTTTTTTTAAATGTCATGGTCATCATGGCAAGGGATGCTGCTGAAGGGATTACTTCCATTCTGGGTACCCAGTATCAGTATTAAACTGTCTCAGGTCAGGTATAGCAGAGACAGATACAGAGTGAAGTTCCCTCAGTGCTCCATTGGTTGTAAAGTGTTTTGACATGTCCGGTGCCTCAGTCCTAATCTCAGAGGAGTAACCCTACTGCACCATTGTAATAACTTCCTATTCCCACATCAGCCATCCTGTGGTCTTTCTGAGTTAGATTGCACATTAGTCTTTCAGATGAGATGTTAAACCGAGGCCCTGTCTGCTCTCTCAGGTGGATGTAAAAGAACCCATGGCACTAATTTGAAGAAGAACAGGGGAGTTATCCCCGGTGTCCCAGACAATATTTATCCCTCAACCAACATAACAAAATCAGATTATCTGGTCATTATCACAGTGTTGTTTTGGGGAGCTTGCTGTGTGCAAATTGGCAGCTGCGTTTTCCACAGTACAACAATGACTATATTCCAAAAGTGCTTCATTACCTGTAAAACACTTTGAGACATCCGGTGGTCATGAAAGGTGCTATATAAATGCAAGTCTTCAGTGATGGATTAGGGTCAGCGTTATGTTGCGTACCCATTAGGAATTGGATGGAGACTGCCCGAATTCACTTCATGTTAGGACCTTACAACCAGCGGGTTGAGGTGGCACTGGCTAAATTTGAACCAGGATCTCAGAGGTAAAAGGCGGCTGTCTAACCCACTGCACCTCTCAAGTTTCCCCACCACTTCTATGTATAGTATCTAATAATGGTGAGATAAAAAAAATCCTCTTAAAAACGAAAGTCTTAAGAACATAAGAACATAACTATTAGGAACAGGAGTAGGCCATCTAGCCCCTCGAGCCTGCTCCGCCATTCAATAAGATCATGGCTGATCTGGCCGTGGACTCGGCTCCACTTACCCGCCCTCTCCCCGTAACCCTTAATTCCCTTATTGCTTAAAAATCTATCTATCTTTGACTTGAAAACATTCAATGAGCTAGCCTCAACTGCTTCCTTGGGCAGAGAATTCCACAGATTCACAACCCTCTGGGAGAAGAAATTCTTTCTCAACTCGGTTTTAAATTGGCTCCTCCGTATTTTGAGGCTGTGCCCCCTAGTTCTAGTCTCCCCCACCAATGGAAACAACCTCTCTGCCTCTATCTTGTCTATCCCTTTCATGATTTTAAATGTTTCTATAAGATCACTCCTCATCCTTCTGAACTCCAAGGAGTAAAGACCCAGTCTAATCAATCTATCATCATAAGGTAACCGCCTCATTTCTCGAATCAGCCTAGTGAATCGTCTCTGTACCCCTTCCAAAGCTAGTATATCCTTCCTTAAGTAAGGTGACCAAAACTGCACGCAGTACTCCAGGTGCGGCCTTACCAATACCTTATACAGTTGCAGCAACACCTCCCTGCTTTTGTACTCCATCCCTTTCGCAATGAAGGCCAACATTCCATTTGCCTTCCTGATTACCTGCTGCACCTGCAAACTAACCTTTTGGGATTCATGCACAAGGACCCCCAGGTCCCTCTGCACCACAGCATGTTGTAATTTCTCCCCATTCAAATAATATTCCCTTTTACTGTTTTTTTTCCCAAGGTGGATGACCTCACACTTTCCGACATTGTATTCCATCTGCCAAACCTTAGCCCATTCGCTTAACCTATCAAAATCTCCTTGCAGCCTCTCTGAGTCCTCTACACAACCCGCTTTCCCACTAATCTTAGTGTCATCTGCAAATTTTGTTGCACTACACTCTGTCCCCTCTTCTAGGTCATCTATGTATATTGTAAACAGTTGTGGTCCCAGTACTGATCCCTGTGGCACACCACTAACCACTGATTTCCAACCGGAAAAGGACCCATTTATCCCGACTCTCTGCTTTCTGTTCGCCAGCCAATTCTCTATCCATGCTAATACATTTCCTCTGACTCCGCGTACCTTTATCTTCTGCAGTAACCTTTTGTGTGGCACCTTATCGAATGCCTTTTGGAAATCTAAATACACCACTTCCATCGCTACACCTCTATCCACCATGCTCATTATATCCTCAAAGAATTCCAGTAAATTAGTTAAACATGATTTCCCTTTCATGAATCCATGCTGCGTCTGCTTGATTGCACTATTCCTATCCAGATGTCCCGCTATTTCTTCCTTAATGATAGTTTCAAGCATTTTCCCCACTACAGATGTTAAACTAACCGGCCTATAGTTACCTGCCTTTTGCCTGCCTCCTTTTTTAAACAGAGGCGTTACATTAGCTGCTCTCCAATCCGCTGGTACCCCCCCAGAGTCCAGAGAATTTTGGTAGATTATAACAAATGCATCTGCTATAACTTCCGCCATCTCTTTTAATACCCTGGGATGCATTTCATCAGGACCAGGGGACTTGTCTACCTTGAGTCCCATTAGCCTGTCCAGCACTACCTCCCTAGTGATAGTGATCATCTCAAGGTCCTCCCTTCCCACATTCCTATGACCAGCAATTTTTGGCATGGTTTTTGTGTCTTCTAATGTGAAGACGGAAGCAAAATAATTGTTTAAGGTCTCAGCCATTTCCACATTTCCCATTATTAAATCCCCCTTTTCATCTTCTAAGGGACCAACATTTACTTTAGTCACTCTTTTCCGTTTTATATATCTGTAAAAGCTTTTACTATCTGTTTTTATGTTTTGCGCAAGTTTACCTTTGTAATCTATCTTCCCTTTCTTTATTGCTTTTTTAGTCATTCTTTGCTGTTGCTTAAAATTTTCCCAATCCTCTAGTTTCTCACTAACCTTGGCCACCTTATACGCATTGGTCTTTGATTTGATACTTTCCTTTATTTCCTTGGTTATCCACGGCTGGTTATCTCTTCTCTTGTCGCCCTTCTTTTTCACTGGAATATATTTTTGTTGCGCATTGTGAAAGAGCTCCTTAAAAGTCCTCCACTGTTCCTCAATTGTGCCACCGTTTAGTCCTTGTTTCCAGCCTACTTTAGCCAACTCTGCCCTCATCCCACTGTAGTCCCCTTTGTTTAAGTCTTGGATTTATATAATGCATTTCACGTTCACCAGACACTTTACAACCAATGGAGTACTTTTGGAGTGTAGTCACTGTTGTAATAAGAACATAAGAATTAGGAGCAGGAGTAGTCCATTTGGCCCCTCGAGCCTGCTCTGCGATTCAATGACATCAACATCATGGCTGATCTTTGACCTCAACACTTTCCTGCACTATTCCCATATCCCTTGATTCCCTTAATATTCAAAAATGTATCGATCTCTGACTTGAATACACTCAAAGACTCAAGGTCCCGAAATTGATCACTTTACCGCCCACTGCCGCCAACATTCCTCGTGAAGATCCGCCCAGTGCCACTTTTGATGTGGGCTGGAGCGGGCGGGAGGGGAGCGTCGCCGGGAACCGCTCGCTGACGGCCGAGTGGTGTAAGTGGACTCCTGCCCGCCAAGAGGCCAGATTCATGCGGGTGGGAGTCGGCGCCAGAACGGATGTTGACCGCTGGTTGGAGGCTGGTCTGTTCCCGACGGTAGGTATGAAGATCCTGAAAAAAGGGTTAGTAAAGTTTTTTTTTTAAATTTTCACAGCGACTTACCTCAATGGTATCCCCTGAAAATCTTCCGATGGATTTTTTTTCCCTGATGATTTTAATTTTCAGGAGTTCGACCCTCCATGAGCCCGACTCCATCCTCATTGGCACTTGGGCGGCAAGTGCATTTGGTGCCGCGAATGAGACCTCCCGCCGGCTGCTGCCCAGATTGGTGGCATACGTCGCAGATTTGCCACCTGCCGACCTTTGAGGGACCTGGGTGATGAAAACCCCACCCAAAAAATCGTCAGGCACCTCAGTGGTCATCAGTGGTCCTTTGGGTGGCACTTGGGTGGGTGGAGGCCTTCATCAAAGTCGGGCCATAAGCCTCCACAGCCCCCTGGGGTAGAGAATTCCAAAAATTCACCACCCTCTGAGTGAAGAAGTTTCTCCTCATCTCAGTCCTATTCTGAGACTGTGACCCCTGGTTGTAGATCCCTAGCCAGAGGAAACATCCTCCCTGCATCTACCCTGTCAAGTCCTGTAAGAATTTTATATGTTTCAATGAGATCACCTTTTATTCTTCTATAATCTAGAGAATATAGGCTTAGTCTACTCAATCTCTCCTCATAGGACAATCCCCCCCCATCGCAGGAATCAGTCTGGTGAACTTTTGTTGCATTCTCTCTATGGCAAGTATATCCTTCTTTAGTAAGGAGACCAAAACTATGCACAATACTCCAGGTGCATTCTCATCAGAGCCCTATATAATTGCAGTAAAGACGTCTTTACTCTTGTACTCAAATCCTCTAATAATAAAGGCCAACATACCATTTGCTTTCTTAATTGCTTACTGTACCTGCATGTTAACTTTTAGTGCTCCATGTACAAGGACACCCAGGTCCCTCTGAACATCAATATTTCCCAATCTCTCACCATTTAAAAAATACTCTGCTTTTCTACTTTTCCTACCAAAGTGGATAACTTCACATTTCTCCACATTATATTCCATTTGCCATGTTCTTGCCCATTCATTTAGCCTGTCTATATCCCCTTGAAGCCTCTTTGCATCCTCCTCACAACTTACATTCCCACATAGTTTTGTATCATCAGCAAACTTGGATATATTACATTTGGTCCCCTCATCCAAATCATTGATATAGATTGTGAATAGCTGGGACCCAAGCACGGATCCTTATGGCACCCCACTAGTTACAGTCTGCAAACCCGAAAATGATCCGTTTATTCCTAATCTCTGTTTTCTGTCCATTAACCAATCCTCAATCCATGCTAGTATATTACCCCCAATCCCATGAGTCCTAATTTTATTTAATAACCTCTTGTGCAGCACCTTATCGAATGTCTTCTGAAAATCCAAATATACCACATCCACTGGTTTCCCCTTATCGATTCTGTTAGTTACAACCTCAAAAAGTTCTGACAGATTTGTCAAACATAATTTCTCTTTCATAAATCCATGTTGACTCTGCCCAATTCTATTATTATTTTCTAAGTGCCCTGTTACCACATCCTTAATAATAGATTCTAGCCTTGTGGGAAAATCTGTAGGGATGTAGGAAACGCAGCAGCCAACTTGTGCACAGCAAGCTCCCACAATCATCAATGTGATAATGGCCAGATAATCTGTATTTGTTATGTTGATTGAGGACTAAATATTGGCCAGGACATCGTGGATAACTCCCCTGCTCTTCTTCAAAATAGTGTCATGGGATCTTTTACGTCCACATGAGAGGGCAGATGGCGCATCGGTTTAACATCTCATCAAAAAGACGGCACCTCTGATAGTGCAGCACTCGCTCAGCACTGCACTGGAGTGTCAGCCTAGAATTTTGTGCTCCAGTCTCTGGAGTGGGACTCTGAACCCACAACCTTCTGACTCAGAGGCAAATGTGCTATCCCCTGAGCCACAGCTGACACTTGGTTTATTAAATTGAGAAGCTTTGTTTTCATTTCTCCTTCTGCCTTCTTCAGGCAGGGACTGAGAGTGAGGGTAGGCAACTTGCTGCAATGCTTCTTTGTCAAGCCCTCCATGTACTCAATCATTGGGAGGTATGTGCAAGCAGTTCAATTGGTAATGAAGGTGACTCTCCCTCTGTGTGATGAAGTGCCTGGTAATGCCCAGCATGTCCTCATGATGGCACAGCATGGCGGGCAACAGAAACTCTGCATTACGGAGGAGTGTAATTCTTACATAGTCAGCATAGGTCAGAGCACAAGGTTGGTCACTGTACCCATAAAAACTGATAAGTCCTTACTATACAGTATAAATGCACACGAGGACCATACTTTAGAGAAGGTCACTCTGTGACCAGTTACTTTTATTACTAAGACCTCAAGTGATGAAGGTGGGTGGAGTTTCCCCTTTTATACCTGAAAGTCCAGGTTAGGAGTGTCTCCCACAAGTTCGCCCCCTTGTGGTCAATGTTCTCAAGGTGTACAACTTAGGTCAGCTTATACATGGGTTGCAATGATAGTTGAATACATGACATCACCTCCCCCCCAAAGTTTTATTGGGATCACAGGTTAAGTCTCTCTGGTAGTTTACGCTTCCTTGTAGAGCACCTGAGTTGGGGCTCCGGTTGTTGGGCGCTGGCCTGAGTGTCTGCTGTTTGCGGTGCCTCAGGCCTGTCCGGATTGCCCACAGTGACTGGGCTCTCCTCTACTTGGTTCCAGTGTTTGGTCACCTATGGTGGAGTAAACTCTACGTCATGTTCTTTCTCTGCTTCTTCTATGGGGTTGCTGAACCTCCTTTTAGCTTGATCCACGTGTTTGCGGCAGATTTGTCCATTGGTAAGTTTAACTACCAAAATCCTATTCCCTCTTTGGCAATCACAGTGTCTGCAAGCCATTTGGGCCCTGCAGCCTAATTAAGGACAAAACCAGGGTCATTGGCATCAATACATCGCGCGCTCGCATTTCTGTCATGGTAGTCACATTGTGACTGACGTCTGCTCTCAACAATTTCTTTCATAGGGTGTATAGGGATAACCTGGTTTTGAGCATCCTTTTCATTAGCAGCTCTGCGGGTGGAACCCCTGTGAGTGAGTGTGTTCGGGATCTATTGGCCAACAGGAGGCGTGATAAGCGGCTTTGTAGGGAACGCCCTTGGATTCTGAGCATCCCGTTTGATTATCTGCACTGCTTGTTCCGCCTGGCCGTTTGAGGCCGTCTTGAACGGTGCCATTCTGACATGGTTGATTCCATTGCCTGCCATGAAGTCCTGGAATTCAGTGCTTGTATGCCCTGGTGTTCATTGTGAAGTTCTTTGATAAACATCTCTCTGCCCCTCTGGGGCATGACTACTCGGTTTCCCCACAGTAGGCAATCGGCCTGAATCGTGAGTTCATCCTTGCGCCTATGAAACGATTTAATTTCCTCAGGGCATGCCCGTACATGGCTGCCCAGTCCCCATTCAGGACACATTTCTTAACTAAAGATAGTAGCGGGTCCTTATTTGTCCAGACTTTAATCTGACGGGCTGTCACAGGTGAGCCTTCGCTTTCGAAAGCTTCAACAGCCATGACCATCTCAGTAGCATGCTCAGTTGCCCCCTCAGTTGTGGCTAGTGGGAGCCTGCTGAGTGCATCGGCGCAGTTTTCAGTGCCCGGTCTGTGCCGAATTGTGTAGTCATAGGTGGCTAACGTAAATGCCCACCTCTGTATGCGGGCCAATGCAATCGCATTTATGGCCTTGTTGTCGGCCAAAAGGGACGTTAGAGGTTTGTGATCTGTCTGCAGCTCAAAGTTCCTGCCAAACACATACTGGTGCATTTTTTTTACTGCATATACACATGCTAGTGCTTCCTTTCCTACCATCCCGTAGCCCCTTTCTGCCTGGGACAGACTTCTGGAGGCATAAGCTACCGGCTGTAACTGACCATTGGAATTCACATGCTGAAACACACACCCGATCCCATAGGACGACGCATCGCATGTTAAAACAGGTTTCTTACACGGGTCATATAACGTTAACAGTTTGTTGGAGCATAACAAATTGCGTGCTCTATCAAAAGTCCTTTCCTGGCTGTCCCCCCAGACCCAATCACGACCTTTGTGTAGGAGCACGTGTAGCGGTTCTAACAGCGTGCTAAATTTGGGAAGAAAGTTACCAAAATAGTTCAGGAGCCCCAGGAATGAACGCAGCTCTGTCGTGTTACGAGGTCTGGGTGCTCTCTGGATCGCTTCCGTTTTGGACGCAGTGGGTCTGATCCCGTTTGCTGCTAACCTCCTCCCGAGGGATTCTGCCTGTGGAGCTAAGAAGATGTACTTTTTCAGTCGCAGCCCTACCCGGTCCAATCTGCGTAGCACCTCCTCCAGGTTGTGAAGGTGTTCTTCAGTATCACAACCTGTGATGAGGATGTCGTCTTGAAAAACCACCGTCCTTGGAATCGACTTGAGGAGGCTTTCCATATTTCACTGAAAGATTGCAGAGGCCGAACGAATCCCGAACGGACATCTATTATACTCAAACAACCCCTTGTGTGCCGGGATGGTGGTCAGCTTCTTCGACTCACTCGTCAGCTCCTGGGTCATGTAAGCTGAGGTCAGTTTTGAAAAAAGTTTGCCACCGGATAGCGTTGCAAAGAGGTCCTCCGCTCTCAGTCGCAGGTACTAGTCTTGGATTCACACCCGATTGATGGTGGCCTTGTAATCGCCACATATCCTGACCGACCCATCCGCCTTGAGCACCGGCACGATCGGGCTCGCCCAGTCACTGAATTCAATTGGCGAGATGATGCTTTCCTTCAGCAGGCGGTCCAATTCGCATTCTATCTTTTCCCGCATCACGTACGGCACCACTCTGGCCTTGTGGTGTACTGGCCTGGTGTCCGGGTTTATGTGAATCACTACCTTGGCCCCCATGAAAGTGCCGATGCCGGGTTGTAATAATGAGTCAAATTTGTCCAGGACCTGTGAGCATGATACTCGCTCCACAGAAGAAATTGCATTGACATCGCCCCATTTCCAGTTCATGACAGCAAGCCAACTCCTCCCCAGTAGTGCGGGACCGTCCCCCGGGACAATCCAGAGTGGCAACCTGTTCTCCGAATCTTTGTGGGCCACAATTACCGTGGCGCTGCCTAGCACCGGAATGATCTCCTTTATATATGTCCGTCAATCGGCAATAATTTTGGCCTCCTGGCCTTGGACACCCACAACCTTTTGAACTGTTTGATACTCATCAGGGACTGGCTTTCCCCCGTGTCTAGCTCCATTAATACTGGGATGCCATTGAGGAGCACTTTCATCATTATTGGTGGCGTCCTGGTATATGAACTGTATATATGCTCCACATGAACTTGCTGAACTTCAGCTTCCAGCGATTTCCCCCAGTATTCATTTGTCCTTGTAGGGTTTACATCAGGCCCGTCCTCCTCGTACATCAACCTGGCTCCAGGCTTCCTGCACTTCCGTGCCAAGTGACCGCTGACGTTGCAGTTTCTGCAGGTATATTGCTGATACCTGCAAGCTCTGGCTGGGTGTTTGCCTCCACACCTCCAGCATAAGCTGGAGGCCCTGTTGTTGGAAACAAAAGATCCATTACCAGTCGATCGTCTCTGACTGTCTCTGTAACTGTCCTTAAGCGCACCATTGACAGGTGTTGATGGCCCCATTACTGGCCGCATTGTCCATTGCGATGGCATGAATCGCCGTTCAGCTAGCCATTGTCTCTGTTGAATTCCCCCTTTGGTTTTGACTACATACTGGGACATGTCCGATTGCCCTTGTCTGCCTGGAGAACTGTGCGCCGCGTTAACAATGTTGATTCCCTGGTCATTTGCCGCATTTGAGCCAAGATTTTTGTCATACATCATTCTGGTCTCTTCCTCCCCTGAGATAAATGTCTGGGCTATCAGAGCCACCACTTTCAAGGTGAAGTCTTTGGTCTCAATCAGTTTCCTAAAAACCCCAGAATTCCCAATGCCCTCGATAAAAAAGTCTCGCAGCATCTCTGCTCTGCAAGCATCTGTGAACTTACATAGGCTTGCCAGTCGCCGGAGATCTGCCACGAAGTCTGGAACGCTTTGCCCTTCTCGCTGCCGGTGCGTGTAAAACCGGTGTCTCGCCATGTGCATGCTGCTCGCCAGTTTAAGCTGTTCCCTGATCAACTTACTGAGCTCTTCGAACGTCTTGTCCGCCGGCTTCTCTGGCACTAGAAGGTCCTTCATCAGGGAGTACGTTCTGGATCCACAAACCATCAGGAGATGAGCCCTGCGTTTGTCGGCCGAATCCTGTCCCAACCATTCCTTAGTGACAAAACTTTGCTGTAGTTTCTCAATAAAGTCATCCCAATCATCACCAACAATGTACCTCTCTTCTGTGCTGCTAGTGGCCATGCTCGCGTGGTTTAAATCCCAGTTTCTCGTCGCCAATGATAAGTTCTATCTATACAGTATAAATGCACATGAGGCCCATACTTGAGAGAATGTCACTCTGTGACCAGTTACCTCTATTACCAAGGCCTCAAGTGATGAAGGTGGGTGGAGCTTCCCCTTTTATACTTGAAAGTCCAGGTTAGGAGTGTCTCCCACAAGTTCACCCCCTTGTGGTCAATGTTCTCAAGGTGTACAACTTAGGTCAGCTTATACATGGGTTACAATGATTGTTGAATCGAGGTATTGAAAGGAATCCAGAAGGTCTAGTGGATCTTTAATCAATGATAAGACATCACTGGTACTAAATTAGAATAAAAATAAAAGGAAGAGACAAGATTCAAATATTAAAAAATCACAAAGGGAATCGCTGTGGTGAATGTGGAGGAGTTCTTTCTGCAGAACACTCAAGAAGCTCGACATCATCCAGGACCAAGCAGCCTGCTTGATTGGCACCCCATCCACTACCTTAAACACTCACTCCCTCCACCACCGGCGCACCGTGGCTGCAGTGTGTACCATCTACAAGATGCACTGCAGCAACTCACCAAGGCTTCTTCAACAGCACCTCCCAAACCCGCGACCTCTAACACCTAGATGGACAAGGGCAGCAGGCGTATGTGAACACCACCACCTCCAAGTTCCTCTCCAAGTCACACACACCATCCTGACTTGGAAATATATCGGCCGTTCCTTCATCATTGCTGGGTGAAAATCCTGGAGCTCCCTCCCGAACAGCACTGTGAGAGTACCTTCACCACACCGACTGCAGCGGTTTGAGAAGGCGGCTCACCACTGCTTTCTCAAGGACAATTCGGGATGGGCAATAAATGCTGGCCTTGCCAACAATGCCCACATCCCAGGAATGAATTAAAAAAAAGGAACCAAGTGAACAAGAGGATATAATTGTAAGTCACAAGTTAAAAATAACTTCATGAATAACTTCTTCCTCTTTAGACATTATTAACTTGCAGAATGAAGCAGTGCCAGATGCAATGAATGCTGACTTAAATAAAGTATTCTGAGCAGACTCTTCCTCCAACAGATTTGATGTCAATTCGAGCAGCAGCATAACAATGTCCCAAGTGAGTCTGAAAGGGGATCTAAAGGACAAAAAATAAAATAACGCATGCTGGAAATCTGAAATAAAATTTGAAAATGTTAGAAATACATTGCAGATCCTACGAGAGCTAATAAAAAAATGAAGAGATAGTTTCACATTGTGTCTTTGAATCCCATCATTAGAACCTTAATGATGAAGTGAGATGGATGGGTTGATTGACCATATTTTATTGCTATCTTCTTATGGTTTTATACAGAATGGTAGGAAAAGACCAGAAATTGAGAATGTGCGGGCATGTAACAGACAATACATAGCCTATTCTGCGGGGTCCAAGGACATGGGAGCTGGTGCAACACCACATTCATATAATAAACTGTGACGGCCACAGCATGATGAAGTTGTGTGACTGTAAAACCAAGTCAGATCCACAGGCCTCAGAAATGTGGTGCCACACGAGGATTAATGGACTATCCCCACCAGGTGGTGCGAAGGCGTTTGAGAGACAACCAATCATCTGTAAGCTGTCTGAAGTAAGTCTCGGAGGATGGGCATTCCACACTACAAGCAGTTTTGAATTGAAACAGGAAGAGGCATCAGATAGGAAGGGGGATGTTGAAGGACATTTGAGTTGGCCAATCAGCGAAAGGGTCAAGTTATCTCTGGCCAAACACAACTGGACATTCGGTTATCAAGAGGGCCCAGTTTGTTTGTGAACGATGAAACAACGAGGACAAATGAAATCTTTCTCTAAGAAGCGGATGTCGTGAGGGAACTTTTGGTAAGCCGGCAAGAACCATTTGAGAGGTATAGTTATGTCGAATTGATCACTCAACGGACTATTAATAAACCAACAGGCATTAATCTTGTGAGGAGGTGTACATGACCAAGTAACCTGAGGGGGGTTGCATAGTTTTTGCAAGAAGTAGGATTTGGTTTAATTGTATTTAAACTGTCTAACTTAGAGCATAAAAGTTAGAAACATAGAAACATAGAAAATAGTTGCAGGAGGAGGCCATTCGGCCCTTCGAGCCTGCACCACCATTCAATAAGATCATGGCTGATCACTCCCTCAGTACCCCTTTCCTGTTTTCTTTCCATACCCCTTGATCCCTTTAGCCATCAGGGCCATATCTAACTCCCTCTTGAATATATCTAACGAACTGGCATCAACAACTCTCTGCAGTAGAGAATTCCAGAGGTAACAACTCTCTGAGTGAAGAAGTTTCTCCTCATCTCGGTCCTAAATGGTTTACCCCTTATCGTTAGACTGTGACCCCTGGTCTGGACTTCCCCAACAACGGGAACATTCTTCCTGCATCTAACTTGTCCAGTCCCGTCAGAATTTTATATGTTTCTATGAGATCCCCTCTCATTCTTCTAAACTCCAGTCATACAGGCCCAGTCGATCCAGTCTCTCCTCATACATCAGTCCCGCCATCCCAGGAATCAGTCTGGTGAACCTTCGCTGCACTCCCTCAATAGCAAGAACGTCCTTCCTCAGATTAGGAGACCAAAATTGAACACAATATTTCAGGTGAGGCCTCAACAAGGCCCTGTACAATTCCATTAAGACTTCCCGGCTCCTATACTCAAAACCCCTAGCTATGAAGGCCAACATGCCATTTGACTTCTTCACCGCCTGCTGTACCTGCATGTCAACTTTCAATGACTGATGTACCATGACACCCAGGTCTCGTTGCACCTCCCCTTTTCCTAATCTGTCGCCATTCAGATAATATTCTGCCTTCATGTTTTTGCCACCAAAGTGGATAACCTCACATTTATCCGCATTATACTGCATCTACCATGCATTTGCCCAATCACCTAACCTGTCCAAGTCATCCTGCAGCCTCTTAGCATCCTCCTCACAGCTCACAACACCACCCAACTTAGTGTCGTCTGCAAACTTGGAGATATTACACTCAATTCCTTCATCTAAATCATTGATGTATATTGTAAATAACTGGGGTCCCAGCACTGAGCCCTGCGGCACCCCACTAGTCACTGCCTGCCATTCTGAGAAGGACCCGTTTATCCCTAATCTCTGCTGCCTGTCTGCCAACCAGTTCTCTATCCACATCACTACATTACCGCCAATACCATCTGCTTTAATTTTGCACACCAATCTCTTGTGTGGAACCTTGTCAAAAGCCTTTTGAAAGTCCAAATACACTATATCCACTGGCTCGCCCTTGTCCACTCTACTAATTACAGCCTCCAAAAATTCTAGAAGATTTGTCAAGCATGATTTCCCTTTCATAAATCCATGCTGACTTGGACCAATCCTGTCACTACTTTCCAAATGCGCTGTTATTTCATCTTTAATAATTGATTCCAACATTTTCTCCATTACTGATGCCAGCCTAACCGGTCTATAATTCCTCGTTTTCTCTCTCACTCCATTTCTAAAAAGTGGTGTTACATTAGCTACCCTCCAGTCCATAGGAACTGATCCCGAGTCGATAGACTGTTAGAAAATGATCACCAATACATCCACTATTTCTAGGGCTACTTCCTTAAGTACTCTGAGATGCAGACTATCAGGCCTTGGGGATTTATCCACCTTCAATCCCATCAATTTCCCTAACACAATTTCCTGACTAATAAGGATTTTCTTCGGTTCTTCTTCTCTCTAGACCCTCGGTCCCCTAGTATTTCCGGAAGGTTATATGTGTCTTCCTTCGTGAAGACAGAACCAAAGTATTTGTTCAATTGGTCTGCCATTTCTGTGTTCACCATTATAAATTCACCTGATTCTGACTGCAAGGGACCTATGTTTGTCTTCAGTAATCTTTTTCTCTTCACATATCTATAGAAGCTTTTGCCGTCAGTTTTTATGTTCCCAGCAAGCTTCCTTTCATACTCTATTTTCACCCTCCTAATTAAACCCTTTGTCCTCCTCTGCTGAATTCTAAATTTTTTCCCAGTCCTCAGGTTTGCTTCTTTTTCTGGCCAATTTATATGCCGCTTCCTTGGATTTAACACTATTCCTAATTTCCCTCGTTAGCCACGGTTGAGCCACCTTCCCCTTTTTTTCTTAACTCCAGACAGGGATGTACAATTGTTGAAGTTCATCCATGTGATCTTTAAATGTTTGCTTGTATGTAGGTATTGAATCTAAAATCGGTAAGCGGATCATTTGTAGTTTGATTTATTTTTAAACCTGTACTCAGTAGTGTTGAACGAGGAACTTATAGTCATTTATAATCTTTTTAATGAAGTCCATTCAGGCGAAATTAATCAAAGGCAAGTTCCGCCCATTTACCGTCGAAAAGACCGCTAAGGTCCTGACGGTACTTTGGGCAGAACTTTCGTCAAAAATGGAGGAAAAAAAAACCTGCCGACAAAAATGGGCATTACACACCAATTCTGGGCAGTAGAGAGCGGTAGAGGGGATACTGGGCGGCCAATGGAATCCTGGAGAAAGTTACGCTGAGGGTGGAGTATGGCCCAGGAAGAGGGAAACGCACAAAAAAAATGTTCAGAAAATAAAAAACAAAAAATCACAAAACCTTCAGAGGACCCTTTAACAGAAAATCTCTGCAAAAGTAAAAAAAATATATCTCACTTACCTTTTCATGCAGGTCTTCATGTCTGCCGTTCAGGTAAGAACTGTTCCCATGCGCCGGTCTTTTCTCCTGCATGGGCGGAGGACCGCGCGGATGAATCTCGGGCGGGAGCGGGCGGGAGGACTTCTTTCGGCATTGCACGCCGGTGGACACTCCACAGCGGTCTTTCCAAACCATCGACGTGAGTGCCTCACCAATCTCCCACGGAGGGGAGAGCATTCAAAAAACTGGGTTCGGCCCCATTGTATTGGAAAATCTCAGTGTTCTTATAAGTCTTGGTGTTTGAAACCCGTCAGAAGAAGTCCTACAGGTGAAAGCCCTGAAGTACGACCGTCCATTCATTGTATGAACTTTATGTTTGTGTGCGGCTGACTGTTTGGCTCCGTTGGTCGCACTCTTGCCTCTGAGTCCAAACATTCATGGATTCAAGCCCCACTCCCAGGACTTGAGTACAATCTTGGCTGACACTTCTGTGCAGTACTGAGGGAGTGCTGCACTGTCGAAGGTGCCATCTTTCGGATGAGACGTTAAACTGAGGTCCTGTCTTGCCGTTCAGGTTGAGTGCAAGTGATCTCATGGTACTGTTTGAAGAAGAGCAGGGGTTTGTCTGGGTCAACATCCCTCCCTCAATTGCCACCACCAAAAACATCTATCTTTTCTGCTGTTTGCACGATTTTGGCTGCTGCATTTGCCTATGCAACAACTGAATGTACCTTAACATTAATTAATTGCTTGTGAAGCGCTTTGAAATGTCCTGAAGAAGTGATGAGGCGCCATATCATGGAAAGTCATTCTTCTTACTTGCTTTGAATTGTGGAGCTATGTTAACTCAGAATCTGGTAATGGGATATGGAAGCGCCTATTTAAGGAGACTTGCTGTGGCCCCACAAAATTCACATATCATAAAAACATAAGAACATAAGAATTAGGAACAGGAGTAGGCCATCTAGCCCCACGAGCCTGCTCCGCCATTCAATAAGATCATGGCTGATCTGGCCGTGGACTCAGCTCCACTTACCCGCCCGATCCCCATAATCCTTAATTCCCTAATTGGTTAAAAATCTATCTATCTGTCATTTGAATACATTCAATGAGCTAGCCTCAACTGCTTCCTTGGGCAGAGAATTCCACAGATTCACAACCCTCTGGGAGAAGAAATTACTTCTCAACTCGGTTTTAAATTGGCTCCTGCGTATTTTGAGGCTGTGCCCCCTAGTTCTAGTCTCCCCGACCAGTGGAAACAACCTCTCTGCCTCTATCTTGTCTATCCCTTTCATTATTTTAAATGTTTCGATAAGATCACCCCTCATCCTTCTGAACTCCAACGAGTAAAGACCCAGTCTACTCAATCTATCATCATAAGGTAACCCCCTCATCTCCGGAATCAGCCGAGTGAATCGTCTCTGTACCCCTTCCAAGGCTAGTATATCCTTCCTTAAGTAAGGTGACCAAAACTCCAGGTGCGGCCTCACCAATACCCTGTACAGTTGCAGCAGGACCTCCCTGCTTTTGTACTCCATCCCTTTCGCAGTGAAGGCCAACATTCCATTCGCCTTCCTGATTACCTGCTGC
Organism: Pristiophorus japonicus; assembly: GCF_044704955.1. Classification (NCBI taxonomy): domain Eukaryota; kingdom Metazoa; phylum Chordata; class Chondrichthyes; family Pristiophoridae; genus Pristiophorus; species Pristiophorus japonicus. The sequence continues at coordinate 59,694,651 of NC_091988.1, forward strand.
ACCTGCAAACTAACTTTTTGGGATTCATGCAAAAGGACCCCCAGGTCCCTCTGCACCGCAGCATGTTGTAATTTCTCCCCATTCAAATAATATTTTCTTTTACTGGTTTTTTTTCCAAGGTGGATGACCTCACATTTTCCGACATTGTATTCCATCTGCCAAACCTTAGCCCATTCACTTAACCTATCTAAATCTCTTTGCAGCCACTCTGTGTCCTCTACACAACCCGCTTTCCCACTAATCTTTGTGTCATCTGCAAATTTTGTTACACTACACTCTGTCCCCTCTTCCAGGTCATCTATGTATATTGTAAACAGTTGTGATCCCAGCACCAATCCCTGTGGCACACCACTAACCACCGATTTCCAACCCGGAAAGGACCCATTTATCCCGACTCTCTGCTTTCTGTTAGCCAGCCAATTCTCTATCCATGCTAATACATTTCCTCTGACTCCGCTACCTTTATCTTCTGCAGTAACCTTTTGTGTGGCACCTTATCGAATGCCTTTTGGAAATCTAAATACACCACATCCATCGGTACACCTCTATCCACCATGCTCGTTATATCCTCAAAGAATTCCAGTAAATGAGTTAAACATGATTTCCCCTTCATAATCCATGCTGCATCTGCTTGATTGCACGATTCCTATCTAGATGTCCTGCTACTTCTTCCTTAATGATAGCTTCATGCATTTTCCCCGCTACAGATGTTAAACTAACCGGCCTATAGTTACCTGCCTTTTGTCTGCCCCCTTTTTTAAACAGAGGAGTTACATTAGCTGCTTTCCAATCCGCTGGTATCTCCCCAGAGTCCAGAGAATTTTGGTAGATTATAACTAATGCATCTGCTATAACTTCCGTCATCTCTTTTAATACCCTGGGATGCATTTCATCAGGACCAGGGGACTTGTCTACCTTGAGTCCCATTAGCCTGTCCAGCACTACCTCCCTAGTGATAGTGATTGTCTCAAGGTCCTCCCTTCCCACATTCCCATGACCAGCAAATTTTGGCATGGTTTTTATGTCTTCCACTGTGAAGACCGAAGCAAAATAATTGTTTAAGGTCTCAGCCATTTCCACATTTCCCATTATTAAATCCCCCTTCTCATCTTCTAAGGGACCAACATTTACTTTAGTCACTCTCTTCCGTCAATCACCACCGTTCACTACTTAGCCTGTTGAATGTTGCATTCACACATTGATCTGAGAATTCGGCAATTGTGCCATTTGATGGCAAGACTCTCTAATTAGCGACCAGGAGACAGTGCAGGTAGAATAACAATTACTGCGATACAGTCATTTTAAAATCAGCCAAGCATAGTAAATGCTGCAAGGACAGGAAAGCCTTACCTAATTCAAAGCACTTGTGGGAAATTTGAATTCAGACAGTCCTCGTCAAAGAAATTGCAATCTGATAATTTAATTGTCTGGATGCAGGACAGAGAAAAACAGGATGGCTGAAGTTGATGAAAGTGCAACATCAGAACTCCTTAAAAAAAAATAAAACAGTGGCAATTCTATTTATTTTTAGCATCCTTTTTTCTCCATTTTCCTGTTTGTTTCCATTCATCTTTTAAAACACATTCTACTCCTGTCGGTTTTATTTATGCTTGAAAAAAATCAAATGATCCAGTATTGTGAATCAAGCAATTTAAAGAGAACAGCACAGGAGGTGCACTGAACACAATTCAATTCAAATTAACAGCTACTTTGAATTAAATGACCTTGAATTAAGTAGACTAGACTATTAATTTTCCTTTTAGTACTGGTTGCTGAATGCAATCGGAGGAACTGGTTGGGAAGAACTATTGAGCTGAATTGAGAGACACAATTGAAATGGCGTAATTTCTGAAAAACCCTGGCCAGAATTTTCAGAGGTAAAAACGGGGAGGTTAGAGGTGTAGGGGGAAGGGAAAGTTGTGCAAATGTAAAACCCGACTCCAACCTGCTCACTTTCACTCAGTCTCTAATTTAGCAATGCTTATGGGCCGGGAGGAGCAAGCTCCCTCAACATCAGCTCGTACCGCCCTGGGGTCGGGGCTCGGAGCCACTCGCCCCCCAAGAGTGGACCTCCCATGGGCCTGGAACATCCACCAACCCTCTCCCACCGGATTGCGACTCGTCCCCGGGGTCAGGGACCGGACCTTCCCTCCCACCTTGGGCTTGGATCCACCCCCCCAACCATTCTAGGCCCAGCACTTAGCTGGTCCCGTGGCCTCCTGGTTTTCGATTCCTGCTCCGACTGGAAGCCAGCCTGTCAATCAGGCTGACTTCTGGGCAGGGAACCTACCTTTTACATCACACGCACTGTGCGGGCGGGACCCGGGACAATCCAGCCCCTCATGTTAGAGTTTTATAGCTGACATTTGGTTAGCTGCCACACAGTGTTTTGCTCAGTAATAGCCTGGAATTTATGGTTGTAATGATGGTGAAACTGTCAGCGCTCGGCGTCAATATTGTGTAAAACTAACAGCAACTTCTGGCATCCGCACATACGTAGTTAAGTGTGGAAATCTAGAAGTTGCTGTCAGTCATTCCCTACTCCTCCATAGGGCACTCTGTTGAACACCCTGCAGCGGGCAATCATTAATATGATGAGAACTTCAGCTTTAAGCTCTAATATTGCTGTCTAAAACCCCATGGAAAAAGTTAATCCTTGTTCAATGAGGTGTAACTGGGTTTGTAACAGCATACTGAGTCATAACCATTGCTGAACAACTTCACTGGCCCTGAGAAACTAATTTTATATTTGTGGAATGTAAAATTTTTCCTTTATGATAAAAAATTAATTGTTTTTTAATATAATTTATTTTTTAAGTTTACTTTTGATATTTCAGCTTCTACCTCAGTCCCATGTGTATGTCCCAATCTATATTTCGCTCTCTGTAACATTTATTAAAAGGGAATGATAATCTGTGCACTCTACTTCCTGGTTTGCTGTCTGTGAGAATTCTTCTATGTGATTGGCTACTTATCCAGCTTGATGATTCACTGTCGCTGGAGATCCCCAAACTTGGCGTCGGGAGAGGTGAAATCCATGCCACAGAGATCTGAGTGGACAGCTTTCTTCGAGGTGAGCAGCGAGCTCCATCACTTTGCAAAATCTGGGCCAATCTCTCCAAGAAGAGTTTCCCTCAGTGAAGTTATCTGTGGTCACATTGAAAGAAACAGTTTCCAATGAGACAATAGATAGAAACAGAAAATAAGAAAAGATGGAAAGCTACAAATAAATCATTGTAAATTTAATAAGGCAACGAGGAAACAATTTCAGTAAAGTTGTGTTGCTGATGAACCCAGGGATGAAGGTTACCAATTTCCCAGTGCCCATAGGAATGGGGAGACCATACTTCTGCTCTCAACAATTCACAAAGAAACGTTGCTGGGTATTCATTGGCACTATAATGGGGAGAAGCATATCCTGACAATCCTGCAATTATCTTCTGCATTTTTGCTGTGCCAATCTAGTCCTCACTAAAAATGCATCAGGAGAGGCAGAAAGAGGTAAAGGGACAAAAGCATGAGAAATAATAGAATTCCTTTGAGATTTTGGGGTTGAATTTCTGTTGGGTTCACCAGATCATCTGTGGAAACTCCAGAGAAATGCCATAAACGGTGTTCTACCGCTCAGTCTCACCAGTCCAAGACCTATTTTATCATACTTTTTAGTTACCAGCCATATGGTTAGCAGTAATACCCATTCCTTGACTCATTTGCTGGAGGCATTCATTAAGTCATGTTGCTAGTAATGCTTGGTTTTTGAGTAGAAATATGTCACTTCTCAGTATGAAAATGAATTGGTACCCAAAGATTGTAAGTGTTTACTTCCTGAACCGTGTCTCCGCTGTTTCTGGGAGTTTCCGACTTGCCTTGTAAGGTAAATGTCAACATGTGGATTGAACCAGTGTTAGGAACTCCATATGTTAGAAGTTCCTGATAGCCTGGCTCAGTTGAAACTACGTGTACCTGTAGAGGCTGGTATAAACAAGTGTGTTGTGTGATACAGATGGATCTCATTGTTGACCTCTAAGAAAAATGGAATTTTGTTTTTGTCTTTTTTCAGATTGACCCCCGCACCCCACTGCACGTACTCATGAACATAAGAATTAGGAGTGGGCAATTCAGCCATTCAATAAAATCATGGCTGATCTTTGACCTCATCTCCACTTTCCCGCCCGATCTCCATAATCCCTTGATTCCCCTAGAATCCAAAGACTGAGGGGTCGAAATTCAGTTTATACTGCCACCCGTCACCGCGCATGGGAGGCGGCTAACGGGCGGAAAGGGCTGAACTTCAACAGTAGGTGGCATCCACGCCTACGCAGAAATTCAGTTGGCTCTTTGGCAGAGGCGCCAAGAGTTAATGCTGCGCCGGCCAATGCCACCTGTGTGATGATGTCATCCAGCATGCAACGCCTCCTTGGCGCCTCTATCATGATATTTAGTTTGATCGTTGGCCTTCCCAGCAGGCATTCTTACAGCCTGGAAAAAGTGGTGGATAAACAGCGGAACTCGGGTGGAATCAGTCGGAGAGCACGGTAAGTTTTTTTCATTATTTATTTCTTCATTTGTTGTAACAGTGGGGAAGTTTGTGTGTGGGTCGGAGAAGTTTGACGTTTTTTTTCTTCCCTTTTCTTCCTGTTTTTCCAGCTAGCACGATGGCAGCCTCCCGATGAGGAATTCAGTTGGCCCCCTGAGCTCCCGCCCAAGGATGAGTGTGCAAAGCCACTTTTTAGCACTGCTCTCTCAACTTTGGGCGTAAAAACTGAATTTGGCAGTTTGAGCCTGCACCTAACGCCTGGCGGTAAAATCAGCACTCGGGCGGTGTCACCGCCTCAAAAACTAAGGTACCGAATTTCGAACCCTATCTATGTCAGCCTTGAATATATCCAATGATTCAGCATTCACAGCTCTTTGGGGTAGAGGATTCCAAAGATTCACAACACTCTGAGTGGAGACCTTTCTTCTCATCTCAGTCCTAAATGGTTGACCCCTTATCCTGAGATTGTGCCCCCTAATTCTAGACTCTCCAGTCAGGGGAAACAGCCTCTCAGCATCGACCCTGTCAATCCCCCTCAGAATGTTATATGTTTCAATGAGATCACCTCTCATTCTTCTAAACTCCAGAGAATATAGGCCCAATCGATTCAATTTCTCCTCATAGGACAACCCTCACATCCCAGGAATCAATCGAGTGAACCTTCATTGCTTCGCCTCTAAGACAAGTATATCCTTCCTTAGATAAGGGACTAAAACTGTGCACAGGACTCCAGGTGTGGTCTCACCAAAGCTCTGTACAATTATAGCAAGACTTCCTTACTCTTGTACTGCAACTGCCTTGCAATAAACCCTGCATACCATTTCCCTTCCAAAATGCTTGCTGTATCTGCATGCTAACTTTCTGTGTTTCCTGTACGAGGACACCAACATTTAATAGTTTCTCACCATTTAAAAAAAAATTATGTTTTTCTATTCTTCCTACCAAAGTGAAGAACCTCACATTTCCCCACATTATACTCCATCTGCCACCTTATTGCCCACTCACTGTATCCCAATTTGCCAGCTCTTTGTTTCTTCCTCACAGCTTACTTTCTCAAGGGACCAAGAAGGACATGGCGAGGGTTGGTAGTGATCTGGACAACTGCCTATGCCCCCCTGCTCCCACCCCCACCGGCCAATCAAAATCTAGATTATCCAGCCACATGGGGCAAGCGAGCACCAGAAATGCACCTGTAGAAGTGCCTATTTCCCACTGATTCTGCTATAGCCAGTTGGATCAGCAGTGGTGGGCACAATCCTGTTGCATATGGTGATTGTGTCCAGGGGAAACATAGAAAATAGGTGCAGGAGTAGGCCATTTGGCCCTTCGAGCCTGCATCACCATTCAATAAGATCATGGCTGATCATTCACCTCAGTATCCCTTTCCTGCTTTCTCTCCATACCCCTTGATCCCTTTAGCCGTAAGGGCCATATCCAACTCCCTCTTGAATATATCCAAAGAACTGGTATCAACAACTCTCTGCAGTAGGAAATTCCACAGGTTAACAACACACTGAGTGAAGACGTTTCTCCTCATCTCAGTCCGAAATGGCTTACCCCTTATCCTTAGGCTGTGTCCACTGGTTATGGACTTCCCCAACATTGGGAACATTCTTCCTGCATCTAACCTGTCTAGTCCCATCAGAATTTTATATGTTTCTATGAGATCCCCTCTCATCCTTCGAAACTCCAGTGAATACAGGCCCAGTCGATCCAGTCTCTCCTCATATGTCAGTCCTGCCATCCCAGGAATCAGTCTGGTGAACCTGCGCTGCACTTTCTCAATAGCAAGAACGTCCTTCCTCAGATTAGGAGACAAAAACTGAACACACTATTCCAGGTGAGGCCTCACTAAGGCCCTGTACAACTGCAGTAAGTCCTCCCTGCTCCTATACTTAAATCCCCTAGCTATGAAGGCCAACATACCATTTGCCTTCTTCACCGCCTGCTGTACTTGCATGCCAACTTTCAATGACTGATGAACCATGACACCCAGGTCTCGTTGCACCTCCCCTTTTCCTAATCTGCCACCATTCAGATAATATTCTGCCTTCGTGTTTTTGCACCCAAAGTGGATAACCTCACATTTATCTACATTATACTGCATCTGCCATGCATTTGCCCATTCACCTAACCTATCCAAGTCACCCTGCAGCCTCTTAGCGTCCTCCTTACAGCTCACACTGCAACCCAGCTTAGTGTCAACTGAAAACTTGGAGATATCACACTCAATTCCTTCATCTAAATCATTAATGTATATTGTAAAGAGCTGGGATCCCAGCACTGAGCCCTGCGGCACACCACTAGTCACTGCCTGCCATTCTGAAAAGGACCTGTTTATCCCGACTCTCTGCTTCCGTCTGCCAACCAGTTCTCTATCCACGTCAGTACATTACCCCCAATATCATCTGCTTTAATTTTGCACACCAATCTCTTGTGTGGGACCTTGTCAAAAACCTTTTGAAAGTCAAATACAACACATCCACTGGTTCTCCCCTGTCCACTCTACTAGTTACATCCTCAAAAAATTCCAGAAGATTTCTCAAGCATGATTTCCCTTTCATAAATCCATGCTGACTTGGACCAATCCTGTCACTGCTTTCCAAAGGCGCTGCTATTTCATCTTTAATAATTGATTCCAACATTTTTCCCACTACTGATGTCAGGCTAACCGGTCTATAATTCCCCGTTTTCTCTCTCCTCCTTTTCTAAAATGTGGTGTAACATTATCCACTCTCCAGTCCATAGGAACTGATCCAGAGTCGATAGACTGTTGGAAAATGATCACCAATGCATCCACTATTTCTAGGGCCACTTCCTTAAGTACTTTGGGATGCAGACTATCAGGCCCCGGGGATTTATCGGCCTTCAATCCCATCAATTTCCCGAACACAATTTCCCGCCGAATAAGGATTTCCTTCAGTTCCTCCTTCTCACGAGACCCTCGGTCCCCTAGTATTTCCGGAAGTTTATTTGTGTCTTCCTTCATGAAGACAGAACCAAAGTATTCGTGCAATTGGGCTGCCATTTCTTTGTTCCCCATTATAAATTCACCTGAATCTGACTGCAAGGGACCTATGTTTATCTTCACGAATCTTTTTCTCTTCACATATCTGTAGAAGCTTTTGCAGTCAGTTTTATGTTCCCAGCAAGTTTCCTCTCATACTCTATTTTTGGCCTCCTAATTAAACCCTTTGATCTCTTCTGCTCAATTCTAAATTGCTCCCAATCCTCAGGTTTGCTGCTTTTTCTGGCTAATTTATATGCCTCTTCCTTGGATTTAACACTATCCTTAATTTCCCTTGTTAGCCACGATTGAGCCACCTTCCCCATTTTATTTTTACTCCAGACAGGGATGTACAATTGTTGAAGTTCATCCATGTGATCTTTAAATGTTTGCCGTTGCCTATCCACCGTCAACCCTTTAAGAATCATTTGCCAGTCTATTCTAGCCAATTCATATCTCATACCATCAAAGTTACCTTTCCGTAAGTTCAGGACCCTAGTCTCTGAATTTACTGTGTCACTCTCCATCTTTAATAAAGAATTCTACCATATTATGGCCACTATTCTCCAAGCGGCCTCGCACAACAAGATTGCTAATTAGTCCTTTCTCATTACACATCACCCAGTCTAGGATGGCCAGTCCTCTAGTTGGACCCTTGACATATTGGTCTCGAAAACCATCCCCACGGTGCCATAGACTTGGCTGCTGCTGCTCTCCCCTGATGAGTCATCTCCCCCAGCAGTACCCAAAATGGTGTATCTGTTTTGGAGGGGGATGACCGCAGGGGACCTCTACACTACCTTCTTTCCACTTCTCTTCCCGTTGGTCACTCATTCCTATCTGTCTGTGTAACGTTTACCTGCGGTATGACCAACTCACTAAACGTGTTCTTCATGGCATCCTCAGCATCGCAGATGGTCCAGAGTGAATCCACCCGCAGCTCCAGTGCTGCAATGCGGTCTGTCAGGAGCTGCAGCAGGATACACTTCCTGCACATGTAGTCGTCAGGGACATTGGAAGCATCCCTGAATTCCCACATAGCACAGGAGGAGCATGATACGTGTCCGAGCTCTCCTGCCATGACGTAACCCCAAGATTAACTTAATTTGGTAACAAAAATGATAAAGATTACCTACTGATAAAGGAAAAGAAAAAGAAAAACTATTCACCAATCATCAGCCAATTACTTACCCCCTTGGCTGTGATGTCACCTTTCGATTTCTTTCTACTTCTTTGAAATTTGGGGCCTATAAGACCAATTGCCCCAGGATCTACTTTTCACACATTGAAGCCCTTGCGTCATAATATTATCAACATTTCAACTCACCCTTGACAGAAATGAAGCTGACTCCAGATAATTACACCCGTGATCCAATGCACCAACCCGCCTTCCATTCATTCCCACTATATAGACTTCCAATAGACCAAACTATTTCCCATTCACCTCCAGGTATAGCAATTCAAAGAACCAAACTGCATTGCATTCTCTCCCACAGCATAGAACATAATGGACCAAATCGCTTTCCATTCACTCCCACTGTCAGAGTTACTGCTTCAAGTACAACACTTGAATTCCAATTCCTGACCCAAACATGAGTTGCTCCCCAGTTATCGGGCTGTTAATGTTAATGTTAAACATCACTCCACTGTAAAATATCATCAGGAGACATCAGCACATTTCGAAATGTAATCACTTTCTATCAGCTAGTAATTTGGTTCCAGCATTTTCTGCTTCGATTGAAACAGTAAATTAATAATTTAGTGGACCAACAGACAAAGATTTCCAACTTTGCTATTTTCAATTACAGTTCATAGAAATGTTGATGCAAGCAGAATCTTTCCCAGGAAAGGATTTTTGCACTGATCAGGCTTTGATAGTGGAGAAGAGAATAGTTGTATAAGCTAATCAATTTTAATTGCACGTATTTTCTGCTGGACAGTACGAGCATGTTATAAGCTGAGGCTTAGGAATAGGTTACTCACCGATCTTCCCTTTTTATGAGGTAAGTGTTTGAATTACAGAGTGGGGCTCCAATGAATTGGAAGCAATCATCCTCAGAGTGTAATATCTCGACACCAGTGTTGTCACATAGAAATGGTTGACCAGTCACAGGTCATCATCATCATCATCATCATAGTCAGTCCCTTGAAATCGAGGAAGACTTGCTTCCACTCTAAAAGTGAGTTCTCAGGTGACTGTACAGTCCAATACAGGATTTACAGTCTCTGTCCCAGGTGGGACAGACAGTGGTTGAAGGAATGGGTGGGTGGGGCGTCTGGTTTGCCGTACGCTCCTTCCGCTGCCTGCGCTTGTTTTCTGCATGCTCTCGGCGATGAGACTCGAGGTGCTCAGCGCCCTCCCGGATGCTAACCCTCCACTTTGAGCGGTCTTGGTCCATGGACTCCCACTTTATCAAGAAGGCTTTGAGAGTGTCCGTGAAATGTTTCCCCTGCCCACCTGGGTATCGCTTGCCGTGTAGGAGTTCCAAGTCGATGCTGGGGATGTTGGACATGGTGTGGCTATGGTGACACCCATTTCGCACATGCACGATAATACTTAACAAAATCTACTACCATTCGGTAACCAAGGAAGGAAAGCACTCACTGCGATCAATAAAAACAGTTGCACACTCTACTTTTCATCTTAGCACTTTACCAACAAATGCACAAAAGGGTTAAAGTGGACAAACGCTGTGCGAATGAGTATTGAGATCACATGCGCAACAACAGTGTCCATTACTCATTCTTTATTTGCTAAACTAAAGTGCAATTAGCCACATCTGGATTTCAAATTTTGGGTACTGTTGGGGGGGATTACTCATCAGGGGAGTTCATGGCACTGTGGGTGGCTCTGCTGCACAGGAGGGCAGGAAAAAGAGTGGGAGAGCTATAGTGGTGGGGGATTCTATTGTAAGGGGAATAGATAGACGTTTCTGCGGCCACAACCGAGACTCCAGGATGATATGTTGCCTCCCTGGTGCAAGGGTCAAGGATGTCTTGGATTGGGTGCAGGACATTTTGAAAAGGGAGGGTGAACAGCCAGTTGTCGTGGTGCATATAGGTACCAACGATATAGGTAAAAAATGGGATGAGGTCCTACAAGCTGAATTTAGGGGGCTAGGAGTTAAATTAAAAAGTAGGACCTCAAAGATAGTAATCTCAGGATTGCTACCAATGCCACATGCTATTCAAAGTAGGAATCGCAGGATAGCTCAGATGAATATATGGCTTGAGGAGTGGTGTAGAAGGGAGGGATTCAAATTCCTGGGACATTGGAACCGGTTCTGGGGGAGGTGGGACCAGTACAAACCGGACGGTCTGCACCTGGGCAGGACCGGAACCAATGTCCGAGGGGGAGTGTTTGCTAGTGCTGTTGGGGAGGGGTTAAACTAATTTGGCAGGGGGATCGAATGTATGCAGGGAGAAAGAGAGAAGTAGAATGGGGCAGAAGCAAAAGATAGAAAGAAGAAAAGTAAAAGTGGAGGGCAGAGAATCCTAAGGCAAAGAGCAAAAAAGGTCATATTACAGCAACATTCTAAAGGGGCAAAGTGTGTTAAAAAGACAAGCCGGAAGATTCTGTGCCTCAATGCGAGGAGTATTCGGAATAAGGTGGACGAATTAACTGCGCAGATAGCAGTTAACAGATATGATGTAATTGACATCACGGGTGACCAGGGCTGGGAACTCAACATCCAGGGGTATTCAACATTTAGGAAGGATAGACAGAAAGGAAAAGGAGGTGGGGTGGCATTACTGGTTCAAGAGGAAATTAACGCAATAGTAAGAAAGGACATTAGCTTGGATGATGTGGAATCAGTATGAGTGGAGCTACGGAATACCAAAGGGCAGGAAATGCTAGTTGGAGTTGTGTACAGACCGCCAAACATTAGTAGTGAGGTTGGGGACAGCATCAAACAAGAAATTAGGGATTCGGGCAATAAAGGTACAGCAGTTATCATGGGTGACTTTAATCTACATATTGATTGGGCTAACCAAAATGTGGTGGAGGAGGAGTTCCTGGAGTGTATTAGGGATGGTTTTCTAGACCAATATGTTGAGGAACCAACTAGAAAGCTGGCCATCCTAGACTGGGTGATGTGTAATGAGAAACGACTAATTCGCAATCTTGTTGTGTGAGGCCCCTTGGGGAAGAGTGATCATAATATGGTAGAATTCTTTATTAAGGTGGAGAGTGACACAGTTAATTCAGAGACTAGGGTCCTGAACTTAAGGATAGGCAACTTCAATGGTATGAGGCGTGAATTGGCTAGAATAGACTGGCAAATGATTCTTAAAGGGTTGACGGTGGATAGGCAATGGCAAACATTTAAAGATCACATGGATGAACTTCAACAATTGTACATCCTTGTCTGGAGTAAAAATAAAACGGGAAAGGTGGCTCAACCGTGGCTAACAAGGGAAATTAAGGATAGTGTTAAATTCAAGGAAGAGGCATATAAATTGACCAGAAAAAGCAGCAAACCTGAGGACTGGGAGAAATTTAGAATTCAGCAGAGGAGGACAAAGGGTTTAATTAAGAGGGGGAAAATAGAATACGAGAGGAAGCTTGCCGGGAACATAAAAACTGACTGCAAAAGCTTCTATAGATATGTGAATAGAAAAAGATTAGTGAAGACAAACATAGGTCTCTTGTAGTCAGATTCAGGTGAATTTATAATGGGGAACAAAAAAATGGCAGAACATTTGAACAAATACTTTGGTTCTGTCTTCACGAAGGAAGACACAAATAACCTTCCGGATGTACTCGGGGACCATGGATCTAGTGAGAAGGAGGAACTGAAAGATATCCTTATTAAGCGGGACATTGTGTTAGAGAAATTGATGGGATTGAAGGCTGCATCCCAGAGTACTTAAGGAAGTGGCCCTAGAAATAGTAGATGCATTGGTGATCATTTTCCAACATTCTATCGACTCTGGATCAGTTCCTATGGACTGGAGGGTAGCTAATATAACCCCACTTTTTAAAAAGGGAGGGAGAGAGAAAATGGCTAATTATAGACCGGTTAGCCTGACGTCAGTCGTGGGGAAAATGTTGGAATCAATTATTAAGGATGAAATAGCAGCGCATTTGGAAAGCAGTGCCAGGATCGGTCCAAGTCAGCATGGATTTATGAAAGGGAAATCATGCTTGAGAAATCTTCTGGAATTTTTTGAGGATGTAACTAGTCGAGTGGACAAGGGAGAACCAGTGGATGTGGTGTAGTTGGACTTTCAAAAAGCTTTTTACAAGGTCCCACACAAGAGATTGATGTGCAAAATCAAAGCACATGGCATTTGGGGTAATGAACTGACGTGGATAGAGAACTGGTTGGCAGACAGGAAGCAGAGAGTCGGGATAAATGGGTCCTTTTCAGAATGGCAGGCAGTAACTAGTAGAGTGCCGCAGGGCTCAGTGCTGGGACCCCAGCTCTTTACAATATACATTAATGATTTTGATGAAAGAATTGAGTGTAATATCTCCAAGTTTGCAGATGACACTAAACTGGGTGGCAATGTGAGCTGTGAGGCGGACGCTAAAAGGCTGCAGGGTGACTTGGACAGGTTAGGTGAGTGGGAAAATGCATGGCAGATGCAGTATAATGTGGATAAATGTGAGGTTATCCACTTAGAGGGCAAAAACACAAAGGCAGAACATTATCTGAATAGCAGCAAATTAGGAAAAGGGGAGGTGCAACGAGACCTGGGTGTCATGGTTCATTAGTCATTAAATGTTGACATGCATGTGCAGCAGGCAATGAAGAAGGCAAATGGTATGTTGGCCTTCATAGCTAATGGATTTGAATATAGGAGCAGGGAGGTCTTACTGCAGTTGTAAAGAGCCTTGGTGAGGCCTCACCTGGAATACTGTGTTCATTTTTGGTCTCCTAATCTGAGGAAGGACGTTCTTGCTATTGAGGGAGTGCAGCACAGGTTCACCAGACTGATTCCTGGGATGGCTGGACTGACAAATGTGGAGAGACTGGATCAAATGGGCCTTTATTCACTGGAGTTTAGAAGGATGAGAGAGGATCTCATAGTAAAGTATAGGATTCTGACGGGACTGGACAGGTTAGATGCGGGTAGAATGTTCCCGATGTTGGGGAAGTCCAGAACCAGGCCACACAGTCTTAGGATAAGGGGTAGGCCATTTAGGACTGAGATCAGGAGAAACTTCTTCAATCAGAGAGTTGTTAACCTGTGGAATTCCCTGCAACAGAGAGGTGTTGATGCCAGTTCATTGGATGTATTCAAGAGGGAGTTAGGTATGGCCCTTACGGCTAAAGGGATCAAGGGGTATGGAAAGAAAACAGGAAAGGGGTACTGAGGGAGTGATCATCCATGATCTTATTAAATGTGGTGCAGGCTTGAAGGGCCGAATGGCCTACTCCTGCACCTATTTTCTATGTTTCTAAGTTTCAAATTAGCCACATGTGCCGAAACGCAAATCGTGTTTAACTAACTTGTTTTTTGCTCAGGTAACAGAGAGGTCTGATGTCATGTACATGAACTTCCAAAAGGCGTTCAACAAATTGCCACATAATAGACATGCCAGCAATGTTTAAGACCATGCAATAAAAGGATCAGAGGCAGCATGGATACGAAATTGACTAAGTGACAGGAAACAGAGAGTAGTGGTGAACGGTTGTTTATCGGACTGGAAGAAGGTATACAGTGGTGTTCCCCAGGGGCTGACACTCGGACCACAGCTTTTCTTGACGTATATTAATGACTTAGACTTAGTACAGGGAACTATTTCAAAATTTGCAGATGACACAAAACTTGCAAGTATAGTGAACAGTGAGGTGGATCGTGATAAACTTCAAGAAGACATAGACTGCCTGATGGGATGGGCAGACACATGGCAGATGAAATTTAACACAGAAAAGTGCGAAGTGATACATTTTGGTAGGAAGAACGAGGAGAGGCAATATAATCAAAAGGGTACAATTCTAAAGGGGGTGTATGAAAGGAGAGTCCTGGGGGTATATGTGCAAAAATCATTGAAGGAGACAGGATAGGTTGAGAAAGCAGTTGACAAGAATATAAGAAATAGTAGCAGAAGTAGGCCATCTGGCCCCTCGAGCCTGCTCCACCATTTAATACGATCATAGCTGATCTGATCTTGGCCTCAACTCTACTTCTCTGACCTCTCCCCATAATCTTTGACTCACTTACTCTTGCAGCTCCGTTGGAACGCTGGACGAGCTCCCATGGAGGACACAGTTTTTTTACCAAGGACAGTAAAAGATCTTGGCTGGTCCAGGTCCTGATCTGGCGGGCCGTAACGGGGGACTTTTCGTGGCAGTGGGCAATGGCAGCCAACTGAGAGCATCTGCGCAGTTCTCTGTGCCCAGTCTGTGGTGGATTACATAGTTGTGTGCCGACAGCGTAAACGCCCATCTTTGGATGCGGGCAGAGGCATTGGTGTTAATCTCTTTGCTCTCAGAGAACAGCGATATGAGAGGCTTGTGGTCAGTTTCAAGCTCAAACTTGAGGCCAAATAAATACTGGTGCATTTTCTTTACCCCGTAAATGCACGCCAGAGCCTCTTTTTCAATCATGCTGTAGGCACTTTCGGCCTTGGATAAACTCCTGGACGCATAAGCGACCGGTTGCAAAATTCTCGATTCGTTAGCCTGTTGTAACACACATCCAACCCCGTATGACGACGCATCGCAAGCTAGCACTAATCTTTTACAAGGGTCATACAGGATAAGCAGTTTGTTTGAACACAACAGATTTCTGGCTTTTTTAAAGGCAGCCTCTTGTGAATTCCCCCATACCCAGGCGGTCTCCCTTGCGCAGTTGCGAATGTAGGGGTTCCAGCAGGGTGCTTAACCCAGGCAGGAAATTACCAAAATAGTTAAGGAGTCCCAGGAATGACCACAGCTCCGTTACATTCTTGGCGCGTTCTTGATGGCCTCCGTCTTGGCGTCGGTGGGTCTGATGCCGTCTGCTGCGATTCTTCTTCCCAAAAACTCGACGTCCTGCGCCAGGAAAACACACTTCGAGCGTTTCGACCTGAGCTCCACACGATCCAACCAACTTAAGAACCTCTTCCAGATTCTTCAAGTACTCAATGGTGTCCCGACCTGTAACCTGGACAACCACGGTGCGAGGAATCGACTTTAGCAGGCTCTTCATGTTCCGTTGGAAGCTTGCTGCGGCTGACCGAATCCTGAACGGGCATCTGTTATAGATGAACAGACCTTTGTGTGTGTTGATGCAGGTGAGGCCTTTCGAAGACTCCTCCAGCTCCTGCATCATGTAGGCCGAGGTCAGGTCCAGCTTGGTGAATGTCTTCCCTCCACCCAGGGTCGCAAATAGGTCGTCTGCCTTGGGTAGCGGGTACTGGTCCTGTAGCGAAAAACAGTTAATCGTTACTTTATAATCCGCACAAATTCTGACCACGCCATCCTCTTTAAGTACAGGGACAATTGGACTAGTCCACTCATTGAATTCCACCGGCATGATGATGCCTTCTCGCTGCAGCCTGTCCAGCTCAATTTCCACTTTCTCACGCATCATATATGGTACCGCCCATTCCTTGTGGTGGATGGGTTGCGTACTGGGAACTAAATGGATCTGCACTTTCGCCCTGAGAAGCTTCCAATGCCTGGCTCGAACAACGATGGAAATCTGCTCAGAACCTGGGCACATAAGGCGTCGTTGACAAACGAAAGGGCTCGGATGTCATCCCAGTTCCAATGGATTTTTCCCAGCCAGCTTCTGCCAAACAATGGGGGCGCCATCCCCTGGCACAATCCACAGTGGGAATTCGTGTACTGCTCCGTCAAAGGAGACTTTGACTTCTGCACTGCCAATTACAGGGATTAGTTCCTTGGTGTAAGTCCTTAGTTTGGTGTGAATGGTGCTGAGCTTGGGCCTGTGTGCCTTTTTGCCCCACAGCCTGTCGAAGGCCTTTTTACTCATTATGGACTGACTCGCACCCGTGTCCAGTTCCATAGATACTGGAATTCCATTCAGTTTAACTTTCAACATTATTGGTGGACATTTCATGATGAATGTGTGTGCTCCGTACACGTCTGCCTCCTCGGTACGAGTCTCCAATTCAGCCTGATCCAAAGTGGATCGATCTTCCTCTGCAACGTTGTGGTTTGCAGGGTTTGCAGCTCGCCTGCACATTCGCTGGAAGTGTCACATTGTTCTGCAACCGTTGCATGCATTTTGCTTGAAGCGGCATTGATGGGGCCGATGATCACCTCCACAGCGCCAACAAGGTGTTAACTGCCTCGCATTAACAATTGATGGCGGATTCTGGGTCATCTGAGGTTGGGTGGCAGCAGCCAGTGTGTATGTTCTTCCACGTATATTGCTGCTCGAAAACGACGTTTCTTTTGCACAGTACTGGCCGAAACTTCTTTACTCTGCGAAATCTGTTTGGTGTTGTTGCTGGTGGACATAAATGCCTGGGCTATTGTTATGGCTTTACTTAGATTCGGAGGTTCAACAATTTGCGAAGGATTACCTCATGACCAATGCTCAGTACAAAAAAGTCTCTAAGCATTTGTTCTAGGAATCCCTCAAATTCGCAATGTCCTGTGAGGCGCCTTAGGTCGAAGACATAGCTCGCCACTTCCTGGCTCTCCGACCGTTGACACATGTAGAACTGATATCTCGCCATCAAAACGCTTTCCTTAGGATTTAGGTGCTCCCGGCCCAGGATTCATAGGATTTGGCTGTTGGTTTTGCCGGAGCTAGGAAATTCTTCATGAGGCCATAGATTGTTGCCCCACAGACAGTTAGGAGGATCGCCCTTCGTTTGACAGTGTTCTCGTCTTCTTCCAGCTTGTTGGCCACAAAGTATTGGTCGAGTCGCTCCATGAAGGCCTCCCAATCGTCCCCTTCTGAGAACTTCTCCAGGATACCAACTGTTCTTTGCATTTTTGCGCGGTTGTTCGTTACCTCGTCGCCATTTTATATGATCATAACGAAGGATGAAACTGAGTACTGTGTACAATGAGCAAGTGTGACCTTAGCTCCTTTAATAAGACTCCAGAGTGCAGGTACCTCGTGGGTGGCCTGCTTATATACTGTGCTCCCAAGGGATGCTGGGATCCCTTGGGTCTCCAACAGGTAGGCCCTCTGGTGATAGTGTAATACAGGTTACAAAGGATTAAATACATAACAGGTATCAACTGGAGTATTGTGTCCAATTCTGGGCACCGCATTTTAGGAACGATGTGAAGGCTTAGAGAGGGTGCAGAAATGATTTACAAGAATGTTTCTAGGGATGACAGACTCAGTTACGTGGATAGACTAGAGAAGCTGGGGTTTTTCTCCTCAGAGTAGAGAAGTTTGAGAGTTGATTTGACAGAGGTCAAAATCATGAGGGGTCTAGACCAAGATAGAGAGAAACTCTTCCCATTGGTGGAAGGGTCGAGAACCAGAGGACACAGATTTAAGGTGATTGGCAGAAGAGCCAAAGGCGACATGAGGAATAACTTTATTACGCAGCAAGCGGTTAGGATCCTGGAATGTACTGTTGCCCAAGAGGGTGGAGGAGGCAGATTCAATCATGGCTTTCAAAAGGGAATTGGTTAAGTACCTGAGTTTAAAAAAAATGGCAGGGCTACGGGGAAAGGGCAGGGGAGTGGGACTGGCTGAAGAGCTCTTGCAGAGAGCTGGCGCGGGCTTGACGGGCCGAATGGCCTCCTTCTGTGCTGTAACCATTTGATGATTTTATGATAACGACTAAGGCATTGGACAATACTGCGTTATAGAATGGGAGTGTATGGAAAACAATTTGGTTTATTGGAATTCTATACAATGGGAATGAATGAAAAGTTGTTTGTGCCTTTACAATGGGAAGTAAAGTGGCCCATTGGAATTATAGACTAAGGGAGTGACTGGGAAGTAATTTGATCTAACCAAAATCTTCTCCTGCATTGGATGGCTGTGGTTTCTCAGTTCGGCTTTTACCACCTTCAATGCTCTGCTCGGTTCCTATGTTTGCAGTTCTTGCTCTGATACTGATTTGCCATTAAGATTCCATTCCATCAACTCAGCAGCCTTATAAAAAGACTGCAGCAATTATTTCCTGCTGCTCACAAAATGCACCCAAAAAAGACTAAATTTAAACAATTGACTTCAAGTTCAGTGGCTGAGCACTTTATCACTTCCAAGGTAAGCCAGTCAGTGGGACTTGATATGGTTTCAGCAGTGCGAAGACAGTCGAGTCTTGTTGCAATAAAAGTGACATGTAGGATCAAACAACTGCTCAGGGAACACAGAATGCAGCAGGCATCTCTTTCCTTCCCAGAAAACAGAGCTAAATTCTCCAATGGTTTGCCATAATTCAACTTGCATTCAGCTCCTGTGGCAATTATTGCAACTCTTTTAAAATAAAATGATATTGTACTCTCACTCAAGGGAGATTTGTCATTGCAACCAATGTCTGTGTCAAGCATTGCCAGGTCAAGTGTATATCCTGAGCTAGGCACAGGCCAAATCGCCCTTGCTCTGCATCAGTATATTTGTTAGGTCGAATGTTGTTTTTCCTGTTCATAAAATGTGTTAACTCCGATTTTCTCTTCTCAGGCAGTCCCCTTCCACACTAAAATGAGTTCTAAGTTGACTGATGAGACCAATGCGGGATCTACAGACTCTGTTGCAGTTGGTTGGAGGGACGGGTGGGTGGGGTGCTTGTTTTGTCGTACGCTCCTTCCGCTGTTTGTACTTGGCTTCCGCGTGCTCCCGGCGAAGAGACTCGAGCTGTTCGCCGTCTTCTCGAATGCTTCTCCTCCACTTTGAGCGGATCTTGGGCCAGGGATTCCCAAGAGTCGGTGGGAATGTTACATTTTTTCAAGGAGGTTTTGAGGGTTTTAGAATGGCAGCAAGTACTGCAGTAGGGTGACATTTAGCAAATCTGTGGCGTAGAAATTCGATTAAGATCGTGAACAGAGTGCGGGCAGCACCGGTATCGTGGTGCCGCTGCTGATTTAAACAAGCGCAGCGCAGAACCTCCCAAGTAACGCACTCATTCAGGCGGTAAGTTCAGCAGGAGGCCGAAGGTCATGTCTAAAGTATCTGTGCAGCGGGATGAGGAAATCGCGATCGATGAAAGTGATGTGCAATGTTTACGGCTATGTTTCTCAGTTGACAGACAGGGTGTGCAAGATAAATCAAAGTGTAAAAATACACAGATTTCTCATATTTTAAAAAATGCAACCAATATTTCCAATTCTACTTCCAAGAATACAAATAAAAGCAACCTCTTCTTTTAATATACACACATATTAAATAAGCTTTGTTGTTACAAAGGCTTTTCACTGTCAGTCTTTTGAAGAAAGAAAGACTTGCATTTATATAGCGCCTTTCATGACCATCAATGTTTCAAAGCGCTTTACAGCCAATAAAGGAGTTTTTGAAGCTTAGTCACTGTTGTAACGTAGGAAACGCGGCAGCCGATTTGCGCACAAGCAAGCTCCCACAAACAGCAATGTGATAATGACCAGATAATCTGTTTTTGTTGTGTTGATTGAGGGATAAATATTGGCCAGGACACTGGGGATAACTCTCCTGCTCTTCTTTGAAATAGTGCCATGGGATCTTTTACGTCCATCTGAGAGAGCAGACGGGGCTTGTGTTGAACATCTCATCCGAAAGACAGCACCTCCGACAGTGCAGCACTCTCTCAGTACTGCACTGGAGTGTCAGCCTAGATTTTTTGTGCTTAAGTTTCTGGAGTGGGACTTAAACCCACAAACTTCTGACTCATAGGCAAGGTGCTGCCCACTGAGTCACAGCTGACAGAAGTATATGTCCCTAGAAAGTACCCGGATAAGCATTCTGAAAGGGCAATGGTGTACTGGAATTGGGAGATTTGTGTTGCAGTGCTGGATGTCAAAGGTGATCCATGATTCCTCTCTGAATTGAACTAGAGATGTGAAAAGTTTACTGGATATCCTGACCGCCTGAATATCAATACGAGTAAATGCAGATGTATAAATTCCTTCAGGAATGGGAAAAAGTCATTAGGTTTCCCTTAATTGAAATTGTAATAAGCACACACCAATTACTTCAAATGAACAGGATGCATATTCAATACAGATATTTGGAACAATAACCGTGAACATTTGCAAAGCCCAAATATCATTTCATTTCCAGTTTACTGACACAACTGTAAGCGCTTATTACTAAGATTTGAAAATCTGGTGTACAAGTGTATGTCTGGCATTACACAACTGACCAACAGTCATGGATCAGGCCTTTAAATGCAGTACAAGTCCCCCAGGCTGATGGTAACTAGATGCTGTTCTGTACACATTACATGCAAGAACTCACTGACCTGCTCCGGTTGAGTGCTGGCATCTAACGTGTATAGAACAGGTATTCAGTCTGCTGTGGTGTTTCTGCAGCAATGCCCATGAGCCACCTCACTGGACTGGACCTACTCTGCAGGGTTATTGAAGACTTGCAGAGGTCCGTCGCCTTCTCCCTGCTCTATCTGCTGGCAACGGCTGCATGCATGGGCATGCTTTGGAGAGGGCAGGAAGAGGAGTGGCGACGGCAAAAATTGCTCAGCATGTGTCAATGCAATTTGCTGATGCAAATGCAAGCTTTTACACTAGAGTTGCTCAAGGAAATAAAATGTTTCATCTGCGTAAGTGTGTGTATGTCCGTGTGTGCACATGTGTGTTTGTGTGCACATGCATGTTTATGTGTATGTGCATGTGTGAACATGCATGTTTATGTGTGTGCACGTGTATGTACGTGTGTGCACATGTGTGTGTATGTGTGTGTGCACGTGTACGTGCATATGTGCATGTGAATGTTTATGTGTGTGTGCACGTATGTGTGTGTTATGTGCACATGTATGTGTGTGTGTGTGCACATGTATGTATAGAGTGCGAGGCTGGAGCTGTGCGCAAATCAAAAAAAGCCCGAATTCATGGGACAGTCAGAGGAGCAGTTTGGAGCGCAAGGCTGGAGCTGTGGGAAAATCTAAAAAAGCTAGCCACCACAGCAGCAGAATCAACAGTGCGGAGGTCAGAAGCAGCGAGGAGGAACGGAGGTCGGAAGCAGCATGGAGCGGAGGTCAGAATCTAGGAGGAGCAGAGGTCGGAATCGGGGAGAAGCGGAGGGAAGGACCGATGAGGAGCGGAGGTCAGGATCGGGGAGGAGCGGAGAGAGGGACCGATGAAAAGCGGCGGTCGGGACCAGCGAGGTCCGGAGGTCGGAAGCAGAGAGGAGAGGACAGACGAGGCATGGAGGAGCAGAGAGGTCGGAGCCCAAAGGTGGAGCAGCGTGGACAAGACAAAGGGAAGGCGCAGCGAGGGCCAATAGCGAGGCTGTGAGGTCGTGAGGCTCACATTGCGTACTATGAATTCCACGTAGAGAGAGGTCCTGTGGGAAGGAAGGAGGACAGTAAGAGTATGTTTGAGTTTGTGTGTATGTATTGGCCCATACGGCGTAGCCTGGTCTCCAGTCGTCTTGGATCCCCTTGCCACTGGACCAAGACCTTGCTCCGTCAAGCCCGTGTGGTAGCCGGTGTGCAACGGCCACCCCATGTTAAAAGAATTCACGCACATGCATCTTACACAGTTTAAAATGAGTTCATCAGTCACCTGAGTACTCATTTTTATTGTAGAAGCAAGTCATCCTCGACCCTGAGGGACTGCCTATGATGATGATGATGGTGATGTGCGTGTGTGCAAATGCGTATATATGTGTGTTTGTGTACATGTACGTGCATGTGTGCACGTGCGTGTTTATGTGCGAGCATGCCTTTGTGATGAGTTCCTTATAGTGTCCAACCCATTTATTGGCCCGGAATTAGCGGACAGCGGTGAAGCGAAGGCATTCACTGCTGTTCCCAAAATTAGCTTCGCGCAAAGATCTCGCAATCTAGAAGTTTGGATTTTCCGACATGTAGTTCAAATCAATGGAGTATAGTGAGGATCCCCTTGTGCGAGCTGCTGTGGCATCAACTGGCTGTCTAAGCAGTCAATCAAAATGCAGAATTCTCAGACAGCGAACAAGGAAGTGAGTAAGCTCTTAAAATTCTAACTTTTAAAAAATGTTAGCGGGAGCAAAACAAAGATTGGGGCTTTCACACTGGGGAATAGGCAAACCTGAAATAAAGATGAACAAACTTTTAAGTTAAAATTACATATTTTTTTCAAAGTTTCATAAAAATGTTTTTATTAAAATTAACCCATTGCAGATTTTGTTCATTATATTTTTGCACAGCCCTTAACTAGTATTTGACATGTCTCAAAATTAAAATGAGCTTTTCAGGCCTATAACCTTAGTTTCGCAGTCAATACGGTTAAAACCTCAGTTACACCTAATCCCTTTGGGTCTAACTTTTAGTGGAGAATTTAACAGCGTACTTACTGCGGAAGAGCTGAAGTTTTCTTCAGTTTCACTGATTTGAGAGATTTCACTGATTGCCGGCTCTGGAAGAATAGTGGGGTTGGTGGTGGGAGGACATACCACATCCTGTTTTGGAGCAGTGAATGACAAACTGCAACTTCAGGATTTCTGCAATAGGCTGCGCCAGATCCCGACGTTGCGGTCAGTTTCAAAGACGGAATGATGCCGAACACTGCCAGTCAGCCCGACCGCAAATTCCAGCCCATTAATTCCACTTTGACATAACACACATATTCTATTCAGGCAGTTGATTCCTGGATCATATAAATCATTTATCTGAAAGAATTCTTCATTATATTTGCCTTTAGCTGTACCTTGTTGTTACACCACCTAAATAAATATATAATATCTAATATAATAAATATATAATATCAAGGAGACAACTTTCAAAGCCTCCTTGATAAAATGCAACATCCCCACCGACTTCAAGCCACAGTCAACATCTTCACTGAGGTGTACGAAAGCATGGGCCTTACACTAAACATCCGTAAGACAAAGGTCCTCCACTAATCTAACCCCACCACACAGCACTGCCCCCCCAGTCATCAAGATCCGCGGTCCGGCCCTGGACAATGTGGACCACTTTTCATACCTCGGGAGCCTATAGTCAGCAAGGGTAGACATCGATGACAAGGTTTACCGCCTCCAGTGTGCCCACGCAGCCTTCAGCCACCTGAGGAAAAGAGTGTTCAAAGATCAGGCCCTCAAATCTGCCACCAAGCTCATGATCTACAGGGCTGTAGTGATACCCGCCCTCATGTATGGCTCAGTGATGTGGACCATATACAGTAGACACCTTAAATCGCTGGAGAAATACCACCAACGATGTCTCCGCAAGATCCTGCAAATCCCCTGGGAGGACAGATGCACCAACGTTAGTGTCCTCGATCAGGCCAACTTCCCAACATCGAAGCACTAACCACACTCAACCAGCTCCATTAGGCGGGCCACATTGTTTGCATGCCTGACACAAGACTCCCAAAGCAAGCGCTCTATTCGGAACTCCTACACGGCAAGCGAGCCCAAGGTGGGCAGAGGAAACGTTTCAGGTACACCCTCAAAGTCTCCTTGATAAAGTGAAACATCCCCACCGACACTTGGGAGTCCATGGCCAAAGACCGTCCTAGGTGGAGGAGGTGCATCCGGGAGGGCGCTGAGCACCTCGAGTCTCGTCGCCGAGAGCATGCAGAAAACAGGCGCAGGCAGCGGAAGGAGCGTGCAGCAAACCAGTCCCACCCACCCTTTCCTTCAACGACTGTCTGTCCCACCTATGACAGAGACTGTGGTTCCCATATTGGACTGTTCAGTCACCTAAGAACTAACTCACTTTTAACAAGTCTTCCTCGATTTTGAGGGGTTGCCTATGATGATGAAATTATAATAATATTGCATCATTACAGTTTCTAGTATTTTAAACAGAACTGCTTTCTCTTTCAACAGTTGTGAGACCAATCTCTCACAAAGCTCTTTTCACAGTTTCTATTTCTGGTATCATTTCACTAAGTTTCTAATCCTGTAATACTGCATATTTGTTTTAAATTTGGATTTTTTTTAGTTAATATTGTCTTTTTTCTTCCTCTCCCTTGAAGTGATGACACATGCCCGGGGGGTACTATTCTATACACGGCACTCCCTGCTAATGAGATACTATGGGCCATTGTTTGTCGTTCCCCAGGAAAGGAAACAAAGGATATTTCCCTGAATCGAAGCCTTTTCTGTCCAACATTTTAAGAACTAGAAGGTCTTTAGGGTCAGTAACTCATTTTGAGATTTGGTCAGGAGGACTCTGAAGTAATGCATTTGCTTCATAGGTTATTTGCTTAAGAATTCATAGCAACACATTGCTATTAAGAATTAGTTGGTTTGTGAACAAAGGTTTAACAATCACACGGCACATTATTTCAACCACTAGGCTCAAACTGCATGCCTCATTGTGGATGACCTAGACCCAACTGGCTGTGGTTTTATTGAGTCTTGTGAATATCACTGGCTAAAGCCACTCACAATGCAACTGCTCTATAAACCTGTGAGCACACTCACAGGTGCATACATTACAGACGCCATAACACATGGCTCACATCATATACATCGTAATTCTATTCCATTCAAAACACAAGGTGGACAGGCAATATTTACTAATCTAGCAACTGTGTTAATATCCAAAGAGATTTCTCAAAAGGATTAATTCATCCGTTGCAACACAAAAGCAAAATACTGCGAATGCTGGAAATCTGAAATAAAAACAAAATGCTGGAAATACTCAGCAGGTCAGGCAGCATCTGTGGTGAGAGAAACAGAGTTCACGTCTCAGGTCGATGATCCTCTTTTTATGGCCTGTGTCACAACTTTTAGTGATTTGTGTATTTGTACTTCGAGATCCCTTTGTTCCTCTACCCCACCCTCGCACCCTCCAAGTGATAAATGACCTTCCTATTCTTCCTACCAAAATGTAATACTTATCTGTGTTGAACTTAATTTGCCAATTATATGCCTATTCTGCAAGTTTATTAGTGTCCTCCAATAATTTGTTGCAGTCCTTCTCAGTATTGACTATCCCCGTCCCCCCACCGCCCAATTTGGTGTCATCCGCAAACTTAGAAATTGTGTTTTTGATTCCAAAGACTAAATTGTTAATGTAAATTGTGAACAGCAGTGGTCCCAGCACTGATCCTTGTGGAACACCATTACCCACCTTCTGCCACTGTGAATAGCTGCCCATTACTCTGTTTTAATGCTCCATATTTACATTGAATTGTGAATAAACATAAATCCTTTTAGCCTATGTAAATTCTCACCTATGTGGATTAGCCAGTTATCACATAAGACAGAGATGAGGAGGAATTTCTTCTCTCAGAGGGTCGTGAATCATTGGAATTCTCTAGAGAGCTGTGGAGGCTGAGTCAATATATTCAAAGCTGAGATAGACAGATTTTTGTACTATAGGGGAGTCAGGGGTTATGGGGAGCGGGCAGGAAAGTAGAGTTGAGACCAAGATCAGATCAGCCATGATCTTATTAAATGGCGGAGCAGGCTCGAGGGTCAAATGGACTACTCCAGCTCCAATTCTTATGTTTTTATCTGAAGTGTGTGTGTCGCATTGTGTGAAATAGCATTCCATCCTGTAAACAGATGATTACAAGTAGGGCAATTATCAATCCTCGGGATCATGCAACTCTGCCTGAGAAGCATAATTGGATACAGGTACATTTATGGAAAGTGTTGAAAGAGGAAATAGTTTGATTTAAAATACTTCAAATTGTATTGTTAGTATATTATTACATTTTTAATTAGGTGGTCTATCAACAACACGCAACCAGAGGCAAATGCAACAAAGACATGTCTCAGAAAGAAATAACTTGCATTCATGTTGGACTTCTCATGACCTCAAGATGTCCCCAAGCACTTTAAAGCTAATAAATTACGTTAGAACTGTAGTCACTGTTGCAATGTAGAGAAACGCGGCGGCCAATTAGCATAGAGCAAGGTCTCACAAACAGCACTGAGGTAAATGTCCAGAGAAGCTATTTGAGTGATTTTGGTTGTGTGATAAATGTTGTCTAGGACACCGGGAGGACTCCCCTGCTCTTCTTTGAAATAGTGCCATGGGATCTTTTATGTCCACCTGAGAGGGCAGATGAGGCCTCGATTTAACGTTTCATCTGAAAGACGGCACCTCCAACAGTTTTCAAGGTATTAAGGGGAACAGATAGGATAGTTAGAGAGAAACTATTTCTGCTGGCTGGGGATTCTAGGACTAAGCGGCATAGTCTAAACATTGAACCAGACCTTTCAGGAGTGAAATTTGGAAACACTTCTACACACAAAGGGTGGTAGAAGTTTGGAACTCTTTTCCACAAATGGCAATTGATGCCAGATCAATTGTTAATTTTAAATCGAAGATATTTTTTTGTTCATCAAAGGTATTAAGGAACAAAGGCGGGTATATGGAGTTAGGTCACAAGTCAACCATGATCTCATTGAATGGTGGAACAGGCTCAAGGGGCTCAACGGCTCCTCTTGTTCCTATGTTCCTAAGTGCAGCACTCCCTCAGTACTGCATTTAAACGTCCACCTATATTATGTGTTCAGGTCTGTGGACTGGGGCTTGAACCCACGACCTTGCAGTAGTGGAGAGCATAAAAAAAGAAAGACTTGCATTTATATAATGCCTTTCACAACCACCAGACATCTCAAAGCACTTTACAGCCAATGAAGTACTTTTGGAATGTAGTCACTGCTGTAATATTGGAGAGTATAGTTACATTTAGAATTGTTCTGGAGTGATCTAACCTAACAGGAGAGGCATGAGTCTGTGGCCCAGAAGAGGCGAGGGCCCAGGGGCAGCACGGGCCGGCCCACACTGCGATATGTGTGCGCACTCGGTCCATGCAGCAGAGCTGGTCTCTAGTCGTCTTGATTAATCCTTGCCACTGGACCAAGACCTAGCTCTGTCAAGCCCGTGTGGTGGCTGGTGTGCAACAGCCACCACACGTTAAAAACATCCATGCACAGGCATCTTCCATCCTCCAAGATGTAGTTTGGGATCTGGAATATTAGGTCCTTCATTGAAACACCTGTGAACTCATTCTTTTTTGGCATGAAAGCAAGTCATCCTCGTTTCGAGGGACTGCCTATGATGATGATGATTAAAAGATGTCTTCTGAAACACATCATTTTGTCATTGCCGAATTAACTTGTGTTACACTAGGAGTTGTAGCAAGAAACCAACATGTTTGCAAATTCAAAATTACCCTTGAACAGAATATACCGCAATACTAATAACACTGATGTAAGATGCATCTATAATGTTGTCAAAACTCACCTTAGATTATCTAAAATAAGAACAGTAAATAATGGAAATACACTGCTCCACCAGCATCCATGAAGAGAAAGGACAGTTTAATTAATTTTGGGTGCACATCCTTCATAAAAACTGAGGACTAATGGATGAGCAAGCATTTCAGTAAGGTGGAAAAAATACAGAAAATAGGGAGGGGGAGGAGGTGATGGGAGTCAACAGAAACTGCAAATGTCGAGAGGGAGTTCATGTGTTGAATGGCCTACAAACTGCATTAAAGGAAACTCTTGAAGGATATGAAAGATCATTTGTGAGGAGATTTTTTTTTCATTTAAAAGTAGTGAATAAGTAAAGCCAGCTTTAAATGAAAGAAAGACTTGGATTTATATAACACCTTTACAACCAATGAAGTACTTTTGCAGTGTAGTCACTGTTGTAATGTGATAACGCGGCAGCCAATTTGCTCACAGCAAGCTCCAACAAACAGCAATGTGATAGTGACCAGATAATGTGGCCGAAATTGATGGTCTTACCGCCCACTGCTGCCGACTGCCACCGAGATCTGCCGACATTCCTCTCTGTTTGCACTCAGTGCCAGTTTGCACTTGGGCTGGAGCGGGCGGGAGGGGAGAACCGCCGGGAACCACCTGCTGACATCAGGTGACCTCTGAGATGCCAGATTGGTGCGGGCGGGAGTCGGCGGGAGTCGGTGCCAGCAGGGGGAAGGACTGCTACGAGGAGGCTGGTCTAACCCCCAAGGTAAGTTTAAAGAAATGAAAAAAAAAGTTGGTGAACTTTTTAATAAATTTCTTTTCACAGCGACTTATCTTAATGGCTTCCCCTGAAGGTCTTCCGGGTAATTTTTTTTTTTCCAATCATTTTTATTTGAACGTCTTCGACCCTCCATGGGTCCGACTCCATCCTCGGGGGCAAGAGCCTTTGCCACCGAGATCGGGAGCTTCCGCCCAGTTTGACGGTGTACGTCACTCGTTTGCCGCCGGCCCAACTTTTAAATTATTTTTCATCAATTTCCTGCCCAAAGTACCACCCGGTCTCTCAGTTCGGCCCCAATCTGTTTTATTTTTGTTATGTTGATTGGGGGATAAATATTGGCCAGGACACTGGGGATAACTCCCCTGCTCTTTGAAGTAACAGCATGGGATCTTTTACGTCCACTTGAGAGAGCAGACATGGCCTCGGTTTAACATCTCATCCGAAAGACAGCACCTTCGACAGTGCAACACACCCTCAGCACTGCACTGGAGTATCCGTTTAGATTTCTTTGTGCACAGGTCCCTGGAATGGGACGTGAAGTCACAACCTTCTCAGTGGGTAGCGAGTGTGCTATCCACTGAGCCACGGCTGACAATGAAAAATGAGGAAGAATTTGATGGGGTTCTATCAACTCAACATGGCGATTTGGTGCAGTGTGCTCTTGGAAAGCCCAGTATGAAAGCTCTTTTGCAATGTTGTCCTTTGACCGCTGTGACGGCAAGTTTAAAGTGCTTCAACATGTCTTCTTTTCTTATTGTTTTAAACTTGTGAGCACAACATCTCATAGTGGCTCAGTGATGTGGTGCACAGCCTGGTGTATTTCTCAGCCACACTGACCATGTAGGTTCGAACTACGATCTGCTGAGCCGGGCTGTCAACAGGGAAATCTCATTCACCCTTTGCGCTCCTTGGCTGGAGAGCGGAAGAATTTTTTTAACCAGCGTTAAAAATACATAGAGGCCATCAATATAAGATAGTTACTAAGAAATCCAGTAGGGAATTGAGAAGAAAATTCTTTGCCCAAAGAGGGGTGCGAATGTGTGTAAAGTCCTGTCCCTGCAGTACAAACTCACACGAGGCACATGCTGAAGTCAAGGTCACTCAGGACCTGCACCTTTATTACACAGCTCTCGAATGCCACACTTACCTGAGACCTGTCCTTATATACCTGTCTGGGACAGGTATCCAGTGTCTCCTGCAAGTGCACCCCTGGTGATAAGGTAAGCTTGTGGTTACAGGTCATCTCTAGTTACAGTCATGTATAGCATGGTAAGATACAGTTATGCACAGTAGTGTGAGATACATGACATTACTCTCCCCCAAGGTCTTATTGTCTTTATAGGTTCAGTCTCTCAGGTGGTCTACGTTCTCGCGTGGAGCGTCTTAGTTGTGGTTCAGTTGTTTGCCTTGGTACCTGTTTTTCTTTCGGGGTGATTGCTGGTATCTCACCTGGGCTGTCTGTTTCGTTCAGTATGATTGTTGGTGTCTCGCCTGGGCTGTCTGTTGGGATTGCCCTTTCCTCAGGTTGTTCCCTCTGTCTGTCCACCAGGTGTGGTGTGAGTTCCACAGTGTAGTCTGCTTCTGGTTCAGCAGTGTTGTTGGTAAATCTACTTTTGACTTGGTCTACATGCCTCCAGCGGGTTTGGCCATTGTCCATTTGTACCACAAGTAGCCTGTTTCCTTCCTTGCCTGTTACTGTCCCTGCAAGCCATTTGGGACACCTGCCATAGTTTAGCACAAACACTTTGTCCCCTATCTCATTCCACCTCCCCGTCAAATTTCGGTCATGGTACTCAGTTAGCTGACGGCACTTTGCCTCAACGATTTCATGCATGTCTGGGAGAATTAATGAGAGCCTTGTCTTTAAGGTCCGTTTCATCAATAGTTGCGCGGGGGGAACTCCAGTCAATGAATGCGGACGAGATCTGTATGCCAGCAGCAGCCGCGACAGGCGACCCTGCAGCGTGGAACCTTGGATTTTGAGCATGCCTTGTTTAATGATTTGCACTGCTCGCTCCACCTGGCCATTGGAGGCTGGCTTCAACGTTGCCGTCCTAATGTGATTTATGCCATGGTCACTCATAAAATCTTTGAATTCTGCGCTGGTGAAGCACGGACCATTATCACTGACCAATATGTCAGGAATGCCGAGTGTTGCGAACATGGTTCCAAGGCTATCCACTGTGGTGGAAGTAGTGCTCGAGTATAAAATGGTGCATTCGATCCACTTTGAAAATGCATCTACATCTACGAGGAACATTTTGCCCATGAATGGGCCCGCATAGTCGACGTGCACTGCGACCACGGTTTGGTGGGCCAGGGTCAGGGGCACAGGGGGGCCTCCCTGGGGGCATTACTGAGTTGGGCACAAATGGTGCACCATCGGACGCAGAGCTCCAAGTCCGCATCAACGCCAGGCCACCAGATGTGGGATCTGGCTATGGCCTTCATGAGAACGATCCCCGGATGCTTGCGGTGGAGCTCCCGTACAAATGCCTCTCTGCCTCGCAGAGGCATAACTACTCGGCTGCCCCACATCAGGCAGTCTGCCTATAGTGATAGTTCATGCATGCGCCTATGGAAAGGTTTGATCTCCTCGGGGCAGGCTTCGCGAGCCTCTGCCCAGTCACCAGTTAAGACACATCTTTTTACTAGGGATAACGTGGGGTCGCTGGTCATCCAGGTTCTGATTTGGCGAGCCATCATGGGCGAACCTGTGGACTCAAAGGCATTGATTGCCATGATTATCTCACAGTCCTGTTCGCCAGACCCTTCCGTGGTCACCAGGGGTAGCCTGCTAAGCGCGTCAGCACAGTTGTCTGTGCCTGCTGTGTGCATTATGGTGTAATCATAAGAGGCCAGCATGAGTGCCCAGCGTTGAATGCGCGCTGAGGCGTTAGCGTTTATTGCCTTGCTCTCGGATAGTAGGGACGTGAGGGGATTGTAGTCGGTTTCTAACGCGAACTTGGCCCCGAAAAGGTATTGGTGCATCTTTTTGACACCGTACATGCACGCGAGCGCCTCCTTCTCCACCATCCCGTACCCGCGCTCCGCCCGCGAAAGTGACCTGGAGGCATAAGTTATGGGTTGTAATTTACCTGCACTATTGATATGTTGTAAAACACACCCGACCCCGTATGCTGACGCATCATATGTAAGAACTAGCTTTTTACCTGGATCAAAGAAAGCCAAAACACTGTTGGAACATTTAAGGTTGCGTGCCTTATTGAAGGCGCGTTCCTGGGCGTCCTCCCAAAACCAATCGCACCCCTTTCTGAGTAGCACGTGGAGAGGCTCCAGCAGCGTGCTTAAGTTCTGCATAAAGTTCCCAAAGTAGTTGAGTAGCCTGAGAAAGGCGTGTAGTTCTGAGACATTCCGTGGCCTGGGTGCCAGGTGGATTGCTTTGGTTTTGGACTCTGTTGGGCGGATTCCATCAGCGGCAATCCTTCTGCCTAAAAATTCAACCTCGGGCGCAAGAAACAGGCACTTGGATTTCTTAACTCTAAGGCCTACCCGATCCAACCGCTTTAGTATTTCCTCCAAATTGCAGAGATGGGAGTCGGTGTCCCTGCCCGTGATAAGTATGTCGTCTTGAAATACAACCGTACCCGGGATGGACTTGAGCAGACTCTCCATGTTGCGCTGGAATATAGCAGCTGCCGACCTGATGCCGAATGGGCATCAATTGTACATGAAAAGGCCTCGATGTGTGTTGATGGTGGTGAGTAGCTTAGACTCATTGGTCAATTCTTGCGTCATATACGCAGATGTGAGATCTAGTTTTGAGAAAAGTTTTGCTCCAGCCAATGTGGCAAATAAGTCCTCCGCTCTGGGCAGCGGGTATTGGTCCTATCGGGAGACTCTGTTTATGGTAGATTTGTAGTCCCTACAGATTCGTACGGATCCATCAGGCTTCATGACTGGGACGATGGGACTTGCCCAGTCACTAAATTCCATGGGTGAGATAATGCCTTCCCGCAGAAGCCTGTCCAGTTCATGTTCAATCTTTTCCCTCATCACATAGGGCACAGCTCTAGCCTTGTGATGGACCGGTCTAGCATCCTGTGTGATGTAGATTTTGACTTTAGCCCCTTTGAAGGTGCCCACACCTGGCTGAAAGAGATGTTCAAATCGACTTAGAACTGTTGAGCAGGAGGTCCGTTCCTCTGACGACATGGCGTGAACATCATCCCAATTCCAGTTTAGTTTGCCAGCCAGCTTCTCCCCAACAGTGCTGGGAGATCTCCGGGGACAATCCACAGGGGAAGTCGGTTCACTGTCCCTTTGTGTGTGACTGAGAGCATGGCGCTGCCAAGGACTGGGACGATTTCTTTGGTATAAGTCCTTAGTTTGGTGTCGACCCTTGTGAGCTTTGGTCTGTCTCTTTTGTGCGGCCACAGCTGTTCAAATTGTTGAGCGTTCATGAGAGATTGACTCGCTCCCGTATCCAGCTCCATGTTGACGGGTATCCCGTTGAGTAGGACCCTCATCATTATTGAAGGCATCTTGTTGTAAGAGCAGTGGCCATTGATCATGTTGACCCGCTGTACCTCGGTGTCCCGGGTACTGTCCCCACCGTGTTCTGGTCCGCTTTCCGACCCTTCCGATTCATATACCAGCCGAGCTGCTGTTTTTCTGCACATGCGGGCCAGATGCCCTGTATAGTCGCAGTTTCTGAAAACAGCCTGCTGAAATCGACACCCCCTTGATGAGTACCTTCCCCACATCTCCAGCACAGACCACTTCCATTGCTTCCAAAGAATGAACTGCGTCTGGCTGATCTCTCTTGAGCTTCTCTCAGTTTGTAGTTGATTGCTTGCATTGTGGGTTGATGAGGTGTGAACGGCCGTTCATGTGGCCCTTGATGGCTTCTGGCGCCACTGCCTGCTGTTGAGGGCCTGCTCTCCTGCCTTTGTCTGTGTATGGGGGTAACGGCTTGTTTCACGCTGTGAACCCCTTGTTCCGATGTTTCGTTAGTTGTCATACTCGCAGTATAGATCAACCTCGTTTCTTCTTCTCCTGCCAAGAATGTCTGTGCAACCAGTGCTGCTGCCTCTAGGGTCAAGTTCTTGGTCTCTATGATCTTTCGGAATATGCCTGCGTGGCCTATTCCCTCAATAAAAAAGTCTCTCAGTACTTCTCTCCTTAGTTCATCGGAGAACTCACATAAGCTAGCCAACCTCCGAAGTTCCGCCACAAAGTCGGGTATGCTCTGGCTCACACAGCGTCTGTAGTTGTAGAACCTGTGTCTGGCCATGTGTAGGCTGCTCGCTGGCTTCAGGTGGTCTCTTACCAGTGTGCTCAACTCTTCAAGCGACTTGCTTGCTGGTTTCTCGGGTGCCAGCAGGTCCTTCATTAAGGCGTATGTTTTCGAGCCACAGCTTCTCAAGAGATGGGCTCTTCTCTTGTCTGCCTTATCGTCGCCTAACCAGTCTTTGGTTACGAAGCTTTGCTGGAGCCTTTCTATAAAGTCCTCCCAATTATCTCCAGCATTGTATTTTTCATCTGAGCTGTTGGTCGCCATTCTGTGGATTCTGTAATCCCATCCTCGTCGCCACTGTAAAGTCCTATCCCTGCAGTGCAAACTCACACGAGGCACATGCTGAAGTCAAGGTCACTCAGGACCTGCACCTTTATTACACAGCTCTCGAATGCCACACTTGCCCGAGACCTGTCCTTATATACCTGTCTGGGACAGGTATGCAGTGTCTCCTGCAAGTGCACCCCTGGTAAGGTAAGCTAGTGGTTACAGGTCATCTCTTGTTACAGTCATGTATAGCATGGTAAGATACAGTTATGTACAGTAGTGTGAGATACATGACATCGTGGAACTCGCTGCCACAGGAAGTGGTTGATGCATTTAAGGGGAGACTGGATAAGCATATGAGGGAAAAGGCAATAGAGGGTTATGCAGATAGATTTAGATGAGAAAAGACTGGAGGAGGCTCGAGTGGAGCATAAACGCCAGCATGGACTGGTTGGGCCAAATGGCCTGTATCTGTGCTGTATACCGTATGTTACCTCCTGGCTGTTATCAAAAGATGTCGACAGATGCATTGAGTGAGGGCAGAGTTAGGTTTGGCTTTGATGCCTCCTACCAACAGTCACTATCTCGGCTCACACATGATGAAAGGCTTTGGCAAGGTACAAGAGGGCTGCTGACATCTGTGGACTCAGCCTCGAGAACGAGTCAATGGGGTGAGTTTTTTTTACCTTTGTCCCCAAGGAACCTCCATTGTGTGGGTGCAAAGATCAGGAAACAGAAGGCAGAAACCTTTAACTCTGTATCTCCATCCTTTTATATCGCCCCAGGTTTCCCCTAAGGGGCTGAGCAGGGCCTGTGCATGCAATAAGTACAGAGCCAGCATGGCAATGCAAGGAAAGCAGGAAGGAGCGATCTATGCCTGTTACCTCAATTTCTTGAAAATGTGATAAGAGATGCTCCCAATGGAGGGACGGACTTGAAAATTCCTCAGCGGCAAGCTGAGGCCAAGACTGAATGAGAAGGTGAGCATATTTTCACCTGATGATTTAGTGTCAGCTGTGGCTCAGTGGATAGCACACTCACTTCTGAATAGAAGGTTGTGGGTTCAAATCCCACTCCAGGGACTTGAGCATATGTATCTAGATGGACACTCTAG
The DNA here is from genome assembly GCF_044704955.1 of Pristiophorus japonicus. Taxonomy (NCBI): domain Eukaryota; kingdom Metazoa; phylum Chordata; class Chondrichthyes; family Pristiophoridae; genus Pristiophorus; species Pristiophorus japonicus. Next base: position 59,729,810 of record NC_091988.1, read on the forward strand.
TGCAGTGCTGAGGGAGAACAACATTGTCAGAGGTGCTGTCTTTGAATGAGATGTTAAACTGGAGCCTTGTTTGCTCTCAGGTGGATGTAAAAGATCCCATAGCACTATTTCAAAGAAGAACAGGAGAGTTATCTCTGGTATCCTGGCCAATATTTATCCCTCAATCAACGTAATAAAAACAGATTATCTGGGTCATTATCACATTGCTGTTTGTGAGAACTTGCTGTGCGCAAGTTGGCTGCCGCAGTTTCTCACATTACAGCAGTGACTACACTCCAAAAATACTTCATTGGCTGAGACGCCCGGTGGTCATGAAAGGCGCTATATAAAGGCAAGTCTTTCTTTCTTGTCCTCCAGATCTTCGGCCCTCAGGCACTTTGAACCGCTGTCCTCCAGCAGCAACCAGTAGGCACCAAGGCCAGTAGCCTGAAGATTTGCCTGGATCAACACAATGCACTTCATGCCAGCTTAGTAAACATCAAGAGGGAGTTAATTTGTTGAATGGCCTGCAAACTGCATTATAAAAAACTGCTTAGTAATATAAAACATCATTGGTGAGGAGAATTTTGTTTTCATTTAAAGATAGTGAATAAGCAAAGCCAGCTTTAAATGACAAAGAATTTGATGGGGTTCTATCGCCTGCCCAGTACCAGGGCAGCGGTGGTCCTGGGAAATTGGCCAAATGCCTCCAGAGGAAGAGGAGAGAAATACAAAGGGGAAAAAAATTAGCAAAGATAACAAATACGGCGCTTATGATGGACAACACAAGTAACAAGTTTGAGCCAAGTTTGAAGTGAATAGATTATGACTTACTGTCTGGCTGTTGCAGATAAGGCCCCAAGAGGTGCTTTTACACACATTTATTAACCAAAAGTCATATCTGCAGGCTGGAAATCAACTGTGATTTCAGGAACAGCTGTCAGCATAATGATGAGGGGATGGGATACATCTCAGCCCACAGAACCCTGGAGGTTGACAGCCACAGCAGCAATGCAGCCACTTAAACTGTTTCCGTTAGAAACAGCTACTGTTTCCATTAGAACGGGGGAGATTAAGGGCCGATTTGATAGAGGTGTTTAAAATTAGGAATGAATGAGGCAGGGTAGATAAAAATAGACTGTTTTCTGTGGTTGAGGGGGGGTCTAGAACGATGAGAAAGAGATATATTATTACAAAAGCAAAATACTGTGGATGCTGGAATCTGGAATAAAAACAGAAAATGCTGGAAATCTCAGCAGGTCAGGCAGCGTGTAAGCAACTTGGGACAGAGAGCAGGAGAAACTACAAGGCTGTGGAATGCATGACCAGAGTTAATGACTGAAGCAGAGACCACGTCAGCATTTAAAAATGGATGCGCTTATTTGTACTGCAAAAATGGCCACTATTCTCCACCCTTTGCCTATGATTGGTCCCCTTGGAGGATAAGCCACACCCTGAAGTTTCACTGGAATGTGTAACTGGAACCGCCCATCCCAAGGTCTCACTGACTTTGCAAATTGTAACTCGATCCACTTTGACTTCCTGAAGCGACAGAGGACAGAGATCTCGAGAACACAGCAAGGACCAGCTGAAGTGCTTTACCCCAGTCCAAGTACATTCCCCCCCCCCCCACCCCAGCCAAAGTGCTTTACCTCAGTGCAAGTGCATGACTCCCCCACCCCCCCCCTCCACAATAGATGGGGCATTGTGGTATGGATTGTTAACAGGTTTACTGGGTATGATGTGACAGTGTCGTGACTTCTGGATTTCATCCCCTCCAATGATGTCCCTTGTAGGGGGTTGGAAGAATGTGATCAGTCTTTCCTGAATTCCCTCCCATCCATGTCTCTCCTCCCTCCCCCGTCTCTCTCCCCAGCCTCTCTCTCTCTCAACCCCCCCCCAGTCTCACTCTCTCAACCCCCAGTCTCTCTCTCTCTCTTCCCCCCCAACCTCAGTCTCTCTCTCTCTCCCCCCCCACCCCAGTCTCTCTCTCTCTCCCCCCCACCCCAGCCTCTCTCTCTCCCCCCCACCCCAGCCTCTCTCTCTCCCCCCCCCACCCCAGCCTCTCTCTCTCCCCCCCACCCCAGTCTCACTCTCTCACCCCACCCCCCCCCAGTCTCACTCTCTCAACCCCCAGTCTCTCTCTCTCAACCCCCAGTCTCTCTCTCTCGCGCCTCCCCAGTCTCTCTCTCTCTCTCCCCCAGCCTCTCTCTTCCTCTATTTCTCTCACTTCCAATCGAATTTTCTCATTCCCTTTCTCCACTTCTATCTCTTTCTCCTTTCTCTTTTGCTCCCTTCCCTTTCTCTCTCTCCCCCTCTCTCTTTCCCCTCCCTCTCCCCCTCTTTCTCTTTTCCTCTCCCTCTCTCAATCCCTCTCTCCCAGTCTCTCTCCCTCTCCCATCCCCCAGTCTCTCTCCCTCTCCCACCTCCCCCAGTCTCTCTCCCTCTCCCACCTCCCCCAGTCTCTCCCCCTCTCCCACCTCCCCCAGTCTCTCTCCCACCCCCCCCCAGTCTCTCCCCCTCTCCCACCCCCCCCAGTCTCTCCCCCTCTCCCCACCCCCCCGCCAGACTCTCTCCCAACCCCTCCGCCAGACTCTCTCCCCACCCCCAGTCTTTCTCTCCCTCCCCCAGTCTCTCTCTCTTTTCCTCACACCTGTCAGCCCCCCGTCGAGATCAGGTCGCCAGTCTAGGGCCTCAGGTCCTGCTTCTCGACACCACGTGGGGTGAATGATTCGGGGGGGATGGGAGGGAGAGGGGGCGGAGCTTGACAGACACGTCATGGGGGGTGGGTCCTGACAGATGCATGCGCAAAATAAGTGCAATACAAATAGTTACAAAGTTTAAAAATACGTTGGCTGATTGAAAATAAGGGGACTATAGCAACAGGACAAATACGTGGGATCAGCATCAATTTTCCCGTGGCACTGTGCTGTGCGGCACTCTGGAGGTCCCACGTAGGCGACTCACGGACCTTTCAATGGAAATAACCGCGCCTGTGCAAAAAACTGAATGGGCCGCACAGCCCGTTAAAGGGGACACGCACCCGAAAAAAATTAGCGGGAATGTGGATCAGGACTACTGCTCATGTGCAAGATAAACACCAGCATGGTCTGCTGGGCTGGAAGGCCTGTTTCCACATTATAGTTTCTACATAATTCCTTTTGACTTAATGTGGTCTAAAAAAGCAGCAATTAAATGTTTTTATTTGTTCTCAAGAAATGGGCAGCGCTGGCACAACCACATTTAGTTTCCCCGTGAATCATAGAAAAATTACGACACAGAAGGAGGCCATTTGGCCCATCGTGTCCGTGCCGGTCGAAAAAGCAGCACCCAGCCTAATCCCACTTTCCAGCACTAGGTCGTTAGCCCTGTAGGTCACGGCACTTTAAGTGTGCATCTATGTAATGAGGGTTTCTACCTCTATGACCTTTTCAGGCAGTGAGTTCCAGACCCCCACCACCCTCTGGGTGAATTTTCTTTCCTCATCTCCCCTCTAATCCTTCTACCAAATATTTTAAATCTATGCCCCCTGGTTGTTGACCCCTCTGCTAAGGGAAATAAATCCTTCCTATCCACTCTATCTAGGCCCCTCATCATTTTATACACCTCAATTAAATCTCCCTTCAGCCTCCTCTGTTCCAAAGAAAACAACCCCAGCCTATCCAATCTTTTCTCATGGCTAAAATTTACCAGTCCTGGCAACATTCTTGTAAATCTCCTCTGCACCCTCTCTAGTGCAATCACATTTTTTCTGTAATGTGGTGACCAGAATTATATGCAGTACTCAAGCTGTGGCCTAACTAGAGTTGTATTCAGTTGTAGCATAACCTCCCAGCTCTTGTATTCTATGCTTTGGCTAATAAAGGAAAGCATTCCCGGCATTGGTTGACCTGTCTCTTGAACCACAGCAGGCCTTGTGGTGATGGTGCTCCCACGATTGCGTTAGGAAGGGAAATTCCAGGCTATTGACCAAGTTATAATGGAGGAATGGCAATATATGCCCAAGGCAGGATGGTGTGTTACTCGGAGTGGAACTTGGTGGTGATGGTGCTCCCACAAAATTATTGCGCTTATCCTTCGGCTGCTGGGGAGGAAGGTGCTGTCAAAGTAACCTTAGTGAGTTTACTAAGGTTAGAATTTTACAGCACAGAAGGAAGCCATTCAGCCCATCATTCCTGTGCTGACTCTCTTTGAAAGAGTTATTCACTTAGTCCCTTTCCTCATACACTTAAAAAATATATTTTTTCAAATATTTTTTCATGACCCTTTTAACAGCTACTATGGATTCTGCTTCCACCACTGTGTCTGGTGGGGCAAGCCAGGTCCAGATGAGGGAGATAAACTTGATGGCAAATACAGTGATGATGATGAAGATATTGGTAGTGAGGATGAAGCAGCTGAAGAATGCAATGAAGCTCTTCTGTGCCAGAAATAGAAGATGGACAAAGTGAATAATGTAGAAGAGGATACTGAAGGTAATGGGCTGGATTTTTGGTTGTCTAATGCCTCAATTAGCGGCCAGAGGGGGCATTAATGGAAGCGTAGAGGTTACCGACCGGGAGTGCAGCGTTTAGTTCGAAAATTCATTAGAGGCTTAAAGGGGGCACAAACCATTAGTGCCTGGCTGCTGATGATCGCTCCGGTCAAGACATATTCCTGGTGCAACGCCCACGCTTGCACCCTAGTCAGAAAATTAGGTGCGCCACCTCTTTTATCGACCGCCAAGAACAGCGTCTGGAAAAACAGTCGGTGCATGCTTGCAGAGTCGTTAACTGGTGGCTACTTAAAGGGATGAGGAAGCGCTTCCCTCGGAGATCACAGTCAGTGCAATGTTTACACACAGCACGATGTGTGAGCCTCTGAGTTTGCAGTGGCAGACAGAAATAAGAGTTCAGCTTGAGAAAAAGTCATTTTGAAAACTTTAATGGGCGTATTACTATGCCACGCCTTTAAGATTCGGCTTTTCCTGGGATCTGACTCAGAGTTCGGCGCATGCGCAATGGGTCGGTTAAATTTAGCGCCAGCATTTTCGATAGCATCCCCTCAGCTCTGGTGTGCAATGGCTGATTTATCACCCCTGTCAGCTCTTCGATCGATTCTGACAAATTTCTGGGTGGGAGGCGCAAACTTTCCTTGAAGACGCAGTCATCCATTGGATCATCAGAAAATAAGCGGGGTTGGGAGCTAATAAAATAAAATTGTAACACTTGGGAAAAAACAACAGGTTTAGGAATGTCTTGTAAGAGGAACTTAATGGCTAGCGGACTTTAAAAACATTTTTTTTTTCTGTCTCGGTAATGCTGCTGTTGTAAATTTCTTGGTTGAAGACCATCAATTTTCCTGCCAGATTAGGAGCTACAACTCAGAATGAAGGGTTATTTAAAGCATATGCTATCCTGTAATCGCTAAACGCTAAACACTGTTGCTCATGCTCTAACTACAGCCCTGCAGAGTCAGCAGCTTGCTGTCAAATGATTTGTTCAGAGGGGTCAAAGACATAAACGCAGTCAGTTCTAATTACTTTACATTAGTCAAACAGTTGCCTGTGAAATAAAAATGATGCCAGAGAATTTTAACAATTAATTGATCAAACTTTGCAACGAAAAGAAACATCGCTACTCTGATTGACCCTCATGCTTTCTTACATTGCAACAGTGACTACACTTGGGATGCCCTGAGGTTATGAAAGGCATTAGATAAGTGCAAGTCTGTCTTCCTTCCTTCCTTCCTCCCTCCCTTCCTTCCTTCCTTGCTTCCTTCCCTTGTGAGGAATGAAGATCCCCTGATGATCTAGTAGGTGAAGATGCCGCACAGTAAATGCTTAAGCCATACGGACCAGACGGCCACCATGTTCCTGCTCCATTGCTAACCCACCAACATTTGACAATGCAGCCCTTTAACCATTGCTTATAATGGCCAGTCCATTCATCAGTTCCTGCAGCTCTCTCTTATTTCCAGTGATGTTATCTTCATACCTCGATTGTTGAACTTTCTGGGGCCGAAATTGACCCTATTTATAGCCTCGTTAGCGCCTCCGGGGGGGGGCGCGGAGGGGGCGCAATGGCATTTTCGACCAGGGGAGGGGGCTAGCGCTTCTGGGGAAATTGCCCCGGAGGTTTGGAGCGCACCGACCCCTTTGCGCCCTGCTGGAGGATGTCCGTGCCAGTCGCGAAGCTGATGGACATCCACTGCCGGGGCGCCCCTTAAAGGGGAGGACTTTAGCATCTCGCATTGTGGCCACCAAAGGGTCTGTAGAGTGCAAAGTGAGCCTTCCCTTTAATTGAAGTGTGGGGCATTGTAGCGCATCAGTGCTGCGCAGAGCATCCACGTAGCGTTGGCCTCCTCAGTGCGGCACAGGACTCAGCAAAGCGCCGGAGACAGCGTTTCACTTCCTTTCAGGGGCGCATGGCCCAATTCCGCGCCATGGGCGTGACTTCCGGGCTGGCCGCAGGAAGTCCCGGTCCCTGAAGGTTACCACCCCCAATCAGGGCAAAGGACAATTTCGGGGCCAGATGATTTTGACTTGACTGCCTCCTTGAAAGTCCTTGAGACACATCTTCGCAATTATCCTCCTTTCTAAAGTTTGCAAATGTTTTACATAGAATCTACAGGCAGAAACAGACCATTCGGTCCAACTGATCAATGCCCCGATGTTTATACTCTACTCGTGCCTCCTCCCACTCTAATTCCCTCTTTCTACCCTGTCACCTTATCCTTCTATTCCCTTCTCCCTCATGTATCCATCAAGCTTCTCCTTAAATGTATTATCGCTAACCAGTTCCGTACCCATCTCTGCCGTCACGCCTTCTAAATAAATCCAATATCCACCCTGCCCACACCCTGAAACAGCCCTGGTCAAAGTCGGCAACGACATCCTTTGTGACTGTGACTGCAGTGCACTATTCCTTAGATGACAGGCAGAAGCCACATCTACAATGTCCTCTTTGACATTTCAGGAGCATTCGATACATTTGATCACTCCATCCATCTCCACAGTTTCTTCTTCGTAGTGTACTTGTGGCATTGACCTCGCTTGATTCCCCTCTTACCCTTCCCAACAGAGACATAAAATCACTTGTAATGCCTCTTCATGTACAGTTACATTGAGTGTGCACCAGGGGCCCATTGTGTTCACATGCTGCACCTTGGTGACATCATTGATGATCATTAATCCAACATCGATTTCAAAATCTTGTCTTTATCTACAAAGCCCTCCATGGTCTCACTGCCCTGCAACTCTTCATCATCATTCAACTGAATGTTCTTGTGTGTGCCTTCCACTTATCCTTTGCAATCTTTCCCCTTGCACTCCACTTTTGGCTGCAGAGATTTCAACCAATTTTGTCCCCACTCTCTGGAACACTCTCCCTAACGCTCACTACCTTGTTACCTCCCATCCCTCCATCAAAAGTCCCTTCAAATCCTAACTTTTTTGATCCTGTTTCACTCACAGCCTTAACACTTCTTCCTTCATTTCTTGACTTCCTGACTATTTTTCGCCTCTAAAGAAAGACTTTATATAGCGCCTTTCATGACCTCAGGCCATCCCAAAGTGATTTTCAGCCAATAAAGTACTTTTGGAGTGTAGTTACTGTTGTAATGTAGGAAATGCAGCAGGCAATTTGGGCACAGCAAGCTCCCGCAAACAGCAATGTGATAACCAGATAATCTGTTTTAGTGATGTTGGTTGAGAGATAAAGTTTGGCTAGGATACCAGGGATAACTCCCTGTCCTTCTTCGAAATAGTGCAATGGAATTTTTTTCCGTCCACCAGAGAGAGCAGATGGGGCCTCGGTTTAACGTCTCATCTGAAAGGCGGCACCTCCACAGTTCAGCAATCCCTCAGTATTGCACTGGAATGTCGGCCGAGATATTCTGCTCATCTCATTGTGGGACTTGAACCTGACTCAGAGGCAAGAATTCTACCACTGAGCCATAACTGATTCTGTTTTGCATTTTGGGTTATTTATTACAGTACAGGCACTATAAAGTATAATTTGTTGTTGTAGATATGGCCCCTACAAAATCCTGCAAATTCATTGGCAGGGAAGGGTGACCAAGGTCAGTGTTCTCTCTCAGGCCAACAGCCCCAGCATCGAAGCATTGACCACTCAATCAGCTCCGATGGATGGGCCACGTCGTCCGCATGCCCGATACTAGACTTCCGAAACAAAAACTCTAATCCGAGCTACGTCATGGCAAGTGAGCCCCAGAAGGGCAGGGAAAATGCTTCATGGACACCCTCAAAGCCTCTTTGAAAAAATGTAAAATCCCCACCGACCATTGGAAATCCCTGGCCCAAATCCGCTCAAAGTGGAGGAGAAGCATCCGGGAAGGCATCGAACACTTTGAGTGTCTTTGTTGGGAGCACGTGGAAGCCAAGTACAAACAGCGGAAGGAGCGTACGACAAACCAAGCACCCATCCCTTCAACCACTATTTGCCCCACATGTGATAGAGACTGCAGATCCTGCATTGGTCTCATCAGTCACCTTAGAACTCATTTTTATTGTGGAAGCAAGTCATCCTTGACTCCGAGGGACGGCTGAAGAAGAAGAAGATTTTTTACAGTACAGGCATTATAAAGTACAAGTTGTTGTTGTAGATATGGCATCTGCCTATAATCTAAGGAACTTGTCTCTCAATCCTTTAAACAAGACATTTTGGTGGTAATGGAGAACTGAGCCGTATCTAAAGATATGGGCAAAGATTCTGGCTATTGCATCAGATAGAATGTTTTTCCATTTTAGTGAAGCCTCTGAATGGTGGGCATATGGGAGGGTGTGATGATCTGGGTGAACCACAGACATTGCTTCAGGGGATGTGATATTTGGGCATCTGTGAGATTGAAAGTAAAAATGCAGCACTGCTCAGGAAGCTGCAAACACACTATATAGCTCATAATTAGTGCTAGGTTACAGACTGAAGAAAGAGAAGGAGGATAGTGCTGGATTTTCGGGGCGGTAACGGCGGCGGAGCGGTAAAGTTTGCGCCCGGGAACAGTTTGCGCCTCAGTCAGCAAATTTGGGCATCTGGAATCCTGAGTCAGGAGGTGCAGCACTAAGGGAGGCATTGTGCACCTCTCTTGGGGTGTCAGCATGGTAAAATCCCGAGCTAAAGAGCTGGGTCAGGAGTGCTCTGTGAGATGCCTGGGGAGAAAAAGAAAAACCTGAAAAAAATCCCCACAAAAACATTCCCAATACATAACCCATGCCCACAAGATAAATCGCAAAATAAATTAGAAGAAAAAACAATCACACTTACTGTTATGTATGGAGAAAGAGTCAGACTGAACACTGTGAGCTCAAAGTAAAGTGTGACCTTAGTCTTTTATTGCAGGTCTCCAGAGTGTCTCTCCAACCAGTACCTGTGCTTTCAAGGGATTATGGGATTCCTTGGGGCTCCAGGGGAAGAGCCCTCTGGTGGTTGTACAGAGTAAATACAAGTCCACATATATAAAAACACTCCCCCACCAAAGTCAATAGTGTAACTATTTACAATGTGAGTCGATCTGGGGTCCTTCTTGCCCTGGTTGATCATCTCGGTGTGAAAGCTAGTGTTGTTGAATCATTTGTTGGGCCCTCGCTGGGCTGCTGTGCAACTGGCCTTGCTTCTCTGCCTGGTGTGTTGGGCCCTGCTGGGCTGCTGTGGATGATGGGTTCTGCTTCGTGGTCAACCGTGGTGCCGGTTGCCACTGGTATGTATGTTGGGAGAACAAAAAAGGTAGGGTTCAAGGTGGGTTGCTCAGGATAGTCCGTGAATCTGAGTTTCATTTGGTCCATGTGTTTCCGGTGAATTAGTCCATTTTGAAAGTTTGACCCGAAACACCCTGCTCCCCTCTTTGGCCACGACAGTGCCGGGAAGCCACTTGGGACCTTGTCCATAATTTAATACAAATACAGGATCATTGATTTCAATCTCGTGTGACACATTTGCTCTATCATGGTATGCACTTTGTTGAAGCCGCCTGCTCTCTACCTGTTCATGTAGATCAGGGTGAACTAACGAGAGCCTTGTCTTAAGTGCTCTTTTCATGAGCAGTTCAGCAAGTGGGATCCCAGTGAGTAAGTGAGGTCTCATGCGGTGGCTAAGCAGGACTCAGGATAGGCGAGTCTGCAGTGAGCCATCAGTTACCCTCTTCAAGCCTTGCTTGATGGTTTGCACTGCTCTCTCTGCCTGACCATTGGACGCTGGTTTAAATGGAGCAGATGTGACATGTTTGATCCCGTTACATGTCATGAATTCTTTGAACTCAACGTTGGTAAAACAGGGCCCGTTGTCACTTGCCAGGACATCGGGTAAGCCGTGAGTGGCAAACATGGCCCGCAGGCTTTCAGTAGTGGCAGCAGACGTGCTAGTCGACATTATCTCACATTCAATCCTCTTGGAGTACGCGTCTACAACCACAAGGAGCATTTTACCCAAGAACGGGCCTGCATAGTCGACGTGTACCCTAGACCACAGTTTGGAGGGCCAAGACCATAAACTTAGCGGCGCCTCCCTGGGTACAGTGCTTAACTGCCAGCATGTATTACATCTGTGAATGCAGGACTCTAAGTCCACATCGATACTGGGCCACCACACGTGGGATCTGGCTATCGCTTTCATCATTACGATGCCTGGGTGGGTACTGTGGAGGTCATTGATGAAGATGTCTCTGCCCTTCTTGGGGACCACTACTCGATTGCCCCACAGAAGGCAGTCTGCTGTATAGACATTTCATCTTTGCACTGCTGGAACGGCACTGGGACACTGGACCAGCTCCCGTGAAGCACACAGCTTTTGAATAGAGATAATAAGGGGTTCTGGCTTGTCCAGGTTTTGATCTGCCAGGCAGTGACGGGTTATTGCTCACTCTCAAATGCTTCCATAACCATGGATAGATCTGCGGGCTGTGCCATTTCTACCCCTGTGGTGAACAATGGCAGCCTACTGACAGTATCGACGCAGTTTTCTGTGCCGGCCTGTAGTGGATGGCATAGTTGTATGCGGACAACGTGAGCGCCCATCTCTGGATGCAGGCTGATGCATTGGTATTTATCCCTTTACTCTCAGAAAACAGGGATATAAGTGGCTTATGGTCAGTTTCCAATTCGAGTTTTAGCCCAAACAGGTATTGATGCATTTTCTTTACCCTATAGACACACGCTAACGCTTCTTTTTCAATTATGCTGTAGGCTCTCTCAGCCTTAGACAGACTCCTGGATGCATAAGCAACCGGTTGCAGTTTCCAAAATCATTAGCTTGTTGCAATACACACCCGACGCCATATGACAATGCATCACATGCAAGTACCAAACGCTTACATGGATCATATAACACAAGCAATTTGTTTGAGCATAACAATTTTCTCGCTTTTACAAAGGCATTTTCTTGGCTTTTGCCCCAAACCCAATCGCCCCCTTTTCATACTAAGACATGTAGTGGTTCTAGCAGGGTGCTGAGACCCAGTAAGAAGTTACCAAAGTAGTTCAGGAGTCCCAGAAACGACCGCAGCTCCGTCACGTTCTGTGGCCTCGGTGCGTTCTCGATTGTCTCCGTCTTTGCTTTAGTGGGCCTGATGCCATTCACCGCAATCCTCCTTCCCAAGAACTCCACTTCAGGCGGCAGGAAAACACACTTCGAGCGTTGTAACCTGAGCCCCATGAGGTTGAGTCAACTAAGGACCTCCTCCAGGTTCTGCAGGTGCTCGACCCGACCAGTGACCAAGATGTCGGCCTGGAAGACCACGGTGTGCGGGACCAACTTCAGCAAGCTTTCCATGCTTCTCTGGAATATCGCCGCTACTGATCGGATTCCAAATGAGCATCTGTTATAAACAAAAAGACCTTTGTGCGTGTTCATGCAGGTGAGGGCCTTCGATGATTCCTCTAATTCCTGTGTCATATAGGCTGAAGTCAGATCCAGCTTTGTGAATGTCTTTCTGCCCGCCAGCATTGCAAAGAGGTCGTCGGACTTTGGTAGTGGGTATTGGTCCTGCAGGGAGAAACGATTGATAGTTACTTTGTAATCACCACAGATTCTGACGGTGCCATCTTCCTTGAGGACTGGGACAATAGGACTGGCCCACTCGCTGAACTCGATCGGTGAAATTATGCCCTCTCTTTGCAGCCGGTCTAGCTCGATCTCTACCCTTTCTCTCATCATGTACGGTACTGCTCTCGCCTTGTGATGGATGGATCGCGCCCCCGGAATTAGGTGGATCTGCACTTTTGCTCCTTGGAATTTCCCAATACCTGGTTCGAACAGCGAAGGAAATTTGTTTAAGACCTGGGCAAAGTGTCGTCAGCAGGCGATAGCGCTCAGATGTCATCCCAATTCCAGCGTATCTTTCCCAGCCAGCTCCTGCCGAGCAGAATGGGACCATCACCTGGTACCAACCAGAGTGGTAGCTTGTGCACCACTCCATTGTAGGAGACCTTTACGGTAGCACTGCCGATTACAGGAATCAGTTCTTTTGTGTAAGTTCTTAGTTTCGTGCGAACTGGAGTTAAGATTGGCCTTGAGGCCTTGTTGCACCACAACCTTTTGAAAGTCTTTTTGCCCATGATGGACTGGCTCGTGCCCATGTCCAGCTCCATTGACACTGGGAGTCAATTTAGTTTAACATTCAGCATTATCGGGGGACAATTCGTGGTGAATATGTGCATCCGTGTACCTCTGCCTCCTCGATTCGAGGCTCTGGTTCATCATGATGCTCCGTGGATTTGTCCTCCTCTGCAACTTGGTGGTTTTCAGATTTAACAGGCTTTGCAGCTCACCTGCACACTTGTTGGAAGTGTCCCATTGTTCCACAGCCTTTGCAAACGTACTCTTTGAATTGGCATAAATGGAAATGATGATCACCCCCGCAGCGCCAACAAGGTGTTAATGGCCTTGCATTTATCACCCTTGATGGTGGACTCTGAGTCATCTGCGGACGAGCAGCTGCAGGCATGTGTGACCTGCCCTGTGTGTTATGATTCAAAAACAACATCACAGTACTTGTAGCAGCACTTGTGTGCTGAGAGATTTGCTTAGAATTGTCACTGGTGGCAATGAACGCCTGGGCTATCGCTATGGCCTTACTCAAGGTTGGGGTCTCTACAGTCAAAAGTTTGTGAAGTATGGTTTCGTGGCCAATGCCAAGTACGAAAAAGTCTCTGAGCATGTGCTCCAAATGTCCTTCAAATTTGCAATGTCCTGCAAGGCATCTTAGCTCGGCGACATAACTCACCACTTTCTGGCTTTCAGACCTTTTGTAGGTGTAGAACTGGTACCTCGCCATCAGAACGCTTTCCTTCAGGTTCAGATGCTCTCGGACCAGTGTGCACAAATCGTCGTACGATTTATCCGTGCGTTTCACTGGAGTGAGCAGATTCTTCATGAGGCCATACGTTGGTGCCCCACAGATGGTGAGGAGGATCGCCCTTCGTTTAGCAGCACTCTCTTCCCCATCTAGCTCGTTGGCCACGAAGTATTGGTCGAGTTGTTCCACAAACGTTTCCCAGTCATCTCCCTCTGAAAACTTCTCCAGGATGCCCACTGTTCTCTGCATCTTTGGGTTCGCTATCTATATCTCATCGCCAGTTGTTGTGTATGGAGGAAGAGTCAGACTGAACACCGTGAGCTCAAAGTAAAGTGTGACCTTAGTCTTTTATTGCAAGTCTCCAGAGTGCCTCTCCAACCTGTGAAGCCTCCTTAAATACCTGTGCTCCCAAGGGATTATGGGATCCCTTGGGACTCCAGGGGAAGAGCCCTCTGGTGGCTATACAAAGTCCACATATATAACACTTACCTTAAGACGGCATTACTTATCTCTCTGCAGTCAGTATAGGTTGGACTGCCTAATTTCCTAGGCGGTCACTGCGCGGGGCGCTGCGGGGCATACGGGTCGGGCGGGAGTCAAAAAGCGCATTGGTGTCGCAATCAGGGGCGTTGCAGCTCTTCCAGGTGGTACTTCTCCATGCCGCCGCAAAACCGGATTCGAAAACTCCCGCCCGCCCACCCGCCCAGAAATCCTCACCGCCGCCTTTGCCACCGCTCCGAGGCGAAAACGGTGCGCAAAAGCTCAGAAAATCCAGCCCATGAAGTGGAATGGACTGGGATTCTTATATACCGTAGAGCAGGGCTGTCCAATTTTGTCACTTTAAATCCACATTCCTATTACTTTGCAGATTTCTCAGGCTGTTGATGATAAGAAATATAAAAAAGACATGCATTTATATAGCACCTTTCATGACCTCGAGATGTCCCAAAGCACTTAATAGCCAATTAAGTACTTTTGAAGCATTGTTCTAAAGTAGGAAACGCAGCAGCTAATTTGCACACAAACACCAATGTGACAATGACCAGATAATCTGTTTTTCTTAATGATGTTGGTTGAGGGATAAATATTGGCCAGAACACCAGGTAACTCCCCTGCTCTTCTTCAAAATACTGACATAGGAGCCTAGAAATCCAGGCCTCCCCACGTCCATACGGAGTGTGCACAGACCCGGCAAGGCATCACAAAAGCCGGTTTTCAGCGTACAATGTGCATGCGCTGAAAACTGACTTTCCCAATCTGTCAAGCTCTGGTTTGACAGATCCTCCGCATCCCCACAGCCAGGACATTCGCATGGGCAAGATTACGGTATTTACCCATATCTTGCCCAGCAGATATCTTGAAAACTCTTGTGCCTGATAAAAGCAGGCACATAGCCTACTTTACAGGCCTAAGAGTTTTAAAACATACAAAAACATAGTAAAATAAAATTTTAAAAACACATTTTAATCTTAAAACTCTGTCCAGTAAGGTAAGTTTATTTTAAAGCATAATTTAATTTTTTTTTTTTAATTGGAAAAATATTTTATTTTATGATATTAATAACTTTAATTTAAATTAATCTTAAATATATGGTGTATTTTTTTCTATCTTTTATTGGTGTTTGGGTGTTGGGGGGTTTCTCAATCATAATAATAGGAACTCCAACTTACGGAGTTCCCATTATTATGAATGCGAAAATACTGTACCTGGATTGGCTGTCCAGAGCCATGTAACTTCAGCTCCAGCTTATGGACGTCCAGACATGCATGTGCTCCGACGTGGGCGCAGCAGGAACAGGTAGGTGCGCATCTTTTTTACCTTTTTCTGTCGATCGCCCGCGGGAAACCCTCGACCGGGAATTCTAGGCCAGGATCTTTTACGTCCACCCGAGAGGGCAGGCGGGGCCTCGGTTTAACGTCTGATCTGAAAGACGGCACCTCCGACAGTGCAGCACTCCCTCAGCACTGCACCGGAGTGTCAGCCTTGATTTTTGTGCTCAAGGCTCTGGAGTGGGACTAACAGGTACTGATTTATCCATCACTGAGACACTAGTGCTATAAATAGCCCTTTCCAAAGCTCCCGGCTCACAATATTTAAACAGGACAAACCAGGGAATAAGAAATATAAGCCGAAATACATGAGTTATTTGTGCTTAGAGGTTATGTATGGCCCTAGGACTGCAGTATCAACACGCAACTGTGAATTAGGAGCAGGAGTCGGTCATACGGCCTCTTGAACCTGCTCCGCCATTCAATAAGATCATTACTTAGGATCATTACGGCACAGAAACAGGCCATTCAGCCCAACCAGTCAATGCTGGCGTTTATCTCCACTTCTCCCATCTTTCCTCATCTAAATCTATCAGCATATGGTTGTCTAGCCTCCCCTTAAATACATCTATACTATTTGCTTCAACTAATCCCTGCGGTAGCGTGTTCCACATTCTCACCACTCTCTGGGTAAAGAAGTTTCTTCTGAATTACCGATTGGATTTCTTGGCGACTATCTTATATTGATGGCCTCTTGTTATGCTCTTCCTCACAAGTGGAAGCACTCTCTCTGTATTCAGTCGATCAAACCCTGGCATAATTCTAAAGACCTTAATTAGGTCACCCCTTAGGCTTCTTTTTCCTGATATGTATATCTTGCATTTCTGATATCATCCTTGTAAATCTTCTTTGCACCCGTTCCAGTGCCTCTATATTCTTTATAAGCTTCTTCTCTTAGGCAGTCCCTCGGAGTCGAGGATGACTTGCTTCCACACTGTCGTGAGTTGTAAGGTGGCTGATAAGTCCAACGCGGGATCCACAGTCTCAGTCACAGGTTGGACAGGTGGTGGCTGATGGGACGGTGGGTGGGGAGCTTGGTGTGTCATACAATCCTTCTGCTGTTTGTACTTGGCTTCCGCGTGCTCCCGATGAAGAGACTCAAAGGGCTAGATTTCCCATTATTTTTGCATGCATAACGCCCACTTACTGTCCATTTTAACGCTGAAATGACATGTAATGCCCAGATATCGCCCATTTAGCCACAAAATGGAAACTGACGCCCATTTCTCAGTCACTTATCGCCGAGCGTTACTTTTCGCATGTGTGTAATGCCGAGAAAAAATAATACGGCCCACCCACTTTTTTGCCGTGCGTTCATCAGAATGGGTGATCCCAACGCCTGTAATATCGGCCAGTGTTACTTTCGGCACGTAGTTAACACCGAGATTTAATAATACCGCCCACCCACTATTTTTTGTCGTAAAGATCAAATTTGCTGAAACTAAGGCCCAGGAGATTGCCCATCCTTACATTCGGCACCTCGCACACATCTCGCCCACAATATTGTTCGCCGAAAAAACTGCTGGGGAAAAGTGGAACTAACCAGAACCACTCACAGCGGTGTGGTCGCCATGTTCTAAATCACATGTCTCATCAGTTAAAAGGCTACTCTGCTTCAACCTCGGGGGTGTTCGGATGTACTCTGGAGGTCTTTGGAGGTGATGTGAACATCTGAACAAACATCTTTATCATACTGTGGACAATTGGAATTTAATAGGTGTCTTAGTGGGGACATTCATTCTTTGTGACCAATCGATGGAAAACAGATAGCTATTGGAATGGGGCCTATCCTTTCTCACCCTCTGTTGATGACCACTTACATGTAGACTCGAGATGGCAGAAGGTACGCTCGACAGCATCATATACCCAATGTAAGACGTGACAGACTGATGAGGAGGACCGGATGTTACACCCCCCTCAAGTATAGGGAGAAGCACTTGCCCAACAAAACCTGCCTTCGGAGACTGCGCTTCCACAAAGAGTTATCAGTGAGATATGCCAGCTGATAAGAGGAGATCTGCAGCCTGCCAGCACCATCAAGACCACACTGTCCGTCGAGGTCAAAGTCACTGCGGCACTGTCGTTCTACACGTCGGGTTCTTTTCAGGCCTCAGCTGGCGACATTTGTGGTTATGCCTCAGCATGCCACACATTGCTACATTGCTGCATTAGACATGTCACTGAAGGGTGGACTTTATCAGCTTCCCTATGACCAGAGAGACTCAGACTGAGAGGGCTCTAGGATTCTACCAAATTGCTAACTTCCCCAAGGTGCAGGGAGGAATAGACTGTACGCACATCGCGATGCAGGCACCTTTTCATATTGCAGAGGTTTTCAGGAACCGCAATGGATTCCACTCCCTGAATGTGCAACTCATTGTTGACCACCAGCAAATTATTATGGCAGTGAATGCTAAATTCCTGGGCAGCATCCATGATGCTCACATCCTGCGTGAGAGCACTATATCTGACTTGCTAACAATCAGCCACAAGGTCAATGTTGGATGCTTGGTGACAAAGGATATGGCCTCGCCGCCTGGCTGACACCCACACCAAAGCCAAGAAGCGATACAATGAGAGCTACAGAGCCACTCGCAATATCGTGGAGAAAACCATTGGCGTGCTTAAGCAGCACTTTCGATGCCTGGACTACTCAGGAGACGAGCTCCATACCACCCTGAGCAGGTAGCTCAATTCGTGGTGGTGTGCTCCATGCTGCACAACTTGGCTATCAGGAGGGGACAAGAATTGCTAGAAGGGTGTGACGGTCCATCTCAGGAGAGAGAGGAAGAGGAGGACGAGCAGGTGGACGCTGACCTCGGGCCACACAGTCAGGCTGATGCTGAAGCCATGCCCCGCCCCCCCTGTAGACCGCATGAAAGGGCCCGTGATGGCATCATAGCTGGAGGACTCTTAGGTCAGGAGCTCATAAATGAACGCTTTGCCTGAAAGAACGTTGGTGGTATTTACAAGGCTGACACACTGCTGGGTGGGCATCACCTTGGTGACAGTTAAGGTTAAATTGATTGAAGTTAGGTGTAATTATACCCTTTGATGTTAAGGAATCACCAGTGTGTAACGGTGCAGCTATCTGAGCCAATGCGCAACAAGGTTATGTTAAATAAAAAACATTTAAACCGATCATTTATCTGAAATCATAAGTATATCTGTAAAAACCAAACCTTCCCCCACCCCCGCTTCTCATTCCCACCTTTACCCCTTCCACTTCCCCCCCTGACTCCAAGCCGCCTGGCCGAGGAGTTCCTCAGGCGCTGCTTCATTGTGGGGGATGACGGCAGAACCGCTGCTTGGACGGATACGGGAGTGGACGGCCCCGAGGTGGGAACGTGCTCCGAGCCAGAAGCAAGATGTTGCTCCTGGCTCTCATGTGTCGTTGGCAATGGGGGTGCGGTACTTTGGGGTGCAGTGCTGCGCTCAGGGGACCACTGGGAGCCCTCTGCCACCAGTGTTCCTGGCTAACAGCTCCAGGGCCTCCTCCATCCCTTCCATGTTATATATTATTTGTTGGACAAAAACTCGGTGCCAACTATGTTCTGGGTGCTTAGAGGCTTTTTGCTGCTGGTGAATCTCCCTCGTGCCTCCCACAACAGCCAAACAAGCACACATCACACCCACACACACTTTCAGTCCCTCTCTGCTCCCTCTCTCTCTGTCTCCTCTTCTACGCATGTAATGATGACCCCTGACCTCCGAATCGCGGGAAACGAGCGTTGCCATGCCGTTGCTAAGGACAGCGACATTTTACGGCAAAAGATCAGAGCGATTTAACGCTAACGGTCATTTCACATCATTCGTGGAAACGCCCAATTTTAAAAATGGAGACTAGGGGCTTTGAAAATGGGCGACAAGCCGGCGATCTGAAAACCCATTTTTACCGCCCACGTCGTAAATACCGGCCATTTTTGGCCGATCTGCACAAAGTGTAAAGTCTAGCCCAAAGTGTTCGGCGTCTCAACAGTTCCAGAAACCTGTGAGCATACTCACAGGTACATTACAGTGAGCAACAGTGGTCCCAGCACTGATCCTTGTGGGTCAGCACTACCCACCTTTTGCCACTGTGAATAGCTACCCTCTACGCCTACTCTCTGCTTTCTGTCTTGACGCCAGCTAGCTATCCATTCTCTGGCTGATCTTCGACCTCAACTCCACTTTCCCACCCGATCTCCATAATCTTTGATTCATTTAATATCCAAAAATCTATCTATCTCCTGAATTTGCTCAATGACTTAGCATCCACAGCCCTCTGTGGTAGAGAATTCCAAAGATTTCCAATCCTTTGAGTGAAGAAATTCCTCCTCATCTCAGTCCTAAATGGCTGACCCCTTACCCTGAGACCGTGACCCCTGGTTCTAGATTCCCCAGCCAGGGGAAACAGCCTCTCAGCATCTACTGAGTGCAGGTTATCTTAATATTCAAGTTCAGTGGCAGAACATTAAATGGATTATATGTAGTGTGGAATTAGTTTGAATGATTTAAATACATACTTTACCATAGTCTGATACAAGGAGAAATTAACGGGAACCTTGTTCAAATGAAATAGATGTGGTGGTTTGTTCAAAATGCTGATATCCTGACTCTCCTCTGGTATGGTATTTAAAAGCATGAACACATTTATTGGCTGAATTATAAAACATTAATACAGTATGTCAAACTAAAATGGTGCATAAACATATGGGGCTGTAAGCTAGTCCACGTTAGCACTGCTAACATATCATAAGCTGCCATATAGGCTTAAAATGATTGCAGCTTTACACCTTCTACCATCCTGAGGCTGCCCAGTGGCACACATTGCATCACAATACAAACAGACTCAAGTCCCAGAGTCCACGGCACAGGTATTGAATTAATGATCAGGCTGAGCGAGTCTAACTGCTAACCTTTACAGCGGGTGGGGGGGGGGGGAGGAGGGGGGGGGGGAAGTGCTTGTTTTCTTCTACAACTACTTTTGTTGCTGCTTCTGAAGTTATTTTCTTTGGTTTTTTTTGGATTATTTTCTTTCCCTCTAAAGGGCTCTCTGATTGCATGTTCTGTTTCCTCCTCCACCGTTCTATCTCCTCCACCGTTCCATCTCCTTCACTGTTCCATCTCCTTCACCGTTCCATCTCCTCCACAGTTCCATCTCCTCCACCGTTCCATCTCCTCCACCGTTCCATCTCCTTCACCGTTCCATCTCCTCCACCGTTCCATCTCCTCCACCGTTCCATCTCCTCCACTATCTTATATCCTTGGTCAGTTTTATCTCCCTGTTCAGTTTCAATTCCGCAGTCACAGAAAATGTTGGCTGCATAATTGGATAAACCAGGCCGACTGCTCCAAGACTCACAGCATAGATTGTCCAATTAACTTCCGATTCTATGGGATCAGTTTTAATCACATAACGCTGGTGGGCTCTTGACACATATTGAGCTGGGTGCTGGGAGTTCCCCAAGGGTGGGGAGGATGTGGGAGTTCGGGCCTAAACTGCTCTTATTTGGCTGCTTACAAGGGCTGGTAGATAAAAATTAAAGCGATACAGCCACTTAAAGATAAATGGGTACTTATGGGGGCAAAGGTGATGAATGCTTTTACAAAGCTTCTCATATTCTTAGTAGATATTTCAGCCGAAAGTGGATTATAAAACTCAGTGGCTGGCACAATAAATGATACAGTCAAGAAAATTAATCTTTGGTCAAAAGATAGATTGGGGCAACATTCAAATTCCGTATTTGATGATTGCTGAAATGGATTGCTTCATGGGAATCATCCTTTATTATGTCTTTTGGAGGACAAGAAGGAAGTTGCTAGAGAGATCAGATCGCATCAGAGGCAGAGGTGCATCTAGAAACATAGGAACAGGAGTAGGCCATTCAGCCCTTCGAGCTTGCTCTACCATTCAATTAGATCGTGGCTGATCTGCACCTCGATTCCATTTACCCGGCTTTGCTTCATATCCCTTGATAACCTAAGTTAACAAACAGCTAGCGATCTCGGTCTTGAAAGTTTCAATTGGCCCCCAGCATTCACCAACTTTTGGGGGAGAGAATTCCGAAATTTCTACCACCCTCTGTGTGAAATGATGCTTCCTGGTTTTGCTCCTAAATCGAGCTCTAATTTTAAGATTATGTCCTCTTGATATCCCCACTAGAGCAAGTAAGTTGCTCCGTATCTACCCTATCAGATCCTTTTAAAATATTTTAAACACCTCAATTTTAACATAGAACAAACTAGCTTAATTAATTGAATACATTGGCCTGTAATTTGAGGTCCTGATGACGGCGAACTATCAGCTTTCGCCCTCATTTCGCCCTTGAAACTGACCGCAATTTCAGGATTTATCTCATGCGCAGCCTAACGCGGGAATCCTGAAGCTGTGGTCTGTCATTCACTGGTCCTCCACAGGCTGCGTGTGGATCAACCCCCTCTCCCCCCCCCCCCCGGCCCCCACTCCTGCCCCCCACCTCCTACAGAGCCAGCAATTACAGTGAAATCTCTCAAATCAGTGATACTGATGAAAATTTCATCTCTTCTGCAGTAATTACGCTGTTAAATTCCCCACTAAAAGTTAGACCCAAAGGGATTAGTTGTAACTGGGGTTTTAGCAACGTATTGACTGCTAAACAAAGGTTATGGCTCTGGAAATGAATGTTAACTTTGTGCAATGTCAAATTTACCCATTTTAATAAAAATTAACATTTTTAAGAAACTTAAATATATATATTGTTGTGTATTGCTCTGGTACATTAAATGTATGATAAGTACAATGGTGCACCACAGAGGGCGCTGTGGTGGGAGACCTGAAAGTACCTGCATGAGGCAGTATAAAAGGCTGCCCACGACACCTGAGAGTCACTCTGGAGCTGTTCAATAAAGGACGAAGGTCACAGCAGTTAGATCAACACCAGACCGTGTGGAATCAGCGATTTGTGTGCTACATACACCACGTTGGCGACAAGGAAGCGGACGAATTCTATGCAACCATGGCTACTCTGGGCTCGCTAAAGGATTTTACCGTGGGCAATGATTGGGAGGCCCTTACGGAAAGGCTCGAGTACTACTTCACAGCAAACGATCTGACGGAGGACACGAACGCACTGAGAGAGAAGCATAAGGCGATATTGCTCTCCAGTTGTGGCGATGAGGTTTACTGTCTCGTCAGGGATTTGCTGGCACCCGCGAGCACCATGGACAAGTCATATGAGGAGCTGACTGAACTCATTCGTGACCAGTTGAAACCGAAGGAGAGCATCCTCATGGCCAGATACAAATTTTACCATCACTGCAGACCCGAGGGCAAGGATGTCACCAAATATGCTGCGGACCTCAGGAGACTCGCGGCGCCGTGTGATTTTGGGGCACACCTTGACGAGGCACTGCGGGACGTTTTTGTCATGGGGATTGGCCATGAGGGCCTCCTTCACAAGCTGCTAGTCACGCAACCCACAGTCACCCTGACAAAGGCCATCACTATCAGCCGGGCATATATGACCTCGACGTGCAGCACCAAGCAAATGATCCACACAGTCTCGAACCCGGCAGGCACTGTCCACAGGATCGCGGCCACCATGGACAAAACTGCAGAAACGGACCTCGGGGTCCTGGAACTCAGAGTCCGCTGAGGGGGGGCCAATCAAGTAGCACCATGCTGGCGCTGCGGAGGAAGCCATGGGGCTCACCGGAGCAGGTTTGCGGAGTACACGTGCAATACCTGCCACATTAAAGGCCACCTTCAGCGTATGTGTAAAAGAAATCGAACTCACCATGTGGCTGAGGGGATGGGGGATGATCCACTGTTCAGCGGGGAGCAGGCAGAAGATGATGAGGTGTTGGGACTGTATACGTGCACCGATGATTCGCCCCCAGTGATAATAATGGAAGTAAAAATTGACGGAGTCCCAGTGAGTATAGCAGTGGATACGGGATTGGGTCCGTCGCTGATGAGTCAGAGAACTTTTGATAAACTGTGGAGTAACCCGGCTGCACGACTCAAGCTGGTCCCGGTCACGGCAAAGCTGCGTACTTACACCAAGGAACTGATACCTGTTCTCGGTAGAGCGGATGTACAGGTATCTCACGGGGGCGAGACGCACGGTTTACCTTTATGGGTCATTGTAGGTGATGGGACGACGCTCCTCGGCAGAAGATGGATGGGAAAGGTCCGTGGGAGCTGGGAAGACTTCTTCACTCCCCCACAGACTGCTGCTTCCCGGGTTTCCAAAGGGCAGCGGCAACCGAGCTGGAGCTGCAGCAGCAGCAGCAGCCCAGAACTCCTGGCCCCAAGCAATCCTGCAGCCTCAGCCACCACTTAAAGTTACAGGTGCGGGCCCATTGCTGGGGTACGGGCTGGCGGGGCGCTGTGGTCCATCGGTGGCCAGGGGACCCACGCAGCAGAACAGTTGGGTGGAGGCAGCGGCCGCGATGATGGCAGCCACGGAGGCAGCAGGAGAGGCGGCCACGGCGGGAGCGGAGGCTGTAACGAAATGCCGCGCTGAGTTTGAGTGCGCCAGCATCAATTAAGTCCAGCATCAGCGCCAAAGGAAGAGGATTGTGGACAAATGCCTGAAACTTTTCCCCAAAATTCCCTCTCCCCATCTTCTGTGTTTCCCTTTCCCTCCCTCCGTGTTTCTTCTTCTTCTTTCGAGGCCAGCTGGACACCTAAGATGGCGGCGCCCAATAGAAGCCTCGTGGGAGCCGCAAGATGGCGTTGTAAAAGGGAAATGCTCCTGGGCGTCTTAAAAGGGTCTCACACCACTGCGGTCCCCACATATAAAGACTTTTGGATTTTTGCAAGGCTAGAGCGAGCCTAAGTGTGCCATGTGAATATAGGGATGATGGATTTATGACAAGAAATAATATTTTAATGCTGGTCACTGTGTTTAAAATAATGGACATGAATTGCGAATTACGACAAGAGTTAATATTTCAATGCTAAATGGTCACTGTGTTTAAATTCAGGGACGTGGATCCGTGACCAACATTACCAACGGGCTAATGCATTTTTCGATTTCGGGGATTCTAGCAACAGCTTTTTGAACTGGGGGGGCAGTGATGTTGTGTATTGCTCTGGTACATTAAATGTATGATAAGTACAATGGTGCACCACAGAGGGCGCTGAAAGTACCTGCACGAGGCAGTATAAAAGGCTACCCACCACACCTGTGGAGCACTCTGGAGCTGTTCAATAAAGGACTAAGGTCACAGCAGTTAGATCAACACCAGACCATGTGGAGTCAGTGATTTGTGTGCTACATACATCACACACATATATATATATATATATATATATAAGTTTGTCCAACTTTATTTCAGGTTTATCTTTTCCCCAAATTTGAGAGCCCCAAACCTTGCATTGCTTTATAACATTTTTTAAAAGTTAGAATTAAAAATGGAAGTGGGTGGGTTTAAGGCAGGTTGGGGTTCATGTTTGAGATTTTGGGGGAGGGGGGGAGAAGGGAAGAAATCACAAGACTGCAATGAGTGGGAAGGGGTGGGGGAGAGAAGTCACAAGACCTGGGTGTGGTCCATCCATACAGATCTTGGGGAGAGACAACAAAGAACCTGTCCTGCCTGCCTTCCTGCCATTTTGAGCTTCTTGCAAAGCCAGACCGGGGAAATTTGCAGGACTTACCCTCTTCCTCGAGTGTGGGCCCAGCTTGTGCAGTGGTAGTTGCTTTTCTCCAGGCAGGACCCATCAAAGCAGCGACCCTCTCTTCCAAGGATGTCAGTGGCTGCAGATTTGCCGGGCCTCCTCCTGTTCGAGTTTTTTCCCTTTTATTATGTGCCACCTTCCTCTGCAAAGATGAAAATGCAACTTTTTAGAGAGGGTGTCTTTCTGCTGGGTGGGACATGTGCAGTGGTCATATTTACAATTGCAATTCCATTGAATAAATGAAAATATTACACTAACTACTAGACCAAGGTCCTGTCACTGCTTTTTACACTGGCCTCCAGATCTCGTGGTGGTCACCATTGTGCAGTAATCTTCTACAACTTGGTTCCAGCATTTCTTCATTTCTTTGGGCGGAACTTTTATGTGACCTCTGCTGGTGTCCAGCTCCTGTCATCTTCCCTCAATCACAGTAACTAGTGCCTCCACTTCATCCTGTAAGAAATTCTTGGTCCTTGCACCGCGTTACATCTTGTATTGCTACAACTCCGATTTTTCCAATGCTCTCACACAGCACTCAACATTGTCACACACACAACTGGCTCTTTAAAAATAGCCACTTGCCAACCCGGAGCTGTACTGCGCATGTGTGTCCACTGAAATAACATCAAAAATATCACTTTTTTTCCACGCATGAATATGTGGCATCGTTTTTTCGGCGCAGACAGCAGGCTCCACCCCCTGCGACGACTGGACACGCTGCATGGTGCCAAATTTGAATTATACATCGGGAAACTTCGGCAAAATATTTCTGCCGCATTTCTGGCCTAGAAAAACGGGTGTAACTCTAGCAATATGCCAGAAAATCGGCTTGTGCAACACTGAGCCCTCTATGCTTAGAGTAGCTTGCAATGTGTGGGTTTCGAATGACCTGTGTAGTTCTCATTTCAGTGACTTCTATTGTAACTTGTACCACCTGTGTTCGAGTGTCCATATGCATTTAGACTCACCTCCGACTATCCAAACCACACAGTACCCATCTCCGCCACCCCTAACCGCACCCCCTGCCCTCCGATCTCCACCCCCAACAGCATTAAACATATCTGCTCCTGGGCTACAGCCTCTTCTATAGCGGTGCCTGCCCAGCAGGGAGCCAAGCCTGTCAATCAGGGTTTGGGTGGGTGGAACCAATTTTTTAAAAAGCAGTCTTGCCATCGATGCATTGTAGGGTTCTTGAAATAAATCTCTGCCCCATTTCAGGACTTGGGACTCTTAGGGACATAAGGATCCATATAACAATGCTTTAAACACCTGAACAATACCCATCCGTGTTTTGGGGGTTAAATTTACCTTCACTGACTCCGAATCCAGGGTAGAGGAAACTGGAAACGAAAAATGAACCTCTGACTATGGTTGCCAACTCTACTTGGTCATATCACTGGAGGTTTCATCACATGACCTCCTGCCCCACCCCCACACTCCTGCCATTCGTCGCTCGATACCTCCATTCTCAGGGTGCCCCGCCTTCCCTCGCCAAATCAGGTTCTTCGTTACCCGATCCGATGATTCCTGACTCTGAAACAAACTGTCTTTTTTCCCCCCGACATCTCTAATATTTCTACGATGAACAAGCAAAAGTGTTAAAAAGAAAATGAGAAAAAAAAAACACAATTTTATTTTAATGCCCTCCCCCTGATGATTTTTCTCCCGGGTGTTGATCGCAGCGGTGTCCTGGAGATTAATCTTCAATTCCTGGAGACTCCAGGCCAATCCTGGAGGGTTGGCGACCCCCAAGCCTGAGGCAAAAGAGGAACCTGATGGTGTCACTGTTCCGCCTTTTGTTTTATAAACATGAGGATGTACCACAGAGATGCGATGCAGAGATTGCAACACTTAAACACCTTTACCAGTCATGCTTCATGACATTGAGACTCACTTGGGGGAGCAGATAAGAACATAAGAAATTGAAGCAGCAGTGGGCCATTTAGCCCCTCGAGCCTGCTCCACCATTCAATGGCTGATCTTCTGCCTCAACTCCACTTACCCGCACTATCCCCACGTCGCCTTGATTCCCTTAATATCCAAAAATCTATCGACCTCTGTCATGACATACAAGATCAAGGATGGTAAATGAAATGGTAATAATGTGATTGGGAAACAATGCAGGCGAACACTTTAACTGTGCGCCCACACCCACAGTTCCCTGGCGGGTGAGCTGGACGGTTTCAAGGGCTGGGGTGCAATATGAAATGATTTAAAAACAAGTTTATCTGGAATCAAAATCAACGGAGGTTGCTTCAAATGGCTGAGGGTTATTTCCATGTCATTTCCATTGTTCATGGCATTTTGCTTGAATGAATTGAACAGCAAATATATTTCTTCTCTCAGATTGAATAACATCTTCTACCTCAACTCCATTCTCCAATTTTGCAAGCTGAATTCATAGAAGCAGACAGCACAGAAGGAGGTCTATTAGGCCCATCGTCCATGTGCCGGCTCTTTGAAAGAGCTGTCCAATCCCCTGCTCTTTTTCCATTGCCCTGAAATTTGTTTCTTTTCAAGTGTTTATCCAATTCCTTTTTGAATAGTACAATTGAATTTGTTTCCACCACCTTTTCAGACAGTGCATTCCAGATCACAACAACTCAACAACAACAACCTGCGTTTATATAGCGCCTTTAACAAAGCGAAACGTCCCAAGGTGTTTCATAGGAGTATTATGAGACAAAACATTTGACATCAAGCCATGTAAGGAGAATTAGCGCAGGTTACCAAAAGCTTGGTCAAAGAGCTTGGTTAAGGAGCGTCTTGAAGGAGAAAAGAGAGGTGGTGAGATTTAGGCAGGGAGTTCCAGAGCTTGGGGCCTAGGCAACAGAAGGCACGGCCACCAACAGTTGAGCGATTATAATCAGGGATGCTCAAGAGGGCAGAATTAGAGGAGCGCAGATATCTCGGGGGGCTATGGGGCTGGAGAAGATTACAGAGATAGGGAGGGGCGAGGCCATGGAGGGATTTGAAAATAAGAATGAGAATTTTGAAATCGAGGCATTGCTTAACCGGGAGCCAATGTAGGTCAGCGAGCACAGGGGTGATGGGTGAGTGGGACTTGGTGCAAGTTAGGACACGAGCAGCCGAGTTTTGGATCACCTCAAGTTTACATAGGGTAGAATGTGGGAGGCCAGCCAGGAGTGCATTGGAATAGTCAAGTCTAGAGGTAACAAGGGCATGGATGAGGGCTTCAGCAGCGGATGAGCTGAGGCAAGGGCGGAGACAGTTCTCCCCATCTCCCCTGTTTTTTTTGCCAATTAACTTAAATCTGGGTCCTCTGGTTACCAACCCTTCTGCTAGTGGAAACAGTTAACATAAGAACATAAGAAATATGAGCAGAAGTAGGCCATACGGTATCCCTCAAGCTACACCGCCAGTTAATACGATCCTGGCTGATCCAATTATGGACTCAGGTCCACTTCCCTGCCCACTCCCCATAACCGCTTATCATTTAAGAAACTGTCTATTTCTGTCTTAAATTTATTCAATGTCCAGCTACCACAGCTCTCTGAAGCAGCGAATTCCACAGATTTACAACCCTCTGAGAGAAGAAATTTCTCCTCATCTCAGTTTTAAATGGGCACCCCCTTATTTTAAGATAATGCCCTCTAGTTCTAGTCTCCCCTGTTATATATGTAAACCTGTAAATACCTTGTTTAACCACCAGAGGGCTCATCCCCTGGAGTCCCAAGGGATCCTACAGTCACTTGGGAGCATCTATACGTAAGGAGTCCTCACAGGCTGGAGAGGCGCTCTGGAGATCAGTAATAAAGGACTATGGTCACACATTACTTTGAGCTTACAATATCTGGTCAGATTCTTTATTTAAGACATAACAACGAGATACAGATGACGAACCCCACCGCAACAATGCAGAGAACCGTGGGCATCATGGAGACATTTTTGGAAGGAGATGATTGGGAAACCTTCGTGGAGCGACTCGACCAATACTTCGTGGCCAACGAGCTGGAAGGAGAAGCAAACGCTGCCACCGTTTGCGGGGCACCATCGCATGGCCTCATGAAAAATCTGCTTGCTCCAGCGAAACCCACAGAGAAGTCGTACGATGATTTGTGCACACTGGTCCGGGAGCATCTAAACCTGAAGGAAAGTGTTCTGATAGCGAGGTATCGGTTCTACACATACAAGAGGTCTGAAGGCTAGGAAGTGGCGAGCTACGTCGCCGAGCTAAGGTGCCTTGCAGGACATTGCGAATTTGAAGGACACTTGGAGCACATGCTCAGGGACTTCTTTGTACTTGGCATTGGCCATGATGTAATACTTCGCAAACTTTTGACTGTAGAGACCCCAAATTGAGTAAAGCCATAGCGATAGCCCAGATGTTCATTGCCACGAGTGAACAAAGTAATGTTGTTTTCGAATCGTAATGTACAGGGCAGGACTCACATGCCTACAGCTGCACGTCTGCAGATGTCTCAGAGTCCACCATCAAGGGTGGTGAATGCAAGGCCATTAACACCTTGTTGGCGTTGCGGAGGTAATCATCGCTTCCATTCATGCCACTTCAAAGGATACGTTTGCAAGGCTGTGGAACCATGAGACACCTCCAGTGTATGTGCAGGCGAGCTGCAAACCCTGCTAATCCTGCAAACCACCATGTTGCAGAGGAGGACAGATCCACAATGGATCACGACGAACTAGAGCCTCAGATTGAGGAGGCAGAGGTATATGGGGTGCACACATTCACCACAAAGTGTCACCCAATAATGCTGAAGATTGAATTAAATGGACTCCCGGTGTCAATGGCGCTGGACGCGGGCGCGAGCCAGTCCATAATGAGCAAAAAGACTTTCGATAAATTGTGATGCAGCAAGGCCTCAAGGCCAGTCCTGACTCCCATTCGTACCAAACTGAGAATGTACACAAAGGAACTGATTCCCGTAATTGACAGTGCTACCGTAAAGGTCTCCTACGATGGAGCGGTGCACAATTTACCACTCTGGGTGGTACCGGGCGATGACCCCACGCTGTTTGGCAGGAGCTGGCTGGGAAAAATACGCTGGAACTGGGACGACGTCCGAGCGCTCTCGTCCGTCGATGACACTTCATGTGCCCAGGTCCTAAACAAGTTCCCCTCGCTGTTCGAACTGGGCATCGGGAAGTTCCAAGGAGCAAAAGTGCTGATCCACTTAATTTCAGGGGTGCGACATCCATCACAAGACGAGAGCGGCACTGTACATGATGAGAGAGAGGGTGGAGATCGAGCTGGACCGGTTGCAATGAGATGGCATCAAATCGGCGATCGAATTCAACAAGTGGGCCAATCCAATTGTTCCAGTCCTCAAGGAAGACGGCACTGTCAGAATCTGTGGTGATTACAAAGTAACTATCAATCGTTTCTCCCTGCAGGATCAATACCCGTTACCAAAGGCAGACAATCTATTTGCGATGCTGGCAGGAGGAAAAATGTTTATGAAGCCGGACTTGACCTCGGCCTACATGATGCAGGAGCTGGAGGAATCTTCGAAGGGCCTCACCTACATCAACATGCACAAAAATCTCTTCATCTACAAGATGCTCGTTTGGGATTCGATCAGCCGCGGCGATATTCCAGAGGAACATGGAAAGCTTGCTGAAGTCGGTCCCGCATACCATGGTCTTCCAGGACGACATCTTGGTTACAGGTCAGGACACCGTCAAGCAACTGCAGAACCTGGAGGAGGTTCTTAGTCGGCTTAATCGTGTGGGGCTCAGGTTAAAACGCTCGAAGTGCAATTCCTGGCACCTAAAGTGGGGTTCCTGGGGAGAAGAATCGCGGTGGATGGCATCAGGCCCACTGATTCAAAGACGGAGGCAATCAAGAAAGCACCGAGACCACAGAACGTGATGAACTGCGGTTGTTTCTAAGACTCCTGAACTACTTTGCTAACTTCTTACCGGGTCTTAGCACACTGTTAGAACGACTGCACTCTTTACTGCATAAAGAAGATGAATCTGTATGGAGTAAAAGCCAAGAAAATGCCTTTGAGAAAGCTAGAAAACGGTTATGCTCAAACAAATTGCTTGTGTTGTATGATCCGTGTAAGCGTTTGGTACTAGCATGTGATGTGCCGTCATACGGTGTCAGGTGTGTATTGCAACAAGCTAATGAATCTGGGAAATTGCAACCTGTTGCCTTTGCATCCAGAAGTCTGTCTAAGGCTGAGAGGGCCTACAGCATGATTGAAAAAGAAGTGTTAGCGTGTGTTTATGGGGTAAAGAAATTGCATCAATATCTGTTTGGGCTCAAATTTGAATTGGAAACTGACCATAAGCCACTTATATCCATCTTTTCTGAAAGTAAGGGGATAAATACGAATGCATCGGCCCGCATCCAGAGATGGGCGCTCACGTTGTCCGCATACAACTACGCCATCCACCACAGGCCAGGCACAGAAAACTGTGCCGATGCTCTCAGTAGGCTGCCATTGACCACCACAGGGGTGGAGATGGCACAGCCTGCAGATTTAGTTATGGTAATGGGAGCATTCGAGAGTGAGCAATCACCTGTTAGCGCCCGACAGATTAGAACCTGGACGAGCCAGGACCCATTACTGTCCTTAGTAAAAAACTGTGTGCCCCACGGGAGTTGACCCGTTAGAGATGCAGGAAGAAATAAAGCCGTACCAGCAGCGCAAAGATGAAATGTCCATACAGGCAGACTGCCTCCTATGGGGTAAGCGGGTAGTGGTGACAAAAAAGTGCAGGGACACTTTCATTAGTGAGCTCCACAGTACCCACCCAAGCATTGTAATGATGAAAGTGATAGCCAGATCCCACTTGTGGTGGCCCGGTATCGATGCAGACTTAGAGTGCTGCGTGCACAAATGTAGCACATGTTCACAGTTAAGCAATGCACTCAGGGAGGCACCATTAAGTTTATGGTCCTGGCCCTCCAAACCGTGGTCCAGGGTCCATGTCGACTATGCAGGCCCATTCTTGGGAAAAATGTTCGTAGTGGTCGTGGATGCGTACTCCAAATGGATAAAATGTGAGATAATGTCGGCAAGCACGTCTGCTGCCACCATTAAAAGCCTGCGGGCCATGTTTGCCATGCACGGCCTGCCTGATGTCCTTGTGAGTGACAATGGGGTGTGCTTCACCAGTGCTGAGTTCAAAGAGTTCATGACCCGCAATGGGATCAAACATGTCACATCTACCCCAATGGTCAAGCAGAGCGAGCAGTGCAACAATCAAGCAGAGCTTGAAGAGGGTAACTGAAGGCTCACTGCAGACTCGCCTATCTCGAGTCCTGCTTAGTTGCCACACAAGACCCCACTCGCTCACTGGGGTTCCCCCCGCTGAACTGCTCATGAAAAGGGCACTTAAGACAAGGCTCTTGTTAGTCCATCCTGATCTACTTGAACAGATAGAGAGCAGGCGGCTTCAACAGAATACATATCATGATCGTACAAATATGTCATGCGAAATCGAGATTAATGATCCTGTATTTGTGTTAACTATGGACAAGGTCCCAAGTGGCTTCCTGGCACTATCGTGGCCAAAGAGGGCAGTAGGGTGTTTCTGGTCAAACTTTCAAATGGACTTACCTGCAGAAAACACTTGGACCAAACCAAACTCAGATTCACAGACTATCCAGAACAACCTACAATAGACTCTACCTTTTTCGACCCCCCAGCACACACACAAGTGGCAACCGATGCTGTAGTTGACCACGAAGCAGAACCCATCACCTGCAGCAGCCCAGCAGGACTCACCACACCCAGCAGCCCGGCAAGGCCAGCTGCGCAGCAGCCCAGCGAGGGCCGAACAAATGATTCGCCAAAACCAGCATTTGCACCGAGACAATCAACCAGGGAAAGAAAGGCCCAAGATCGACTCACCTTGTAAATAGTTACACTATTGACTTTGGGAGCGGTGTGTTGTTATATATGTAAACCTGTAAATACCTTGTTTAACCACCAGAGGGCTCATCCCCTGGAGTCCCAATGGATCCCACCTTCCCTTGGGAGCACCTGTACATAAGGACTACGGTCACATATTACTTTGAGCTTACAATATCTGGTCAGATTTTTTATTCAAGACATAATATCCCCCATCAGTGGAAACATCCTCTCTGCATCCACCTTGTCAAGCCCCCTCATAATCTTATATGTTTCTATAAGATCACCTCTCATTCTTCTGAATTCCAATGAGTAGAGGCCCAACCTATTCAACCTTTCCTCATAAGTCAACCCCCTCATCCCCGGAATCAACCTAGTGAACCTTCTCTGAACTGCCTCCAATGCAAGTGTATCCTTTTATAAATATGGGAACCAAAACTGCACGCAGTATTCCAGATGTGGTCTCACCAATACCCTGTATAACTGTAGCAAGACTTCCCTGCTTTTATACTCCATCCCCTTTGCAATAAAGGCCAAGATTTCATTGGCCTTCCTGATCACTTGCTGTACCTGCATACGATCTATTGTATCTGTAAGCACTCTAGTAATGACTCCACAAAGTAAAGTATTGCACTTGAACTGTTGTGACCTTAGTCGATTTATTGCAGCTCCTGAATGAGGTTACAGTAAGGTGAGCTCCCTTTTATACTTGGTTACCTGCAGTGTGCAGGTGACCCCTAGGTCTCCACCAGTTGCACCCTCTGGTGGTACAGGCATAGTGTATACAGTGTGAAGATACATTCAGTGGTCTTATGTAACTGTACATTGAGTGTACAGGGTATATACAAACACAACATCACTCCCCCCTAAGTCTTGTGCACTGGCCTTTTCACAGTATGCTCTGGCCCTCGACTTGAGTGCCGAAAGCACTTGCACTTTGTCTGTGCTTGGAATGGCTCTCTCCCTGTAGACCCCCAAGTCCTTATTGCCACAACATTGGGAAATGGTCAGCAGTGGACGGTTGGAGGTTGCAGTGGGGTTTTTGTGGGTTCTGGGTGTGATCCATGTGTGTCCATGGCTACATACATCCATTTCGCCCCCCCGTACATAGATCATGTGTATGGCTCGATATCTGCATTTACACACATGTACAGAGGGAAAAAAAAATAGGATTAGTTATATCACTGTTTGGGTTTAGCAGAAGTGGAACAAGAACATATTACAGGTAAGGACATACATGATACTACAGTCTTGCCCCTGGGGTGTAGGTGCAGATGGGTGAGGACGCTAGTTCCAGAGTAACCGGACTGTGTCCAAGTTATCTGATGGCGGCGCTGCTGCCCCAGCCAGCTGGTTGGGCTCGGATCACTCCCCTGGCTGAGTCTCAGGGCCTTTGCCGTTGCCTAGTGGTGGGCAGAGCCACAGGAATGTGTGGCCTCCCTGTCCTCCTTTGAGGGCTGTAGGGTCTCCCTGCTGCCCTTCAGCGGTAGTGGGAGCCTGGTCATCGCAGGTCCCGTCGGGAGGGCTGGAGGGTGCTGGCCTCTTGCTCCCGGTGCTTGCCCTGGTGGCCAGAGAGGTAGGTCCAATCTGGGGCAGGGTGCCAGTGGTGGTGCCTGTGCCGTTCGCTGATCGCTGTCCCTGCAGTGGGTATGTCCCACTGTTTGTGTCCACACTCCCTGGGGCATCACATTGGTCCCGGAGGCGCAGGCTACATGATCGGGTAACCCGCTGGACCTGGGTGCTTCCGACGGGAGGTTGCTCTTGGTTTTGTCGGCGTACATGTAGAACCCGGCATCACACATTATTCCATCATTTACAGTCATGATACATTGGCTCCAACCGCAATCACCCGTCTCAACATTGTTAGTTGTCTTTACAAATTCACATTTGTCAATTACATTTTCGCATTTGTCAATTACATCTTTTCCCTGTATACTACCGGTATCGATGTACAATTTAGATACTTGCATTCGTCAATTACATCTTTTCCACGTATCCTACCGGCATCGCTGTTCAAAGGTACATTTAGATACTTGCATTTGTTAATTACATCTTTTACATTAGTATCACCAGCTTCGTTGTGCAAAGAGTGGAACTGTCCCTTTAATTGTACTGGGTTGCCGGTCTCCTTTAAGAGGACCTTGCAATCTTTACCCGAATCCGGTTTGCTGCTCGGCATCACGTGTTGCTCCCTTAATGCTGCCCCTCGTGGTCTGGTCACAGCCATCTTGATTTCAGGCAATCTTCTTCCTCCGGAGCCCTGCCACTTGAGCCCGGAAGGTGAGATCTGGCCTTTTGGGTTGGATCATCTCGCCGTTGGGTAGTGCGGTCTGTATCGTCGCCGTGCAGTCGAGTTGGACGGTAGGATCTTCAGGTGCTATGATGGATCCAAATTTGGGGTTGCATAGGACGTCGATCGCCGGGGACTGGAGGCTTTCCCAGCTCCAACAGATTTGGATTTGTTTCATTCATCTTCTTCCTAGCAGTGTTGGACTATCACCAGCAACGCTCCACAAAGGTAACTTGTGCATCGCACCGCCATAGGAAACCTGGACATCCACGCTGCCAACAACTGGGATGGTGTCATTTGTGTAAATGAGCAGCTTCATCTGGATCGGGAACAGTTTAGGTCGTTGGGCGGGATTGTCCCAGGCTGCCTTCGAGAAACTCTGGGACAATCCCGCCCAATGATTGGCTCGCCCCTGTGTCGACCTCCATTGAGACTGGAACACCGTTGATTTCGACTTCCATTTTCAACGGGGAACTCTTGGTGGAGCAGGTAAACACTCCGGATACCTCTTCCTGGGGCTGAGCTGCCTCCTGGACTCTCTCTTCGTCTTCATCAATGCTCAAGCCCGGGTGATCGGCCAACTCTTCAGCAACTCGGTGAGTAAAATTTATTTTACACATTCGCTGGAGATGACCTTCAGTGTTACAGCCTTTGCAAGTATAGTCTCTGTATCGGCACTGTTGGGCCTTGTGATTTCCTCCACAGCACCAGCATGGGGCTGGCCGGTCGGCTCCATATGGCGGACTCAGGGTTGCGGTACTCAGGTTAGCAGTCTTGCCTCTAAAAGGCGCCAGTCGGTTCATGGTACTTACCGGATTAGAGTCCGAGGGGTGAGTCACCATCCTCTTGGAATCGCAGGCCGAGGCCATGAATGCCTGGCTGACGTTGATTGCCTTCTGCAGGGTGACCGTGATGTCCGCAGAGAGCAGCCTGTGGAGGAGACCCTCGTGGCCGATTCCAATAACAAAGATATGCCTCAATGCTCCAGTGAGGTGGTCACCAAATTCACACGGTGCACCCAATCGTCTCAGGTCTGCAGCATATTTTGCAATTTCTTGGCCTTCGGGCCGCCGGTGTGTGTAGAACCGGTGTCTGGCTGTGAGGATGCTCTCTTTAGGCTTGAGCTGTTCCTGTATCATTGCTACGAGCTCCGCGTACATTTTGGTTGCCATCTTCTCTGGAGCTAGCAAGTCCCTGACAAGGCCATAAGTGGTAGGCCCACAACTGCTGAGTAGGATAGCTCTGCTCTTATCAGCCAGCGAGGTCAGTGTGTCTCCAGCCAGGTCATTCACGATGAAGTAGTGTTTGAGCCTTTCCACAAAGGCATCCCAATCTTCCCCATCACTGAATTGTTGAAATTTGCCAATGTTAGCCATTTTTCGCGTGGAAATTCGTAATCTCGTCGCCAGTTATTGTATCTGTAAGCACTCTAGTAATGACTCCACAAGGTAAGGTATTGCACTTGAACTGTTGTTGACCTTAGTCCATTTATTGCCGCTCCTGAATGAAGGTACAGTAAAGTGAGCTCCCTTTTATACTTGGTTACCTGCAGTGTGCAGGTGACCCCTAGGTCTCCACCAGTTGCACCCTCTGGTGGTACAGGCATAGTGTATACAGTATGAAGATACATTCAGTGATCTTATGTAACTGTACATTGTGTGTACAAGGTATATTCCTACACAACACTATCCTTTTGTGTTTCATGCACAAGTACCCCCAGGTCCTGCTGTACTGCAGCAGTTTGCAATCTTTCTCCATTTGAATAATAACTTGCTCTTTGAGTTTTTTCTGCCAAAGTGCATGACCTCACACTTTCCAACATTATACTCCATCTGCCAAATTTTTGCCCACTCACTTAGCCTATCTATGTCCTTTTGAAGATTTTTTTGTGTCCTCCTCACACATTGCTTTTCCTCCCATCTTTGTATCATCAGCAAACTTGGTTACATTACACTTGGTCCCTTCTTCCAAGTCATTAATATAGGTTGTAAATAGTTGGTGTCCCAGCACTGATCCCTGCGGCACTGCACTAGTTACTGATTGCCAACCAGAGAATGAACCATTTATCCCAATTCTGTTTTCTGTTAGTTAGCCAATCCTCTAGCCATGCTAATATATTACCCCCAGCCCCATGAACTTTTATCTTGTGCAGTAACCTTTTATGTGACACCTTGTCAAATGCCATGAATTTACCACATCCACTAGTTCCCCTTTATCCACCCTGTTCATTACATCCTCAAAGAATTCCAGCAAATTTGTCAGACATGACTTCCCCTTCATAAATCCATGCTGACACTGCCTGACCGAATTTTGCTTTTCCAAATGTCCAGTTACTGCTTCTTTAATAATGGACTCCAACATTTTCCCAAACACAGATGTTAGGCTAACTGGTCTATAGTTTCTTGTTTTTTGTCTGCCTCCTTTTTTAAATAGGGACGTTATATTTGCAGTTTTTCAATCTGCTGGGACCTCCAGGGAATTTTGGTAAATTACAACCAATGCATCCACTTTTCCTGCCATTACTTCTCTTAAAACCCGAGGTTGCAAGCCATCAGGTCCAGGGGATTTATCTGCCTTTAGTCCCATTATCTTGCTGAGTACCACCTCCTTAGTGATTGTGATTGTGTTAAGTTCCTCCCCGCCCCTATAGCCCCTTGACTATCCACGGTTGGAATATTGTTAGTGTCCTCTATCGTAAAGACTGATACAAAATATTTGTTCAGAGTTTCTGCCATCTCCATGTTCCCCATTACTAATTCCCCGGTCTCATCCTCTAAGGGACCAACATTTACTTTAGCCACTCTTTTCCTTTTTATATACCTACAGAAACTCTTGCTATCTGTTTTTATATTTCGTGCTAGTTTACTTTCATAGTCTATCTTCCCTTTCTTAATCATTTATTTAGTCATTCTTTGCTGGCTTAAAAAAATTTCCCAAGCTTTGCTGGCTTTTAAAAGTTTCTTCTTATTCATTCTATCAGTACCTCTCATAATTTTGAACAGCTCTATAAATTCTCCCGTTAACCTTCTCTGCTCTAAGGAGTGTAACTGCCCTTGTTGCTGATTAAACATAAAATGTTGGCCTATATATCAGTTACTACACTTCAAAAGTAATTTGCTTCGCAATATTTCAATGTGATGAAGGAGCCATATTAAATTCAAGTTTCTTTCTTCCTCCCCAGAGTGAAGAAAACTTTAAAAAAAATCAATCTTTCTATTTTGTATTTTAATTAAATATTTTTGAAGTTAAGATAGAGATTTGTAACTTCTTAACTCAAAGCAAATATCTCTCCCTTACCTCAAATTTGGATCTTGCAATGTTCTGGGTACTGCATTGGTACAGAATCATTGAATCTTACAGCATAGAAAGAGGCAATTTGGTTCATTGCACATGTGCCGTAATGTATAATGCATTCCAGCTCCACATGAATCCTTGTGTACCTTGCATTTTACTGCATGGTGTTACAGGCACTACCAGCTCATGAGAGGATATAAGAACATAAGAATTAGGAGCAGGAGTTAGCGATTTGGCCCCTCGAGCCTGCTCCGCCATTCAATAAGATCATGGCTGATCTTCTACCTCAACTCCACTTGCCTGCACTATCCCCATAATCCCTTGATTCCCTCAATATTCAAAAATCTATTGATCTCTGTCTTGAACATACTCACCGATTGAGCCTCCATAGCCCTCTGGGGTAGAGAATTCCAAAGATTCACCACCCTCTGAGTGATGAAATTTCTTCTCATCTCAGTCCTGAATGGCCGACCCCTTATTCTGAGACTGTGAACCCTGGTTCTAGTCTCCCCAGTCAGGGGAAACATCCTTCCTGCATCTACCCTATTAAGCCCTGTAAGAGTTGTGTATGTTTCAATGAGATCATCTCTCATTCTTCTAAACTGTAGAGAATATAGGCCTTGTCTACTCAATCTCTCCATTAGGGCAATCCCTCCTGGAAATTATTTCAATGTTGTAGACTGATTGCTGGACAACAACTCCAGTATCATTACATCATGTGTCTACTAGGATGGTAGATGGTGAACTAGATGGGCCTGGATCTTTTCTCATCTAGCAATTCCTGTGTTCCTATAAAAAGAAAAATAAATACTTGCATTTATATAGGGCCTTTAATGACCCAATGCTTTACAACCAGTGAAGTATTTTTGAAGTGCATGTAGGATGTTCCTGTGTCCCTATTGTAATGTATTTGCTTTGTGGGTTCTTTGCTTAAGTATTCATTGCTATTAAGAACTAGTTAGTTTATTAGCAAAGGTTTAACAATCACACTACACATTACCACTTCATCCACCAGGTCCACAACCATCTGCCTCAGTGTGGATCCCCTGAACCCAACTGGCTGGGGTTTTATTGAGTCTTGTGAACTTCATGTGACTGGCTAAGCCACTCATAACTAAATCTGTGAGCATACTCAGGTATACATTACACCTATGAATGCATGTGTTTGAAGACTTTCCCTGAAATGATTTAGGATTCTGCATAAAGCATTTGGTGGCAGTAAATTTCCTCAGGGGGCCTCCTTTAACTCCGGTGCGAGTTTGACCCAAGCCACTTGGAAATGCTAGGAATCGTGCTCTGGCAAGCCCTTTCAGTATTTTCAGGTTGTCCACATCAGGGACAGAATCTCCGCCCATCCCTTACAAGGCCAATGGCATCAAGTGATGATATGGTAGCATAGTGGTCATGTGACTACATTAGTAATCCAGAAGTCTGGACTAATAATCCAGAAACATGATTTCAAATCCCACCACGGCAGCTGGGGAATTTAATTCAATTAAATAAATCGGGAATAAAAAGCTAGTAATAGTAATGGTGATCATGAAACTACTGGATTGCCGTAAAAACCTATCTGGTTCACTAACGTCCTTTAGGGAAGGAAATCTGCTGCCCTTACCTGGTCTGGCTGATATGTGACTCCAGACCCACAGCAATGTGGTTGAATCTTAACTGCCCTCTGAAATGGCCTGGCGAGCCCACTCAGTTGTATTCAAGAATGCGGCTCACCACCACCTTCTCAAGGGAAATTAGGGATGGGTAATAAATGCTGGCCTTGCTGGCGACGCCCATAGTCCATGAATAAAAAAAAGAATGGCACTGGGGCGTCACGGTCCAATGGTAAGGAGTCGCTATGCCAGGTGTTCCCACTATCCCAGCTCAGTTGAGAGGCTGGAGGCCGTTACAGGGAAAGGCATAGTACGCACTGTCCTCCATGTAGACAAAAGTGGGCCCCACTTGAGGAGAGTGATCCAGGGCAGGAAAGTGGCTTGGAGCCCTTAAAAATTGGATTAGCCCCTTAACATAGGGTGTCGAGGGGATACTCAATGGGGTTGAGAAGAGCCCTGGGCAACTCCCGCCCAATGACAAGCAGGCAGGCATCAGATCTTCCAGCTGTATGTGCGAGGTGGGCACACAGCAGCCTCATGAAAATTAAGTGCCCTCTCACTGACCCTGCAAACACCGACAGGGCCTGCACTGGACCCCAACCTGTGCGATTCCAGTGCAGGCATTAGATCCGGGTCCATGGGTTTTCTGGAGTTAGTATTACTAACGTCTCACAGTGTGAAAGATGCATGTCTCTGTGTTTGCAGTGGACGTTGGGAAAAAGCTTTATAGACTTCTCTTATTCGACCTGACCATGTCAATAAATAATTTTTTTATAACCAGATTGTAAGAATCACTTTTATTTTGTTAACCAAAGGATCAACATGTGGTTGATTCTCAGCAGTGTGCAGTTGGAGGAGTCCAGCTCCTTCTAAGGCAAGTTGGCTATGGCGTCAGATAGGCTCATGAATAATAGATGCTTTTTCTGTCAGACACTTTCTCTCCTCATATTAAGACTAAATAATTCATGTTCTGGCTCCTTGCAGAACAGACCTCGAAGAACTGCTGTGCTTACTCTGGCAACTCGCTGCCCCAAAATGAGTTGCAATTAAAAGCTAAGCAGTTTTAACTCTTAAGACTTTGAGTGTCCCATTTAAAGTGCCATCTGTGGCTCAGTTGGTTGCACCCTCACCTCTGAGACAGGGGTTTGTGGGCACCAAAATCTAGGCTGACACTCCAGTGCAGTGTTGAGGGAGTGCTGCATTGTCAGAGGTGTCATCTTTCGGATGAGACGTTAAACCGGGGCCTCGCCTGCCCTCTCAGGTGGACGAAAAATATCCCGTGGAACTATTTCGAAGAAGAGCAGGGGAGTTATACTAACCCCAGAAAAGACAATATCTCTCAATCAACATAACAAAACAGTTTATCTGGTCATTATCACATTGCTGTGTGTGGGAACTTGCTGCGTGCAAATTGGCTGCCATGTTTCCCACATTACAACAGCGACTACACTTCAAATGTACTTCGTTGGCTATAAAGCGCTTTGGGCTGTCGGTGGTTGTGAAAAGCGCAATATAAATCCAAATCTTTTTTCTTCTTTTATTTCTAGTTTCAGTTTTCAATTAACTACATCATTAAAAATGATTTTTAGCAATTGTCTTTCTAACTTTTAATGCTGAATGTTGCTACTTTTAGTTTATATTTGTCTCTCCTCCACCCTCCATCCCCCTGGCCCCATTTTTACAGTTCCGCCAATGCCTGGCTGATTAGGTGCATCAGTATATGCCAACTAGAACCTTTCTGTGAGGAAATCCTAGGCTCTTTCACTTGGCGCACATCCCAACACAGACAAGAAGGATGGGATTCACAGTGTGGGGATTTGCAAGTCGGATGTGGGCATTCCAACTTACTATGCCACACAATAATTCAAACCAGTTGAGCACAACTACAGCTGCTTGATTCAAATCTCTCACTCACAATGCAGTACTGAGTAACAATGGCATTGCTCAATTAGGCAATACTGCTGCATTCAGGGCAAGAGTTGAAGTAGGGTTTATTTTTTCATGTTAAGAGTAAGTAACAAATCTGAGCGGGTCAAACTATCAGGAAAGATTGAACTGGCTTTTCTCCAAAACAACAACAACTTGTATTTATATAGCACCTTTAACATAGTGAAACATCCCAAGGTGCTTCACAGCAGTATTATAAGACAAATAATTTGACACCAAGCCACATAAGGAAAAATTAAGGCAGGTGACAAAAAGCTTGGTCAAAGAGGTAGATTTTAAGGAGCGTCTTGAAGGAGGAAAGAGAGGTTTAGGCAGGGAATTCCAAAGCTTAGGGCCTAGGCAACAGAAGGCACAGCCACCAATGGTTGAGCGATTATAATCAGGGATGCTCAAGTGGGCAGAATTAGCGGAGCACAGATATCTCAGGGGAGGGGAGGGGGGTGGAGGGGTGGGGGGTTTGTAGGGCTGGGAGAGATTACAGAGATAGGGAGGAGCAAGGCCAAGGAGGAATTTGAAAACATGGATGAGAATTTTGAAATTGAGACATTGCTTAACCGGGAGCCAATGTAGGTCAGCGAGCACAGGGGTGATGGGTGAGCGGGACTTGGAGCGAGTTGGGACACAGGCAGCCGAGTTTTGGATCACCTCAAGTTTACGTAGGGTAGAATGTGGGAGGCCAGCCACTAGAACGGTGGAAAGTCAAGTTTAGAGGTAACAA
This sequence comes from Pristiophorus japonicus, assembly GCF_044704955.1. Taxonomy (NCBI): domain Eukaryota; kingdom Metazoa; phylum Chordata; class Chondrichthyes; family Pristiophoridae; genus Pristiophorus; species Pristiophorus japonicus. The sequence goes on from NC_091988.1 coordinate 59,772,254, forward strand.
AGGCATGGATGAAGGCTTCAGCAGCAGGTGAGCTGAGGCAGGGGCCGAGATGGATGATGTTACAGAGGTAGAAATAGGCAATCTTAGTTAGGCTGCAGATATGTGGTTGAAAGCTCATTTTAGGGTCAAATATGACACCAAGGTTGCGAACAGTCTGGTTCAGCCTAAGACATTAGTTGGGGAGAGGGTTGTAGTCAGTGCCTGGGGAACGTAATTTGTGGCGGGGACTGAAAACAACGGCTTCGGTCTTCCCAATATTTAATTGGATAAAATCTCCGCTCATCCAGAACTGGATGTCGGACAAGCAGTCTGACAATTTGAAGACCACGGAGGGGTTGAGGGAAGTGATAGTGAGGTAGAGCTGGGTGTTATCAGCATACATGTGGAAATTGACGCTGTGTTTTCGAATGATGTCACCAAGGGTCAACATGTAGATGAGAAATAGGAGGGGGCCAAGGATAAATCCATGGGGGACCCCAGAGGTAATGATGCAGGAGCGGGAAGAGAAGCCATTGCAGGTGATTCTCTGGCTACCATTAAATAGATAAGAATGGAACCAGGCGAGTGCAGTCCCACCCAGCTGGACGACAGTGGAGAGGCGTTGGAGAAGGATAGAGAGGTCAACCATGTCAAAGGCTGCAGACAGATCAAGAAGGACAAGGAGGGATAGTTTGCCTTTGTCTCAGTCACAAAGGATGTCATTTGTGACTTTGATGAGCGCCGTTTCGGTTCACATCAATATAAGATAGTCACTAATAAATCCAATAGAGAATTCAGGAGAAACATCTTTAACCAGAAAGTGCTTAGAATGTGGAACTTGATAGCACAGGGAGTAGTTGAGGCAAATAGCATAGCTTCATTTAAGGGGAAGCTAGATAGGTGCATGAGGGCGACAGGAATAGGGTTAGCTGAAGCAGGATGGGAGGAGGCTCCTGTGAAGCACAGATTAGTTGGCTGAATGGCCTGTTACTGTGCTATTCATTCTGTTTCCTCAAACTGATATGCATTTAATATTTTCCAATTAGAAGTACAAATCACTCAGGCAGTGGTCTTTCAGCCCATGACCTGGGTTGAAATCCAGGCCAAATCGATGGGATGAAAATCTCAATGTTCTGCTGACGGCTAGGGTCTTATGTGAAAAGACTTGGGCAGTCTCAATCCAGTTCCTAGATGGCATGGACCCACAGCGTTCAATTTGGCGATATTTGCCAATAATGGTTAGACAAGCCTGAAGGAGGAATAAAAAGGAAAAATACTGCAGGTGCTGGACATCAGAAATAAAAACAGAAAATGCTCGAAACACTCAACAGGTCAGGCAGCATCTGTGGAGCGAATAGACAAGTCGACGCTTCAGGCTTCTGAAAGCTTCATCAGAAGGACAAGATATTACAGATGAACAGCATTTAAAAAGGATCAGAAAAAGGAGAAGGGGCGAGGGGGTGAGGAAAGGGTAAGAGAGGGGTGGTGAGCCACCTTGTTGAACCGCTGCAGTCCATGTGGTGAAGGTACTCCCACAGTGCTGACTTTGCTGTCGTGGTTTGGTACGATTGAGTGAGCAGTTTCAGAGGGCAGTTAAGAGTCAATCACATTGCTGTGGGTCTGGAGTCCAGACTGGGTAAGAACGGCAGATTTCCTTCCTTAAAGGACATTCGTGAACCAGCTGGGTTGGATTTTTCTGACAATCCAGTAGTTTCACTGATGCCAACTTTAAAAAAAATTGCAGATTTATTTAATTAACTGAATTTAAATCCCCCAGCTGCTGTGGTGGGTTGTGAACTCACGTCTCTGGATTACTAATGCAGTAACATACCCACTATGATAACGTACCCCTTGCAAAAGGCCTCCGCTGTTTAATGGTCAGATTGCAGCTGGTAAGAAAGCCTGAAACCATTTTCAATCATGCCTGTACTGGGCAAGGCAGACTGCAGCAAATTTCCAACAAGTTTGCCCGATTTCAAGTCAATCCAGAGGCACCTTACACACGGCTATTGGTGGTGCCTTTTCGGAATGCAGTGCTCCACAATCTCAGTTTGTGCTGAGCTAACCACAATTCTGCAGGTAGATTAATGATGAATTCACCGTGAAATAACATGTAAAATCCTTCATTATTATCATCTTTCAATTGGATTGACACGAGATCTTTTACTACATATTGTGGATTTTTACGTATATGGGGCATACTGTTGTCTATTAATCAACTGCAAGCTATTTTGCAATCATTAACTCTTCAGTGCAAACATTATCACACTTAAACTTTCTTAGTTTAATAAATGAGATGCCCTGGTGTAATTATTCACAGTTGTCTTGTAATCGCTCACATATGGTGATCCCTTTGATTAGATTAATCCCAACAGATTGCCACTATTTGAATTTAATTGACTAGGCCTGTTGTATTATTATGCAGGTTTGAAATTGATGAAGCTTGTTCTTGCAACAGACAATCTGTTGTATATTGTAATATTTTTATAATTGATGAAGAATGATAATTACATACTTGGAATTAAGATTGCCTGTTGATTATTGTAAAAGAACGCATTAGTTTTTGGTACAAGCCTCTTTTCCTGTTACCTTACATCATTACTTGATGATCAAGTGTAATAGTGTTGTCAAATACCTTCTCCAATTGTCCCGTGATGTGAAAGTATATGGAAAATCCCAGAGGTCACAACTGTGGCAAGTAAAAATGTTAATGGATGATATGAGCTCTAGTGAATCGACAACAGAAATCCAACGAAAAGGTAAAGTGCACAAAATGTCACGTATTTTTTTTTAAATTATGTTGGATTGTGTTCAAGACTGTACGATGCTTTTTTCCTTGTGCTTTGTAACATTAGATAATCTGAAAACTGTCAGTGAGTTACAGCTATGAATGCAAATTTAACTATTATTCTTCATGTAATTAATGTTGGCTGTTACATTTTAAGAATTTGTAATAGTTGAGGCTTGTTACTTATTGCCTAGTGATTGACAATTCTGGGGATTGTTTCCTGTAGGTTTCTCTGAAGCATTGCTTGGTAATAAAAAAGTATCATAGTTTGAGAAGTAAATGTGTGGAGATGAAAATGTGTGTGTGTTGCAAGACGATGACTGTTGTGTATGAAGAAAGAGCCAGACTGAACACTGTGAACTCAAAGTAAAGTGTGACTTTAGTCTTTTATTGCAGGTCTTCAGAGTGCCTCTCCAACCAGTGAAGCCTCCTTAAATACCTGTGCTCCCAAGGGATTATGGGATCCCTTAGGACTCCAGGGGATGAGCCCTCTGGGGTTGTACATAGTAAGTACAAGTCCACATATATAACAACACTCTCTGCCAAAGTCAATAGTGCAACTATTTACAATGTGAGTCGATCTGGGGCCCTTTTGCCCTGGTTTATCATCTCAGTGTGAAAGCTGGTGTTGTTGAATCATTTGTTGGGCCCTCGCTGGGCTGCTGTGCAGCTGGCCTTGCTGGGCTGCCTCGTGTGTTAGGCCCTGCGTGCTGCTGTGGATGATGGGTTCTGCTTCGTGGTCAACCGTGATATTTTGGGGGATCAAAAAAGATAGGTTGCTCAGGATAGTCGGTGAATCTGAGTTTGATTTGGTCCAAGTGTTTCCGATGAATGAGTCCATTTGAAGGTTTGACCCGAAATACCCTGCTCCCCTCTTTGGCCAGGACAGTGCCGGGAAGCCACTTGGGACCTTGTCCACAATTTAATACAAATACAGGATCATTGATTTCAATCTCGTGTGACACATTTGCTTTATCATGGTATGCACTTTGTTGAAGCCGCCTGCTCTCTACCTGCTCATGTAGATCAGGGTGAACTAACGAGAGCATTATCTTAAGTACTCTTTTCATGAGCAGTTCAGCAGGTGGGATCCCAGTGAGTGAGTGAGGCCTCGTGCGGTGGCTAAGCAGGACTCGGGATAGGTGAGTCTTCAGTGAGCCTTCAGTCATCCTCTTCAAGCCTTGCTTGATGGTTTGCACTGCTCTCTCTGCCTGACCATTGGACGCTGGTTTAAACGGGGCAGATGTGACATGGTTGATCCTGTTACGGGTCAAGAATTCTTTGAACTCAGCACTGGTAAGACATGGCCCGTTGTCGCTCACCAGGACATCGGGTAAGCCGTGAGTGGCAAGCATGGCCCGCAGGCTTTCAGTAGTGGCAGCGGACGTGTTAGCCGACATTATCTCACATTCAATCCACTTGGAGTATGCGTCTACAATCACAAGGAACATTTTATCAAAGAACGGACCTGCATAGTTGACGTGTACCCTAGACCACGGTTTGGAGGGCCAAGACCATAAACTTAGCGGCACCTCCCTGGGTACATTGCTTAACTACCAGCATGTATTACATCTGTGAATGCAGGACTCTAAGTCCGCATCAATACCAGGCCACCACACGTGGGATCTGGCTATCGCTTTCATCATTACGATGCCTGGGTGGGTATGTGGAGGTCATTGATGAAGGTGTCTCTGCCCTTCTTGGGGACCACTACTCGATTGCCCCACAGAAGGCAGTCTGCCTGTATAGACACCTCATCTTTGCACCGCTGGAACGGCTTTATCTCTTCCTGCATTTCCACTGGGATACTGGACCAGCTCCCATGAAGCACACAGCTTTTGACTAGAGATAATAAGGGGTCCTGGCTTGTCGAGGTTTTGAGCTGCCGGGCAGTGACGGGTTATTGCTCACTCTCAAATGTTTCCATAACCATGGCTAGATCTGCGGGCTATGCCATTTCCACCCCCGTGGCGCGGCGCAGTTTTCTGTGCCTGGCCTGTGGCGGATGGCGTAGTTGTATGCGGGCAACGTGAGCGCTCATCTCTGGATGCGGGCCGATGTGTGGGTTTTTATCCTTTTACTCTCGGAAAACAGGGATATAAGTGGCTTATGGTCAGTTTCCAATTCGAATTTTAGCCCAAACAGGTATTGATGCATTTTCTTTACCCCATAGGCAGATCCTAACGCTTCTTTTTCAATCATGCTGTAAGCTCTCTCAGTCTTAGACATAAGCAACCAGTTGCAGTTTCCCAAAATCATTAGCTTGTTGCAATACACACCTGACACCATATGACGACGCATCACGTGCTAGTTCCAAACGCTTACATGGATCATATAACACAAGCAATTTGTTTGAGCACAACAATTTTCTCGCTTTTACAAAGGCATTTTCTTGGCTTTTGCCCCAAACCCATTGGCCCCCTTTTTGTAGTAAGACATGTAGTGGTTCTAGCAGTGTGCTGAGACCCGGTAAGAAGTTACCAAAGTAGTTCAAGAGTCCCAGAAACGACCGCAGCTCCATCACTTTCTGTGGCCTCGGTGCGTCTCGATTGCCTCCATCTTCGCATTGGTGGGCCTGATGCCGTCCGCCGCAATCCTCCTTCCCAGGAACTCCACTTCAGGCGCCAGGAAAACGCACTTTGAGTGTTTTAACCTTAGCCCCACGTGGTTGAGTCAATTAAGAACCTCCTCCAGGTTCTGTAGGTGCTCGGCTGTGTTCCGACCTTTGACCAAGATGTCGTCTGGAAGACCACGGTGTGCGAGACCGACTTCAGTAAACTTTCCATGTTTCTCTAGAATATCGCGCCACAGATCGGATTCCAAACGGGCATCTGTTATAAACAAAAAGACCCTTGTGCGTGTTGATGCAGGTGAGGGCCTTCGATGATTCCTCCAGTTCCTGCGTCATGTAGGCTGAAGTCACATCCAGCTTCGTGAATGTCTTTCTTCCCGCCAGCGTTGCAAAGAAGTCATCGGTCTTTGGTAGTGGGTATTGGTCCTGCAGGGAGAAACGATTGATAGTTACTTTATAATCGCCACAGATTCTGACTGTGTCGTCTCCCTTGAGAACTGGGACAATAGGACTAGCCTACTCGCTGAACTCGATCGGTGAAATGATGCCCTCTCTTTGCAGCGGGTCTAGCTCAATCTCTACCCTTTCTCTCATCATGTACGGTACTGCTCTCGCCTTGTGATGGATGGGTCGCGCCCCCGGAATTAGATGGATCTGCATTTTTGCTCCTTGGAATTTCCCGATACCTGGTTCGAACAGCGAAGGAAATTTCTTTAAGACCTGGGCACACGAAGTGTCGTCAGCGGGCGGTCGCACTCGGACATCGTCCCAGTTCCAGCGGATCTTTCCCAGCCAGCTCCTGCTGAGCAGCGTGGGACCATCGCCCGGTACCACCCAGAGTGGTAGCTTGTGCACCGCTCCATCATAGGAGACCTTTGCGGTAGCATTGCCGATCACAGGAATCAATTCTTTTGTGTAAGTTCTTAGTTTTGTGCGAGCTGGAGTTAAGACTGGCCTTGAAGCCTTATTATACCACAATCTTTCGAAAGTCTTTTGCCCATGATGAACTGGCTCGCACCTGTGTCCAGCTCCATTGACACCAGGAGTCCATTTAATTCAACATTCAGCATTATCGGGGGACAATTCGTGGTGAATCTGTGCATCTCATATACCTCTGCCTCCTCGATCTGAGGCTCTGGTTCGTCATGATCCTCCATGGATCTTCTGCAACATGGTGGTTTTCAGGTTTAACAGGCTTTGCAGCTCGCCTGCAAAATGAGGTGTCCCATTGTTTCACAGCCCTTGCACTCTTGGAATCGGCATGAATGGAAACGATGATCACCCCCGCAGCGCCAACAAGGTATTAATGGCCTTGCACTCATCACCCTTGATGGTGGACTCTGAGTCATCTGTGGACGTGCAGCTGCAGTCATGTGTGAGCTGCGCTGTACGTTACATTTTGAAAACAATATCACTTTGTTCACAATACTTGTCGCAGCACTTGTGTGCTGAGAGATTTGCTTCATATTGTCACTGGTGGCAATGAACGCCTGGGCTATCGCTATGGCCTTACTCAAGGTTGGGGTCTCTACAGCCAAAAGTTTGCAAAGTATGGTTTCATGGCCAATGGCAAGTACGAAAAAGTCTCTGAGCATGTGCTCCAAATGTCCTTCAAGTTTGCAATGTCCTGCAAGGCATCTTAGCTCGGCGACATAACTCGCCACTTCCTGGCCTTCAGATCTTTTGTAGAAGTAGAACCGGTACCTCGCCATCCGAATGCTTTCCTTCGGGTTCAAATGCTCTCGCACCAGTGTGCACAAATCGTCGTACGATCTCTCTGTGGGTTTCGCTGGAGTGAGCAGATTCTTCATGAGGTCATATGTTGGTGCCCCACAGACGGTGAGGAGGATCGCCCTTCATTTGGCAGCACTCTTTTCCCCATCAAGCTCGTTAGCCACGAAGTATTGGTCGAGTCGCTCCACAAAAGTTTTCCAATCATCTCTCGCCGAAAATTTCTCCAGGATGCCCACTGTTCTCTGCATCTTTGGGTTCGCTATCTGTATCTCGTCGCCAGTTGTTGTGTTTGAGTCAGAACTGAGCTTCCGATAACATATCCACTCCATCATCAAGACTGCTTACTTCCACCTCCGTAACATCGCTCGACTCCGATCGTGCCTCATGCTCATCTGCTGCTGAAACCTTCATCCATGCCTTTGCTCCTTGAGACTTAACCTTTCCAGTGGCCCACCCATCCCCCTCCTCCCCGCCCCCCCATCTTCCACCCTACATAAACTTGTGTTCATCAAACCTCTGCTGCCTGTATCTTAACTCACACTCCAAGTTTTGTTCACCCATCACCCCTGAGCTTACTAACCTACGCTAGCTCCTGGTCAGACAACTCTGCCATTTTAAAATCCGCATCCTTTCAAATTTCTCCATGTCCTCACCCCTCCCTATCTCTGTAACTTCCTCCACCATCAGTGGCCTAGGCCCTAAGCTCTGCGATTCACTCCCTAAACCTCTCCACCTCTCTCCTCCTTTCAAGGTGCTTCTTAAAACTTACTTCCGTGACCAAATCACCTGTTCTAATATGTGCCTCGGTGTCACATTTTGTTTGATAACACTCCTGTGAAGTGCCTGGGTTGTTTTACTACATTAAAGGTGCTGTGTTAATGCAATTTGTTGTTGTTGTGTTTATACTTTCACCTGCTTTCAACCTGTAACTGTGATGATTATCAACCTTGACAACATGGATTTACTTTCAAAGCAGGATTAAATATGTATGTATGAATGCATTTCATGACAGGGTAAATGTACGACATTTTGCCTTTGTGAATCCAGACACCAGGACTAAGTGGATACGTGTGCTATGCTTAAAGTGGGGGGATTATCAGCTGTTGCTTGTGGAGAAATGATCCTTCAAGTTGGACCAGAGATGATTTGATGTTTAATCTGTACTAGTGTAGCCTTTCCATCTTGGGGGAAAGAAATTCGTCTGACCAGCCACAGATAAGAACCTGCAGACGGGATTAAAGGGCAGGGCTGGGCCTATGGGGACAGTTGACAGAGACAATAATTGAGGGTGGGCGGAGATTAGCAGCGAAGTGCGGGGAGATGCTCTCCCTGAAGCACCTCCCCCACACCCAAATAAAAATGTCAGGAAAATTATTTTTAATGCTTTCCAGACCTGCTTCCCGTGATCTGGACTAGGCCTAGATTGAGTAGACTAGGCCTATATTCTCTAGAGTTTAGAAAAATGAAAAGTGATCTGACTGAAACATACAAAATTCTTACAGGGCTTGACAGGGTAGATGCAGGGAGGCTGGGGAGTCTAGAACCAGGGATCAGTCTCAGAATAAGGGGTCAGCCATTTAGGACTGAGGTGCGGGGGGTGGTGAATCTTTGGAATTTTCTACCCCAGAGGGCTATAGAGGCTCAGTCGTTGAATATATTCAAGACTTAAATCAATAGATTTTTAGATATTAAGGGAATCAAGGGATATGGGGATAGTGCAGGAAAGTAGAGTTGTGGTAGAAGATCAGCCATGATATTGAATGGCAGAGCAGGCTCGAGGGCTGAATGGTCTACTCCTGCTCCTAATTCTTATGTTCTTATCCCTTTAAAACATGCTGGTCTTGACCATTTACCGCTCTGTGTACAGGGCATTCAGTGAGTGTTGCGCTACGCTCTACCAAAACGGCATCTGGACCCTCACTCTATGACCTTGATTTGTACTGAATTACGAGGATCCTGCCTATTTTCAGCAGGAGAGCTGGCTCCTAAATCGAGGCCCCCTTGAAAATGGCAGCGGGTTGGAAATTGGTGGTAATTTACAAACATTTTGGTCTTGATCGCTACTGCCCAGTCACACTGAGAAAAACAAGGCGGCAGGGGAACCAAAATTGGGGTCCAAGTGTCCTCATGTAGGGCTCAATTTTGGCTGAGCTCATTTTCCGTCGTATTTACCCGAGTTGCGCCGCTTAGTCCGGAGATGCTCCGGAAAAAAAATGTTGCAACTTTGGCCACTGTCTGGCCTTGTCACTGCAGTCACACAGCGTGGCCAGTCAACTCGGGGGTGGAGCCAGCGTTCTGCGCTGAAAAATATGCCGGGACGTCTGCACATGCGCAGTGGAGATTGGTGATGTCCGCGCATGAGCAGTAGCACCGCGGGTTGGCAATCGGCCATTACAGATCGGGCACTGTTCTGAAAACAATAGCCAGCTCCTCCCATGAGGAAGGTTACTGAGGCACAGCATTGAACAGAGACACATAAAGACTTTTAATGAGGGAGAGGTTGGATGAAATGAGTTTTGCCTTTACCCAGCAATTCTTCCACTGCCAAATGGCATCAAGGTAAATTACAAGCTTTTTATATTCCATTTAACTTTGCTAATCCTCATCTGACAGTGCTTTTTTCTGACACTGGATGCCCAAAATGTAGAAGTTTTGTTCCCTTTCCCAGCACCAAGCAGTAAATAAGCTGGGTTTTAATGATAACATTTTGAAGACTTGATACTTTCTCGATGCCAACCAGTTCGATTGCTCCCGCCCCTAGCCCAGGGTGAGTGGCCTCCCGGTGAGGTCTGTGAGTTCTCCCGCCCCTAGCCCTGGCTGAGTGGCCTCCCAGTGCTATCTGTGAGTTCTCCTGTCTGCGTTCTCTGAGTCCCGGGCCGAGTGCTGAAGGTAGGACTTTAATTTTTAATTTCTTATTATTTTAATTGTGCGAAGGAAGGATGGTTTTGCAAGTCTGTTCCCTAAGGCTTGGTTGGTTCAGGTCCAGGTCCTCTCAGCTCCCCGTCCCTATCCCAGGCCAAATGGCCTCTGATGTACTTACTTGCACCGATTACTTTAACTCTCCGCGGATTTTCTCAAACGGCCACATACGCTGGCCTAAGTAGAAATGGAGTAACTATTAGCTGGCCAAAGTTGCCTAAATGGCCAAAATTGGCGTAGGTGGCTGGTAACTCCCCCTTTTGAGAAAAAAAACTAACCTTTAAAAAAACCTAACTAAGTGAGTTATGCTGGTGCAAATTGATTGGGGAAACTGGGGATTTTTAACTTAGGCCAGAAAAAGCAGCCTACTCCAAAAAAAAACGGAGCCTCTCCTGGCCAAAATTGAGCCCAAAGCAAGGAACATATGCATGTTATAATTAGTAATCTCCAGCTTCAGAGCTTCAGTTCGATTGTTGTCTGCCTACTCCAGTTCAGTACAAGGGGAGGTCCCTCTTTACTGTTTTTATCATGATCTCTCCTACGTTTTGAGGTGCGGCTTTTGTTTTCATGGCTTTTTGCAAATTTTAATAGTCACTTGCCAGACTGCAGCACTGGCAGGGGACTCTCTCTTACCACCCATAGACTGAAGAGGTTAACTGATTGCCCCTTGCTCTATGATTGTGTCAGCTGTGACTCAGTGGGTAACACACTCGTCTCTGAGTCCAAAGGTTGTGGGTTCAAGTCCCACTCCAGGGACTTGAGCACACAAATCTAGGCTGACACTCCAGTGCCGAGGGAGTGCTGTGCCGTCTTTCTGATGAGACGTTAAACCGAGGCCCTGTCTGCTCTCTCAGGTTCAAATCCTGTAAAAGATCCCAAAGCACTATTTTGAAGAAGAGCGGGGTGGGTTATCCCCAGTGTCCTAGCCAATATTTATCCCTCAATCCACATCACAAAAAACAGATTATCTGGTTATTATCACATTGCTGTTGTGGGAGCTTGCTGAGTGCAATTGGCTGCTGCGTTTCCTACATTACAACAGTGGCAGTACTTCATTGGTTGTAAAGTGTTTTGAGACATTCTGGTGGTTATGAAAGGCGCTATAGAAATGCAAGTCTTTCTTTTCTTTATGATCGCACATTTCAGAATGTCACACGAGTGTGTCGGCAATCCCACCTGAGCGTCCTCTGAGCACTTGTACTTTTAAACCCAATGATTGAATGTGCAAGAACTCCTGAATACCAATCTGGAGATGAGACCTGAAAAGCTGCTGATGGAAATATCTGCGCACTCCCGCCTCCTCCCCAAACAAGAAATCCTGCAGTTTATTCCAGGAATGAATGTTGAAATATGCTCCCAAGGAACTGACCTCCTTGACCTGAGGGGAAACAAACCCAGTGCTTACAGCATGATCGCTCCAGTGTCAAGTGGCTGTGTGCGTGGAGTGCTTGCACTAAGTGGTGAAGTGTGTTTGCCGACCATGCAGCAGTGATTTTATGCTGTTAACTTTGCTGGTGTTCATTACAATCGGAGATCTGCAACATCCGTGTTCCTCTTTATCTCTCAATATCCCAGTGGGCCTTGCCCAGTAAGTAGCTCTAAATACTTCTTTGCATGCCTACATCCTGAATTTTTGTGCCAATCAAGATGTGGAACATTGGTGCTGGGGAAATGAAATATTTTCTTTCCCATCGCTCTTCCTTCCCCACCCCCTCTCAAACCATTGTCACCCAATGTCTATATCAGCACTGTTAGGTGAGGTAAGCATAGGCTCACTGTAGGGTACAGCGATTACTACATTGCCCTAACCCCAACCTTGACCCTTGACCTCAGAAAAAACACCTCTTGCTGTATTACTTTGATATTTCTATTCATTGCGCCAATACCATTTACGTGCTATCAAAGCAAGATTACTTGCCAATGCTTCTGTTTGCTTCCTGCCTCGCCTACCTCATTTCCTGGAGGCCACTCCTTGCTGATGCCAATTGCCTAGTGTACATCACCCAAGCAGCAGTTGCTCGTGTGAGCCTGTTTGTTTTTTCCCCCCGCCCCCTGCACCCCACCCCCTCTTCTTTTTATTTTCTACCTGTTTTCTTTCTTCCTCTACTTCTTCTTTCCTGAAGCTAACTCTGTGCTGGGATATGGTTCTGCTAACTCTGTGCTGGGATATGGTTCTGCTAGCTCTGTGCTGGGATATGGTTCCGCTAACTCTGTGCTGGGATATGGTTCCGCTAACTCTGTGCTGGGATATGGTTCCATTGGTGCTGTTGGCCATGCAGTACCTCGCACGTGAACCTAGATGGGTAGATCAGAGACGCTATGGTTGTTCTCCTTGGAGCAGAGATGACTACGAGGAGATTCAATAGTGTTGTTTAAAGTCATGAAGGGTTTAGAGAGAGTAAATAAAGGAGCAACAATTTCCAATGGCTTAGGGGTCGATAACCAGAGGACACAGATTTAAGGTGATTGGCAAATGAACCAGAGGTGACGTGTGGAAAAACTTTTCTATGACGAGTGGTTAAGGTTTGGAATGCACTGCCTGATAGGCTGATGGATACAGATTCAATAGTAGCCTTCAAAAGGGAATTGGATAAATACTTGAAGGAGAAAAAAATTGCAGAGATATGGGGAAAGAGCAGGGAGAGTGCGCCTAACTGGATTGCTCTTCGAAAGAGCCGGTGCAGACTCAATGGGCCGAATGGCCTTCTGTGCTGTTCTATGATGAGCATTGTTAGGCTATTAGAGCATGAAGGAACATCATGGCCAAGTTGATTGTTCCTCTCGCTTATTGTCCGCATATGCATTTCCCATAGGGGTTAATATAAAGTAATTAGGAGAGAAGGCCCTGACTACTTGTAACCACTCCCTAATGTAGGAGTGTTGAGACCTATTGCAGGATGCCTACTTCTGTCTCCATTTAAAATTCTCATCCAAAAATCCCTCCATGGCCTCGCACCTCCCTATCTCTGTAATCTCCTTCAGATCTACAACCCTCCAAAATCTCTGTGCTCCTCCAATTCCAGCCTCTTGCTCGTCCCAGATTTTAATCACTCCACCATTGGCATCCGTGCCTAGGACTGCTGAGGCCCGAGGCTCTGCAATTCCCTCCATAAACCCCTCTACCTTTCTCGGCTCCTTTTTAAGACGCTCCTTAAAACCTCTCTCTTTGACCAAACGTTTGGTCATCTGTCCTAATATCTCCATATGTGGGCCGGTGTCAAGTTTTGTTTCTTAACGCTCATGTGAAGCCTTGGGAAGTTTTACAACTTAAAAGCGCTATATAATTGCAAGTTGTTGTTGTTGCCTTGGGGATGGAACATTAGCGGCTGGATTTTCATGAATTCTGCGCTCCTTTTTTGTCACCCTGGAGCAGCGGCAATGGCGGCGGTGAAGTGTTTCGGCCGGGCGGTCAGCCTCCAGCACCCCGCAGCGATCCTCGAGTCTGGTTTAGGAGTGGCGTGGAGCAGCACCACCTGGAAGAGCTGTGCCCGATGTGCAACGCCCCTGATTGCGACACCAGCGCGAGTTTGGACTATTGTCCGACCCGTCCACCCCAAAGTGCGCCTCGCATTGACCGCCTCGGAAATTAGGCGGTCCAACCATCCCGACAGTAGAGAGGTAGTTAATGGATTCCGAAGATAAGTGTGATTGGGCTCAATTTTCTCCAGTGATTTGCGCCGTTTTCTTTTGGAGCAGGCTGCTCTTTTTGGCCTAAGTTGAAAAACCACAGTTTCCCCAATCAATTTGCACCATTGTAACTCAGTTAGTTACGATTTTTGTAAGTCAGTTTTTTTTAGCCAAAGGGGATGTAACCAGCCAACCGCGCCAATTGTGGCCATTTAGGGAAGTTCGGCCAGTTGAGAGTTACTCCAGATCTGCTTAGGCCGGCGTATGTGGCTTCTCCAGAAAAACCTTCCGGAGAGTTAAGGAAATTGGCGCAGCAGATGCCTGGACAAACTAAAAGAATTGAAAAATACATAACAGCAACTTACCTCCAACCCCGCCCGAAGTTCTGCCGGTCCGTGTGGTGAAGGTACTCCCACAGTGTTGTTAGGGAGGGAGTTCCAGGACGATCCAGCCACGATGAAGGAACGGGCGATATATTTCCAAGTCAGGATGGTGTGTGACTTGGAGGGGAACTTAGAGCTGGTGGTGTTTCCATGCACCTGCTGCCCTTGTCCCTCTAGGTGTTGGAGGTGCTGCTGAAGGATCCTTGGTGAGTTGCTGCCGTGCATCTTGTAGACGGTACACACTGCAGCCACGGTACGCCAGTGGTGGAGGGAGTGAATGTTTAAGGTGATGGATGGGGTGCCAATCAAGCGGGCTGCTTTGACCTGGATGTTGTTGAGCTTCTTGAGTGTTATTAGAGCTGCACTCATCCAGGCAATTGGAGAGTATTCCATCACACTTGTGTGATGTAGATGGTGGAAAGGCTTTGGGGAGTCAGGAGGTGAGACACTCGCCGTAGAATACCCAGCCTCTAACCTGTGCTTGTAGCCATGGAATATATGTGGCTGCTCCAGTTAAGTTTCTGGTCAATGGTGACCCCGTCAGGATGTTGATGGTGGAGGATTCGGTTAAATTCACCTTCCACACTGGTAGTTGTAGCTGAACTAGCTGTCTTAAATCTCACCTCGCTGGAGCTCAGGGGAACTTGTACATCTAAGTGACATACTTCTATCTGACTGGTATAGCCATATGATCTTAGCTTCTGCAGCCTTTCTGATTTTATGAGACACCTTTCAACACATACTGGGCAAAGAACTCCTTTCTATTAAAAGCACAACTACCGAGAACTGAAGGCTGAGTTTTGCTGTTAAAACACACCAGGGCCGAAATTGCCCACCGCTGGAAACACGGCGCACCTACTGTGTTTCGAGTGTTTTTACCGGCACGATTGATGCGGTGGCCTCTTGAGCGAAATTCCGCTCTTTGGCTTTTTTTCCTCAGCGGACTGGAAGTCAGCCATAATGGGGGTGAAAACATGGCGGTGAGCGGCAGTTTGCACACTAGAGGCGTGGAAGTTGGGGGTCGGGCGGAGTGTCCGCCACTCAGTCATCAGCGTAGTGCTGATGACATTTTCACGGTGCCGTGTCACCACATCTCTCCCCTTCACTTAAAGGAGAGAGCAATGCGATTCTTTAAGTTGGATCCACTGTGCCACCAGGGAGGGTTTCGGCCTGGTACCCAAGAGGAGGTGCCAGGTTGCCTGTTGGCGGCCCGGCCGGAACCCGGGGGCATAATTGTCAACCATGACATGGCAGTCAGCCGACAAAAAAAACATGGTGGCCGCAGCAGTAGGTCCTCCCCTTTAATAGCAGCCGCACCACCATTTTGCAAGCACTCCAAACACAGTGCACCATCAGAAAAAGCAACTGATGGCACTAAGCGGCGGCAGCAAGATTTTCCAGGCGGAATTTCACGATCGGGGGAGGGAACATCAGCGGTGACGCACAGGTTGGCAGCAGTGGAGCGGTAGTGGGGGGAGCAGGTCACAGCCGGGATACAGCAGGAGTGGAATTTTCAAAATGGCGGCCATTCTACGAAAAATCATAGGCCATTGCACATCGCAGCGAGGCCGCCGATTTTTAGGCCTTGAAGGAAGGGCAATTTTGGCCCCATCATCTTATAGATCCTTCATTTTCAAAGCAACCTGTGTAAGCCAATCAGAGCTACACATGTATTAGAAGAGTTCAGCCCTTCTGATGTCAATCACCTCACCCAGCCCTGTTGGTATTCCCAATGACCTCCAAATCAATAAAGCACCAGCACATGAACATGCAGCATCATTCATTTACTCTTCAGCTTCTCGGCTCTTTGCTAAAAAGGGTTTGCACACAGGCCTAAATAAGGTCGGATATCTTGGGGAGAGGGTCCAGGGGAGGGTGCGGTAGTATAGTGGTTGAGATCATGGCTGGTCTGATCATGTCATGGACTCAGCTCCACTTTCCTGCCCGTTCCCCACAACCCTTTATTTCCTTATCTCTCAAAAATCTGTCGATCTCCACCTTAAATATATTCAATGACCCAGCCTCCACAGCTCTCTGGGGCAGAGAATTCCATAGATTTACAACTCTCTGAGAAGAAATTCCTCCTCATCTCAATTTTAAATGGGCGGCCCCTTATTCTGAGACTATGTCCCCTAGTTTTAGTTTCCCGTATGAGTGAAAATATCCTTTCTGTATCCACCTCGTCGAGCCCCTTCATTATCTTATATGTTTCGATAAGATCACCTCTCGTTCTTCTGAACTCCAATGTGTATAGGCCCAACCTACTCAACCTATCTTCGTAAGTTGTCTCATTTAAAGAATCAACCTAGTGAACCTTCTCTGAACAGCCTCTGTAACTTGTTAAGTTACTGGACTAGTTATTCAGAGGCCTAGACTGATTGTTCAGAAACGTGAGTTCAAATCCCACCACGGCAGCTGGGGAATTTAAATTCAGTCATTTAAATAAATCTGGAATTAAACAGCGAGTATCAGTAGAATCAGTGGCCATAAAACTATTGGATTGTCGCAAAAACCCACCTGGTTCACGAATGTCCTGTAGGGAAGGAAATCTGCTGCCCTTATCCGGTCTGGCCTATAAGTGACTCGAGACCCACAGCAATGTGATTGACTCTTAACTGCTCAAAAACCGCCACTAGAAAGACTGCAGCGGCTCACCACCACCTTCTCCAGGGCAATTAGGAATGGGCAATAATTGCCAGCCTTCCCAGTGATGCCCACATCCCGCGAACGAATAAATACATTAAAAACTGTTGCCCTTTAATGAGTCATCTCCTGGGCTATCTTGATAGCTAGTCTTCCATCCCTGCTGTGGAATGTTCTGTTCTGTGTAAGCCTTTGTGGTATAATTAGCTTTAGCCTTGCCTTTCCAAGCCTTCAGTCTGACTAGAGATTCTAGTTTGAAGACTCATTTAAGGGTATTCTTAGAACATTTTTCATGGAGGGCTCAGATTATCTTTCCTCCAGTGGGACGAGTTGGATGTCACTGTGCACTGGAGCATTGTTCTTTCAGCTTTGATCTGTGTTTAAATTCAGTTCAGACATGGGAATGAAAATCTCTTCCATGTCAGCTGAAATGTAGAATGTTAAAAGATGTATTTTTGAGTTTAATTTAAGTGTTTAAATTGACAGCAAGGTTAAGTCTCTTTTGATGGGTGATTAAGTGTGGTAGGACTGGCTTTCTCCCTCTGAAGCCTATTCATTAATCCAGCTTGGACAGAGGAAAATAATTCTCTTTGGGAACTAGAGGCCACATTGAGTTAGAACGTATGATCCTTTCAGTTGGGAGTAATGAAAATTTTCTCCCTAATGACTGTTGTCTTAAATCAATTTAAGAAATCCTAACATGGTTCCTGCAGTGCACATTCACTGTACAAAGCTGCATGTGGTAACTGGATGGCATTTGTGAAGCAGCTTGATTAGAGGACGAGAAAAAAGTAATTTACATGCTTCATCTGAGGTTTTTAACAAAGTAGCACTTTTGGGGGAGTGCTTGTCTAAGGGCCACTTGGAACCTGCGGAGTTCGAGATCTTTATGTGCAAAGATCACAAAGTAATATAATTTGGTCACAAACAATGTCCTATGTGTCTCTCTTCTTCACCAAAAGAACCTGCAGAGAATGGTGAATACACTGGCAGAGGATTTTTGAGCTCTGGTGTGGTGTGCCACCTAGTGGTAGGATGCAGGCTTCCCCTGCATGGTGAGCTCCAGACAGCAGGGGGCTGAAATTGTCCCCCTTTTTATAAGGGTCGTTAATGTTAAGTATCGAATAACTCCACGCGTTATGGTGAGCTAGTTCAGGCATGACCTTACTCCAGTTTATTTACTCTCAAAGAGAAGATTCAACATGGCTGCCAACATTATATACACGGCTTGCATGTGTCTGCCAGTGACCATTAGGACTCCGACAGTCGCGCCCTCCGGTGGCAGGTAAAACCCAGTTAGCATACTTAACATCATTACCCCCAAAGTCCTTGGTACAGGTTGTATTTACAAGTTGAGATGGTCCGGGGTCTTCCGCTCCCTGGTTGATCTTCTCAGTTCAAACCCAAGCTTGGATGAGTTAGTAGGACCATTGCTGCATTGTGGAGCAGTCGTTCTGACAGGACTGTCGGGGATGGTAGGTTCGTCTTCGTGAATGACACAAGGATCAGTTGATGGTTGAATGTATGTTTTTTGGTCGATGATGATGATGTCATCTTCAGTTTGTACTGGGTTGTCCGTGAATCGCAGTATGGTTTGGTCGCTATGCCTCTTGCATGTTTGGCCATTTAACAGTTTGACTACAAACATCCTGTTCCCTCTTCGGCTAAAACCGTGCCAGCAACCCATTTTGGACCATGACCACAATTCAGGACAAATACAGGGTCATGAACAGCAATGTCACGTGATATGGCCACGCGATCGTGGTACCATTGCTGCTGTTGCCTTCTGGTTTCGACATGATCATTGAGATCCGGGTGTACAAGGGAGAGCCTGGTTTTGAGGCCTCTCTTCATTAACAGTTCAGCAGGAGGGACCCCAGTGAGCGAGTGGGGTCTCGTCCGGTAACTGAGCAGAATGCGGGACAAGTGGGTCTGTAGGGAGCCACACGTTTTAGGCTCTGCTTAATGGTTTGGACAGCCCGCTCCCCTTGACCGTTAGACGCGGGTTTGAAAGGGGCAGACCAGACATGCTTGATGCCATCACGGGTCATAAACTCGTGGAACTCCGAACTGGTGAAACATGGTCTGTTATTGCTGACAAGGACGTCGGGCAGGCCATGGGTGGTGAACATGGCCCGGAGGCTTTCAATAGTGGCTGTGGACGTGCTGGATGACATGATTACGCATTCAACTCATTTGGAGTAAGCGTCCACTACCACTAAAAACATTTTGCCGAGAAAGGGGCCAGCAAAGTCTATGTGGATCCTTGACCACAGTTTGGATGGCCATGAGCACAGACTCATGGAGTGGAGCCTCCACAGGTGCGTTACTCCGTTGCATGCAAGTGTTGCACTGATGCATGCATGACTCCAAGTCTGAGTTAATGCCCGGCCACCAAACGTGAGACCTGGCAATGGCCTTCATCATGACAATGCCTGGGTGGGTACTCTGTAAATCTCTGTAAAAAGTTTCCCTGCCTTTTTTTGGCATAACAACACGATTACCCCATAACAGACAAACAGACTGAATAGACAATTTAGCTTTGCGGCAGCTATAAGGCTTAATTTCATTGCATTTCCCTGGGAATGGCAGATCAATTTCCATTTAGGACACACCTTTTTACACTTGACAGTACAGGATCCTAATTTGGCGAGCCGTGACGGGTGACCCCTCGCTCTCGAAGGCGTCCATGACCAGCAGCAAGTCTGCGGGCTGCGGCATTTCCACCCCGGTTGTGGGCAATGGTAGCTGGCTCAGCGCAGCAACACAGTTTTCAGTGCCTAGTCTGTGGCGGATGACATAATCATAAGCGGATAATGTCAGTGCCCATCTTTGGATGCGGGCCAAGGCATTGGTGTTTATCCCTTTGCTCTCAGAAAACAATGAAATGAGCGGCTTGTGGTCTGTTTCAAGCTCAAACCAAAGCCCAAATAGGTATTGGTGCATTTTCCTAACCCCATATACGCATGCTAAAGCCTCTTTCTCTACCATACTATAGGCTCTTTCAGCCTCAGACAGACTTCTGGATGCATATGCAACTGGTTGAAGTTTGCCTGATACGTTGGCTTGCTGGAGCACACAACCGAACCCATATGATGAGGTTTCGCAGGCCAGCACTAACTGCTTACATGGGTCATAGTGTACCAGTAATTTATTGAAAGATAGCAAGTTCCTGGCCTTCTAACTTGAGATTTGCCCCAAACACAGTCATTACCCTTTCTCAGCAACATGTGCAAGGACTCTAGCAATGTGCTCAAACTAGGTAGAAAGTTACCGAAATAGTTGAGAAGACCCAGGAACGAACGCAGCTCTGTCACATATTGGGGTCTGGGTGCATTCTTTATGGCCGCTGTCTTCGAGTCGATAGGCCTGATGCCATCTGCTGCAATCCTTCTCCCCGGGAATTCAACTTCTGATGCCATGAAAATGCACTTGGAGCCATTTAGCTTGAGTTCCATTCTGTCCAGACGACGTAGAACTTCTTCCAGGTTGTGCAGGTGTTCGGTGGCGTCACGACCGGTGATCAGGATGTCATCTTGGAACACGACGGTTCTCGGGATGGACTTCAGCAAACTCTCCATGTTTCTCTGAAATATGGCTGCTGCAGACCGAATTCCGAAAGGGCAGGTGTGGTATATAAACAGTCCTTTGAGCATGTTGATGCACGTCAGTTTTTTCGAAGATTCGACCAGTTCCTGTGTCATGTAAGCGGAGGTCAGGTCCAATTTGTTAAACGACTTCCCCCCCCCCGCTAGCGTTGCAAACAGGTCATCAGCCTTGGGTAACGGGTACTGATCTTGTATCGAGACACGGTTGATCATTATCTTGTAGTCGCCACAGATCCTGACCATGCCATCACTTTTCAACACCGGGACAATTGGAGTGGCCCATTCGCTGAACTCGACTAGTGATATGATTCCTTCCCGTTGAAGTCTGTCCAGTTTGATCTCTACCTTCTCCCTCATCATGTACGGAACTGCCCGAGCCTTGTGATGGACGGGTCTTACATCCGGGCCTAGGTGGATCTTCATCTTGGCTCCTGTGAAGTTGCCGATGCCTGGTTCGAACAACAAGGGAAACTTGCTCAGCACTTAAGCACACGAAGCATCATCCACTGATGATAAGGCTTTAATATCGTTCCAGTTCCATTTAATTTTCTCAAGCCAACTCCTGCCGAACAACGTTGGGCCATTGCCTGGAACGATCCACAACAATAAATCATGTACAGCTCCATCGTACGATACCTTTACTGCTGCGCTGCCAATGACTGGTATGAGCTCTTTGGTTTAGGTACGCAGCCTTCACATTGATTGGGCTCAGGTTTGGTCTTTTTGCCTTAGTGTCCCACAGCTTTTCGAAAGCCCTCTGGCTCATTATTGACTGACTCGCACCCATGTCCAATTCCATGGATACTGGAACCCCATTTAATTTAACTTCCAGCATTATCGGAGGACTTTTGGTTAAAGAATGTACCCCATACACTTCTTCGTCCTGTACCTCGGGTTGAGTTGCCTGTGCCGCTTGATCCACACTGGATCGATCATCCTCAGCCATGTGGTGTGTCGCAGCGCTTGCTCGGTTGCAAACACATTCGCTGAAGGTGCCCCATTGATGAACAGCCTTTGCACATGTATTGCTTGAATCGGCATTGATAGGCCCGATGATAGCCCCCGCAATGCCAGCAAGGCATGTGCAGCTCTGCCTGCCGACGATATTATTTTATGCACAGTACTTGCCGGAGAGTTTCGATGCTGGGAAGATATCTGTTTCGAGTTTTCATCTGTGGACATGCAAGCCTGGGCGATCGTAATGGCCCTGCTCAGGTCTAGAGATTCAGCAGCCAGCAGCTTTCGAAGGATGACCTCGTGGCCAATGCCAAGCACGAAAAAGTCCCGCAGCATTTCCTCCAACGCAGCTCTGAAGTTGCACGGCCCAGCGAGATGTCTCAGGTCAGCAACAAATTCCGCCACGTCCTGGCCCTGCGTATAGAAACGATACCTCCCCATGATGATGCTTTCCTTCGGTTTAATGTAGTTCCGAACCAGCGTACACAATTCATCGTAAGTGTTATCTGTTGGTCGAGTCGGTGAGAGTAGATTCTTGATAAAGCCATAAACTTTTGACCCACAAACGGTGAGAAGAACCGCCCTGCGCTTAATTGTGTTATCGGTTCCTTCCAATCCATTGGCTACAAAGTACTGGTTGAGGCGATAAGTGAAATCCTCCCAGTCTTCCCTTTCCACAAATCTCCCCAAAATTCCAACAGACAAGGTTGCATGAAAGTTTGTATTTTTAACTCGTCGCCAATTGTTAAGTATCGAATAACTCCATGCAGCTAAGTATGGTGAGCTGGTTCAGGCATGACCTTACTCCAGTTTATTTACTCTCAAAGAGAGGATTCAACATGGCTGACAACATTATATACACGACTTGCACGTGTCTGCCAGTGACCATAAGGACTCCGACAGTCGCGCCCTCCGGTGGCATGTAAAACCTAGTTAACATACATAACAGTTACCACGCAGGTGGTAAGGCCTTTCCGCCTGGGGTCAGATGGAGGGTGTGACCCATCTGTGACTGCCCCCCGGCCAGGGGCGGCAGAAACGGGTTTCCACCAGGCTGCGACTATGCGCCCCACTCGGTGCTCCGACCCCTTGTCGGCCGCACGCTGACCACTTACCGACTGGCGGCAATCCCTTTTCCGCCCCGTGGGGGAAATTGCCCCAAGGGGGCACGGCAGCCACCAGTCGATGCCACTGACTGCTTCGCGAGGTGGCTGGGCAGTGCGGCCGCCCTTAAAGGGGAGCGGAAACCGCTGTGGCCGCCATTTGCATTTAATTGTTGGCCGATTTTGCCGTCGGGTGACAATGGTGGCCGTGGGTTTGACCGGTCTGCCAATAGGCAACTCAGGCCGAATCTCTCCCTGGTGGCGCAGCGGAGGCCTCACTAGTGAAGTGGAGGGATGTTGCGACGCGTCAGCCCTTCATGGCAAGTCGCTGGCGTGTTGACATCATCAGTGTCGCGCTAACATGCTCAGCGCGGCGCTAAATGACACCGTCCACCTTCCGGCCCGCTCCCGACCCTCTGCCGCACCCAACACCGCCCCCTTTATTTTTGTACACAAAAGGGCCGAAGTTCCCTCCAATCTCCCCCCCAACTGTCCTGACGAGAATTCATCATCGAATTCAAATTATCCGCACCGTTTTGGCAATTTCCAGCCCCAGGTGTCCTGCAAGGGAGCCAGCAGAAGCCAAAGACTTTCTCACAGGAAGCAAGAGAAACTTGGAGGGAGTAGCACGCAGGCCGAAAGGTGATCATAAGCATAATTGTCTGGATTTGAATCTGCAGCTCTAATTCATTGGATTGCAAATCTGACCCTATGATCTGCTGATTTACACATTTCTCTGTCTTTATCCACCATCCCCTTCAGTGTGACCCTGGCTAGTGCTGCTTGTTGCTGTGTTGTATTAGTGTGTTTGTTTTTGCCACGTTTGAGAGTTGTACAACCATCTCTTGTTGCAAAAATAGTCCCAATCTCTCAAACTTGAAACCCTCCCTCCTATACCACCATTCTATACCACCATGTATTCAGTTGCCTTGTTGTCCTCTGCCTATCTGGCTTAGCAGCATGGTTCAGGTAGTACTTGTGAGAAAGTGACCCCGATAGTCTTGCCTTTTAGCTTTATCCCTAACTCTTCCAATTCCATTCTGTAAAATTTCTTCCTCAATCCTACTAACCTTGTTAGTTTCCATTCTGAAGTACAATCACTGGCCGCACACTGAATTCCCCCAAAGGACTTCTCTCCCACTCCTCGATATCCTTCCTCCAAGTCTTTTTGATATTTTTGCTTTTTTTCAATAATACCAAAGTCCCAATGCAGGTTGAACTTGTAGCATATGAGTTGTATCCAAACATTTTTCCTTCTTATGTTCAAAACTCCTCGGCCTACAAAAGGAAGGTTTCCTTTGCTGACCCATGTTTGAGATTCAGGATCAAACAGTGAGGTGCATTTGTGGGAAATGGTTGCAGGAAGGGGAGGTGGCCTGGCCTACACCAGCTGCCACTAT
This sequence comes from Pristiophorus japonicus, assembly GCF_044704955.1. NCBI lineage: Eukaryota > Metazoa > Chordata > Chondrichthyes > Pristiophoridae > Pristiophorus > Pristiophorus japonicus. The sequence continues at coordinate 59,795,967 of NC_091988.1, forward strand.
GTACCCTGCAGTAGAAGTTAGCCTCACAAATGGCATGTTCTATTGCCCCTCGTACGATGACCTGTATGTGTTGAGTAAGCTTGGTAGGAAGCATTGGACTTAAATCCCTTGAAAGTTGAGGTGACTTGGCTTGATGTAAGCTCCCCGATGCAGATTCTTCCGCTGTGCTCAGTCTGTTATCAAGCTGTTGAAGAAACTCTTGAGACTAAAGTTGACAGTTGCTGGAAAGTGTTACTGAGGCTGGGATTGAGAACATTAGTTTCTATATCCAGGGCTTTTGTGCTTACTATGATTAAGGTTGCAGAGAGCCAAACACTTACTATTGCTGGAGCTCCAAACCTCCAACTGATGAGACCATCGTTCAATGGAGGATCATTTCTGCCCATGCAGGAGTCAGAAAGATAGTGATAATGCGACAAACTTTTGGGCGGGCCACATCGTCTGCATGCCTGACACAAGACTCCCAAAGCAAGAGCTCTACTCAGAACTCCAACATGGCAAGCGAGCCCCAGGTGGTCAGAGGAAACATTTCAAGGACATCCTCAAAGCCTCCTTGATAAAGTGTAACATCCCCACCGCCACCTGGGAATCCCTGGCCAAAGACCGCCCTAAGTGCAGGAAGAGCATCCGGGAGGGCGCTGAGCACTTCGAGTCTCGTTGCCAAGAGCTTGCAGAAAACAAGCACAGGCAGCGGAAGGAGCGTGCGGCAAACCAGACTCCCCACCCACCCTTTCCCTCAACCACTGTCTGCCCCACCTGTGACAGAGACTGTAAATCCCATATTGGACTGTACAGTCACCTGAGAGTTCACTTTTAGAAGGGAAGCAAGTTTTCCTCAATTTTGAGGGACTGCCTATGATGGATGATGATGATGCATTTACACTTTGTGGCAAGTGGTGCTGCTCACCATACTTTGCACGAGGAGTTCTTAATACTTTAAAAGCAAATTATTTCTGGGGATATGGGCGTCGCTAGCAAGGCCAGCATTTATACCCAATCTTTAGTTGCCCTTGGGAAGGTGGTGGTGAGCCGCCGCCTTGAACCGCTGCAGTGCGTGTGGTGAAGGTACTCTCACAGTGCTGTTAGGGAGGGAGTTCCGGGATTTTGACCCAGCGACGACGAAGGAATGGCAATATATTTCCAAGTCAGGATGGTGTGTGTCTTGGAGTGAAACTTGGAGGTGATGGTGTTCCCATGCGCCTGCTGCCATTGTCCTTCTAGGTGGTGGAGGTCATGAGTTTGGGAGGTGCTGCCAAAGATGCCTTGGCAGAGTTGCTGCAGTGCATCTTGTAGATGGTACACATTGCAGCCACGGTGCACCGATGGTGGAGGGAGTGAATGTTGAAGGTGGTGGATGGGCTGCCAATCAAGTGGACTGATCGACTTAGTACCTACCCAGCGAGAGCTCCGGCCTACACTTGTGAGTTAGCTGACTAACTAGCGATTATCCTCCTGGGGGTGGGTGCAAGATCGATGGGATCACTTCTTGGCCAAATTGGCTCCAAGGTGCCATTTCTGGCGATGATGGTCTGGTACAGTCATGGCAGAATTAGTAATCTGATTTGATACCAGAGCCTAACATTGATCAACTAGCCAACTTGGCTCAATAATAGAAACCTAGTGAGATAGAGCTGTCACATAGAACCTGAGCTTTTCCCCTGCTCCCTGGGGGCACTAGGCTGGAGAGTCCCACACTGCTCCATTATGTTTCATTTGAATCGGAAGTCTGTCTTTGATGCTGCCCAAGATAGAAGTAGAGAAATGTCCAGTTCATCAGGATTGATATCTTTTACCTTTACTTGCTGCCCTCTTCTCCAGAGCAGTGAATCACAGATACTCACACAATAAATAAAGAATGAAAGTGAAGAGAGAATGTAGAACGCAAAAGCAAAATACTGTGAATGCTGGAAATCTGATATTTAAAAACAGAAAATGCTGGAAATACTCAGCAGATCAGGCAGCATCTGTGGGGCGAGAAACAGAGTTAAGGTTTCTGGTCGATGAACTTTCGTCAGAATATAGAGCCAAAGCAGATTGAAAAGACAAAGTGGTGAACTTAAAATTAGAGGGGCAAATTTTTGCCGGCTCCTTTTTAGGCGCTAAAGAGCCTCCGGGGTGGCCAAGTTGGGATCTTGAGCTGGAATGCCGGCTTAGCCTGCATTTAGCATGAGACACCATCTTGATAAAGGAGTCGAAGCTTGCGCTAGGAACAGCCGCCCGAAGAATTGTTAAGTTGCCTGCTAGCTCTCGTTAACGAAATTGCATGGCATTTTGGTGGATAGCGCTTGACCTAACACCCTCTCCTAAATGTGACCAGCTGATTGGGAGTAAACACATCATTGCTGAGGATTTTGAGCGCTACGTAAAGGGACTCTCACCTTTTACTGTTCACTTACTGCTGGAGGTTTGAAGAGGGCCTTTGAAACACATCGGGAGACTTTCTGGGATAGTTTGCAAACTTCAACACTGCGTCAACATTTATTCCGGAAATTCTTTTGGGGAAATTCACCGAAGAGGAGTAAGTGCTGTGCTACTCAACCTTATTGGACACGTTACAGGAGTCACCAGGAGAAAGGGAGTGCTTGGTCATGGATATCTTGCTCGGGGTCCGCCTTGGTCTGCTGGAGAATTGGGAGGAGGAGACGAGGCCAGGCAGAACAGCAATTGTTGCTGCAGGAGGGAGGGACAGGAGGGCGAGGTGGTGTTCTCTCTCCCCCCCTCCCCCCCACCGATAAAGGACATCCCTCCTCCACTAGGATCTCCTCCACCAAGACCTCCAGGGCTGCATCCAAGAATCTGCGAGCTCTTCCCTCGGTCCCTGAGTCATCCTGAAACGTGCCGCAGTGTGTCGGTGGAAGTGGGTGCAAGGAGCCCACATATACTGTTCCACGAAAATTGATTCTAATCAGCACTTGAGTGCTAAACCTGCAGGTGTCTCTTCCAGCCCCTCTGGGCAAGTTTAAATGATGGTAATCAGCAACTGGGGCCCAAAATCGCGTGTTAAAACCAAACTTTCAAACAGGCGAATGTTATTCGCACTGCACCCATTTAACGCCTTTTTTCACCCTTTCACCAGAATTAACTATTAACAATCTGCATACCTGCCAATGCTCTAATGCTATACAAGTACCTGCACGTTCTGACTGCCTGCTGTTTGTAGTTTGAACTCTATTCTCCTCACAGCCGGCTGATGTGGACAAAGAGAGAATCACATTTAAAATTGTATTTTTCTGCTTCAATGACCAAGTCCCTGATCAGAGTGAGCTGTTACCCTGATTAACTACTTTCTCTTGAGTTGTAAACCACATACTGCTCACAGTGGGGAATGTGACCCAGTCAGATGTATAAAGATTAACTATCCTGCTAGATTTTGCTGTAATTGTGTTGGGAATGGTGGGTTTTTCCTCTTATTTTTGTTAAACTGTACGATTTCAGAGTGATTTGTATTGATGGATTCCTTCTCGGGTCACTCAGTTAAAAGGGGCATTTCTTCAGGAGCTATTTTTTTTGACTCCGTTAAAAAATGTAACTTTTCCAATAAGGAAATAATTAAAATCAATAAAATCCGCAATGCATTTCTAACTTATTTGATAAGGGAATAAGGGGTTATGGAGAGTGGGCAGGGAAATGGACCTGAATCCATGATCGGATCAGCCATAATCTTATTAAATGGCGGAGCAGGCTCGAGAGGCCGTATGGCCTACTCCTGCTCCTTTTTCTTATGTTCTTATTCAGATCTTGCTTTGTGTGTACATTTTCTCATGTCGATATTCCTTTAGAAAACTACCTCGATATGAAAAGATTGAGGATTTGCTGAAAAGCAAACGAGTTGCTGGTTAACTCTTGTGCCAGTAGTTTGTTTCTGTGCCTCCTTCACTTCAAGTGGGTTCCTAATGACCTGCTCTCTCTTACTTTCACCAGTTTCCGACACTGATGCCAGAATTTTTCCGGCGCTCATTGGGCGGGTTCAGAGGCAGGTCCGCTGTCAAAATCTAAAAGATTGACAGCGCGTCGGGAGCTCACTGTCAACCCGCTTCCATGTCAGTTTCCCAAGTGCTGATTCTGTCTGCACATTACAGATCTGACACCATGTGGCGGGGGAGCCAATTGACATAGTTAAGAGCTCGTTAGAAGGTACTTAAATAGCATTTTACCATGTACTTACCATTTCGGCCCCCTTTCTCATGGCATTCCCGGCGTTCAGGGATCACATCAGGTTGGGTTTTCAATGGCTCTCGATTACTCTGAATAGTTGACAGCTGCAAAAGTGGTCTAAAAGCTCCAATTTCACAGCCATTCACTTTCCAATCTTAGAAGCTGCAGCCTTCAGGATTTGGAATACACTTTTCAGCTTTTCGCAGGTTGGAAGTGTTTGGAACCGCCTAGGAACAACCAATCTCACTATTGACAAATTCCTTCTGTCATCTCAACTTGAGCTGCCATCTATTCCATCAGCATTGGTGCCCTTGGAAAAAATCTCACCTTGGTCCTCAGAATCCCACCATGATCATCCCCAACACCAGCAGCACCAGGCACACCAGCAGCACCAATAACAATTCCAACTTTTTCTGCGATCATCAGATGCTTCACAGGACACAGGGCATCAGCAGCTGAGCACATTGCTGCCAGCGATGCCTCACCATGGCCAGACTTGATGCTGTACACTCTGGCTGCCACATGATATGCCAGGTTGGCACCATCTGTAGGGCTTGAAAACCTCACTTTTGAAAATCAGTCATAACTTTCAAAAGAAAACTTCTGTATAAAGCATCCAGTGTAAGGCCCAGGAAATTGAACTCTGCGATTAGCCTTTTTAAACATTCTGTATAAAATGCTTAATGTAAAACACAAAAGCTGTAAATACTGACTTCCTGTAATAGGAAAGAACTCCTAGAGACTCCTGTTTAAAATGCTTAATGTTAATCTGTGCTAACGAGGCAAAACCCCTGTAAGAAACCTTTTGTAGAAATATAAAACCACACATACTGTAATCAGAAGAGAAACCCCAACACAAAACACAATAGAAATGATACTTCTGTAAGAAACCTTTTGTAGAAATGCAAACACCGATACTGACTAAATCTTTGTAGAAATGTAAACACCGTTACTAACTATATAAGAACTATAATGAGACACAGTGAGGTCCACGATAGCACTAGACAACAGACCAGTTTCTGAAGTGCTAATGCGTGCTCACCGAAGATAGATAATTGATGGATCAAAGGAAGAATTCGATGGGTGGCAGGTAGCCGTGGAAACAACAGCTGAGAAAAGTCAGGGACAAATCTCACAGATGATGGAACAGCAGTCTGCAATCGGCAGAGGTGTGACGTGATCAGTCATCAGCAGTTGTGCTCCACGAACCCGTCAGACGACTGGGTCGATAGTGAGTGCGCAGGGAAACTGAGACAGAGACTCAGCAAAGACCAGTGGGAACACGGCTGCCTTCAAGGAAGGGTGACCCGGTCAGTCATCAGAAGACACACATCATGACATGTCATCGGACCACTGGGACAATCATGAGCACGCAGGGAACTGAGGAACTGGTAACTATAATCTAGCTTAGCAGCTCAAGGGACAGACGGCTCGGTGCACAGGTACAGTGTCGAAAATCCGGAGTTCCAGAATCCGGACTATTCTGGAATCTGGAAACCAGGACGATCCGTGGCGGGGTTGTCCGGAATACTGAAAATGTTATAGAATCTGAACCCCCACCTCAGGCCGTCGCCAACCTCTCCCCCACCGACCTCTCCCCCACCTCAGGCCGTCGCCGACCTCTCCCCCACCTCGGGCCACCCCCGACCTCTCCCCCACCTCGGGCCACCCCCGACCTCTCCCCCACCGAGGGCCACCACCGACTTCTCCCCCCGCCTCAGGCCACCGACCTCTCCCCCATAGACCTCTCCCCCACCTCAGGCCACCGCCGACCTCTCCCCCACCGAGGGCCACCACCGACCTCTCCCCCATCGACCTCTCCCCCGCCTCGGGCCACACCGACCTCTCCCCCGCCTCGGGCCACCACCAACCTCTCCCCCATCGACCTCTCCCCCGCCTCGGGCCACCACCGACCTCTCCCCCACCGAGGGCCACCACCGACCTCTCCCCCATCGACCTCTCCCCCACCTCGGGCCACCACCGACCTCTCCCCCACCTCGGGCCACCACCGACCTCTCCCCCGCCTCGGGCCACCACCAACCTCTCCCCCATCGACCTCTCGCCCACCGAGGGCCGTCGCCGACCTCTCCCCCATCGACCTCTCCCCGCCTCGGGCTGTCGCTGACCTCTCCCCCATCGACCTCTCCCCCACCGAGGGCCGTCGCCGACCTCTCCCCCATCGACCTCTCCCCGCCTCGGGCTGTCGCTGACCTCTCCCCTGCCGACTTCTCCCTTCTCCCCTACTGACCTCTTACCCACCTCTGGACACTGCCATCCTCTCACCGCCTTGGGCCGCTGCCGATTCTGACCCTGTCTCGGGTCGACCCTCCCCCCCCCCCCCCCCCCCCCGCCCATCCGCACCTAACTACCTTGGCGAAGGCGTTTCCGGACTCGGGACATCAGAAAGGCATTCCGAAATCTGGAAATATGCAAATCTGGAGCGTCCTCGGTCCCGATGCTTCCGGATTTTCGACGCTGTACCTGTATTGTTGATAACAGGTTGATCAGCGCTCAGTATAGACGGCCATGCAGAGTGGGGACTATACTTATCGGTGTCTTGTCATTATTTTCCAGTCTCAAAATCTGAGAAGTAGCCAGTAGTGTTAACTAATTGTTCTTGTCTGCTACAAATTAATCTGGGATGAAAGCATCATCCAACACATGCCACACCAGCACTATAAAGCATCCCTGCAATGTCCAAGCCGTTCCTTTCACACATCACTATTGCGGGGGTGTAGGGGGCTACCCTTGTGCCTCACCATTCACAACAACTCACTAAGCCACTTCCAAAGGTGCAAATAAATGTGTCCAATGTGTTCAAAATAAAGTCTGAAAACACATTAGCAGAAACTTTACATGAACATAGGCTAAAAGACCCAAGTCTCTCCGCTTGTCTGTTGTTAGTTAGTACGATTGGCCAAGGATGAGGTTAAGTGTGGTTTTGCAGTAACGTTTCGTGATCTACTGAGATCATTGTAAGGATTGTGCCACTGCAGCCAGCATCCCTGCTTGTGCCCTCCTGTGCAACGTGCAACCAGGCTGCGTTGGTGTCCTGGGGAAGTCTCTTCCGCCCATTAGAAAGGAAGAGAACCTCGCTGCTTGCTGTGACTCCCTTCCTAAGCATGGGAGAGCCTGGCTGCAGCCGTACATCTTTGTGCAGTGCTTGTCAGTGTTTGCAGCAGCTCAGTGCTGCAGAAATCTGTCAGCACAACTGTTAAAATCAATATGGACATGAGAAAATGGCTGATGACGCGTCATCAAAACAGCTTCCTTTTAATTGGCTGAGAACCTTGCAGGGCGAGCTTAACAAGCACCATCAAGGTAAAATTATTTTCACTGAGCGCAATGGAGCAAGGAGCGTGGTTGCAATCTGCCACCTACCCTGGCCGCCCCGGACTCACCACGGTTGGCGAAATCACAGCCTGACTGTGTGTCAGAATGGAATTAATAATGAATGGTGGATTTAGCCTGAAATAATACCATCCAGTTCAGCCTGGGGAGGCTTTCCTCACCAGTTCCATACTCGCCCATGCCGCTGTTTTCTTAAAAACTTCCAATTGTCAATTTGCAGAGAGAAAGAAGGATTTATATTGCCTTGCATGACCACCGAACGTCCCAAAATGCTTTACAATCAATGAAGTACTTTGGAGTGTAGTACACTGTTGTAATGTAGGGAAACGCAGCAGCCAATTTGCGCACAGCAAGCTCCCATAAACAGCAACATGTTAATGACCAGGTAATCTGTTTTTAGTCATGCTGGTTGAGGGATAAATATTGGCCCCAGTACCCCTGCTCTTCATCGAAATAGTGTAATGGGACTTGTTACATCCACCTGAACAGACAAACAGAATGCCCAAAATGACACCTAATTTAAAAAGCGCTTTATTGGCTATATGGACATGAGAAAACGGCTGATGACACGTCATCAAATGACGTCATCAGACCAGCTTCCTTTTAATTGGCTGAGAACCTCGCAGGGCGAGCTTAACAGGCACCATCAAGGTAAAATTATTTTCACTGAGCGCAATGGAGCAAGGAGCGTGGTTGCAACCTGGCACCAAGGTTGGAATATCGAGGTAGAAATTTGTTCTGGCCCGTTTTAGGGCACATAACCAACGGCACGCAAATAGCGCATGGCTGAACCGGGAGGCCCAGGCCTCACCGTCCGTTGGGCCTCGGACCTCATTTGAAAACCTGAGCCAACCTGCTGTGCCTCCAGCGGCAGCTCATTGGCAGTGGCCATTAGACAAGTCAGCGGAGGGTTTGGGGGGGTGGGGTTAGAGGAAGAACAAGGGCAGGGAGGCCGATCGCGGGCTGCCAGAGGCCTTCAGGAGTGCTAATGATGCTGGGAGCAGCAGCCCTGCTCCTCCTGCCTCCACATCACTCTCTGCATTTTCGCTTGCCGTTTTTGGTGGTGGCCGCTTGCTAGGCCACATCTACGACGCGAAGATCCAAGGAGAGCAGGCTTGGCACCTACCCTGCTCATGACATCCCAATTTGGCAGAGGGGCCCTAAAACAAATGTTGGGCCCTGAAATTAAACCTGAACTGAGCTTCCGACCACGCATCCATGCCATAACTAAGACCGCCGATTTCCACCTCCAAAACAATGCCCGTCTTCGCCCTTGCCTCATCTCATCTGCTGCTGAAACCCTGATCCATGCCTCGTTATCTCTAGATCTGACAATGCCAATTTACTCCTGGTCGCCTCCCACATTCAACCCTATGTAAACTTGAGATTATCCAAAACTCAGCAGTCGTGTCCTAACTCGCACCAAGTCCCACTCACCCATCACCCCTATGCTCGCTGACCTACATTGGCTCTCGGATAAGCATGCCTCGATTTTAAAATTCTCATCCTTGTTTTCAAATCCCTCTATGGCCTCGCCCCTCCCTATCTCTGTAATCTCCTCCAGCCCCACAACTGCCCCTCTCCCCCCGCCGAGATATCTGCGCTCCTCTAATTCAGCACTCTTGAGCATCCCTGATTATAATCGCTCAACCATTGGTGGCCGTGCCTTCTGTTGCCTAGGCCCCAAGCTCTGGAACTCCCTTCCTAAACCTCTCCACCTGTCTACCTCTCTTTCCTCCTTTAAGATGCTCCTTAAAACCTATCTCTTTGACCAATTTGCCCTTTTTCTCCTTATGTGGCTCGGTGTCAAATTTTGTTTTATAACGCTTCTGTGAATCGCCGTGGGATGTCTTACTACATTAAAGGCGTGTTATAAATACAAGTTGTTGTAATGTAAGCAAAGGACCTATGACCTGTTTTACCAGCTGCCTGGGATGCATGAAAAATCGCCTGTCCCGATATGGAGTTGGACATATTTCAGGCATTGCTGGGTCGCGGGACATGGCCCCAAGAAATGTTTGTCCCTGTTTTCTGCCCCAAAAATGAATTCAACAAGGAAGAATTTATACCCCACCTTGTTTTGATTTACACTCAAATGCCTTAGACATGCATTCCAATACATAATTACTTCTAGTTATCACCCATTGGTCAGTTATCCCAGACAAATGTTTTTCTTTGTGTACCTTTGCCACGCTGATATTCTGAATAGTGGGACATTTGTTAGTCTCCAGCTATTGCTCGTAGCTGCTGTATATATGGAGCTGGTTAAAGGATTAACCAGCTCCTCAATATTTCCCTGCTTCTTCCCTGAGATTTTGCAGTGTATCCCATCTGGTCCAGGTGCCTTGTAGGCATCTAATGCTTCAAGCTCCTTCATAACACATGTTTTACTGAGCCCGGCATCTGTGTTAGATCCTATTGAATTTGTCCACAGTGTTCATTTGCGAAGAATGCATTTGGCGTCTGCGCTTCTTAACGTCACTCCCAATCTATTTTTACCCACCTTATCCTTTTAAGGACTTGACTTTTAACACTATGTCTAACTTGCATAGGAACAAAAAATACATATTATTTGGATCTTTCGTGCATTCTTGTTGTCTACCCCTTTATGTGTCAGCTCGACTAAGTTGACACTTCTCTCTTCTCCAGATCAGGAAGTTCTGGGTTCAAGTTTCACATCAGAACTTGGGGGCAAAGCATGGGTTGATACCTCCATATGGCATAGAGGAGGCCTCGCTGCATTGTGAAGGTGCCATCCTTCAGCTGGAGTATCAACCGAGATTTTGTGCTCCAGTCCCACTCCATAGATTTGAGCACAAAAGTCTAGGCTGATTCTCCAGTGCAGTACTGAGGGAGTGCTGCACTGTCGGAGGTGCCGTCTATTGAAATGATATGTTAAACCGACGTCTCGTTTGTTCTCTCAGGTGGGCGCCAAAGATCCCTTGGCATTATTTTGAAGAAGAGCGGGGGAGTTATCCCCGGTGTCCTGGCCAATATTTATCCCTCGTCAACATCAGTAAAACAGATGAACTGGTCATTATATTGTTGCTGTTTGTGGGAGCTTGCTGTGCGCAAATTGACTGCCGAGTTTCCTACGTTACAATAATGATTACACTCCAAAAGTATTTCATTGGCTGTGAAGTGCTTTATGATGTTGTGAGGTCATGAAAGGTTTCGGTGGAGGGCAATTTCTGGCCCTTGGTTTCTGAATACTGGGTTGACATCCAGTGGGATACTTGGATCTGATGGTAGTGGAATGGCAATTCAGCTCCCCACCTCCACCTCGCCGCATTGCATCGAGCCGGTTATCCTGGTAGGGAGTCAAAGGTCAGGCCAAGTAACAAGGGAACGTTACAGAAACGACCCAGACCACAATCTGCTGGATGTAATGCAGTGGAAGAAAGAATATTTTCATGTGCCGTTAGATATTGAGGAGGAGAATTCTCTATATTTAAAAATGTGATTTGTTAAAAAAATTGGCAGGAGTATTTTTTCTAAAGCTATAAATGAGTTTGTTTACTTCTTTTCCTTTATTCGCAGCTTCTCCGATTAGAAATCTCTCGTTGGCTATTTCCTAACTTTCAATTTATATCTTCCCTACCTCTCTAGTTTTGAGTTGCTGGTAGATTACTTCGAAAGAAAGAAAGACTTGCATTTATACAGCGTCTTTCACAAACTCAGGACAGCTCAAACCGACACTACAGTGTCAGCTGTGGCTTAGTGGGTAGCTCACTCGCCTCAGAAGTTTGTGACCTTTAAGGTTTGAAACTCCTTTTTTTTGCCGTATATATTCACAACATATTCAACATCTTCCATCTGCTGCACACTTCCTTTTTTTGTTGCATTTACTTACCTGTAACATCACACTTTTGTTAGCACACTTTGTTATTTGGCACACCAGTGTCAGCTGTGGCTCAGTCAGTAGTATTCTGAGCTTGAAGATTGTGGGTTCAAGTCCCAAGAGTTGAGTACAAATTCAAGTCCGACACCCCAGTGGAGTGTTGCACTGTCTGAGGTGCTGTCTTTTGAATGAGACGTTTAACCGAGGCCCCATCTGCCCCTCTCAGATGAATGGAAATGATTCCCTAGCACTATTTTGAAGAAACCATTTGAGTTCTCCCCAGTGTCCCGGCCAATATTTATCCCTCAATCAACATCACTAAAACAGATTACCTGCTCATCTATAATATTGCTGTTTGTGAGAGCTTGATGTGTGCAATTTGGTTTCCGTGTTTCCTACATTACAGTAGTGGCAACATTTCAAAAAGTATTTCATTGGCTGTAAAGTGCTTTGAAAGAAAGATAGATTTGCATTTATATAGCGCCTTTCACGACCACCGGATATCTCAAAGCGCTTTACGGCCAATGAAGTACTTTTGGAGTGTAGTCATTGTTGTAATGTGGGAAATGCGGCAGCCAATTTGTGCACAGCAAACTCCCACAAACAGCAATGTAATAATGACCAGTTAATCTGTTTTTGTAATGTTGATTGAGGGATAGCTCCCCTGCGCCTCTTCAAAATAGTGCCATGAGACCGTTTACGTCCACCTGAGTGCAGAAGGGGCCTCAGTTTAACATCTGATCCAAAAGACGGTACTTCCGACAGTGCAGCACTCTCTTAGTACTGCACTGGAGTGTCAGCCTACATTTATGTGCTCAAGGCCCTGGAGTGGAACTATGAACCCACAACCTTCTGACTCAGAGTGCTACTGACTGAGCCACAGCTGACACTGATGTGCCAAATAACAAAGTGTGCTAACAAAAGTGTGATGTTAGGTGTTATGTCCTTGGATGCTCATGTAATGACTCCACGAGGCAATGTGTTGTACTTGAACTGTAGTCCTTTATTTGCTAACTCCAGAGTGAGGATCACACCTGGTGGCCTGCCTTTTATACTAGGCCAGGCACACCTATACAGGTAACCTACAAGTCTCCCACTGCTGTGCCCTCTGGTGACACACCTCGTGATAGTACCAACAGTACTCATGTAGGATACATGACATCACTCCCTACTAAGCCTTTAGTGCAAATCACCTCAGCATTGATTGTGCTCTGGGCTTAGCTCTATCTGATTGACCCTGGCAGGTCGTTCCAATTTTGGTTGAGTGGTTGGTGTAGTAGAGTGCTGGTATACCGGAGGCTCATTGCATTCGTATACATTCAAGTTCAGAAAAACAAGGTTGCATTACATTTGTGGTTCCATTGTGAGGCAAATACGATAGACTGGTGAGACACATCACCGATGCGGTGACTGGTGCGTAAGGACAAGCTAGTTCCAGAACTGCTGGATGGTATCCCTGCAGTGTGGTGGCGACGCGGTGCCCAGTGCTGGCAGTGGAACCCGGTTGGCTCGAGTTGCCTGCTCTTGGGATTGTTGCTGTGGCTCCCAGCGTCGGGCAGGTTCACAGATGCCTGTGACCTCCCTGTCCTTTCCTTGCGCCCTATGTTGCTGCTGCTCCCTGAGGAACTGTCGTCTGGCAGTGCACAGGGAACTGCTGACTCGCTGGCCTGGCCGTTGTTTGGTTTGGGATCCTGGCTGGTCCCGGTCCCCTTTGGGGGAACTATAGCGGGTGACCCTTCATTTACGGGTGTGGCCTTGGTGGTGATGGGGTCTGGGGACTGCGCCTAAACACAGTTTGCTCTTTCAGGCTTGTGGCAGTTAGTGCCATCGTGGAGGTGGAGCCGATCAGGGGCAGGGTATCGATACCGGTGCCGTTGCCCTGCTGAAGTCGCTTGCTCTGCAGCTCGTGTGTGTTGGCTGCTTGTGGTCACACTCCATGGTACATAATTCTGGTCCCCGGGGCACATTGGGTAGCTCACTGGACCTGTGTGCTCCTGATTGGTGTCTGCCCGATGCATTGGCTGCATGCAGTTGAAGTCCTGCATCACACAACTTTTCATTACTTATGATGGATACTCTATAGTTCCGATCGCAATCGCACGATTTTCCTCACTGGTTGCATGTACATAATTCAGATCATCAATTACACATTTTACATGATCGCACGACTTTTCCCTGCTTATTACATGTACACAACTCTGATCGTCAGTTATACATTTTGTCTCTAACTTGCAGTTGCTATTACATTGCTTGAGTGTGTGGGACTGTCCCTTTAATTGTAGTGGATAGCAGGCCTCCTTTAAGGGAGTCTTGCTTGATTTACCCCAATCCTCTTCTCCGTTTGGTGCCACGTGATGCTCCAGCAGCGCTGCACCTTGTGTTCTGGCCACGGCCATCTTTTTCTTCAGCGCCTCACCTTGTGGTTTGGGCGCCATCTTTCCACCATCCACGATGTCGACTGCTGTGATCCTCTTCTCCCCGGGCTCTGCCACCGATGCTGGGAAGTCGCCTTTGGATCCGATTTTCTTCCTCCGGAGTCCTGCAACTAGAGCCTGGAAGGTGCGTTCGGGTCGTTTCAGCTGGATCATCTCCACGCAGTCATGCCGAGTGGTCTGTGCCTCAGGTGCTGTGCTGGTCTGCTCTCTGGTGCCGGGTTCACCCTCAAGTGAGGGCTTGCTGTGCCTTCGAACGCGGAGAACGTCGATCGCTGGAGGGGTGAAGTCTTCCCACTTCCAATGGATCTTCTCCATTCACTTTCTTCCGAGTAGCGTTGGTCCATCACCTGCAACAATCCACTGAGGTAACTTATGCACCGCATCATCATGGAGTACCTTTACATTCACACTACCAACAACTGGGATAATTTCATTGGTGTAGGTGCGCAGCTTTGCCTGAACCGGGACCCAACTTGGGTCGTTCAGTTTGATTGTCCCATAACCTTCAAAGGCTTCTTGATTCATCACTGACTGGTTCGCCCCCATGTCCACTTCTATGAAGACTGGAACGCCATCTATCTCGACTTCCATCTTCAGCGGGAACACTTGGTGGTGCAGGTAAACATGCTATGTACCTCATCGTGGGGCTGAGCTGCCTCTCTGTCTATCGTTTCATAATCCGCGCTGGATTCATGGCCATCTGCAGACTCTTCATCGACACAGTGAGTCATATTTCTCTTACACATTCGCTGGAGGTAGCCCTTTGTGCTGCAGCCTTTGCATACATAATCTTTAAAGTGGCACTGGTGAGCCCTGTGATTCCCTCCACAAGACCAGCAGAGAACTACTCGATTAGCCCCCCTCGGTGGACTCTGAGTTAAGGGACTCGGGGGCCTGTTCTCTCTTCCCGGAGAAGTTTTGCGCTCTACAGTCCAGCCTCTAAAAGGTGCCACTCTGTGCACCTGCCGGGTTTGAGTCCTGAGGGTGAGTCATCTGGCTAGATCAGCAGGACGAGGTCATGAATGACTGGCTCAGAGATGGCCTTCTGCAGTGTGACCGTGCTTTCCGCCGACAGTAGCTTATGAAGAAGGCCCTCATGGCTGATTCCAATGACAAAAATGTCCCGCAGTGCTTCGTTGAGGTGGTTGCCGAACTCGCACGGTGCCGCCAACTTCCTGAGGTCTGTGGCATATTTCGCGATTTCTTGGCCTTCGGGCCGTCGATGGGTGTCGAACCGCTGTCTGGCTGTGAGGATGCTCTCTTTGGGCTTGAATTGCTCATGGATCAGGGTTACGAGCTCCTTGTATGTCTTGGTTGTTGTCTTCGCTGGTGCCAGCAAGTCCCTGACGAGGCCATAGACGGTGGGCCCACAACTGGTTAGCAAGATAGCTCTGCGCTTATCAGCCAGTGTGGCCGGGTCATCCCCTGCCAGGTCGTTTGCTGTGAAGAAATGTTTGAGCCTCTTCACAAAGGCATCCCAATAATCACCATTGGCGAACTGCTGCAAAGTACCAAGGGTAGCCATTTACGCATGAAAGTTCATAATCTCATCGCCAATTGTTGTGTCCTTAGATGCTCTAATAATGGGCCCAAGTTTCGGGTGGAGTTGCTCCTAGTTTTTTTGAGCAACTAGTTTAGTTTGGAGTATGTTAGAAATTGCAATTCTCGGATATTAGTTTGCTCCAGTTCTAGTGAATTAGTTTAGGTTGGCTTTAGGTAAGGTACCTTTTTTTCAAAATGGGGTGTGTCCAGCCAATCAGGCCTGTTTTGCAAGTTTTGGCAGTGAAAACTTACTACAAACTAACTTAGGATGGAGTAAGTGTTCACTTTTGTAAGTTCTGAAAAACCTTACCTAGAGTTAAGTTTAGTGCAGGCACAGCCAGAGATGGCGGGTGGGAAGCATTAAACACAAAGGACACATCAACATCACAACAGCGGGGGGAGTAAGGGAAGTTAGAGGATTTACCATAAACACCTTCGCAACAACATTAAAGAAGCAAAGTACATTTAAAGCACTAAGCACTAAACAAAGCAGTACATTTAAAGCACAAAGTATTAAACGAAGCACAAAAAGTAATAAGCAATTAATTAATAAAAAAATAGAAGGAACCCTGCACCTAAAGCACCAAGACAAAAGTAATAAGTAATCAATCAATACAAAATAGAAGTCCTACCTTTATGTGAAGGGAAGGTGTCTCTGTCAGTGTCTCTCACTGTAGTGTCTCTCTCTCTCTGTATCTGACAGTGAGGGGTGCGGGGTTTCTGTGTGTGTGTATGTGTGGGAGGGGTGGGTGTGTGTGTGTGTGTGTGGGGGGGGGGAGGGTGTGTGTGTGTGGGGGGGGGGGTGGGTGTGTGTGTGTGGGGGGGGTGTGGGGGGGAATGTGTGTGTGTGTGTGGGGGAGTGGAGGTGTGTGTATGTGTGGGGTGGGGGGGGGTGTGTGTGGGGGGATGTGTGGGGTGGGGGAGAGGCTGGAAGGAGGCACCCCTGCTCTCTCCTCCGGCCCGTCGATCATTGAGTGCCCCCCAACCCATACTCCCTCCTCCGGCCCTTCGATCATTCAGTGCCCGCCAACCCACGCTCCTCCATCCCTGTTGCCACACTCCCCCCTCCCCACCCCGGTTGCCCACGCGCCCCCCCTCCCCACCCCGGTACCCACTCCCCCCCCCGGTACCCACGCTTCCCCCCCCCCCTCGTGGTACCCATGCTTCCCTGCCCCCCCCCGGTACCCACGCTTCCCCCCCCTCCTCCCGGTACCCACGTCCTCTCCTCCCAGTACCCATGCTCCCAAGAGCCATTGCGCAGGCGCACATGCTCCAACGTGCTTGCGCAACGCTGCCAGCACTGAGAAGAAGGCATGATCCCTAGCCCCGCCCCCCTGCAGGCAGGCTCCTCCCCAGGGAGACTACGCTGCGCCACGCCACGGTCCAGGAGGACCGGAGAATTGCTGCAGAATATTCCGGCGCACCTTCGAGCCCAGGCAGGTCACGTAAGTCTCGGAGGTGCTCCGTTTTCACCAGATGCCGAAACTTGGGCCCAATGACTCCATGAGGCAATGTGTTGTACTTGAACTATAGTGACCTTAGTCCTTTATTTGCTAACTCTAGAGTGAGAATCACACCTGGTGGCCTGCCTTTTATACTAGGCCAGGCACACCTGTACAGGTAATCTACGAGTCTCCCACTGCTGTGTCCTCTGGTGGCACATCTTGTGTTAGTACCAACAGTAGCCATGTAGGATACATGACATCACGGGTAAGTAAACGCAACAAAAAAAGGAAGTGTGCAGTAGATGGAAGATATTGAATATGTTGTGAATATATACGGCAAAAAAAAGGAGTTTCCAACCTTAAAGGTCACTACTTGCTTCAGTTTAATTGTTTTCATGGTCCCGAGTGCATCTATATTTACGTTGATGAAAGTAACCACCGCAATCCTATTTTATGTATAATACAAAAATGACCTCTAGTTTCCTGGACTGTTAACTTGTTACACTACTGCATCAAATCAGGATATTCACTGCTGTGCCACCTCCAAATGAGGTTTTCTTTTGTGCCAATATATGCCGAATTATGGAGTACTTTTGTGCTAAGGACCCACACACACTAGAATCACAGCTGCTACCCTCATTTTTGTTGGATCTCATCCCCACGTACTAGCCCTCTCCTCTTCCCCCTCAGCCTCCTGCGAGAGGCATTTAAAAAAAGACCTGTAGCCAATTCTGGGGTGAAGGCCTATGATATGATGCTTCATTGCTTAGCTTTGCCTCTCAGTACTTCTCACTCCACTGAAAGCAGCAAAAAGAGCTAGGATCTGAGATCAACTGACAAGATGGCAGGTGTCTGCGTCTCCCATATGATTACACAGAATTACATAGGATAGACAGCACAGAAACAGGCCATTCGGTCTAACCACTCCATGCCGATGTTTATGCTCCTCTTGAGCCTCCTCCCATCTGTCAGCAGAACCCTCTATTCCCTTCTCCCTCATATGCTTATCTAACCACCCTTTAAATGCATCGATACTATTTGGTTCAACCACTCCCCATGGTAGCCAGTTCCACATTCTCACCATTCTCTGGTTAAAGACGTTCCTTCTGAATTCCCTGTTTGTTTTCTTGCTGACTATCTTATATTGGTGGCCTCTAGTTTTGCTCTTCCCCACAAGTGGAAACACTCTCTCTGTATCCACTCTATCAAAACCTTTCATGATTTTAAAGACCTCTATTCGGTCGCCCCGCAGTCTTCTCTTTTGAAAAGAAGAGATCCAGCCTGTTCGTCCTTTCCGATAGGTATATTCTCTCATTTCTGGCATCAGCCTTGTAAATCTTCTCTGCACCCTCTCCAGTGCTCTATATCCATTTTATAATATGGCGACCAGAATTGCACACAGTAGTTGTCTTGAAAATATTGACAAGGTGATTACTTTGATTGGGAGGCCAACCACATTTTTAATTTTTTTTAAACTCACATTTTCTTTTCTTATGAAAGCTGCATCGAGTATCCTCTTATCTCGGGCCTTGTCTCTGATTGTCCTTGTAAACAATTGTTCGAGGCATTCCTGATAGCCTCACTTTTATTCATTGGAAGCTATCAAGCCACTTGAGAACAAGAGGAAAATTGCTGTAATGCTTTTTGAGAGCCAAATAACACTTTGCACATCATGGACACTTCAGAACCATCTATTTATTCATAAATGAAGTGAGTAACCATGGGATACCATAGCACGGGGAATGATTAGTAAATTTGGCAATAGATGAACACAAGACTTCCGTTGTTTGATTTGATATCGTAAGAAGGCTGAGACCAGAAATAACACGTTAGGATTTTGGATCGAAGAGAACTCCAGGGAAGATTAAGTGGTAAATGGAATAAGGAAAATGTAATGCAACAACAATCTGTTTTTCAAAAAGGTGAGGTGGAAAGGAAGTAGAGAGCCAATCTTTCAATTACTTGTTCTCGGGAAAACACATCATGAAATTACATGTGTGTAACTCGTTTTTTTGTCCAATTGTCAACATGTCATGAAAACATTTCAAAACACGTCGCACAACAATGTAGTGACTGTTGTGTAAGCAAGTGTGGCAATCACTCATTCTCCCGCACCAATGCTCCAGCACCAGTGAGATGAAAGGTGACTTCATTCTTTTTTTGGTGATGTTCACCAGGGGAAGAAAGCAGGTCTGGTTACCGAGGGAATGCCCCAGTTCTTCCCAGGAAAATGCTCATACAATCTTTAACGTCCACTTGAACGGATAATGGGACAGAAAAGAAAGGAACGGCATTTATATAGCTATATATCATTTATATAGCGGAGATACCGGAGAATTTCAGCATTTTGATGTCTTTTTTCTCCGTCGTGAGGTGTTCTGGTCGAGTATGGGAGGGGGGGGGTGGGGAATGATCTCAAACTATGTCTGCCGCCACAATCAGTCATCAGCGCGTCGCTGATGCATTACATCGTCCCCTCCCTTCAGTTAAAGGGGAGTGCCGCTGCGAACTCTGCAGATAATTTAGTTAGGTCCACTGGCCCACCAGGGAGGTTTTCGGCCAGGCCAGCGGCCTGCCACCCAAAAGGGGGTGCCAGGCTGCCTGTTGGCAGACTGGCTGAACCCGGGGGCATAATTATCAGGCCGACCTGGTAGTCGGCCGACCAGAAAAAATGACATGGCGGCCACGACAGTGCGCTCTCCCCTTTAAGGGCGGCCATGCCGCCCTTTCACAAAGTGTACCGACAGCAAGTCAGGTAAGGGACAATTTCGATAGGGCAGTTTTGTGAGGGGGATCCCGTCAGACGGTAAGGGGTCGGCGCGTGCACGCCGTGGCGGGAAAACAGGCAGAGTGGTCCCGGACACCACTCCGCTCCTGAGGACAGGCAACTTCTAAAATGGCGGCTCCTGCAAGGAGAGTCGTCGGCCATTCCGCTCCGCCCCGTGTGACTGCCGCTTTCCAATGGCCAGAAGTTTTATCGGGAGAGGCAATTTCAGCCTCCGAATCTCTCATCTCCTCTTGCCAGGACACTGTGGAGCGGGACTTGAACCCTCAATCTTCTGAATCATAGGTGAAGAAGTTACCACTGAGCCCAGGCTTATTCCAAAGATTGAATTCTCCAGGAGTTATTTCAGATGGGTTTTCACATTGATATTGATAATAACTGTTCCTTTCCTTGTTGTGAGCTGTTCAATTCTCAGCTCACAGTCAGACAGCGCCTATGATTAACAACGCCTGAGGTTTTGTTTGTTGATCTACCAAAGGATAAATTAATTGATCCCGCACTCCCAGCAGGGAGCTGTACACCGGGAGCAAGCAGCGCAGCACTGTTGCCCGATTCCGTCACCCGTGCTCCCTTCATTCTCCCCACAGGGAGGAGGCGATTGGTGAACTGTATCATTGCACTGCGTAAATGAATAAACAGCAGTTTGTACCCACTTATAATAACCTTTTGTGGTCAGCGCATTGTGTCCTGCAGTGTTGGTCTGGGAGGGGGGAGACCAGCACAGAATAATCCACAAACCTTGACTATTTCCCAAGTTATTTTTATTCAGTATCTTAAGGGCTCTTAATAGGTTATTTAAATCATGCTGGTAGATGTAAACTAAACATGTGGAAGCTGGTGAAGAGAGCCGAGAGTAGAGGGATGTGCTACTATGCAGTTAATTGAGAGTTTATAATAATGGAACTTGTTCGGAGGTTGAGCAGAGACTTAACTTGTCTATCAAGAGCCGAGTTATTCTATTTGGGTAATAAAGAGTAACCTGGGTGGGTGCCTCCAAGGTTTTATTGTTATGATTGTTTTGCAACAGATTTATTAATTTCTGAGGGGGGTGGGGAAGAAAAATTATTTATCCATTTACATTTTGTGTTTTTTATTAATCTGTGAATCCTATTCACAGAGAACCACAGCAAGGCAGTTCTGGAGATTGTATTGCGATTCGAATCACAGATTCAGAAACATTTTTTATAAAAGCAATACTGAAAACAAGACTTTATTTTTGGAAGTGAAGACATCACCGAATGAATGGGTAACACAGAATGTATGATAATAGAATCATTGAATAGTATGGCACCGAAGGAGGCCATTCGGCCCATCGAGTCTGCGCCAGCTCCTTTGAAGAGCAATCCAGCTAGTCCCGTTCCCCCTGCTTTTTCCCAATATCCCTGCAATTTTGTTCTCCTTCAAGTATTTATCCAATTCCTGTTTGAAAGCTACTATTTGAAGGCAGATAGAGGATTAGCAAGCTGAAGCAGGTTTAGCAGGGATTTGCAGAGGCCAATAACTAAAATATCTGCCTCTGATGGTGGAGTGGAGCTAACAAGAGACAAACGGAAGAACATAAGAAATAGGAGCAGGCGTAGGCCATTTGGTCCTTCGAGCCTGCTCTACTATGCAATAAAAACATGGCTGATCTTCTACATCAACTCTACCTTCCCGCACCATCCCCATATCTCTTAATTCTCTTTGTTCCCCCAAATTTATCAACCTCTGTCTTGAATATACTCAACGACTGAGCATCCACAGTTCTCTGGGGTAGAGAATTCCAAAGGTTCACAACCGTTTGAGTGAAGAAATTTCTCCTCATCTATGTCCTAAATGACCGACCTTTTATTTTGAGACTGTGACCCCATGTTCTAGATTTTCCAGCCAGGGGAAACTGCAGGGGAAACATCTTCTCAGCATTAACCCTGTCAAGCCCCTTAAGAATTGTATATGTTTCAATGAGATCACCTCACATGCTTCTAAATTCTTGGGAAAATAGAATCTAGTCCTCTCAATCTCTCCTCATAGGGCAATCCCCCCATCCCCGGAACCAGTCTAGTAGACAAGGTAGACATCCTGTAGAGGATGGGGCTGATGGGCTTTGTGGGAGAGGTCTTTCTCCATTAGATATGTGTGGAGATGGAGCATTATTTTAGAAATCAATCTCTGAGATGCTGAAGATGTGGATAAAAGTTCCAGCAGAAAGAGGTGTGAGCTAGGGGGGGGGACATGTGTTTCTGAGGTAGAAGAAAGCAGAATTCAAAGCTCAATTCATGGTCAAACTGGGCTCGAGCTGAACGGGAAGCCAGTGAGTTTGATGGAGTCAGAGCCACGGAGACACCTGGGTGCTGGTGAGAAACAAACTGAAATTCAGCTGCCTGCCAGCCAGCAGTCGGGTAGTCGAACCAGTTGGGGGAGGCGGGCATGAGAAGGAAAGTCCAGTGTTAGAACAACAGCTGAGACGTGCCAATAATGCGGCGTCCTGCAATGTCCGCGGCTGCTGCTGCTTCAAGGCAGCAAGCCCAAAAATGTAAAGACTTCATTTGAGAAAATTGCTATCTGTGGTCTGAATAAGGAAGCCTCTGCTTTTTGGTCCCGAGGGAAGGGGAGGCATGATCCAGGCCTAGGGAAGGAAGCAGCCTTAACCATGCTCGACACTTCACTCCGAGTAAGCAATGCCTTCTGAAACATGCTTGACGTGGGCAGCTGATGAAACACTTCTGCTATCTGGTAGAACCCTGTGTTTGTTCACCTACATTGGCTGCACCTTGATTTCAAAATTCTCATCCTTATTTTCAAATCCTTCCATGCCCTCGCCCCTCCCTATCTCTGTAATCTCCTCCAGACCCACAACCCCCGTGATGTCTGCACTCTTGAGCATCACTGATTATAATTGCTCAACCATTGGTGGCCATGCCTTCTGTTGCCTAGGCCCAAAGCTCTGGAACTCCCTGCCTAAACCGCTCCGCCTCTCTACCTCTCATTCCTCCTTCAACACACTCCTTAAAACATACCTCTTTGACCAAGCTTTTGGTCACCTGCCCTAATTTCTACTTGCATGTCAAATCTTTAGCGCATAATACTTCTGTGGAGTGCCTTGGGATGTTTCACTACATTATATACATACAAGTTATTGTTGTTGAATGTTATGTCAGGCTCTCATCGAGGAAACCCTCTCTTACCCTGTCCATCCATTGCATCCACAGTTCTCCCGACACCTTCACTTTGCCCTCAACAAATATGCATCACTTGCATGGCAGTTGGTTTCTATTCAATTGCAGCGCTGTCTTTGGGATGAGACCTTAAACCGAGGTCCCATTTGCTCTCTCCTAACATAAAAAAAAATGCCCTAATGGTGTTTGCTGCTCCCAACAGCCTCGACCACACTTTATCATGATCCCTTTGTGTAGGAAACGGTTCCTTTAAACTTCCCGCGTATTGTCGGACTGATTCACTTCACGTGAAATTAAAGCGTGCTGAAGTGAAAGGTGTTAATGTCCTAAACTGTTATCAACCATAACAAACCGATGTCAGTTTTTGCATCTTACTGCGTTTCGTGTCTCCACTGGCGCAAGGCCAGAGTTGTGTTTACACGTTTGATCATTATTTCAACACAGATTTGTCCAAATCTCTGCCTCGCATGTCTGCCCTGTCTTTAATTAAATGGGATGATGGATGATTGCAATAATTATATATTTGGAGGCATAAAAGTGGAGGTGGTGGCAGCTGTCACCTTGGCAGATGTTGCACCAATTTGGCTCATGTGTGTTCGGATTATTGAAGAGCAGATCTTGAGCGATTTTTAACTCTCGGCTGAATCCCGAATTTGCTCCAAAATCACTCCATTTATTTATACTATATACACCACACTTTAAAAAATATTACTGCTTCACTGTAGAATTGCTCACAAGTCAGATGGTTGTAACAACAGGTACTTTATACCACGTCGCATTCGATGTATTGTTCTACTGAGAAGATGGCCTGTTCCTTTAAAGTCACAAAGTTCAATTAATGTAAAAAGGTATATCTTGAGGTTAGAAAGAAAGACTTCCATTTATATAGCGGCTTTCATGACCTCAGGACATCCTAAAGTGCTTTACAGCCAATGAAGTACAGCAAGCTCCCACAAACAGCCATGTGATAGTGACAATGATAGTGATAATGACAACCCAAGTACCCCAGTCACCCGTCCCTCCAACCACATCTGCCCCACCTGTCACAGTCACCTGAGAACTCGTCTTAGTGTGGAAGCAAGTCATCCTCGACTGCCCAAGAAGAGAAGATAATGACTAGTTATTCTGTTTTTTTTAGTGACGTTGATTGAGGGATAAATATTGGCCAGGACACCGGGGATAACGCCCCTGATCTTCTTCGAAATAGTGCCACGGGATCTTTTACATCCACCTGAGGGAGCAGACTGGCCCTCGGTTTAACATCTCATCCGAAAGATTCATTTGCAATCTACTCCTTGAAGGCCTTGGTGAGACCGCACCTGGAGTACTGTGTGCAGTTTTGGTCTCCTTACCTAAGAAAGAATATACTTGCCAGAGAGGGAGTGCAACAAAGGTTCATCAGACTGATTCCTGGGATGGCAGGACTGTCGTATGAGGAGAGATTGGGTTGACTAGGTTTAGAAGAATGAGAGGGGATCTCATTGAAACGTATAAAATTCTGACAGGTCTGGGCAGACTGTTTTCCCTGGCTGGGAACAAGGGGTCACAGTCTCAGGATATGGGGTAGGAAATTTAGGACTGAGATGAGGAGAAATTTCTTCACTCAGAGGGTGGTGAACCTGTGGAATTCACTACTATAGAAGGCTGTGGAGGCCAAATCACTGAATATTTTTAAGGAGATAGACACAAAAGGCATCAAGGGGCATGGGGAGAAAGCAGGAATATTGTATTGAGATAGAGGATCAGCCATGATAATATTGAATGGCAGTGCAGGCTCAAAGGGCCAAATGGCCTACTACTGCTCCTATTTTCTATGTTTACGTCCACTTGAGAGGGAAGACGGGGCCTCATTTTAATATTTTATCCCAAAGACGTCACCTCCGACAGTGCAGCGCTCCCTCAGCACCGCACTGGGAGTGTCAGCCTATATTTTTGTGCTCGAATCTCTGGAGTGGGACTATGAACTCACAACCTTCTGACTCAGAGATGAGAGTGCTACCCACTCAGCCACAGCTGACACTGGCAGGAGTTAATTGCTTCCAGTTTTCCAGATTGCCAACTGGGCCTGTAACTGGACAGCTCCAGGTCAGAAAAAGCCAGCATGAAATGACTGTCTTTCTTTCAAAATGTTTTGAAGTGTGATGGATGTCATTGTTAAGAATTTATCATTCAGATTCTAGTTTTGTATGATCATTAGTTCTTAGTGAAAAGTGCCTTTTGTACAAGGGTTAAGTAATCACGCATACCTTGCCAAAAAAATGGCAAGTGGTGAATAAGTAGTCTGCTGTATGTGTTCAGTACAATTTGTTCCAATGCTGGTTTTAGGTTCAGAAATTTGCATAAATCCCATGTACGTCGCTTTGAGAAGAGGACTAATTACCTGCTCGGGTGGACTGCTGATACAGCTGCAGTTTTCAGCACCAGAAAATGACTGAAATCCAAAAGTTTAGCTGGGAGGGCATTTTTACTTCTTCAACAATTCTTTTTTTTCTCTTGAATCCGTCCCTGCCACATGTATTATGTATCGAGTTACAGCCAGATGTTTGCTGCCTGTCTGCAGGGGAATAAGAAAAACAGGATGTTCTGATGTTGCCAATGAAGCAGCAGGTGTCTGGGTCTTTCAGGTTGCCTGGTTTTGTATAATTCTCCAAAGGAACTGTTTGGAACAGGAGGAACGTCAATTTACAAGGGAATGAAATTATATTATAAGTGTTCCTACCTCATAGATTAATCCCAAATGGTTTGGTATGTCATCAATTTTCTTTCTGCCGCACCATTGTAAATGGTACACAAACGGTTCAAATTAAATTGCAAGGGTCCCCTAGTGGACTACTGCTGTACTGCAACTACTGATGTAAATAATAAAGGATCATGTGACAAGGTCGCATGATGGCAGTTTTCTGTTAAGAACCATCTTGTGTGTAGTGTGCTTCTCAGTGATATCGTAAAAATATATCACAAAAAGGGGACATAAGTTCAAACTAATTTACGACAGATCGGTAAGTTTTTCTTTACAGAATGATTAATGCGTGCAATGGACTAGAGTAGTGAAGGCAATAAACTGCAAACCATTTTTAGCAATGATTGGATGCTGCAATGGGAGGGACTTTAGGGTATTTGTGGATGGATGAATTAAGATGGGCCAATTAAGAACATAAGAAATAGGAGCTGGAGTAGGCCCTTCGAGCCTGTTCTGCCATTCACTAAGTTCTTCGACCTCAACTCCACCTTCCCGCACTATTCCCAGATCCCTTGGTTTCCTTCGTATCCAAAAATCTATCGCCTTCCTCATATGTAATTTTTTTTTTAAATTATTCATTCATGGGATGTGGGCATCGCTGGCAAGGCCAGCATTTATTGCCTGTCCCTAAAAGGTGGTGGTGAGCTGCCATCTTGAATATGACTGAGTGGCTTGCTAGGCCATTTCAAAGGGTAGTTAAGAATCGACCACATTGCTTAGAGTCTGGAGTCACATATAGACCAGACTGGGTAAGGACAGCAGTTTTCCTTCCCTAAAGGACTTTAGTGAACCAGATGGATTTTTACAACAATCCAGTAGTCTCATGGTCACCATTACTGATACTAGCTATTTATTCCAGATTTAATTTTGGTTCTATGATCAGGTTAGGATAGAGGTAAATGATTGTGTGTGTGTGTGTGTGTGTGTGTGTGTGTGTGTACACTAGGACCATGCAATGGAGCCTGGTCTCCAATCATCTTGGATCCCTTTGCCACTGGTCCAAGACCTTGCTCTGCCAAGCCTGTGTGGTAGCTGGTGTGCAATGGCCACCCCACATTAAAGGAAGTCATGCACAGACATCTTCCATCCTTGGAACGTCAGGACCTTTATGGACAACCACAACCCCAACAGCGACAGATCTGAACGCTATACTGCTATCGTTGCCCGAGAACTCAGACGATTCAACATCGACATTGCCACCCTAAGCGAGACTCGGTGAGCAGGAAAAGGCCAGCTCAAGGAACAAGGTGGTGGCTACACCTTCTTCTGGAAAGGCAAACCAGAAGAAGAACACCGCCTCCATGGGGTAGGCTTCGCAATAAAAAAAGAACTAGTGGGCCATCTCAGAGACTCCCCTTGTGGGATAAATGAACGCCTCATGACCCTTCGGCTCACCCTAGCCCGGAACCAGTGTTCTACGGTCATCAGTGTGTATGCCCCAACACTGGATGCTACAGACGAGACCAAAGAGGAATTCTACTTCAGCCTTGAACAATCCCTGATCCGAGTCCCAATGGGTGACGAGTTGATCCTCTTTAGCAACTTTAACACCAGAGTTGGAAAGAACACAGATCTCTGGGGAGGTGTGATCAGCAGAGAGGGGGTAGGGAAAGCCAAATCCAAAGGTACGTTCCTCCTGACGAAATGCTTAGAACATGGTCTTGTCATAACCAACACTTTGTTCCATCAGAGAGACAACTACAAGGCCTTTTGGCAACACCCTCGCTCCAAGTACTGTCATCGTCTAAGCAAGGGACAGCAAGAATGTCCGTATCACCCGCGCCATGACAGAAGCTGATGACTGTGGACTGACCACCGCCTAATGACCTCTGTCATTTTCATCAATGTAGCCCCAAGACAACGACGGCAACAGAATCTCAATGCTGGAGCACTCAAAGATCCTGCTAAGAAAGCCCTATTCAGCCAGCGGCTCACAACCAACCAGTGAATTGGAGACGCAGAATGTCCACAGTGCCTGGTCTGCCCGCAAGGCCTCCATAATTAGCACCTGTGAAGAGACGCTTGGTCACTCCACCAGGAAACATTAAAACTGATTTGATGAGAATGACCAGTAGAACCAGGAGCTAATAAGCTGCAAGCGCAAAGCATTATTGAACTGAAACAGCAACACAACTTTAGAGCAAGGAAGCAACTCTATGGACGTCTGAAGGCCCCAAGGTACAACATAAAACTCACGACCTAAAAACAGATGGTGGGTGGAGAAAGTGCAGGAGATCCAACACCTAGCCGACAACCATGACATGCGTGGATTCTTTAGCGCAGTCAAGACCACCTTCGGTCCACGCCCCCAGTTCCTACCCCACTGAGGGCTAAGAATGGAGAGGTAATCATCAAGGACAGATTGGCAGTCAGTGCCCACTCGAAGGAGAACTTCGAAGATCTCCTTAACGGAGACTCTGTTCTTGACTCCATCGCACAGCATGCTACCCGCCACCCTCTCAGCACAACCCCAGCCCGGCATGAGGTTGAAAAGTCCATCCAACAACTGAAGGACAACAAGGCTTCAGCAGCAGTTGGAATCCCCGCCGAAGCACTAAAACATGGCGGAGAAGCACTATTGGTGCGAATCCATGAACTAATTTCTCTTATTTGGAAGACAAAGAGCATGCCAGGGGATCTCCGAGACGTTGTAAGCGTGACCATCTTCAAGAAAGGTGACAAGTCCGATTGTGGTGTAGGACTTTTTCCGATGGGTTTTGAACATCAACACTGAGATTTTCCACTACAATGGACTTCATTAAAAAAATCAAAAATGTCCTTAAGTTCCAAGTTCAACATTACTGGGTACAGGTTTTTAAATCAAACCGAACTACAAATTCTCTAGCTTACCAATATCAGATTCAACCTTTTGCAATATAGTTAGCCAGTTAAGTACAACTATAAAATAAATTCTCCTTTGCAATATATATGCCTCTAAGTTAACCAGTTACACACAATTAAAAACAAATCTAAACTTAGTATATGCCCCTAAGTTAACTGATTATGCACATTATTTCTTGGCAATAACTAGCACAATCTGGCTCAGTGTAATTCAATCGGTGATAAATCCATCTGAATATACCTTCCACGTGTTCGACAGGCCATCTTCCAACACCTCCCTTCCGGTGTCCTTTTCCAAGCTCAAGTGCAATATTTCCTTTGTCTCCTGTGTTTTATAGTTAAAAAAAAAACTGAGCCCGGGTAGCAGCCGGATCTCCAGTTGTGTTTGGCCAAAGATAACTTGACCATTTCGCTGACTCGAATGTCCTTCAACATGCCTCTTCTTATTTGATGCCTTTCCTGTTTGAATTCAAACTGCTTGTAGTAGGAATGCCCATCCCCTGAGGATTTCCCTTCAAGCATTTTACAGTTGATATTCTTCTCCCACAAGGCTTCAGTCTTCCCTTAAATGTCTCTCGTGTACTTACATTAGTAGACATTTCCATAGTACTCCGAAAAGATGTACACAATTCAGCCAGCTCTTCACACACCAAACACGTAGACATAGCACTCCGAGAAGATGTACATAATCCAACCAACTCTTTAGACATTACATAAGTGAAGGGTATATACAAATGCATATCAAAATATATACAGATACATATTAAAGTATATACAAATTCATATTATGGCTCCTTATCATTAAGTAATCACACTTCCATCGCCTTAATAAAATCCTGCTACCGCTTGTGGGCCCGAACTCGCAATATCCATTCCATCATTAGCAAAATGATACATGCTACTTGTACCTACATCAACACAATCTCAGCCATGGAGCCACTTCAATTCTATTCATCCCTAAATTTAATACCCCACTCCATCAGTTGGGTGTGTCATCTAATATTGATAGGATTATCTCTTGGTTTTGTTTATTGTTTCCCTTGATCACCTGCAACACTTTCATTAACCCAAGGCAGCTCATTGAAAGAGACAATCCCCTAACTCTTCCTTCATGGAAGATGTTGTGTATGTACATGCTGTTTGTAGCCACCAGATGGTGTCATTGCTGGAGGCCACTGAGCAGCACGCACATGGTGCTGCTCTGGTATAAAAGGCCAGCCATTTTGTGAGTCAGATATTTGGGCCAAAATAAAGCAGAAGGTTGTGCCTTGCTTAGTTAAACATTACTCACTTTGAACCTTAAATGCGTCTTCTGTTATGTATGCAATAATGCGCATAGGTTTCTGCACCAACAGAGGGTGGAGGGTTTTATCGTCAATTTTCAGCACCCATTGAGGTTTGATAGTCCCGTTCCTTACATTACAAGTAGTAACCTTGTGTTGCCCGTACCGACAGTGTGTGTCGGTTGTTGTTAGACAATAGATACCTGTGCCTTTATACACCACATTGGTATAATCCTGCTTTCTTATGGCTGTTAGTTGGCACTCATATTTAGAAATTTGTGTAACATTAAAACCACACACAGTCTCGTTGTTCATAAGCATGTCATTCATTGCAGTCGACCCCTGGACTTTACACAGATCCAAATCAACTAGCTACAATAATCCATTGTGTTTTATCATATGCTTAGGTGGATTTGTGTATTTGAACACAATTCCATCTCGGCTAAACAACTGCGAGATTTTTTAACTGACATGTCATGAGATTAGACTCATACCATTGGGCCACCTGTAAGTATTTGTCTAATTGGGACCCTTCCCATAGCCATCTTATCTAAATTGGTCAGTGTGTCTTGATGTATCCAAGAACTCAACATTATACACACATCATTCATAGCCGCCTCATCTGACTCATTTCAAACTCCTCTAGTGATATAATTTATAGCTCGAGCATGTATTTCCAATTGTTGGACTATCTTGATCATATGTACCGTAAGTAGCACCTCTGCGTTTAGCTGTTGTGACCCTATGTTCCCCATGTCGCTTAATGCCCGTTGTACTTGGCCCAATTGACTATCCAAATTCATTATATCTTCCTTTTGGCAGTTACTCTTTTAACTCCTTTCTTACAGTGATATCTACTTGCTTATGCAAATAGATGCTTAATGAAACCTGTGCCCCAAGTCCCACAGTTTGGACTGGGATAAAGCAAAAAGTTCCTGTCATGATGAGACAAGTCAGGTTGGTACCGTACTGGTATTCCCGGTGTATGGTGGTGATACAATATTCATCCTCCCCTCTTTATACGGATCATACGGACAAATACTGTCCCGCAATTACCTTCATGGTGCAGTTCTATGCTATCCCATCCCTATTAAACCCGCATGCAGGGGTTGTATGTTCTACCACATTGTAGAGGCAAATGAACGTATCCCGAGCTTGAACACACCCGGGTAGGTCTGGGACTACCTATATTTTCGCATCCACCTGGGTCACATACTTCCGGTGTCCTACTAAATGTTCTCAGGCATGATTGGGTAATACTATACTATCTCTAACAGGGTGATGTCATTCTGTTCCTGTAAATGACACTCGTGTCTCACCAGGTACACCTGTACCGATCTTCTGACTTGGTACAGAGTCTTAGTAAGTTGGTAAGTGGACACAGCCCTCGGGTCTTGATCAGTTACGCATGAGGGAAGCTTTCCCTCTGCAATACACTGCAGGTTTCCTCGGGCTTGTTCCACGAACCAAGATCCATACATTACTTCGAGCCCTTTCATTGAAGGTGTTTTGTTCCCTTCTATAATCTGGTTTACCCCTTTTTATCATTAAAACCAGTTGCGGTATATTAATCAGGCCTCGCTGCGTTCTGTTATGATTCTCTTCAATAGATTTGGTACCATTTTTGTCGAGGGTATGATTAAGCTTATTACTTTCCTTGGATTCGGTATAGGTTGTACTGGCCCTCTGCCAAAATCCCTTGATCATTCTCCCATGTAGCCCTGTTGTTTTAGGCTTGCACCACCCAGGTAGTCCCACTTCAGTCATATTCAATATTACAGGTACCACTTCGTGATGTACATCATGGTACAATATCATTTGAGTTGGGATTACCATTAGCCCATTAGTTGGTCCTGGGATGTGTTTATGACAAACAATTGGCTTTTTCCACAAATCTGTTGATTTACAGGAGAAGTATTACTACAGGATTAATAAATGTTCTAGGAGTAAAAGATCCTCTAGGAATGAGTGACCATAATATGGTTGAATTTCAAATTCAGTTGGAGGGTGAGAGGGTTGGTTCTCAAACCAGGGTCCTAAGCTTAAATAAAGAAGACTACAAAGGTATAAGGCCAGAGTTGGCTGAAGTGGACTGGGGAAATAGACTAAAGAATGGGATAGTTGATGAGCAATGGCAGACATTTAAGGAGATATTTCATAACTCGCAACAAAAATATATGCCAATGAGAAGGAAAGATTAAGAGAAGGGATAACCATCCGTGGCTAACTAAGGAAAGAAGGGAGGGTATCAAATTGAAAACAAAGGCATACAATGTGGCCAAGACTAGTGGGAGGCCAGAGGATTGGGACATTTTTAAAAGCCAACAGAGAACGACTAAAATAAAGATTGAGAGGGAAGATAGATTATGAAAGTAAATTAGCACGAAATATAAAAACAGATATAAGAGTTTCTACAGGTACGTAAAAAGGAAAAGAGTGGCTAAAGTAAATGTTGGTCCCCTAGATGATGAGACTGGGGAATTAATAATGGAGAACAAGGAAATGGCAGAGACTGTGAACAAATATTTTGTGTCGGTCTTCACGGTAGAAGACATTAAGAACATCCCAATAGTGGATAATCAAAGGACTATAGGTAGGGAGGAACTTAATCTTATCACTAATTAATGAAGCAGTACTAGGTAAAATAATGGGACTAAAGGCGGACAAGTCCACTGGACCTGATGACTTACATCAAAGGGTCTTAAGAGAAGTGGCTGCAGAGACAGTGGATGCATTGGTTGTAATCGACCAAAATTTCCTGGATTCTGGGGCGGTCCCAGCAGATTGGAAAACTGAAAATATAACGCCTCTATTTAAAAAAGGAGGCAGACAAAAAGCAGGAAACTATAGACCAGTTAGCCTAACATCTGTCGCTGGGAAAATGCTGGAATACATTATTAAGGAAGCAGCAGTGGGACATTTGGAAAAGCATGATTCAATCAAGCAGAGTCAGCATGGTGTTATGAAAGGGAAATCATGCTTGACAAATTTGCTGGAGTTCTTTGAGGATGTAATGAGCAGGGTGGATAAGGGAGAACCAGTGGATGTGGTGTATTTGGATTTCCAGAAGGCAACCAATAAGGTGCCACATCAGAGGTTACTGCACAAGATAAAAGTTCACGGGGTTGGGTGTAATATATTAGCATGGATAGAGGATTGGCTAACTAACAGAAAACAGAGAGTCGGGATAATTGGGTCATTTTCGGGTTGGCAAACAGTGACAAGTGGGGTGTCGCAAGGATTGGTGCTGGGTCCTCAACTATTTACAATCTATATTAATGACTTGGATGAAGGGACCAAGTGTAATGTAGCCAAGTTTGCTGATGATACAAAGATGGCTGGGAAAGCAAATTGTGAGGAGGACACAAAAAATATGCAAAGGGATATAGACAGGCTAAGTGAGTGGGCAAAAATTTGGCAGATGGAGAATAATGTGGGAAAATGTGAGATTATCCACTTTGGCAGAAATAATAGAAAAGCAAATTATAATTTAAATGGAGAAAAATTGCAAACCACTGCAGTACAGAGAGACCCAGGAGCCCTTGTGCATGAAACACAAAGGGCCCAAGTTTCCACATGATTTGCGCCTGATTTTTAGGAGCAACTGGTGCAGAACGGACTATCTTAGAAATCGCAATTCTCCACATTTTTTTTTCAGCAGCTCTAGTCAGGTAGAACAGTTCCACTTTGGAACAGAATTTTTTCTTCAAAAGGGGGCGTGTCCGGCCACTGACGCCTGATTTGAAAGATTCCACAGTGAAAACGTACTCCAAACTAACTTAGAATGGAGCAAGTGAAGATTTTTGTAGAACTGAAAAAACCTGTTCTACACATTAAAAAATCAGGCGCAGGTTACAAATTAGGTGTAGGGAACGAGGTGGGGAGAAGGGAACTCATTAAATTCGACAATAAATCCTTATTTATACTTATACAAATATTATACAAATAAATCCAACCTGAATAAAAATTTATAAGCAAAGAAAAGATTAAATAAACCATGTTTCTACCTCTGTGAAAGTTCTTCAGGCAGGCCTTTAGGAAGCGGTTTGCCGTCGGGCAGGGCCCGTCCCCAGCACCAGAGGTAGGTGGCGTTGGGTCGGGTTGGGAGGGAGGTTCGGGTCGGCGGGGGGGGGGGGGGTGGGGGGGGGGGGAAAGAGAGGGAGGGAGAGAGGGAGGGAGGTCAGGTCGGGGAGGGGGGGGGGGGGAGGTCGGGGAGTGGGTGGAGGGGAGGTCGGGGAGGGGGAGGTCAGGTCGGATCCAGTCCGGGGGCGGGGGCGGGAGTAGAGTCAGGTCGAGTCGGGTGGGAGCGGGAGCGGCAGCGGCAGACATAGACGGGTCGAGTCGGGTCCGGTCGGGGGGGGGGCGGGGGGGGAAAGCAGGAGCGGCAGCGACAGGCGGGTCGGGTCGGGTCAGGTCCGGGGGGGAAGCAGGAGCGGGAGTCGGGAGGAAGCAGGAGCTGGCCGTGGGAGGAGCTTTATTCACGCAGCCCCAGTGAGGCCATTCGGCCAGGGCTAGGGGCTGCGTGCTTCGGGCCCCTCCCACACAGTTTCGGGCGCCTGGAGCTATTGCACTTGCGTGCCCACTGTAGCGCACATGTGCAGAGGTTCCAGCACTGTTTTCAGCGCAGGGACCTGGCTCCACCCCCCTACAGCTCCTGCTGCGCCACGCCGAGGGCCAGAGGACCTGCAGGGAGGTGGAGAATACGGAGGGTTTTTTTAGGCGCACTTTGTGGCGCGAAAAACGGGCGTCCAGGTCGGGACTGCGCCATTCTAGGCACGGCTCGAAACTTGGGCCCAAAAAGTTAGTATGCAGGTACAGCAAGTAATCAGGAAGGCAAAAGGAATGTTGGCCTTTATTGCAAGGGGGATAGAGTATAAAAGCAGAGAAGTCCCGCTACAACTACACAGGGTACTGGTGAGGCCACACCTGGAGTACTGTGTACAATTTTGGTCTCCATATTTAAGGAAGGATATACACATTCGAGGCTGTTCAGAGAAGGTTCACTCGGCTGATTCTGGAGATGAGGGGGTTGACTTATGAGGATAGGTTGAGTAGGTTGGGCCTATACACATTGGAGTTCAGAAGAATGAGAGGTGATCTTATTCAAACTTATAAGATAATGAGGGGGCTCAACAAAGTGGACGCAGAGAGGATATTTCCACTCGTAGGGGAAACTAAAATTAGGGGACATAGTCTTAGAACAAGGGGCCGGCCATTTAAAACTGAGATGAGGAGAAATTTCTTCTCTCAGAAGGTTGTAAATCTATGGAATTCTCTGCCCGAGAGAGCTGTGGAGTCTGGGACAGTGAATCTATTTAATGTGGAGATAGACAGATTTTTGAGCGATAAGATAATAAAGGGTTATGGGGAGCGGGCAGGGAAGTAGAGCTGAGTGCATGATCAGATCAGCCATGATCTTATTGAATGGCAGAGCAGGCTCAAGGGGCCAAATGCCTACTTTTGCTTCTATTACTTATGTAAGCAACCTTTGGATTTTTTTTTAAACTCTACTGCTTGTACAACTGCGCCCTCATCCTTGCATTTCTTGATATAATTGACGGTTGCAGTGGTATGGTCACTGGAAATCTACCTTAGGCCGTCCCTACTTCTACCATTCACAATATGACTCATTACTTCGTAGGATTGGAGGAGTTTGAGAGGCATGTCTGTGGACAGGAGGTTGTTCCAGATCTGGGACCTGAGGAGATTCTTCTAGCTTCCGTGTCCTATCCATTTGCATTTAGATCATACTGCACCTGATTAGGTGGGGTTATCGCATTGAGCACCCCTCCTTCCTCATCCCACTGGAGAGGATGAATCCAGCTCACCATGCCCATAA
Organism: Pristiophorus japonicus; assembly: GCF_044704955.1. Taxonomy (NCBI): domain Eukaryota; kingdom Metazoa; phylum Chordata; class Chondrichthyes; family Pristiophoridae; genus Pristiophorus; species Pristiophorus japonicus. The sequence continues at coordinate 59,831,379 of NC_091988.1, forward strand.
TCATTTCTTCTCATCTTGGTGACTTGCTAGTGGACTAAAAAACTTAATCTGTTCAATATCAAACCAATGAATTCTCTTAGGTAACCAGACCGCGTATACCATGGACTAGCTTTATCAACGATATTAGACGTTCCCGTGTACAGGGGTTCAAACATTCCCATCCTTGCATAGTTTTGTTCCATTACCTGGCCTCACACCTCCTACTCCTGAGGTTTACTCAGTTATGGTGGTGTGCCCTCCCGACATCTCTCAGGCACAATCCACCAACCACTTGAAACAGCATCGACAATTCCATCCCTTCTTCCCAATGGTCACCTACTTGAAACAAAAGAAACAGAGAATCCATTGTGACTCAGCTTAAGAGCCCAAAAGGTTCACTTGTAACATGATCATAAAATTCCTTCTACCTCGGGCAAATATTCTCTGCAAATTAAGAAAATTTCCAAAATCTTTAAAATTTATTTCAGCAATTCAAAAGGTGTCGCATACTGAATCAAAACAGAGTTCACAGCTGCTTGTGAAAGAGTTAACTTTTTTTCCCATAGGCTGACACACATAGACACCATTAATCAATGTCAACTTCAGTCACACAACTTGCAGCCTTTCCAGTTAAAAAAAATGTTACTCTTGCAAAGTCTCTGTGCTTTTAAAATAAATATTATGTAACAACTTCACATACAATCATAATATTTCATCCTTTTCTCCCTAGTCACACATTGAAATTGATCAGAATTTTGTTTTCAAGCCAATTATTGATGTGATTGCCTCATGTCTGGAACTAAAGGCTTTTCACACAATTTACTCCAACCAGAATTTCACCATGGCCATAATAAAAGTCTGGTTTAAATAGGTTAATTAACCTCTCTAACTCCAATCTTAAACTAATCAATTCCACTTAGAAAAAGAGGGAGGAGCCAGTGCCACACGAAGGAACAGCGCACATGCTTTTCTAAAACTTTAACTTTGAAACATCAAAGAAAAACACTAGAACAATAGAAAAGAGACATGATCTTCCCTTTCCTCCTTTTGATTCAGTCACAACTATTTATCCAATTTTCCTTAAAACAATTTTCAATTTCTTATACTTTCTACTGAATCCCACTCTGTTCTGACTTCTTTATCTTAAAAATCACAATCCTCATCTGCAAACAAATCTGTTGCCCCTTGCAGTTTTTAGCACTGTTCTTGCTTACATTTCCATAGTTTTGATTCCCACTGAGCATCTTACTTTTTAAAACTCCTTTCTGCTGTTTTTTTAGTCACCATAGCAACTAACTTCAAGCCTTATCTCTTGCAGAACCAAGGGGCCTCTCTACTTTCCATACATCACTTTTGCCTGGAAAAAATGGGTGGTGCTAAAACAAACCGAACAAACTTTCTTTTAAAGACAGACTTTCAAACAAACAAAAATTCTTCCACACCCCAAACATCTTTTTTTTCTGTCTTTTAAACAATTGGCGTAACACATTTCCGGACCATAAAGATACAGCAAACACAATGCTTTCCTGAATCATTATCTTATCTTCAAACCCTTTAAAATTCTTTTTGGATTCCGTATGGTCCTTCTGCCCATTCTGTTTCACAACCTTTCTCTGCATCATCTTAATCTCCTGAAACGTCTGATCACCCCTTAACCTCAGCTTTGGTACTTCTTGAACCATGTCTTTTAGCTGGGTTGCATTATAGAGGGCCACATAATTGCTTTGCTATACCCCTAGTTGGCCGTCCTGTTCAGGTGGCACAAACCTTTGTTGCCGCATGGGGTTCATCGGCACCAGGTATCCAGGCGTCTCAGGTGGAGGCCTTACATTCCCCTACTGGTGCCAGTCATCAGACTCCCCACTTTCTTCCACCTCTTGTTCCATTCCAGGGTTCATTAGGCAAATCATAGAACTTTCATCATCATCAAAGGCAGTCCCTCGAAATCGAGGAAGACTTGCTTCCACTCCTAAAGTGAGTTCTTTGGTGGCTGAACAATCCAACATGAGAGCCACAGACCCTGTCACAGGTGAGACAGATATTCGTCGGGACAAGGGGGGGGTTGGCACTAATTTACCACACGCTCCTTCCGCTGCCTGCGCCTGACCTCTTCCGCTCGCAGCATTGAGATTCGAGGAGCTCATCGTCCTCCCGGATGTACTTACTCCACTTAGGACAGTCTTCGGCCAGGATCTCCCAGGTGTCAGTGGTGATGTCGCACTTCACCGGGGAGGCTTTGAGGGTGTCCTTGTAACGTTTCCGCTGCCCACCTTTGGCTCGTTTGCCATGAAGGAGCTCTGCATAGAGCAATTGCTTTGGGAGTCTCGTGTCTGGCATGCGAACTAAGTGGCCTGCCCAGCGAAGCTGATCGAGAGTGGTTAGTACTTCAATACTGGGGATGTTAGTCTAGGCGAGGACACTGATTTTGGTGCATCCGTCCTCCCAGGGGATTTGCAGGATCTTGCGGAGACATCATTGATGATATATCTCCAGCAACTTGATGTGTCTTCTGTACATCGTCCATCCCTCTGAGCCATACAGGAAGGCGGGTATTACTACAGCCCTGTAGACCATGAGCTTGGTGGTAGCTTTGAGGACCTGGTCTTCGAACACTCTTTTCTGCAGGCGGTCGAAGGCTGCATTGGTGCATTGATGTCTGACTTTGTTGACAAGAGTCAGACTGAACATTGTGAGCTCAAAGTAAAGTGTGAACTTAGTCGTTTATTGCAGGTTTCCAGAGTGCCTCTCCAACTTGTGAAGCCTTCTTAAATACCTGTGCTCCCAAGGGATTATGGGATCCCTTGGGATTCCAGGGAATGAACCCTCTGGTGGTTGTACAGAGTAAATACAAGTGTACATATATAACAACACTACCCGCCCAAAGTCAATAACGTAACTATTTACAATGTGAGTCGATCTGGGGCCCTTCTTGCCCTGGTTGATCATCTCGGTGTGAAAGCTGGTGTTGTTGGATCATTTGTTGGGCAGCTGGCCTTGATGGGCTGCCTGGTGTGTTGGACCCTGAGGGCTGCTGTGGATGATGGGTTCTGCTTCATGGTCAATCATGGTGTCGGTTGCCACTGGTGTGTATGTTGGGGGATCAAAAAAGGTAGGGTCCAAGGTGGGTTGCTCAGGGTAGTCCGTGAATCTGAATTTGATTTGGTCCAAGTGTTTCCGGTGAATAAGTCCATATGAAAGTTTGACCCAAAACACCCTGCTCCCCTCTTTGGCCAAGACAGTGCTCGGAAGCCACTTGGGACCTTGTCCATAATTTAATACAAATATAGGATCATTGACTTCAATCTCGCGTGACACATTTGCGTTGTCATGGTGTGCACTTTGTTGAAACTGCCTGTTCTCTACCTGTTCATGTAGATCAGGGCGAACTAACGAGAGCCTTGTCTTAAGTGCTCTTTTCATGAGCAGTTCAGCAGGTGGGATCCCAGTGAGTGAGTGGGGTCTCGTGCGGTAGCTAAGCAGGACTCGGGATCGACGAGTCTGCAGTGAGCCTTCAGTTACTATCTTCAAGCCTTGCTTGATAGTTTGCACTGCTCTCCCTGCCTGACCATTGGACGCTGGTTTAAACGGGGCAGATGTGACATGTTTGATCCCGTTACGGGTCATGAATTCTTTGAACTCAGCACTAGTAAAACATAGCCCGTTGTCACTCACCAGAACATTGGGTAAGCCGTGAGTGGCAAACATGGCCCGCAGGCTTTCAGTAGTGGCAGTGGACGTGCTAGCCGACATTATCTCACATTCAATCCACTTGCAGTATGCGTTTACAACCACAAGGAACATTTTACCCAAGAACGGGCCTGCATAGTCGACATGTACCCTAGACCACGGTTTGGAGGGCCAAGACCATTAACTTAGTGGCGCCTCCCTGGGTACATTGCTTAACTGCGAGCATGTATTACATCTGTAAATGCAGGACTCTAAGTCCGCATCGGTACCGGGCCACCACATGTGGGATCTGGCTATCGCTTTCATCATTACGATGCCTCGGTGGGTACTGTGGAGGTCATTGATGAAGGTGTCTCTGCCCTTCTTGGGGACCACTACTCGATTGCCCCACAGAAGGCAGTCTGCCTGCATGGATATTTCACCTTTGGCGCCGCTGGAACGGCTTTATCTCTTCCTGCATTTCCACTGGGACACTGGAGCAGCTCCCATGAAGCACACAGCTTTTGACTAGAGATAATAAGGGGTCCTGGCTTGTCCAGATTTTGATCTGCCAGGCAGTGACGGGTGATTGCTCACTCTCAAATGCTTCCATAACCATGGCTAGATCTGCGGGCTGCGACATTTCCATCCTCGTGGTGGGCAATGGCAGCCTACTGAGAGCATCGGCGCGGTTTTCTGTGCCTGGCCTGTGGCGGATGGTGTAGTTGTACGCGGACAGCATTAGCGCCCATCTCTGGATGCGGGCCGATGCTTTGGTATTTATCCCTCCACTCTCGGAAAACAGGGATATAAGTGGCTTATGGTCAGTTTCCAATTCGAATTTTAGCCCAAACAGGTATTGATGCATTTTCTTTACCCCATAGACACACACCAACGCTTCTTTTTCAAACATGCTGTAGGCTCTCTCGGCCATAGACAGACTCCTGGATGCATAAGCAACCGGTTGCAGTTTCCCGAAATCATTAGCTTGTTGCAATACACACCCGACGTCATATGACGATGCATCACATGCAAGTACCAAACGCTTGCATGGATCATATAACACAAGCAATTTGTTTGAGCATAACAATTTTCTCGCTTTTACAAAGGCATTTTCTTGGCTTTTGCCCCAAACCCATTCGCCCCCTTTTCGTAGTAAGACATGTAGTGGTTCTAGCAGGGTGTTGAGACCCGGTAAGAAGTTACCAAAGTAGTTCAAGAGTCCTAGAAACGACCGCAGCTCCGTCACGTTCTGTGGCCTCGGTGCGTTCTTGATTGCCTCCGTCTTCGCGTTGGTGGGCCTGATGCCGTCCGCCGCAATCCTCCTTCCCAGGAACTCCACTTCAGGTGACAGGAAAACGCACTTCGAGCATTTTAACCTGAGCCCCACGCGGTTGAGTCGACTAAGAACCTCCACGTTCTGCAGGTGCTCGACTGTGTCCCGACCTGTGACCAAGATGTCGTCCTGGAAGACCACCATGTGCGGGACCAACTTCAGTAAACTTTCCATGTTTCTCTGAAATATCGCTGCCACTGATCAGATTCCAAACGGATATCTGTTATAAACAAAAAAACCTTTGTGTGTGTTCATGCAGGTGTGGGCCTTCGATGATTCCTCCAGTTCCTGCGTCATGTAGGCTGAAGTCAGATCCAGCTTCGTGAACGTCTTTCCTCCCACCAGCGTTGCAAAGAGGTTGTCGGCTTTTGGTCGTGGGTATTGGTCATTCAGGGAGAAACGATTGATAGTTACTTTGTAATTGCCACTCCCTTGAGGACTGGCCCACTCGCTGAACTCGATCGGTGAGATGATGCCCTCTCTTTGTAGCCAGCCTCGCTTGATCTCTATCCTTTCTTTCATCATGTACAGTACTGCTCTCGCCTTGTGATGGATGGGTCGTGCCCCCGGAATTAGGTGGATCTACACTTTTGCTCCTTGGAATTTCCGATGCCTGGTTCGAACAGCGAAGGAAATTTGCTTAAGACCTGTGCACACAAAATGTCGTCAACGGGCGATAGCGCTCGGATGTCATCCCAGTTCCAGCGTATCTTTCCCAGCCAGCTCCTGCCAAGCAGCGTGGGACCATCACCTGGTACTACCCGGAGTGGTAGCTTGTGCACCACTCCATCATAGGAGACCTTTACGGTAGCACTGCCAATTACAGGAATCAGTTCTTTTGTGTAAGTTCTTAGTTTTGTGCGCATTGGAGTTAAGACTGGCCTGGAGGCCCTGTTGCACCACAACCTTTCGAAAGTCTTTTTGCCCATGATGGACTGGCTTGCGCCCCTGTCCAGCTCCATTGACACCAGGAGTCCATTTAGTTCAACATTCAGCATTATCGGGGGACAATTCATGGTGAATGTGTGTACCCCATGTACCTATCTGAGGCTCTGTTTCGTTGTGATCCTCCTCTGCAACCTGGTGGTTTGCAGGTTTAACAGGCTTAGCAGCTCGCCTGCACACTCATTGGAGGTGTCCCATTGTTCCACAGCCCTTGCAAAAGTATCCTTTGAATCGGCATGAATGGAAATGATGATCACGCCCGCAGCGCCAACAAGGTGTTAATGGCCTTGCATTCATCACCCTTGATGGTGGACTCTGACACATCTGCGGACGTGTAGCTGCAGATATGTGTGACCTGCCCTGTATGTTACGATTTGAAAACAACATTACTTTGTTCTCAGTACTTGTAGCAGCACTTGTGTGCTGAGAGATTTGCTTAGTATTGTCACTGGTGGCAATGAACACCTGTGCTATCGCTATGGCCTTATTCAAGGTCGGGTCTCTACAGTCAAATGTTTGCGAAGTATGGTTTCATGGCCAACGTCAAGTACGAAAATGTCTCTGAGCATGTGCTCCAAATGTCCTTCAAATTCGCAATGTCCTGCAAGGCGTCTTAGCTCGGCGACATAACTCGCCACTTCCTGGACTTCAGATCTTTTGTAGGTGTAGAACCGGTACCTCGCTTTCAGGACGCTTTCTTCGGATTCAAATGCTCTCGGACCAGTGTGCACAAATCGTCGTACGATTTCTCTGTGGGTTTCGCTGGAGTGAGCAGATCCTTCATGAGGCTATACGTTGGTGCCCCACAGACGGTGAGGAGGATCACCCTTCATTTGGCAGCACTCTTGTTCCCAACTAGCTCATTGGCCACGAGGTATTGGTCGAGTTGCTCCACAAAAGTTTCCCAATCATCTCCCTCTGAAAATTTCTCCAGCATGCCCACTGTTCTCTGCATCTTTGGGTTCGCTATCTGTATCTCGTCGCAAGTTGTTGTGTATGGAGAAAGTGTCAGACTGAATACTGTTAGCTCAAAGTAAAGGGTGACCTTCGTCTTTTATTGCAGGTCTCCAGAGTGCTCTCCAACCTGTGAAGTCTTCTTAAATACTTGTGCTCCCAAGAGATTATGGGATCCCTTGGTACTCCGGGGAATGAGCCCTCTGGTGGCTATACAGAGTAAATATAAGTCCACATATATAACAGGAAGTGGTCCACGTTGTAGAGGGCCGCACTGTGAAGTTTATAGCACGGAAGGAGGCCATTTTGCCCCATCATGTCCGCGTCGGCCAACAAGAGGCTATCCAGCTTAATCCCTCTTTCCAGCTCTAGGTCCGTAACTCTGCAGGTTACAGCAATTCAAGTGCACATCCAATTACTTTTTAAATGTGGTGAGGGTTTTTGCCTCTACCACCCTTTCAGGCAGTGAGTTCCAGACCCCCACAACCCACTGCGTGAAGAAATTTCCCCTCAAATCCCCTCTAAACCTTCTACCAATTACTTTAATTTATGCCCCCTGGTTGTTGATCCCTCTGCTAAGAGAAATAGGACATTTCTATCCACTATATCTAGGCCCCTCATAATTTTATAGACCTCAATGAAGTCTTCCCTAGCCTCCTCTGTTCCAAGGAAAACAAACCCAACCTATCCAATCTGTCCTCATTGCTGAGGTTCTCCACTTCCGGCAACATCCTTGTAAATCTCCTCTGTACCCTCTGCAGTGCAATCATGTCCTTCCTGTAATGCGGTGACCAGAACTGCATGCAGTACTCCAGCTGTGGCCTAACCAATGTTTTATGCAGTTCAAGCATAATCCATCTGCTCCTATATTCCATGACTCGACTCATAAAGGCAAGCATTTTGCATGCCTTCTTAACCACTTTATTCACCTGGCCTGCTACCTTCAGGGATCTGTGGACTCCCAGGTTACTTTGTTCCTCTGCACTTCTCAATGTTCTACCAAGTAATGTATATTCCCTTTCCTTGTTAGCCCTCCCCAAATGCATTACCTCACACTGCTCTGGATTAAATTCCATTTGCCGCTGTTCTGCCCACCTGACCAGTTGATTGATATCTTCCTGCAGTCCGCAACTTTCTTCTTCATTATCAAGCACACAGCCTATTTTTGCATCATCTGCAAACTTCTTAATCATACCCCCTATATTCAAGTCTAGATCATTGATGTATACCACAAAAATCAAGGGACCTAGCACTGAACCCTGTGGAACCCCACTGGAAACATCCTTCCAGTCACAAATACACCCATCAACCATTACCCTTTGTTTCCTGCCTCTGAGTCAATTTTGGATCCAACTTGTCACTTTGCCCTGGATCCCATGGGCTTTTACTTTCATGATCAGTCAGCCATGTGGGACCTTATCGAAAGCTTTGCTAAAATCCATATACACTACATCATATGCACTGCCCTCATCGACCTTCCTGGTTACCTCCTTGAAAAATTCAATCAAATTAGTCAGACACGATCTACCCTTAACAAATCTATGCCTAGTTCTTTTCCTAGTTTCTGAATCTTCTGCACACACCTTGTGTGATTAGTCTCACTCTCTTTTTGGATTTGCAGCGCCTTGAAAACTGCCTTTACTTCTCTGGCTGCCTCCTTAGCCTCCTGGTCCTGCCCAAAATTTGTATTACACTCCCCTTTATATTCATCCACCGCCTCGAGCACTCTGTTAGCTGGCATTGCAAGTATTCTATTGTGTTTTCCGGTCGAAGTTTACCCAGCTAATTGGCCTCTTTGTTGTTCCATGACTCTCCCAGCTCCGTGAGCAGGTGATTAACCATTGCTTCTCTATTGCTAGCATTCCTTCTTTACTCCTCAATCGCCTTCTCTAGCTCTCACAATTTTAACCTATTATTCTCTGACTCCTTGCGGTAAGCCATCAACCTCACTGCCTTCTGCCACAGCATTTTAGTGAGTGCATCCTCTGTCCACTCTCTCGCTTTCTGGATGGGGTCTTCCCCCTCCCGTATGTCCTGTACCCCTGGGTCAGTTCGGCTGATTCTACTGTGAATATATATCACCATCAATTCATCCAAAGACATTCTTTTTTTTTAAACCTCCCCTAGTCAGTGTTCTTAGCTTAATGTCGCTTCGTGGTCGCCATTTCTGTAGGACTTTTTCCTACGGGTTTCGAACACCAAGACTTATAAGAACACTGAGATTTTCCAATACAATGGACTTTATTAAAAAGATTAAAAATGACTCTAAGTTCCAAGTTCAACACTATTGGGTACAGGTTTTAAAATCAAACCAAACTATAAATTCTCTAGCTTACAGATTTCAGATTCAACCTTTTGCAATATCTATGCTTCTAGTTAGCCAGTTACATACAACTAAAATAAATTCTCCTTCGCAATATATATGCCTCTAAGTTAACCAGTTACACTCAATTTAAAAACAAATTTAAACTTCCTATATGCCCCTGGTTATGCACATTCTTTCTCAGCAATAACTATGCTCAAACTGGCTCAGTATAATTCAATGGGTGATTTATACATCTGAATATATCTTCCACGTGTTCGACTGGCTGTCTTCCAACACCTCCCTTCCGGTGTACTTTTCCAAGCTCAAGAGCAAGATTTCCTTTGTCTCCTGTATTTTATAATTCAAAAAACTGGGCCCAGGTAGCAGCCAGATGTCCAGTTGTGTTTGGCCAGAGATAACTTGACCATTTCGCTGATTGGCCAACTCAACTGTCCTTCAACATGTCTCTTCCTGTTTGATGCCTTTCCTGTTTGAATTCAAACTGCTTGTAGTAGGAATGCCCATCCCCCGAGGATTTCTCTTCAAACATTTTACGGATGATTTTCTTCTCCCACAAGCCTTCAGTGGTAATTACAGAGGAGTTTCCCTGCTGTCTGCCACAGGGAAAGCCATCACAAGAATCCTGCTCAATCGCCTTCTCCCAGTGGCTGAAGAGTTCCTCCCAGAGTCGTAATGTGGATTCCACCCACTAAGGGGCACAATGGACATGATCTTCACTACCACGCGTCAAATTCAAGAATAATGCAGGGAGAAGCACCACCTCTGTACATAGCTTTCTTTGACCTCACAAAGGTCTTCGCCACTGTTAACCGGGAGGGATTATGGAATGTCCTCCTCAAATTCGTCTGCCCTCAAAAGTTTGTCACGATCCTCCGCCTGCTCCATGATGACATGCAAGCCACAATCCTGACCAATGGATCCACCACAGACACAATACACATGCAGACCTGGGTCAAGCAAGGCTATGTCATCGCACCAATGCTCTTCTCAATCTTCCTTGCTGTAATGCTCCATCTCACCCTCAATAATCTCCCCGCTGGAGTGGAGCTAATCTACTGAACAAACGGGAAACTTTTCAATCTCCGTCGCCTCTAGTCCAGATCCAAGGTCGTCCCATCCTGTCATTGAATTACAGTATGCAGACGACACTTGCGTTTGTGCACACTCGGAGGTCGAACTCCAAACAATCGTCAGCACCTTCACGAAGCGTACGAGAGTATGGGCCTCACACTAAACATGTGTAAATCAAAGGTTCTCTACTAACCTTCTCCCACCACACAGTACTGCCTCCCAATTATCAAGATTCATGACGAGGCCTTGGACAACGGGGACCATTTTCCATACCTCGGGAGCCTACTGTCAACAAGGATAGACGTCGATGATGAAATCCAACACCGCCTTCAATGTGCCAGTGCAGCCTTTGGGCGCCTGAGGAAGAGGGTGTTTGAAGACCAGGACCTCAAACCCGGCACCAAGTTCATGGTTTACAATGCAGTGGTGATACCCGCCCTCCTATATGGCTCAGAGACATGGACTATGTGCAGTAGGCACCTCAAAGCACCAGAGAAGCACCACCTGCAAATCCATTGGCAGGAGAGGCGAACCAACGTCAGTGCTCTCGCTCAGGCCCCAGTATCGAAGCATTGACCACGCTGAATCAGCTCCAATGGATGGGCCACATTATTTTCATGCTCGATACTAGACTCCCAAAACAAGCGCTCTACTCAGAGCTATGACGCGGCAAGCGAGCCCCAGGTGGGCAGAGGAAAGGCTTCAAGGACACCCTCAAAGCCTCCTTGAAAAAGTGCAACATCCCCACCGACACCTGGGAATCCCTGGCCCAAGACCGCCCAAAGTGGAGGAGAAGCATCTGGGAAGGTGCCGAACACCTTGAGTCTTTTCGCCGGGAGCCAGAGGAAGCCAAGCACAAACAGCGGAAGGAACACATAACAACCCAAGCACCCCACCACCCGTCCATTCAATCACCACCTGCCTCACCTGTGACAGAGACTGTAAATCCCGCATAGATCTCATCAATCACCTTAGAACTCGCATTAGTGTGGAAGGAAGTCCTCCTCGACCCCGAGGTACTGCCTAAGAAGAATAATTGATAAAGATGAATGCTATACTCATTTTCTTTTGTTCTGGTGAATTACTTCCTTTCTCAATTTATCCATGAATGGTAAATCAATCCTGTATCAGCAATTAGATTATTCTATCTGGGTCACTGAATAATGATCTTTGTTTCCCTCAACCCCTTTCACAATTAATCACTGTCACGACCGTTGCAATGTTTCTTGTCTTTTCGAAAGCTACCTTCCCCATATCCCAGCTAAGGTATTGTTTGCACAGCCGAGTATTTTGCTAGGCCGTTAGAAGTTAGCCTTGTAGAGTGGTCTAGAGTCATGTGTAGGCCAGACCAGGTAAGAGTGGCAGCTTCCCTTTCCCTGAAGGACATTAGTTATCGTTGGGTTTTCACAACAATCTGATCGCCTTCATGGTAATTTTTCTGGTGTTAGCCCACAGATTACCAGATTTATTGAATCCCGTTCCTAAACTTGTCACAGTGGGATTTAAACTCATGACCTCGGGATTGATAGTCCAGTACTAGCACCACTGCATTATCTGTGGAAATCTTCTCTTCTTAGGCGGCCCCTCATTTTGAGAATGACTTGCTTCCATGTCAAAAATGGATGAATTCACAGATGTTTCAATGAAGGACCCAATATTCCAGGTCTCGATCTACATGTTGAAGGGTGGAAGATGCCTGTGCATGGATTTTTTAAACATGTGGTGGCCGTTGCACACTGTAGAAATAATCTGCGAAGGAGTGGCAAAATATTACAAAGCGATGTGATCAGGGCCCAGGAGAGGCAAGAGTTTGGGGCCCAGAAGAGGCAAGGGCCAGGGGCAACACGGGCCAGCCCACATTGCGATATGTGCGCACACTAGGTCCATGCAGCAGAGCTGGTCTCCAGTCGTCTTGGTTAATCCTTGCCACTGGACCAAGGCCTAGCTCTGTCAAGCCCGTGTGGTGGCTGGTGTGCAACGGCCACCACACGTTAAAAAAATCCATGCTCAGGTATCTTCCACCCTTCAGTATGCAGTTCGGGATCTGGAATATTACATCCTTCATTGAAACACCTGTGAACTCATCCTTTTCTGGCATGGAAGTAATTCATCCTCGACACGAGGGACCACCTAAGATGAAAAAGAATCCCAGGTATTTAAAATCAGGTGGATTTGAGAACACGAGCACTAATACATTCCTTTGTAGGTGTTGCTGTAGCATGACCATGATTTTTAAAAATTGCGTAGCTGCTGATTCTCGACACAGCATTGAGTTTGAGTGGGTGTTTGTTCCTTGAGCTAGTTAAGTGATGTATTACATTAATGTCAAGATTAGAGGCCCTATTGCATTCGAATCTGGTTAGCAACTGCTTGCAGCGCACCCAGTTACCTCTTTGGGATAGCAGAATGCGAATCTTGTCAGCACTTAATGTGCAGAATCGGCAGCCCCTGTTGCAGATTTATTGCTTCACTGAACTCCTAATGATCCAATCAACAGTTAATTCGCTTATTGAACTGTGGTGGTCGTTCGCAAGGCTTGTCGTGCCTGCAGTGATTCGGGATTTTCAGTCAGTCGTGATAAAGACACTGGAAAAGCATTTTAGAAATTACTCATGATTTTTGCTCTAAATGAAAATATTTTGCTGAATCCTCAACAGCTGCCATCCAAAAAAATGGATGCAGAAGTTAACCTCTGACCCCATTTATTAGGATGGCAACTGTTGATGAATCTACCATTCCCATTTACACCTCGTCTAGACCCATCTTTTGTTTCTTTACTTGTCCTATTACCATGTTCTTTTGCCTTGCGCCATCATCCTTTTAGTCATATAATCTCGCCTGTCTTCCACCCTTCACAGACCTCCCCTTTTGTTCTTTCCTTTCATTCCCCTCTTTCCCTGCCTCTGTACTTGCTGCCTGATTATAACTGCTCAACCATCGGTGGCCGTGGCTTCAGCTGCCTGGGTCCCAAGCTCTGGAACTCCCTCCCTAAACCTCTCCGCCTCTCTACCTCTCTTTCCTCCTTTAAGACGCTCCTTAAAACCTACCTCTTTGACCAAGCTTTTGGTCATCTGCCGTAATTTCTTCTTATGTGGCTAGGTGTCAAAAAATGTTTTGTCTTATAACGCTCCTATGGAGCGACTTGAGATGTTGTCCTACATTAAAGGAGCTATATAAATACAAGTTGTTGTTGTTGTTGTTAATACCTGTTACATCTGTAACATTTTCCAGTTCTGTTGGCGGGTCATCGACCTGAAACGTTAACTCTGTTTCTCTCTCCACAAATGCTGCTTGACCCGCTGAGTGTTTTCCAGCATTTTGTTTTTAATTCAGATTTCCAGCATCCACAGGGTTTTACTTTTATATTTTTCTGAATGTTGTGCTTGATGAAATGTTTACCAGCCTTAGAAAAGGAATTTTTGTTTTTGCTGGTTTGGACTTGAAAATAACAGCAAGACAAAATTCCCAGATCATGGGCACTCCATGTGAGGCAAAGCTCTGCAACCATCATCTTAAACCCAACCATCACATACAGCTCCCGCTTCAGCACTTCCATTTCCTATACCAACACATTTTGTGTCCTTTTTATGGGTAAAGCAGGAAAATTGGGGCTATAAATTTTGTTCAATGGTAAATTAGTTAATAAAACCACGCTGGAAATACTCAACAGGCCAAGCAGCATCTGTGAAGAGAGAAACAGAATTAATGTTTCAGGTCGATGATCCTTCGTCAGAACTGGAAAAGTTAAAGATGTAACAGGTTTTGAGCAAGTGCAGGGAAAGGAGGGCGGAGAGAAAAGAACAAGAGGGAAGGTCTGTGATAGGGTGGAAGGCAGGGGAGATTAAATGACAAAAGGGATGACGGTGCAGCCTCTACGTTCAACAGATCATCCTCCGCCTTTTCCGCCGCCTTCAGAGTGATCTCACCACCAAACACATCTTCCCCTCCCCTCTCAGCATTCTGAAGGGACCCCTCCCTCCGCAACACCCTGGTCCATTCCTCGATCACCACCAGCAACCACTCTCCTTCCTTCTCACAGCACCTTCCCATACAATCGCAGGAGATGCAACACCTGCGCTTTTACCTCCTCCCTTCCCACTGTCCAGGGCCTCAAACACTCCTTCCAGGTGAAACAGCGATTTGCTTATATTTCTTTCAATTTAGTATACTGTCTTCGCTGCTATTCGCTGCTCACGATGTGGTCTCCTCTATACTGGGATGACCAAACGCAGATTGGGTGACCGCTTTGCGAAACACCTCCGTTCAATCCGTAAGGGTGACGCCGAGCTTCCAGTCACCTGTCACTTTAATTCTCTGCTCCACTCTCACTCTGATCACTCTGTCCTTGGCCTCCTACACTGTTCCAACAAAACTCAACGTAAGCTCGAGGAACAGCACCTCATCTTTCGATTAGACACTTTACAACCTCTGGACTCAACATCGAGTTCGACAATTTCAGACCATAACTTCTGCCTCTACTTTTTTTCTGTTTATTTTGTTTATTTTTTCTCTTTCCCATGGTAGCTATTGATGATTCTGTCATTCCCATTTACACCTCATCTATACCCATCATTTAGTTTCTTTACTTGTCCCATTACCATCTCCTTTTGCCTTGCACTACCATCCCTTTTGTCATTTAATTTCTCCTGCCTTCCACCCTATCACAGACCTTCCCTTCTGTTCTATCCTCCCCTCCTCCCTTTCCCTGCCCTGACACTTGCTTAAAAACCTGTTGCATCTTTAACTTTTTCCAGTTCTGACGAAGGGTCATCGACCTGAAACGTTAACTCTATTTCTCCCTCCACAGTTGCTGCCTGATCTGCTGAGTATTTCCAGCATTTACTGTTTTTTTTATTTCACATTTACAGCAGTATTTTGTTTTTGTAAAAGGAGATGGTAATGGGATAAAAAAAGAAACAAAAGATGAGGCTAAAGGAGCTGAAAATGACAAAAGTAAATTGCTATCTGAAGAAAATAGGAGCAGTACTTATGGTCTGAAATTGTTGAACTCGATGTTGAGTCCAGAGACTGTAAAGTGCCTAATCCAAAGATGAGGTGCTGTTCCTCGAGCTTCCATTGAGCTCCATTGGAACTGTGCAGGAGGCTGAGGACCGAATGGGGCAGAGAATTAAAGTGACAAATGACCGGAAGCTCACATTCAAGCTTGTGAACTGAACGGAGGTGTTCCACAAAGCGGTCACCCAATCTGCGTTTGGTCTCCCCAATTTAGAGGAGACTACATCGTTAACGTTGAATACAATATACTAAATTGAAAGAAGTACAAGTAAATTGCTGTTTCACCTGGAAGGAGTGTTTGGGGCCCAGGACGGTGGGAAGGGAGGAGGTGAAAGGGCAGGTGTTGCATCTCCTGCGCTTGCACAGGAAGGTGCTGTGGGATGGGGATGTGGTGATTGAAGAGTGAACCAGGGTGTTGAGGAGGGAACAGTCCCTTTGGAATGCTGAGAGAAGGGGAAAAGTTAAGTCTTCCCCAAATTCATTGAAGACCCTTCCAGCTGGCACTGAATGGGTGAAGAATTATTGCGATAGGACAAAAGCGATCCGGAGCAGTGAGAAAGCAAAACTAGAAATTGTGATGGATGGAAGATGGTAAGAGAAACATTGATTTTGTTTATTTTAAGAACACTCTCTAAACTGGAGAGTAACTCGGCCCTGTTTAAAAAAACTATATACATTTCCATTGAATTGCTGATTATAGAAACCTTGACCTGAGCCAAACACATTCCGCTCCCCAAACCACCGATAGGAGACCCAGAAATAAATATGTAAATCCATGCATCAATTCCAAGTCTCCCTTGCTCTCCCAGAATCACTTTACTTCTCTGCAGCCTGCTCGCTAAATCCAAAAATGTCAATCCATTCTCAACAACCACAGTGCCAAACATTATTTTATGATGAGACGTTAAACCCGTCTGCTCTCTCACATCCCATGACACTGTTTCGAAGAAGAGCAGGGGAGTTATCCCCGGTAACCTGGCCAACATTTCTCCCTCAATCAACATAACAAATAAAAAGCAGATTATCTGGGCCATTATCACATTGCTGTTTGTGGGAGCTTGCTGTGCGCAAATTGGCTGCCGTATTTCCCACATTACAACAGTGACTACACCCCAAAAGTGCTTAATTGACTGTAAAGCACTTTGAAACGACCGGCAGTCATGAAAGGCGCTATATAAAAGCAAGCCAGCTTTTCCTTTTTTATATATAAAGTGTTACTTAACTAACCTAATACAAAAGCAAAATACTGCAGATGCTGGAATCTGAAATAACAACAGAGAATGCTGGAAATCTCAGCGGGTCAGGCAGCATCTGTGGAGAAAAAAACAATGTTAGGGTTAGGGTCGGTGACCCGAAATGTTAACTGTTTTTCCCTCCACAGTTGCTGCCTGACCCGTTGAGATTTTCTGCATTCTCTGTTTTTATTACTTGACTAACCTAGCTGGTCTTTCTTTCTTTTTCTTTTCTTGTTCGTATTGACAAAGTCGGTTTGTAGTTATTGCTCGGCACCATGCTAGTTCCCTCCCTAACAGGAGGTGGATGCTGTGCCTGCCCAGCTCATCTCCTCCTTCTTTAGTGGACTCCCAGTGGTAGGAACATTTGTCTGTTGGCTGTATCTCCTCAAGTGGCACTTGGGGATCAAGGATCTTTTAGGCTCGCCCCTTATGGGCCTACACACTGGAACCTATCCAGTCCTTGGGGAGTGACCCATTGCGAGAATGAGAAACTTCAACCCTCTGCAGTTCCACCCCGGATGGAAGGATGGAAGCGGGATTAGTGTTTCTGCTTGCTCTGCAGGAAGGGGCATGGGGCAACGTGGCTAGCGCACAGATGAAAGGATGGTCATCAATGGGAAAGTGGAGACACCTGTAAGTGCCTATTGAGGACGAGGTGCTGCAATATGCCTCCGCCACATGCTGCAGATCAGAAATAATAATGTCTACATGTCTGCCTGCCTTGTCCCTGCTGATAAAATTATTTGTGGCCCCGTGGCATTCTCTGCACTGTGCTGTCAGTTTATGATGTCGATGCGCATATGGCCTTGTTCCCTACAGTTCTGGAATGCATCCTCGTTCCTTGGGAGACTACTGCATTGATCTGAGGACTGGGATTAGATCGTTACAATACCTGAAGCTAAAAGACAAAGGTCAACTCTGTCGCCTGCTCCACAACAAACCTGATCTGTAGTTTCTACACAAATCTAGTTCTATGATCTACCAGTAAGATTGTCTAAGCATCATTGATATGGGGCATATAGTTAAGGTGTTTCGGGAAAAGTAAGTGCGTCTAGTTTTGGAGATATTCCCTTTTCTTCCCTACCCTTGAATTCAGTGAAACTCTGATTTAACCAGGCCAGATGGTTTCAGTTCAATACACGAAGGCTGCACACAGACATTCAATCTGTCTGGTAAATGCACCCTTAAAAGCACTTATGAGACTGTACCCTGATGTTTCCAAGACCACTTATTCTTAACTTTAAATGTTATCGCCATCTGAAGTATTGTTACCTTTTTTGGTGTCCTGGTCAATATTTATTTCTCAATCATGATCACTAAAAAACAGATTATCTGGTCATTATCACATTGTTGTTTGTGGGAGCTTGCTGTGCGCAAGTTGGCTGCCATGTTTCCCACATTGCAACAGTGACTACACTCCAAAAGCACTCCATTGGCTGTAAAGCGCTTTGAGAAGTCCAGTGGATGTGAAAGACGCTATATAAATGCAATTCTTTCTTTTTCATTCTTTCTTTAAAAAGAGAACTCTCCCACATTCAAACCAAGGATGTTTGTCAGTGTTGCTTAGGGTTTATAACCTGTACGTTGGGATGGCCAGAGGTCCATTTCATGGAAGGATGAGTGGTCAGAGTGGCCGCAGCCATTGTGCATACCACACGCTCACCAGGAACTCCGCAGTTGAGTGGGGCCAATGGCCAAAGGGAGGCCAGGGCGTCGCCGGAGGGATGGAGGCCCGAACGTCGCCGGAGGGAGCAAGGCCCAAACGTCGCCGGGGGAGTGGAGGCCCGAATGTGAGGACGGAGAGAGAAGGTAGGGCCCAAACCTGTGGTCGGAACTGGTCGGAGGTCACTGCACGCCATCAGGGATTGTGTGCAGCAACTGAGTCGGCTATGTCCAGTGGGCAGCAAAAAGCGAAGGTCCAGTTGGAAGGCATTGGGTCGATCTGGAAGGTAAGTCTTGATTGGGGGATGGACAGTGGGCCCAGGTAACTGCCCTTGCAGCACAGGTTTTAGGGGTAAGGGAGATACTTTAGGGGTAATAAATACATCCACTATTAGTGCCAGGTGGGGTTTAAACAGTGAGGAGGTGAGATTGGGGGAAGAGAAGAGTAAAGGATGGTAGCAGATGGCCAGGGGGAAGTTTGTTCAGGAAGAGCTCCCGAGAGAGATGCCATCCCACCCGCCATCTTGGAAAATTACGAAGTCCAACACTGCCTCCAGTGTGCCAGCGCGCCAGCGCAGCCTTCGGTCACTTGGGGAAGAGAGTGTTTGAAGACCAGGACCTCAAATCTGGCACCAAGCTTATGGTCTACAGAGCAGTAGTGATACCTGCCCTCCTATATGGCTCAGAAATGTGGACCATATACAGTAGACACCTCAAAGCACTTGAGAAGTACCATCAGCGCTGCCTCCACAAGATCCTGCAAATCCACAGGGAAGATAGACTGGCGAGAAAGCAGGAATGGGGTACTGAAGTTGCATGTTCAGCCATGAACTCACTGAATGGCGGTGCAGGCTCGAAGGGCTGAATGGCCTACTCCTGCACCTATTTTCTATGTTTCTATATTTCTATAGATGCACCAACATCACTGTTCTCGCTCAGATGAACATCCCCAGTATCGAAGCACTGACCACACTCAAGCAGTTCCGTTGGGCGGGCCACATTATCCGCATGCCTGACACGAGACTCCCAAAGCAAGCGCTCTACTCGGAACTCCGTCACGGCAAATGAGCGCCAAGTGGGCAGAGGAAATGTTTCAAGGACACACTCAAAGACTCCTTGATAAATTGCAACATCCCCACCGGCATCTGGGAATCACTGGCCCGGGACCGCCCTAAGTGAAGGAAGCGCATCCGAGAGGGTGCTGAGCACCTCGAGTCTCGTCGCCGAGAGCATACAGAAAACAGGCGCAGACAGCGGAAGGAGCATGCGGCACATTAGACTCCCTACCCACCCGTTCCTTCAACCACTGTCTGTCCCACCTGTGACAGAGACTGTAATTCCCATATTGGACTGCACAGCCACCTGAGAACTCACTTTTAGAGTGGAAGCCAGTCTTCCTCGATTTCGAGGGACTGCCGATGATGATAACCTATGTTTATAACCTGGCATTGAAAGATATTGCAGAATTAAACCTGTCTGACTCAATCAAAGCAGAATGCATTAAATGGAGCCCATTTCAACTGCACAATATGACCAAGGCCACATTGAATCATGACAGCTGCTGTTTGCATATCCAGCCAATTAAATGTTTCTTAGAGTGAAAATTCGACAAGCAAAATGTCATGTTTTCTCATTTTAAATCCAGCGAAATTTGAGTAGTCATGTAAAAAAGGTAAATGCAATATTAATTGGGAGTGCAGAGGGTAAAGAAATGAGATAGTATTTTTTTAATGGAATAATGGGCAATGACTGCACATTGCCCAGTAAAAGCTTTTTACCAGCATTATTCAGTTCTTCTCGGTTGCCAATAGATTACTGCAGTTACCTTGCCTGAGTTTACTTTTGTTAGCCATGCTCGCCTTGCCTCTTCCAGTAATAGTGGCCCATGAGTTAAATTCCAGAAAGCAAATCTGTGAAAAGGGCATGATTGCTAACACTGCTATGTTGTGACTATTGATTTTTTTAATAACAAGAACTTTGGGACTGATACTCACATAAAATTTAGGAGAGAAATTATTCACATTGCCTTTGAAAAAATTTTGGGCTAGATTTAAAGTTTTCTGCAGATCGCCCAAAAACGGATGTTATTTCCGGCGTGGGCGGTAAAAATGGGTTTTCCGATCGCCAGCTTGTCGTTCAGTCTCAAAGCCCCTAGTTACCATGAGCGATATGAAATGGGCGGTAGCGTTAAATCTCTGACCTTCTGCCGTAATGTGTCGCCGTCCTTAGCAATGGCATAGCAACGCTCGATTTCTGAGATTCAGGAGGTCAAGGGTCATCATGACATGCGCAGAAGAGGAGACAGAGAGAGAAGGAACTCAGAGAGAGTGAAGGCGTGTGTAGGTGTGGTGTGGCTTCTTTGGAAGGAGGGAGAGTTTAGAGGTTTAGAGCAAATTGGGGGGAAAAAATTAGCTGTTACCAGCCAGATATTTTCCTGAATTTGGTGCCGATAATGGAGGGAGAGGAGGCGACACAGCACGCTGTGGAGACTGATGCTGGCGAGAGAAGTGAGCTGGGAGAGGAGCACATTGGAGGGCGCAAAAGAGCGAGGAGGTTCTCGAACGAGGCAAATGCCTCCCTCTTGCAGGAGGTCGAGTCATGCTGGGGTGATGTGACACAGGAAGGGTGTGGGAAGACCAGCCCAAAGGCCTACCAGAACATATGGGCCGAGATAGCAGAGGTGGTCTCGTCGGCGACCAACGAGGTGCGTGAGGGCAACCAATGCCGCCAACGATGGAACGACCTTGTCGGATCCGCAAGAGTAAGTATTACATTGACTTACATGTACTTATGTATTTATATAATTTGATTTATAAGAGTCATGAGTGACTATCATCAGATGTGAGGTCTTTCACTTTTACCGAGAATGTTGTACTCAAAACCTAAGATCACGGTGTACGTCTTTAGGTAAAGAATGATAATTATCATAATAAACATGATTACATCTATCGGTTATGTGTTGTATCAGTCCCTATGACAGTACCTAGCAATGATATCACGCATTGATCTCATGCCATGTCATCCTGTTGCCCTTTTACAGAAGAAGCTATCGACGATGAGGTCCGTGCAGAGGCGAACGGGTGGGGGACCACCAGTCACCAACGACATCACTGAGATGGAGGAACGGGTGCTCGTGGGGAAGCACCCTGGACGGCCATGCAAGGAACTGCAGACCCTGAAGTGATGCCACGTGAGTAAAGTTTACACCATTATGTGATGTAAAGTCAATAGATGCCACACCCACTCATATCCGAACAATAATATATGATAGATGATTTCTAAAATTGTCCTATAAATAATGCTGGCCTAATGAAAATCAGTGCAATGCAGAATGTGTTGATGGTCATGAAATGTGATGTCTGTGATGATTTTGATATCGGTGGTGCTTTTGTCATGTACATGCTGTGTGTAGCGCTGGACTCAACTTGTGACCCTAGCACCCCCTTCTCCTCTAATAACCTCATTTGTGTTTTACAGCTCAGCCAGCAGCTGAGACCACAGAGGACAGAAGGTGGGGGCGCGGGTCCGGACTTGCCGGACGCACCTACATCTGGTGGTGAGAAGCTCCGATTCGCGCCCGTCAATCCGCTGGGTCTGTTCTCTGCAGACTTCGAGGAACCTGCATCGCCACGCTCCAGAAGGCATTCCACCTCAAGGACATCTAGTGCTCCACCAGCCATTCCCGCCTCCACTCTGGAGGTACTGGGCCCAAGCATCTCACCACAGGACACCCCATTTGTCCCCAGGACGACGCCGACCCCGCGGAGATTTCGTGGACATGGCAGGTATGGTCCACGAGCGTCACATGAGAGCAGAGAGATGGTACAATTGTCCAGGAGGACTGTAGACATTGGTGACCAGATCCTCTCCTCGATGCATTGGGGGGCATAACCCGACAGGTGGCCACCGTGACTGAGTACATTCCACGGATAGCGGAGGACCTGGAGGCGATAGCCAGGAACACTGCTGGCACAGGCCTCCCAGTGGTCCCGAGCGCGGCACTCCACCCCTAGGTTCCGCACCACAAGTGCCAGCAACAGATGAGAGGCAGGACCAAGATCCTTCTTCTGGATCCGAGAATGTTCCCACCTCGGCATCCCCCGCTCCTGTACCCGTGCAACCACCACCTCTGCCTTCATCCCCCGCAATGAGGCACCGCCTGAGGAGCTCTTTGGCCAGGCGGCATGGAGTGAGGAGGGGAAGGGGTAGAAGTGGGGAGAAGGGGAGGGGGGGAAGTAAAGTGAGGTTTATGTCCACAGGTGATTACTATGTTATATCTCCATCTGGGTGTATGCAATTTGTTGTAATGTATGGGGGAGGGGGCCACCCTCCTGCTTTGCATTTGTCTTCTGTGTTGCTGGACATGTTGCCCATTTGATTGATGTCAATGGTCGAAAAAGTGGGGTGGGGGTGGGGTGTTTTTGCCCATGATACTTACGATTTCAGACCAATGGTCGTATAAATTTTTTTTAATCAACATAACCTTGTTGCACATTGTCTCAGATAGCTGGACCATTACACACTGGTGATTCCTTAACTTGAAAGGATTGAAAAAAGCTTAACTTGAATCAACGTAAATTTTAACTGGCACCAAGCTGATGCCCACCATTGATGTCTGAGCTGCACACACACAGCAACATTCTTTCAGGCAAGTTATTCAATTATGAGCTC
Organism: Pristiophorus japonicus; assembly: GCF_044704955.1. Classification (NCBI taxonomy): domain Eukaryota; kingdom Metazoa; phylum Chordata; class Chondrichthyes; family Pristiophoridae; genus Pristiophorus; species Pristiophorus japonicus. Next base: position 59,854,240 of record NC_091988.1, read on the forward strand.
CTGACGTAAGAATCTTGCAGCTATGTAGCCACCACGGGCCTTTTCCTGTGGTCTGGAGGGGGGCGTGGGCATGGTTGCATAGTCAGCCTGATTGTCTGGCCCAAGGTCAGCGTCCAGCCCCTCGTCCTCCTCTTCCTCTCTCTCCTGAGGTGGACCATCAATCCCTTCTGGCAATTCTTGTCCCCTCCTGATAGCCAGGTTGTGCAGCATGGAGCACACGACCACGAATTTAGCTACTGGCTCAGGGTTGTATTGTAGCTCTCCTCGTGAGTGCTCCAGGCATCTAAAGCGCTGCTTAAGCACAGTTATTGTTTTCTGGGCCACATTGCATGTGTCTCTGTGACTCTGGTTGTATCGCTTCTCAGCCTCGGTGTCGGTGTCACATAGGGACCTCATCAGCCAGGTTATCAACAAGAGCAGGCATTGACGACGAGATCCAACACCGCCTCCAGTGCGCCAGTGCAGCCTTCGGCCGCCTGATGAAAAGAGTGTTTGAAGACCAGGCCCTCAAAACTGCCACCAAACTCATGGTCTACAGGGCAGTAGTAATACCCGCCCTCCTATATGGCTCAGAGACATGGACTATGTACAGTGGACACCTCAAGTCACTGGAGAAATACCACCAACGATGTCCCCGCAAGATCCTACAAATCCCCTAGGAGGACAGGCGCACCAACATTTGCGTCCTCGACCAGACCAACATACCCAGCATCGAAGCACTGACCACACTTGATCAGCTCCGCTGGGCAGGCCACATAGTTCGCATGCCAGACACGAGACACCCAAAGCAAGCGCTCTACTCGGAACTCCTTCACGGCAAACGAGCCAAAGGTGGGCAGCAGAAACGTTACAAGGACACCCTCAAAGCCTCCCTGAGGTTGTCCCCCACTGACACCTGGGCGACCCTGGCCAAAGACTGCCCTAAGTGGAGGAAGCGCATCCGGGAGGGTGCTGAGCACCTCAGGTCTCGTCGCCGAGAGCATGCAGAAATCAAGCGCAGGCAGTGGAAAGAGCGTGCGGCAAACCAGTCCTACCCAATCCTTCCCTCAACGACTATCTGCCCCACCTGTGACAGAGACTGTGGTTCTCGTATTGGACTGTACAGCCACCTAAGAACTCATGTTAAGAGTGGAAGCAAATCTTTCTCGATTCCGAGGGACTGCCTATGATGATGATGATGATAGTCCACATCGGTTATCACCAAGTATCCAGCATTGTTCTTGTGGCTGACTCTTAAACATGTCAGAGACAGCGCTCTCACACAGGATGTGAGCCTCATCGAAGCTGCCCGGACATTTGGCATTCACTGCCATTATTATCTGGTTGTGGTTGACAACTAGTTGGACCTTCAGGGAGTGAAATCCTTTTCCGTTACGAAAAAGTCCTGGGTCCTGAGAAGATGCCCGCATGGCGATGTGAGTGCACTGTATTGCTCCCTGAACCCTGGGGAACGTGACAATGCAGTAGAATGCTCGTGCTCTCTGAGCCTCCATGCCCATGGGGAAGCTGATAAAGTCCATCCTACGCGGGTACAAGGCTTCCGTGACCTGTATAGTGCAGCGATGTGTGGCATGGTGAGACAGAGGGGAAATCTCGACTGCGGAGGCCCGAATGGAACCAGGCTCATAGAAAGACAGTACCGCGGTGACCTTGACCTTGACCGACTGATGTCCTGATGGCAGGCTGCATATCTGGCCTGATGAGCTCACATATTTCAGTGATCACCACCTTGTGGAAGCGCAGTCTCCGAAGGCAGGTGTGCTCGGACACGTCGAGGTAAGAACTCTTCTCCCTGCAAGTGCAGGGTGTGTATGGTCTGGACCTCCTCCTCCGTCTGGCATGTATTTGATTGGGAACATAATGAAGTGCATTAGACGTTGTGCCATTTGCAGTCTGCAGCATCTGCATTTTAAACAATGCAGTTTGAGAAATGGCTGGCCCCATTCCAATGAAAGTATAATAGCAGTCATGTATTCAACTATCATTGTAACCCATGTATAAGCTGACCTAAGTTGTACACGTTAAGAACATTGACCACAAGGGGGTGAATTTGTGGGAGACACTCCTAACCTGGACTATAAAAGGAGAAGGTCCACCCACCTTCATCACTTGAGGTCTTGGTAATAAAAGTGGACTGGTCACAGAGTGACCTTCTCTCAAGTTTGGGCTTCGTGTGCATTTATACTGTATAGTAAGGACACATCATTGGCGACGAGAAACTGGGATTTAAACCACGCGAGCATGGCCACTAGCAGCACAGAAGAGAGGTACTGTGTTGGTGATGATTGGGACGACTTTATTGAGAGACTACGGCAAAGTTTTGTCACTAAGGATTGGTTGGGACAGGATTCGGCCGACAAACGCAGGGCTCATCTCCTGACGGTTTGTGGATCCAGAATGTACTCCTTGATGAAGGACCTTCTAGTGCCAGAGAAGCCAGCGGACAAGACGTTTGAAGAGCTCAGTAAGTTGAGCGGGAAACACCTTAAACCGGGAGCAGCATGCACATGGCGAGACACCGGTTTTACATGCGCCGGTGGCGAGAAGGGCAAAGCGTTCCAGACTTCGTGGCAGATCTCCGGCAACTGGCGAGCCTATGTAAGTTCCCAGATGCATGCAGAGCGGAGATGCCGCGAGACTTTTTCATTGAGGGCATCGGGCACACTGGCGTTTTCAGGAAACTGATTGAGACCAAAGGCTTGACCTTGGAAGCGGCAGCTCTGATAGCCCTGACATTTATCTCAGGGGAGGAAGAGACCAGAATGATGTGTGACAAAAATCTTGGCTCAAATGCGGAAAACGACCAGGGAGTCAACACAGTTAACGCAGCACACAGGTCTCTAGGCAGACAAGGGCAATCGGACATGCCCCAGCATGCAGTCGGACCCAAAGGGGAAATTCAACAGAGACAATAGCTAGCTGAACGGCGATTCATGCCATCGCAATGGACAGTAATGGGGCCATCAACACCTGTTAATGGTGCGCTTAAGGACAGTTACAGAGACAGTCAGAGACGATCGACTGGTAATGGACCTTTTGTTTCCAACAGCGGGGCCTCCAGCTCATGCTGGAGGTGTGGAGGCAAACATCCAGCCAGAGCTTGCAGGTATCAGCAATATACCTGCAGAAACTGCAACGTCAGCGGTCACTTGGCACGGATGTGCAGGAAGCCTGCAACCAGGTTGATGTACGAGGAGGACGGGCCCAATGTAAGCCCTACGAGGCCAAATGAATACTGGGGGAAATCGCTGGAAGCTGAAATCCAGCAAGTTCATGTGGAGCACATAGACAGTTCATATACCAGGACGCCACCGATAATGATAAAAGTGCTCCTCAATGGCATACCAGTATTAATGGAGCTAGACACGGGGGTCAGCCAGTCCCTGATGAGTATCAAACAGTTCGAAAGGTTGTGGGTGTCCAAGGCCAGGAGGCCAAAATTATTGCTGAATGACGCACTGCTACGGACATATACAAAGGAGATCATTCCGGTGCTAGGCAGCGCCATGGTAGTCATGACCCACAAAGATTCGGAGAACAGGTTGCCAGTCTGGATTGTCCCGGGGGATGGTCCCGCACGTCTGGGGAGGAGTTGGCTTGCTGTCATGAACTGGAAATGGGGCGATGTCAATGGAATTTCTTCTGTGGAGCGAGTATCATGCTCACAGGTCCTGGACAAATTTGACTCATTATTTCAACCCGGCATCGGCACTTTCATGGGGGCCAAGATTCACATAAACCTGGACGCCAGGCCAGTACACCATAAGGCCAGAGCGGTGCCATACGTGATGCGGGAAAAGATAGAATGCGAATTGGACCGCCTGCTGAGGGAAGGCATTATCTCGCCAGTTGAATTCAGTGACTGGGCGAGCCCAATCGTGCTGGTGCTCAAGGCAGATGGCTCGGTCAGGATATGTGGCGATTACAAGGCCACCATCAATCGGGTGTCACTCCAAGACCAGTACCCGTTACCGAGAGCGGAGGACCTCTTTGCAACGCTATCCGGTGGCAAACTTTTTTCAAAATTGGACCTGACCTCAGCTTACATGACCCAGGAGCTGGCGAGTGAGTCGAAGAAGCTGACCACCATCACGACACACAAGGGGTTGTTTGAGTATAACAGATGTCCGTTCGGGATTCGTTCGGCCGCCGCAATCTTTCAGCGAAATATGGAAAGCCTCCTCAAGTCGATTCCAAGGTCGGTGGTTTTTCAAGACGACATCCCCAGCACGGGTTGCGATACTGAAGAACATCTCCACAACCTGGAGGAGGTGCTACACAGACTGGACCGGGTAGTGCTGCGACTGGAAAAGGCGAAGTGCATCTTCTTAGCTCCAGAGGTAGAATTCCTGGGGAGGAGGGTAGCAGCAGATGGGATTAGACCTACTGCGTCCAAAACGGAAGCGATCCAGAGAGCACCCAAACCCCGTAAAATGATGGAGCTGCGTTCGTTCCTGGCGCTCCTGAACTATTTTAGTAACTTTATTCCCAAATTGAGCACGCTGTTAGAGCCACTACACGTGCTCCTATGCAAAGGTCGCGAATGGGTCTGGGGAGACAGCCAGGAAAGGGCTTTTGATAGAGCACGCAATTTGTTATGCTCCAACAAACTGTTAACGTTATATGACCCGTGTAAGAAACTTGTTTTAACGTGCGATATGTCGTCCTATGGGGTCGGATGTGTGTTGCAGCATGTGAATGTCAATGGTTAGTTACAGCCGGTAACTTTTGCCTCCAGAAGTCTGAGTAGTCATGTCCTAGATTGGCAGAGAGGTGTTTATCAGAGAACTTCACAATGAGCACCTGGGCATTGTCATGATGAAGGCAATTGCCAGGTCACACGTTTGGTGGCCAGGGATAGATGCGGACCTGGAACTTTGTGTTCGCAGATGCAACACGTGTGCTCAGCTGGGCAATGCACCCAGGGAAGCCCCCCTTAGCCCCTGGTCCTGGCCCGCCAAGTCATGGTCACGCATCCATGTGGACTACGCGGGTCCTTTCATGGGAAAAATGATTTTGGTTGTGATAGACGCCTACTCCAAATGGATTGAGTGTGCCATTTTAAATTCAAGCACATCCTCTGCCACGGTAGAAAGTCTACGGGCAATGTTCGCCGCCCATGGTCTACCGGATGTCTTGGTCAGTGACAATGGCCCATTCTTCACAAGCACTGAATTCCAGGACTTCATGGTAGGCAATGGAATCAACCATGTCAGAACGGCACCGTTCAAGCCGGCCTCAAACGGCCAGGCGGAACGAGCTGTGCAAATAATCAAACAGGGGATGCTCAGAATCCAAGGGGGTTCCCTACAAAGCCGCTTATCACACCTCCTGTTGGCCAATAGATCCCGACCACACTCGCTCACAGGGGTTCCACCGGCAGAGCTGCTAATGAAAAGGATGCTCAAAACCAGGTTATCCCTTATACACCCTATGAAAGAAATTGTTGAGAGCAGGCGTCAGTCACAATGTGACTACCATGACAGGAATGCGAGGGCGCGATGCATTGATGTCAATGACCCTGTTTTTGTCCTTAATTAGGCTGCAGGGCCCAAATGGCTTGCAGGCACTGTGATTGCCAAAGAGGGGAATAGGGTTTTGGTAGTTAAACTTACCAATGGACAAATCTGCCGTAAACATGTGGATCAAACTAAAAGGAGCTTCAGCAACCCCATAGAAGAAGCAGAGGAAGAACATGACGCAGAGTTTACTCCACCACAGGTGACCGAACACCGGAACCAAGTGGAGGAGAGCCCAGTCACTGTGGGCAATCCGGACAGGCCTGAGGCACCGCAAACAGCAGACACTCAGACCAGCGCCCAACAACCGGAGCCCCAACTCAGGCGCTCTACAAGGGAGCGTAAACCACCAGAGAGACTTAACCTGTGATCCCAATAAGACTTTGGGGGGGGAGGTGATGTCATGTATTCAACTGTCATTGTAACCCATGTATAAGCTGACCTAAGTTGTACACCTTGAGAACATTGACCACAAGGGGGTGAACTTGTGGGAGACACTCCTAACCTGGACTTTCAGGTATAAAAGGGGAAGCTCCACCCACCTTCATCACTTGAGGTCTTGGAAATAAAAGTGGACTGGTCAGAGTGACCTTCTCTCAAGTATGGGCCTCGTGTGCATTTATACTGTATTGTAAGGACATATCAATAGCGATTGATCAGAAGCAATAATTTCCTCACTAAAAGACACCCACAGTAAAACCCAATCGTCCAGAGTCTGAAAAGATGTCTGTTGAGATGGTCACTTCACCTGAGAAGAACTCCAGAGGCAATCCAAACTCCCCCGAAGTTGAAGCAGCCTTTTCAATGAAGCGACCTGCGATTTGAAAAGTGGTGCCCACACCGCTGTGATTCGTTCAGAACAGTTCAACTTTTTCACAGCGGTGTTTTGGATGAGCGATATTGTGGGCGATATGTGTGCGAGATGGTGAAAGTGACTGTGGGCAATTTCCTGGGCGTTAGTTTCGGCAAATGGGATCTTTACAACAAAAAAAAGTGGGCGGTAAGTATTATTGAATCTTGGCGTTAATTACGTGTGGAAAGTAATGCTGGGCGATATTATGGGCGTTGGTTTCGCCCATTCTGATGATTCCGCCCCAAAAAAGTGGGCGGGCGGTATTATTTTTTCCTGGCGTTACGTACATGGCGAAATTAAAGCTAGTCGATAAGTGTCCAAAAAATAGGCGTCACTTTCCATTTTTTGGCTAAATGGGTGATATCTGGGCGTTATACCTCATTTCAGCAATAAAATGGATGTTAAGTGGGCGTTATGCCTGCAAAAATAATGGAAAATCTAGCCCCATATCTGGTGGGGCAGTGCTTTTTGGTAAAGGACAGAATAAAGCACTTGTCAGACTATCATTTTTGGTCGATTTCAAATCCAGACTCTTTCACAACCTCAGGACGTCCCACAGCCCTTTCCAGCCAATGAAGTATGACAAAATCCCAATGAACTACCCAGTTTTGTAATCCCCAAGTCAAGCATTAACATAGAGTGGATGCAGAGGAAAGCTCCAGCTTTATAGGCTCACCCCTGACTCAGAAGGTTGTGGGTTCAAGTCCCACTCCAGGGACTTGAGCACATAAATCTAGGCTGACACTCTGAGGGAGTGCTGCACTGTCGGAGGTGCCGTCTTTCAGATGAGCCATTAAACCGAGGCCGTGTCTGCTCTCTCAGGTGGACATAAAAGATCCTTTAGAACTATTTTGAAGAGGAAGGGGAGTTATCCTCGGTGTCCTGGCCAATACGTATCCCTCAATCAACATAACAAAAACAGTTTATCTGGTCATTATCACATTGCTGTTTGTGAGAGCTTGTTGTGCACAAATTGGCTGCCACGTTTCCCACATTACAACAGTGACTACACTCAAAGTACTTCATTGGCTGTAAAGTGCTTTAAGACGTCCATTGGTCGTGAAAGGAGCTATATAAATGCAAGTCTTTCTTTTTATAGTTTTAACTCACTTTAACCCACCCTCCAAAAGAGATTATCCACGGAATCACTATGATACTCTTGTGCTCTCTGATCGAAGTTGCGAAATTTTGTACGGAATAAAGAACCAATGTTCTGGGTCTCTGCTCTTTTGCTCCTGGGTAATAAGTGCTCCCCCTACTGCAAAGTATAGGAAAATCGGCCCAAGTATCTTCCATTATCCCAGCTTGGGGGCACAAGCATAGCATCATGAACGGTTCTTGCAGATTGGAAGGTAGCAAATGTAACCCCACTATTTAAGAAAGGAGGGAGAGAGAAGACGGGGAACTACAGACTTGTTTGCCTGACATTATTAGCAGGGAAAGTGCTATAATCTATTATTAAGAATGTGGTTACAGGGCATTTTGAAAGTAATAATCGGATTGGGCAGAGTCAACACAGATTTATGAAAGGGAAATCATGCTTGACAAATCTGTTGGAGCTTTTTGAGGTTGTAACTAGCAGGATAGATAAGGAGGAGCTAGTGGATGTAGTGTATTTGGATTTTCAGAAGGCATTCGGTAAGGTGCGGTACAAGGGGTTATTAAACAAAATTAGAGCTCATGGGATTGGGGGTTATATACCAGCATGGATTAAGGATTGGCTAATGAACAGAAAACAGAGTTTGGATTGGAAAGCTGTTACTAATGGGGTACTACACTGTTTGGACCCCAGCTATTTACAATCTCTATCAATGATTTATATGAGGGGATAAAATGTAATATATCCAACTTTGCTGGTGATACAAAGCTAGGTGGGAAACTAAGTTGTGAGGATGATGCAAAGAGGCTGCAAGGGGATATAGGCAGGCTAAGTGAGTGGGCATAAATATGGCAAATGAAATATAATGTGGAGAAATGTGAAGTTATACACTTTGATAGGAAAAATAGAAAAGCAATTATTTTTTAAATGGTGAGAGATTGGGAAATGTTGGTGTTCAGTGAGACTTGGGTGTCTTTGTACATGAATCACAGAAATGATTATGCAGGTACAGCAAGAAAGTAGGAAAGCAAATGGTATGTTGGCCGTTATTACAAAAGGATTTTAGTATAAGAGTAAAGACGCCTTACTGCAATTATATCATCATCATAGGCAGTCCCTCGGAATCAAAGAAGTTTTGCTTCCACTCTAAAAATGAGTCCTTAGGTGGCTGAACAGTTCAATACGAACCACAGATAACTGCAATTATATAGGGCCCTGGTGAGACCGCACCTGGAATATTGTGGTCTCCTTACCTAAAGAAGGATATACTTGCCATTGAGGAAGTGCAACGAAGGTTCACCAGACTGATTCCTGGGATGAAGGCATTATCCTATGAGGAGAGATTGAGTAGACTAGGCTTATATTCTCTAGAGTTTAGAAGAATGAGAGGTGATCTCATTGAAACATACAAAATTCTTACAGGGCTTAACAGAGTAGATGCAGGGAGGATGTTTCCCCTGGACGGAGAGTCTAGAACCAGGGGTCATAGTCTCAGAATAAGGAGTCGGCCATTTAGGACTGAGATGAGGAGAAATTTCTTCCCTCAGAGGCTGATAAATCTTTGGAATTCTCTACCCGAGTGGACTGTGGATGCTCAGTCGTTGAGTATATTCAAGGCAGAGGTCGATAGATTTTTGGATATTAAGGGAATCAAGGGATATGGAAACAGTGCAGGAAAGTGGAGTTGAGGTAGAAGATCAGCCATGATCTTATTGAAGCTTGAGGGACTGAATGGCCTACTCCTGCTCCTAATTCTTATGTTCTTATGACAGGAATTAATCCATTCGCATATGACACGAGAACACAGTTGACAAAAAGTCCAGCTTATGCTAAAAATATATTTTCCTAGATTTAAACCAAATATAACCTATACTGACCTCCTTTAACATGCTCCTTTAAAACCTACCTCTTTAACCAAGCTTTTAATCACTCATCCTAACATCTCTTTCTTTGGCTCTGTGTCTATTTCATTTTGATTACACTTCTGTGAAGTGCCTTGGAATGCGTTTCCATGTGCTGCTATATAAATGCTGCTTGTAGCAGAAAATCCTTTTTAAAGAAGTTGTTGCCATGTGTGACATTTTTGTATTTTACTGTGGTTGGCAGGGGAGGGTGGAGAACTAAAATTGGTTACGTTAAAATATCACCTATTAAACAACAGATTGCATATACCAAGAACACTTTCAGGCCCAGGTTTTAATGAACTTTTGGCTGTTGTCAGATACTAAGGCCGAGAAATTCCGTATCGTCCTGTTTGGGGACAGTAAAACTCGGTGGGCGCGAGACTTGGCACTAGGCGCGAGACTTGGCACTAGGCGCAGAAGTCTCACCCCTTGCTATAAAGTTGGGTAACCACCGTTCCTCCCTGGGGCGGACGCCTCCACAACACTACGCACCTGGCTGCGTAGCGCTGCCCCATCCTGGGGGCTTGCCCTCAATTAAAGGGAAGGGCCCACGCTGTTGACTCTGCCCAAACAAAGAGGCACCTACGCGGAGTGGGGGGTGTCGCGCGATCAGCCCGGCATTCAAGCAGACTGTCGGGCTGAGCACTCGCGGCCACCACCCCACGAAGAAATCGCATCAGGAGCGGCAACGAAAAGGTGAGCTTTATTTTCTGCACTCAGCCACCTCCCCTTCAATGTGCACCCCGGTATCGGCTGGCCGCCCGATACGTGGCCCGCAAAGCTGTCGCTGTCATCGCCTGGTGCAGTTGTAGGGGGAGAGAGGCAATTTCGGGGCCGGGGCACTAACAGGGCGATGCGCACGATGATGGTGTCGTGATCTCCGGGCGCAGGAGATCGGGACGCAACACCATAGAGCCCACCGCGAAACCGCCGTCCAGTAAGGTGGGAGTCATTAACAGCGCCACGCCCGGTCGCAAACTCACTTGCGCCCCATTAGCGCCACCACGGGTGGCATAAAGTAGCCCAATTTCTCCCCCTTAAACACTAGGAGTGTCCATTTGAAGTAATGGTGAACGCAGCATGTCTTTAATCATCATCACAGGCAGTCCCTCGAAATCGAGGAAGACTTGCTTCCACTCTAAAAGTGAGTTGTCAGGTGACTGAACAGTCCAATACGGTAATTCCAGTCTCTGTCACAGGTGGGACAGACAGTGGTTGAAGGAAAGGGTGGGTGGGGAATCTGATTTGCCGCAGGCTCCTTCCGCTGTCTGCGCTTGTTTTCTGCATGCTCTCGGCGACAAGACTCGAGGTGCTCAGCGCCCTCCCGGATGTTCTTCCTCCACTTAGGGTGGTCTCGGGCCAGGGACTCCCAGGTGTCGGTGAGGGTGTTGCACTTTATCAAGGAGGCTTTGAGCATGTCCTTGAAACTTTTCCTCTGCCCACCTGGGACTCGCTTGCCATGTAGGAGTTCCGAGAGGAGCGTTTGCTTTGGGAGTCTTGTGTCGGGCACGCGGACAATGTGGCCTGCCCAATGTGGTCAGTGGTCAGTGCTTCAATGCTGGGAATGTTGGCCTGCTCGAGAACACCGACATTGGTGCATCTGTCCTCCAGGGAATTTGCAGGATTATGCGGAGACATTGTTGGTTGTATTCCTCCAGCGATTTGTGGTGTCTGCTATATGTGGTCCACGTCTCTGAGCCATACAGGAGGGCAAGTATCACTACAGCCCTGTAGACCATTAGCTTGGTGCCAGATTTGAGGGCCTAATCTTCGAAAACTCTCTTCCTCGAGTGACCGAAGGCTGCACTGGCGCACTGGAGGCGGTGTTGGACCTCGTCGTCGATGTCTGCCCTTGCTGATAGTAGCTTCCCGAGGTATGGAAAGTGGTCCACATTGTCCAAGGCCGCGCCGTGGATTTTGATGACCGGGGGACAGTGCTGTGTGGCGGGGTCAGGTTGGTGGAGGACCTTTGTCTTACGGATGTTTAGTGTAAGGCCCATGCTTTCGTATGCCTCGGTGTACATCAAACGAAGACTTAATCAAGTGGCTACTTCCTCCTGAGCATTTAGACACAATGTCATCGAACCACTGAGGAGGGGCGGGTTGGTGGGTTAGACTCAGCAATCAAATAAGGCAAATCTGCTTCAACAAAAGATATGTACAATGTAATGTCAGCTACAACGACTTTGTTTATATGAAGTTTACAGTACTTTATTATGACTCAAAGTATTTTTCGCTTCTTTACATTCTCTTCTCTCTCCAAATGCCTCCCTTTGCCATTGCTGACACACCCGTCAGATAAAACCTCTGCAGGGAGCCTTATTATCAGGGCCTCTTTTAAGCAACAGCTGCAGAAAAAAAAAATGATTTAACATTAACATTCTTTTGAGTCTATTTTTCTCTGAGTGCCAATCTGTACATGTAGCATCAGTAGCAACAGTAGACGTACCTTCATTAACCCAGCAGGCTTCAGCGTAGTGTTTCAGCTGGGTGTACTCTGGTCCCACGCACTGTCAGGCTCAGTCACTCAATTTAAGGATAAGGGGTAAGCCATTTAGGACCGAGATGAGGAGAAACTTCTTCACCCAGAGAGTGGTGAACCTGTGGAATTCTCTACCACAGAAAGTTGTTGAGGCCAATTCACTAAATATATTCAAAAAGGAGTTAGATGTAGTCCTTACTACTAGGGGGATCAAGGGGTATGACGAGAAAGCAGGAACGGGGTACTGAAGTTGCATGTTCAGCCATGATCTCATTGAATGGCGGTGCAGGCTAAAAGGGCCGAATGGCCTACTCCTGCACCTATTTTCTATGTTTCTATGTTTCTATTACACGAGAATATCGAGGAAAAAAAATTGACAGGAAAACAAATTCAGAAATTAAACATAATTCTTTGTGGCCCTGAATGTACAAAGAGATAGAGAACAAAAGGGAGAAAACTTAAACATAATGAGGCTGCAATCTCAACAACAACAACTTGTATTTATATAGCGCCTATTAACATAGTAAAACATCCCAAGGTGCTTCACAGCAGCCTTATCAGACAAAATTTGCCACTGAGCCACATAGAGATATTAGGACAGGTGATCAAAAGCTTCATCAAAGAAGTAGGTTTTAAGGAGCGACGTAAAGAAGGAGGGGGAGGTAGAGAGGTGGAGAGGTTTAGGGAAGGAATTTCAGAGCTTAGGGTCTAGACATCTGAAGGCACGGCCGCCAATGGTGGAATGAAGGAAATCAGGGGTGCTTGAGGGGCGGGGATTGGAGGAGCGCAGAGATCTCTCAGAGATATCAGTTGTAAATTGTAAGAAAAATGATCAGCCACTTAAATTGCAAAGGGGTCATTCTGGGAGGAGGGTTAAACGCGATGCATTCAATTATGCAAGTTGATTTCTGCGTCATCTACAGTAGTGGGGAAATCCCTTGGAAAGTGATGGAACATCACAAATTTTCCTTATTCCACGCTTCTAATGGATAGAATCAGAAATTTACAGCGCGAACGGAGGCCATTTGATCTGTCGTCTCTGTGCCGGCCGACAAAGGGTTGTCCAGCCTAATCCCATTTTCCAGCTCTTGGTCCGTAGCCCTGTAGGTTATGGCACTTCAAGTGCATATCCAAGTACTTTTTAAATGCTATGAAGGTTTCTGCTTCTACCACCCTTTCAGGCAGTGAGTTCCAGACCCCCACCACTCTCTGGGTGAATATATTTCTCCTCAAATCCCCTCTAAATCTCCTATCACTTACTTTAAAGTTATGCCCCCTGGTTACTGACCTCGCTGCTGAGGGAAATAGGTCCTTCCTATTCACTCTATCCAGGTCACTCATAATTTTATACATTTCAATTGGGTCTCCCCTCAGCCTCCTCTGTTCCAAAGAAAACAACCCCAGCCTATCTAATGTTTTCTCATAGCTAAAATTCTCCAGTCCAGGCAGTCCAGGCAAGTCTCCTTTGCACCCCCTCTAGTGCAATAGGAGGAGACATGTAGAGTGCTGTCTACAAAGGTCCTCCAAAACCTGACCCCGCCACAAAGCACTGCCCCCCTAGTCATCAAGATCCAGGCGCGGTCCTGGATAACATGATCCACTTTCCATATCTCGGGAGCCTATTATCAGCAAGGGCAGATATAGACGACGAGGTTCAACACCGCCTCCAGTGTGCCGGCGTAGCCTTCGGCCATCTGTGAAAAAGAGTGTTCGAAGATCAGGCCCTCAAATTTGCCACCAAGCTCATGGTCTACAGGGCAGTAGTGATACCCACCCTCCTGAATGGCTGAGACATGGACCATATACAGCAGACACCTCAAATCGCCGGAGAAATACCACTAATGATGTCTCTGCAAGATCCTGCAAATCCCCTGGGATGCACCAATGTTAGCGTCCTTGACCAGGCCAACATCCCCAGCATCGAAACACTGACCACATTCGACCAGCTCCATTGTTCGCATGCCTGACACAAGACTCCCAAAGCAAGCGCTGTTCTCGGAACTCTTACACGGCAAGCGAGCCCAAGGTGGGCAGAGGAAACATTTCAAGGACACCCTCAAAGCCTCCTTGATAAAATGCAACATCCCCACTGACACCTGGGAATCCCTGACCAAAGACTGCACTAAGTGGAGGAAGTGCATCCGGGAGGGCGCTGAGCACCTCGAGTCTCGTCGCCGAGAGCATGCAGAAAGCAAGCGCAGGCAGCGGAACTAGCGTGCAGCAAACCAGACTTCCCACCTAACCTTTCCTTCAACCACTGTCTGCCCCACCTGTGACAGAGACTGTAATTCCCGTATTGGACTGTACAGTCATCTAAGAACTCACTTTCAGAGTGGAAGCAAGTCTTCCTCAATTTCGAGGGACTGCCTATGATGATGATGCCTACAAAGTGGCTACTTGCACTCCAGTTCAAGGACATGAGGTCAGAGAGGCCCGCAAGGAGTCGGCTGGACACTGAAATGTGAGCTTTTCCGCTGCGTGGTGCAATAGTGGCAGTACTTCAAGCGGAGAGTGGCTGCCATCAATTGTGTGATTAGAAGCCCGGGTAAGCGATGGCTGTTTTCTCCCATGGCTTGTTATATACACTCTCTGATCGCTGCTTATTGAATGACCTAATGAGAGCAGAATGCCTGGCCACCCCATTGGCTGACGATGGCATCGGGTACCATTAAAAGTAAAAGAGCAAAAATGATATATATTTTTAAATAGAATGTTTTTCATTTATTGAGGAACTGAGCCAGACAGAATACCAGAGGTTTCCGGTTTGATTCTTTGCCGGTGCTCCATTACTTGATCTCAGCTTGGGGGTTGCTAGCTGTGCTCTGATTGACCTCTGTCCTCGGCCCAGAGAAGGGTAAAATATTCCGACATGATTCCTGCTCCTGAGCACATCCAGTGATGTCTTCCTGAAAGTGTTGATGTTGACTGTGGCTAGAATTGGACTCGGCTAAGATTCCCTTCTGGTTGAATAGGCTGTCAATATTACCAATCTATCCAGATTCACACATCAAGAATGCAGCTTTTCCATGGCTCACTTCTGAGTCAGAAGTTCGTGGGTCACTATCTAGGACTTGAGCATATAATCTAGGCTTACACTCAAGTATTGCATTGACAAGAGGTGCCATCTTTTAGATGGGACATTAAACTGAGCTGGACATGAAAGACACCATGGCACTATTCGAAGAAGAGCAGGAAGTCTTTCCCAATGTCCTGGCCAAAATCTATCCCTCAACCAACACTACCAAAACAGATTAGCTAATCGTTCATCTCATTGCTGTTCATGTATGAATTGGCTGCTGCATTTGCCTACACAACAATAGTGATTACATACCAAAAGTATTCCATTGGCTACAATATATCCTGGGGATGTTGAAAGGTGCTATATAACTGAAAATTCTTTCTTTGAGCAGGGGAGTTGTCCCTGATATCCTGGCCAATATTTATCTCTCAATCAACATCACTAAAAACAGATTCTCTGGTCATTATCACATTGCTGTTTGTGGGAGCTTGCTGTGTGCAAAATGGCTGCTGCATTTCCCACATTACAACAGTGACTACACTTCAAAAAGTACTTAATTGGCTGTAAAGTGCCTTTGAGACGTCCGGTGGTCATGAAAGGCGCTATATAAATGCAAGTCTTTCTTTTCTTTCTTACTTACTTTCTAAATATTTTGAAAAAAATAATTATAATATTTTTTATCAAGCTCTCCCTTTCTCAATAGCTCTATCTCTCTCAATACTTAATATCAAAAATAATAAATTCAGGATTTTTGACACCTGAAGCTTTTGGATCCTAAAGCAAGTCCTGAATTGCTGCTTAATGTTTTGCCTTTACCTCACTTGACATTTGTCTGAGCCTTTACCATAAAATGGAGACTTGGGTGAGGCATCTGATCTGTACCTGAGGATATCTCGGCACCTTTTGAGTGGGGAAGGGTCGAGAATCAGAGGACATAGGTTTAAGGTGATTGGCAGAAGGCGGCAACATGGGGAAAGCCTTTTTTAAGCAGCGAGTGGTTGAATCTGGAATGCACTGTCTGAGAGGCAGATTCAATCCTGGCTTTCAAAAGTGAATTGGATAAATACCTGAAGGAAAACAATTTGCAGGGCTGCGGGGATAGGGTGGGGGAGTGGGACTAGCTGAAGTGCTCTTGCAGAGAGCCGGCACGGGCTCGACGGGCTGAATGGCCTCCTTCTGTGCTGTAACCATTCTATGATTCTATTAAAGCATCCTGATTAACATAAAGGGGTTCTGACAGTGGGTCTGTATTCGCAAAAAAAAAAAATTGTCGATCATTTATGGGTTAATTTTCACTAGAACTATTCTTCATTCAGATGGGATTGTTCCAGGTCCTTGTGGACCAATATCTGAGCACATCCTGAAACCTGTATTTGTGGCCTGTTTTGCCAATTTCCAGCCACTGCCTGTAGTCTGCATCGAGACTGATTCATTCTATCGCTGTAAAATGTTTCCTGGAAACATGTGTGGGTTTTTTTTTTGTGGGCTTCTGTTGAGTCATTTGGAATTAGACGCATATGGTGTACCAGAATCTTGTCATTTTGCATTGTTCCATGCCCTATGTGTGACATTCAAGTGACAAATCAGCCTCTTCAATGTGCCAGAACACTGCGGTAGCTTGGTGCTCTGGAGAAAAAAATAGTAATTTTACATGTAAGCTGTCTCTGCAGAATTGCAGGGTCGTTAGTGGGGCCAGTGAGTCAGAAATAAATAAATTGTGTTTAACGCTGCCTTTTCAGTTCCACTGAATATTCTGCTCCTCCACCAGTGTGCGAACAAATGTTCGATCTTATGACTTCAAAAATTGTATAGATGCTGCACAATTGAACCAATAATCATCTCTCAGCAGTGACTCTCGAGCAGTTTTAACAAAATAAAATAACAGCTTGTTTACATTACAGGTTGTATGTCATGCCCATCTGCAGGGCTTATTTTGGGGAGGGGAGGAGAGCGTTGAAGGCTACATCAATACTAATCCGAAGACTATCATTTTATATAGGCAGCATAAGGACAGCGCCATTTCAGAACTCTTACGTTTGATGCTCATTCCAAATCGACCTACTCTGTGGTTACCTTGCGTATGTTTGTAGTGTGGCAAAACAGGTGCAGGTCAATCAGGCTTAAATCATAGGCACAAAGTGCAAGCAGGAGGCCCCAGGCTTTCTGTCTCATCTCCCTCCCACACCACCTGTTTTCAGTGAATGTGGACTGACAAGAGGTGGAAAGCTTCAGGATGTGGTTGCTTCGGATCCGGGGCCGAAATTGACCCTCTCCGAAAGGCCCGTTAGCGCCTACAGGAAGCGTTAACGTGGCGCTAAAGGGTTTTTGCCCTATCACGGTGGCCAGAGCGCCCCCCCCCCCCCCGCCAGAATTGCCCTGGGGGCTGCGCTGGTGAAAAGCGGTTTGCACCATGCCCCGCGATTAGCGCGTCAACCCCTTTGCGCCCAACAGGACACGAGGTCGGCGCGGAGCGATGCCACCAAGAGCTTCTCTGGGGCGATTAACCAAAAAAAAACAGGGCACCATATACAATTGAATGTTCTTAATCTCTGCCTTTATGCTAAGTATTGAGAGCCATTCCATTTCTGGTCCTTGAATGTCAAAGCATCGCAAACTGAAATGGTGACCAGATATCAGATTGCCTTGTTTGGCCAGCGCCTCCGACTATATTATATAATTGCATGTGTATCCATTAGAGGGAGGTAATCACAGAGGTAATTCATTGCAAGAGGGATGGAGTACAAAAGCAGGGAGGTTCTGCTGCAACTGTACAGGGTATTGGTGAGGCCGCACCTGGAGTACTGCGTGCAGTTTTGGTCACCTTACTTAAGGAAGGATATACTAGCCTTGGAGGGGGTACAGAGACGATTCACTAGGCTGATTCCGGAGATGAGGGGGTTAACTTATGATGATAGATTGAGTAGACTGGGTCTTTACTCGTTGGAGTTCAGAAGGATGAAGTGTGATCTTACAGAAACATTTAAAATAATGAAAGGGATAGACAAGATAGAGGCAGTGAGGTTGTTTCCACTGGTCGGGGAGACTAGAACTAGGGGGCACAGCCTCAAAATACGGGGGAGCCAAATTAAAACCGAGTTGAGAAGGACTTTCTTCCCCCAGAGGGTTGTGAATCTGTGGAATTCTCTGCCCAAGGAAGCAGTTGAGGCTAGCTCATTGAATGTATTCAAATCATAGATAGATAGATTTTTAAGCAATAAGGGAATTAAGGGTTATGGGGAGCGGGCAGGTAAGTGGAGCTGAGTCCACGGCCAGATCAGCCATGATCTTTTTGAATGACGGAGCAGACTCGAGGGGCTAGATGGCCTACTCCTGTTCCTAATTCTTATGTCCTTATTTCTTATGTTCTTATGTAATATTGCACTTGGGTGCATTTCAACGTGACCGTGAGATTTTCGGAGCATATGTGGAGTGGCTAGAAATGTTTTTCACCGCAAATTGTATCATCGAAGTCCCCAATAATGAAAACCGTAACTGGGTGGTGTTAGAAAAAAAATTGACTATTTTCTTGACTGAAGCAGGCCCCGAGGTGTATGAAACCCTGAAAAATGTGCTTGTGCCTGTCAAGCCAAGACACACCACTGAAGTAGATTCTAACTAAGTTAGTACAGCATTACAGTCCTGATCCCCTGGAAATTGCTGAAAGTTATTGTTTTGGAATACAAGATCAGTTAATTGATGAAAGTATCAGTGAGCATATTGTAGCATTAAAAAGCTATCCATTCACTGTCATTTCAGAAACTTTCAGGACCGAGCATTGCGTGACCGCTTTGTTTGTGGGATGAAAAATGAAACAATCAGAAGGAAGTTGTTGACAACTCCTAACTTGACTTTTGATTTATCCTGTCAGACAGCTATGTCAATGGAAATGGCCAACTAATACTCCCAAGAATTTCGAGCCATTTCCAGTCGTCAGACAACCAAGGTGAATTGCCTGCAGGGTAAATGGAAAAAGAAGTTGGGCCCCAAGGCCTCAGCAACTGGCCAAGGTAACAGAGCACTGAAGTCGTGCTATCGGTGTCTGGGACAACACCTTGCACAAAGTTGCCCATATGTGAAGGCAGAGTGTTTCTTCTACAGGAAAACTGGGCATCTTGCGAA